>NC_068431.1:24069255-25554255 GCF_023373465.1 Oncorhynchus keta
CGGATGCAAGATGCAAGCAACGATGGTTTAATGAATACAGTTTACAACAGCAACAGGACAGACAGACTGTACTCAGACGGAATCCGACCCAGGGACTAGGGCGCATCTTCCAATGATAGCGTGCTGAGAAATCCAGGGGAGTGTGTCCGGATGGGTAGGAAGGAGCACAGCAGATAATCCACACAAGGGCGGCGAGAGAAGAGCACAGACACACGACACAACCTCAGGGAAGTAACAACGATCTGACAACAAGAAACACTGGTTACAGAACATATAAAGGGAAGATAAGTGGTTCCAGCTGGCGCAGACAATCAGGCTGAGATTGGGAACCACGCCCACACAAACACGGGGAGAGAGAGAGAGAGAGAGAGAGAGAGGCAGTGGATTCATGAACCGTGACAATACCCCCCTAGGAACGCCTCTTGGCGTTCCCAGGCGAATTTACCTGTCGATTGAAATCATCGATAAGGGAGTGATCCAGAATGTCCCTAGCAGGTACCCAACTTCTCTCCTCCGGGCCGTAACCCTCCCAGTCCACCAGGTACTGGAATCCGCGTCCCCTCCTTCTAGAGTCCAAAATACAATTGACAGAAAAGGTGGGTTCCCCATCAACAAGTCGTGGCGGCGGGGGAACCGGGACCGGCGGGTTAATGCGTGCCTGAAACACAGGTTTTATTTTAGACACATGAAAGGTAGGATGAATTCTCCTATACGCCGGAGGAAGCTTGAGCCGGACCGCCACCGGACTAATGATCCTGGTGACTCTGAACGGGCCGATAAATTTGGGGGCAAGTTTGTTCGAAACGGATCGGAGTGGAATGTTCTTAGTAGAAAGCCACACTCTTTGGCCAACGACGTATACCGGAGGCTTCGACCGGTGGCGATCGGCCTTAGCCTTGGTGCGCGCCCCCACCCGGAGAAGAGTCTCACGGGCTCTGCTCCATGCGTGACGGCACCTCTGGATGAAAGCGTGAGCGGAAGGAACAGTGACCTCGGACTCCGTACTGGGAAAGATAGGTGGCTGGTAACCTAAACTACACTCAAACGGAGAGAGACCCGTAGCTGCCACTGGCAACGAATTGTGAGCGTACTCAACCATAGAGAGTTGTTGACTCCAGGAAGAGGGATTCTTAGAAACCAAACATCGCAACACTCTCTCCAAATCTTGGTTGGCCCTCTCCGTTTGACCGTTGCTCTGGGGATGAAACCCTGAAGACAGGCTGACACTCGCTCCCAGTAACCTACAAAACTCTTGCCAAAACTTGGACACAAATTGGGGCCCCCTGTCAGAAACTACGTCCATCGGCAGGCCATGTAAGCGAAAGACGTGATCCACGACAGCTACCGCTGTCTCCTTGGCAGATGGTAATTTAGGCAAGGGAATAAAATGAGCCGCCTTCGAGAACCGGTCCACCACGGTCAACACCACCGTCTTGCCCTGGGAGGGCGGGAGGCCGGTAACAAAATCTAGCGCGATGTGGGACCAGGGTCTCGAAGGGACCGACAGCGGTTGGAGTAACCCATCTGGGGGTCGATTAGAAGTCTTCCCAGTGGCACAAACCGAGCAAGCCAAGACAAAACTGTGAATGTCACGAGCCATCAGTGGCCACCAAAAGCGTTGCTTAACCAAAAGCTAGTGCGGCTGACTCCTGGATGACACGCTACATTGGAGCAATGGCCCCACCGAATAACATCGGACCGACACCCCTCCGGCACAAACAACCGATTAGGCCGGCAACCGGGCGGAGGCGTTACCCCTTCTAAGGCCGTTTTGACCCTCGATTCAACCTCCCATGTGAGTGTGGATACCACTAGGGTCCCGGGTAGGATGTACTCGGGAGTGGATGGGCGTTCGGAATGGTCAAAAATGCGAGAAAGGGAATCGGGTTTGACATTCTTGGAACCCGGGCGATACGAGAGAGAGAAGTCAAAACGTCCGAAAAAGAGTGCCCACCGCGCCTGTCTGGAGTTGAGTCGCTTAGCGGTTCTGATATACTCCAAATTTTTGTGATCGGTCCAAACTATAAAAGGTACCCCCGAACCCTCTAACCAATGGCGCCACTCCTCCAATGCTAACTTCACTGCCAACAACTCTCTGTTGCCAATGTCGTAGTTGCGTTCCGCAGGTGATAACCGATGGGAAAGGAACGCACAAGGGTGCATCTTGTCGTCAGAAGAGGAACGTTGGGAAAGAACCGCACCTACCCCCACCTCTGAAGCGTCCACCTCTACTACGAACTGACGCGAGGGATCGGGAGCTATGAGGATGGGAGCCGAAACAAAGCGGCTCTTGAGTTTGGCGAATGCAGCCTCGGCTGTATCGGACCACCTGAACGGCACTCTGGGGGAGGTTAAGGCGGTAAGAGGAGCGACTATCTGACTAAAGTTGCGAACGAAGCGCCGGTAGAAATTGGCGAATCCCAGAAACCTCTGTAGGGCCTTACGGGAATCTGGGCTTGGCCAATCCACCACAGCCTTAACCTTGTCAGGATCCATGCGAATACCTTCAGTCGAGACGATGTAACCTAGGAATGGAACGGATTGTGCATGAAAAATGCATTTCTCCGTCTTGACAAAAAGTCCATTCTCCAACAACCTCTGAAGCACTCGTCTGACGTGCTGAACGTGTTCCTGGAGAGAAGAAAAAAAATCACTATGTCATCCAGGTAAACATATATGAACTGATCAATCATATCTCTCAGCACGTCATTGACGAGTGCCTGGAAAACCGCTGGGGAGTTGGATAGCCCAAAAGGCATGACCAAATATTCGAAGTGCCCTCTGGGGGTGTTAAACGCGGTCTTCCATTCGTCCCCCCTTATGCGAACCAAATGATATGCATTACGTAAATCCAACTTAGTGAACACGGATGCTCCCTGTAACCTTTCAAAGGCTGAGGACATCAACGGTAAGGGATAGGTATTCTTCACTGTGATGTTATTCAACCCACGGTAATCAACGCAAGGACGCAGAGATCCGTCCTTCTTTCCCACAAAGAAGAACCCCGCCCCGCTGGAGAAGAGGAAGGACGAATGAATCCAGATGCCAGAGAATCAGAGATGTATCTCTCCATAGCCTCCCTCTCAGGAACAGAGAGTGAATATAACTTGCCTTTAGGCGGAGACTCACCTGGCAATAATTCTATTGCACAGTCATAGGGACGATGCGGAGGAAGAGAAGCAGCACGGGACTTACTGAACACCTCCTTCAGGTCGAGGTATTCAACGGGCACGTTAGACAAATCCACTGCCTCCTCTAGAAACACAGAATCAGACACAGACGAACAGGCAGACACTAAACAGGACTCAAGACACTTGTTACTCCACATGGATATAGAGTTATGACCCCAGTCAACTCTGGGGTTGTGTTGGGTGAGCCAAGGGTGGCCGAGAACTAATGGTGCAAGGGGTGAGTCCATGAGTAGAAATGATAGTGTCTCAGTGTGATTGCCAGAAGTGATGAGTGTGATAGGTTCAGTGGTGTGAGAAATGTTGGGGAGTTCTTGACCATTGAGAGCGTTGACGGATATCTTGTGCGTGAGTGAGGTGATAGGAATCTGGAGTTTGTGAGCGAGCTTGAAGTCCATGAAATTACCCTCTGCTCCTGAGTCCAGTAAGGCTTGGGTGTCGTGCGTGTGGGTGGCCCATCTTAGTCTTACCGGGAGGAGAGTAGATGATGAGGTCTTCTCTGTGGTGACACCACCCGATAGTAGCCTCATGTTTACTACCGGGCCTGATCTTTTACCGGGCAGGAGTGGATAAAGTGGCCCGCTCTGCCACAGTAGAGACAGAGTCCTTGGGATCTCCGCCTCTCCCTCTCTTCCCGGGAGAGGCGAGCTCTCCCCAGCTGCATGGGTTCGTGAGCGGAGGCTGAACTGGCCGTGTTCCCGCCGCTGGCATGCCCGCCCTCCGTGTCGTTATACGGTCTGTTAGGGCATGCTCGGCGGCCAATACGACTCAGACGAGCGTCGACCCTCAAGGCTAGTTCCACTAGTCCATTTAAACTCCTGGGAAGTTCCAGAACATAAATCTCCTTCTGGATCCGGTCCTCCAGCCCATGCAGGAACATGTCCCACTGCGCCTCCTCGTTCCACTGACACTCTGCGGCCAGAGTGCGGAATTGGATGGAGTATTCCGATACTGAACGGTCTCCTTGGCGAAGGTCAGCGAGTAGTCTGGCCGCCTCCCTACCCGCCACGGCCCGATCGAAGACCCTTCTCATCTCCTCGGAGAGTGTCTGGAAAGAGGTGCAGCATGGGTCCTGGTTCGCCCACACCGCCGTTCCCCAAAGAGCCGCTTTGCCTGATAGCAGTGTGAGTATGAATGCTACCTTAGACTGTTCACGGTTGAAGGTCCGTGGCTGCAACGAGAAATGCATGGAACATCTCGTAAGAAAGGCTCTGCAATAGTCAGGATCACCTGAATAACCCTCTGGTGTCGGTAGCCGTGGCTCTAGCTGGGAATCCGGCTCTGGCGGGGCGGGTTGAACTGCCGGTGTAGGTGGCGCAGCGGAACCCCTCAGATGTTGTAATTGTTGGATCAGCTGGGATACCTGCGTCGCAAGGGCTTGTACTGCCCGATCTGTGCTGGAGATGTTCTCCTCTTGTTGATCCATTCTCGTGATACTGCGGGAAATGAATTCGGTCAGACTCGTTGAACTCGCTGCATCCATGGTATGGTCAGATCGTTCTGTGACAATACAGAGGCGGATGCAAGATGCAAGCAACGATGGTTTAATGAATACAGTTTACAACAGCAACAGGACAGACAGACTGTACTCAGACGGAATCCGACCCAGGGACTAGGCGCATCTTCCAATGATAGCGTGCTGAGAAATCCAGGGAGTGTGTCCGGATGGGTAGGAAGGAGCACAGCAGATAATCCACACAAGGGCGGCGAGAGAAGAGCACAGACACACGACACAACCTCAGGGAAGTAACAACGATCTGACAACAAGAAACACTGGTTACAGAACATATAAAGGGAAGATAAGTGGTTCCAGCTGGCGCAGACAATCAGGCTGAGATTGGGAACCACGCCCACACAAACACGAGAGAGAGAGAGAGAGAGAGAGAGAGAGAGAGAGAGAGAGAGAGAGAGAGAGAGAGAGAGAGAGAGAGGCAGTGGATTCATGAACCGTGACAGTAATGGACACAATTATGGATGTTGGAATTTCAATGTGAATTTCGTATGAATGAATGTAGTATTGAGAAAACATATGAACCAGAGTTGACGTTCCATGATTTTGAGACCGGGGAAATTAAATTGAGAGAAACGTTTTTCGCGGAGTAAACCGCTAGGTTGGGATACGTAACTGGGCTATTATGCACACGAGCTGAAAGACAAAGCTACCTTAGTAGTCGAATGGCCGTGCAACTTTGATTGACAGCCTAAAGTTTAAAATTGTTCTGACAATTGCTATAGAATCGCTCATATTTACTGATATAAGTTCATAAAGGAAGTTACTGAATTATTTACAGAAAGTATTTAAATAATTCTATGAACAATTTTTATTTATTTATTCTATTTATCCATATTTCCTAAAGACATAGAATTATTCTGACAATTGCTATAGAATCGCTTGAATTTACTTATATGAGTTCCAAAAGGAAGTTACTGAATTATTTACAGAAAGTATTTAAATAATTTGCAGAACAATTTTTTGGGGGGTTCTTCTATTTTTCGATATTTCCTAAGGAGATTCTGACAAATGTTATAGAACCGCTTGAATTTGCTAACATATTGTCCCAAGAGGGGATTGCTCAATCATTTCTAGAAAATACCTCAAATAAATCGCTGAACATTTT
This sequence comes from Oncorhynchus keta, assembly GCF_023373465.1. Classification (NCBI taxonomy): domain Eukaryota; kingdom Metazoa; phylum Chordata; class Actinopteri; order Salmoniformes; family Salmonidae; genus Oncorhynchus; species Oncorhynchus keta. The sequence goes on from NC_068431.1 coordinate 24,075,062, forward strand.
CAAATTACTACCGGAGAAACACACGTAGCTGTCACCACACACTGATAAATCTTTTGTGTGCGAGGGTGGGGGCGCATGCAAGGAGTCTGAGCTAACACCACAATACGGGCTGGGTATACAAAGATAGAAATAAACACATATTACACAGGACGTAGTACAGGAATGATTGAAACCTAAAGGACACATTTCAGACATTACCAGATGAGCTAGAACAGGAATTAGGAAGCCATATAAGACCTTTTTCAGATAATCACTGCCTCAGTTATATCTTGCCTAACCGCGTTAATAATTACCTTAGCAGTTCACGTAATTATTTTGTGATAACATGTCTGGCTCAAATACACCCAAACTCAAGTTCAATGAATACTTAGAACAGCGCATGACTAGTAGAGCGGGAGGGAAAGACCAGTATAAAAAAATGAAAACAGTGTGGGAGGGGGTAAGACTGAAATGGATACAGGCGGGTTACCTTAGAGGGGGACCTCCAGTAGACGAGGAACTCCAATCTATGCAAAGAGGGCTAGAAGAAGCCGTAAAGGGAGCAAAAGCAAGTGAGACAGACGGGAACAAGACTCATTTGTTCAAGAACCAAGGCACTAAAGAGAGAGAGCGAGCCGAAGCGGGGGTTAAAAATAGGGATGTGGGCAATAGAAGAAAGTAGAAGAGTGCTGCCAAAAAACAAACTGGACATGTTGTGTGTGGCCTTAGCAGAGAAAAAAACTCCACTCGAGAGTTTACCCACAGTACCCCAAGTGGCCAACGCCAGCACGGCGTCTGCTCCTCCCTCACTATACCCAGAAATACCATTAGAGGTGGCCCAACCTCCACCATACTCAATGGGGCATAACCAACTTGGGCATTCTCACAACCCGTTCAAAGGTAACCCTTTCCTCACCGGGACCCAGCCCGCGATACAGGCCCCAGTGCTAAGCGTACAGGCGGGCCAGCTGAATGGGGCTAAGAGCTTCGGAATAACAGGTTGGGCAGATAGACTGTGAGCCACTCCCCACCACCAGCACTCCACATACAGGTCACACCCCCCAGAAGCGAGAGCACCAATGCAAGGAAGGAGCTTTCCCTGGTAACTCCGCCGCGCCCCTCCTGATAGATCTCGGAGGTGCTGTGGGCTCCCTCACAAGCCCAGGAAATAGAGCTGCAGATGGGCGTTTTCCCCTGGAGGCACAACGGTTAAACCCCAACTACTTCCATCTAAAGTGTTCCCCGCGTAGCCTCCAAGTTGAAGAAGGGTCCTATATCAGCCACGTGAGCCAGGCGACGGAAGATTATGAGGAAAGCAACAGAAAGACACCCACCAGTTTAGAAATAGACTGTGAAATACAACACTTAAGGAGAGAATTAAGTGAATCAATAGCCCAAGCCAAGGGCCTGATGAATAATGAAGGCAGAGGGATGGGTGAGTACCACATCGAAGGCATGATGAAGGGAAAGGTGACTGACGTAACCAACACCCAGGGGGCGACCGCAACCCGGAAGTCTGCCAGGGTGGCTGGACTAAGATCTCAAGGAGTGACCACCAGAGAAGACTGGGACCTGGAACGGGGTGGAGCCAGCATGTATCCTCTATTCCCAGCAGCTGATCCACGCTACGTAGAGTACCAACCCTGGAAAATGACTGACCTGACCACAATGATGGAACAGATGCCCAGCCTACATGGAGGGGCCTCCGCATGGCTACTCCAACTGCAGACTCTTACATCAGGCCTGCAACTCTGCCTAGGGGACATGAAAGCACTACTAGCAAGAGCCACTGATCACGGAACCATGGAGGCCCTCATGACAGCAGCTGGCCTTGAATGGCGGGCCCCAACACTCCCCATAGACAACTTCCGTACTAGATTATGGGAAGTTCTACGGAGAGCATACCCTACAGAAAGAAATCATGCCACCTTATCCTCCTTTACAATCAACCTAGGTGAGCAACCTGCAGCATACCGGACAGGGCTAAGACCACATGGAGATCGGTCCACGAAGAACCATTCGATCACACTGATACCACACTCAGCATGTGGAAGGAAATGGTGGTGAACGGGTGTCCTGGAGATGTTAAAACCAAACTCAAAGGAACAGTGGGGTTGATTGCACTTCCTCTGACCCAATTTAATACGCATGTGCACCACCATGTATCCCAACACAACAAGGAAAGAGGGGGAGCTGAGAGCCAGGTCCAGTCCCTCCAAATTCAACTCTTGAAGCTTGAAGGTGAGAAACCTAAAAAACAAATGATTGCAGAAGAAACTCAAGACCAAGGGGAACAGCCAGATATCACTCAGATAATAGCACAGACTGTCTCTCAGATGATCCAACAGCAGGCAGCCTCACTCACTGCCACTAGGGGGGGCCCAACCACCCCAATACCCTCCCCCACAGCAGTATATCATGCAACAACAACAGCCACAATGGGCTCAACGAGGTCCCTACACTGGACAACCCAGAAAGGGAAACTACCAGTGTTATAACTGCGGAATTCCCGGTCACTATGCCAGATATTGCACGAAACCACTCTCCCCGCACCAACTGCAATGGAGAGGAAGAGGAGGACCACCCCCTTTTCACTACAACCACCCAGGACCTCAGCAACAGCCAGCATACAACCACCCAGAATCTAGCCACATGCAGCAGGAGCAGCAAGATTACAACCAACCACAGTTTCAATGTATGGCAGGGAACACCATGCCCTGGCCATAAAAGATGCCCACACTGTCTGAAACCCAAGAAGTGTACTGGCTAAAATGCCTACCCACAGGGCCTACCACCCCTCACATCCAGTTTAAGTTCAACCAACTGACAGCTCAAATCTACACTCTGCACCCATACAAGACTCCCCAAGCTGAGATCCATTGCACACTCAATGCAACAGAAACTGATGACTGCCCCTACACTGAAGACTGGGAAGAAGACATGATGCACCTGACCCCACCTATCAGGTGTTGTACCATTGTGTGTGGCCCAGAGGGGGTGGCAGCACCAGTCATCCTACGATCAAGGAACCTCCATGCACCCCTGGCCTGGACGGCTGAAGCATTAACAGCCATAGCACTCCTGAAAACAGATCTATCAGCGGCAGCAGCTCTGACTGCACCTAACTACAAGAACAAGTTCCAGTTGGATGTTTCTGAAAAGGAAGGATTCACCTCATCCGTCCTATTCCAGAAACAAGAGGGGGAGAGAAGGGTCTTGATGTACTACTCTTCCAAACTTGACCACATTGAGGTAGGACAGACAACATGCTCCAGATACGTTGCTGCAGTAGCAAAAGCCATTGAAAAAACAGCTCACCTCGTGATGTCACCCTTGAATCAGCCATCATCCCTCAACCAGCACCTGCCCAATTAGCTGAAATCATCGGATTGACGCAGGCCCTCATCAGAGGAAAAGGAAAGACTGTGAATATCTATACAGACTCAGCCTATGCCCATGGAGCAGTCCACACTGATGGACCCAGAACTGTTACGAGAAGCACATAGCCCCACACACAAAGGCAAACTAAAGACCCTTCAAAAAGTCTTGCACATCTGGTGGCACCCTCACATAAAAATATGACTGACTTAGTTTATGACGATTATTTATTTTGTAACGAATGCAACATATGTGGCAGCCACAACCTAATGAAACCATATCAAAACACCAATGGGCTCATACCCATTACCTAATGCATGTTTTCAGGATATTAGTATAGATTACACCGACATGGGCCCCGACAATGTATCTAAAGGCAAACACTATCTCCTAGTTATGGTAGATAGGTTCTCCAAATGGGTAGAAGCAATACCAACAGCGAAGGAGGATGCTAGGTCAGTCGTTAAGTGGCTACAAACCAAACTAATACCCAGGTATGGCATCCCAAGACAAATCATATTTGACAAATGGCTCACAAGATCTGGCATAACACACAGATTTGGTTCTGTGTACTACTCCCGTTCCCAAAATCTGGTGGAATGTTAAACCAAAAGCTGAAAGCTAAGATAGCTAAAGTATGTGCAGGTACGAAGTTGACATGGGTTGAAGTCCTGCCTCTGGTGTTGATGGCCATGAGAGCCTCACCAGGAGCAGGCACCCATCTCTCTCCTCATGAGATAATGACTGGTAGAGTCATGCCTGGTCCACCAAGGGAGGGAGGTCTGAGGTTGCAGTACCTACAGCTTCCACACGATGTCAACAGTCTTGTCATTTGCCTACGATTTGTTTCTTGGTCAAACGAAGAAGAGACAAGCCATTTCTTCAAGTATCCAACCGGATATTTTGGTTGAGATTTTTCCAGACATCATTTCCAGACGGACACCAATAGAATTGACATCGCCTCGTGATCAATTTTATCGCTTATTAACGTGTACTAATACCTAAAGTTGCATTACAAAAGTATTTCGAAGTGTTTTATGAAAGTTTATCGTCAACTTTTTTAATTTAAAAAAATGACGTTACGTTAGAAAACGCTATTTTTTTCCGTTGTTCACACAGTGTTCATAGATCGATATCTAGGCTATATATGGACCGATTTAATCGAAAAAAAGACCCAAAATGATGTTTATGGGACATCTAGGAGTGCCAAGAAAGAAGCTCGTCAAAGGTAATGAATGTTTTATATTTTATTTCTGCGTTTTGAGTTGCCCCCGGCTATCGCAAAATCTGTCGTTAGGTGACGTTGAAGTATTTTGGGGGATACATGCTATCAGATAATAGCTTCTCATGCTTACGCCGAAAAGCATTTTACAAATCTGACTTGGTGGATAGATTCACAACGAGTGTAGCTTTAATTCAGTACATTGTATGTGCATTTTAATGAAAGTTTGAGTTTTATCAAAAACTATACGTGGCGCACTTGAAATTTCCGCTGATTTATGTTCCCACCTCGGAACCACGGCCCTAACAAGTTAAAGGGGACATGAGTAATTAACATAACAATAATGTATCCAATTTCAGTTTGTGTGGTTGTTGGTTTATGATTGTGTAACTTTGTAGCAAGTACAGTCTGCATGTGTAGGAGCTAATTGAGACATGATTGCAAGGTGTCCTGATATTATTTCTAACTGTCCCATTATCTGGTTTTAATGTCCATTCTAAAATGCCCTTCGAGCCAATCAGAAATGATTATTCAACAATCCTGTGGTATAATTCGTTTTTACTTATCTATCAATTTCATCAGCATTAGCCAGTTCGTATATATGTATGTAAATAAGTAAATCTGTCTTTAACCCAAAGTCAAACGCAATTTGGAGAAGGCTACACTGGCAACAATGTGCAATCTAAAAAGGAGTGAACCAGCTTGTGGTTATACTTAGTTAGGTGTAAACTCAACTGTCATCCTAAGATGAATTCCACTCACTTCAAGGTGAATGATTCTTAGTTCTGAATTTCCATCAGAATGTTACTCAAATGGAACTAATACCTCAGGATGGATGGCATCAACCATTCAGATCAAATTTAGAGCTGGCATATGACAAAGTTTGCAAAAATATGCGTAAGGTGTCAAATATTTCAAAAGAGGTCAGGAATAATTTTAGATGCATAATCGTCCAATTTCAAGAGAGGACACCATTGCAGTTTTGGTGGCGGCTCAGCCAATTGGCAGAGACGTTCAATAATGAATGACCATTCTAGGCCAATATAATGGCCCTATACTGGACCACACTCAAGGTCGTTTCTAGCCTTTTGGGGGCCCTAAGCGAGATTTGGTTTGGTGGGCCCCCCATCTCAAGGTAAAACATTTTGGTGGTCCCCCTCTTGACAACGGAGAGCAACATTTTAGTTTTAAAGGTAATTTCCTGCAATTCTACTCATTTTGCCATCGGGCGGAGAGAAACTTTTCCAATTTTAAATCAAATTTCCTACAATCCTACACATTTTTCCACGACTTATGTCATGTTAATATGATATCTGAGAGAGAATGACTAACACAAACAATGGGGGGCCCCTGGAGTTCAGGGCCCCTGGGCACGTGCCCTGCATGCCCGGTCGGTATTCGGCCATGATTAATACAAGTTGAGATCGCTGGCAAGACTAATAACCAATCTACAAATGTACACGGCTGATTGCCGGCTAATTGAGGGACTGACATAACAAGAGAAACTGTTGATGCACAACCAAATTTTGAAATTACACTGTGTATTCTACTATTTTTACTCTCAAAAGTAAGTTGAGACCCTGACAGTTCCTAAAAAACACTTATGTCGCTTATGCTTGGAGCTGCCCCTGACCAAACTGACAACCACAGTGCACACCTACCTTCGCTGTTGCTGGTGTTGCCTTTAGTGACTTAGTAGTTAATTTTGTTTCTCATATTCAGCAGAAACCTACTGCCATGGTAACCGTATGTAGCACGCCATGCTAGACCTGAAGGCACTGTAAAAATGTTGATGATGAATGATGAATAAGACTACACAATGTTATTTACTATACACTTTCTGTGGCCATGCTAATCTTGCAGCAGAACATCAGATTGTGTATAAAGGAACATTTGCATACCTGGCCTATGTGTGAATGTAGTGTCTATTGAGAAGGGATTTCTTATTAGGACATCGTCAGGAATATGAACATAATCGCAACAACAAATTATGCAAGCGACAGCTTGTTGACTTCCATTGAAGTGTGAATTTAGAAGATTGCCAGGTTGGCCTCCAATGCTTCCTGTAGAAGACGTTTCTATGTGAGATATTTTTATTTTTGTAGCACTTTAGAACAGGTTTATGAACAGGTTTGAAAATACGACTTTTGGAAATAAAAAGATGGAAAGGTGACAGTCTTGGCATTACTGGCCAACATTAATTGCTGTTCTTTGCAGTTGAAGACCAAAACGTACTATACAAACACACATCCCACACTGTTTGTGTGGTATCACAGCTGCCATGCTCCGAAGATATAATCACCATGTAGACAGACTATTTCCCTTTTAGTTCAGTAATTGACCTTTTCCAGTGAAATGGGTAGATCACGCGTGAGGAGGCTCATCTATGCCTATCAGACACACACTACTGACTACTCTGGCATTTCCACAGGTGACAGTCTGACATGTTTCATCCCTCAACCACTCTCTCTGCCACTCTCACTGAGACGATAACAAAATCCCAACCAAAAGACGTATGTCGTATACCAAATGACGTAAAAAGCCCAGAGAGCCCAGAATGACATGCAATTTGTTTCACTATTCTTCCAGACAGTTATCCTTTTTGAAGAATGGCTAGTAAATCAGATCATGAAATTAGATCTTTTTGTTTTCCATCTTAAGTGTAAGTGGATAAAGTTATTTTCCAAAGTTTTAAGTTACTTGCCTATTAAGCCAAAACTACCTTTATCTCCTAGAGTCACTAATATTTCCATATTTGATTATATTAACTCAATAAAATAAGATAGCTTTCTAGCATTTTTCACAGTATCACAGGCAAAATTGCCCACTGGGGCATTGTGATTTCCTCCCATGTTATTTTCTTAGACCAACCAACTGCAAAGCACTGTTATATGAAAGACTTGGAGGCATAATTACAATTGGCAATGGAAAGGAAAATGTTGGTGTTGAGAAGAATAATGGGTTTAAACCTCTCTCATTTTTCTTATCTCTGTACTAGTCCAAGAGGCCTGAGATAGTATATTACATGAGCTACCCTGATGGTATCATGATCTACTTCTACAAACACCATAGTAGCATATTTTGTATTTTTCACTAGCCTATATTGTTATTTGTTAACACATTTTGCTGGTGAAAGAAAGTGCATTTTAGAAACACGACAAGAAATGTATTCATAAAAATCTGTTAAAAGGAGCTGTGGGCTGGAATCCTTATGATAAGTCTTCTGATGCACTATGGGGTGATAAAAGGCACTATAAATGTACTTCAGAATACATTATACACAGTGGCTCATAGAGAGTGTTACTGAAACACAGAAGTGTTACCGAAAGTGTTTCTGAATCCATTATGAAGTGGTGAAGAAATTCCAAACAATCTTTATGTTGAAGAGTGGTTGGAGCATGTTGACAGATAAGATCAATGAAGTTTACTAAAAATGTACTTCAGTCAAACCCTCTCATTTAGCTTAGTATGGCCATGTAGATTGCAGGAAGGGTTTATTATCCTTATGAAAAGCAAAACTGCAAGTTAACCATTTTTCTTTTCGCTGGCTCTCTTTCAGCAGAAATGCCAGAAGGAAGCAGTGAAAGTGGCAAGACGCAGATATCTGAGAGAGTATATTGGAGAAAAGGCAATAACATGGTTGCAAAATCATGATATAGTATATGAAAGATTACACTGTAGCAGTCATATTATAGTCTTTCATCAAAGGAAATCACTGTTTAAGTGTCTAATAAGCCGTTATTTGATAAAACCTACAGTGGAACGTCTAAAACATCAATGGTTGACAGTTTTTTTGGTGTTATAGCCGTCGCAATGTTCCAGAAGTTGTTAATTTGTCTTTATTAGTGTGCTCTACTTGCCATCACAGCCAGGTATGATCTGCGCTAGATCCAACATGAGATAATTGAAGAAGTTATTTAAGTCATATACTCTGTTAAAGGCACATACAGTGCCTTGCAAAAGTATTCAGACCCCTTGGATTTCTTAAAAATGATATTAAAATTGATTTAATTGTCATTATTTTTCAACAATCTACACAAAATACTCTGTAATGTTAAAGTAGAAGAAAAATGTGAAGATTTTTAAAGCTGAATAAAAATCAAATATAGTCATTGCATAGGTATTCCGCTCCCTGAGTTCATACATGTTAGAAACATCTTTGGCAGCGATTACAGCTGTGAGTCTTCTTAGGTACATCTCTAAGAGCTTTACACACCTGGATTGTGCAACATTTGCCTATTATTCTTTTCAAAATTCTTCAAGCTCTGTCAAGATGTTGAGGATCATGGCTAGAAAGGGATTATCAAGTCGTGCCATGGTATTTCATGCAGATTTAAGTCAAAACTGTAACTTGGCCACTTAGTAACATTCACTGTCTTCTTGGTAAGCAACTCAGGTGTACAGTAGATTTGGACTTGCGTTGTGGGTGAATTTCACTCCCATTGTTACATTTACATTACATTTAAGTCATTTAGCAGACGCTCTTATCCAGAGCGACTTACAAATTGGTGCATTCACCTTATGACAGTGGAACAGCCACTTTACAATAGTGCATCTAAATCTTTTAAGGGGGGGGGGGTGTGAGAAGGATTACTTTATCCTATCCTAGGTATTCCTTAAAGAGGTGGGGTTTCAGGTGTCTCCGGAAGGTGGTGATTGACTCCGCTGTCCTGGCGTCGTGGGGGAGTTTGTTCCACCATTGGGGGGCGGGCTGCACTTCTCAGTGATAAGCAGACCAGATGGGAACTGTACTTCCTCAGTGGTAGGGAGGCGAGCAGGCCAGAGGTGGATGAACGCAGTGCCCTTGTTTGGGTGTAGGGCCTGATCAGAGCCTGGAGGTACTGAGGTGCCGTTCCCCTCACAGCTCCGTAGGCAAGCACCATGGTCTTGTAGCGGATGCGAGCTTCAACTGGAAGCCAGTGGAGAGAGCGGAGGAGCGGGGTGACGTGAGAGAACTTGGGAAGGTTGAACACCAGACGGGCTGCGGCGTTCTGGATGAGTTGTAGGGGTTTAATGGCACAGGCAGGGAGCCCAGCCAACAGCGAGTTGCAGTAATCCAGACGGGAGATGACAAGTGCCTGGATTAGGACCTGCGCCGCTTCCTGTGTGAGGCAGGGTCGTACTGTAGAGCATGAACCTACAGGAACGGGCCACCGCCTTGATGTTAGTTGAGAACGACAGGGTGTTGTCCAGGATCACGCCAAGGTTCTTAGTGCTCTGGGAGGAGGACACAATGGAGTTGTCAACCGTGATGGCGAGATCATGGAACGGGCAGTCCTTCCCCGGGAGGAAGAGCAGCTCCGTCTTGCCGAGGTTCAGCTTGAGGTGGTGATCCGTCATCCATACTGATATGTCTGCCAGACATGCAGAGATGCGATTCGCCACCTGGTCATCAGAAGGGGGAAAGGAGAAGATTAATTGTGTGTCGTCTGCATAGCAATGATAGGAGAGACCATGTGAGGTTATGACAGAGCCAAGTGACTTGGTGTATAGCGAGAATAGGAGAGGGCCTAGAACAGAGCCCTGGGGGACACCAGTGGTGAGAGCGCGTGGTGAGGAGACAGATTCTCGCCATACCACCTGGTAGGAGCGACCTGTCAGGTAGGACGCAATCCAAGCGTGGGAGGGTGGAGAGGAGGATCTGATGGTTCACAGTATCGAAGGCAGCCGATAGGTCTAGAAGGATGAGAGCAGAGGAGAGAGAGTTAGCTTTAGCAGTGCGGAGCGCCTCCGTGATACAGAGAAGAGCAGTCTCAGTTGAATGACTAGTCTTGAAACCTGACTGATTTGGATCAAGAAGGTCATTCTGAGAGAGATAGCGAGAGAGCTGGCCAAGGACGGCACGTTCAAGAGTTTTGGAGAGAAAAGAAAGAAGGGATACTGGTCTGTAGTTGATGACATCGGAGGGATCGAGTGTAGGTTTTTTCAGAAGGGGTGCAACTCTCGCTCTCTTGAAGACGGAAGGGACGTAGCCAGCGGTCAGGGATGAGTTGATGAGCGAGGTGAGGTAAGGGAGAAGGTCTCCGGAAATGGTCTGGAGAAGAGAGGAGGGGATAGGGTCAAGCGGGCAGGTTGTTGGGCGGCCGGCCGTCACAAGACGGTTCCGGAGTTCTAAATTGAGCAGCTGCTGAAAAATGAGCTCCTGTATATATTGAGATTTAAATGGTTTTAAATTCCTTCCATTGTCTGGTGTAAAGCATATTGAAGCAGGTTTTCCTTTAGGATTTTGCCTGTGCTTAGCCCTATCTTATTTATTTTTATCCCAAGTATTTGCCTATGTCAAGCATACCCATACCATGATTTAGCCACCACCATGCTTGAAAATAATGAGGCAGTTACTCAGTAATGTGTTGGATCTGCCCCAAACATAGAACTTTACATTTAGGCCAAAAAAGGGTATTCCTTTGTCATGTTTTTTAGTCTGTTGCAATATTACTTTAATGCCCTGTTGCATACAAGATGCATGTTTTGGAATATGTTTTATTATGTATATTTGTGTTCTTCTTTTCACGGGTCATTATTGTGTACAATGCTGTACAATGCTGTACAATGCTGTACAATGCTGTACAATGCTGTTGATCCATCCTCAGTTCTCTCCCATCACAGCCAATGAACCCTGTAGCTGTTTTAAAATCACCAATGGCATGGTAACATCCCTGAGCAGTTTCATTCCTGTCCTGAAGCTCAGTTCAGAAGGACGAATGTATCTTTGAGGTGTCTGGGTGCTTTAATACATACTGCACAGCATAATTATGAACTAAACCAAGCTTAAATTGATATTCAATGTCTGATTTATATTGTTACCCACTGCCCCTTTTTATGAGGCATTCCAAAGCTTCCTGGTCTTTGTAGTTGAATCTATGCTTGAAGTTCAATACTTAACTGAGGGACCTTACATATGATGTATGTATGGTGGACAGAGGGTTAGTCATTTAAAAATCACGTCAAACCTTATTATTTCACACAGACTAAGTCCATGTATGTTATTTGTTAAGCTACATTTTACTCCTGAACTTATTTAGGCTTGCCTAAACAAAGGGGCTGAATACTTACATTATGCAACGATAATCTTTTTGATATACTTTTTTGTATTCATCTTTGACATTTTGTGTATATTATTGACCAGAAAACGACTATTAAATCAATTTTAATAACACAGCACAATTTGAAGAAATCCAAGGGGTCTGAATACATTTATAAGTCACTGTATGCTGTATGTGTTGAACATTATAAAGTATAACAACTCAGTGCTAAACTCAATCAGCGTTCTTGAGAAAACCTAAAAGACCTACTCCAAATTGAACTTGTTAGATGTTCATCATTCCTTCCAATGTCAGCTCTACTCAATTCAAGATCAGCTCTGCTCTTTATCAAAATACAAGACTACACTCCCCTTTCATTGAAAAAAGTTTTCTGTAATCTTGAAATTATTGCAGGGGTATGGCATTAGCCTAGCATTTCCCCTCGTAATCAACAAATTGCTGTTCCATTGATAAACAGTAGAATCAGAGAGGCTGCTCCATCGAAGGTGCAAAATAATTATGCTATGGACATGAAAGGTGACCTAATAAAGATGGCTGCCACACAGATTGAAGCCAATCCCCTCAGGTGTGGAAGAGAATTTCAGCTCTCTCACATTAATATGACAAGACATTCCCTCTTTTCTCCATTTCATTGGAAGGTCTGCTGTATTGTTAACCTACAGTTCTCCATCTTGAGAGCAAGAATCAAGAACTACCTTCACTGGGACCTTTTGACCTAAGCCAAAGGTTGTACTTAGAGGAGTATGAAGAGTATGTATTATTGACTATCGAACACCTTTGGCTGTTTAGTGAACAATTTGAAAAATACAGTACAATTTGGGAAGGTAAAAAAGTCTAACCTTGCCACAGACTGAGAAATGTTCCGGCTTCAACCAAGATCAGAGTTGGTAGGAAAAAATGTACTTGTCAATGTCTCTTACATAGGAGTATTGAATACCTCTGTTCGATATGAATTAACTATTTAATTCCCATATCAAATGCTGTTTAGGTGTTCAAGTGTAGTTATAATGTCATTACAACAATACTTTTTTGTTCTGGTGTATACTTTGCAGGTCGTTCCTATGACAACATGCTTCTTCTTAGAACAGGAAAGAAATGAATGCTTCACTTAGTTCCCAATGGTTTGCTCTTTAACACTATTAGGCACAGTACAGTTCAACCCCATCTTAATTTAAGCTTTAAATTGGGCCTCTGCTAAATTGGGAAAGTAGACCAAGGAAATGGGATATGACTCTTAACCATCTTACTTTAAACTGCCCTCATAGTCAAAATCAGGCAAACCCTATCCAATATGGTTTGGGTTTGGGATTAAATACATCTCAAATTACCTTTCTTCATGTAAGTGCCTCTGAGGTTTAGGCAACGTGGGAAGTGTTAAGTGAAATTAGGTTGTTCTGCTGTCCATCTTCTGACTGCAGGCATGAATATTTGAAACAAATACAGGCGAAGAAAATTAGAATGTCTTGAGCATTAAAATATTTGTCTTGGAGGAAAGTGGTAATATTAGAAAAATATTTGTCTTGGAGGAAAGTGGTAATATTAGAAAAATATTTGTCTTGGAGGAAAGTGGTAATGTTATTTTGGTGCAAAATGCTGTGACATTGTTCCCAGAAGCTACCAGAAACCACTTTTCCCATCCACAGTTTTTAATATACGAGTAAAAACATCACGACATCTGTGATGGAAACAGGATGTTTCGTTATTAAACGGGAGGAAGTCAGTGGCGGTGATCTTTGATGGTGGTCGTATGCATTTTTTCAAACAAGCTGGGGGATGTTGTGTAAAGGTTTTTATGACAAATTATGTTGACACCATATAGTAAATTAAGATACTTGAAGTTTTATATCAGAGACATGACTGGTTTATTAAATGTTATAGCACAGCAGGGAGTTGTAGAGAAGCCTGCCCCTCTCTCATGTGGTGGGAATTGTAGAATTCTCTTTGAAGAAGATTCTCCACACTCTGCTTTCATTGGAGCATCTTATACATAGTTGTAATTATTGATTCTCATCTCTGACATAACTAGGTCACAAATATACTTAATTGGGTACTGGTTGCAAAATAGTGTTTAGAAAGGGGAAAAATACATGTCCAATTTAAATGACAAACTATGAACCTGTAATTCATTATGTATGCCTCAGATGAATAATTAGTGAAATAATGCTGTCATGACGACTTGTCAAATTAGCCCTTGTTGACATTCATTGGATACATTATCCATCAGTAATTTCAATTTAAGCTTCTTGCTGTGTCCAAAGGTGTCTGAGGATGCAGGTTAATATTATTTACTCCCAAGATATGGTATTAATTTCAATTGTCCCTATAGAAAGTTTCAATTGAATATGATAAATGAAGTTTTCACAACAGTTAAGCAGAGTATAATAAATGTAGCAGACTCTTATAAGTCATGAGTATGCATTGTGTTTCTCGCTTCTCATTTCAAAGTCACATCATAACACACTTTTCATATACAGTCCAATGCATTCAACTTTTCACATTTTGTTCCGTTACAGCCTTATTCTATAATTGATTAAATACATTTGTACCCTCATCAATCAACACACAATACCCCGTAATGACAAAGCGAAAACCGGTTTTTAGAATGTTTTGCAAATATATTAAAAAACTAAACACAAATACCTTATTCACATAAGTATTCAGACCCTTTGCTATGAGACTTAAAATTGTGCTAAGGTGCATCCTTTTTCCATTGATCATCCTTGAGATGTTTCTACAACTTGATTGGAGTCCACTTGTGGTGAATTCAATTGATTGGACATGATTTTGAAAGGCACACACCTGTCTATACAAGGTCCCACAGATGACAGTGCATGTCAGAGCAAAAACCAAGCCATGAGGTCGAAGGAATTGTCCGTAGAGCTCCGAGACAGGATTGTGTCGAGGCACAGATCTGGGGAAGTTGCAAAAAATGTCTGCAGCATTGAAGGTCCCCAAGAACACAGTGGCCTCCATCATTCTTAAATGGAAGAAGTTTGGAACAACCAAGACAATTCTTAGAGCTGGCCACCCAGCCAAACTTAGAAATCGGGAGAGAAGGGCCTTGGTCTGGGAGGTGACCAAGAACCCTCTGGTCACTCTGACAGAGCTCCAGAGTTGCTCTGTGGAGATGGGAGAACCTTCCAGAAGGACAACCATCTCTGCAGCACTCACCAATCAGGCCTTTATGGTAGAGCGGCCAGACGGAAGCAACTCCTCAGTAAAAGGCACATGACAGACCACTTGGAGTTTGCCAAAAGGCATCTAAAGGACTCCCAGACCTTGAGAAACAAGATTTTTTGGTCTGATGAAACTAAGATTGAACTCTTTGGCCTGAATGCCAAGCATCACATCTGGAAGAAACCTGGCACAATCCCTATGGGGAAACATGGTGGTGGCAGCATCATGCTGTGGGGATGTTTTTCAGTGGCAGGGACTGGGAGACTAGTCAGGATCGAAGGAAAGATGAACGGAGCAAAGTATAGCGAGATCCTTGTTAAAAACCTGCTCCAAAGCACTCAGGACAGACTGGTGTGAAGGTTCACCTTCCAACAGGACAACGACCCTAAGCACACAGCCAAGACAACGCAGGAGTGTCCACGGGACAAGTTTCTGAATGTACTTGAGTGGCCGAGCCAGAGTCCGGACTGAAACCCGAACAAACATCTCTGGAGAAACCTGAAAAAAGCTGTGCAGTGGCGCTCCCCATCCAACTGGACATAGCTTGAGAGGATCTACAGAGAATATATATATATATATATATTAGGATCTACAGAGAAGAATGGGAGAAACTCCCCTAATACTTACGTAAAAAAAACTGTTTTCACTTTGTCATTATGGGGCATTGTGTGTAGATTGATGAGGGGAAAAAACATTTTAGAATAAGGCTGTAACGTAACAAAATGTGGAAAATGTGAAGGGGTCTGAATACCTTAATGCACTGTTAATAAGCCAAGGCCATTATGGGTGGGCCATGATGCTATATAACTTTGATCAAAATGCTAGGCAACCTGCGATGAGAATAGGGTTGTGAGTGAAGGATGTTGAACTATATACCAGAGTTCTTGGGGTTGCAGTATCACCGATTTCGCCCTCGTAAAATGGACTGAAGTCTGCTCGGATAAGCAGCTGTCATTTAAAGTGGTGCTATCTACTGACAGTTTGCAAGGCTCAGCAAAAATAGGATGGGATGTTTGTGTTATTAGAGAGGAGTAATCTACTCCCTGCTATCAATGTCTGTAGAGATGGACAATTTGGTTGTGTTATGATTAAGGGCCACAGTCAATCATTGAATCAGGAGAGGGAGAGCACAGACTTGCTTTATTTGAGAGTAGGAACAAAACACATACCCACATTCAGCATATCTAATATATTATCTACCAAAAATGTCAGAGAAATGTTCTTCAAAGGCTACCATATAATTTTGAACAACACAATTGAAGAGCATTTATAAGAAGAAAAAACAATGCAGTGTAGACCGGTCCCCAGACAGAACTACAGATGTCTCAAGTGCAATGACCTTGGAGATACAATCAAGGGTAAACTGGTTGGCAGATTCTGTCTAATTCAATCAGCATCTTACAAGAAATCAAGGGCTCGCATTTCCCTCGCTGTTCAAGCAACCGCCGTTACCTCTGAAGCCAACAAGCTGAAGGGAAATATGTAGCATGTGATTTCTGTGACTGAATCTAGCTGTCACGTTGCTGTCACATTGGCATCAAGAGATTCGGGAGACAGGCTCAGGAATGCGTAATAGTTTTTTTTATTAAGCCCCAAATTATGGCGTGCTGTGTAAAGGCACGGGACGAAGACCGAACAAACACGTACACAAAACTAAGGGTTGAAACCCAAACAAAAGAGCAAGGGGTACCTCAAATAAACAGGGCTCCGGGCAGCCGAGCGGAAATGGAGGAAAACTCGCCTCCCTGCGGACCTGGCATCCTTTCACTCCCTCCTCTCTACATTTTCCTCCTCTGTCTCTGCTGCTAAAGCCACTTTCTACCATTCTAAATTCCAAGCATCCGCCTCTAACCCTAGGAAGCTCTTTGCCACCTTCTCCTCCCTCCTGAATCCCCCCCCTCCCTCCTCCCTCTCTGCAGATGACTTCGTCAACCATTTTGAAAAGAAGGTCGATGACATCCGATCCTCGTTTGCTAAGTCAAACGACACCGCTGGTTCTGCTCACACTCCCTACCCTATGCTCTGACCTCTTTCTCCCCTCTCTCTCCAGATGAAATCTCGCGTCTTGTGACGGCCGGCCGCCCAACAACCTGCCCGCTTGACCCTATCCCCTCCTCTCTTCTCCAGACCATTTCCGGAGACCTTCTCCCTTACCTCACCTCGCTCATCAACTCATCCCTGACCGCTGGCTACGTCCCTCCCGTCTTCAAGAGAGCGAGAGTTGCACCCCTTCTGAAAAAACCTACACTCGATCCCTCCGATGTCAACAACTACAGACCAGTATCCCTTCTCTCTTTTCTCTCCAAAACTCTTGAGCGTGCCGTCCTTGGCCAGCTCTACCGCTATCTCTCTCAGAATGACCTTCTTGATCCAAATCAGTCAGGTTTCAAGACTAGTCATTCAACTGAGACTGCTCTTCTCTGTATCACGGAGGCGCTCCGCACTGCTAAAGCTAACTCTCTCTCCTCTGCTCTCATCCTTCTAGACCTATCGGCTGCCTTCGATACTGTGAACCATCAGATCCTCCTCTCCACCCTCTCCGAGTTGGGCATCTCCGGCGCGGCCCACGCTTGGATTGCGTCCTACCTGACAGGTCGCTCCTACCAGGTGGCGTGGCGAGAATCTGTCTCCTCACCACGCGCTCTCACCACTGGTGTCCCCCAGGGCTCTGTTCTAGGCCCTCTCTTATTCTCGCTATACACCAAGTCACTTGGCTCTGTCATAACCTCACATGGTCTCTCCTATCATTGCTATGCAGACGACACACAATTAATCTTCTCCTTTCCCCCTTCTGATGACCAGGTGGCGAATCGCATCTCTGCATGTCTGGCAGACATATCAGTGTGGATGACGGATCACCACCTCAAGCTGAACCTCAGCAAGACGGAGCTCCTCTTCCTCCCGGGAAGGACTGCCCGTTCCATGATCTCGCCATCACGGTTGACAACTCCATTGTGTCCTCCTCCCAGAGCGCTAAGAACCTTGGCGTGATCCTGGACAACACCCTGACGTTCTCAACTAACATCAAGGCGGTGTCCCGTTCCTGTAGGTTCATGCTCTACAACATCCGCAGAGTACGACCCTGCCTCACACAGGAAGCGGCGCAGGTCCTAATCCAGGCACTTGTCATCTCCCGTCTTGATTACTGCAACTCGCTGTTGGCTGGGCTCCCTGCCTGTGCCATTAAACCCCTACAACTCATCCAGAACGCCGCAGCCCGTCTGGTGTTCAACCTTCCCAAGTTCTCTCACGTCACCCCGCTCCTCCGCTCTCTCCACTGGCTTCCAGTTGAAGCTCGCATCCGCTACAAGACCATGGTGCTCGCCTACGGAGCTGTGAGGGGAACGGCACCTCAGTACCTCCAGGCTCTGATCAGGCCCTACACCCAAACAAGGGCACTGCGTTCATCCACCTCTGGCCTGCTCGCCTCCCTACCACTGAGGAAGTACAGTTCCCGCTCAGCCCAGTCAAAACTGTTCGCTGCTCTGGCCCCCAATGGTGGAACAAACTCCCTCACGACGCCAGGACAGCGGAGTCAATCACCACCTTCCGGAGACACCTGAAACCCCACCTCTTCAAGGAATACCTAGGATA
The DNA here is from genome assembly GCF_023373465.1 of Oncorhynchus keta. NCBI lineage: Eukaryota > Metazoa > Chordata > Actinopteri > Salmoniformes > Salmonidae > Oncorhynchus > Oncorhynchus keta. Next base: position 24,093,455 of record NC_068431.1, read on the forward strand.
GGGTAAGTAAGGGTAAGTAATCCTTCTCACCCCCCTTCTCCCCCCCAACAAGATTTAGATGCAAGTGGCTGTTCCACTGGTTGTCATAAGGTGTATGCACCAATTTGTAAGTCGCTCTGGATAAGAGCGTCTGCTAAATGACTTAAATGTAAATGTAAATGTAATAAATACACACATGGACAATGATTAATACATTGGACGAGACCCGTAATCATCTACTCAATCCACAAGGGCACGAAAGCCCAAAACACACAGCACAGGAACTCACACGCACCAACGGACATTGTAACAATAATCGGCAGCCCAATGGAAACCAAAGGGCACACATATACAAGTAGGAATCAATGGGAATAGGGGACAGGTGTGCGTAATGAATGTTCCGGACGGATCCGTGACACCAGCCAAATTTTACCCATTAAAATAACCACATGGGACATATAAGGAAATTGTGTAGTGTTTATAGTTGTTGGACAATCTGTTTGAAACATTCACCGTTCTCAAAAAACATAACCTATATGATATGTTAAAAAGGTGCCCGCAAGCTAAAGTACTGCTGATTCAATAATTGTCATTTGTGGGGGTTAATATAAATACATCAGACATGTATTTTACAGGAAAATTTAAAGTACAACAGGTTATTAATGCAGGTTAATATCTTGATCTCTAATTCAAACAAAGGAACAAAACAAATAAGGGCATGTGTACAGTGCATTCGGAAAGTATTCAGACCCCTTGACGGTTTCCACATTTTGTTATGTTACAGCCTTATTCTAAAATGCATTAAATTAATTGTTTTCCTCATCAATCTACACACAATACCCTATAATGACAAAGCCAAAACAAGTTTTTAGAAATGTTTGATCAAAACAGAAATACCTTATTTACATAAGTATACATACCCTTTGCTATGAGACTCGAAACTGGACTCAGGTGCATCCTGTTTCCATTGATCATCTTACAACTTCATTGGAGTCCACCTGTGATAAACTGAATTGATTGGACATGATTTGGAAAGGCACACACCTGTCTATATAAGGTCCTCCAGTTGACAGTACATGTCAGAGCAAAAACCAAGCCATGAGTTCAAAGGAATTGTCCGTATAGCTCAGAGAGAGGATTTTTGCAGCATTAATTAAAGGTCCACGAACACACACAGTGGCCTCCATCATTCTTAAATGGAAGGAAAATAGAAAACGCAGACGACACCATTCTGTATACATCTGGCCCTTCTTTGGACACTGTGTTAACAAACCTCCAAACAAGCTTCAATACCATACAACACTCCTTCCGTGGCCTCCAACTGCTCTTAAATGCTAGTAAAACCAAATGCATGCTTTTCAAACGTTCGCTGCCCACACCCGCCTTCCCGACTAGAATCACTACTCTGGACGGTTCTGACCTAGAATACGTGGACAACTACAAATACCTAGGTGTCTGGTTAGACTGTAAACTCTCCTTCCAGACCCACATCAAACATTTCCAATCCAAAATCAAATCTAGAATCTATTTCGCAACAAAGCCTCCTTCACTCACGCCGCCAAACTTACCCTAGTAAAACTGACTATCCTACTGATCCTCGACCGATCCTTGATCTACAAAATAGCTTCCAATACTCTACTCAGCAAACTGGATGTAGTCTATCACAGTGCCATCCGTTTTGTTACAAAAGTGCCTTATACCACCCACCACTTCGACCTGTATGCTCTCGTTGGCTGGCCCTCGCTACATATTCGTCGCCAGACCCACTGGCGCCAGGTCATCTATAAGTCTATGCTAGGTAAAGCTCCTCCTTATCTCAGCTCACTGGTCACGATAACAACACCCACCCATAGCACGGGCTCCAGCAGGTATATCTCACTGGTCATCCCCAAAGCCAACACCTCATTTGGCCGCCTTTCCTTCCAGTTCTCTGCTGCCAGTGACTGGAACGAATTGCAAAAATCGCTGAAGCTGGAGACTCATATTTCCCTCACTAACTTTAAACATCAGCTATCTGAGCAGCTAACTGATCGCTGCAGCTGTACATAGTCCATATGTAAATAGCCCACCCAATTTACCTACCTCATCCCCCATATTGTTTTTATTTACTTTGCTGCTCTTTTGCACACCAGTATCACTACTTACAGACCATCATCTGCTTATCATCATCTGCTCATCTATCACTCCAGTGTTAGTCTGCTAAATTGTAATTACTTTGCTACTATGGCCTATTTATTGCCTTACCTTCTTGTGCCATTTGCACACACTGTATATAGACTTTTTTTCCTATTGTGTTATTGACTGTACGCTTGTTTATTCCATGTGTAACTGTGTTGTTGTTTCTGTCACACTGCTTTGCTTTATCTTGGCCAGAACTTGTTCTCAACTAGCTTACCTGGTTAAATAAATGTGAAATATATATATATATTTTTAAATCCCAGGCAGAACAGGGAAGACACAGTGTAGAGCTTGACCAGTGTGACATATGCCCATCTGATAAGACATTTAACCGTTCATGTAGGGGAAGGTAACACATGCTCACAGCAGATATTGGCTCAGGTCTATGTTTGGTTTATGAGGTTGCCTTTATGATACAATCATTCCATGTTTTACAATTTCTGCAAGGGTTTTACCACTGAGGCAATGCTCGAATAAAATCTTTATTAATACCTTCAACTCAGGCATTGGTAATGGCATAGGTCAACGGTGATAGTGAGCGAGTGAGAGAGCGAGGGACGTTTACTGATTCGGTCCCATTAAGTACCTGGTGGTATTATCAACAAACTTGTGTCTATCAATCTATATTTTCACATTAACAAAAAGATTTTGGTAAAAGTTAGAGGGATATTAGGACTCAAGGTTAAGGCGGTAAGGGACCTCAGACGTGGCTTAGGAACTTGAGCTGAATTCGTGATAGCAGTAGCTACTGAGTGGATGTAAGGACACAGATAATCATGCTGAGGCTTACCATGCCCCTCTCTTGAAAAATCTGTATTAGCTTTTCCCATGGGAGAATTCCCAAACTAAAATTCCTCTGGGTTGGGAGGGAATATCTTAAAATTCAGCATTTTATGTATAAATTAATCTAACCATGAAGCTGTCTCCCGCGCCTTTCAATTAAATTGGGAAACGTTTCCCGCCCTCCTCAAAAATGAATTTTCAACAGAAGCCCAAATCTAATGGGGCACACAATAAACCCTCCTGCCATATGGCAGAACTGAGTAGCTGTGGATGTGGACCTGTTGAGCAGGAACTTGTGAGCCTAGCAGTGATGCAAGGCTGCTTTGAAGGATGACTGTCTGTTATATTAGGTTTGGGAAATTGTGAAGCACTTGACAGATCCCCTTGATCTTCATTGACTTTCATCAAAGGTTGTGGACTGCATAGGAAGATTGGCGGGATTACTTCAGAGTGTTTGTAGGCTTTGGTGTTAAATTAGACATGGCTTAGAACACAGAGAGCCTTCCTGCCATTTAAAGCTACACTTGTTTGGATATCTAGGAGGCAGGCTGCTGCTGCTGGGGCAAGGGCTCTGTGGATGAACTTTCCTGTGTACGCATGAACTGAGATCATTATGGTTCCCTATAGAGCATGCACTGCTCTCCTCATATACACAACCAAAAGACGATCAGTATAATCAGATGGAGGCTAAAGAAGTCAATTTGGGATTGAATTTGACAGAGTATTGAATAACAAAACACATCCCCCAAGGATGTCCTTTGGGTGGTGGGCCATTCTTGATACACACAGGAAGCTGTTGAGTGTGAAAAACCCATCAACTTTGCAGTTCTTGACACAAACCAGTGCGCCTGGCACCTAGTACCATACCCCGTTCAAATGCACTTAAATATTTTGTCTTGCTCATTCACCCTCTGAATGACACACATACACAATCCATGTCTCAATTGTCTCAAGGCTTAATAATCCTTCTTTAACCTGTCTCCTCCCCTTCATCTAAACTGATTTTGAAATGGATTTAACAAGTGACATCAATAAGAGATCATGGCTTTCAACTGGATTCACCTCGTCAGTCTGTCATGGAAAGAGCAGAACAATGGACTATTACATTTTGTTTTTTGCCATTATGATCTTTAAGCCTTGACATTACACCATTGAACACTGGAGCTGAGGACAGGGTTGTCCTAAAATCATTTTTTTAAAGGCATACTGTATTTCCTACTACACCCCCAGAACTATTGACAGGTGTGTTGTTTTGATGCTCTAAATAAATAAATGTTCATTATCTTTCCTCAGAAAATTCTATCGGAGGCGTATCGATAAAAATGCTGTTGTGCTCAAGAATGAGTAATGTTGTTTCCTCACAAAGCATAAATACAGTATTGATTACCCATCTCCAGAGTTTTGGCTGTCATTTTTCTCTCTGGACACAGTGGGACTACTACTGGACAGTAATCACTCGGCACTCCACTGGCACTAATGTCAGTCATTAAGGCTATACCGAAATAACGAACAAAATATGCTACTCCATAAATCACACGCAGTCACTTCCAGCAGATCCAGCTGTCTCGCCGAAAAGATTTACCAAGTAGTGCATGGAATGGTTGACTTCACTCTCATTTGCTGGCCTGAGGACGAGGTCAGAGGATAGTTTTTTGATGTATCAACTTTTGGGATGCCACGTATCACATTTCTACTAAGTCTTGTCTGTTTTGGAGTGCTAATTCACTAATTTGCCACAAACCAAAAGTGCCCTTGTCACGCAGACAACAAGATTATACAAATAAAGGCCCATGAGTTCGATCACTGTTAATAGGGTCTTGAGGCTCTCTTTGAATGGGTGATTTAAAAGGGGGCTTAGTCTTGTAATGACTCCTGCATTTCCCAAAAAGAAACACATTTGTAAATAGAAAGTATAAATTGGGTCTGGCTGTGTCATTGTTGAAGCCAACTGGGAGCAGCCTCGCTCTGTCGGGGAACCTAGTCTGAGGAAGAATGAGAGTCAAGCTTAACATGAATATCTAATGTAGCCTACATTGGGGCTGAGGAACTGCAGTTATGCAGACATTGAGGTTCCGATTATATAAATAGAACAACTGAATTCTGAGCTGCCTGCTTTTACTTCCTGGTATGGGACATTCAATATGGTCGCTGGTCCACCCTTCATGGAACATGGACTTGAATGTCTATTAATTCTATCTCTATGGTTTTGATTAGTAACCAGACAGACCAGTAGAGAGGGAAAAGTAGAGAGAGGGGAAAACAATGGTTAGTCATCCTGTTCCTATCCAGGGAGTTGTATCCAATACAGATCTGTGCTGCTCTGACTGACGCTGGCAGCCACCATGACAGAACGGCACAAACATCTCACATTTAATGATGTCATATCTGCCATCTGGTGGCGCGTACGAAGTGTCATGGTCCCGCATACTGTAAACACTGATGTTGTTAAATCCGTTATTACTGGAGGCCTACAGTACACGACACCATTTCACTTCTTCATGACTGTTGTGATGGTGGCGGGGGTGGTGATGCAATGTGATGAAATCTCATAAACTGTGTTTTCGATGTGGTATCAGCTAGCTGGACAGCTTGTGAGTCAAATGACTATGACCATCATTCCCCCTGGCCAAATGGGCATGTGGTCCATTTGTGCCCACTTAGCCTTTCTGCTAATCTTTTTGTTACTTTACTCATTGATGCAATTTTCGGGTGTATGTTTCCAAACTAAAATAGATTACAGAAGATTAAAGAATCAAGCCCAAATTATGCTGGGGGTAATCACAAGGATTTTGTCCTTGGAAGACTAGAGTAGACTTGGACGAATATGACACTTGGAGTACAAGCTCTTCTGTGGGTTAAAAGAGAACTTAATAACCATTACATAACAATGTTAATTGAAAATCCAAATGACCAGCTATATATAGGACTTTGTCAAAGACATGCATCATTCAGTATCAATTACATGATTTTAGTTCTTACTAATGAATCTTAAATCAGAAGTATGACATTTGCATACATTTTTATTCATATTACTGCCTATCAGGCTTTCCTATTTTACCATAAATAATTGATCTTATCATAGGGAATTTTTGCATTCCTTTGTTACAGCCTTCAGTATAGGTTTTGCTTTTAAAGGATATTGTTGCCCTCTTATGTGCATATCTGGAGTGAGGCGCTCTTTGCTGCTCTATGTGAAAGCTATTTGAAACAGTAAAATGGACATGTATCTGGCCAGGAAAGTGGGGATTACCATATATCTATTCAATTAATCATGCCCATGATAATGTATGTGTTATGATCTGATGTCATTATGACATGTTATTTTATTAAATCCCTTTGTATAGCTCTCTGAATACATTTTAGATACGTGGGAATAAGAGCTGCGAGGGGAGAAGAAAAGAAGGAGAGAATGATGAGAATAATAGCCTTTATAGAGAAGAGTAAACCAGAAAGAACCTAATTAGTCGTTGTTCTCGCTGCACCTGTATCCAATTCTCCCCGACAGTAGCGAATTCATCTCTCTTCTCTTTACCTACTTCAAAAGACTTTGCACTTTATTCTAACCAACTGAAATCACATTGTTTGTGTGCTGCTGTTTTGAGTTGTAAGATAGTGTCTGCAGGGTTTTATCATCCCCGACTGAGACAGAATTGTCTTCACAATAAACTAAATGGATGATTCAATGTATACAATACCCCAACTGAGGCATTCCATGAGCCAGGCGCTCCATCTTCCATAGAGGGAGAATAAAATGGCGTCCATAGTGAGTGAGTGGCGTGCAGACTTGACATCGTTTTTTGGTAAGTTGTAATTTCTTTGCACTCATTAGATATACAGATACAGTAGCTCTATATTATGTGAGAGCTATCAACAGGTTTGTCATATCCAGTGGTGCATTTTAATTCCTTTATATTGGTTCTATTCCATGTGTGGTATCTACAGTTGTCACGCCCTGACCTTAGAGAGATTTTTTATTTCTCTATTTGGTTAGGTCAGGGTGTGATTAGGGTGGGCATTCTAGGTTTTCTGTTTCTATGCTGGTGTGTTTGATTCCCAATCGGAGGCAGCTGTCTATCGTTGTCTCTGATTGGGAATCAGATATAAGTTGTCAGTTTCCTTTTGCGTTTTTGTGGGATCTTGTCTTTGTTTGTTACTTTATGCACGACTAGCTTTTCGTTCGGTTTGTGTTCATTGGTTTTCCCCAGTGTTACAGTTTCAAATAAAGCAAGAATGTACGCCTACCACGCTGCACCTTGGTCCGGTCATTTATCATCCGACGACGAGTGTAACAACAGTGCCTTCAGAAAATATTCACTCCCCTTGACTTTTTCCACAGCTTGAATTTCAAATTCATTACATTTAGATGTGACATTGGCCTACACACAATACCCCATAATGTGAAAGTGAATTATATTTCCAGATTATTTTTTTTTACAAATAAATAAATTGAAATGTCTGAAAAGTCTTGAGTCAATAAGTATTCAAACCCTTTGTTATGGCAAACCTAAATAAGTTCAGGAGTAGAAATGTGCTAAACAAGACACATAATAAGTTGCATGGACTCACTGCGTGTGCAATAATAGTGTTTAACATGATTTTTGAATGACTACCTCATCTCTGTATCTCAGTCTGCTGTCCCTCCCCACTTGCTTCAAGATGGCCACCAAGATGGCCACCAGAAATAAGTCTCTCACTGTTGCCGCCTGCTACCGACCCCCCTCAGCTCCCAGCTGTGCCCTGGACACCATTTGTGAATTGATTGCCCCCCATCTAGCTTCAGAGTTTGTTCTGGTAGGTGACCTAAACTGGGATATGCTTAACACTCCGGCAGTCCTACAATCTAAGCTAGATGCCCTCAATCTCACACAAATCATCAAGGAACCCACCAGGTACAACCCTAACTCTGTAAGCAAGGGCACCCTCATAGACGTCATCCTGACCAACTTGCCCTCCAAATACACCTCCGCTGTCTTCAACCAGGATCTCAGCGACCACTGCCTCATTGCCTGTATCCGCTACGGTGCCGCAGTCAAACGACCACCCCTCATCACTGTCAAACGCTCCCTAAAACACTTCTGTGAGCAGGCCTTTCTAATCGACCTGGCCCGGGTATCCTGGAAGGACATTGACCTCATCCCGTCAGTTGAGGATGCCTGGTCATTCTTTAAGAGTAACTTCCTCACCATTTTAGATAAGCATGCTCCGTTCAAAAAATGCAGAACTAAGAACAGATACAGCCCTTGGTTCACTCCAGACCTGACTGCCCTCGACCAGCACAAAAACATCCTGTGGCGGACTGCAATAGCATCGAACAGTCCCCGCGATATGCAACTGTTCAGGGAAGTCAGGAACCAATACACGCACTCAGTCAGGAAAGCTAAGGCCAGCTTCTTCAGGCAGAAGTTTGCATCCTGAAGCTCCAACTCCAAAAAGTTCTGGGACACTGTGAAGTCCATGGAGAACAAGATCACCTCCTCCCAGCTGCCCACTGCACTGAGGCTAGGGAACACGGTCACCACCGACAAATCCATGATTATCGAAAACTTCAACAAGCATTTCTCAACGGCTGGCCATGCCTTCCGCCTGGCTACTCCTACCTCGGCCAACAGCTCCGGCCCCCCCGCAGCTCCTCGCCCAAGCCTCTCCAGGTTCTCCTTTACCCAAATCCAGATGGCAGATGTTGTGAAAGAGCTGCAAAACCTGGACCCGTATAAATCAGCTGGGCTTGACAATCTGGACCCTCTATTTCTGACACTATCCGCCGCCATTGTCGCAACCCCTATTACCAGCCTGTTCAACCTCTCTTTCATATCGTCTGAGATCCCCAAGGATTGGAAAGCTTCCGCAGTCATCCCCCTCTTCAAAGGGGGAGACACCCTGGACCCAAACTGTTACAGACCTATATCCATCCTGCCATGCCTATCTAAGGTCTTCGAAAGCCAAGTCAACAAACAGGTCACTGACCATCTCGAATCCCACCGTACCTTCTCCGCTATGCAATCTGGTTTCCGAGCCGGTCACGGGTGCACCTCAGCCACACTCAAGGTACTAAACGACATCATAACCACCATCGATAAAAGACAGTACTGTGCAGCCGTCTTCATCGACCTTGCCAAGGCTTTCGACTCTGTCAATCACCATATTCTTATCGGCAGACTCAGTAGCCTCGGTTTTTCGGATGACTGCCTTGCCTGGTTCACCAATTACTTTGCAGACAGAGTTCAGTGTGTCAAATCGGAGGGCATGCTGTCCGGTCCTCTGGCAGTCTCTATGGGGGTGCCACAGGGTTCAATTCTCGGGCCGACTCTTTTCTCTGTGTATATCAATGATGTTTCTCTTGCTGCGGGCGATTCCCTGATCCACCTCTACGCAGACGACACCATTGTATACACTTTCGGCCCGTCATTGGACACTGTGCTATCTAACCTCCAATCGAGCTTCAATGCCATACAACACTCCTTCCGTGGCCTCCAACTGCTCTTAAACGCTAGTAAAACCAAATGCATGCTTTTCAACCGATCGCTGCCTGCACCCGCATGCCCGACTAGCATCACCACACTGGATGGTTCCGACCTTGAATATGTGGACACCTATAAGTACCTAGGTGTCTGGCTAGACTGCAAACTCTCCTTCCAGACCCATATCAAACATCTCCAATCGAAAATCAAATCAAGAATCGGCTTTCTATTCCGCAACAAAGCCTCCTTCACTCACGCTGCCAAGCTTACCCTAGTAAAACTGACTATCCTACCGATCCTCGACTTCGGCGATGTCATCTACAAAATTGCTTCCAACACTCTTCTCAGCAAACTGGATGCAGTTTATCACAGTGCCACCTTATACTACCCACCACTGCGACTTGTATGCTCTAGTCGGCTGGCCCTCGCTACATATTCATCGCCAGACCCACTGGCTCCAGGTCATCTACAAGGCCATGCTAGGCAAAGCTCTGCCTTATCTCAGCTCACTGGTCACGATGGCAACACCCATCCGTAGCACGCGCTCCAGCAGGTGTATCTCATTGATCATCCCTAAAGCCAACACCTCATTTGGCCGCCTTTCGTTCCAGTACTCTGCTGCCTGTGACTGGAACGAATTGCAAAAATCGCTGAAGCTGGAGACTCATATTTCCCTCACTAACTTCAAACATCAGCTAGCTGAGCAGCTAACCGATCGCTGCAGCTGTACATAATCTATTGGTAAATAGCACACCCATTTTCACCTACCTCATCCCCACAGTTTTTATTTATTTACTTTTCTGCTCTTTTGCACACCAATATCTCTACCTGTACATGATCATCTGATCATTTATCACTCCAGTGTTAATCTGCAATATTGTAATTATTCGCCTACCTCCTCATGCCTTTTGCACACATTGTATATAGACTCCCCTTTTTTCTCTGTGTTATTGACTTGTTAATTGTTTACTCCATGTGTAACTCTGTGTTGTCTGTTCACACTGCTATGCTTTATCTTGGCCAGGTCGCAGTTGCAAATGAGAACCTGTTCTCAACTAGCCTACCTGGTTAAATAAAGGTGAAATAAAAAAATAAAATATTTTTTTTCCCCTGTACCCAAGAAAGCAAAGGTAACTGAACTAAATGACTATTGCCCATAACACTCCCTTCTGTCATCATGAAGTGCTTTGAGAGGCTAGTTCAGGATCATAATATCACCTCCACCTTACCTGACACCCTAGACCCACTTCAATTTGCATAACGCCCCAATAGATCAACAGACAATGCAATAGCCATTGCACTGCACACTGCCCTACCCCATCTGGACAAGAGGAATACCTATGTAAGAATGCTGTTTATTGACTACTGCTCAGCCTTCAACACCATAGTACCATCGAAGCTCATTAAGCTCGGTGCACTGGGTCTGAACCCTGCCCTCTGCAACTGGGTCCTGACTTCCTGACTGACTTCCTGACGGAACGCCCCCAGGTGACCAAGGTAAGAAACAACACCTCCACTACACTGATCCTCAACACAGAGGCCCCATAAGGGTGCATGCTCAGCCCCCTTCCTGTACTCCCTGTTCACCCATGACTGCGTGGCCACGCACGCCTCCAACTCAATCATCAAGTTTGCAGATGACACAACAGTAGTAGTAGCTGATTACCAACAATGACGAGACATCCTACAGAGAAGAGGTGAGGGTTCTGGTGGAGTGGTGCCTGGAAAATAACATCTCCCTCAATGTCAACAAAACGAAGGAGCTGATTGTGGACTTCAGGAGACAGCAGAGAGAGCACGCCACAATCCACATTGATGGGACCCCAGTGGAGAAGATGGAAAGCTTCAAATTCCTCGGCATACATATCACTGACAATCTGAAATGGTCCACCCGCACAGACAGTGTGGTGAAGAAAGCGCAACGGCGCCTCTTCAACGTCAGTAGGCTAAAGAAATTCGGGCAAATGTTTTGGGCAAATCCAACACAACACATCTCTGAGTACCATTCTTCATATTTTTATATCATATTACGGATATATTACGGATATGCTTGTCATCGATAAGGACAAGGGAGTTTTTTGGGATAAAAATAAATGAAATTGAGGGAAACCTGGTTCAGTCTGCTTTCCAACAGACACTGAGAGATAAATTCACCTTTCAGCAGGACAATAACCTAAAATTCATGGCCAAATATACACTGGAGTTGCTTATCAAGATGACATTGAATGTTCCTGAGTGGCTTAGTTACAGTTTTGACTTAAATTGGCTTGAAAATCTATTGCAATACTTCAAAATCGCTGTCTAGCAATGACCAACAACCAAGTTGACAGAGCTTGAAAAATTGTTTAAGTAATAATGTGCAAATATTGTACAATCCAGGTGTGCTTCGAGACTTATTCAGAAAGACTCACACCTGCAATTTCTACCCAAGGTGATTCTAACATGTATTGACTCAGGGGGGTGAATACTTATGTGAATATGATATTTATGTATTTAATTTTCACTAAATTTGCAAACATTTAAAAAAAAACTGTTTTCACTTTGTCATTACTAAGGTGTATTGTGTCTAGATGTGTGAAAAATAAAGTATGGAATCCATTTTGAATTGTAGAATAGGAGTATAAATACTTTCTGAAGCCACATGCTGTTTATATTACTGTTTTGCTATACATAGAAATATGCGCTGCAATATGTTTTTTCTATCCTACACTGTTTTAGTGATCAACACACTATGTCTCTGTACTTTTGCTGTCAAAGTACAACATACTCTGAGGATGAAGCTATGGGGCTGCAGGAAGAACAGCTGCAATGGGCTGCACTATTTGGAGTTTAGATGTTATTTGAGAAACCTACTGATCAAGCTCCTTCATTAGGACACCCTGGCCCTGTGTCTTAGTTGTGATGATCGTTGATTGAATTCTTGAAGGGATCATATACACAAAAAACATTTATGCTCTCACTGTACTGTAAGTCACTTTGGATAAAAGTGTTTGCTTTAGTAGTAGACTCTATTACATTCTATTGAATGGGAGAAGTGGCCAAGGCAAAGACAGACCCATGATTTGCAACCAGGCAGACTGAGTGCTAGTGCTGCTGCCACAAATGTTTAATTAAACCCATTTTACAGTGAAGGGAGAAAGGGATGGAAATTTGACTAAAAGCCACTCGCGATGTAGAACAAATCCAGAATAGGTCAGCACAATTCAGGATGTCCTTGTGACATATTTCAAGGCCACTTGATTGTAGGGTTGCATCTCTCTTCAATGCACCAAAGCATATGAGCCAAATTGGGAAGTGCCATGCAGAGCGCAAGCCCTTCAAAATATAAACACCATAATATGATGTGTTTTCTATGGCATAACACTTTGCTCCTGTCGTAAAATCACCTGCTTTGCGTTAAGGCTGGTTAGTTTGAGTGGTGATTCAGCAAGCCTCTTGCCATTTTGGTGGTAGCCCCACACCACCCTTTCCCTAAACCCTGACAGTTTGTTCTCTAAGGAAAGAGGGATGGATGAAGGGAGAGAGGGGAGGGCAAACCTCTGTCTGCTGAAGAGACACATACCTAGCTCAGTGAGGGCTGTAAGCCTCTTTCAGGTTCTCTGGCATATCAAGTCTAATTTCAATTTTATTTGTCACATGCCTCGTGAACAACAGGTGTAGACTAACAGTGAAATGCTTACTTACTTTCCACCAATGCAGAGAGAAAGAAAATAGAGAAATAATAGAAAAGTAAAACACGTAATAATAAATACACAATGAGTAACGATAACTTGGCTGTATACGATGTGCTTGGGTACGAGGTAATTGAGGAAATATGTACATATAACGAAGAATAAGTGACTGATAAAAACAGTAGCGGCAGTGTACGTGTCAAAACAGTTTGTGCAAAAAGTCCATGTAGTTATTACAAATAGTCCATGTAGTTATTACAAATAGTCCATGTAGTTATTACAAATAGTCCATGTAGTTATTACAAATAGTCCATGTAGTTATTACAAATAGTCCATGTAGTTATTGCAAATAGTCCATGTAGTTATTACAAATAGTCCATGTAGTTATTACAAATAGTCCATGTAGTTATTACAAATAGTCCATGTAGTTATTACAAAAAGTCCATGTAGTTATTACAAAAAGTCCATGTAGTTATTACAAATAGTCCATGTAGTTATTACAAATAGTCCATGTAGTTATTGCAAATAGTCCATGTAGTTATTACAAATAGTCCATGTAGTTATTACAAATAGTCCATGTAGTTATTGCAAATAGTCCATGTAGTTATTACAAATAGTCCATGTAGTTATTGCAAATAGTCCATGTAGTTATTTGGTTAAACATTTAACTAACTATTTAGCAGTCTTATGGCTTGGGGGTAGAAGATGTTCAGGGTTCTGTTGGTTCCAGCACTTGCCTTATGGTAGCAGAGTGAACAGTCTATGACTTGGGTGGCTGGAGTCTTTGAAATGTTTAGGTTCTCCCTCTGACATCGCCTAGTATAGAGGTCCTGAAAACTCGGTCTCAGAGATGTACTGGGCCGTACGTACTACCCTCTGCACAGCCTTTCGGTTGGATGCAAAGCAGTTGCGATACCAAGCGGTGATGCAGCCAGTCAAGATGTTGGCAATGGTGAAGTTGTAAAACTTTTGGAGGATCTGATGCCCATGCAAAATATTTTTTTGCCTCCTGAGTGAGGAGAGGTATTGTTGTGCCCTCTTCACGACTGTGTATGTCGTGTGTGGACCATGTTAAGTCCTTAGTGATGTGGACACAGAGGAACTTGAAGTTCTCAACCCGCTCCACTACAGCCCATCCGTTTCCTGTAGTCCAAGATCAGCTTTTTTGTCTTGCTGACGTTGAGGGAGAGGTTGTTGTCCTGGTACCACACTGCCAGGTCTCTGACCTCCTCCCTATAGGCTGTCTCATCGGCTGCCCACTGGCTGCCTGATCGCAAACATGAACGTGTGTGTGAGATAAGTCATGCTCCTCAGTGATTATGTCACAACCATGGCCTCTTTCCCTGCTGCTTTTGGATGCCTCTTTCCCTGCTGCTTTTGGATGGCTTTCCCTGCTGCTTTTGGATGCCTCTTTCCCTGCTGCTTTTGGATGCCTCTTTCTCTGCTGCTTTTGGATGGCTTTCCCTGCTGCTTTTGGATGCCTCTTTCCCTGCTGCTTTTGGATGCCTCTTTCTCTGCTGCTTTTGGATGCCTCTTTCCCTGCTGCTTTTGGATGCCTCTTTCCCTGCTGCTTTTGGATGCCTCTTTCTCTGCTGCTTTTGGATGGCTCTTTCCCTGCTGCTTTTGGATGCCTCTTTCCCTGCTGCTTTTGGATGCCTCTTTCCCTGCTGCTTTTGGATGCCTCTTTCCCTGCTGCTGTTGGATGTCTCTTTCTCTGCTGCTTTTGGATTCCTCTTTCCCTGCTGCTTTTGGATGCCTCTTTCCCTGCTGCTTTTGGATGCCTCTTTCCCTGCTGCTTTTGGATGCCTCTTTCCCTGCTGCTTTTGGATGCCTCTTTCTCTGCTGCTTTTGGATGGCTCTTTCCCTGCTGCTTTTGGATGCCTCTTTCCCTGCTGCTTTTGGATTCCTCTTTCCCTGCTGCTTTTGGATTCCTCTTTCTCTGCTGCTTTTGGATGCCTCTTTCCCTGCTGCTTTTGGATGCCTCTTTCCCTGCTGCTTTTGGATGCCTCTTTCCCTGCTGCTTTTGGATTCCTCTTTCCCTGCTGCTTTTGGATTCCTCTTTCCCTGCTGCTTTTGGATGCCTCTTTCCCTGCTGCTTTTGGATGCCTCTTTCCCTGCTGCTTTTGGATGCCTCTTTCCCTGCTGCTTTTGGATGCCTCTTTCCCTGCTGCTTTTGGATGCCTCTTTCCCTGCTGCTTTTGGATGCCTCTTTCCCTGCTGCTTTTGGATGCCTCTTTCCCTGCTGCTTTTGGATTCCTCCTTTCCCTGCTGCTTTTGGATGCCCCTTTCCCTGCTGCTTTTGGATGCCTCTTTCCCTGCTGCTTTTGCTTTTGATTACCCTCTTTCCCTGATGCCTCTTTCCCTGCTGCTTTTGGATGCCTCTTTCTCTGCTGCTTTTGGATGCCTCTTTCCCTGCTGCTTTTGGATGCCTCTTTCCCTGCTGCTTTTGGATGCCTCTTTCCTGCTGCTTTTGGATTCTTTCCCTGCTGCTTTTGGATGGCTCTTTCCCTGCTGCTTTTGGATGCCTCTTTCCCTGCCTCTTTCCCTGCTGCTTTTGGATGCCTCTTTCCCTGCTGCTTTTGGATGCCTCTTTCCCTGCTGCTTTTGGATGCCTCTTTCCCTGCTGCTTTTGGATGCCTCTTTCCCTGCTGCTTTTGGATGCCTCTTTCCCTGCTGCTTTTGGATGCCTCTTTCCTCTGCTTTTGGATTCCCTGCTGCTTTTGGATGCCTCTTTTTCTCTTTCTGCTGCTTTTGGATGCCTCTTTCTTTCTGCTGCTTTTGGATGCCTCTTTCCCTTGCCTCTTTCCCTGCTGCTTTTGGATGCCTCTTTCCCTGCTGCTTTTGGATGCCTCTTTCCCTGCTGCTTTTGGATGGCTCTTTCCCTGCTGCTTTTGGATGCCTCTTTCCCTGCTGCTTTTGGATGCCTCTTTCCCTGCTGCTTTTGGATGCCTCTTTCCCTGCTGCTTTTGGATTCCTCTTTCCCTGCTGCTTTTGGATGCCTCTTTCCCTGCTGCTTTTGGATTCCTCTTTCCCTGCTGCTTTTGGATGCCTCTTTCCCTTCTGCTTTTGGATGCCACTGCCTCTATTTTGTGCCAACAACAGTTTTCTCCTCTTTTTTAGGAGAGTTAATTGCCAGACAATAAAAGAAGGGGCACAGAGACAGTCACGATAGCTCCAATGCCAGTACAGCACATCTCACCATCACAATACGCCCACATTCAAATAATATGTTGTGAGAAAGCCTCAGCACTAGGGCTCACATTGTCAGGCCTCACAATGCTTTATCCTCAGTCGACTTGGAATGCTTCTCCACCTGCCCGTGTTTAGAAAGCCCATCATTTAGCCAGATAGCTCATTTATGAGTCACTCAGAGGGCGTTAATAGTTTAAGAACATCCAACCCACACTCTTCTCTCTCTCCACGTCTCAGCCAGCCAGCCTGTTTCTCTGGCCAGTCAATTAACCCCATGCTACAAGTGGAAGTGGGTTCTATGCGTTCCTTTGTTTACGAGCGAACTCCGAGTGGCTCTCCATCTCCTACTGCAGTGGCTGGAAGGACACTGAGGTCAGGCACGCCCAACCGTTTGGCTTGCAGTGCTCCCCAGCGCCCCAATCTTTATTCACAGCTAAAGCTAAGCACATTACTCACCAAGATAACACTCCTGTACTCTATCAGTGGGGGGCACCGGAAGTGCTCGCCGGATAATCACCTTCATTTTAAAACCATCCAAGTGAAATATGTTTTAAAAAAAGCTTAAATTTCAAATCTCACTCAGTGGTGAAAGAACTGTATCTACATTTTTTTAATAATGCCTGCAATATGCTTTTGGTATCTCTGAAGCTGGAGGTTTTAGTATTTGTTATGTTTGTTAAATGTTTGGACAAAACTGATTTCGACTGTACTGTTCAATGACAAATACAACGTATATTAATTCAAATAAATTAACAGGGCATATTTCATATATAAATCATTAATAAGGCACAACAAATAGATCACAATTGCCAAATGCAGTTGCTTCAGAACTGGTTGGTAGCCTATTATAGATCCGTAGGATACATTTGGTTTGTTATGTACTATCTCACAGTAACATATGTGCTACACTGATGTCGTGGCGAAAGTAGAAGATTTTTGTGTTGTTACACTGGAAGCATACATTTTTAGGGGTGTGAGCAGAGCACCAGGCACTTCATCATGTGTTCTCAGACATGGGCCACAAGTTGAATTCTTGAAAATAGAACTAGAGCTACAATTTTAAACTTAGCTCCGTGACACTCTTGCAGGGCTGCACTGCTTACGGACAGTTTTGGGAGCATTTCACGCCCAGCAAAAGTTACATGTCCAGTGTAGCAGGCCTGTAAGCAATAAAGCTAGTTGGAGGCCCTACATTGTCACTGGTGAGCTTGCGTTATAGCAATGACAGTTAAAGCTGCAACATGACTGCCTTTACTTATTTACGTATCTAAGAGAATAAATACCAAGCTAGAGGAGAAGTTACCGAGAGATGAGATTATTATTGTTCATATATTGTCTAAGCCTCGAAATATTCGCCAGTACAGCCAACAGAACATCTCAGATCAAATGCTTATTTAAAACATTGCAGCTACAGAACCTGAAAAAAATATGCTCATTATAACCAAAGGGAACATTTTGCTGAGTGTGACATGTGCCATAGATATTGTAGCGACTGCCATGTTTAATCTTGTCTGGAGTCTGTGGCTATTACACAAAGAAAATCAATATTTTGGTTGTTTATCTCGACACAATTTCCTAGACAGAGAGCCAAAGAGTTAAGTGGAAGAGCACCCAGTGTGAAATACTTTGCTAATTAGCCCACTGCGGTGCTATTGGGCTCCCATTCTCTGTGCCACCAATCTGCCAGAACTGAGCTGATTCAATGCCCGCAGGACTGTAGATGAAGGGTGGGCATTGTCCCTGCACGCTATACTGTAGCTAGCTACTTCTGTCTTTGACAATCACTCTCTCTCTCTTCTCGCTGTCTGTCTCAGTCTCTCTATCTCTCTCTCTCCCACCCCGCTTCTCTTTCTCTCCTTCTGTCTCTCCCTATCTCTCTCTTACCCTGCCTCCTCTCTCTCTCGCTCAGTCTCTCCATCTCCAACGCCGACATCCTCTCCCATTAGATTAGCGGCAGCTGGATCTGCCTCTCTCGTCCTCTCCCACCTTATAATTGCCCAGCGGGAGGTGATTGACATCTGAATCCAACGTGTCAGAAAACTCAGAATATTAATCTGGGGTGTAGGTGAGTGCTTGTAGGTGTCTTCTCATGTCACCTGCTAACTTTCATTACTCAAAATCATTCCAGAACCCTACCCTTTTGATCCCTCCAGGAATTATAAACAGCCTGTCATGTTTCATGAGATATATTGCGAATATTCCTCTCTTGCTCAAGTCGTTTGAGGGATGTTTGAGAACCAAAGAAGCAATTTGGTGAGACTATAAACTACATTTTCCTCCTGTCTACTGGAGATGTCAGCTGCTCAAAAGGCCTGGTTTCAATATTTAAAATATTTTGTACTAATGCGATGTAAGCTGACCATTTTGGATAGACTTCACTTGTTTAAGTCGAGACTTACTTTGACATGACTCATTAAGACTCACTGAACATTTTCTAAGCAATGAAATACCCATACTCAATCAATTATAATGGTCAAACTCTATACTGGAACTCTACTGGTCTAGCTGTTTGCCAGTTTGTTTTGGTTACAGCCAACTCCTCACCATGTTGTTGTCTTGCAAAACAATCTGGCTACAGCAGAAACAACCAGGCTTCTGCAGTAGCCATGTAAAGAAGTATCGAGGGACTTCTATATTAAGTCTATAAAGTAGCTTAGTATACATGCAATCATCCACTTCAGACAGGAAGACCTGAAAAGTGGAAGATATTACATGAGATGTGGGCAGCAGTTATGTTGATATGACGTGTGCATGGAGTATTGCACAGATAACAACCATGCTGAACAGAAGTGCCACTATAGAGTAAGTTAATGAGGTCTGAGTCCTATGGATTGAACCTTAATGACACCAACACACAGTACGAAATATGAGACATGCTCACACTATAATATGTGCCACAGCCCTCAGATAGAAACAAGGATGAAGTTAAAAGTGATTTTGTTTGTCTCTATTGTAAAAATATACCCAATGGGACTTTCCTCTTGTCTTGTCTGTTTGTGAGAAATTTCCCAAGCTGTGAGTAAGTGAACTAAGTGTTTTGTTTACCGCTCAAACCTATCTCAATGGATTTAACAATATTGACTTGTCTAATTGTTCTCAGTGGCTGTTAAAAACACACAACGGAATGCTGTTGACTAGATGTCGAATTAAAGAGTAGGCCTATAAACCGCCAATGCCCGTGTATTTTCTTTTGTAAATTAATCTCTGGAACTGCAAAAGTCATTTTGGGGGTAAACAGCCAACAGGCAGAGGCTATAATGATCTAATGCACCCTAAATCAGAGGTTGACATTTGTCCGTGAAGTCGACAGGCTGCTGTCTGTGCGGCTGAGCGCCGATGCAGCAAAGATGACAGTTGGCAAAGCTAATCCTCTGAAAAATGTTGGTCGATTGCTTTTTTAAAACTTTAGCATTCTCTTCCTCCTCCTTCCCCAATGACTTAAACACCTAGGTCCGATTTAACATGTACATTTCAAGTCTAGAACATTCCGAATAAAAATGCTGCCGGACATTAAGGAATAGTTTTTTTGGCCCCGAGTTTAAATTTCTGTGATATGCCAGATGTGAGACGAGAATTATTCTTTGAGATCATGGAATTGTTTGGACAGGCTGAGGGAGCCAACGGGAGCTGAGCCACCGAGCCAGAATATGCTTGCAGAGCTATTTCTTTGGTTTCGAGGCATCAACTGGTGACGGTGGATGGCATTATTTACTGGTTACCCGTCAGTACACAAACATGACAACATCTTTATTTATTATGTTCCCTCAACACCTGCAAAGCTAGGGAGGGGAATTGTTGTTTGTCTAGTCAGGTGAGTAAATAAACACAGAATTTAAAGGCAAATAAGTGAGGATTTAATCTTGATTGTATATCTTTATTGCAATCCATTTCACATGGAAATAATAAATGGATATAGTATTGTGTTAGAGAGGAGATGTGGCTGTGCTGCTATAGTAGGGAAGATATATAAAATACAAAGACATTGCAGTTCTGTAATTTTGTTCTTAATGTCTGTACATTATATTCTTCAGGAAGGGTAAGTATCACCTCTTTCCCCTTGTTGTGGGTCATCGGTATGTTTGCAATATCAGTTAGAGCACAAGGACAAACCAAATAGATTTGTTTTAAATAAAAAATCTAAAAATCAAGGAAATATGAATTTATACAACATACAATATGTTTGGGGGGCAAATTCAAAGGATGAATTAGTGTACAACCCAGCTAATGAATATATGGATTAGTAAGTGAACCCGATGTACAACCTACTCATTATATTTGATAAAGCTAGGGAACTGTACACAACATCTGCAATCATATTCTATTATAGCACTTTTCCAAGTAGTTGGTTTGATCTCCTGCTCTATGGTATTCAGCTAGTATTTCCTGCACTATGAATGCTGTCTTCTGCCAATGCCATTTATCTGTTTGGCTGAATTGCACTCCTATATACGGATGGGAATTATCTTCTGTATCCACAAAAGCAGAAGTGGATTTCTTTTGACGTCTAGCTTTCCTGCTGGAATGCATTATTTCCCTGCACCAGACAACTGACTGTAAACAAGAGAGCTCAACTCCAAAGCTCTTCTTTAAAGTGAAGTAGTAAAGATCTAGCCTGTTTTATTTCAAAATAATAATAATTTAAACAGGCAAGTCAGTTAAGAGCAAATTATTATTTACAATGATGGCCTACCCCTGGCAAACCTGGGCCAATTGTGTACCGCTTATGGGACTCCCAGTCACAGCCAGATGTGATACAGCCTTGATTTTTTAAAGTGAAGTATCCTGTCTTTTTTTACCTTGGCAAGTCAGTTATGAACAAATTCTTATTTACAATGACAGCCTAGGAACAGTGGGGTAACTGCCTTGTTCAGGTACAGAACAACAGATTTTTTACCTTGTCAGCTCAGGGATTTGATCTGGCAACCTTGCACTTACTGGCCCAATGCTCTAACCACTAGATTACCTGCCAGCCCACTTCTTTGAAATGAAGTAGTACAGATCTAGCCTGTCTTTAAAGTGAAGTCGCAAAGATCTAGCCCGTATTTAAAGCGAAACAGAAAAGATATAGCCTGTCTTTAAAGCAAAGCAGCAAAGCACCAGTGCTTTGAGTCTCGAGGCAAGACTTTCTTAGGCTGTCTCGCACTATAGCACTGCATCACACTGCATCACACGTCACATGCAGTCTGCCGCACTGTGTTTTCCCTTCACAAACACCAAGAAGTAGGCTAAGGCCTTGAGAAGTCCCCCAAGTTACTTATCTTAGCAGTATAGCTGAGGATGAGCCTCCCCCTTCCTGGGATGACTAAAGTTTTAAAGTCACACCGCTGTCTTGCAACCTGCAGTGTGTTTGAGAATAGTTGCACAGATATTGTTTTTCTACAAAGCAGCAGCACATCCTACAGAGTACACGTCGCAAAGAAACTAGATTATAAATCACTTGAGTCTTTGGGAATGCATTATTTAAAAGCACATTTCTCTCACGGGTTTGCTCGTTAACAAGGGTTCTAGTTCTTAAAAAAATGATTGAATACTCATGTTCATTTGTAATATATTCAATGTGTATTATTAATAAACTAACCAGTCTCTTTTTATTTGCATAGAAGATACTATTATCTGCATAAAAAAAAGAGTTGGCGAATCAGCTCCATTGGAACACTATGTTCTTTCAATAGACTGAACAGACCCCTCGTGTCCTAGAGTGACCCCCAGCGCCACCCCGACTTCCATTCAACAACCAGCTAATTTTCCACACGCCCCAGGCGCCTTCCATCTCCTCTGTCTAATCTGGACTGCCCCTGGGTGGTCTTTTCTTGCCCCAGTTAATGCTCACACGTCCTCCTCTCCCCTCGGTCTGGGCTGCAGTAGAGCACAGCAGAGCAGGCTGCCTCTGAAGATTTCAGACACAGTCAGTAGCCCCATTTAGGTGCTCGCTAGCTGGAACACATTTCAATTTGCCTGCTTCCGGGTGCTCATGTTCATCAAGATTTCATGGAGGACGCAAACAATTAGCCGCAAACAACCCTAGGGGACAACCTAGCACCCCACTGATAGTAAGCAAACATTAAGAGTGGAATAAACTTACAGTCATATTAATAACCACTCTCTCTACCAAACTATTTATAGTCCTTTCCCCCCTCATTGAAAGCAAAAATGCTCATCTTGAGCCTGCATCTCTTTGAAGTGTAAGAGGTGGATCCACTTGAGGTGGATTATTTACGGCCATGTAGTTTAAATCTAGTTAAGTATCCATAAATTATCTCCCAAGTACCCAACCAACTGGACATTAGAAGAAAAAAAGAAACCATCGGCATCCATTTTGATGTTATGGCATATATGCGTATTAGTTACTGCAAATTCAGTAATCCGGTGCATAGACTTCTGAAAGCCTCTGCCCTCTCCTTCCCCCTGATGTTGGCGCTGTCTGTCCCCTCTATTGACGGCTCATCATGGAGTCTGTTTGTTCCTCAGCAGTGTTTGATGCAGGGGCATTGTTAATGACATGCTTGGCCTTTCTGCTATGACACAGCAGCATTCGTGCTTTCACAGAGGATATGGTAATGAAATTGTATGTTTATGTGCACATACATATTTTTTTTCAAAGAAAGACAAATGCCTGAGCTCTGAGCACAAAAGCGTATGAAAAATAGGTCATTTCCACAACTTCTCGAAGTGTCCATGGCGCTACTTTGCCCTCCAGTGGCGCAAAAGCAAGCTGCAAGTACAGATTTAATTTTAATATCCTGCAGGCTGTTGACATTTTCTTTCTAAGACCCTATGTAGTGAAATAATACATTGTCTTGATTTCAGTGGTCAAATAGGATGTGTCGGCACTCATATTGAAAAAGAACTGGTATGTGTATTAATATCGTGGGCCTAATTGGCAAAGTATTCTTAGTAAAGAAATTCCGAAAACCATAATGTATAGGTTCCCCAAGATAAAAGTTACTGTTGTTGCAACTATTTTGACCCCTATCTAGCTCACATTCTATGCAGGTGGTGTGGTAAACAACCGGTCCCTTTACGATGACCACAGAATATGTAGATAAGCAAATGCCAAGGAATTGGGAGAATTGATATTTACCTTATTTTATGTTTCACAACTCAAATAGTCAAGAGCGGATTATTTTATGGAATACTTTCCACTTCACAAAAGAACACCCTATGATAGCACAAACACATGAAAAGCTAAAGATAAATAATAACAATAATACAAAATGGGTTTTAATGGCAGATGCTGTCTACTCCATTATGACAAAATGTATTGCTTATTGTCCATCTAACTGAGATGAGTTTATTTTCACCTGAATTTAAATTATGCCCGAAGCTTGAGGTCCCGACCAGTTCCAATATTAGCATGTAAATCTTGATAGGGCCAAAAAAATAAAAATAAATGATAAGCATGCCAGCAAAGCCACTACACAACACAACACAAAATAATACATGAATTGGACTATAACCATGACGAACGGTGCCCACAAACTGTTAGGGCCTACATAAAGCTGTCCCAACAGCAGAGTTCCAACAGCAGTCTCATTTACTGCCTTGGAAAAAAACATAGCTGATATGGCTGACTTGCTTAAACAAATGTGGTTTCACTGACCATTGAGATGTACAAACTATGACATAAGGGGACGACGAGTGGATAACTACACAACATACACTGAGTATTATTTTCTTAGCGACAGTATACATATCTCCCTGGCGTATTACATAATTTATGCAGCAGCTTATAAGATATATTTGGACTCACCTTGTTGTGCTGTGCTCACTTGAACAGGAAGGTGGTGCAGTGGTACTTGTGGGCAAATTTAGTCATCAAAGTCTGGCATTCTCTGGATTCATGGTGCTTTCAAGACAACTGGGAACTCTGAAAACAAGGTTGAATCATGACGTCAGTGATCTTCTGGTCGGAGCTATAAAAAGAGGCCGAGTTCCCGACTTGGAATTCCGAGTTGGATGACCGTTCGAACATATTTTCCCAGTCGGCGCTCATTTTTTCCAGAGTTCCCAGTTGTCTTGAAAGCGGCAGAAGTCATGCTGGATTGACAGCATGGCCAATGTTGAATGTTTATCCTTTTAAGCTTGGAAAAGAGACTCTTAAGCCCAGCCTTGGACAACATATCCACTTCACTGAATAGAAGACTAGTGATTGCTTTGCAATGCTTGCAGTTAGCCACTGCTTCCTCCAAACCACTCATTGTTGAATTTGCATTTTCCAACTTGTTGTGAAATGTTTATGTCCAATGGCCGATGAGCATCGATACGTTTTATCTATAATTTCTCTTCATATGACAAGGATTGAAAAGGATTTGCCAGTAGATTGCCAACTTGATTCATGATGATGACTGCTCGCTAAGATTTTGAAAGTACGATGTTGACATGATCAGTCCAATCAAAGCTACTGTAGATATAAAGTAATTTTATCTGTGGCCAATGACCGTGAGCCTTCTTGAATGGGCACTTCTAAAGTAATTCTATGGCAGTACCCAAGGGGCTTGAACTTTCAAGATCTCCCCGTAGATTTTGCGGTGACGCAGTGTCCCCATTCGTGACAGAACACTGAGACAATTATGGTGCAACTAGAGAACATTACCAACCCCTACAGTCCGTATTTTCCGCTGGCTGTCACACCACCACAGAAAGCACTGACCTAGGCTGAAACACCTGCATTTTGGAGCTGCCTTACTCAAGAAAGCTAAAAAGAGACCATATTTGTATGCGGCTTTATTAACTTAATTATGTACAATTTTTTTTTTTACATTGTTTGCAAATTGACATGTGACACGTATTAATGCCAAAATAACATGTAGAATAGGCACACACACACACATATATATATATATATATAACCCGGAATTCCATTCATAGCTATTTGAATGCCGTGCTCCCTTTAGGGGCGATGCCAGCCTTCAAGAAGCATGCCATTGCCATCTCTTATCTTTCCAATCCCTTCAAAAACAAAGGATTCCCTCATATTCCAGCAACAAGTGAGATATTCACATATTCATTCCAAACCACATCATCTTCATTTCCATTCTACTCTCCTACAACCATTTGAGATTCACAATATGATTGTGTTGTCCAGTTTTAGTAACTCGATGAGGATGGCTATGGTGTTGGGTCTTGAGTACTGAATCTAATCCGTGCTCAGTTTGAGACAATTAGGCTGTTCCAGACTGCTGTTACCCACTGATGAAAGAGAGGGTGGAAATGATAGGTATGAAATTCAAATAAAATGGGGTCCTCGTTAGAGGTGGAAGAAGGCAATCTTGTGCTCTGTGATTTACATAACATTACTCCACAGCTGCTTGGTCAGACATGGAGACAGACCAGGGTGGGATGTAAGATGTGGAACACAGAAATAATATTCACAAGATTGCTTAAAATGTAAGCAATGCAGGATGGTGTTTGTAAAGCATAAGCATGTCATAAAAATGCAGACATGATGGTATTTAATATTGTATGTACCGGTTGTACTGTCTACTAACAAAAATATGAACTAAAAAACATGAACAAAATGACTGTTGTGTTTTTTTTGCATTCTCATTTTATCAATGCCATAAAGGTTAGCAGTTAGCATTGTGTTGGATTATCATGTTCAAATACTAGCAACAGCACAACAACCAAACCAGAAGCTCCGAGTGGAGACTTGCTGAAAGGACAGATAGATAGTGACTGCTGCACCTGGAGAATGCTTAGATTCCTAAACACTGTGTGTTTCACTGTGTGTATCCATCTGTAAGTACTGTGTCTGTTGGACAACATTTCATACTGATAATAGCATGGCAGCTAGCAGCAAAGCAAATGGAGTTGGTTACCGTGGGTGACGACATGAGGTGACCTTATCAGACAGTGATAAACTGGAAATGGGAAAGAGAAATCAAAATACCATCACATACAGACAGGCTACCTCAGTTGCTGGATGGGCTTTTTGCCGGGGAAAAATGAATTGCCTTGTTGAAAAATAGACTGTAGGAAAGACTACACCCCCCCCCTTTACACCGCTGATACTCTCTGTTGTCATCATCTATGCATAGGAACTTTAATAAGTCTATCTAGAGTACATATACATATTACCTCAATTACCTCGACGAACCGGTGCCCCCGCACATTGACTCTGTCCCGGAACCCCCTGTATATAGTCTCGCTATTGTTATTTTACTGCTGCTCTGTAATTACTTGTTACTTGTATTTCTTATTCTTATTTGTATATATTTTTTAAACTGCATTGCTGGTTAAGGGCTTGTAAGTAAGCATTTCACTGTAAGGTTGTATTGTATTGTATTGTATTCGGTGCATGTGACTAATAAAATTTGATTTGATACAATTTGATTTGTTTTTTTTTTAAATTACATTGCCTACACCAACACTTTATAGACAACTTGATTAAATCTGTATTTTGCTGTAGTATGTAACAGGCTGCCAGCATATAACATTCAGATACCGTCAACTTATTCAAAATCAGAAAATAACACATGTAGTAAAGTTTTAAACAGTGTAGAAAAGCTTAACGGGACATTACACTCCAAAACCAAAGTTTGTTATATGTTGTTGCAATGCCAGGGTGATTAATAAGTACCCTAGCATTAAAGACACTGCTCAGACTGAGGCTGTCCTGATATGGACACCATATACAGTGGGGAGAACAAGTATATGACACACTGCCGATTTTTAAGGTTTTCCTACTTACAAAGCATGTAGAGGTCTGTAATTTTTACCATAGGTACACTTCAACTGTGAGAGACGGAATCTAAAACAAAAATCTAGAAAATCACATTGTATTATTTTAAAGTAATTCATTTGCATTTTATTGCATGACATAAGTATTTGATCACCTACTAACCAGTAAGAATTCCAGCTCTCACAGACCTGTTAATTTTTCTTTAAGAATCCCTCCTGTTATCCACTCATTACCTGTATTAACTGCACCTGTTTGAACTTGTTACCTGTATAAAAGAAACCTGTCCACACACTCAATCAAATACTCTCCACATTGGCCAAGACCAGACAGCTGTGTAAGGACATCAGGGTTAAAATTGTAGACCTGCACAAGGCTGGAATGGGCTACAGGACAGGTGAGAAGGCAACAATTGTTGCCGCAATTATTAGAAAATGGAAGAAGTTCAAGATGACGGTCAATCACCCTCGGTCTGGGGCTCCATGCAAGATCTCACCTCGTGGGGCATCAATGATCATGAGGAAGGTGAGGGATCAGCCCAGAACTACACGGCAGGACCTGGTCAATGACCTGAAGAGAGCTGGGACCACAGTCTCAAAGAAAACCATTAGTAACACACTACGCCGTTATGGATTAAAATCCTGCAGCGCACGCAAGCTCCCTCTGCTCAAGCCAGCGCATGTCCAGGCCCGTCTGAATTTTGGCATTAACCATCTGGATGATCCAGAGGAGGAATGGGAGAAGGTCATGTGGTCTGATGAGACAAAAATAGAGCTTGTTGGTCTAACCTCCACTCACAGTGTTTGGAGGAAGAAGAAGGATGAGTACAACCCCAAGAACACCATCCCAACCGTGAAGCATGGAGGTGGAAACAATTCTTTGGGGAAGCTTTTCTGCAAAGGGGACAGGATGACTGCACTGTATTGAGGGGAGGATGAATGGGGCCATGTATCGCGAGACCTTGACCAACAACCTCCTTCCCTCAGTAAGAGCATTGAAGATGGGTCGTGGCTGGGTCTTCCAGCATGACAACGACCCAAAACACGCAGCCAGGGCAACCTAGGAGTGGCTCCGTCAGAAGCATCTCAAGGTCCTGGAGTGGCCTAGCCAGTCTCCAGACCTGAACCCAATAGAAAATCTTTGGAGGGAGCTGAAAGTCCGTATTGCCCAGCGACAGCCCCGAAACTTGAAGGATCTGGCGATGGTCTGTATGGAGGAGTGGGCCAGCAAACCTGGTCAAGAACTACAGGAAACGTATGATCTCTGTAATTGCAAACAAAGGTTTCTGTACCAAATATTAAGTTCTGCTTTTCTGATGTATCAAATACTTATGTCATGCAATAAAATGCAAATGAATTACTTAAAAATCATACAATGTGATATTCTGGGTTTTTGGTGTAGACTCTCACAGTTGAAGTGTACCTATTATAAAAATTACAGACCTCAACATGCTTTGTAAGTAGGAAAACCTGCAAAATCATCAGTGTATCAAATACTTGTTCTCCCCACTGTATTTGACTGGTAATAATCCATCTCAGGAGTTCTACACATTTTTAATAATGACACCCCTCAAGACTGCAGAAGTTCAAGTCACTTGATTGATGTGCTTGTTTTGCTTTGTTGGATTGATGTCCTTGTTGACAGCTAATATGTCATATCTCCAATTATTTTCTCCAGTCTAGCTGACAGATTTCAACAATCTGAGATATTATTGATTTATTTGTTGTCCTCCTTGAGACTGAATGACTGATCCAAACAGCAAATATCAGCTCTGACACTTTGATATAAAAATCTCAGCTCAAACACATTACTATAAGTTATTCATTTGATTGTTCTTGAATTGCGGTGCCATTTCCTTTGCCTTTGCAACCATGAAAAACATTTCAAATTTCAAATAGTTACACATCAATCAGGGCTGAGTAGGTTACTTTCTAAATGTAATCCAGTTACTAGTTACCTGTCTCGACTGTAACCACTAAAGTACCACTAAAGTAACTTTTGGATTGTCCAAACTCAGTAACATAATCAGATTACATTTCAGCCAATCAGTTACTTTTAGATTACTTTCCCCTTAAGAAGCATTAGAAGAAGACAAAAATGTATGTTACCAAATGAACCACGTGTATTGTACGATAAATCAATGTTAATGTTTACATAGCTGGCCATTACTTTGTGGGTTGGTTAGGTAGGTGTCTTCTAACCCATCACTTTCTACTACTTATAATAATATGACTAAATTATGTATATATTTACATTAAAAACCAAATCCTATCAGAATTCCAGTCATTCCAATAAAATGTTATAACCCTTGATCTTCAAGAATAGGACTTGGAAATATGGAATATAGATTAGACAAATTGTTTTATCTGAGCATAACCCCAAAACTAAGGACTTATTAGCCAGCCCTAGTCTGTTGTTTATGATTTTGTTGTCATGGAGGAATGATTGAGCTCACTGCAAGCAAAGGCTAGCTTTTCAAACAGAAATGTGCATCCTGTAGTACAAACTCCAAAAAGTTCTGGGACACTGTAAAGTCCATGGAGAATAAGAGCACCTCCTCCCAGCTGCCCACTGCACTGAGGCTAGAAAACACTGTCACCACTGATAAATCCGCAATAACTGAGAATTTCAATAAGCATTTTTCTACAGCTGGTCATGCTTTCAACCTGGCTACCCCTACCCCGGTCAACAGCCCTGCACCCCCCACAGAAACTTGCTCTTTTCTCTATATACATCAATGATGTCGCTCTTGCTGCTGGAAACTCTCTGATCCACCTCTACGCAGACGACACCATTCTGTATACTTCTGGCCCTTCTTTGGACACTGTGTTAACTAACCTCCAGACGAGCTTCAATGCCATACAACACTCATTCCATGGCCTCCAACTGCTCTTAAATACTAGTAAAACTAAATAAATGCTCTTCAACCGATTGCTGCCCGCACCCGCCCACTCAGCATCACTACTCTGGACGGTTCTGACTTAGAATATGTGGACAACTACAAATACCTAGGTGTCTGGTTAGACTGTAAACTCTCCTTCCAGACTCACATTAAGCATCTCCAATCCAAAATTAAGTCTCGCTTCATATTTGTCGCCAAACCAACTGGCTCCAGGTCATCTATAAGTCTGTGCTAGGTAAAGCCCTACCTTATCTAAGCTCACTGGTCACCATAGCAGCACACACCCGTAGCACGCGCTCCAGCAGGTATATTTCACTGGTCACCCCCAAAGCCAATTCCTCTTTCGGCCGCCTTTCCTTCCAGTTCTCTGCTGCCAGTGACAGGAACAAACTGCAAAAATCACTGAAGCTGGAGACTCATATCTCCCTCACTAACTTTAAGCACCAGCTGTCAGAGCAGCTCATAGATCACTGCACTGTACATAGTCCATCTATAATTAGCCCATCCATCTACCTCATCCCCATCTATTTTTATTATTTTGCTCCTTTGCACACAGTATCTCTACTTGTACACTCATTTTCTGCACATCTATCATTCCAGTGTTTAATTTGTTATATTGTAATTATTTCGTCACTATGGCCTATTTATTGCCTTACCTCCCTTATCCTACCTCATTTGCACACACTGTATATAGACTTTTTCTATTGTATTATTGACTGTATGTTTGTTTATTCCATGTGTAACTCTGTGTTGCTGTTTGTGTTGCACTGCTTTGCTTTATTTTGGCCAGGTCACAGTTGTAAATGACAACTTCTTCTCAACCAGCCTATCTGTTTAAATACAGGGGAAATAAATTGGTAATTTGTGGAACATTGATCATTTGTGGAATTTCTTCCCTTCTTATTGCGTTTCAGCCAATCAGTTGTGTTGTGACAAGGTAGCGGTGGTATACAGAAGATAGCCATATTTGGTAAAATACTAAGTCCATAATATGGCAAGAACAGCTCACATAAGCAAAGATAAACTTACAGTCCGTCATTACGTTAACGGTCAGTCAAGAACGGAACATTTAAAATGTATCAGTAAAAAAATGTATGTAGCAACGACAGATCGCCCCTTTACGTGTATCAAAAGTGTGTGAGTTTGATCATGTGTACATTAAGTCTATGGATTACATTTTTATATCAGCATGAATTAGAGCAATAAAAGCCCCACTTTGACCAAGCAAATCAAGGACAAGGTCACACCGTATGAGCACCAGAGATATGTTTTAGCCCCAATACTTTGGCACCCACATTAGTATTCGGAATGGTAATGAACACCAGGAAAACTATTTAGATCTAATTGGGTCTTAATGGCACCTGAAAAAACACACACCAACACACTCACACACTCTCAGGGAACCAAAGCAGTAATAAACTCATTCAATTTTCATCTTTCAGGCCAACAACTAAGGTCAGAGATGACAGTCTCAGTAGTTCAGAATGAATTCTAAATTGCAACGATGCAAATCAACAGAGGTGCACAGACATGAAATAAGCTTTAGGGAGCAATCAAAGAGCTTGTCAACCTCTCCCACTCCACCAAGAGGGAGATGTGGAATAATTAACCTTAATAATGATTACTATGTTTAAATATCAGCAGCTCAGTCTTATTGTACAATACCGTTCTTGGTTGATAACACTTCCACTGCTGATATGGAGAAAGCTTTCTTACCTAAAAGTGCAAAATATTGCAAACGGAGCTGGGAAGTTTGAACACATAAGTAGTGGAATATGAATGAATTGATTTGTTTTGTATGGAACATTTACTATCAATCCTCACAAACTAGTCATTGTAAACATGAAGATCATTACTATCTCAATTAAGTTGTTTTCCTTTTTTTGTTTCCATATTGTCCCAGCAGATGTCAGTATTACTCAAGGTAAGTACAACATGAGTAGATTACACTACATCTGCATTCGTCAGAAAACAATAATACCCTTCTTATAATACTCTTCTGGTTCAATTTCCTATCCAATTTGTGCAACAAGAATGGCTCCAACATTCTAACCAATTTCACCAACATTAATATGGAAAGTAAGTATGTCACTATAATTTTAATTAATTAATGATAATATACACCAGCAGATTTTTGCAGTTAGCTGTCAACATAAGGGGACATTATATTTCAGCCAACTACAGCTTGTACTGCCCTTTTAAAGGACTACATCGGAATGAAAAATGTGATTTAATGGGTCTCATCATTGAAATCCTTGTCAGATTTTAATGAATGAAGCTGTGATTAACTGGTCCTGGAATTTTTCAGTAGCCAAGAGGTCATCATTTGATTAAAGATAAAGGACACAAGACAGAGAAGGAAAATGGCTAGACTGTTACATTTCTATCATTGTGGTTATAGGTCTTCCTTCTCCATCTCAACGTAAAGGGTAGTTACTGTGCCAGACAGCCACAACAACGAACCAGCGATATCCTCCAACCCTACTTCAGTCGTTCATTGTTCGAAGGAAATGTTTTACTCCATTAAAGTCCTGCTGTTCAGGGGTCGTTTCAATTAATGACATAAAAACATTGATTATTGAGGAATCCAACATATTAAAACCATAAAAGTTAAGCTTTGTACAAGTGTCTTATATTAAACAAAGTGGCAGGGCAAGGCTGTTGAAATGACAAATTGTGCCTTTAAATGCTTTTTATTTTTCACAAGTGAATGATTTTACAGCTATTATTTGGTGGGTAGAATAATGAAGTCCCCGAAGGAAGTTGTCTTGACAAAGGTCTATGACCGTCACATTAGTTATTGAATGTTTCCTCCACAACAACAGTGTATGAGAGTCTACTCTGCATTCTCTCTAAGGAAAGTATGGCTGAAATGATAAAGTCAAGATAAAAATAATTTCACTCGTACAGTGTTCAAGCTTTTCTTTCTTTCATACCGTGTAATCACGTCAGTCATAAGCACTTCAACAACAATACATCTCAAGTGTGTGCTCCGTGGTCTGTGTATTTGGGCATTCTCCTGCATACTGTTTAATTTATCTTCCATCTCTCTGTGTTTCATACATTTCCTTCAATTCACAAGAGGCTGAATGTATCTTTTTAATTTTTTTAAAATTTTACCCCTTTTTTCTCCCCAATTTCGTGGTATCCAATTGTTGCAGTAGCTACTATCTTGTCTCATCGCTACAACTCCCGTACGGGCTCGGGAGAGACGAAGGTTGAAAGTCATGCGTCCTCCGATACACAACCCAACCATCCATACTGCTTCTTAACACAGCGCATCCAACCCGGAAGCCAGCCACACCAATGTGTCGGAGGGTACACCGTGCACCTGGCAACCTTGGTTAGCGCTCCCTGCGCCCGGCCCGCCACAGGAGTCGCTGGTGCGCGATGAGACAAGGACATCCCTACCGACCAAGCCCTCCCTAACCCGGACGACGCGAGGCCAATTGTGCATCGCCCCACGGTTTCGACAGAGTCTGGGCGTGAACCCAGGGACTCTGATGGCACAGCTGGCGCTGCAGTACAGCGCCCGTAACCACTGAGCCACTCGGGAGGCCAAGCTGAATGTATCTCACCGGAGAAAGCATCAGAGAGAGCGAAAGAGCGCCCCACTGTCTCTGTACGTGTAGCTTACAGTATCTATCTAATGCAGTCTGGTCAAAAATGACATTGTTGCCGCAAGTAGCATTGCATGCAAGGAAAGCCAGTGAGTATTTGGCCTCCCTTGACAAAAAAAAATGAAGAAAATAATAACCAATCAGCATTAAGCTAAACTGAGTGATCTCAGCTGTGAAGGGTCCTGGTGCACCCCAAAAAAGTGTCAAGGGAAGCCAGTTTGGATTTGACTTCAGACTAATCACATCAAATCAGAAGCCAAATGTCATTGACAGAAAAAAAACTTGAATTGTTACATTTCGTTGTATCGTTGTCCTCTGGTGGCTAGCTAGCTATTTAAAATCATCCCTTTCCTAAATTAGCCATGATGGAGATTTTTTTTCTTCACATTTAGTTTTTTATTTGACCTTATTTAACTAGGTAAGTCAGGGATTTGATAGGGATTTGATTCTCTGTACTGGCCAATGATTCTAAAAGCGATTCTGAATCCAATCATGCGTGCCCCTGGCCTGAGAGGACGGAAGTTCAACATGTAGGTAGATATAGTATGCTAATGTTAACTAGCTAGCCTGGCGCATTGTTGACCATGAAAGGAAGTTAGGCTAGAGAGCAGGCATTTTAGCCATGTAGCCTAGGACAACAAAAACTAAAAGCGTGTACTGTATGACAGAGCCGGAGACCGCTTAGGTAACATGAGGATGGCATTGGCGTCTCTCTACAAATAGGGTGAGTCAACATGTTTTTTCTACTTGCACCCACACACACGCGCACACACACACACACGCGCGCACACACACACACACACACACACACACACACACACACACACACACACACACACACACACACACACACACACACACACACACACACACACACACACACACACACACACACACACACACACACACATCATATTTAGCTTACATCGATTGGACTAAATCATTCTTGGTATCTTTAGTTGTCACTGTATTAGACTAAGCATAGGGGATTAGATGATGTTGAAATGTTGAAGTTGAAATGGTGCTGGAATACTGGAGGCAGATCCTGTTTTCTTTGCGACTTGCAGTAACTCTCAGTGGTTCTAAATCAATAGTTGTTTAGTAGTCCAAAAATTTCTGAAACATTACCTTGCTTGACCATGCTGTAGGTCACGTAACTGTTCGTTATATGCAATATTCTTTGTGGACTTCACCGGACAGAGGTTGCTCTCCGGTTTTGTGATGAAACAAAGGTGATGTTGAATGTATTCTTCCACTGTGTCTTCTTATTGTCTCAGCCTTTAGGCCTATATATCAAGGTGGTAAGGCATATGTACTAACAGGTTACAGAGCAAACAACGCAATTATCACAACTCATAGGTTGTAATTTGGCTTTTTTGGGGGGCCTTGATTCCCCAGTTATTTTACCCACGCACTGCTACTGCATGATCATAATCTTGTTGCTCACACCAAATAACTTCTCAGCTCGGTCCACTGTCAGTACTGAACCAAACACGCCACGGGTCTGCCGATTTCTACATCATATGTCACTTCCCTTCCTCAGGGACATGTGGTTGTGCAAATCAAACACACTTCTGGAAGTGCAGTGGAGAAAATCCACAATCTGCTAAGAGTGAGTTAAAGCCTTAGTCTCCGCACAGCAAAGTCAGTGTATGCCCAAGGTCCCATTAGGGTGGCACTCTCCACTGCTTTTGCCATTTCACCCCTCAATAAACAATTGATTTAGGCCAAGGGAAAACCAGGTGAGGAGATTCTTTAACAACCAATTATTTAAATCAAAGTGCTGAAACACAGAAAATGAACATCCACTAATGCCAGGACCAAGAAGGACATTTATTCACTTCAAGTCTCTTTGTGGTGAATCATAAAGTATCTAGGTACATATTTAAATGTACAAAATATTAGGAACTCTATCCATGACATAGACTGACCAGGTGAATCCAGGTAAAAGCTATGATCCCTTATTGATGTGACTTGTAAAATCCACTTCAATCAGTTTAGATGAAGGGGGGAAGACAGCCCCTTAAATAAGGATTTTTAAGCCTTGAGACATTGATTGTATATGTGTTGAATGGGCAAGATTTAAGTGGTATAGGGGTATAGTAGTAGGTGGCAGGCACACCGGTTTGAGTGTGTCAAGAACTGCAACGCTGTTGGGTTTTTCACGCTCAACAGTTTCCTGTGTGTATCAAGAATGGTCCATCATTCAACATGGGCCAGCATCCCTGTGTAGGAAGGTGTTCCTAATGTTTTCTACACTCAGTCTATACGGGACTGAATGGCAAATCCAGCTATACTACATCAATATGTATATATTTATAAAAGACACACTGCAGCTTGTAGTCTCTCAAGTATATTCAATGGCCCTGACATTCTAGCAGTCCTTTACAAAGAAATAACCCCAAGGCTGTCATTTTTACAAATTAAGCACATCTTTACAAACTGACAGTATTTTTAAGTCTGGTACAGGCCAATTGTTGGCCACAGTAGTTAGAGCTCTAACAACACCACAATCTCCTGGCCCAGCATCACTGTTTGCTCTCTGTCTGACCCAGTCACAGTCTCTGTGACACTGGTACAAATGAGTACTGGTGTTCACTTCATGCTGCTAGGCTTTGGACCCCGGCCAGGTTGGGACGAATGCCACGGGATGAATCACTTGGCACTTACATAACAAAAATAGCACCCATTGTCTATGACTAGTGGGAGACGTTGGTCTAATATGGTACAGTTTTTTATGCATTGACAGGCAAATACAGGTACAGTCGTGGGAATAAGGACAAATGTTGCACTTCAGAATGTATTCACACCCACTGACTTCTTCCACATTTTGTTGTGTTACAAAGTGGGATTAAAATGGATTTAATTGTCATTTTTGGTCAACGATCTACACAAAGTACTCTGTAATGTCAAAGTGGATTAATAATTCTAGCATTTGTAAAAAAATAAATCATGAAAAGGTTAATTAAACACTAAAATATCTTGATTAGACAAGTAATCAACCCCCTGAGGCAATCCATTTTAGAATCACCTTTGGCAGAGATTACAGCTGTGAGTCTTTCTGGGTATGTCTCTAAGAGCTTTGCACACCTGGTTTGTACAATATTAGCAAATTATATATTTTTATTTTTCAAGCTCTGTCAAGTTGGTTGCTAGACAGCCATTTTCAAATCTTGACATAGATTTTTAAGATGATTCAAATCAAAACTGTAACTAGGCCACTCAGGGACATTCAATGTCGTCTTGGTAAGCAACTCTAGTGTATATTTGACCATGTGTTTTAGATTATTGTTTTGCTTGAAAGCGGAATTTGTCTCCCAGTGTTTGTTGGAAAGAAGACTGAACCAGGTTTTCCACTAGGATTTTGTCTGTGCTTAGCTTTATGCCATTTATTTTTATCATAAAAGCCTCCCTAGTCCTTGCCGATGACAAGCATACCCAGAACATGATGCAGCCACCACCATGGTTGAAAATATGAAGAGTGTAAATAAGCAATGTGTTGTGTTGGATTGGCCCCAAACATAATACTTTGTATTCATGACAAAAGTTAATTGTCACATTTTTTGCAGTTTAGTGCCTTATTGCAAGCAGGATGCATGTTTTAGAATAGTTGTATTCTGTAAAGGATTCCTTCTTTTCACTATGTCATTTAGGTTAGTATTGTGAAGTAACTACAATGTTGTTGATCCATCCTCAGTTTTCTTTTGTCACAGCCATTTAACTCTGTAACTGTTTTAAAGTAACCATTGTCCTCATGGTGAAATCCCTGAGTGGTTTCCTTCCCCTCCGGCAACTGAGCTAGGAAGGACACTTGTATCTTTGTAGAGACTGGGTCTATTGATACACCATCCAAAGTGTAATTAATAACTTCAACATGCTCACAGGGATATTCAATATCGGCATATTTTATTTTTACCCATCTACCAATAGGTGTCCTTCTTTGTGAGGCATTGGAAAACATCCCTGGTCTTTGTGGTTGAATTTGTTTGAAATTCACTATTCGACCGAGGGACCTTACAGATATATTTCTTTTTGTGCAAAACAGAGATGAGGTAGTCATTCAAAAATCATGTTACCCACTATTATTGCACACAGAGTGAGTCCATGCAACTTATTATGTGACTTGTTAAGCACATTGTTACTCCTGAAATTACTTAGGCTTCAGCTTTTCATTTAATTTAAAAAAAAATCTAAAAACATAATTCCACCTTGACATTATGGGGTATTGTGTGTAGGCCCGTGACACAACAAAATATGGAAAAAGTCAAGGGTTATGAATACTTTCTGAAGGCACTGTATGTGCAGTATAATTATGTAACATGTCAATGAACATCATAACAACCATTTGGTTGAAATGACGTCGTTTGCAATGATTTTTGACAGCTGGGAAAGGTCTATCATGTTGAATGTGACAACACATGGTTATTTTTGCATTATGCTCACTCAGTAGGGCGTGTGCCTTGTGTACTTGTGGATGATTCCCAATGCTGCATATTTTAGCTGATCATAGCAGGATCTGGCCACCTGTACCACCACAGCTGTGTAGCGCTGCCAGAGAGAGTCTGATTAGATTTTCAGTTTTTCTTCCCAAATGGAATTATCAAAGGCTGCAATCTCCATATTCTCCCAAAAGTACATTTCAAGAAGTCTGCTTTCCTCTTTTCTTCTCTAAGGGGCAGCAATTGGAGGCAAGTTGCAATCTATACCACAATTACTGCTGATTGCAGTCTGGTCTTTGATTTATTTATAATTACAAAGGCATTCACTGCTAGTAGTGAAGAGTTACAATTTTTAATCGGAAAGTCAGTGTTACTTTGAAAGCAACTATTTGATCAAAGCAAATGCATTTACAACATTGTTAGACATGCAGTAAACTCGTACAACCCAGTCTAATTGTTACTACAATACAGTTCAATAGATACTACATTTCTGTGCATTTACTTGTCAAAACACTAACTTAATTTAAAGACAGATATATTTTCACCAAATTCATTCATACTCACAGCACTGCTTCTGTGACACATTCATTTTATACTCGTTATCAAAAGTACATTCAATCCCATTTTTCTAAGTTTTTCTCAGTCAGTCATCAAAATCCTAAATGAAATAGTCAAGCTGTTTAAAATTCTGATAAGACAACCGTAATATAATTGTTTCAGCCCCTGCTTCACTATTATGCAAAACCATGTCCTTCACTCCAGGCAATGTTGAAATAATATTCCCCCAACAATTTGTCCAAGCTGGAGTATATTTGACAGAGAAGCTGAGCCTTGGACTGACTGAGGGACAATAGATCTAGGAGAGAGAAAGTGCAACAAACCAGACTGGCCATTGGAATGAAGCAGGCTTCATCCACCCCACATTTCTCTAACTGGCACCCAGTCATATCTCACAGATGGATAAAAGCATAATGAACTCCCCTGCCATCGCATGATAAAGGCCCCAAATTCAATAACAAAAAGGCAAACGGACTACGTAAACAGAAGCCAGAAGCCCAAATGTTGTATTTTTGACAATCAGACATTTAAAAAAACCTAATGATCAACTCCATTATACTCCACTCTGTCTATGTGACATCCCTTTTTCTTCCCTAAATTCAAATTAATGCTATGACTGGTTTGGACTAGACAGAGACTGGAGCCAGCCCTTTGAATCAGCGCTGACACACACAGACAGCAAATGTAATGACGTTTGCAGTAGAGGGAGCAATTGATGTGTCGCTAAGTGACTCCACTTGGACGTCTCTGATTTGATGCACATTATCATCCCATCATACAGGTACAGGTTAAATGTCACCTGGGGCCTACTTGTGTTCATTCTGGCCATGCACCTCTAGTACTGAATGTGTCTTTCTTGATTTGTCAGTCTAGAATACTTTTCCTAAAGGAAAGGAGGGACTTGCACTTTAATTTGATGTAATGGTTAGACCAAGGAATGATTGTTCCTCAAAAGTATGCATTTGATAAGCCATAATTACATAATGTACATGCAAATAATTTAAAATGCTACATTTGAAGTAATTTCACCTATATAACTGGAGCAGGTCATTGAAAAGTAAGGTACCCTCTCCTATTATTGCACCTATTTAAAGCCCATGTTTCATGTTAAACCCTACCAACAATAATGAATAGTGCATATTTGTATGAATCTGATGTCACTTTGTTTTCATTCCAACATTGTATATTGGAGATATAATCGATTATATACTTCTGGGCTGCATGCTAAAAATATTAAATAGAACGTTGTCCAGGCTTGAAGTAGACTCAAGTGAATACTTTTGGAACACTGAGCAATTAGCTACACCAGATGGTAGTGTGCAAGTGTTTCTTTTGAAAATGAAGCACCAGACTACAGCCATATTATTTTGAACCTAGAAGAAGACCTATAGACGGGAGTTGGAAAGAAGGAGTCGTAATGTCTAGTTGGTCAGAAAAATATGGTAAATTACCAAGTGAGTGTCTTTGATAACTGCCTAGTTGGTTAGCTAGCTATTTAGCTGCATTTTACACTTAGCCAGCTCATTAGCTAGCTAGATAATGAACTAACTGCAATTATCATAAACCATTGTTATCTAACTATCTACAGTAGCAGCTAAATATTTGTTAGATGTAAAGCTAGCAGGATTGTGGCATGTCAGAAACAATGCATGTTCATTAGCTGGCTCACATTTTATGTTCCTGAGTGGTGCAGCGGTCTAAGGCACTGCAGCTCAGTGCAAGAGGTGTCACTATATACCCTGGTTCAATTCCAAGCTGTATCACATCTTGCTGTGATTGGGAGTCGATAAGGTGGCACACAATTGGCAGTAATTATAAATAAACATTTGTTCTTAAACTGACTTGCCTAGTTACATAATTTTTTAATTTATTTTTAAATAGCTAGCTCTACGAGTTAACGCCTCGAGCTAACGCCATGTAATTTGTCATAACCATTATCACAAAATGGTGTGCATATTTTTTATCAGGGCTGTTTTTTCCACTAGTTACCACAGCCTCAAAGTCAAAATTGGCCAGATCGTAAAAAATCATGAAACAAACCTTAGCTTTTTGGTCATAATTTAAGGTTTAAGGTTTGGTATTAGTTTCAGTGTGGTTAGGTTAAGCTTAAAATCTGATTTTAAGAAGAGAAATTGTAGAAATAGGCAGGATGTATGACTGTCAACAGGAACATTAGGCACTTATTGTCAGTAAGTCATGATATACATTTTTCCTTTATACTGGTTTATACCATTCAAGAGCTAATACTACACTCATATAAGATATGGAGAAGCCCTATGCACCATACAACGGTCTACTCCTGGAGTAACTCCTTGTCAGATAGACTGTGATAAGAGGGTTAGGTAGGAGGCCCTGGGCCAGTGGTAGGTCAGGAGTGAATGCTCTCTCATTCAAGCACACTCACTACCTCTATCCATCTCTCTCCAGGTGCTACAGAGACGGACTGGTCCAAGGACCTTCAGAGTCTTCTGACCGATTACCTGTGATCTCTCCAGAGCACAGACAAGTCTGCGTCACTCATACTAGAATACTCTTTGCACTAGCAGTCTGCTTGTGTGATGCTAGCATATTATCCAGGGCCAAAGGTTGGATAGGATTTACTGTACTCCAAAATTCATGCTCTGTCCTCCTTGTAAAAGTCTCCCAGACTTATAAAAACGGACATATGTCCCTCCCCCTTTCCTCTTGGGGAGTCTGCTGGGCTATGGAACTCTAGAGCATAAAACACATTAAAAAAAAGCTAACACCCTGTTGTCAGCTATCCGCAGACTTTCAATGGCCACATTTTGGGGATGACCAAATGCAATAAAGTTTTGTATAAACTACTAATTTTCATTTTTTTTATTTTTTATTGTAAGATTAAAAAACAATAACTTTTTCATAGCATGTTTGTCATGTTGGTTTTAAAATGTTTGCTAACTTCTGTGTTAACTTAATCAAAACAAATGCACTAATACAAGTCTCATGTCCAGAGTGAATATATT
Source organism: Oncorhynchus keta (assembly GCF_023373465.1). Taxonomy (NCBI): domain Eukaryota; kingdom Metazoa; phylum Chordata; class Actinopteri; order Salmoniformes; family Salmonidae; genus Oncorhynchus; species Oncorhynchus keta. Next base: position 24,134,897 of record NC_068431.1, read on the forward strand.
TGTATTAATGTATATCACACAGGTGTCTCAACTAAAATATTTATCCCAGTCAAGATTAAAGAATAGGAAAAAGTGAATATACAGTACGTCGGTGCTTGTGTCCATACCAGTTTGTATGAATTTGAGTGGTTACATACAATACATGTTGACAGAACGGCTGTGAGACAGAGAGACTGTTGCTTCTGGAACGACTGAAGACCCCGGTATTCAGTCAGGAAGCTTGAAGATGATGTGTAACCCTCTCCATTCAAGCCCATGTCACAGCACGCAGTGGCCTGATAGGGACATGATAATAAATGCATAATGTACCTTTCATCACCAAAGCCATGTTCACTGCACGTGTTTCTGCACAATTCAACCCTTTTGTCAGCGTCATTGATATATGGAAATTCACATACAAATATTCAGTACATAAGCGTCGACTGCAATACCTCCAGGTTCTTGTATTGGGCAACAGCTTTCTTCCTGGGTTCGTATTCACAAAGTGTCTTCAGAGTAGGAATAGGGATCTAGTACCAGATCCCCCTTGTCAATGAAATAATTCATTGTGATATAAAAGGCTAAACTGATCCTAAATCAGTACTCCTACTCTGAGATGCTTTGTGAATAGGAGCCTTGGTCTGTCTGCATGCTGCTTTTCTGGTGATCTAACTCCCTCTTCATCTGAAATGAAACAACACCAAAAATATGAATAAGAATTAGTCTAGTCAGTCAGTAACTTAGTTACCTAATGAAACACTAATATAAATGTGCACAAGCCTATTCAGCCAAATTATACCAAAAACAACTACTTTTTCAGTCAGCAGTGCATCAATAAATATGCAGGGGAACAAAGCCCAGATTACTCGGCCTAGAAGCAGCCCTCTTTCAGGGGCCGGAACTCATTGAATCGGCCCGGTGTCGGACTCAGCCCGGAATCAAAATGAATGACTGCCCAGAATCGGCCCAAGTACATTGGGCCGTTCCCGTCTACCGGAATTCAGTCGACATTGCCGGCATCTTACCAGAATCCCCCCCAGAAGCAGTCCGATGCATATTTAGTTAAATGTATTTAAACAAAATTACACCATTTAGTAATTTTAAATATTACTATTCTAAATTTTATTCATACAAATGATACCCATCCACCCCAAAAAATGTTATGTCAGAGGAAACACCTGCACGGTGACTGTGTCAGCGTGCATGTGCCTGGCCCTCCACAGGAGTCGCTACAGTGTGATGGGACAAGGACATCCCGCCCAGCCAAACCCTCCCCTAACTCAGACGACACTGGGCCAATTGTGGTCTTCTCCTGAGTATCGAACAAGCATCTGTAGCAAGGCAGTTTGCACTGCGATGCAGTGTCTCAGACCGCTGCACCACTCAGGAGGCTCCATCTACAAAGTTTTTCATGCTTATCAATTTCCTTGCACAAAGTATCAAAATACAACTTAAGCAGGACTCTTAAAGAATTTAATTGAAATATTTATTAAATGTTTTGATCACAGAAACAATGAAAAAATATGGCAAAAATAAATGAATAATGAAATGTTAATGACATAAATCAGCCCATATAATCACATGACTATATTGCCTAATGTGGCCCAGACTCAGGCCACATGATGTCAGGCCGAGTCTGACTCTCAGCCGAGTGCCCCGACTCTCAGCCGGATTCGGCCCAGATCCACTGTGCTAGCTGGGAGTAGTTAGACAAAAACTTTTCACAACAGTCAGCAATATAGCTAGCAAATACATTGTTTTAATTTTCGAGAAACCTATCTACATTTCACTTCACTAGCTAAGGTGGTGAAATCAGACTGATGGTGGGAGTTAGGTAACATTACTTCCAGCAGTTTTTCATTTAACTAGGCAAGTCAGTTAAAAAAACATTCTTATTTAGAATGACTGCTTAGAAACAGTGGGTGAACCTTGTTCAGGGGTAGAACAACAGATTTACCTTGTCAGCTCAGGGATTTGAACTAGCAACCTTCCGGTTACTGGCCCAAAACTCTAACCACTATGCTATCTAACAACTTTATCAATCAGATGGATAGCTTAGAAAATATACACTGAACAAAAACATAAACTCAACATGTAAAGTGTTGGTCCCATGTGTCATGAGCTGAAATAAAATGTTCCATAGGCAAAAAAACATTATTTCTCTAAAATGTGCATACATTTGTTTACATTGCTGTTAATGAACATTTCTCTTTTGCCAAGATTATCCAGCCACCTGAGGTGTGGCATATCAAGGAGCTGATTAAACAGCATGATCATTAAAACAGGTGCACATTGTGCTGGGGACAATAAAACGCCATTCTATAATATAATATAATATATGCCATTTAGCAGACGCTTTTATCCAAAGCGACTTACAGTCATGTGTGCATACATTCCACGTAAAATGTGCAGTTTTGTCACACCACAGTGCCACAGAGTGTGCAATTGTAATGCTGACTGCAGGAATGTCCACCAGAGCTGTTGCCAGAGAATTTACTGTCAATTTATCTACCATAAGCTGCCTCCAATGTCATTTTAGAGAATTTGGCAGCACATCCAACTGGCCTCACAACTCGAGACCACGTGTATGACATCGTGTGGGCGAGCAGTTGGTGGCGGTGGGGTTATGGTATGGGCAGGCATTAGCTACGGACAATGAATACAATTGCATTTTATCGGTAGCAATTTGAATGCACAGTGATACCGTGATGAAATCCTGAGGCCCATTGTCGTGCCATTTATCCACCGCCATCATCTCATATTTCTGCAATATAATACACCCCATGTTGCAAGGATCTGTACACAATTCCTGGAAGCTGAAAGTGTCCCAGTTCTTCCATGGCATGCATAATCACCAGACATGTCACACATTGAGCTTGTTTGGGATGCTCTGGATCGATGTGTTCGACAGAGTGTTCCAGTTCCTACCAATATCCAGCAGCCATTGGATAGGACTGGAACAGCATTCCACAGGCCACAATCAACAGCCTGATCAACTCTATGCGAAGGAGATGTGTCATGCTGCAAAAGGCAGTCACACCAGATACTGACTAGTTTGCTGATTCACGCCACTACCATTTATTTTAAGGTACAGTATCTATGACTAACAGATGCATATCTGTATTCCCAGTCATGTGAAATCCATAGATTAAGGCCTAATGAATTTATTTAAATTGTCAGATTTTCTTATATGAACTGTAACTCAGTAAAATCTTTGGAATTGTTCCATTTAGTGTTTATATTTTTATTCAATATAGCTATTTGTTTTCCCCTTGGATGTAATGCCGCCTGATACAGCTTGCCAGTTGCTCGTAAAGTAGCATGAATAAGTCAGCTCGCAACGCCATGTTCATGCCTTTTACCAACAAAAATCATGTACATGTATAAAAGAGACAATTACCTTCAAGCAGATAATTTTTGTTTTATTCAGGGACTTCCGGCAGAGGAGTAATAGCTACTTGTTTGTAGAACCGGCGTCTTCACCAGATGTTGTTCCCAGTCAGCTCCAGCTTCTTCACCTGAACGAACGTCACAGGCAAAATCACAGACTGCGTCACGCACTTGAGGGGGCATCGTTTACTAGCGCATGTGCTTAATGTCTTTTTAATTTAGCAGCCTGAAAAATGAAAAAACACGCACGTTTTTGGATTGACATCTATATGGGGTATATATTCTATTTATATGGACAAATTAAATAGCAACATGTACTTACATAAATTATTGTGCACTACTCCTATGCATGTGTATCGATTTCCATTGTTTTAATCAGTTCTCCATACATCCACTTTGTGATACCAATCTAATGCATTTTGTGGAAACGCAGAGAGCTGATGTTAAATATGAAAATAGATGCCAAAATACTGTGTAGCAGGATAACTCTTCATTCTCTTTTCTATATGCCAATCAACTCTGTACATTTCAGTAATTTAGCAGACACGCTTATCCAGAGTGACTTACAGAAACAATTAGGGTTTAGTGCCTTGCTCAAGGGCACATCGCCAGATATTTTACCTAGTCTTCTCAGGGATTTGAAAAGCAACCTTTAGGTTACTGGCCCAAAGCTCTTAACCGCTAGGCTACCTGCCAATCTACTAAATTGTGTCATACGTGTAAAGGGCAAAGGCACTCAGATGTCTATCTTATAAGATGGACAGAATGTTTTCTCCCATAAACAGAGGGCTGACTATAGGCCTTACATTTATAAACATTGCAGAGCCTCGCTTAAAGTACGACCCCTCCCCGTAGTTGAAAAGACTTCTTGAGATTCCAGTACACCCTGGGAATATGAATAATTTATATATAGTCCAACCCTAAACATGAGATCGAGTTTTATGCTTCTTCAGCCCACGGTTGTAGAGTCGACATGTATTCATATTATTTTACAGTTCACCAGTCATGGTTAAAGTTTCATTTATCGTCCCTGGAAGAAATGGAATGTCAGTTGAGAGAGGAATTTGTAGGTGACAGAACTAGTTCACCGGTTCACTGGTTCAACCCACTTTAGCTGATTGTAGCCCAACACCTGTGATCCCCATTTCCATCACAGGAAGATCCAGCAAGGGGGCATTTAGAACGTGATTACTGTACTGGTATGAATAATGTAACTGATGATGCCATGAGATCGGAAAAACATATTAGACTTAGACGTGACAACAATATGTCCAAGAAACAGAAAGTCAACCAATCTTGACAATACTGCTGGCAGAATACAGGTGATATTGGATATCAAACAATAAGTTCTTTAAACAAAACAGAAACCTGAACTCCTGATTTGAACTGACCATTTAATTCTGTCTTTTTTAGTTGTGTGTCTTGTTGTGTGCAAGCGACAGAACCTACCGGTGCCGCAAAAAGTTAGATACACAACACTTTTCTGTGGATACCTTATCTCCACTTATTACTGTTAAAAGGACCAACAGCACAGATAACCGGTAAAGTAAGTTTAAATATAATTTTATTCAACATTCTGGCTTGTAGAGACTCTTGGGTCTTTTTTACTCTTGCGTCTTTTTTCTTGTTTCAGGCTGAATAACCATGGGGTAACCATGGTGACAGTATGATGTTTGGGTGAACTAGATAAATATTGTTGTAATTTAGAGCACTTCATATGAAATTGTTCGTGCTCATGCATGTTTTTTTAAATACTTTTTTATATTTATAAATAGAGTGGTTCCACTTTCTCACAATGCCTTTTGAGGATTTTACATTTTGTGGTAGCCGTTGCAAATAACAAAAGTAACATGACACGAGTTGAATTAAATGTAAACGCTTTGAAAATAAAAAGCTTGTGGTACGCACAGAGCTCCATTGACTTTGCACAGAGATGTGCTTATTTTTGTGAGATATCTTTGAAAAATAACATGAATTTCGCATTCATTTGAAAATACTCCATGTCATGTCTTGTCTCAAAATTGACATGTATCTTATATTGCTTTATGTCCTCTGGATACGAGAAGAAAGATGAGTTCAAAGGTCTGTCTGTCAGTTAACTTTAATTCTCGCACAGTATCCAGCCTAGCTAATGCAATGTTATTCTCCATTGATTTAGTCACCCTAATTCTGTCCATCCTACAAGGGTAAAAACTCTCAAAACTTTTGAACGGATTATGATAGAAACATGAGGTTTGGACCATTGGTTTTCACAGAGTAGAATCTACACAATTACCATATTATTTCACCCATTGTTGATTTTTTTGTTGTTGATTGGACACCCTATTAAAAGGGTTTTGTCATTGTATTCATAGTGTCAAGTTAAAAAGAATTCTGATAGATAAAAATACACTGAGCAATTGTAATTGATAAAAGTGACAATACTGGTTTACTGAACAATTGTATGAGCTATGTAATTAGAGATATTATGCACTTGTAAAACATGATATTTTGTACCTATGTTTATGGTTGATGATTTTCTGTACAATTTGAATTACAATTTATTTGAAACTAAAGCTACTACGGTCATGGTTTCCACCTGTCACCAGAGGGCGGCAGAGACTGTCCTAGGGACATTAACGACACTCAGGTGTGTCCAATTTACTCTTTATGATTTCCTTGTTAAAAGAGGTGTGTTTTCTTTTTTTACCTTGTGCATTCGTATCCTGAGTGAATTTGAGACTTAGTGTTTGTTTGTTTTTTTGCAAGTGTACAGTGATCCCGTGGCTACCGTTTCTCAGTAAAGTATTGCAGATGCAAGAAAAAGTATGTGAACCTGTTGGAAATACCTGGATTTCTGCATATATTGGTCATCAAATTTGATCTTCATCTAGGTCACAACAATAGACACACAATCTGCTTAAACTAATAACACACAAACAATTATATGTTTTCATGTCTTTATTGAACACACTGTGTAAACATTCAGAGTGCAGGGTGGAAAAAGTATGTGAACCCCTGGTTAACCCTACTTTGGCAACAATCTCAACCAAACATTTTCTGTAGTTGTGGATCAGACCTGCGCAAAGGTCAGGAGGAATTTTGGATCATTCCTCTTCACAAAACTGTTTCAGTTCAGCAATATTCTTGGGATGTCTGGTGTGAACTGCTCTCTTGAGGTCATGCCACAGCATCTCAATCAGGTTGAGGTCAGGACTCTGACTGGGCCACTCCGAAGGTGTATTTTCTTCTGTTGAAGCCATTCGGTTGTTGATTTACTTCTGTGTTTTGGGACGTTCTGTTGCATCACCCAACTTCTGTTGTATTGGCTGACATATTCTCCTGCAAAATGTTTTGATAAACTTGGGAATTCAAATGAAAGTGTATTTGTCACGTGTGCCGAATACAACCTTACAGTGGAATGCTTACTTACAGGCTCTAACCAATAGTGCAAAAAAGGTATTAGGTGAACAATAGGTAAGTAAAGAAATAAAACAACAGTAAAAAGACAGGCTATATACAGTAGCGAGGCTATAAAAGTCGCAAGGCTACATACAGACACAGGTTAGTCAGGTTGATTGAGGTAGTATGTACAACTAGATATGGTTAAAGTGACTATGCATATATGATGAACAGAGAGTAGCAGTAGCGTAAAAGAGGGGTTGGCGGGACACAATGCAGATAGTCCGGTTAGCCAATGTGCGGGAGCACTGGTTGGTCGGCCCAATTGAGGTAGTATGTACATGAATGTATTGTTGAAGTGACTATGCATATATGATAAACAGAGAGTAGCAGCAGCTAAAAAGAGGGGAGGCACACAATGCACATAGTCCGGGTAGCCATTTGATTACCTGTTCAGGAGTCATATGGCTTGGGGGTAAAAACTGTTGAGAAGCCTTTTTGTCCTAGACTTGGCACTCCGGTACCACTTGCCATGCGGTGATAGAGAGAGCAGTCTATGACTGGGGTGGCTGGGGTCTTTGACAATTTTTAGGGCCTTCCTCTGACACCGCCTGGTGTAGAGGTCCTGGATGGCAGGCAACTTAGCCCCAGTGATGTACTGTGCCATACGCACTACCCTCTGTAGTGCCTTGCGGTCGGAGGCTGAGCAATTGTCGTACCAGGCAGTGATGCAACCAGTCAGGACGCTCTCGATGTTGCAGCTGTCGAACCTTTGAGGATCTCAGGACCCATGCCAAATCTTTTTTGTTTACTGAGGGGGAATAGGCTTTGTCATGCCCCCTTCACGGCTGTCTTGGTGTGTTTGGACCATTCTAGTGACGTGGAATAATTATTCTGTCGATGATAACAAGCTGTCCAGGCCCTGAGGCAGCAAAGCACCCACAAACCATGATGCTTTCTCCACCATACTTTACAGTTGGGATGAGGTTTTGATGTTGGTGTGCTGTGACTTTTTTTCTACACACTGTGTTGTGTGTTCGTTCCAAACAACTCAACTGTAGTTTCATCTGTCCACAGAATATTTTGCCAGTAGTGCTGTGGAACATCCAGGTGCACTTTTGCAAACTTCAGACGTGCAGCAATGTTTTTTTTGGACAGCAGTGGCTTCTTCCGTGGTGTCCTCCCATGAACACCATTCTTGTTTAGTGCTTTACGTATCGTAGACTCGTCAACAGAGATGTTAGCATGTTCCAGAGATTTCTGTAAGTCTTTAGCTGGCACTCTAGGATTATTCTTTAACCTCATAGCGCGCTGTGCAGTCATATTTGGAGGACAGCCACTCCCAGAGAGAGTAGCTACAGTGCTCAACTTTCTCCATTTATAGATAATTTGTCTTACCATGGACTGATGAACATCAAGGCTTTTAGAGATACTTTTGTAACCCTTTCCAGCTTTATGTGAGTGAACAATTCTTAATCTTTGGTCTTCTGAGATCTCTTTTGGTCTTGGCATGGTTCACATCAGGCAATGCTTCTTGTGAATAGCAAGCTCATTTTGTTTTGTTTTTAATAGGGCAAGGCAGCTCTAAACAACATCTCCAATCTCGTCTCATTGATTGGACTCCAAGTTTAGCTGACTCCTGACTCCAATTAGCTTTTGGAGAAGTCATTAGCCTAGGGGTTCACATACTTTTTCCAACCGACACTGTGAATGTTTAAATGATGTATCCAATATAGACAAGAAAAATACAATAAGTTGGTGTTATTAGTTAAGCACACTATGTTCGTATATTGTTGTGACTTAGATGACGATCAGATCAAATTTGATGACCAATTTATGCAGAAATCCAGGTGATTCCGAAGGGTTCACATACTTTTTCTTGACACTGTATGTTTATCCTTAACCACTGATTCCTCAGCTGGTCTCTTCTCTGCACCAGGGTCCAACCTTACCACGTCACAACTTCTCAGTGTGAATCCTTTCTATAGGGGTGTCGTGTCTTTGGCTATGCCGGATTAATTGATATGACATGCTATTCTATAAAATCCTTTCTCTGTAATTCATATTACCTGTTTGAGCTAATCATGTAAATGTAATTAACTAGAAAGTTGGGGCACCACGAAAGAGTGTTTATAGGGCTGTTATCTTCTGAATAAACTCTGAAAGACCTAATAATATTTTACATCAATAGCAGTCAATATTTATTGTCACCTTACTTCAGTCTTATCTGAAAGTTGTAAATTCTTGGTTATCTTCAAAAACCCTGGTTAACAAGTTGAATCAGCAATACAAAATTGGGTTTAATTATTTATTTACTAAATACCTAACTAATCACACAGAAATATATATACACAGAATGCAAATTATGTTATACAGAAAACGTCCCTGGTGGACAGAGCCGACAATTTCTGGTTAGACAAAGGAAAGGGGGTTGGGTTTGAGTGAAAGAGCGGGAAGACTGAGGAACAAAGGGAGAAGCGATGCTATCGTAAATGCATTCTAAATTACCGCCCATTTGGACAAGGAAAATGCTATAAATATTTACTCTGAGCTGCGCTTCGGTAGGTTGGTCGTAGATGCTGGCCGTGTTGGTCAACAGAGATCTTCCTGTCCTCGGAAGAATGTCTCTGGTGGTAAATTGGATACGTTGTAGTATCATCGTTGTGTGTTAGACTGGATACGTTGTCTGTCCTTTCCTAGCCCAGGTTTACAGCGGACGCTGCTAACTCAACGGCTAGGAGGTATCACTTCTGTAGTGAATAAGAGTTCAAAGTGCATACCATTCGCAATCAAAGCTCACGCTGGGGTTGGCTTAGTTCTGTAGTTGACATGTTAGTCCTTTTTAATGTATGGACCGTCGTCCTATCGTCCTCGGAACAGAAGGTTACATTATCGTCAAGGGATTATATAGTGGAGGGCGAGAAGGGTGTGTTTCCTAGTTCTCTAACCCATGTCTCTTCACAGGGGCAGGCCACTGATTGAGCAGAGCTCTAACCTTATGAAAACCCAATTCTCTCATTTGGAAGCTAAAATTACATGTAATCTTTTCACAAATAGTTTCATAGTCAAACATTTAAATTGCACAACAATTCCATGTGAATCTGATATCTAGAATGTGTAGACTTTCTCAGATACTGTTTATGTCGTCCTGTCATCAGTCATAATGTCTCAGATGACAACCTAACTGACATCATATTCATTAAGTACCAACGCATATTTTCAACTGGTTCTATTACCGAAACATGGTTCCTTTCCCCCCACTTGTTTGATGTTCCCATACTCTCTATGCTTAACACATGCTATTCAAGAGTCCTTCAGTAGAGTCAGAGAGAGAGAGAGAGGGAAGGGAGAAGGGTATTTATGAGGGGGTATAACGCTCTCACAATCTGACTCAATCTGAATCCATTACTATCCAGACTCACAGATGTAGAATTACCTTTAACATTTTCTTCAATCCTCTTTGAACATCACAAAGGAAGACACCAGCTTGGTGTGGTAAATACTCTTTAAATAATGACATCATACAAAATATTTTCTAAACCCAAAACCAAACCCTTGCTATGGAGAAAATAAGTCATAGGCAGATCTATGGGAAAGAGTCTCACCTTTCTGCAGACTGTCGGGATGTCTGGGTGAGCTTCATAAAACAATTCAGCAATCTCTTAGCATCCTGTTATCTCTGTCTGTCGCTATGGGGAGCAGAAGCCTTTAGATTGGAGTGCGCTAATTCACACCAATTCACACCTCCTCAATACGACGATCGACACCGAATAACCCACCAGCAAAGGACCAAGCAGCGTGGTAAAATGCAGCAGCAGCAGCGATCACAGGACTCATGGACTCATGGAGGAAATTCTGGACGGCGGAGGACCCTGGGCACAACCAGGGGAATATCGCCGCCCAAAGCGGAGCTGGAGGCAGCGAAAGCAGAGAGGCACCGGTATGAGGAGGCAGCACGGCAGCGCGGCTGGAAGCCCGAGAGGCAGCCCCAAAAATGTCTTGGGAGAGGCACTTGGAGCAGTCGGCGAAGTTGATGGGTGAGTCTGAGATTGTTATTGGACAGATTGGAGTCTCAGTTATTGGACAGATTGGAGGAGAGTGAACGTAGGGGAGATGAGACATTCGAGGAGTTGTAAACAAAATTGGAGGAGAGTGAAGAGAGAGAGCTGGTTGGTTTGGCGCAATATGCACGGCATTCGCCCTGGGGAGTGTGTTAGCTGTTCGATGCCACCTATGTCAGTTCCTCGTACTCAGCCTGAAACTTGTGTTAAAGTTCCGGGAGATTTGATGCCGGCTATACACACCAGGTCTCCAATACACCTTCACAATCCGGTGTGTCCTGTTCCTGCTTCTCGTACTCATCCTGAGGTGCGTGTTCTCAGCCCGGTTCCACCAGTACCGGTACCACGCACCAGGCCTACAGTGCGCCTCGACAGTCCAATACGCCCTGATCCTCTTCCCCGCACTCGCCCTGAGGTGCGTGTCCTCGGTCCAGTACCACCAGTACCCAGTCCAGAGCATCCAGCTACAGTACCCAGTCCAGAGCGTCCGGCTACAGTACCCAGTCCAGAGCGTCCGGCAACAGTCGCCAGTCCAGAGCGTCCGGCAACAGTCTACAGACCGGAACCTCCTACGACGGGCCGCAGTCCGGAACCTACCATGACGGGTCACAGTCCGGAACCTACCACGACGGGTCGCAGTCCGGAACCTACCAGTCCGGATCCGCCAGAGTCTCCCTCCAGTCCTGAGCCGCCAGAGTCTCCCTCCAGTCCTGAGCCGCCAGAGTCTCCCTCCAGTCCTGAGCCGCCAGAGTCTCCCTCCAGTCCTGAGCCGCCAGAGTCTCCCGTCTGTCCTGAGCCGCCAGAGTCTCCCGTCTGTCCTGAGCCGCCAGAGTCTCCCGTCTGTCCTGAGCCGCCAGAGCCGCCAGTCAGCCAGGAGCCGCCAGAGTCTCCCGTCTGTCCTGAGCCGCCAGTCAGCCAGGAGCCGCCAGTCAGCCAGGAGCCACTGGAGCCGCCAGTCAGCCAGGAGCCGCCAGAGCCGTCAGCCAACCAGGAGCCGCCAGAGCCGCCTGTCACGCCGGCGATGCTGGAATCTCCCTCCTGTTCGGAGCTGCCAGAGCCGCTCCTCAGTCCAGAGGCGCCTTTCCATCCAGTGGCGCCCTTTACGATGATCTTCAGTCCAGGGCCCGCTGCGAGGGTCCCCGCTCCAGAGGCGTCAACTAAGTGGGCCAAGACTGAGGTAGAGCGGGGTCCACGTCCCGCACCCGAGCCGTCGCCGTGAGAAAGGCCCACCTGGATCCTCCCCTTCTGATTAGGTTTTGCGGAAAGGAGTCCGCACCTTTGTGGGGTGGTACTGTCACGCCCTGCCTTGAGTATTCTTTTTTTTCTTTATATATTTTGGTTAGGTCAGGGTGTGACAAGGTTGATGTATGTGTTTTGTACTGTCTAGGGGTTTTGTAGGTTTATGGGGTTGTTTACCATCTAGGTGTTTATGTATGTCTGTGGTTGCCTAGATTGGTTCTCAATTAGAGGCAGCTGTTTATTGTTGTCTCTGATTGGGAACCATATTTAGGCAGCCATCTTCTTTGGGTATTTGGTGGGTTATTATCTATGTCTATGTGATGTTACATGTTAGCACTCATTTTCTATAGCGGTCACGTTCGTCTGGTTAGTTTGTTTGTTTAGTGTACTCTGTGTTTTTCCCTCTTTTCATTAAATCATGCATTCACACCACGCTGCGCTTTGGTCTCCTCAATACGACGATCATGACAACAGTGAGCTTAGTCTTCTTTTAATTTTGTCGAACATATTCTTCAACACCTACTAAACTACTCAATGTGTGTATATAATCCTTTCCTATACTACTGTGTCACTTCAAAAAAACATTTGCATGAAATTCAACACAGAAATAGTCAAATATAGCACTGTGAAATGTCATGCTTTCATATAGTACCAATATCCATGGTAAGGATAACTGGATTCCTCGTCTGCAACAGCTGACACTGTAATGGCTACTGTTAGTTAAGCTTTTAAACATGACAGCCCTTTTGCCTGACTGTTCAACTACAGGCCCCCTTTTAGCAAACGGTGCTGGCCATGAAAAGCCTGCAGCAGACACTGATAGCCCTGTCAAGCGTCTCTGCAGCAAAAACTGTCTATTTTTCCCTGTACAATAAGTGCACATCCGAAGGCTGAATGGGGTTATGTGGTGCGTGTTTGGTGTGAGTCCTTTACATTCTACTCTCAAATAATGTATACAGTCATTTAACTGACTCAATGAACCGATTCTGTTTGCACAAAGAATCTCTTCTGTTCCATGTTGGCAGTGTATAGGGTACAGTACTTGTTCATACAAATGTAATGTATCACCATAATTTGGAGACAGTTCTCACTTGTGGATGACATTCCTAAGCCAAAAAACTGTATTTCCGAAATACTTAACCCTCCATAGAAAGCATTTCTGTGTCTGTGCCTGTGTTAGACGTCTTAGTGAGATCTATGATCCATTTTAAGCCAAGTCCACATTTGGCACATTAGAACACAATTCATACCCTCACTATAATCCGTTAGCCGTAACCAAACACCTTAAGTGGGAATATGATTGGCATATAAGAGAGCTGTTAGCTTGTTAGTGCTAAAATCACCTTTAGATTGCACTATGAACACTACAGAGGCTGCGTGGGAGTCTATTGGGCCTGTGTGGGAAACTATGAGCAGTGTGAGGAGTCTCAACACTTCTAGCATAACAGCCTTCCTGCTGTCTGCAGGCTGTTCAGAGAACAATAATGCTCCCCTGTCGGAGGAGCATTATTATATGACAACCATCTGCCGTGTCATATGAGATTTTGACTGAGAAAAGGTTGAGTTGTCTTTTCAGTCGCTGCATGTGTATTATATAATAGTGGGCTGCCGTGTTTTCTGTCTCAGGGTTCAGGGGATTTGAGTCATTGACTGTAAGGTTTCGACTATTGAAGCAACTATTGAAGAACACATTTTAGATTAGTAGTCCTGGAGTAGTCTTGAGTACAGATTTGTTTGTCGTAGCCCTGTTTCAACGAGTAAACTAATCACCAAGCCCTTGACTAGTTGAATCAGGTGTGTTTCTCTAGGGCTATAACAAAATATTACTTTTGGGGCTTCTGCAGATGACAACCACCATAGAGCAAGAGATTACCCAGTCACTCCAGAATAAAAAGCTGACCTATTTAGCAAAGGGACTCAACCATGAGAAAACCAATTAGCAATCTGCTTGAGTCCACCACATCTGATTGACAGTGTGTAGAATACTGTAAGCAAAGACATTCTGGTTACATAGAACTGTGCCCATGCTGGCCAGGAGAAGATCACCGACCAAAACATATAGATTTTCCTCTTCAAACACACTACTTTTTTTGGAGATAGTTTCTGATTTTAAACCGTTGTAGAGGAAGCCTTCAACGGAACCATATAAAACATGTAAGAATGATGCTGAAAAATACCAAAACAGACTGTACTTTTGGACCAGATCTGGGCTGAGAACTCAGTTCCGGTCCTCAAGGGCAGCAGTAGCCTGAAAGCTCGGGTCTTTTTCAGCAGAATTCTTAATTGTTTCATGTCTTGACTTCCTCCCAAAAACAATCTCTAAAAAATTGGCAGGGTGTGTTTCAAATATCAGTCTTATTTCAGGTTAAGCGAACCACAATCATGTTATGTGAGAAAGCGAGACATTTGCTGATAGTGTTTTGTGCTAAGATTGTTTTGTGCATTTGTTTTATAAGGACATCGAGCTGTTCTCCTTCTGGGAAAGCTGTTGGGAGGTGTTATCTCTCAGTGGCACGCTGTTCCCAGCTCCTGGAGAGCTTCCTCACTTTTCTATCAAATAATGAATTACTGATTGTGAAACAGAGAAGCTCAGCAGGACTTACGCCGAGGCTGAGAGAGTGATAGAGTCATAAATCAATGGATGACGACCGTAAGATGTTTACTCAGAGGTAAAATGGAATCACATTCTTTGCCTTTTGAGCCATAAACACTTAAATACCCTAATTATGTGATGTTTATTTACAAGAGCATTATACATGATTACATTTAACTCCATAGAGAACTGAATTTGAGACACTAAATATTGATAAATCCTTGTTGACGCTACAGTATTAGTTGATAATGTCATCACAACATTCAGTAATGATTTGTTGATATAAAATTCCTAAAATATCTATGATCCAAAATTTCTACGTAGATTAGTCAATGTATTTTCAAAATGCATGTTACACCGAATCCTTGCATGAGACATTCAAAGTTATTTGAACACCTTTTTAAAAGTGTTATGAAATTGCAAGGAAGCTGCAGGGCGAAAAATTATTTCCTCAATGAACATTAAATTAAATCACAATGAGGACAATGATGCCTGATTGGGCTCTCTGACTCCAAATTGCATGTAATTGCTGTGTGTTACCTCATTAGGTCTAGCCACTGGTCACAGACATAAAGGTAGACTATAATTTTTTCGACCCAGGAAACATCAATACAAAAACCAGGCCATTTGAATCAAACCTCTTTCAGGCCACTTCGTCGCAAATTATGATGATCTTTAGAGGGAAACTCATTTTTTTTGTGCATATAAAGTTGGCTCTCTGGGTTTTAATGTAAAGTGGCATCAAACTTAGTCATTATTTGAATTTAGCTAATTTAGTCATAAAGCCTTGCAGATTAGTCTTACAATTTGAACCCCAAATCTCTTAGTTTGCCTCCTCAAATACCCTAAATTAGTAGTCACTATAATTACCTCCAAAAGCACGCCTGTGTCAATCCCACTCCCATTTTATCCTATGGCAGGCACCCCTACTGTCACATCACGCAGGTGCCCCTGAGATTAAATTCGCAGACTTTTACTGCTGAATTGCAGGTGCATATGTTCTACTGGCACATTGCCAACAACGAGTGCAACCTATATAGGAGGCTTATATGTATTGCCTAGAACTTCTCTAATCATGCAACACAATTATATGCATTTTCAGCAAACAATAAGAAGCATTCATTCCCAAATACCACATGTAGACACTTTACAAATGGTTAAATCAACTATGAGCACCCTCAGTGAGCTACTGCTACTGCACTCTACCATTGCAGCAACTCTGGGATGCATTCAGTAGTTTAAACTGGTTTCCTCTCTGTGACTCCTCATCTGCACTGATGTAAAAAGACAGGATGAAAGCATTGGTCACCCACTAATGGATTTGCTTTCACCTGTCCAGTTCTTTTAGATCAGTTTATATTAAATTAAGCCACAAAGAAATAAAGCCATTTTGGACTATGGAGAAAGCCACATGGGAAGTCAGTAATAGGTCATATCTAGAGAATATTGATACTCAATGATGGCTGTATTGTAGGTCAGTAGCTCTTGGGCTGTGGCCTCAACACCGCGCCAATCAACACTTGCCCTTATAGATAATGGAAGCAATTCATAAATGGTGTCCCATGACTTTTAGTAGAGGCATCTAATACGGTTATAATCAATCAACTTGTACAGTATTTCTCCTTGACATCTCATTACGCCCAGCATGAATTGAAACCTTGATGATCATCCGATGACAAAGTGCGTCCCTAGCTGGCGCACCCTAAAATGTGTCTTTCCCTTTTGAGTGTGTCATCACTGAAGACTGACAAAGGCTGCTTTTTAAAAATCTTTTCTCTCAGTATTTTTTAAAGTTTCACTTGGAAGGTGTTCTCTCTTTTCAGTGTCTGTCTTACCTTTACATTCTCTCACTAATGAGGTACGTGTCTCAAAATGCTGAGAAAGGTTTTGTATTATTATCTTTGTTTAAGCAGACAATTATCTCCAAGAGGATAAAATAATGCTTGACAAAAAATTAACTTAAATATGGCATATTTCTATAGTCTCTTCATTGTGTTGCTGATTCATGTGAATCAATGGGCAGCTATGGACACAGGTCTGTGTTTTGAACTTCACCTGTACAGTCTGTTATTTAATAATGACTCATAAGATCATTCATAAGATGTTTAATATAGGTCCTTTATAAACCATTTACTAATAATTAGTTAAGTCTTTTTGCGTGGCCTCATCTAAAGTGTGGGCCATTTATACTATAAATATTTGATAAATGTTTTGAGTGACCAGTGTAATATGCCATTGGTTGATATAAGCTGGTTTTAGGCCAATGTTTGTAAACAAAGTAAATGTTATACAAACACTATAGCCTCAAAACAATCATTTTGATATCATGGTTGGTCAGTCCATGCATCCATAGTTCTATTCATGAATTTGAGAGTGGTTACATTTCTCCAGCCCATAACTCCACATAATAAAGCATTTATAATGGATTAGTAAATATATACTAATTACTCCATTCATAAGATGTTTAAAGCGGTAATCAACAGTAAGAAGAATAACAAAGCATTCTCCACACCACTGTTTCGCTAGAAAGCTGAGGTAGGATCATAAAGTGCTACTCATTAGGAAGCTATTATAATGCATTATGAAGGGGGTATTCATAGGAAGTTTTACTGACCTGTTGTCATAAATTAATAGGTAATGAATATTTCTTGGCACAAAATGTTGAACAATTTTGCTCCTGGTGAGGACAGGAGTGAAAACACAGTTTCCTCAGAAAGGCATAGAGCCTGCACTGCACACATCTTTAGCAGAAAATAAATTGTTCCATCAAATAAACAGACATGTTTAATATGAGGTTGTCTATCTACTGCTGTCATTTATGAGCTCGTAAATCCTCAAAATGTAATTTAGATTTCATTACGTTTTCATGAGAAGAATGAGATTGCAAAATGTGCTTATAAGGGTTAAATTAGGTTGATAGGAGTAGGCTACTATATTACAATATCATATTAATTTGCATTGTTGTCAATATGAAATATAATTATTTACTCATCATTTGAATATATTCGCCTGAATTCCCATTCCCAAATAATAATATACAATAACAGTTCACAAATAAAACAACTTTCTTTAACAGCTTTTAAGATAATTTGTAAGGGTTTTCCTTGGGTGAAGTAGAGGCGGACCAAAATGCAGCGTGGTTGTTATTCATTGTACTTTAATAACGAAACTGTACACGAATAAACTAACAAAACAACAAACGTGCGAAAACCTAAAACAGTCCTATCTGGTGCAAAACACAGAGACAGGAACAATCACCCACAAACACACAGTGAAACCCAGGCTACCTAAGTATGATTCTCAATCAGAGACAACTAATGACACCTGCCTCTGATTGAGAACCATACTTGGCCGAAACATAGAAATACCCAAAACCTAGAAAAACAAACATAGACTGCCCACCCAACTCACGCCCTGACCATACTAAATAAATACAAAACAAAGGAAATAAAGGTCAGAACGTGACATCATTACAATAGTCAGGAATTAATTCAGTAAACTCCCTAGCAATGTAACATTCACATGACACCTTCCTGGTTCTAAAGTTGGGATGAAAGTTTCAGGCCTTAACCCAGGCTCGGACCGTGGATTAAATTCACGGGTGTCACTACCATCTCCCGGTTGGGCGCCAGACTCTCGCTGCTAGATTTATTCATCCTGTATCACCGAGGCATTGGGGCTTGTTTGATTGCTCAAACATGGGCTTGATTTTTTATGTTGAATTTCAAGTAACCCAGTAGCCTCTTTTCTTAAACATTGTGATGTTCTTTTTTTTAGCATTTGATAAAGATCAAAGTCGATGTTTTCTTCTCAGTTGTCTGTCAGTGTCTCCTAAGGTGGATGTTATAGTTCAGTAGATGATTCAAAATAAATGTTATTTAACCCGGAGAATGATTTATTATGCATCTTCCTGATAATTTGCCGAAAATAGCCACTGCATGAAGTAGCATGAAGTAGCACTTACACTCTGAAATGACATGCTTTCTTTGATTACAGAGGTGTAATTATGACCAATTACACAATGTCTGAGTTCCTTGAGAGGCACCTTGTGTTTTCAAGGGCTTTCAGGTCAAAGCATGCTGCCTGACATTAGGGGATATGTTATTTCCCAACAAGCCTCTGGCTCTTAGTTACAAAGCTGTAGTCTCTTTGAAAGTACTCAAATCCTGTCAGTACTTCTTTAAACTTGTACACACAGTTAATAATATTGTTCAGAGCCCTATACTACGAATCAGGTTTGAGAAGTTACCAAGGTAACTTTGGTAAACTTTGAGTTCAACTTGGGATAACCACCTTTTAGCCAGGCACCTTTCTGTGGCAACAAGCCTTTAGATGAATCTGCTCCGGGGCAGGCTAACACAGGGCTAACTCAATTTATCCTGAATGAAGTGTCTGAGCCTCGAGTTGAGGACCAATTAAATCAGATTCCCTCCCTCTCGTAACGATTGCGCCAACATCCTCTTCATTTGAGGAAGACAACTGATTAATTAATATATATATTCAATGTGTTCTTTTTTGTGTTAAAAAAAGTCATGTTAAAATACCTATCATATTACATGTTTGGTAATGACAGAATGCAATTGAAACTTCACTCAGAGTAAAAGTTTTGCATGACTTAATAGAAGTATTTTATCAATAGAAAAGGTGCTTGTGCATTGATAACACCAAAGAAGGCATTAACGATGAGTAATAAAATAAAGACAGGTCTTCTAAAAGCCTATTTCACACCATAGCCAGCTGAATTTGCAAGATAACATTTCTTTCATTTTGATTTCAGCACAAATGAAAATGTGGCAGTGACTCGCCCATGGGTTGATGTTTCAGCATTGTCTCAATGAAGAGTTCGGCATTTGACTAGCTATGTATGACATGTACGCACAGTTACAAGCCTGCTAGAGCTAGCGGTAGATGGACGAGCAATATGCACCGTCGTAGTACAGATAAAGCCTGAGAAAGAATATGAAGCCAACTGAAGCTGCCAAGCTTTAGAAAACCCAGAGTAGATCTAGCTCCCTTCATAGCATTACCCCCAAGTCTCTTTCCCTTTCCCTTCTTCATCTCCTCAGCCGCTCAAAATAACATTGAGAGTACCCTACAGTTACATGTGTGATATTTTATCTAGTTTGTGCATTTTTCTACATCTTCTATCAATAAGTGCATTACCCAGACTGTTAAACAGAACATAAAGACAATACTAGCAATCTCTTTGCTTACCAACCAGAACTGACAACCTCTCCAAACACCTTTTCCCTCTGATCAAAGTGGCTGTACAGGCGCTATACACAATACTAGTTTGGCATTTCTGTATTTCTGTAGATAAGTGTATATTCTTGTGTTTGACATTTACTGCAGCTGACAGCTATACTGAACTGCACGCACGGGTGTAGAATGGAAAAAATGTTCCATGTCGAAATTATAATGCATCTATACTTTTTGAAATAATTGCAATTTCTGGGGGCATTCTTAACAAACAAATTTGTCCGATTTATTTTTTACTAAATCCTCTTCTGAATTTTGAAATCCCGTTGTGGCACTCAAAACAAAATGATTGTCCACCCCTGAATTCAAGTCAGTAATCAGGGCTCACGCTGGTGCCACCAATCGGCGGGCCACGGGGCCTCCCACGCCTAGGTCTGCATGCCCGCCTGCATGCCTTTCATGCCTGGGTCTGCCTGCCCATGTGTTTGACATTTACTGCAGCTGACAGTAAATGTGATAGAGAAAATTAGGTTTATTTTCCTATATTGAAAGCTACAAGCACGGGGGTAGAATGGAAACATTTTCGGATGGCTCTTATACTAGTAGTTTGTCTCGGCAAACAGCAACTTCAGTTACTGTATACATTGTTTGGCAGTGTAATGGTTTCTCTGGAACAGCAAATAAGGGTTTGTCTTCATACAATAGGCAGGGTACTGACAATTTGGTAATTATCTGGGAAAGAAAAAGTGAAGGCCACTGTATTCTAAAGCTCTGTAGTATACAGACAGCGAGACAGACAGAAACAGACACAGAGACAAACAGACTGACTTAGTGACTGACTGACAGAGCGCGAGAGAGAGAATAGGAATAACTACCCAGATTGCTTTTTGGATCACTGACACAAAATCCCTTTTTGTCAGTAATATTGCCCCCAGGACTGTAAAACTGAATGTTGTCCCAAGCATTTGGATTAGCTATGGGGACATTCAGAAATGCTCCCTTGAGTCTATAAAATATGCTTCTTTAACAGTCAGTTGACTATTCCTTTAAACATTCAAAGCAAACATTCAGCATTGCTTATCCATTTGCATATGAGCACAAGCAGAAGATAGCCAGTAAGCCTCTAAGCTCATCCCTCAACCAACAAGAGATCTTTAAATGTCAGTATTCTGACACAGCCCTCTGACACAGCCCAGTGTATGTGTGTGATTTTGTCTAGTTGTCCATGCTGCCTCTAGCCCTGTAGTGTGTGTGTGCGTGTGTGTCCGTTCATCCGCCCATACGGCTTCTTACCCTGAAGTTTGTGTCTGCCTGTGTGTATATAGCAGTGCTACCTTTAGCCCTGTGGTGTGTGAGCTTCGGCACAGGTTGTGTGTGCTGAGGCCAGCAGGAAAGGCCTGCACTCTGGCCTGCTGTCTAATTAGAGCAGGGGTAAGCAACATTAAGGCCCATTCAATCTGGCCTGTGGGAGTTTTTAGGTAGGGGGGATGATTATTTCGGGTTAAAAAACACTTCAGGCCACTCTTGAACATTTAAAACTCATTATAAAGTATGTCGGAATTATAAATAACTGCAATTTTCGGGCATTTTTCTTAACAAACAAATTTGTCCAATTCATTTTTTTCAAAATCCTCTGCTGAATTTTGAAATCCCAATGTGGACCTCGAGACAAATTGATTGTCCACCCCTGAATTAGAAGCAGTAATCATGGCTCACGCTGGTGCTACCACTATGAGGGCCCAGGGCCTCCCACACCTGGGTCTGCCTGCCCTTCATGCCTGGGTCTGCCTGCCCTTCATGTCTGGGTCTGCCTGCCCATGAATCTGCCTGCCCGCCTGGCCCCCAAGCCTTGGCCCCACACCTGGGTATGCATGTCCACCTGCCTGACTGCCCCACATGCCTGGGTACGCTCGTCTTGTACCAACTTCACACTGTAAATCTCAGGACACTTGCAACCCCCCAAAAAATATCTATCAATAACGCAACCAGAGGTATGTGTGTGCTGAGGGCTGTCTGTACCACCTCCCTTTAGTCAGTCTCAAGACACTTGTAAATTCTTGAAAGGATTGCATCAATAATGCAGTCAACCCAATGATTTCCAGTCCGAGCAATGTGTTGATGGACGATGTAAATTAACGTAGCTTTTGGACACAATCAACCCTGAGGGGTGAATATGAGCAAAGGCCATTCTCAAGCCTCTATAGTCTCTGCCTCTTGGCCCTCTGGGAAATGTGATCCATCTCTGGGAAACGGGTTACTCGTCATGCCTCTAGCACATCCACATTGCGAAGGGATTTTCCATTTCATTAAAGAAACAAAGCATTTCACACAGCGACACACAATTCTTTCTCGTCCACCTCCAGGGGTGGTCAGCCACATTCCTCCATAATCGGATTATAGGTCTTTGAGTCTGTCTCATACCTAGCCTGTATGATCAAATGTTGATTTAATCGGATCAAAGAACACATATTAATGCAGGGTGTAGATGTGGCATGAATCCATCCAGGTTACAGATCCTAGCAAAGCATTTACTTTTTACAATTGTGATCAGTACTCCAGACACTCTTCTTGTGCACGTCAAAGTTTGCATATGGCTGCATGAGGCTTGAGTTGACTGCTGTATGTTTTGGCCTTTCATCACTCCAGCAAATGTCTGCCACAGTGTCAAAACATTTCCCAGTTTGCTGATTGTGGCTCTGATCGAGATAACTTGTGTGAATGTTTGATGCCAAATGCCAATCTCTGTTGTCATCCTCTTCCAAAAAGCCCATTAATTCTATGTGCACACGCATACAAACGGACACACACACACACACACACACACACACACACACACACACACACACACACACACACACACACACACACACACACACACACACACACACACACACACACACACACACACACACACACACACACACACACACACACAATTTGGAAATTACCTTCTGCTACTCCTAAAAGCTCTTCTTTCTTCAACAAAGCTACAGTTGGTGGTTTATATCACTCTGACTGCAAAGCAGGGACCCAACTACTGTTCCCAAAGTGAAGCTGAAAATTTCACTTGTACATAAAGATCACAGCAGTCAATATTGAGTGGCCTAACTATTAAGGATTCTACCGTCTTGGGAGAGTCATATTGTATAACTATTAGATTGGGAAAAGGGGACAGCTTACAGCTTAATCTAATTACAGTTTACATTTATAGACATTTTATTTCATTTTCGACAGCGTTCCCCAGATGGAGATTGCCACCGCCAACAGGGCAGGAATTGCCACATGGTCTACAGCCTTGGTTGTATTTTCTCCCACCTGCAAAATGTATCAAGCCTGATATATTTTACTTAAACACTGTCTGAAAGAGCTGATTTCCCCCGAGTCATATTACAGAATCTGTTGAATTGTTTTGCAGCCCCTTGAGTAATAAACCTCCTCTCCGTGCTATCTAAAGTCGGACCTATTGCTTCCTCCCCCTGACTTCTCCCCATCAGCATGCGGTCTTTCCAAACGTTAGCACACCACCGGGACTCCTCTCTTTCTCACCGGTGCCAACACAAGGGCATTTAAAGCGCCAACAACTAGTGAGCAGGTGCTGTCGTACGACTTCTATGATAGTATTGCCAGTGCCTTTTATTTGTTTGATGACAGAGACATTTGAGCTTTGTTTTCATAGTGAGTTTATTGCAATATCAAGTGTCACTAAATCTCTGGCATAGGTTTAATTTAACCCACTCCACTACTTTCCAATTAGATCATTTCACAATCTCAATGAATACTACAACATTTGGGTCCATCCGGGTAAGCTCTACTGTATGTACATACATACAGTGCCTATAGAAAGTCTATGTCACGCTGCTTGCTAAGCAAGTACAAGTTTCTTCCAATTCAGCTCATACCTAGCACAAACTTGGAACCTTTGCTTCCCAAACATACCTGACCATCTTCCCTCAAGCGTCTTAGCCAATCGAGCCACCTCAAAGCTAGGTAAGGAAGCGACGCAAGCGGGACACTTCAGACTGACAAGTAAGTTTTACACATCCCTATGTGCTACCTATACGTATGCATGTTTTGGAATATCTTTATTCTTCTTTTCACTGTCATTTAGGTCATTATTGTACAGTCACTATGATGTTGTTCTCAATTTCCTCCTATAACAGCCTTTGAATTCTTACTGTAGCTGTTTTAAAATCATGGTGACATCTCTTAGTAGTTTCCTTCCTATCCTGCAGCTTGATTCAGAGGGAAAACTGCATCTGTAATGTGTCTGGGTGGTTTAATACATCATCCACAGCATAATTATTAACTTGACCATGCTTAAAGAGATATTCAATGTCTGATTTGTTATTGTTACCCATCTACCAATCACTGTACTTTTCTATGAGGCCTGTTGGGGATAGGGCTGTCTGCTGCCCCCGCTGGAGTAATTGCGTGCCCATAGTAAACATAATTTTTTTTTGTCAAAAGTTGCTAATATATGCAAATATATTGAATAGAAAACACTCTAAAGCTTCTAAAACCGTTTAAATTATGTCTGTATGTAAAGCAGAACTCTCAGGGCAGACATTCTCCCAAACTCTCTCTTGTCATCAGAAAAGTTGGCCCAACTTTGACGTCATCGCCCCCACCCTACCCAAGCACTTACAGGTCTGGGAACAGTCTCTCTGTCTTCAGCGCGATCTCAGCTTTCAATGGGGCTTCTCATTGTGAGAATCACCTCACGAGAGTTTTGGCAGGCCGAAACCTTTCGGTCACGCGAAAAAACAGGTCACTTTTATGAGCGCTCTGCTCCGGTCCTGTCTTTTTTCCAAGATCGATTATACAATGCATGCGTTTCTGTTCGTCCTCACGATTGCTGTACACCTTTATAACATGTTAAAGCTTGATTATGAACTTAGTTTGATAAGTTTAGTCGACATATAATATGTAAGTTTGACGTTTTGGTGCGCATCCACTTGACTTTTGGCTACATTTCAACCGAAATGTGTCGTGTTTGAGAACCGAAAGACACAGACTGCAAAACTAATGTTTTTGGTAAGTATAATTCCTTCCAGGTCTTCTGATGGAAGAACAGCAAAGGTAAGGGAATATTTATGTGGTAAATTTGGGTTTATGTGGACTCCAAGATAGAGGAGCCATAATGCTACTTTTTGAGCGCCGACTCATAGTATAGCCTAGTGAACGAAACCTGTAACGTTAAAAATAAATGTAACACAGCGATTGCATTTAGAAGAAGTGTATCTTTCTATATATATGTAGAACATGTATATTTAGTCAAAGTTTATGATGTGTATTCCTTGTTAGCTGACGTTATCTGCCGGTGCTATCGTCATTTCTCCGGACATTTGAGTAGCATTTTTTGAACGATGCGTCATTGTAAACAGAGATTTATGTATATATATAGCATATTATTGAAAAAAACATAAATGTACTGTGTAACATGTTATATTACTGTCATCTGATGAAGATTTCAAAAGGTTAGTGAAATTATTTTTCTTTTAATCCTGCGTTTGTTGATTGCATATTTTTTCCAGCTTGTCTGCGGTAAATATGTGCTATGTTTTCGCCGTAAAACATTTTAGAAATCTGTTTATCTTTCATTTGAGCTATTGGACTTGTTAATGTGTGGAGGTTAAATATTTTTAGGAATATTTTTGCGTTCCATGCGCCACCTTCCAGCTGAACGTGGGGGGTGTTCCAAAATTGGAACCCTAGTCCCCTTCTGGTTAAGAAAAGCTCCCTGGTAGTTGAATCCATGCTTGAAATTCAATACTTGACTAAAGGACCTAACACATGTTTTATGTATGTGGGACAGAGGAAGGGTTAGTCATAAAAAAGTCATGTCAACCCCTGTTATTTCACACAGAGTCAGTCCATGTAACTATGTGATAATTGTTTTTTAAAAATCGTTTTTGTAGGGGTAGATCAGCCTTAATATTGCGGATAGATTGTCTGCATAATTTTCAATCCCCTATATAAATATATACATACTGTATGTGGTCTGCGGTTGTGAGGCCAGTGGATGTACTTCCGAATTCTCTAAAACGACGTTTGAGGCGGTTTACAGTACAGAAATTAACATAACATTATCTGGCAACAGCTCTGGTGGACATTCCTGCAGTCAAGGTGCCAATAGCACGCTCGATCAAAACTTGAGACATCTGTGTCATTGTGTTGTGTGACAAAACTGCACATTTTACAGTATTCTTTTATTGTCCTCAGCACAAGGTGCACCTGTGTAATGATCATTCTTTTTAATTAGCTTCTTGATATACACCTGTCAGATGGATGGCTTATCTTGGCAAATGATAAATGCTCACTAACAGGGATCTAATCACATTTCTCAGGAGACTGAAGACATTGAGCTTGGCACCTAAAACCCTCACAAACATTTACAGATGCACAATTAAGAGCATCCTGTGGGGCTGTATCACCACCTGGTATGGCAACTGCATCGCCCGCAATCACAGGGTTCTCCAGAGGGTGGTGTAGTCTGTCCAAGGCATCACCGGGGGAAAACTGCCCTCCAGGACACCTACTGCACCCGATGTCACAGGAAGGCCAAAGAATAATCACAGACAACAACCAACTAAGCCACTGTCTGTTCACCCCGCTATCATCCAGAAGGCGAGGTCAGTACAGGTTTATCAAAGCTGGGACCGAGAGACTGAAAAACAGCTTCTATCTCAAGTCCATCAGCCTGTTAAATAGTCATCACTAGCACTTTTGAGGCTGCTGCCCTGTATACATATACTTGAAATCACTGGTCACTTTAATAAATGGAACACTAGTCACTTTAATAATGTTTATATATTTTGCATTACCCGTCTCATAAAGAAATATACTGTATTCAATTATTTTCTACTGTATTTTAGTCTATGCCGCTCTGACATTGCTCATCCAAATATTTATATATTCTTCATTCCATTACTTTAGATTTGTGTGTATTGTTGTGAAATTGTTATATATTACTTGTTAGACATTACTGCACTGTTGGAGCTAGAAACACAAGCATTTCGCTACACCAAAAAGAACATCTGCTAAACATGTGTATGTGACCAATACAATTTGATTTGTGCACAACATTTGAGAGAAATAAGCTTTTTTTTTCTCTGCTCCTTTTTCATTTAGCATTTTCTATTTTTGTTCAGTATAATTTAGGCTTGCCCAAACAGAAGGGGTGAATACATATGCAATGACTATATTTTAGTTATTACATTTTTATGAATAATATAAAAGAAGAATAAAACAAATCTGTTTTCACTGACATTATGGAGTATTTTGTGTAGAGCAATGATCCCCAAAAATGTTGGGACCATGATCTTAATTCTGCAAGAATTGTTGAGGTATCATTGTCCATAATTACTACCTCAACTGGCCAGTGTGATTTGTTAGAGAGGGCGGGAACAATGTGACCTTGACCAAATTTATACGCTTTAGTTGTCAAGATTCGTTTACACTTCATGACTATCCATACAAGAGGCGTCTTCAACTACCTCCGGAGGTGGTCAGGAAGATCTAATAACAATCAGATCACAATGCGTCTTTTGACTGTCTACACCTGTTGACAAATGTGGGCAGGATCAGGAAAACAGACGCATGTTAGAACCAGGTATAAACAAGGTTTTAGTCGATTTTTGTCTTGATTTGATATTGTGTTAAATAGAGAATCCAATAGAGCATATTTTGAACTCCTACGTTTTGCCTATTCTTCTTGACATTTCAAACCTCACAATAATTTGAGTGACGCATGTGGCAACCCTCAACTCAATAAACAAATGTCAATTTTAAGTCAACAAAGACTTATTTTTTTCATTTTCCAAGTCATTTGCATAGTCAATCTGCGGGGACAAAATACACTCCAGATGAGTCTGGATCTCTATGAAGACAAGGAGAAATGAAGGACAGAAAGCAATTATGGAGTTAGGTGTTTGGCTTGTCTTTCAGTGTCATACAGTATAGTGTAGTGACCTTGAATAAACCCTTGACTAACTGACACAGCTCTCTTTCCCAAGAGCAAAAACACACACTTTACTTCTTGAATAGCCCTTCTGTACTGTCTTCCTGCAGTTTGAGCCCAGCCACTCTCCTCTCTCCTGAGATAGTGATGGATGGCAAAAACTCCTGCCGTTTCTGACAAGGTTATATGGCTTAAGCATGAAACTAATGGCAAGGGAGCCACATCCAATCAAAAATATAAATCTTACCATTCTTGAAGCTGTCATACCAATGTTAACACAATATATTTTATTTTCTACTGTACACACAGACACATACTATCACACTATCATACTATACTATCACGTTTCCAAGTAACAATGTTTATTACAGCAACAGGGGCAGGCAAATGACAGGTCAAGGCAGGCCGGGGTTGGTAATCCAGAGTTGTGGGGCAAAGCTAGAGGACGTCAGGTAGGCTCAGGGTCAGGTTAGGCAGAATAGGTCAAAACTGGGAAAGACAGGAACAATCAAGAGACAGAAACAGAGGGTAAAATGCTGGTAGGCTTGACAAAACAAAACAAACTGGCAACAGACAAACAGAGAACACAAGTATAAATACAAAGGGGATAATGGGGAAGTTGGGCAACACCTGGAGGGGGGTGGAGACAAGCACAAAGACAGGTGAAACATATCAGGGCATGACACATACTGTCATTTCGAAAGATGGACACATCTACCTGTGTGGGATGTCCACCTGGTAGTCAAAATATACACATTTTACTGTACAAGATAAAACTTTAAAAACTACAAACAAAAACTCAAAGACTAAAACAGTATTCTATTAGACCATAGCTACATTGTAGATATACTGTAGCTATGTGGGTTCAATTGAATAGAGACCATGGTCATAGAAAACGTAAAGTCATGTAATATATCTATTCTCAAACCATCAAACTTTGAATGGCCAAGGTTACAAACATCTCACCCCCTAATGTGCCGTGGTAAAACTAAGTTCTCGAACACAATAACCCACTTCCTAAACCGCATCTATAACTTCCAGTGAGTACTTGGCCAGGTGCCACTGGTGCTTCAGACCTCCACCAATCACGACCCCCTCCTGTGTAGATGTCTCCAATCAAACATGATTAATGAATCCACTTTTGACAACCATGACAGGTCTCAGTAACAAGTGATGTCTCCAAACGTTCTAAGCGGTCACCTTCAGGAGAAAGCTTGTCTTTGACATGGTCATGTGTTGATATCATCTAAGGACTCCGAGTATTTGGGGAAGAACAGTTAAGTTTAAATATACATAGTCTGGCACGCTTGATGCGTTCCAGACTGAAGGGTGTTAGATGTCAGCTTTTATTAGACTTTAAGATGCATTTGGTCATTGTCGTAGTCAAGATCTAATACCTAATTGGTTTTCCCTTACCTATGAGGTTGGCTAAAATATATTTTCTGAACAGTTTAGACTTAACAACTTCATACATGAATGCTGGGGAGAGTTTGTTCCAATAACTCAGACATAAAGAGAGTGTATTCAGTTCATTAGCTACTGTATAAAGCATTGGGATGAAAGTCTTTTTTCCAAGCCAAATACTTACAAATTCTGAATACTTTTGAGTTTTGAAAAGCTCCTTCCAACTTTGATATACTGTTCTTCGGTGACCAACTACCCTCACTTCAGGACAAAGCCATGTCATTTGAAATACAACAACATAAGTATACTGTATACCATTACTGAACAGCAATACATCATGATAGCCTTGACACATAGAGCATAATGACACAGACCCATTTAAATAAATGGCCATAAATCCACCATCCACCTTCCGTGAAAACCATCAACCATCCACCTTATGCTGTATATGTCTAGGCCTCACAGTCCACTTGTCTGCTACTCCACAGCCATCTATTGTCATTGGAGAAAACTCTGTTGCATCTGTCTACCCCTCTCTCTCTCCAAACTCTCCTCCACCTTTGTCTGTGGTGTTATGATTGATTAATGGGTTCATGCTCAAAAGGAATCTTAAACTGAGAGGAGGACCTCAGACGATCCTTTGAAGAAGGAAAGCTGATAACAAGGGGATAGGAGATGATGTGGAAAAGACTAGTTGAATGAAAGCTAACATTGTGGGAGTTTGCATGAGGCTTTCATTGACATGGTCGGGAGCTTGATATTAGCAGGTTATGCTAGACTTTGTTCACAGCAGTTACTTGGTACCTACTTACTTACTTAGAGGCTAACTTCCACTTAAGTCAAATTTCACTGTCATACATTGATGTCAATGGGAAACTAAGTGAAAATGTTACTCAAGCTAAAGTTAAGATTCGCCTTAGTTAGATCTTACATCTCCTACATTCACCTGTAATAGTAGTTTCTAGAAAAAGCAGAGGAAGGAATTCATCCCCGGCATTACTTTTGTGTAACTGCATTGTATGCAAAGACATTACCAATGCAACCGAGTGTATGTGGGCATCAGAAACAGGTAATGCTCCATTAATATTCTACTGCACTGTTTCATTACCCTGGTCTTTCCCTCTTTCAACAAATCTCAGATTAATATCCATTTTAATTTGTTTTCAGCACATACCAGCATGCAACAGCTAGTAGCCATTTATGTAAATGATCCACAATCCAGGATCATTGCATTGCTTGACTCTTACACTAGCGTTCAAAAGTTTGGGGTCACTTAGAAATGTCCTTGTTTTTTAAAGAAAAGCACATTTTTTGTCCATTAAAATAACATCAACTTGATCAGAAATAAGGTGTAGACATTGTTAATGTTGTAAATGAATATTGTAGCTAGAAACGGCAGATTTTTTATGTAATATCTACGTAGGCGTACAGATGCCCATTATCAGCAACCATCACTCCTGTGTTCCAATGGCAGGTTGTGTTAGCTAATCAAAGTTTATAATTTTAAAAAGGCTAATATATCATTAGAAAACCCTTTTGAAATTATTTTAGCACAGCTGAGAACGGTTGTTCCGATTAAAGAACAAACAAACCTGCCTTTTAAAGACTAACTGAGAATCTGGGGCATCAGCATTTGTGGGTTGGATTACAGGCTCAAAATGGCCAGAAACAAAGAGCTTTCTTCTGAAACTCGTCAGTCTATTCTTGTTCTAAAAAAGTAAAGGCGATTCCATGTGAGAAATTGCCAAGTAACTAAAGATCTCTTACAATGCTGTGTACTACTCCCTTCACAGATCAGCGCAAACTGTCTCTAACCAGAATAGAAAGAGGAGTGGGAGGCGCCGGTGCACAACTGAGCAAGAGGACAAGTACATTAGTGTCTAGTTTGAGAAACAGATGCCTCACAAATCCTAAACTGGCAGCTTCATTAAATAGTACCCGCAAAACACCAGTCTCAAATGTCAACAGTGAAGAGGCGACTCTGGATGCTGGCCTTCTAGGCAGAGTTGCAAAGAAAAAGCAATATCTCTGAATGGCCAATAAAAAAGAAAATATTAAGATGGGCAAAAGAACATATACACTGGACAGAGGAACTCTGCCTAGAAGGCCAGCATCCCGGAGTCGCCTCTTCGCTGTTGACGTTGAGACTCCAGATACTAAACTAGTCTAAAGAAGGCCAGATTTATTGCTTCTTTAATTAATCAGAACAACAGTTTTAAACTGTGCTAACATAATTGCAAAAGGGTTTTCTAATGATCAATTAGCCTTAAAAATGATACACTTGGATTAGCTAACACAATATTCCATTGGAACACAGGAGTGATGATTGCTGAAAATGGGCATCTGTATGCCTATGTAGATACAGTTGAAGCCCGAAGATTACATACACTTAGGTTGGAGTCATTAAAACTCGTTTTTCAACCACTCCACAGATTTCTTGTGAACAAATTATAGTTTTGGCAAGTCAGTTAGGAAATCTACTTAGTGCATGACACAAGTCATTTTTCCAAAAATGATTTACAGACAGATTATTTCACTTATAATTCACTGTATCATAATTCCAGTGGGTCAGACGTCTACATACACTAAGTTGACTGTGCATTTAACCAGCTTGGAAAATTCCAGAAAATTATGTCATGGCTTTAGAAGCTTCTGATGGGCTAATTGACATCATTTCAGTCAATTGGAGGTGTACCTGTGGATGTATTTCAAGGCCTACCTTCAAACTCAGTGCCTCTTTGCTTGACATCATGGGAAAATATAAAGAAATCAGCCAAGACTTCAGAAAAAAACATTTAGACCTCCACAAGTCTGGTTCATCCTTGGAGGCAATTGCCAAATGCCTGAAGGGACCATGTTCATCTGTACAAACAATAGTACGCAAGTATAAATACCATGGAACCACGCAGCCGTGGAAGGAAGGAGACTCATTCTGTCTTCTAGAGATGAACTTACTTTGGTGCGAAAATTGCAAATCAATCCCAGAACAACAGCAAAAGACCTTGTGAAGATGCTGGAGGAAACAGGTACAAAAGTATTTATTTCCTCAGTAAAACGAGTCCTATATCGACATAACCTGAAAGGCCGCTCAGCAAGGAAGAAGCCACTGCTCCAAAACCCCCATAAAAAGCCAGACTGCACATGGGGACAAAGATCATACTTTTTGGAGAAATGTCCTATGGTCTGATGATAGAAAAATGCCACTGTTTGGCCAAAATGACCATCATTATGTTTGGAAGAAAAAGGGGGATGTTTGCAAGCCGAAGAACACCATCCCAACCGTGAAGCACGGGGGTGGCAGCATGTTGAGAGGGTGCTTTGCTGCAGGAGGGACTGGTGCACTTCACAAAATAGATGGCATGATGGAAAGGAAAATTCCGTGGATATTGTGAAGCAGCAGTCAGGTAGCTAAAGCTTGGTCGCAAATGAGTCTTTCAAATGGACAATGACCCCAAACATACTTCCAAAGTTGTGGCAAAATGGCTTAAGGACAACAAAGTCAAGGTATTGGAGTGTCAATCACAAAGCCCTGACCTCAATCCTATAGAAGATTTGTGGGCAGAACTGAAAAAGCGTGAGCGAGCAAGGAGGACTACAAACCGGACTCAGTCACGTGCTTTTACACCTGCATTGTTTGCTGTTTGGGGTTTTAGGCTGGGTTTCTGTACAGCACTTTGAGATATCAGCTGATGTACAAAGGGCTATATAAATACATTTGATTTGAATTTGATTTGAGTTACACAAGCTCTGTCAGGAGGAATGGGCCAAAATTCACCCAACTTATTATGGGAAGCTTGTGGAAGGCTACCCAAAATGTTTGACCCAAGTGAAACTATTTAAAGGCAATGCTACCAAATACTAATTGAGTGTATGTAAACTTCTGACCCACAGGGATTGTGAAGAAGAGATAAATGAGATAAATCATTCTCTAGTATTATTTGGACATTTCACATGCTTAAAATAAAGTGGTGATCCTAACTGACCTAAGACAGGGAATTTTTATTCTGATTAAATGTCAGGAATTGTGAAAACGGAGTTTAAATGTAGTTGGCTAAGGTATATGTAAACTTCTGACTTCAACTGTTCCATAAAAAATCTGCCTTTTCCAGCTACAATAATCATTTACAACATTAACAATGCCAACAATGTATTTCGGATCAATTTGATGTTATTTATATGCCCACAAAATGTGATTTTCTTTCAAAATAAGGACAATTCTAAGTGACCCCAAACTTTTGAACGGTAGCGTATGTTTACATGTAACTCAGCAAAAAAAGAAACGTCATCTCACTGTCAACTGCATTTATTTTCAGCAAACCTAACGTGTAGATATTTGTATGAACATAACAAGATTCAACAACTGAGACATAAATTGAACATTTTCCACAGTCATGTGACTAACCTAAATGGAATAATGTGTCCCTGAACAAATGGGGAGGGGTCAAAATCAAAAGTAACAGTCAGTATGGCCTGCATTAAGTACTGCAGTGCATCTCCTTGTCATGGACTGCACCAAATGTGTCAGTTCTTGCTGTGAGATGTTACCCTACTCTTCCACCAAGGCACCTGCAAGTTCCAGGGCATTTCTGGGGTGAATGGCCCTAGCCCTCACCCTCCGATCCAACAGGTCCCAGACGTGCTCAATTGAATTAAGATCCGGGCTCTTTGCTGTCCATGTCAGAACACTGACATTCCAGGAAATCACGCACAGAATGAGCAGTATGGCTGGTGGCATTGTCATGCTGGAGGGTCATGTCAGGATGAGCCTTCTGGAAGGGTACCACATGAGTAAAGAGGATGTCTTCCCTGTAATGCACAGCGTTGAGATTGCCTGCAATGACAACAAGCTCAGTCTGATGATGCTGTGACACACCACCTCAGACTATGATGGACCCTCCACCTCAAAATCGATCCCGCTCTAGATCATGAACGCAAATCCGACCATGACCCCTTGTGAGCCAAAACTGAGTCTCGTCAGTGAAGAGCACCTTTTTCCAGTCCTGTCTGGTCCAGAGACGGTGCGATTGTGCCCATAGGCGCCGTTGTTGCCGGTGATATCTGGCGAGGACCTGCCTTACAACAGGCCTACAAGCTCTCAGTCCAACCTCTCTCAGCCTATTGTCGACAGTCTGAGCACTGATGGAGGGACTGGGCGTTCCTGGTGTAACTCGGGAAGTTGATGTTACCATCCTGTATCTGACCATCCTGTATCTGTATCTGAAGTTGTTGTTACACGTGGTCTACCACTGTGAGGACGATGAGCTGTCCGTCCTGTCTCTCTGTAGCGCTGTCTTAGGCGTCTCACAGCACGAACATTGCAATTTATTGCCCTGGCCACATCTGCAGTCCTCATGCCTCCTTGCAGCATGCCTAAGGCAAGTTCACGCAGATGAGCAGGGACCCTAGGCATATTTCCTGACCCCTCCTGTCTCAGCCTCCAGTATTTATGCTGCAGTAGTTTATGTGTCGGGGGCTAGGGTCAGTTTGTTATATCTGGAGTACTTCTCCTGTCCTATTCGGTGTCCTGTGTGAATCTAAGTGTGCGTTCTCTAATTCTCTCCTTCTCTCTTCTCCTTCTCTCTTTCATGCCCCAGGACTACCTGACATGATGACTCCTTGCTGTCCCCAGTCCACCTGGCTGTGCGGAGGACCTGAGCCCTAGGACCATGCCCCAGGACTACCTGACATGATGACTCCTTGCTGTCCCCAGTCCACCTGGCTGTGCTGCTGCTCCAGTTTCAACTGACCTGAGCCCTAGGACCATGCCCCAGGACTACCTGACATGATGACTCCTTGCTGTCCCCAGTCCACCTGGCCCTGCTGCTGCTCCAGTTTCAACTTTTAAACTGTTCTGCCTTATTATTATACGACCATGCTGATCATTTATGAACATTTGAACATCTTGGCCATGTTCTGTTATAATCTCCAACCGGCACAGCCAGAAGAGGACTGGCCACCCCACATAGCCTGGTTCCTCTCTAGGTTTCTTCCTAGGTTTTGGCCTTTCTAGGGAGTTTTTCCTAGCCACCGTGCTTCTACACCGGCATTGCTTGCTGTTTGGGGTTTTAGGCTGGGTTTCTGTATAGCACTTTGAGATATCAGCTGATGTATGAAGGGCTATATAAATAAAATTGATTTCATTTTGATTTGATTTCTTTTGGTGTTTTTCATAGTCAGTGGAAAGGCCTCTTTAGTGTCCTAAGTTTTCACAACTGTGACCTTAATTGCCTACTGTCTGTAAGCTGTTAGTGTCTTAACAACCTTTCCACAGGTGCATGTTCATGAATTGTTTATGGTTCATTGACAAAGCATGGGAAACCATGTTTAAACCCTTTACAATGAAGATCTCTGAAGTTATTTGGATTTTTACAAATTATCTTTGAAAGACAGGGTCCTGAAAAGGGACGTTTCTTTTTTTGCTGAATTTTATATATATATGTATATACTTTATTCTATTCTACTGGATTTTAGTCAATGCCACTCTGACATTCCTCAATTTAATATTCAGATATTTAATTTACTTTAACATTTGTGTGTATCATTGTGAATGTTTAAATAGTACTGCCCTGTTGGAGCTAGGAACACAAACCTATCGCTACACCCAGGATAACATCTCCTAAATATGTTTATGTGACCAATTTGATTTGATTTGATTATGCATTTCATGAAATGCATAAAATGTATCACTGCAAGTCATTCTGATTTTGTCAAAGGTGGGCACAGATTGAAGACTATATCCACTATGGTGCTCAAGGCCTAATACCCATTTAGTTGTACTAATTCAACTAATGGAACAAAGACTTTAACAATGTTCTGAAGATGATATTAAACCTACTAGCCCACAGTACTCTTTGATAGAGAACAATGAGACATAAACAAAGGCTGACTGCAGACTAGAGAACAAAGTAGTATTTCTGAGCAGTAGAAAATACCCCAAAGCATTCCCACCTATGCATGTCACTGTTTCACTGGTTGAGCATGATCCGGTCGGACAGCAAAGGAGAAATGGACGTGCCAATGTCCTTCTTTCTATACGCACCATTGGCAGGGGACCTGGACTCTCTCTACAACAGCTTCCCTGATGTAGAGTACAAGTTTACTCCACTCACTGCCATTGCTCTCTCTAGTGAGTTGTGGCGAGGAACACA
Organism: Oncorhynchus keta; assembly: GCF_023373465.1. NCBI lineage: Eukaryota > Metazoa > Chordata > Actinopteri > Salmoniformes > Salmonidae > Oncorhynchus > Oncorhynchus keta. The sequence continues at coordinate 24,171,251 of NC_068431.1, forward strand.
ATAATACATGATACACACATCTGTCCCCTAGTGCTAGCGGCTCTTGCTCATTTACTGGGCCTACTTGCTTGTAAATATCCTTTTTTATATGTGATATGTTTCATGACTGCTGAAAAATGAATTGACTCTCTAAGGACATTCACATTTTCTGAATCTGAATATATATCACCACCACGACATGGAAAAGCATGCAGAGTTTATAGCAACCCCATGGTTCGCCAAAGTATATGTTATCTGGTCTTTGGCATCCCAACTCTATTAGCACAGCCGACAATACACTCCTAAACCCCCGCGACCAGTGAGTACATAAAACATCCTCCAATCAGGCTGCAAAAGCATGGAGGTGCTCCTTAACTAGCTTTAATGGTGTGGCTCTGAATTTTTTTTAGGTGGAAAAATATGCGTACCATCTTAATAAAATACAATTTCCACCACCATGCTAAGCTGGCTAATGCGTTGAGTACAGCATTCAACCAATCAGGTTACGCCAGTCTGTTATTTACCCCTGCTGTACACACTGTCCAGAAGTAGCTAGCCTTCTGGACATTGTGTACAGAAGGAAAATTGTGATTTATTAAGACAGTATGCATATTTTCCCTTATTTTTATGGAATGGCCCTCCATTAAATCGAATAATTTATGTACCAACTGGTCGCCGGGGGACATGAGTGTATTACCGGCTGGGCTGATTGCATCGACACCTAGAGGTAATACACAACGTCACAAACTATGCCCTCTAGGGATCCCGGCACTAAGTTTAAAGGCAGATGGAATAAGTTTCTTATTTCATAACGCACTGTGGTTAAGTGCACAGTGATGAGTTTCATGCAAATGTACAATAAATATCAAGGTTATCATTTGAATGATGCTGGTGACATGATGATCGCTGCTTGGCTGCCAATTCTAAAAAAGGATCTTGCTTTTAAGATAAAAACAAGGTAAAAGCTGTGCAGTGTATTGGGAAAAGTGTTGGACTTCTCAGTTTTTCAACTAGTGATGCACCATTTCCAATTATATTACATGTGATAAAGCACTCTGAGCAGGTTGTGAAAATGAAATTTGGGGGTAATTTGATGGCCCTTATCCAGATGGAGGAAAATGTGTCCCTCCAAGAGTATTGTCAGCAGACGAGACCGGTTTGCTGAACAACCGCTTCCTGATTTGAAAAAACAGTGCATGTACACACTTCAATTTGAAAACCACAATTGCTGCTGCCTGTATATATAGGTGAGCGATTCATAAGGATCAGTTAGCTGAATACCAATTGTTTGGATGGAAATACTCGACTCATCTCATTATCATATCACTGATATAAGTTATGCGAGGATCATCAATTTCCACTATACGTTTTCTAGACAGTTTGGGTTCCATTTTGCAATACACAAAAATATGCAGCTATACCGAATAAAAATATAAACGCAACATGCAACAATTTCAAAGATTTTACGAAGTTATAGTTCATATAAGGAAATATAAGGAAATCAGTCAATTGAAATAAATAAATTAGGCCCTAATCTATGGATTTCACATGACTGAGAATACAGATATGTATCTGTTGGTCACAGACCCCTTAATAAAGGTAGGGTTGTGGATCAGAAAACCAGTCAGTATCTGGTGTGACCACAATTTGCCTCATGCAGCACGACACATCTCCTGCGCATAGAGTTGATCAGGCTGTTGATTGTGGCCTGTGGAATGTTGTCCCACTCTTCAAACGCTGTGCGAATTTGCTGAATATTGGCGGGAACTGAAACGCTCTGTCATTCACGTCGACCCAGAGCATCCCAAACATGCTCAATTGGTGACATGTCTGGTGAGTATGCAGGCCAGAAAAGAACTGGGAAACATTCAACTTTATTTCAGTACATCCATTGTCTGGCAATAGCTCTAGTGGAGGTGCACCTGTGTGCAAGCTGTTAAATCAGCTTCTTGATATGTCACACCTGTCAGATGGATGGATTATTTTGGAAAAAGAGAAATGCTCACTAATAGGGATGTAATCAAATTTGAGAGAAATACATATTTTTTCTGGGTGGAAAATTTCTGATATATTTTATTTCAACTAATAAAACATGGGACCAACACTTCATATGTTGCATTTATATTTTTGTTCAGTGTTCCCTTACGAAAAAAGATTACAGTCAGAGTGCAGTATAACTGTAGTACACTGCAGTATAACAGTAGTTAGAGTGCAGTATCCAGCAAATACTGCATCCAAAATAACACCTTTATTTTACTACAGTAATTTTGCAGTCTGTACTGGGTTTACCAGTACAGTGTTTTATTTCACTAAATGTAAAAGTTGCGGGTTTAAAATATTTTCGTTTTTTTCGGCATTAGCCCAAGTTATAGTTCTATAGTTTTCACAATGTCATCAACAACCACAATGCTTTCCCAAAAAGTGGAAAAACAGCATAAATAACTTAATCATTAATGCCACTGACCATAAACAATATACCCTATGCCCTGGCAATTTTAGTGTGTACATCTTAGTGGGATGAACCCCAAAAAATGTTGATGCATGCCAGCAAAGCCACAACACTAAACAATACATGAATTGCACTAGAACGGTGACAAACGGTGCCCACAAACTGTTAGGGCCTACATAAAGCTGTCCCAACAGCGGAGTCCAAAACAACAGTCCCAACACCTTGCATCTGCTACACCTGGCTATCAGTGGTGCCTTGTCTGGCAGCGAAACAGTTAATTCAGCCTAATTTACTGCCTTTTGCAAAACAACTAGTTGATATGGCTGAATTGCTGAATAAACAAATGTGGTTTCTACTGACAAATGAGATGTACAAACTATGGCATAAGTGGACGACGAGCGGATAAGAGGCAAGCTGTAATTTCGATTAAGACATTACTGAGTGAGCTAGGACAGACATAGTCAATATAACTATTTGTTCAGCACTTTTGAAACGTACACCTTCAGAATTCAGAACATGGGCCGATCTTACAGTATTCTCCCTGTACACCAAGTCAGAACCATATGATAAATAAAGGGGGCATATAAGCAGACAATCAAAGCTCTTACAATATTTGATGATGACATTTCTCCAAAACAGGCTATAGGCTACATGTGCACCACCAAGTCAGAACAGTAGGCTAATTTATGAGGGAAAAAGGGACCATATGATTAGGGTGAGGCACATGACCTATTAACAGCTTACTACACAACTTTCTTAGCTACAGTATACATATCTACCTGGCACATCACATAATTTATGCAGCAGCATACACCTTTTTTTACCTACCTTGTTGTGCTGTGCTCACTTAAACAGGAAGTTGGCGCGGCGGCCCTTCGTGGGCAAATTGTGTCATCAAAGTCTGGCATTCTCTGGATATTATGGTGCTTTCAACACAACTTCGAACTCAGAAAAAAAACTAACTCTAAAAAGAGGCCAGAGTTCCCAACTTGGATTTCCGAGTTGGATGACCGTTCAAAGCTTATTTTGCCTGTCAGAACTTGTTTCTTGACCTCACTGAAGTCTGAGATTTCCCAGTTCTGTGTTTCCAGGTGTTTTGAACACGGCAGAAGTCATGCTGGATTGACAGTATGGCCAATGTTGAATGTTTATCCTTTTAAGCTTGGAAAAAAAACTTAAACCCAGACTTGGACCACACACCCACTCCACTGAATAGCAGACTAGTGATTGCTTTGCAATGCTTGCAGTTAGCCACGGATTCCCTCCAAACCACTCATTGTGGAATTTGCGATTTCCAAATTGTTGTATAATGTTTATGTCCAATGGCCGATGAGCACCGGTACATTTTATCTATAATTTCTCATAATTTCACTTCATATAACAAGGATTGAAAATGATTTCCCAGTAGATTGTCGACTTGATTCATGATGATGACTGCTAACTAGCTAGCTAAGATTTTGAAAGTATAATGTTGACATGGTCAGTCCAATCAAAGCTACGGTAGATATAACATGATTTGGCATCATTTTTTCTGACTTTGAGCCTTCGTGGATGGGCACATCTAATGTAATTCTATGGCAGCACCCAAGGGACTTGAATTTTTGAGTTCTCCCTATAGATTTTCTGGTGACGTAGTGTCCCCATGAGTGACAAAATACTGAGCCGATCATGGCGCAACTAGAGAACATTACCAACCTCCTACGCTCCGTATTTTACACTGACTGTCCCACCACCACAGAAAGCACTGAGCTAGACTGAAACACCTGCATTTTGGAGCTGCCTTACTCAAGAAAGCAAATGTATGCAGCTTTATTAACTCAAAGTTTTACATTGTTTGCCAACTAATGATAACATGCAAAACAGGCAGGTGGAGTTCAAAATGTTCAAAATGACAGGTCACCACTGACCAAATGTGCCACAAATTGAAATTTAATATATTTTGTGAAGAGCCACAACATAGCGTGAATTCCAAATCCATGGCAAATTCAATCTAGTTAATAGTGCATGTCCATACATAATGGTGTAATACTTGCTAGTGCACCAGTGTGAGTCGGCGGTGTCATGGAGGCAGGACACACCATGACAACAACCCAGAAAGGTCTCATACACCCAACCCCCAACTATGACATTGCCCAATTGGAAATGTTCCTTTTAACAGGGATGACATAACAGCCCTGGAGAACAGCCGGCTCCACCAATCACAGAGCCTCTTTGCGCATAGTCTGTGAAAGCAACCCCAGAAGTTACACCACACCAAATGCAATCTGACAGCTGAAAACACAAACAGCCAGCTGATTTGGCAAAAATGCTACTTCCCCCAATGCTAGAATATTGAGAACAATGCCAAAAACAAGTCACAAAAGGGCAAATAATGTTTGTGTTTCAGTAGTTCAGAGACTAAATCAACCATGACTGGAATAGTGATACAAGAACACTTGATTAAATAAAATCCCATTGAATATACTGCTAATTTAGATTATTTTAGGCCCACCTACATGGCTGTTCTGTTCGTTAGTTGATGGATGCATTGTGTAATAGTTCTTATAGCCCAGTCTAGATAGTGTCCTTGAATAACCTTGCTTGTGTGATGCCTTGTACACCAGGCAGGTTTCACATTCCTAACAGGATTGTCTGTCGGCCAAGATGGGAGCGTTCTCCTTGATGTAAGGGGTGGCTCTCTGTGAAATTGTTGTTTCATCAATAAATAGTAAGAGGCGGAGCGCTGCTGTCCTGTTTTCAGACTGTTATACCCATACTGCCGTTATGTTCCCAGTTGTTGGTATTTTATAGATGTGAAGATAAGTTTGTTTGGTACGGAATATGCCACAAGTTCAGGGGGAATTCCAACCTTTTTTATTCACTTTTCTCTCTATGCATATTCTCTCTATGCATATTCTGACCTTGAATTTAAGCATGAGAATAGCATGTTATTCACCCTCTATTTTGGGGGGGCGGAGATCTAATAAATTAAGTTATACATTGTTCGTTCAAATCCTGAATGCTGATTGGTTGAAACTGCATTCCAGCAGGTGTCTATTCCACAAGTTACCACCAGCACAATCTATGGCATTAAAATGCCTATTTCTCTGTTTCATCTGACTGCTCAATCAACTGTCTCATCAGCCCAGCCAGGTAATTTATAAACTTTATCTCCACTAGACATTATCTCACATTTGTTTTAGTCTAACATTTAGCTTTTAAGAGCCGAGATTTGTATAAACCTTGCGGTCTGTCTCTCCGACATTCATTTGGTCTGTATTCATCCAGTAACATTGTAGCTGGGGATTTTAACAAGGCTAATCTGAAAACAAGACTCCCTAAATTGTATCAGCATATCGATTGCGCAACCAGGGCTGGAAAAACCTTGGATCATTGCTATTCTAACTTCCGCGACGCATATAAGGCCCTGCCCCACTCTCCTTTCGGAAAAGCTGACCACAACTCCATTTTGTTGATCCCTGCCTACAGACAGAAACTAAAACAAGAAGCTCCCGCGCTAAGGTCTGTTCAACGCTGGTCCGACCAATCTGATTCCACACTCCAAGACTGCTTCCATCACGTGGACTGGGATATGTTTCGTATTGCATCAAACAACAACATTGACGAATACGCTGATTCGGTGAGCGAGTTCATTAGAACATGCGTTGAAGATGTCGTTCCCATAGCAACGATTAAAACATTCCCAAACCAGAAACCGTGGATTGATGGCAGCATTCGTGTGAAACTGAATGCGCGAACCACTGCTTTTAATCAGGGCAAGGTGACCGGAAACATGACCGAATACAAACAGTGTAGCTATTCCCTCCGCATGGCAATCAAACAAGCTAAGCGTCAGTATAGAGACAAAGTAGAATCTCAATTCAACGGCTCAGACACAAGAGGTATGTGGCAGGGTCTACAGTCAATCACGGATTACAAAAAGAAAACCAGCCCCGTCACGGACCAGGCTGTCTTGCTCCCAGGCAGACTAAATAACTTTTTTGACAATACAGTGCCACCGACACGGACTCTCCTTCACTGCAGCCGACGTGAGGAAAACATTTAAACGTGTCAACCCTCGCAAGGCTGCAGGCCCAGACAGCATCCCCAGCCACGCCCTCAGAGCATGCGCAGACCAGCTAGCTGGTGTGTTTACGGACATATTCAATCAATCTCTATCCCAGTCTGTTGTTCCCACATGCTTCAAGAGGGCCACCATTGTTCCTGTTCCCAAGAAAGTATTGATAGTGGCTAATACTTGGCCTGTCATCACACAGTTCCATGGTTAGTGCAGGCAATAGATGAGGGTAGCCTACTATTGTACACTATTCTCCCTATTATAATGATATGTAAACTATTCTTCCAACAATACCATGGGTTAAAGAACTGAATGTGGCAATTTTCAAAGTTATTTCATTAGTGCGTCAAGCCTCACCAATCCTGTTTTTTATGATTCACAAATACTTTCCTAAACTTCAATAATCTACAAGATGACAGTATTGTTTAAATCTACCAATTGGTGCTGAAATGGAGATGAATATGTATATATTAGATGGCTTTCTTTCACAGATCCCTAATATTTTGAACCCGTTCTCTCGATATATTCTATTGAGTCTATCGACAAAATTCAAAATAAAATGTTCCACTGTATTTAAAGGGATGGCTAGAGATAAATGTACTGAAAACCTCTATTGAATGAAGACTCCACAAAAATCTGTTGACCTGCAAGTGGGAGGCTTTCAGCAGTTGAATGAAATGTATTCAGAGTGCACATGGTAGCAACACCAGCAGAGAGCTTTACACAACTGAATAAGCTAAGTCTCAATACCAAATACTGAGAAGTGGATAGACGTAAATTCCTAAGTTGGAATTGGCCCCATGTGAATATTGGCATTTCTTTATTAAGTCAGGCAATGATGTTTAGATATTTGGAATATCAAACTATCACATATAAATCACTGTATCCACATGCCACCATCGTACTACAATTACAATGGCATCTGTTCGAGACTTGATTGGTACACTAAATTAAGAAAAAAACATGTTTATTTTAACAGATCAATCAAAACACTTTGGTTACACACTGAAAGTCCTGATGAAGCAAATGTAAAATATGCACAAATAAAATATAATAGCTGAATATCTTTCAAAGCATGCTGCCATGTTTCTGGAGGCTGTTGTTATTGCATGATGTTTTGGTCAATTATCACCTACTACTTTACTATAGTTTATGAACAACAATTGCTTTCTTAGTGTGTTCTTACAATTATTATTTATTATTTCTCACACACTTGAACAGAACATTATGTGGCAACTGATAATTTGTACAATGAGGGGACAATGTCTGGAATTCAAATCTCAGTAAAAGAAAGCTATGTCACCTTTCATCTCATTTTTATCATACAATGGTAGAAGTCAACTGACAGCCATAAGGATGACAGTGTAATGTGTGATGCCTTTTAGTTTCCTTACACTCCACTGAATCTCTTTCTCATTTTCTCTCTTCTTTTCTCTCACCCCCGCCCTCTCTGCATGAGGCAAGTTCTAAAACAAAGTTATTTTCCTTCACATTTCTCTTCAACCCAGCAAGCGATGACATCTCTGACCTTTCTATCTTTTCATACACTACACCACCATAAGGTCATTCATGCATGAACAAAATTCATCCACAAGGAACTCGCTATATTGCTCTTTTCTCATATCTATGCCTTGGTGCATTTAATTGTGATTCATATTATAAAAATGATACTATTCTTAAGGCTCCAGGTAAAGATGATGGATCATCCCATAACGACCTTTATCCAATCTTGAATAATAGTCTTCTACAACTGTAAGGACGATTTAGAACAACCAGATCCACTGGTTGTGTAGAATATCAAAACACTTGCTAACAAGGAGGTTTATTTAGTATGATTGTGAAGACAGGGTGCATTATGTTTCGTTTTTAAGAACTGTAATTCAACATTTTGTACCATGCTGGAAGACTACAGTGGTAAATACATGACCAAAAAAACAAACTAGGAAACTAACTAACTTACATATTTTTCAAAGGGAAGAATATAACTCGTAATCAGAGCATTTCAGTCATCTAACTTATACTGAACAAAAATATAAAGGCAACATGTAAAATGTTTCATGAGCTGAAATAATACAATACATCCACCTGACAGGTGTGGCATATCAAGAATCTGATTAAACAGCATGATCATTACACAGGTGCATCTTATGCTTGGGACAATAAAGGGCCACTCTAAAATGTGCAGTTTTGTTGCACAACACAATGCAACGGATGTCTCAAGTTCTGAGGGAGTGTGTAATTTGCATACAGGCTGCAGGATTGTCCACCAGAGTTGTTGGCAGAGAATTTAATGTTAATTTCTTGACCATAAGCCACCTCCAACGTTGTTTTAGAGAATTTGGAAGTACGTCCATCTGGCCTCACATCCGCAGACCATGTGTAACCACGCCAGCCCAAGATCTCAACATCCAGCTTCTTCACCTGTGGGATGGTCTGAGACTGTCTGAGACAGCTGATGATTCTGTTTGTTTGCATTTCTGCTGTCAGAAGCCGTCACAGGGAAGCTGCTCTGAGTGCTCGTCGTCCTCACCAGGGTCTTGACCTAAGTGCAATTCGGAATCGTAACCGACTTCAGTGGGAAAATGCTCACCTTCGATGGCCACTGGCATACTGGAGAAGGGTGCTCTTCACAGATGCATCCCGCTTTCAACTGTACCGGGCAGATGACAGACAGCCTGTGTGGCATCAATTTGCTGATGTCAACGTTGTGAACAGAGTGCCCCATGGTGGTTATGGTACAGTATGGGCAGGCATAAGCTACAGACAACGAACACAATTGCATTTTATTGATGGCAATTTGATTGCACAAAGATACCATGACGTGATCCTGAGGCCCATTGTCGTGCCATTCATCCGCCGCCATCACTTGTTCAGCATGATAATGCATTGCCCCATTTCGCAAGGATCTGTCCACAATTCCTGGAAGCTGAAAAATGTCCAGTTCTTCCACGGCCTGTATATTCACCAGACATGTCACCCATTGAGCCTGCTTTTGATGCTCTGGATTGACGTGTACGACAATGTTTTGCAGATCCTGCCATCATCCAGCAACTCCGCACAGCTATTGAAGAGTGGGACAACATTCCACAGGCCACAATCAACAGTCTGATCAACTCTATGCGAAAGAGATGTGTCACGCTACATTGTCACGCTATAGGCTACATTGAGGTTTTTCTTTTACTATTTTATTCTATCTGGCATTAGTGCCACAGAGGCAAAAAGGACAATGTCTGAGTTTAATTCAATTAGAGAAAAGCTGCAAAATGGAGAGTTGAAATTAAATAAAATTGAGGCCCCAGAAAAGTAATGTTTGGGAAAGATTTGGTGAAGCACTAAAAGAGGATGATACCAGTGATTGTGGGGCGCTATACAAATTCGACAGTCACAAGAAGGGGACTTCAAAAAGGCCTATGGCACATCAAGGGAAAAACTCTTACATAGCCTTAATGTTAACTATTGTAGAATTGTATTTCTTGCAGTAAAATTTGCAGTAAAATTATACACCAAATTTTGACAAAATTTTGACTTGGGAACAGGAGTGGAGAAATATGATTTCAGAATGTGAATGCGCAGTTAGACAACCTGTCTGTAGAGGTGCTATCTTTATCAGCACCATTAAAGCTGACAGTATTTCAACCACATAAAATATTAATTCAAGCCGAAAACATGTTGGGTCGTTTTCACAGCTTTCTATTTGCTTTCAAACGGAAATTTGCACAGATAAAAAAATAAATACAAAAAATGTGGATTGTATTTTCTCCCCAGGTCCCAAAAATCTTTGCTCAACAAAAGAAGCAGAGATCAATGAGAACTTTACCAATGTCAACTAGATTAAAGGTTTTATTCTATCGATTTATGTCATTATTCTGGTGAGCAAGGGTTTATTTAGTATTTTAAGGCAACATATAATGACAGAAGAGAAGCTGCGTGTTTCTAATTATAGATAAGTTCATTTACAAATAAATGAGGCAACAACAAAACATCTGTACCTCAGATTTTCACTTTATCACATGTAGTTGGATGGTTGCCAATTGGTTATTTGAAATTGAGAGCCGATGCAGGTCAACAAACAGCTGGCCCGCGCACCACTAGTGTCAACAATGTAAGCTTTCTGTCTACAATGTAACCCTTCTGCCCTCATCTGGGAAAGAGACTGGCACTCAGTCTCTGGTATTAGCATGTTAGTCTAGTCTTATTATCAGCACTCTCAAGTCTATCTTGCGTCCTGGGTCTGATAGTGAAGCTAGCTCTACAACCATAAACATATAGTATGCAAAGGTCTAAGATAAAACGTCCCACAACTACTCAATATCAATGCATTTCCAGTCAAAGAGAGCATATTGGGTAGCCATTTAACACTAATAAATATGACCCATTATAATCAGGGATGTAGCTCTGATCGATCACTATCACGAGAGAGCCTGACAATGCCTTGGTAATGGCTTACTAATGAGTTAATCATGGATTTCATCATAGCTGAACTAAATCATAACTTCGAAATGGATGTGTTTGTCTCTGCCATATTTAGAATCCCAAATAAGACCGAGTGAAATAACAGTATTCAACTACTATTCAGGACTTGTTCATTTAAATCCTCCTAATTCAAATCCGTGTTCAAGAAATGATCTATGTAGCGTTGACAGATTTGTTCCCATCTATTTGCCAGTTGTTTGCACGTCTAACCTGGAAACTGTTGTTCTGTTTATTCTAATGGCAAATCACTCACTTCTTCTTGAGCTGGCCTCGTTCCCACTGTCCTTGAATAATGCTACAGGCAGCAGATGTCAAGATTGCTGTTTGAACAAAACTAAAAATTCCTCCACTTTAAAAAATGACATTTTCTACAGCGGGAGTGCTTTCTTATGAGCTCCCCACTGCATGTCATTCTATCTGGAAACAATGTCAACTGTTGGACATTAGTCTGAGCATATAATCAACAGAATTACACACACACAGTACCTTCTCTTGAAGGTACTGATTTTCTCCAGTTAGATACATAACATGTGGTAAATAAAATCAGATGCAATTATGTCTGGATGTCATGGATGATAATTACATTCCTAATTTTTGCTGGTTGTGATAATTGATTTTAAACATGCATTTGCAAGTATGTGAAAAAACCAAACCCCTTTTATGATATGAAGTCATCTTTAGTTGCTTTAATACGAGAGAGCATATTGATTATGCACTCATATCTAAAATGTATGTTTTCAACCATTTACTAACATCTAAGGACACTGAACAACATAAGGCAGATAACATGAGTAATGCTTGGCAATGATGAACAATTATTTTCCAAAGGAAAAGGAAGATTAAGCTATCACAACTGCAGAAAAATTCACAATTGCGTTTTGGCAGGTGGGTTGATAAGGTTTTTCTTGAGAAGTAAAGCAAGAGAGAGAGGGAGGGGGTAAAAAAAAGAGTGATAGAGAGAGGGAGGAAGAGAGAGAGTACTGAGGACCTGAAGTGGCTCCACTGGGCCCCGTGAGGCAGAATGATAGCGTGTCTGAGTGGAGCTCTTGAATGCTCCTCCATCCTTTCAGGCATATTGCCTTCTCAGTCTGTACCTCCATCACATCATCACCTCCCCATTAATCCAGCTACAGTTACCAGCAGTATGGACCTGTAACTAAGCTTATGAGATTTATTAGTGCCTATGTTGTGCATGTAATGCAAAGCTCACAAGGTATTAGAAATGTTATTACGATTATAAAGAGAGTGTTCAAATGAAGTGTGAACAAAAATAGACTCGTGATAAAAAAAACAATACATTTTGGGGGCTTGAATAGCAGAACATTAGCATGCACTAAGAGTGTGAATACTATACATACTCTAGTTATGCCTCCTGTCATATGGATCCCCGGTCAGGGATGAAAGCCCTGCATCCTCCATGCCTTTCCTCCAACCAGCAGCAAACGGCTAGGGCTCAACAAAGTTAGGTCCTTTTGAAGGGCACAGGGTGTACACAGTGGCATATGGGGCTTGGCATTGAGCTAGTGTGCCTGGCACTCACTCCAGCATTTCTGCCCCAGCCCTCTATAATCCTTGGACCTTGCAAGGATGAGTGGACAAATGTGTGTAATTGTTTTAATCCTCTTTGGACCCTAGGAAGAGTAGATTCTGCATTGGCAGCAGCTAATGGAGATCCTAATAAATACTCAATATTAAATAAGTAATTGTAGATGTATTTTGTCAAGGGCGCATGACACTTGAGGCAAGGTCAGGCAACATCAGTGCACGTGACATGTTGGACATAGCCATTTCACCATTTGTCTTTGAGGAGAGATTCAAAACAAGAAAAGGCTGCTTTCACTAGCATTTCCAGCAGTGCACAATTCCATTAACATTTGCAATGCCATTTGTCACACAATGGATAACTGGAGAAAATAATAACCCAGGCATTATACCATTATCTCACAGCCTGCTAAGTAAGATGAGTGTTTCACTTCATCACAACACACACTCAAAGTAGTACAAAATAATACAGTGCATTAACATGTGCATGATAGACCTTGTGTTCACTCTGGATTGAAACTGGGTACAGTGTGAAAAGGATTGCTATGTCATTGAAGTCATCGAAACAGAACTGAAGCATACTTCCGGCGCCGACAGAGATGGCCGCCTCGCTTCGCGTTCCTAGGAAACTATGCAGTCATCTTAGGTTTCATTACATACAGTCGAGAAGAACTACTGAATTTAAGATCAGCGTCAACTCACCATCAGTACGACCAAGAATATGTTTTCCGCGACGCGGATCCTGTGTTCTGCCTTACAAACAGGTCAACGGAATTGATTCCATGCAGCGACCCCCAAAAAAAACGACTTCGTAAAAGAGGGAAACGTAGCGGTCTTCTGGTCAGACTCCGGACACGGGCACATCGCGCACCACTCCCTAGCATTCTTCTTGCCAATGTCCAGTCTCTTGACAACAAGGTTGATGAAATCCGAGCAAGGGTAGCATTCCAGAGGGACATCAGAGACTAACGTCCTCTGCTTCACGGAAACATGGCTCACTGGGAAGACGCTATCCGGGCGGTGCAGCCAACGGGTTTCTCCACGCATCGCGCCGACAGAAACAAACATCTTTCTGGTAAGAAGAGTGGCGGGGCGTATGCCTCATGACTAACGAGACATGGTGTGATGAAAGAAACATACAGGAACTCAAATCCTTCTGTTCACCTGATTTAGAATTCCTCACAATCAAATGTAGACCGCATTATCTACCGAGAGAATTCTCTTCGATTATAATCACAGCCGTCTATATCCCCCCCAAGCAGACACATCGATGGCTCTGAACGAACTTTATTTAACTCTTTGCAAACTGGAAACCATTTATCCGGAGGCTGCATTCATTGTAGCTGGGGATTTTAACAAAGCTAATCTGAAAACAAGACTCCCTAAATTTTATCAGCATATCGATTGCGCAACCAGGGGTGGTAAAACCTTGGATCATTGTTACTCTAACTTCCGCGACGCATATAAGGCCCTGCCCCACCCCCCTTTCGGAAAAGCTGACCACGACTCCATTTTGTTGATCCCTGCCTACAGACAGAAACTTAAACAAGAGGCTCCCACGCTGAGGTCTGTCCAACGCTGGTCCGACCAAGCTGACTCCACACTCCAAGACTGCTTCCATCACGTGGACCGGGACATGTTTCTTATTGCGGCAGATAAAAATATTGACGAATACGCTGATTCGGTGTGCGAGTTCATTAGAACGTGCGTTGAAGATGTCGTTCCCATAGCAACGATAAAAACATTCCCTAACCAGAAACCGTGGATTGATGGCAGCATTCGCGTGAAACTGAAAGCGCGAACCACTGCTTTTAATCAGGGCAAGGTGTCTGGTAACATGACCGAATACAAACAGTGCAGCTATTCCCTCCGCAAGGCTATCAAACAAGCTAAGCGTCAGTACAGAGACAAAGTAGAATCTCAATTCAACGGCTCAGACACAAGAGGCATGTGGCAGGGTCTACAGTCAATCACGGACCACAAGAAGAAACCCAGCCCAGTCACGGACCAGGATGTCTTGCTCCCAGGCAGACTAAATAACTTTTTTGCCCGCTTTGAGGACAATACAGTGCCACTGACACAGCCTGCAACGAAAACATGCGGTCTCTCCTTCACTGCAGCCGAGGTGAGTAAGACATTTAAACGTGTTAACCCTCGCAAGGCTGCAGGCCTAGACGGCATCCCCAGCCGCGCCCTCAGAGCATGCGCAGACCAGCTGGCCGGTGTGTTTACGGACATATTCAATCAATCCCTATACCAGTCTGCTGTTCCCACATGCTTCAAGAGGGCCACCATTGTTCCTGTTCCCAAGAAAGCTAAGGTAACTGAGCTAAACGACTACCGCCCCGTAGCACTCACTTCCGTCGTCAAATTGAGCAGCTGCTGAAAAATGAGCTCCTGTATATATTGAGATTTAAATGTTTTTTTAGAGTGAAGTACATCGAAAAAATCAAGAGAAAACTGCAAGACTCAATAGAAGACAAAACAAGGAACAAACCAAAAAAGACAGGCTTTTGAAAAATTAACTATTTTTCATAAAATTGTACAGTTATCTTAGCTAGCTGAATTGCTAGCAGAATTGTTTACTTGTTGCTAAGCAGTTGCTAGGGACTCTCCTGGAAGAAGCTAGCTAGCTTACAAAGAATAACAACAAAAAATATCTAGTTAACAGAAGAAAGGAAGACAAAATAAGGACAAAAGAAGGACAGAAGAAAAAGGAAAAGAAAGAGGACAACGAAGTGAAACAGTCAGCACTTCTATTGCAACTTCGTATTTCGTCGTCCTAACATAGTCTACACTGCTATCTGCCCAGCAGCTAGCCATCTAGCAAACGTCCACCGTCTATCGAATAGCAGCACTGTAGAAACTATTACACTCAACTGAACGACTTGATTAGTGTAGTGTTAGCTAGCTACATAGTTGTCTTTGCTGTCTTCGTATCCAAGATAATTGTGTAGTTTAGAGCGTGTAGTCTTAGAGTGATTATCTTAATTTACCGAGGTTAGCTAGCCAGCTATTTGTCGTCCTTAACATAGGAGATACTGCTAGCTAGCCAACAGCTAGCCAACGTCTACTGAATAGAACTTCCGCACTCAACAACCCGGTCGCATTCCGCTTCGCTCCACAGGTAGTATCACATTTTCATTTCATTTCATTACAGCACAACGGTTTGATTTGTTTGATCGTAGCTAGCTACATAGCTAGCTACATAGCCGTCTGTGTATCAAAGATAATTGGGTAGTCTAGAGCGATTTTCTAGGTTAGCTAGCCAGCTATTGTCGTTCTTTTAACGCAACGTAACGTAATCAACACTGCTAGCTAGCCAGCTAGCCCCCGAATAGCAGCACTGTAGAAACTATTACACTCAACGGAACGACTTGATTAGTGTAGTGTCAACAACGCAGCCACTGCCAGCTAGTCTACAAAGTCAACAACGCAGCCACTGTCAGCTAGCCTACTTCAGCAGTACTGTATCATTTTAATCATTTTAGTCAATAAGATTCTTGCTACGTAAGCTTAACTTTCTGAACATTCGAGACGTGTAGTCCACTTGTCATTCCAATCTCCTTGCATTAGCTTAGCCTCTTCTGTAGCCTGTCAACTATGTGTCTGTCTATCCCTGTTATCTCCTCTCTGCACAGACCATACAAACGCTCCACACCGCGTGGCCGCGGCCACCCTAATCTGGTGGTCCCAGCGCGCACGACCCACGTGGAGTTCCAGGTCTCCGGTAGCCTCTGGAACTGCCGATCTGCGGCCAACAAGGCAGAGTTCATCTCAGCCTATGCCTCTCTCCAGTACCTCGACTTCTTGGCACTGACGGAAACATGGATCACCACAGATAACACTGCTACTCCTACTGCTCTCTCTTCGTCCGCCCACGTGTTCTCGCACACTCCGAGAGCTTCTGGTCAGCGGGGTGGTGGCACCGGGATCCTCATCTCTCCCAAGTGGTCATTCTCTCTTTCTCCCCTTACCCATCTGTCTATCGCCTCCTTTGAATTTCATGCTGTCACAGTTACCAGCCCTTTCAAGCTTAATATCCTTATCATTTATCGCCCTCCAGGTCCCCTCGGAGAGTTCATCAATGAGCTTGATGTCTTGATAAGCTCCTTTCCTGAGGACGGCTCACCTCTCACAGTTCTGGGCGACTTTAACCTCCCCACGTCTACCTTTGACTCATTCCTCTCTGCCTCCTTCTTTCCACTCCTTTCCTCTTTTGACCTCACCCTCTCACCTTCCCCCCCTACTCACAAGGCAGGCAATACGCTCGACCTCATCTTTACTAGATGCTGTTCTTCCACTAACCTCATTGCAACTCCCCTCCAAGTCTCCGACCACTACCTTGTATCCTTTTCCCTCTCGCTCTCATCCAACACTTCCCACACTGCCCCTACTCGGATGGTATCGCGCCGTCCCAACCTTCGCTCTCTCTCCCCGCTACTCTCTCCTCTTCCATCCTATCATCTCTTCCCTCTGCTCAAACCTTCTCCAACCTATCTCCTGATTCTACCTCCTCAACCCTCCTCTCCTGCCTTTCTGCATCCTTTGACTCTCTATGTCCCCTATCTTCCAGGCCGGCTCGGTCCTCCCCTCCCGCTCCGTGGCTCGACGACTCATTGCGAGCTCACAGAACAGGGCTCCGGGCAGCCGAGCGGAAATGGAGGAAAACTCGCCTCCCTGCGGACCTGGCATCCTTTCGCTCCCTCCTCTCTACATTTTCCTCCTCTGTCTCTGCTGCTAAAGCCACTTTCTACCACTCTAAATTCCAAGCATCTGCCTCTAACCCTAGGAAGCTCTTTGCCACCTTCTCCTCCCTCCTGAATCCTCCTCCCCCCCCCCCCTCCTCCTCCCTCTCTGCAGATGACTTCGTCAACCATTTTGAAAAGAAGGTCGACGACATCCGATCCTCGTTTGCTAAGTCAAACGACACCGCTGGTTCTGCTCACACTGCCCTACCCGGTGCTCTGACCTCTTTCTCCCCTCTCTCTCCAGATGAAATCTTGCGTCTTGTGACGGCCGGCCGCCCAACAACCTGCCCGCTCGACCCTATCCCCTCTTCTCTTCTCCAGACCATTTCCGGAGACCTTCTCCCTTACCTCACCTCGCTCATCAACTCATCCCTGACCGCTGGCTACGTCCCTTCCGTCTTCAAGAGAGCGAGAGTTGCACCCCTTCTGAAAAAACCTACACTCGATCCCTCCGATGTCAACAACTACAGACCAGTATCCCTTCTTTCTTTTCTCTCCAAAACTCTTGAACGTGCCGTCCTTGGCCAGCTCTCCCGCTATCTCTCTCAGAATGACCTTCTTGATCCAAATCAGGCAGGTTTCAAGACTAGTCATTCAACTGAGACTGCTCTTCTCTGTATCACGGAGGCGCTCCGCACCGCTAAAGCTAACTCTCTCTCCTCTGCTCTCATCCTTCTAGACCATTCGGCTGCCTTCGATACTGTGAACCATCAGATCCTCCTCTCCACCCTCTCCGAGTTGGGCATCTCCGGCGCGGCCCACGCTTGGATTGCGTCCTACCTGACAGGTCGCTCCTACCAGGTGGCGTGGCGAGAATCTGTCTCCTCACCACGCGCTCTCACCACTGGTGTCCCCCAGGGCTCTGTTCTAGGCCCTCTCCTATTCTCGCTATACACCAGGTCACTTGGCTCTGTCATAACCTCACATGGTCTCTCCTATCATTGCTATGCAGACGACACACAATTAATCTTCTCCTTTCCCCCTTCTGATGACCAGGTGGCGAATCGCATCTCTGCATGTCTGGTAGACATATCAGTGTGGATGACGGATCACCACCTCAAGCTGAACCTCGGCAAGACGGAGCTGCTCTTCCTCCCGGGGAAGGACTGCCCGTTCCATGATCTCGCCATCACGGTTGACAACTCCATTGTGTCCTCCTCCCAGAGCGCTAAGAACCTTGGCGTGATCCTGGACAACACCCTGTCGTTCTCAACTAACATCAAGGCGGTGGCCCGTTCCTGTAGGTTCATGCTCTACAACATCCGCAGAGTACGACCCTGCCTCACACAGGAAGCGGCGCAGGTCATAATCCAGGCACTTGTCATCTCCCGTCTGGATTACTGCAACTCGCTGTTGGCTGGGCTCCCTGCCTGTGCCATTAAACCCCTACAACTCATCCAGAACGCCGCAGCCCGTCTGGTGTTCAACCTTCCCAAGTTCTCTCACGTCACCCCGCTCCTCCGCTCTCTCCACTGGCTTCCAGTTGAAGCTCGCATCCGCTACAAGACCATGGTGCTTGCCTACGGAGCTGTGATGGGAACGGCACCTCAGTACCTCCAGGCTCTGATCAGGCCCTACACCCAAACAAGGGCACTGCGTTCATCCACCTCTGGCCTGCTCACCTCCCTACCACTGAGGAAGTCCAGTTCCCGCTCAGCCCAGTCAAAACTGTTCGCTGCTCTGGCTCCCCAATGGTGGAACACACTCCCTCACGACGCCAGGACAGCGGAGTCAATCACCACCTTCCAGAGACACCTGAAACCCCACCTCTTTAAGGAATACCTAGGATAGGATAAAGTAATCCTTCTCACCCCCCTTAAAAGATTTAGATGCACTATTGTAAAGTGGCTGTTCCACTGGATGTCATAAGGTGAATGCACCAATTTGTAAGTCGCTCTGGATAAGAGCGTCTGCTAAATGACTTAAATGTAATGTAAATGTCATCATGAAGTGCTTTGAGAGACTAGTCAAGGACCATATCACCTCCACCCTATCTGACACCGTAGACCCACTCCAATTTGCTTACCGCCCAAATAGGTCCACAGACGATGCAATCTCAACCACACTGCACACTGCCCTAACCCACCTGGACAAGAGGAATACCTATGTGAGAATGCTGTTCATCGACTACAGCTCGGCATTCAACACCATAGTACCCTCCAAGCTCGTCATCAAGCTCAAGACCCTGGGTCTCGACCCCGCCCTGTGCAACTGGGTACTGGACTTCCTGACGGGCCGCCCCCAGGTGGTGAGGGTAGGCAACAACATCTCCTCCCCGCTGATCCTCAACACGGGGGCCCCACAAGGGTGCGTTCTGAGCCCTCTCCTGTACTCCCTGTTCACCCACGACTGCATGGCCACGCACGCCTCCAACTCAATCATCAAGTTTGCGGACGACACAACAGTGGTAGGCTTGATTACCAACAACGACGAGACGGCCTACAGGGAGGAGGTGAGGGCCCTCGGAGTGTGGTGTCAGGAAAATAACCTCACACTCAACGTCAACAAAACTAAGGAGATGATTGTGGACTTCAGGAAACAGCAGAGGGAACACCCTCCTATCCACATCGATGGAACAGTAGTGGAGAGGGTAGCAAGTTTTAAGTTCCTCGGCATACACATCACAGACAAACTGAATTGGTCCACTCACACTGACAGCGTCATGAAGAAGGCGCAGCAGCGCCTCTTCAACCTCAGGAGGCTGAAGAAATTCGGCTTGTCACCAAAAGCACTCACAAACTTCTACAGATGCACAATCGAGAGCATCCTGGTGGGCTGTATCACCGCCTGGTACGGCAACTGCTCCGCCCTCAACCGTAAGGCTCTCCAGAGGGTAGTGAGGTCTGCACAACGCATCCCCGGGGGCAAACTACCTGCCCTCCAGGACACCTACACCACCCGATGTTACAGGAAGGCCATAAAGATCATCAAGGACATCAACCACCCGAGCCACTGCCTGTTCACCCCGCTATCGTCCAGAAGGCGAGGTCAGTACAGGTGCATCAAAGCTGGGACCGAGAGACTGAAAAACAGCTTCTATCTCAAGGCCATCAGACTGTTAAACAGCCACCACTAACATTGAGTGGCTGCTGCCAACACACTGTCATTGACACTGACCCAACTCCAGCCACTTTAATAATGGGAATTGATGGGAAATTATGTAAATATATCACTAGCCACTTTAAACAATGCTACCTTATATAATGTTACTTACCCTACATTATTCATCTCATATGCATACGTATATACTGTACTCTACATCATCGACTGCATCCTTATGTAATACATGTATCACTAGCCACTTTAACTATGCCACTTTGTTTACTTTGTCTACATACTCATCTCATATGTATATACTGTACTCAATACCATCTACTGTATGCTGCCCTGTACCATCACTCATTCATATATCCTTATGTACATATTCTTTATCCCCTTACACTGTGTATAAGACAGTCGTTTTGGAATTGTTAGTTAGATAACTTGTTGGTTATCACTGCATTGTCGGAACTAGAAGCACAAGCATTTCGCTACACTCGCATTAACATCTGCTAACCGTGTGTATGTGACAAATAAAATTTGATTTGATTTTGATTTTGATTATGCTTTATGATTATCTTGGGAAAAAAATCTTTGGCACTGCATAAGCCAAAGTCGATATTTTTTCAAAGAGAAAGTGTATGTGTGTGCCCGCACGTGTGTGTTTGTCTGTCTCTGTGTGATTTTGCTATACACATTGTCTGGCATTCTAGTATTATATTAAATAGGGTCTCTCTGGCATTATCACTTCAGTATTCTGTGATCCCACGTCATTTTTCTGATGGTGGCTTTGTTAAACTTTTGTGTACAGAAGTATTGTATCTGTCTATTGGGCCTACAACAGTAGCACAGCAGTGAGAGCAGTGAGCTACACCTATTCTCTCCCTGCCTTTCCTCTCAGTTGGTCGGTTGATAGAACAACAGTCGAGTTTTATCTCAATCAATTCTCCATTGAATGACGATGCATTATCACATTCATTCTGATAGTTGGGGCATTCACTGGTACCACTTTACATTATTGTCAAGCACTAAGCCAGACATCTAAACTGTAACACTCATCGAACTATGATGCAATAGGACATTCTCTTTTCTCTAGTCTGAAACACAAATAAATAAATAAATGGACTGTACTCTCTAAGAATGTTTGTCAATGGTGGACAATGTCCTTACAGTATCAACATCACCATTAGTACTGAATGATGTGTCCTTCCTCTTTGTCGATATTGCCATCCAAGTGTTTGTGCAGAGTTTGGAGTGTGTGTAAAGTCTTACACAGTAACCCATTGAGATGATCACATCTCTTAGCTGGTCGGCCCTTCCAAGTAGAGCTGAGACATTACAGCATTCCCAGAGGAAAGGCAAGCATGCATCACAGCATCTTAACCACATACAATGGGGCAAAAAAATATTTACTCAGCCACCAATTGTGCGAGTTCTCCCACTTAAAAAGATGAGAGAGGCCTGTATAATTTTCATCATAGGTACACTTCAACTATGACAGACAAAATGAGAAAAAAAAATCCAGAAAATCACATTGTAGGATTTTTAATGAATTTATTTGCAAATTATGGTTATATACCATTTGTTGGCAATGACAGAGGTCAAACGTTTTCTGTAAGTCTTCACAAGGTTTTCATACACTGTTGCTGGTATTTTGGCCCATTCCTCCATGCAGATTTCCTCTAGAGCAGTGATGTTTGGGGCTGTTGCTGTGCAACACGGACTTTCAACTCCCTCCAAAGAATCTCTATGGGGTTGAGATCTGGAGACTGACTAGGCCACTCCAGGACCTTGAAATGCTTCTTACGAAGCCACTCCTTCGTTGCCCGGGCGGTGTGTTTGGGATCATTGTCATGCTGAAAGACCCAGCCACGTTTCATCTTCAATGGAAGGAGGTTTTCACTCAAAATCTCACGATACATGGCCCCATTCATTCTTTCCTTTATCAGTCGTCCTGGTCCCTTTGCAGAAAAACAGCCCCAAAGCATGATGTTTTCAACCCCATGCTTCACAGTAGGTATGGTGTTCTTTGGATGCAACTCAGCATTCTTTGTCCTAGAAACACGACGAGTTGAGTTTTTACCAAAAAGTTATATTTTGGTTTCATTTGAAGCTCTCTAGCAAACTTCAGATGGGCCTGGACATGTACTGGCTTAAGCAGGGGGACAAGTCTGGCACTGCAGGATTTGAGTCCCTGGCGGCGTAGTGTGTTACTGATGGTAGGCTTTGTTACTTTGGTCCCAGCACTCTGCAGGTCATTCACTAGGTCCCCCCATGTGGTTCTGGGATTTTTACTCACCGTTCTTGTGATAATTTTGACCCCACGGGGTGAGATCTTGCATGGAGCCCCAGATCGAGGGAGATTATCAGTGGTCTTGTATGTCTTCCATTTCCTAATAATTGCTCCCACAGTTGATTTCTTCAAACCAAGCTGCTTACCTATTGCGGATTCAGTCTTTCCAGCCTGGTGCAGGTCTACAATTTTGTATCTGTTGTCCTTTGACAGCTCTTTGGTCTTGGCCATAGTGGAGTTTGGAGTGTGACTGTTTGAGGTTGTGGACAGGTGTCTTTTATACTGATAACAAGTTCAAACAGGTGCCATTAATACAGTTAACGAGTGGAGGACAGAGGAGCCTCTTAAAGAAGAAGTTACAGGTCTGTGAGAGCCAGAAATCTTGCTTGTTTGTAGGTGACCAAATACTTATTTTCCACCAGAATTTGCAAATAAATTCATAAAAAATCCTACAATGTGACTTTCGGGATTCTTTCCCTCATTTTGTGTGTCATAGTTGAAGTGTACCTATGATTAAAATGATCTTCTCTTCTCATCTTTTTAAGTGGGAGAACTTGCACAATTGGTGGCTGACTAAATACTTTTTTGCCCCACTGTAGCTAGTTCACACGATGTCCATATTAGGACAGCTTCATGAGACTGATACTGTCCTGCTGAGACTAATGTAGACTGTACTGCTGAGAGAACATTTTATTTAGAAGTCAGCGATAGCAAAACTACCCACTGAGACAGGCTAATGCCTTATAAAGAATATGAGATTATATGTTTACTTCCAACTTATTGTAATACAAGGTGTTGGATCTGTGCTGACAGAGTTGAGTTGTCTGTCTTATTAAACTGCCTCTGTAACAATTCGTAGCTGTCAATTCTACCATTCAAATCTAAAAAATGTTTATTACAAGTGCATCTAAACATCTCGATACGCTTCATTTCCAGTTCTCTCTAATGTTGTGGGTATTTTTGTCTGTAATGTGGATGGATTTTACTTGATTTAAAGCTGTGTACTTTAGAGAGAATATGATATTTTGACAGACTATATCAATACTAAATAAAACAGGATGCATTCACTTAATCAACAGCTAATAAACTGAAGCCTCATTTTCACAGCCAATTTGATCCCCTGATCATAGCAATCCATCATGTCGAACCTAGCTGATCAGTGAGTAGAACCAACCTGTACTGTGTGTTAAGAGTAACAGGCTCTGAGCGTGACATTTTGATTAATGATTCTCTCAATTTAAGCTTAGAAAACTGTGTGGTTTGTGGTTAGACAGAAAAAAATACTTTAAAAAGTTTTTTGTAACTATGTCACTTAAATCAGCAATGACCATCTGATTCAACAAACAAGAATGCATAGATAGATTGATAGATTAGGTTGGATAGATTAGATCTAGGTTTTTAGATCGAATTCCCAAGCTGATAAGGTAAACATATGTTGTTCTGCCCCTGAACAAGGCACTGTTCCTAGGCCATCATTGTAAATAAGAATTTGTTCTTACTGACTTGCCTAGTTAAATAAATAAAAATAAATGGTGGTTGAGGAATCGTTGCAGATACAACAACAACTTTACGTCATAGAGGTGAAATGGCTCCATTTCATTTTTCAATTAATGACAACCCACCTGACAATTATGAAAATAGACATGGCCGTTTTGTTAGCCACAACAGTCACTGTAACTTTCCGTATTTTTTTTATTTCACCTTTATCTAACCAGGTAGTTCACCAGGTAGGCCAGTTGAGAACAAGTTCTCATTTACAACTGTGACCTGGCCAAGATAAAGCAAAGCAGTGCGACAAAAAACAACAGCACAGAGTTACACATGGGATAAACAAACGGATGGTAAATAACAATAGAAAAGTCTATATCCAGTGTGTGCAGATGGAGTAAGGAGGTATAAGGCAATAAATAGCCCATAGTAGCGAAGTAATTACAATTTAGCAAATTAACACTGGAGGGATAGATGTGCAGATGTGCCAGTAGAAATATTGGTGTGCAAAAGAGCAAAAAAAAAATAATAATAAATTATATGGGGATGAGGTAGGTAGTAAGCCTTGTGACAAGAACAAACTCAAAATGACAGTTTAACCTGCTTTTTTGCAATAATCACTGATCTGTCTTTCAAGTCTTTGAAAATTATATTTTTGTTACAAATTTAACCAGAACCATGCACAATGCACATCAACTAATAGTGATCAACTTCTTGTAGCAAGCATTACAGAAAATGAACACAGGTCTCATAAACAATATCTCAAACACAAGCCCAAGTGCTAGCGAGTAGCTCATCTTTATATTTCAAGTCTAGCCAACTTGGATCTATTTTTTGCTAACAAGGTGGAACAGTTGACTTATTATGAATACATCTTCTTGTCCAAATCAAATCAAAATCTGTCTACAACTGTTTGAACAACATAGCCTGTTCACTTTGTTAAGATACTGAATACAAGTGGCCTACCTGGACAGGACCATCCATTATTCTGAGAATGAGAATGAGTTGCCAATTCCTTATATACAGTAAATGCTTATTTTTATGCTCATTGCATATTTATAAAACACAGACTAGACAGCTAGCACTACAGTCTGTGGCTAAAATGCTGCTAGATGCCCTGTATGTGGTACAGAAATGTAGCATTCACTTTCCACCAGGTTCATTGATACTCTCGGTTTAGTAGGGTCTGCTCTGTTCTACATTTTGGGAGTTGAGACATAAAAGGTTGATCATTAGATGTTCTAGTCTATTTCAGGAAAATAATTTCTTTCTTTCTGTGCCAGTATGACATATTCTGTTGGACCAAACTTAAAATGCAAATAGCGAGATTACTGCTTGTCAGAGAGGAAGGTATCTTCAGTGTTGCCAACTAGTTTTCAAGGAAAGTAGTTGCTCCATTTGTGCTAGAAGTCGAGATGACAAATGACTTAATACTGTCTTCATAACATTAATTTTAAAACAATTTGTTTTGTGCTTATGCTGTCTCTCAGTCTCTCATGCAATGATACATTTTCCAAAGCAAAACTAAATAGAATGTTTGATGGAGAACAACAAGGAACCAATTAAATAATGAAACAGCACAGATAAAAACAGAGTATGTTAGATCACTTTTAGAGAAAATATATTTTTTGTACTTTTTAAAAAATATTATTATTAATTATGCTTTGGAGAGCTGTGGTATCATTTAACAACAAGGAACCAATTTAATAAATCCACTTTGCTCACTGCAGCAGTGGGGAGAGGACCTAGAGGCTAGAGCAGAGAGAAGCTGGGGAGGGAGCGATAAGAGGAGGTAGGGGCGCAAGTGATGGGTGCACACACCAGAATGTGTGAGTGGAGTTGAGCCCACTCACTACTCAAGGAGTGGTCATTGCGCATAGCTCCAGCGAGTCCCTTCCCCACTTTGCTAAAAAAATCACTCAGTGCTCACCCCCCCTCCCCCACCCACGAGATGCTACTCCAAATTCATAGGCTATAGTAGGAAGCTTCAACATTTCAACAACATGTGGAATTAAACAAGGACCTACTTGATGATAGGCCTATGCAACAGCTGTGTTAAAAAACAACCTACTTTTTCTCTAATCTATTGGAGATCAGATACTCAAGTTGTAACTGTGAGCCCATATTTTACAGTTGTTAAACAAATTCAGCGCTTTACAAACATATATTTCATTTAAACAATAGCCTAGGCCTATACAAAAACCGAAACTTCCCCAGTGCTGCTGCATGAGCTTATTCGTTATCTTGCTATCAATTACACAGGCTGTGTGACATATTTCTTGGTTGGCTCATACCTCTACACATTAGTGGTGGGGTAGGCTAAATAAATACAAGAGAATTGGCCTAATTAAAGTAACAGTGATGAAGGAAATGAAAAATGCTGGGCAGCTTGTGGCTGAGTGGTACCAGAGCGAAATTGGAGTAAGAGAACATTTTTAAATCTGCTCCATGCTCCAGCCAAATTACACTCTCTTCTCTCCACTGCAACTCCACTCCCCAAACATCCTCTGACAAATGCAGCAGCCTGCGGAGGAGGGAGCAGACTAGTGGTGCTCCAATCAGCTGTTTGTTCACCATCACCCACCCAGAATTGCTAATAACACATCAGAAACCGCCCAACTGCATATGATCAAGTAAAAAAGTCTTAAAAAAGGAAGGCACCAGACTCTAACCCGCTAATATAGAAAATACGCTCTAAGCTACAGTCAGAGACAGCAGAAAGAGTTTTTGTCAAGCGGTGCTGGATTTTTTTTGTTGTTGCCTGATTTAAATGTTTGTGCTTACAATTTTCTACATATTGTCTACTACATCTCTACTAAGAAAAATGCAGCATCTATTCTGTCATTATATGTTGCCTTAGAATACTGATAATATCATAGAATGGATGCTTTAATCTAGTTTAATTCGGTAAATTTCTCTGTGATCTCTGCTTCTTTCAAGAAGCAACGTTTAGGGACCTGGGAAGAAAAGGCAATAGGCTAACCCACAAAAAAGTGCAAAGATATTTCACCTGAAGATTTAGGATCAGTTTGACAGGTTGTAACCAAATAGAATGTTGTGAAAAACAATCAGTTGATGCAATCCATACACAAATGATTTGCGCAAAACCTTTGTTTCCACAACTACTATTATTATTATATTATTATAACTACTGATTGGGAGAGACAAAACTACGGTGACATAATCGACAGGCTTTTACGACTGGATAGAGACATCAATCAACCTAATAAACCAGCTGTCATCAGAGTTGGGCAGATTCCGAGTGAAACCAACAACATTACTCGTTCAACATTGTCATAATTCGGAATTTCTGGTCACTGGCAACGAGAAAGTCGGGAAAGAAAATGTATCTTCATAAGAAGTGGCCAGGAGAGGCAGGGTCCGTCTAAAGGAAAATGGAAACAGGATAACAGCCACAACGACACAATGCTGAGGTGGAAATTGAAGAAGCTCTCTCCGGCTCAGCAGCAGAGTTTGCTGGATGCCGTGGCGGTAAACTAACAGACTCCCTCTTACGTCTCATCTCAGCTGGTATACATATGAAATTGGATGGAATATATGTGAACATGATGATTAACAACTTTGCAGTAGATTTTTTAGTAGATATGGGTGCTGAAGTCACTGTATTGCCCATTTCTTATGAAAAACATAAAAACTCAGCAAAAAAAGAAACGTCCTCTCACTATCAACTGTGTGAATGTTCCTGAGTGACCGGGTTACTGTTTTGACTTAAATATTCTTTAAAATGTATGGCAAGATCTGAAAATGGTTGTCTAGCAATGATCAACAACCAATTTTACAGAACTTGAAGAATTCTGAAAAGATCAATGGGCAAATGTTGCACAATCCTTGTGTGGAAAGCTCTTAGAGATTTACCAAGAAAGTCTCATAACTGTAATCTCTGGCAAAGGTGCTTCTACAAAGTATGTAAATTAGATAAACTCAGCAAAAAAAGAAACGTCTTCTCACTGTCAACTGCGTTTATTTTCAGAAAACTTAACACGTGTAAATATTTGTATGAACATAAGATTCAACAACTGAGACATAAACTGAACAAGTTCCACAGACATGTGACTATCAGAAATTGAATAATGTGTCCCTGAACAAAGGGGGGTCAAATCCAAAGGAACAGTCAGTATCTGGTTTGGCAACCAGCTGCATTAAGTATTGCAGTGCATCTCCTCTTCATGGACTGCACCAGATTTGCCAGTTCTTGCTGTGAGATGTTACCCCACTCTTCCACCAAGGCACCTGCAAGTTCCTGGACATTTCTGGGGTAAATGGCCCTAGCCCTCACCCTCCGATCCAACAGGTCCCAGACGTGCTCAATGGGATTGAGATCCGGGCTCTTCACTGGCCATGGCAGAACACTGACATTCATGTCTTGCAGGAAATCACGCACAGAATGAGCAGTATGGCTGGTGGCATTGTCATGCTGGAGGGTCATGTCAGGATGAGCCTGCAGAAGGGGGTACCACATGAGGGAGGATGTCTTCCCTGTAATGCACAGTGTTGAGATTGCCTGCAATGACAACAAGCTCAGTCCGATGATGCTGTGACACACCGCCCCAGACCATGACGGACTCTCCACCTCCAAATCGATCCCGCTCCTGAGTATAGGCCTCGGTGTAACACTCATTCCTTTGGCGATAAATGCAAATCCGACCATCACCCCTGGTGAGACAAAACTGCGACTCGTCAGTGAAGAGTACTTTTGCCAGTCCTGTCTGGTCCAGCGACGGTGGGTTGGTGCCCATAGGTGACGTTGTTGCCGGTGATGTCTGGTGAGGACCTGCCTTACAACAGGCCTGCAAGCCCTCAGTCCAGCCTCTCTCAGCCTATTGCGGACAGTCTGAGCACTGATGGAGGGATTGTGTGTTCCTGGTGTAACTCTGACAGTTGTTGTTGCCATCCTGTACCTGTCCCGCAGGTGTGATGTTCGGATGTACCGATCCTGTGCAGGTGTTGTTACACGTGTTCGTCCACTGCGAGGACGATCAGCTGTCCATCCTGTCTCCCTGTAGCGCTGTTTTAGGCATCATACAGTACGGACATTGCAATGTATTGCCCTGGCCACATCTGCAGGTCCTGAAAAAGGGATGTTTCTTTTTTTGCTGATTTTTTGTCCTCAGTACACGGACAAGAAGATGAGAGCAACAGGAGTGGTGGGTGGAAGACAGATATGAAGCAGACAAAACCATTTTCAATTTCAATTTGTCCATTGAAGATTGATGCAGGAGTGTGTATAGGCTCCTTTGAAGAATGTATTTTAGGCCTCAACGTTATTATGCAACTTGACTCTACACTGAACATCTCTGATGGAAAGGTGACGGGGAAAATTAGACAATTGCAGGGACCTACAGTTCAGAACCATCCAATTTGGACTCTGAAGAAAAATTAATGTAGAACTTTGGACATGGAACCACAGGATTGAGTCCGTTTGAGGTCGTCACAGGTCAACCCATGTCACTACCAGGCACGTTAGATTTGAGAAAGACAGATGTAAACTTTATGAGTGACACAATGCTTAACTATTACCTACAACTTTCTAATGCAGGAGGGGAAGCAGACAGAGAAGTAAAAGAGGCGTGGGGAATTAATCCAGAGGGGGGACATGACGTAGTGCCAGGACAGTAGTGGGTAATGGTAAAAAACATATGTAAGAGACACATTAGAGCCAAAATGGGAAGGTCCTAATCAAGTTTTGTTCATAACGAGGTCAGCAATGAAAGTCCAGGGCAATCATGATGATTACATGTTACTCATTGCAAGGTTGTCCATTTTGATGACAAAGCGGAGCCTGGAGAATAAATAACTTTCATGTTTTGTTTCCTTCGTTACAGGATATGAGAATATACTGTCTGAAGCTGCAGCAATACCCCTTGACCCAAGACCTGTACCTGAAACGATACAAGATCACCGGAGAAGTGTTAATTAGAAACGTCCTTATCAACCAGTGAATCTGAATAAGAATTCCTCACTACCGGCATACTGTCAGAACATAATATCTAATAGTTATCTTTGTAGGACTGCTGGTCATACTTACAGGACTCTGTGAATGATTACCTTGCCAATAGGATGATTGAATAGTATTGTCTTGCAGACAATCATTTTTTTAGGAGATTCCTCCTTGTACAGGATGTGGTAGGAATCGTTAGGGACATCATCATCACACCTGTTAATACTTATTTTCTATAACTTTGTGGGAACCTTCTTCTTACTGTAACGGCAAGTAAAAAATACCCTTTGTGTTTTATTGAAATTGTGAGTGCGAAATTACAAGATTATGTTAAAATACTGTTATTGCATCAAATGGTTGTTTTATGGAGTGGAATATCGTTTTTAGAACACTCTAATCTGTGTGTGGTCTTCTGAGTTGGGCCTCTGGGGGCTTAATGCTGACAATGGATTTAAGATGACTTTGGTGATAAAAACCTAAAATCCACATTCCATAGCATGAGTTGGTGTTTGTGTGCTGGAAGGTACCAGGGAGAGATGGCTCGAGTATGGGTTTCTACACAATGAGAACAGTCTTTACAGCAGATACTGCCTGCTGTGAATTATTAGTATCTTTCATATGAATCTTAACCTTGTGATCCATTCCATACATCTATTGTTTGTCATGAACATTCAGAAGGATGTACTTTGCTAAAAAATACTGTGGCTCAATTCCGCTCGTTGGAGTCTCAACGAATTATCTAGGGGTGGTTTGTCGACAAGCTTTATTACTGAAATAATTAATCAATATTATTAATACGTTTTGAATAAAGTAATATCCTGATTGTCTCTCCTCATTATTGATTAGTATTTCCATGACAAGATCTGGGTAATTGGGATCTCAGGAAAAACCCCACTCATTATTGAGCAGCTGGACCCACCTATGAACTGAGAGGTAGCTGGCATGGGTGGATACCAGATCTCAGACATAGCATTGAGAGAGGTGAGCTTGGACAATCTATCAACAACTAATGAAAAGATAAGAAAACATTTAAATAATAAAAACATAAAAGCCGCTGTTGAGGGTACACTCAGAGTGAGGTCTTCCTTAAGAGGGCCAGAGCTGGGATGACTAGCAGGACTGCATTGAGTTGATAAGTGTTCTTAAGTGAGGTATCCTTGGATGAAATTGTTAATTGGCCAGTTGCGGGCCACCAAATGTCCAGATCTGTAGTACTGGGTTGATCACAGTAGGACTGGTGAGGTTAATGTATTGAACGAGGAACTAGAGTGCAGGTGACACCTTGCGAGGGCATCTGGCTTGGCGAAGTTCAAATTATCGTGCGTAATGTGTTGATGAAGTGTTTTGATAAATGAGGTAAACAGGTAAGCCCTGCGTTACTATTGTTAGAGGTTGTTGTGAGTGTTTTGTTTTGGGACCATCATAATGGCATGGGTTTCCCTGTTCATTTAGACAGGGTTTAAATCTAAAAACAGCGCTAAACGGAGGTCCTCGTCTGTCTCATTCCCCACTGTGTCATTTATTTGTGTTTTCTGTGAATGTGATATGAGAGTATGTGAGGATAGAAATAAGTGTTCATCTTAAATTTGGATAATCAGATATAGAAATGTACTAAATAAGATGATTGAACGTTAGATAATACATTTTGATATAACGTTATCTTGGGGATCCGTACATCACTGCCCATCATAGAATATCACGGGGTGGTACTGAGAACAGGATGTTATTTTAGATAGTAGCAGCAAGTCTATAGTTTCTGGGAGGCTAGACTTTGCCGTGGTTTTTGGCCAGGATAGAGAACCATCTAGGATACCATGATAGGGCGGGGCAGTGTCCCGGAAACATAACATTTTTTCCACTGGGAGAATGTTTGCTGAGCCAATGGATTGGTTGATGTGAGTTCCTAAGAATTTCTAATGTTCTATATGGATTCTGTGAAGATAAGAAAATATGTTGAATTTGATGTGTGTGTAATCGATTACTAGAGATTTTATGAAATAATACATTGACTAATATTCATATACTAACTTGTGCACCCAGAAGTTTTCTGAGTTGGTCCCTTTTATGGATCACTTGATAAAGACAAGGTTTAAACATTATTAAAACTGTTTACAAAGTCTGGGCAATAGTCTCAGAAACTGATTGGAGTGTGTCCCCTTTTGGTTAATTTAGCCTAAGGATGTAACTATAAAATGCTTTTGGGATTTTTTTCAGTCCAGGTACTATATTTAACATGAAACTGCCCATAAGAGAAGTTGCTATATTTATTGAATAAACCTTTTTTCCATACAGTAAAGATGGCATCTCTACGTAACATACAGTGGGGCAAAAAGTATTTAGTCAGCCACAAATTGTGCAAGTTCTCCCACAGAAAAAAAAGATGAGAGAGGCCTGTAATTTTCATCATAGGTACACTTCAACTATGACAGACAAAATGAAAAAAAAAATCCAGAAGATCAGATTCTAGGATTTTTAATGAATTTATTTGCAAATTATGGTGGAAAATAAGTATTTGGTCAATAACAAAAGTTTATTTCAATACTTAGTTATATACACTTTTTTGGCAATGACAGAGGTCAAACGTTTTCTGTAAGTCTTCACAAGGTTTTCACACACTGTTGCTGGTATTTTGGCCCATTCCTCCATGCAGATCTCCTCTAGAGCAGTGATGTTTTGGGGCTGTTGCTGGGCAACACGGACTTTCAACTCCCTCCAAAGATTTTCTTTGGGATTGAGATCTGGAGACTGGCTAGGCCACTCCAGGACCTTGAAATGCTTCTTACGAAGCCAATCCTTCGTTGCCCGGGCGGTGTGTTTGGGAACATTGTCATGCTGAAAGACCCCAGCCACGTTTAATCTTCAATGCCCTTGCTGATGGTAGGCTTTGTTACTTTGTTCCCAGCTCTCTGCAGGTCATTCACTAGATCCTCCCGTGTGGTTCTGGGATTTTTGCTCACCGTTCTTGTGATCATTTTGACCCCACGGGGTGAGATCTTGCGTGGAGCCCCAGATCGAGGGAGATTATCAGTGGTCTTGTATGTCTTCCATTTCCTAATAATTGCTCCCACAGTTGATTTCTTCAAACCAAGCTGCTTACCTATTGCAGATTAAGTCTTTCCAGCCTGGTGCAGGTCTACAATTTTGTTTCTGTTGTCCTTTGACAGCTCTTTGGTCTTGGCCATAGTGGAGTTTGGAGTGTGACTGTTTGAGGTTGTGGACAGGTGTCTTTCATACTGATAACAAGTTCAAACAGGTGCCATTAATACAGGTAACTAGTGGAGGACAGAGGAGCCTCTTAAAGAAGACGTTACAGGTCTGTGAGAGCCAGAAATCTTGCTTGTTTGTAGGTGACCAAATATTATTTTCCACCATAATTTGCAAATCAATTAATAAAAAATCCTACAATGTGATTTTCGGGATTTTTTTCTTCTCATTTTGTCTGTCATAGTTGAAGTGTACCTATGATGAAAATTACAGGCCTCTCTCATCTTTTTAAGTGGGAGAACATGCACAATTGGTGGCTGACTAAATACTTTTTTTGCCCCACTGTATAACGTCGTACAAAGCTTAACTTAGGGTTTTTCATCAAACTCATTTTGATTATGGAGCGAATGTGATGTAATAAAGTAATTTAAATATGTCGCATGAGAAAAGAAAATATGTTATTATTAAAAGGCGCAAGACGTGGTTTTACATCAATGGACTGCTATGATTGCGAATAAATCCCCTTTTGCGCATGTGAAAATCTCTGTGGAGAAACACTTGGAGGAACTTTAAGGCAATTGTCTGTGAATTGTGTCGTTACTGTGTGCCAGATGTTAAGATTACTGACCATTGTAATTGGGTTATTTGTGGAATTTCTTTGTCAATTCAACTGCATTTGGTCTATGGTTTTGACTAAAATCTGGGTTTCTAATTGTAATTCAACTGTGGATATGAATTGTATATATGCTTGTCAACAACAGCAAATGTTTGTCTTATTACCTGTAGCCTAATCAGAAGGGATAGTTACCTAAATCTAATGCATTTTAATAATAGAGGATAGGCAATTACGATATGGCTGTGACCATGATCATCATTGATAACTAAACATGGGTATCATTTTTTGCATGATAATGTTGTAGTCAACAGAGATTGACTACAACAGTGGTCTGAGGTTATGGGCTGGGAAGAGGCTCTTGTATTGTGAATTATTTTCGCTCCCTGTGAAATGTGTCTTTTCTTTGAGAATTGGCTGATTTATTTTATACATTTGGCGCATTACAGGTTAATCTTAAAATAATAGACGTTTGGTGAAGTGTGATGCAGAGGTTGGTATTAAACATATAGAGTAATATTGTTAGGGTAGACTACAATGTAAATGTTG
The DNA here is from genome assembly GCF_023373465.1 of Oncorhynchus keta. Taxonomy (NCBI): domain Eukaryota; kingdom Metazoa; phylum Chordata; class Actinopteri; order Salmoniformes; family Salmonidae; genus Oncorhynchus; species Oncorhynchus keta. The sequence goes on from NC_068431.1 coordinate 24,205,647, forward strand.
CCTTCTAGTAAGAAGAGAATAATCATGTTTGGTTTCTTTTATTTTTTTAAGCTTACGATGGGTGACAGTGGGGAAGACATTAATGGGGAGGATTGATGTAAACTTAATGAGTGTTGATAGTATTTGAATGGTAATATGTTATTAGTGTTTTTTGGATAGCACTCTAATGATGCAATATTTTAGAAATGTGTTCATTTTTTATTTGTTTTTTTTTACCCCCTTTTTCTCCCCAATTTCATGGTATCCAATTACAGTCTTGTCCCATCGCTCCAACTCCCGTACAGACTCGGGAGAGGCGAAGGTCGAGAGTCCTCCGAAACGCAACCCAGCTTCTTGACACACTGCCCTGTTAAAGCCAGCCGCACCAATGTGTTGGAGGAAACAACGTACACCTGGCAACCGTGTCAGCGTGCTTTGCACCTGGCCCGCCACAGGAGTCGCTAGTACGCAATGTGACAAGAACATCCCTGCCGGCCAAACCCTCCCCTAACCCGGATGACGATGGACCAATTGTGCGCCGCCGCATGGGTCTCCCGGTTGCGGCCCACTGTGACAGAGCCTAGACTCAAACCAGAATCTCTAGTGACACAGCTAGCACTGCAATGCAGTGCCTTAGACCAATACGCCACTCAGGATGACCTTATTTTAGTAATTTGAAGAAGCTGAGGTTTCAATACAAGGTTTAATGATTGAGCCTTGAGGTTGTAAAATAGATTAGCTGCGGTTGACCTCTAGCAGGCTGTAAGGGACACAGTGAGACATATGCAGCATAGGTCTGAATAGTTGAATTGGAAACGTACTTTGACAGTTTCTGATTACTGTTGCTGGGTTTTATAGTTTAGGTAAAACCAGTGAATTTGAGCAGGAAGTTGATGTATTCTAAAATTATAATCGGTTTCCATTACGTGGAAAGTTGTCAAGCAATTAAAGTACATTGAAAGAAGTATTGAATATTAAGCTGATAAGACAGCACCAACTTTTTGAAGGTCTTAGATTTGTTAAACAACAGCAACAAACAACTAAATTAATGCAACAGGTTGTAATGACTAGATTACCGGAAAGGGGTTACGGGTTTGTTTATTTTAGAAGGGCTCGATTCCACTTAATGAAACACTATTATCTGATGTGTTTAATAAGTAGGATCCTTTCTTCAAGGACTGAATAAGGTCCACAACAGTATCTATGTAGAGGGAGACATAGGAGACCACATCTCAAACAACCTTTTAAGAGATGCCTGGGATCAAATATAACTGATTCCTTATGCTAAAGAAATGTACACTTTCTCTTCCAGAAGAATGGGGTTAGCCATTTTCTCTCTCTTTTAAATGTTTCCTCATGCTATGGTCTTGGGAGAGCGGTTTGTGAAATTTTAGTGAGGTATAAAATTAACAAATTAAATAAGGCCCATTTTACCAAATGATTTACCACACACACACACCAGCACGCACACACAACTTACTGGTTATGAAGATGGGTTAGTGCCGAGGTATCTTAAAGGGGTACACACATGGAATTTTCTGAAGATTTTATTTTCTGAGTTTAATTACACCCATGAATTATTTTGATAGGAAATATACTGGAGACTTACTATAAACCTGGGATACAAAATGTATGAAATGTTTTACATTAATTAGTCTAATATAGTAAGAATCACTTCTTTTAACTTGTTGAGGATAGGGGGCAGTATTTTCACTTTGGATGAATTGCGTGCCCATAGTGAACTACATCCTACTCTGTCCTAGATTGCTAATATATGCATATTATTATTACTACTATTGGATAGAAAACACTGAAGTTTCTAAAACTGTTTGAATTATGTCTGTGAGTATAACATAACTCATAGGGCAGGCAATCTTCCAAAGAAAAAGTGAAATTCTGAATGTGGGACAACTTTGACGTCATCGCCGCTTCCTTTCCCAACAAGATATGGATCTGGTAGCACTTCCTACGCCTTCCACTAGATGTCCTCATTCAGTAGAACGTGGAATGGAGCTTTTGCTGTGAACTTTGACCGAATGGGTAGGAGGGGAAATAGTTACGGTCTTAGCAGAATGCAAATTCCCTGTGGCGCATTTCTCTGTGGGTGCCACCGTCGTTCCATTTGGCTGCAGCTGAAAACGTATGAATCCGGTTGGAACATTATTGGATATATATGAAAATAACATCCTGAAGATTGATTCTCTACTTAGTTTGACCAGTTTATTCGACCTGGAATATATCTTTTTGAAGTTTTCGTGCGAGTTGTCCTGGACCAGCGTCAGCATTTGGGCACGTGAGCTGAAAGTGGTAGCAAATGCAGCTAATTGGACACTAGTATTGGACATTATGGAACAAAAAAATGATTTATTGTGGAACTAGGACTCCTTGCACTGCATTCTGATGAAAGATCATCAAAGGTAAGGGAATATTTATGATGTAATTTCGTATTTCTGTTGACTCCAACATGGCGGAGAAATACTTTTACGTCTGAGCGCAGTCTCAGATTATTGCATGGTAGGCTTTTTCCGTAACGTTTAAAAAAAATCTGACACAGCGGTTGCATTAAAAACCAGTGTATCTTTAATTATATGTAGAACATGTATCTTTAGTCAAAGTTTATGATGAGTATTTCTGTTATCTGGTCTAGGTTTCTAAAATTCCTCCGGATATTTTGGAGGCGTTTCTGAACATGGCGTCAATGTAAACCGAGATTTCTGGATATAAATATGCATATTATCGAACAAAACATAAATGTATTGTGTAATATGTCATATGAGTGTCATCTGATGAAGATTTTCAAAAGGTTAGTGATTCATTTTATCTCTAATCCTTCTTTTGTGACTCTATCTTTGGCGGTGATAACATAAATACATAAATATATGTTGTGTTTTCGATGTAAAACATTTAAAAAATCAGACATGAAGGGTAGATGAACAATATATTTATCTTTCATTTGAGGTATTGGACTTGTTAATGTGTGAAAGTTAAATATTTCTAAAGAATACTTTTGAATTCCCTGCGCCACCTTTTCAGCTGAATGGGGGGGGTGGAGTTCCCCTCGGGGATCACCTTGCCATAACAGGTTTTAAGGGTTTGAATGACTTCTGACCTCTGTCCTGACTTTCCAGTGTGGTTTGATCGCCCTCAATGGAAAGCCATTTGGATGATGAATTTAATTAAGGTAATGTGTAATACTGATTAGAAGGTAATTTGTAATACTGATACTTATGATAAAGTTTATAGTTCATAGACATATGTGTGATTTGGACCAACAGGAAGAAGGAGAGGGCGTTGCCTTTGACTATATGTAGGCTGTCTTAAGTCTATTTCCATACGACTGTATAGGTACAATTATTTCTTTATGGAGTTATTAAGGGTAGTGTTTCTATTGTTCATTTTTTTTATTTTGACAACCAGTGTTGTTTTTTAAAAAGGGGGAATTGCCAGTCTACTGATGTTTTGGGATTGAAGTTTACACACCTTGTTTGATATGTAGGAGTGTTTTGAGTGATATGTAGAAGTGTCTTCAGTGATATGTAGAAGTGTTTTGAGTGATATATGAAGGAGTGTGCTGTTGTTTTATATGTTCTGTTTTGTTTGCAATACAAATCTCAATAGATTGGGTCTGCTGGATTTGTGGGATTCTCCCGAATGGGTTAGAGGTCTAACTTTCTGATCCTGTGGTGCTGTGATGAAGTTGACAGTGTGATGGGGAGTATAAACCATTTTTGAAGAAGAAAAAGTCAACAGAATGTGTTGTTATTCTCTTTTTCTCTTTTTTTGTATTACGAGTAATTGGTAAAAGTTATAATTCGTCATATAGTAAATGCTTGTCTGGATTACCTTAATCAGAAATTAACTGAACTAAACTGTTGGTCTTATCATGAAAGGTGACGTCAGATGGTGTCTTGATGCATGGCCGGGAAAATTTGGGCGAGAACGGTGTGAACCTCAAAACCCTCTCTAACCGGCTGAAGAAGAGTGACAAAGGCATTCAATACAGTCTTGTCTGCCCCACTTCTTCAGAGAGACCTGAGTCCGAGCCATCAACCAGTGTGCAGCATGCAATCAAAGCTGTCAACTGTTTTTTTGACAGGAGTCCACGTGTTGTGAGCATGGAGAGCGATCTGTTCCAAACTTCTCTCATGTTGCTGCTATGCTGGTCGGCAAATGGCCAAGATATAATGTGTGGTAAAGGTGGTGGCAACCCAGGTGAGAAACTGAAATAGGGACATTATCATGGGCACTGTGAACTATGAAGCTATCCGAAGAAGAACCAATGAAGAGACGCCAGAAGATTGAGTGCCTGAAGGGGGGGGTTGGTCAACTGTGCCCAAAATTGATTTTGACTTGTCTAAAATTGTTTATATTATCAGGTTGATTGAGGAGGTCTAAACACTGCTAAATGTATAGTAATTCAGATTAAGAATGCATTGAGATACCGATCTGTAATTATATTCGTGATTGAAAAGTTGATTATAGAATTATCGACAATTATACTGTATGCCTCTTAGAGCTACCCCCCTATTTTTTTCAATTTCCGCCTGAAGACATACCCAAATCTAACTGCCTGTAGCTCTGGCCCAGAAGCAAGGATATGCATATTCTTGGTACCATTTGAAAGAAAACACTCTGAAATTTGTGTAAATGTGAATTGAATGTAGGAGAATATAACACAATAGATCTGGTTTAGATAATACAATGAAAAAAAACATACGTTTTTTCGTTTTATTGTTGTATAATCATCTTTAAAATGAACAAGATAAAACAAACATTCAGATAGGATGATGGGGACAATTTCAGTGAAACATATAAGAGGGCAACAGTACTTGTGCAAAGTTTCAGAATGATAACTTCCAAAATGAGTGCGCTGCTACATGACAAGTAGCCCAAATGTACCCAAGTGACCAAATTGGTGAAGGTATAGATTTTGAAACACATAACTGTATACAAAATGCCAAAATGGTATTCTAACACACACACCCCAAAAATTGGGGAAAAAAATATGAAGAAAAAAACATGTACATTTACAAAATAACATGGGTAACTATTTAGACACTTTCAATATTTGGAAGACCCTCAGTCCTCTATCAAATCAAATTTATTTATATAGCACTTCGTACATCAGCTAATATCTCAAAGTGCTGTACAGAAACCCAGCCTAAAACCCCAAACAGCAAGCAATGCAGGTGTAGAAGCACGGTGGCTAGGAAAAACTCTCTAGAAAGGCCAAAACCTAGGAAGAAATCTAGAGAGGAACCAGGCTATGAGGGGTGGCCAGTCCTCTTCTGGCTGTGCCGGGTGGAGATTATTACAGAACATGGCCGAGATTTTCAAACGTTCATAGATGACCAGCAGGGTCAAATAATAATAATCACAGTAGTTGAAGAGGATGCAACAGGACAGCACCTCTAGAGTAAATATGAACAGTTTAGGGTTCCATTGCCACAGGCAGAACAGTTGAAACTGGAACAGCAGCAAGGCCAGGTGGACTGGGGACAACAAAGAGTCATCATGCCAGGTCGTCCTGACGCATGTTCCTAGGGCTCAGGTCCTCCTCCGAGAGAGAAAGAGAGATTAGAGAGAGCATACTTAAATTCACACAGGACACGGGATAAGACAGAAGAAGTAGTCCAGATATAACAAACTGACCCTAGCCCCCCGACACATAAACTACTGCAGCATAAATACTGGAGGCTGAGACAGGAGGGGTCAGGAGACACTGTGGCCCCATCCAATGAGACCCCCGGACAGGGCCAAACAGGAAGGATATAACCCCACCCACTTTGCCAAAGCTCTACACAATATTGTGCTGCTGATGCCAAGTGCCATAGCAGTCTCTTTCTGCTGTAAAGTGAGTATCAACAGGTATAATAAACATATATATATATAGAGTACAGGGAACATAAGGTTGAATATATTATTAGACCTGCTAGATCTACTGTCTCTTCTATATTATGACATTTCAGCTAGATCTACTGTCTCTATTATATTACAACAGACCAGCTGTATCTACTGTCTCCATTTCACGTTGGCCAATGTTGCGGGCCTGCTCTCCCCTCAACAGCCTCAAATAGGCTATTTCATGTGGGTTGGGGTGGGGCGGCAGACACACGCATCTCACATTTCATTTACATGACATTTTTATATATTGCTTCTAAAATTTAAATAAATCACAAATAATAGTTTAGATTATTAATTTCAAACAAGGGCATTAGCATGAGAAGAACTTACCAGTCCAAAACATGTCCTCTCCGTTCAAAAAATTACTCCATTTGGGAATCACTAAATGAATCATCCTACAACAATCTCTGTCTCACTTTTCAGATAAGTTTCTTCTAAAATTGTGGGTACACCTGTATATCTAGACTTCGATTCAGCTTTCCCTGACTTAGTCGCCATAATGATTGATATATAAACAGCTGAATCGGCGCATTTACCAAACAATGCAGTGCATAATATGCATAGCTCCTTCCGGTATGAAACTTCAATAGCGAATGACTCTCTTTACGCCAGAGTTTACTACATGGGTTGGTCTTCCAACACATAACCATTGCATATTGATGTTTATCTCAGCTCATTGGCTATCTACCCAGCTAGATTTCAAGATGATCAGTGGTCATTGGGTTAAAATACAGTCAATCAACGAAACAGTGGTCATATCATTGGTGCACAGCGATGTCATTACTTGTTGTCTTCAAATCGATTTCTTTCAGTCAATACATCCCACGAAATGGCCCATCACGTTTGGTTGTGTTACAAACAAACCAGTTGATTGCAATGAAACCAAACATGACTGGAAAAGTCACGTTTTGTGTGGGTATTTACCCTCGAAGGTGTCGTCGAAAATGGAATGAGACGGAATTCACGACACAAGCGGTTCACAAAATGTTTTGTGTTAGGCTATAAAAACGGATTTTATCAAACAAAAGATCATTCATTGTGTAACAATGAGCATTGGGATTGCAAACAGATGAAGATCGTCAAAGGTAAATTATTTATTTTAATGCAGTTTGTGATTTAGTTAGCCTGTGCTGGTTGAAATAGTTTTTTTTATGGGGCTCTATCCTCAGATAATCGCAACGTATTCTTTCACAGTAAATCATTTATTACATCTGACAACGCAGTTGGATTAGCAAGATTCTAGGCTTTCGATACATGTGAGACAGTCCTATTTTCATTCATGTTTCATTCATGTTTAATATGACTATTTATGTAGCGATCACCATATGTTGTGTAATTTCAGCCCGCTACCGGGATCCGTGTGTTGATGTGTGTTAAGTTGAGGGTTTTAGCTTTGAGTCATAGCACCAATGTGAATCACTGAAGAATGTCATTCCATATTTTTAATTGGGTTTTGACTATGATTTGGAAACCGAATGATTTTTAAAAAACTGACTAATTGATTTGAGTAAGTTTTTAGTATGTTAATAACTATATGAGTGAAGCAATTCATGTTTTAGGTATTGATTGTTTTGATTGTTGTTGTACTAATTGTGACATGGGTAAAGAAGTTGTGTGAACTAAAGATTTGGACACTATTCTCAGCATGCCCTGGTGAATGGAGAGGGGCACTTTGATCCCGAGAATGAAACTGATCCGAATCTATTTGACATATATCCATTACCAAAGTACATTTTTGATGATAGTGATAACACTCAGGAACTATAGCAGGTATGGTGCTAATGGCAGAAAGAGACTATAGGAGTTGCCTTATAAAAAGTGGAATCATGACGCTTGTCCTGGGTCATGTTGATTAGGCACCAACACAATATATTTGACTTAAACCGGGATTCTTTACCTGGATTTGTCCAACAAGATATTCTAATTTTAGTTTCTGGGATGGAAACAGTTATTTCCACTATGCTGACCAAGGGGAGTATGCTCAGTATCAACATTATGTTTTGTTTCATACTGATGAAAAAACTCTGATTTAAATTGCTGATAATTTCTTAATGATATTTGAATGTTTATATTCCCAATGAAGGTTAATTTTACATTAAGGTTAAAGGCTCAATGAACCAACAGATGGTAATTTACAATAGTAGTATACTTGTGCAAGGAAGTCATTTTTTTCCTATATCTTTGAGTTAACCTCTTTGTGCTAGGAGGCAGTATTTTGACGTCTGGATGAAAAGCGTGCCCAAGGTAAACTGCCTGTTACTCAGGCCCAGAAGCTAGGATTTGCATATAGTGGTAGATTTGGATAGAACACACTCTAAAGATTCTAAAACTGGTAACCTCACTAGGGTAGGGGGCACTATTTTCACCTCTGGATTAAAACGTGCCCAAATTAAACTGCCTGCTACTCAGGCCCAGAAGATAGGATATGCATAAAATTAGTGGATTTTGATAGGAAACACTCCAAAGTTTCGGAAACTGTTAAAATAATGTCTGTGGGTATAACAGAACTGAAATGGCAGGCAAAAATCTGAGAAGAATCCATCCAGGAAGTGGGATTTTTAAAATGTTTGTAGCATTCCATTGACTGCCTATACAGATTCCACTGATTTAGTATTCAAATTGCACTTCCTATGGCTTCCACTGGATGTCAACAGTCGTTAGAAATTGTTTCAGGCTTGTATTCTGAAAAATGAGGCAGTAAGACCACTCTGGATGAGTGGACACTGCACTGTTCCAGAGGTTTTTCATGCGCACGACCGAGAGTGCGCCTTTCTTGTTTTCCTTTTATATTGACAAAGCTTTTGTCCGGTTGAAATATTATTGATTATTATGACTAAAAACAACCTGAGGATTGATTATAAACATCGTTTGACATGTTTCTACAAACTTTACTGATACTTTTTAGATTTCTCATCTGCCTGTTGTGACTGCCTTTGAGCCTGTGGATTACCGAACAAAACTGAGGTTTTTGGATATAAAGAGGGACTTTATCAAACAAAACAAACATTTATTGAGTAAATGGGAGTCTTGTGAGTGCAACCATATGAAGATCAAAGGTAAGTGATTAATTTTATCGCTATTTCTGACTTCTGTACCTCCTCTACTTGGCTGGTAACTGTTTGTAATTATTTGTCTGCTGGGCGCTGTTCTCAGATAATTGCATGGTATGCTTTCACTGTAAAGCCTTTTTGAAATCTGACACCGTGGTTGGATTAACAAGAAGTCCATCTTTAAACCTATGTATAACACTTGTGTGTTCTATGCATTTTTTTATGAGCATCTCTGTTTTTTAATTTGGTGCTCTGCAATTTCACTGGGTGTTGGCCAGGTGGGACGCTACCATCCCATACCCCCTAGAGAGGTTAAATAATGTCTGAGTATAATAGAACTGATATGGCAGGCGAAAACCCGAGAACAAATCATAAAAAATATAACCTCCCAGATTGCAGTTCCTAGGGCTTCCACTAGATGTCAACAGTCTTTAGAACGAGTTTTAGGCTTGTTTTTGGAAAAATGAGATAGAATGTAATGGCTCCCATTTTGGCTGTAGTGTTTTCATGCGTGTGGATGAGAGCGCGTTCTTTGTAGTTTTTCTCCGGGAAAGACAATAACGATTCTCCGTCTTAAATTTCAGCGTTTATTCACATATTAGGGTACCTGAGGTTTGATTATAAACCTTGTTTGACTTGTTTTGAGAAGTTTATTGGTAACGTTTGGGATTCATTTTGTATGCATTTTAAAGGAAGGAACCCTAGTGGATTATTGAATTTATCGAACAAAAGGACCAAAAGGACCATTTGTGATGTAGCTGGGACCTTTTGGAGTGCCAACAGAAGAAGATCTTCAAAGGTAAGGCATTTATTTTATCGCTATTTCTGACTTTCTTGGTGCACCTGTCTGGTTGAAATGTCTTTTTAATGCTTTTGTGTCCGGGGCGCTGTCCTCAGATTATCGCATGGTGTGCTTTCGCCGTAAAGCCTTTTTGAAATCTGACACAGTAACTGGATTAACAAGGAGTTTTATTTTGATTTATGACACTTGTATTTTCATGAATGTTAAATATTACTATTTCTGTCATTTGAATTTTGCACTCACCGGATGTTGTCGAGGTCGGTCGCTAGCGGAGCACCTGCGCCAGAAAGGTTCAAAGTTGTTTGATGCCTTATATGTTTTCTGCGTGTGAATTCATGTTTTCAAATCTTGTAATTTTCTTTTAAGTTGAGAGAATTCTCAAAATGGGGGAATGTGAGTGCGAAATTACAAGATTATGTTAACATACTGTTATTGCATCAAATGGTTGTTTAATGGATTAGAATATGGTTTTTAGAACACTCATATGTGTGTGGTCTTCTGAGTTGAGCCACTGGGGGCTTAATGCTGACAGTGGATTTACGATGCCTTCGGTGATAAAAACCTAAAGACCGCATTCCATAGCATGAGTTGGTGTTTGTGTGCTGGAAGGTACCAGGGAGAGATGGCTTGGGTATGTGTTTCTACACAATGAGAACAGTCTTTACAGCAGATACTGTCTGCTGTGAATTATTAGTATCTTTCATATGAATCCTAACCTTGTGATCTATTCCATACATCTATTGTTTGTCATGAACATTCAGGAGGATATACTTTGTCATAAAATGCTGTGGCTCAAAACCGCTCATTGGGCTCTCAACAAATCATCTAGGGGTGGTTCATCGACCAGCTTCATTATTGCAATAATTAATCAATATTATGAATACGTTTTGAATAAGGTAATATTCTGATTGGTGATATTGGTGATATTCTGACCTTGTCTCTCCTCATAATTGATTAGTATTTCCACGACAAAATGCAAAGTGTTTAATGTGAATGATTACAGATCATTTTTTTCATAGTCTATTTTTTGATGTTTTCTATTCTGTTTTCTAAAAATACATTTGAAGTATATTTCTTTTTTAAATGGTCTAAGGGGAGTGTAAGAATATTTGATGATAATTACGCAATGCAGAGGACTAAAGTCCAGTTCTCATTGGTCTGAATTGTCTATACATTAAGCCTAAAACGGGATACTTGTTATTTGGCCATGTTCCCAATTTTACTGTAAGGAATTCTATTTGGTCAATCACAGGCTAGGGTTGGGGTATAAACTACATTCTGTCTCTTTGTTCAGGGGATAAACCATTTAGGACAGGGAAGAATGAACATCTGCCATCTACTTTCCAGCATAACAACTATGATTTGTTCTCTTTGAATAAATATATTTTCTCCTGATTTGCTTTGGGGTCTGTGTTATTGAAGAATAACATCAACTGCTAACAGTAGCCTACTTCAAGTACTACTTGACTTGTAGCTACCCTAGATAGCTGTATTATTTTGGTTTGGCTTTTTTATATGTTTCAGATATGGACTGATTAGCATCCTCTTGAACGAACACCTTGCTTACTTTACTGCGGGAAGACATTGATCTGTTTGTTGCTACCCTCTGGACAGTAGACCATTCGAATAGCTAGTAGGCAAGGTTTTGTAACCTTATTAAGTCCTACCTGCTATGGTTGGTTTTAGATGAATTGGTATGCACACATTTTGAGGTAGAATTACTGTGTTCAGGGAAAGGGGCGATACCTAGTGTTGTGTCTTTACTATCATTAAACTGAAGATTAATCTTTATCAAATAACTCTCTGTAATTATTATTACGCGATTAAACTGATTAATCATGTAACTGTAATTAACTTGGAAGTCGAGGCACCAAGGAAAATATTCAGATTACAAAATTATAATTTTCCTAATACATCTTTTCAGATATTTTCATATCTGATCAATAGTCTTCTGAATTAATGAATTATTTATTTTACCTCACGTTAGTCTCATTCCAATTGCCGTAGATTGTTGGTTATCTGCATGAACCCAGTCTTCACTATGAGTCATCCATACATCAATTGTCTTAAATCATTTATTTACTAACTAAGTAATTCACAGAAATGCTTAAACAAACAGTAGATAGTTACAAGGAAATGATAACGGAGTTTCCCTAGTGGGATAAACTGACATCGCGGCTTGGTGTAAAAAAGGAAAGTGGGGGTCGACTGAGATAAGACAACACACAGTTGATAATTATTACAATTGAAATGCTAATGTTTTGCACATGAACGCTCACTCATTCGGGAACAATTGCAATCAATATTAATATTTACGCTCAGTGTGTCGTCGGGATCTCTGTTTAAAAGTTTGTTTCTGTTTGTCACGCCCTGACCTTAGTTTTCTTGATTATTTTGGTTAGGTCAGGGTGTGACATGGGTGATATGTGTGTTTTTGTCTCATATAGGGCGTTTGTATTGCCTAGGGTTTTTTGTAGATTTATGGGGTTGTTTCCATCTAGGTGTTTATGTAGGTATATGGTTGCCTAGATTGGTTCTAAATTAGAGGCAGGTGTTTACCGTTGTCTCTGATTGGGAACCATATTTAGGCAGCCATATTCTTTGGGTATTTTGTGGGTGATTGTTTCCTGTGTCAGTGTTTGTGCCACACGGGACTGGTTCAGTTCCATTTCACTTTGTATTTGTGGCATGTTCAGTATTTTCTATTAAAAAATGGACACTTACCACGCTGCGTATCGGTCCGATCCTTGCTACACCTCTTCAGACGAAGAGGAGGAAATCCGTTACACTGTTGGAGAGTTTGTCTGCCCTCTCTGTCGTGGTTAAGAAGGGATAGTTCAGAGTGACATTCATTCATGTCGTTATGGATAGATGTTTCAGCGGTTGTCGGTCTTTGTGTTCAATGATACCGAATTCCTAGCTGCAGACTTGCAATTAATATGAAAGACTTGTTCTTATTCTGTCGGTATCAATACTCTAAGAGTTTAACCATGTGGTATGGTCAAAAGATTCAGCCATCTACTCAAACCTTGCCCCTCAGGTTATCGAGGTAAGCTGGTCTGCAACCAAAATCACATTACACAATTTTACAAACAGTATCATCCTCATTCATCTAATACAACAATTAATGTAAACCTAATATCTGAGGCTATTATATAAACAGTGTTATGGTAATGTCGTCGTATTGCTTCCCCTGAGTTTCACCAAATTGTGCCAAACGGACCAGTTTGTAGATTCTTCACCGATCTTTTATACCTTCTCCAGAACATAAATGTTGTTTGGAAGAAATTCCTTTGTTCTCTATGAAAATTCACTCTGTCTCTATACTGTGGCCATGAGGAGATAATCTCCTCCAGGAATTTACGACCTCTCTCTGACCACAGCAGCATGTGTGTAGGAGAGGGGTGGGGCTTTCTGTACCCAAAGAGGGCAACGTCATGACACTAGTCTGTCCAAATGAATGTATTCAACTGAAATGTGTCTTCTGCATTTAACCCAGCCCCTCCAAATCAGAGAGGTGCGGGGGCTGCCTTAGTCGACATCCACATCTTCGGTGAACAGTGAGTTAACTGCCTTGCTCAGGGGCAAAACAAACATTTTTACCTTGTCAGCTCGGGATTCAATCCAGCAACCTTCCGGTTACTGGCCCAACGCTCTAACCACTAGGCTACTGGCTACCTAATAATATATAACGCACGCTCCACTCTTAAGTTCAAGTTGATCTTCTTGACTGATGCCTTGGCGGTGGCTGCTATTGGAGCAGCTACTGACCAGAAGACTGCAGCCAAGGCAGCACTGGTCCACACCTGTCTTTCGAGTGAGTACTATTGGTTGGTACTGTATGCTCCTTTAGGTTCCGCTTGCTGTGTAGGGTATTGTACTGGCCTGCAGTAGTGTTTTGCATTGTATTGCTTAATTTATCATTTGTGTCAACTTTGAATTCAATCTAAGCCACAGATTGTTAACTTCCTCCATTTTCTACTTGACCTTTATAGACGCAGACCCCAAGACGTTCAAAGGAGCAGTTTGAGAGCAAAACATCCCAAATCTCCAATGATCCCAGTACTGGTTGATGTTCATCCTTAGGTGACCACACACTCTCTATTGGACCTACTGTATAGCTGGGGTAAGATTCGTTCATCATTCACACACGGTAGACTTTGCGTAAACCACCATGTTGTCAACAAAATGCTGTCCTCAATGCTAAAGTTGTATTGTTTATGGCTCAATTTTGGTTAATTCTTTGATCACTCATCGTTTTAATTGTTGTGATTCACAGATACACGATGACCACGATTTCAATGCTTGCAACTGAGATGGAATGTGACCCCACTGTGACCCCGAATATGACTTGACATGAAATATGTGACAGACTGACCTTAAAAGGGGTGCAGAAGCACTCCAACACCCCATTTTATGTTTATCCATCATCTCTATAAACCCACCCTACCTTCTTTATTTTCCCTATTCTGCTTTTTCACTTGTTCTTCTCCTGATTTGATAACATCTAGACTCAGTAACACATTTAAAAGTGTTATGGTGTAGTTTTGTTACCTATTCCCCCCATTGTATCTCTGTCATCCTCCTGCTTTTTCTGAGGTTCAGACAATGTATAGTAAATATGCTGCTCACAATTGACAGCATAAACATAGATCTGATTAATAGACAAGAAGGATGTTGATATAGCTGCGTTTAGGCATGGCTTCCTTGTTTAGAGTCTGGTAAGTGTGTTTCTCATTCTGCTGGAGTTGACCTAGTATTTTATATTAAACCTACCTAAAACATCCAGTTGTTTCTCCATTTGTAATTCACCCACCGAAAATGCTGTTTTATATTTTGTGTTATTTGAGCTGTTCTGATTCCTAAAATGGAAAAGCCAAATAATCTGTGCGCTCTTGGATTGTAATAATAGTTCATTTGGTGTTCTTCGATGTCGCAGGTTTGTGGCATGAATAAATTAATAAATAATTTAATCTTTACTTCAAGTGAGATGTTTATGTTATTTATAAAAGGCTGAAGGAGAAATAGATCTGGTAAAATAAGGGTATATTGCTAATATCATCTAGTTAGCTAATTAGCTATTTTCTTGGCAAAGATTTAGGATAGTATTCTATACAAGACAAGACCAAATGCATAATATAATCCAACAATTATTATTTAAATAAAATATGAAACAGTAAATGAAAATGTTCAATATAAATGTTATTTTGGATCGAGGTAGCTAGAAATGACGTGCAGGAGCTTTCAGGGATTTGTAGCCTTGCATGATGTCAACTTTCCTGCTAATTTGCATGTTCAAATCTAAAGGTAAATATAGATTAATATATAGATAAAAAGTCACCTTGTCCAAGAGAGATTTGCATGGTTATCAAAACGTTACACCAGGGAAAGCCTACATGAAACACAGACCTTATATGTGTTGAAAAAACGATTGGAACCAATTCCGTATTTGCCTGCTAGGTTTTATGGGTATTATGACGTGTCCACTGTTGGGCTCTATACATCACCCTGTAATTGAGACAAGGATGAATACGATAAACATATCTCTTAGTGTGTTCAAAATAATCAGCCAGACACAAAACATTGTGCTCCAGTCGCACAGAGCTGTCGAAGATAATGAATTGCATCGAGTGTGCACAATTGCTAAGAATGCTTTGTGAATCAGCCGGCAAGTCTATAGCATTACTGTATGAAAATTAACAAGAGAACCCCAAACTTTAATGGGATCATATTCATCTTCCCACTCATACATATTATGAAAGCTTCCTGCAAGGACCATATAGACAGGTGGTTTGCGAAACACTTACGAATGCACTGCGTGGCACCTTATAGTCAGGCTGTAGTCATTTACTCAGGGCTGGGCGGTATAATGTATTTTACTATATACACCGGTATTGATCTACACACCGGTGTGTATTTTATCAACAGTACCTTCTATAAAGTTATTATAATGTTTGAATTGTTATATGCAACAATTGTGTAATGAATAAAAAAAAACGTTTTTCCAGTGGTAAAAGACTGCTAACAGCTGAGCACTGCTAGATTATGGAGGATTCTCTACCTTCTCTGTCGCTAGCACAACAAGTAAAAAAACAGAAGGCCAAAAAATTGTGACACCGTATGTAAATTAGAACAAATGAGTGCAGGAAATTAAGGAATTACAAGTGAATTCTGGAATTGAACCAATAACTATGCAAATGTCAACCATTGGGAAGCACCAGAGTTTGAGGCTGCAAAATATACTTTAATTCCTACGAAATGCTAAACAAATAGGACTGAATACTTAATTGACAGGTTTGTACTCCTATTATTTTTGGTTAAAGTTTGGATGACCACTATAAAACAAATCAGAATTGAAAAAGCCCATTAAAACCACTTACAATCCATTTGTTGCCATCCTAGAGTAATGCACTACCCATAATGTATATTTACAACTTTTTCTATTCAGAAACACAAAATACCATCTAATACCGTTATACCGTCAGAAATTTGAAAAATACTGTAATATGATATTTTGGTCAGATTGTCCAGTCCTAATTTAAGTAATGTGGTCTCTCGTGTCTAATCACAGTTACTCGATATGACAGGTCCTGGATTCTACAGGAAATCACATCCATTTCCTTCAATCATTCTCATCTTGAGGGAAGTGACCAGTGTTTCCCACTAAGGTCTTCCAGGTAATATCCAATGCAACCAACAGGGTCAGTTTCATACACTGAGGGAGTATAGACTACATTTCAGTGTATTTCGGCTGAGATGTAGTATAAAACAAGTAGACACAGAGAAGCAAAATAAATCTATGCCAAATGATATATAGTATACAATACTATTGATTGAGTGCAAAAAGACAAAATGGATGCCACATTGACCTTAGCAGACAGAGTCCTTCATACATCTGTGAATGGCCCAGTGCGCTTGTACTGTTTATGAAGCTGGTTGATTTGATGAACTTTGACAAGGATGTAACCTGCTCTGGGCTGTGACGGAGAGAGTACAATAGTAATGGTACTGTAGGGACAGAGCACACAGATTTAGCTTATTCAGTGTCTCTACCAAAGTATGACCATACACATTTTTGACTACATCTCATTCAAAGAAAGGGTCCTAGTTGAGTAGTTGAATTCATGTTAATCACGGTGTATTGACATTTAAATCTTTAATTTCTATAATACATGGGAGGCTATGGGTAGGTGTGCCGGCATTTGAAAGACCAGGACACTGTAGATTTTCCATAAGATTATGTCAGTAGCTTGTTGTTGGCCAGGAGTATAAAATATCCTGCTCCTGGAGTCTTAGGAGGAGATGGAGGAGTCATAGGGTCCATGGAGAAGTCTTATAGTCCATGGAGTAGTCTTAAGGGTCTATGGAGGAGTCTTAAGGTCCATGCCTTAGCGTATCATTCAACATCCAAAAGTCAATACCCATAGTTGCAGTGGGATATGAATAATCCACCCATTTGGCTAGAAGAGTATCAAAAAGGACCCTTCAATATTGTACAACACCATACCCACATTGAGTCTCCATTTGAGTGACTGCACTGCCTAGACAGCAGTGTTCTCCTGATGTCATTGTCCCAGTGGCGGGCGGTGCCCCAACTATAGGCCCTATGATGTCACCGTGGAACAGATGGAGTCTGTTAGTCATGCCGGATTGCTATTGACCCCAAAGCTCTTGGTGAGTAGGGCCACCACATGACATCTGCATTGCTAACTGTCCTGACTTTGCTGCGTCTTCATCCAGTGCAAGCTCGGACACACCCCTGCAATATAACTGTTTCAGCTTGTGCATGACTTTTAGAAGTGTGTGTGTGCGTGTGTGCGTGTGTGCGTGCGTGCGCGCGTGCGTGTGTGCTTGCATGAGGAAGTAGGTACAATGTGGTATATGAGGATTGTTTGGATAATGTACTACATTGGGCTAATCCTGAAAAATATGACCTACACAATTTTCAGAAATGTAGAATTTTGCTCCAGTAATATATCCAATAACAGTAAGTAAATCAATTCAAATAGAAATGTGCCTCAAGCCCTTTCAAATTGTAATCATAGACTCTCTTTCCCTGAACATCAATTATGAAACACACACTCTCCTCTCTGTTGATTAACATGTCAAAGTCACTCACAAACGCTGCACGTCTAGCTGCGACCGACACGACTTATCCAGACCTTGAAGTCATGGTGTGAAAAAAGCGGTTCCGTTACCCTGGAGAATATAGGCTTCTCCTTAGACATGGCCCCAGAATGATCAATATTAATTTCCTTGGCTAGACTCAAAATGGGACAAAACAGGTTTTCTGCACTGTATGCTGTTGCCAATGCAAGCGTTTCTTTACGTTAGTTTCTGTCTACATCAAAACCCAATGGAAGCAAGTTTTGGCAATGCTGCGGGAGCTTGTGAGGACACAAAATTAAGCAAGTATCTCCTTGAGCTAAGACCAAAGCTTTTTAGTAGAATCAACAATGCCTGGACCACTTTCCTCCACTGTATTTCATCTGAATATTTTACAACAGCATATATGGACAGTAACAGACCAATTCTTGGGAGAGAAAGAGGGAGAGGGGAGAGTGAGGCAGAGTGTGTGATTGTCAAATGTAGCTCCCCCGTAGAACTCTGTTGCTACGGTTTATCACTTTGCAACATTAGTACCAACACACAAGCAAGAGAGCTGTAGATGGTGAGAAAGAAAAAGAGAGGGAGAGTAGTCTTACCTGGGAACACGAGCAGAGCGAACACCCATGACAGGATGAGGAAACACATAGAATTATACATTCTTCCAATTTAATCTGTTGACACCGTTGAACACTTGTGCTTCTTCTTTGCCGTCTTCTTGTATTATAGTAGTGTTTTTTCTAACAGGAACACAGACAACAAGACAGTGATGTTTTGCTCTCTTTTGTAAATCTACAATTTTGGAGTTTTTCCTTCGACTCTGGTGTTCTCTGTGCTGAAGGTTATTTAAATCCACTGCAAATTGTGGCAGCATGCAGCGAGCGAGTCCTCATTCAGTATTCCCACTCACACATACACAGGGACCAAGCCAAGGGAGAGGGGTGGTCTGTCTCTGCTCTCCCTCTATTGGTCGAGGCTTTTGACTGTCAGTGCCATCTGGCTTGCTTAATCTAAGGAATGTGAAAAGATTTATACTTTCGATACTTAAGTATATTTTAGCAATTACATTTACTTTTGATACTTAAGTATATTTAAAACCAAATACTTTCAGACTTTTACTGAAGTGGTATTTTACTGGGTGAGTAATTTTCTATTAAAGTATCTTTAATTTTACTAGACGACATGTGTACATCTTGTTGTTATGAATTGATGCTGTAAAACAACGTTACATTGTTAAAACTGGGTCAGCATTCCTTGCCCAGACTGACCAGTTTGTGTAACCAATTACATTGTGTTGTAACGAATCTCTTTGTTGTCTGAGGAGGAGTAGGAAGGATCGGACCAATAAAGCAGCGTGATAAGTGTCCATGTTAATTTATTAGACTGAACACACGAAACAAAATGACAAAGTGAATGGAAGAAATGAAACAGTTCTGTCAGGTGAATACACAAAACAGAAAACAACTACCCCCAAATCATAGTGGGAACACAGGCTACCTAAGTATGGTTCTAAATCAGAGACAACGATTGACAGCTGCCTCTGATTGGGAACCATACCAGGCCAAAAGCAGAAATACAAAACATAGAACAAAAACATTGAATGCCCATCCCAACTCACGCCCTGACCAAACTAAAACAGAGACATAAAAAAGGAACTAAGTTCAGGACGTGACATGTGTAACCTATTAATACATTTACAGGTCTCATCTGCCTTTAATTTAATTGGGTATTTGAAATTAGCCATTCAATGTTGTGTGAGTGAAAGTCCCTGTTAGACCCCAAATTGATAATTCTATCCCTTTTCATTATATTCTGAGAATCTCTATTTATTGCAATTGAAGAACATAGTCATAAGCATACACTAGAGAAAATGTATTTGCTTTTGATCATATTTCATTTCAAGCTATCCAATTACAGTGTAGTATGGACAGGGATTGAACCTGAGGATTTTACGCACTGGCAAGCTGCAATTTGTACTAGCCGAGGTCAAAAATCTGTGCCATCCAAAATCTGTGCCATGCAATATTTGAAAAGACCAAATTTCTCTAGCTGGTGGGCTGCTGAGGCACTTTCTAGTCCGGTCTGAAAAGTACTAGCAACGGGCTAGCTCACTTTAATTTCCATCCCTGAGTATGGAGCCTTCGCCCATCACCATCTCATGTCCCCTCAAGTTTAGAATAACAGTACACCTTCACCCACATATAATTTCCTCCTGTGTGTTAATATCCAGGTCGTTTGTTCTCTCTGTTTTTCCAAGAACAAATCCCTGAGCACTTTGTAGTGTGCCTTCAAAAAGAGCTTCCACAGATAGTCTGTCCTCGCTAACAACACAGACCTGATTCCCCAGACATCCATACATTCTTAGAGCAGTACTTGAACAAGCAGGGACTTCCTTGTGAGTTTCACAGTACAGTACATAATGCCCCTTGGATGACTGCATTTGGGCCTTGTATAAATGATTCCTTTATGAGGGCTCTCCCATGTTGACACAGGGCGAGACTCAGGCCAGGCTTTGGGATGAAAATACAGAGTGGCAGGTTACCGTGGGGAGCGTCATCTGTAACATTTCAGAATCCAGTCCCTCAAGATTACTCTTCTGTCGATTTTCTGATGTGTGCAGTACAAGATGCAAGTCAAGGAGAGGGTTTCTTAAAAACCTACACAAACTCATTGGTCGTGCTCCGTGCTTCCTAGGTGTCTTTGCAGTAACGAAACTAGGTCACGGTTGGTTATTCAACAAAGTTTGAGAGGATCTTATTATAGCGGATACAACTACAAAGCTTGTTTTCTTTTTTTCTTTTTTTCTTTTCAGTAAAAACAGGCACAAAGGCCTATGAGAATATAGACCTTTTTTAAACAACCTTATGAAAGCCAATCGGTTATGTAAGGGTTTCTGGTAGACTGATATTTTCCAATTAATGGGCATCAATTGTTCATGAGTCCTCTCTGACAGGAGGATTCTTTCCTGGTCAGAATTTAAAGCAAGACATATTTAACTCCTGAAATGTAGTACTTTCATGGCAGCAGATATGTTATCAGATGTTTTTAGAACCCCTAACAATGGTCCTCAGTGTATTATTTCGCTACTATATATCCTGAAAAAGCTATTGTTACAATAAATGGGAAACTATTTCCTTGGGGGTGGAAAAATAGTAAGGCACACAGTTGCTAGTAAGGCCTAAAGTTGGAGAATAGTTTTAAGTTCCCAAACCAAACTGTAATTACTGACCTGTTCTTGGTAGCAGCAGATAAGATAAAAAAAAGATGAATTGCGTTATAATGAAAGAAAACTTCCCTTAGAAAATGCAGATTAAGCAACTCAAAGAGTACCAATTGATCACCATAAGAACAATGTAATAAAACATGTTTATGTTTAAGCTATTTGCTCTTAAATTCCAAAAAGAAGATGGTACTGAAATAAATTATATTATTATTACACATTAGTGAACAGAGGTTGAATGAGGACATGTGGGGTTGAGAGAGACCAATTTAAGAGTTTCTCAGAATAGCATGTGTCTTCTGGTCAATTTGCTCATAAAGTCAATCAAGACTACATTGGTGTATATATACACTGCTCAAAAAAATAAAGGGAACACTTAAACAACACAATGTAACTCCAAGTCAATCACACTTCTGTGAAATCAAACTGTCCACTTAGGAAGCAACACTGATTGACAATACATTTCACATGCTGTTGTGCAAATGTAATAGACAACAGGTGGAAATGATAGGCAATTAGCAAGACACCCCCAATAAAGGAGTGGTTCTGCAGGTGGGGCCCACAGACCACTTCTCAGTTCCTATGCTTCCTGGCTAATGTTTTGGTCACTTTTGAATGCTGGCGGTGCTTTCACTCTAGTGGTAGCATGAGACGGAGCCTACAACCCACACAAGTGGCTCAGGTAGTGCAGCTCATCCAGGATGGCACATCAATGCGAGCTGTGGCAAGAAGGTTTGAGGAAAACTGCTGATGCACTACCAAATTCTAAAATTGCATGTTGCATATTCTACTATGATATCTCTCAACAGTAAGTTGAGGAAATACGAGTCCCCGGCTGACTTCCTAACTCCAACTAATAGGCACAGAATATACCCCGCAGAAAATGAATGGGCATTTTTTTAACCTGTAAGATTAAACCCAGTGCTTATACGCAGACTATGTGCTGAGCGTATGGCTCCCAACCACTAGGAGGCCCTAGGTCTTATTTTGCAGGTAAAAAGATTGTCAGGCCCTAACCTTAGAGAGACTTTTATTTCTCCATTTGGTTAGGTCAGGGTGTGATGTGGGGTAGGCATTATCATTTTTGTTTTCTAGGTTTTGGCCTGGTATGGTTCTCAATCAGGGACAGCTGTCTATCATTGTCTCTGATTGGGAATCCAAACTTAGGTAGCCCTTTTTCCCTCCTTTCAGTGTGGGTAGTTAACTTTGTTTGTGCCACTTAGCCCTGTAAGAATCACGGTTGATTCTTTCATTTGTTGTTTTTTTTGGCGACATTTTGAAATAAAAGAAAATGTACACTCACCACGCTGCACTTTGGTCCACTTCTTTTGATGGCCGTAACAAAAATGGCATTATTTTACAGTGGGGAATTTTCTGTGCCCATTAGTTGGAGTTAGGAAGTCAGACAGGGACTTGTATTTCCTTTGTAATTAATCAGTGAATATCAGACATTCATAATTAGGAGTAACACAATTTGTTCTACCGTTTGGAAATGACAGATGTTTTTAGTGTTTTTTCCCAAATGTGCATAATAATGAAATCAAATGTTTCCTGTTTTGTTCCCTGTCCAAATTGGATAAATAGATTTGAGGGGGATGATGTAAACTGTAGGTTTGAACCGAGGAGTCAACATGATTTTTTACCCTTAATTAACTTGCTTTTGTTTTTAATACTATCAAAAAAGTGGCAAGGGAAATTTAACAGTAATCCATTCTAGCTGATTGCAGGACTGTGTTTAGAGAAATTGATAATTACTAATCACAGGGGACAATCGGCTTGCACCTTAACTAGATTAGAGAATATGGGCTGCTTACAAATTGTTAGATGGGCAGAACTCCCATCTAATTCATCGCTAAACAAGTTTGCATAACATATTTATCATCTGATTGCTTTTCTGGGTCAGACGAACCAGAATGCGACTGAACTGTAGGGAATTTAATCAGCAAAGCACTCGTCGTTTCTCATTGAATTTGTGCAAAGATGGTGTTTGTTTTTGCTCAAATTGTCAAGATGTCTTGGATGTGACATTACACGCAGTCCAACAGTTTTCACAAATTGCAGAACGATTAGTGGGGAAATATCTAATATGTAAGAAAGAGAGGATCCTTGTTACACATCTGTGATCGTTTGCCAATTCTTTCCCTCTTGTCACTCAGCATTCTTTCATTATGTTAAGGCATTCTCTGCCTGTCTTGTCTAGTCTGTTCAATTTTGCCAGTACTATTCTGTCTCCTTATTATCTCTCAGATAGAAGAGAAAATATACCGTGTCTGCTCCCCATTATTGAGTTCAGGGAGGTTTTGTATGAAGTGGAAGTTGATCCAAGGTGATTGTTGAAGAGTCAGACCTTATGAATTATTAAAGATAATTAAAGTGCATGCGCTCATAATGCAGAGATGTGGGAAATCAAGTTGTCATCATTTTGACAGATGGGGTTTGCATATCAAATATCACATATGTTAATGCTGACAATATTCTAACCTCTTGTCTGATTAATATAGTTTTCTAATATTTCAGTAACTTGGCTCACAGCAGTAATGATCATGACAGAGGCAGTCACCTATGGCCTTCACATAGGTGGCAATACATCTGTCAATACCAGTGGTGGGAAAAGTACCCAATTGTCATATTTGAGTAAAAGTAAAGATACCTTCATAGAAAATGACTCAAGTAAAAGTGAAAGTCTAAAAGTATTTGGTTTTAAATATACTTAAGTATCAAAAGTAAATTTAATTGCGAAAATATACTTAAGTATCAAAAGTAAAAGAAAAAGTATGAAAAATGTCAAATTGCTTATATTAAGCAAACCAGACGGCTGTCACGACTTCTGCCGAAGTTGGTGCCTCTCGGCAGTCGTCGTCACCGGCTTTCACGCTGCCAACGATCCACATTTCTTTTTCCATTTGTTATATTTGTGTGCGTGATTATTCCTGGTTTTGTGTTAGTCTTTTGTGATAGGTTTTGTTATCCCTGCGTGGATTTATTGGCTGATTATTTCAGAGTAACGTACGTTATTTTACTCAGTTCTGTGTCCTGCGCCTGACTACGTCCTCACCTCTGCACAACTGACACTTGACCACGGCACAATTCTTTTCTATTTTTTACTTATGTAGTTTTTTACTTAACACTTATGTTTCTTAACTTATTAAAGCATTTTTGATTAAGAGCTTGCAAGTAAGCATTTCACTGTTGCATTCGGTTTATGTGACAAATACAATTTGATTTGATTTAGATTTGAATTGTATTGTTGTAAATTGCTTACGGATAGCCAGGGGCACACTCCAATACTCAGACATCATTTACAAACAAAGATTTTGTGTTTAGTGTGTCCGCCAGATAAGAGGCAGTAGGGATGACAAGGGATGTGCTCTTGGTAAGTGCGTGAGTTGGACCATTTTCCTGACCTGCTAAGCATTCAAACTGTAACGAGTACTTTGGGTGTTAAAGAAAATGTATGGAGTAAAAAGTACATCATTTTCTTTAGGAATGTAGTAAAGTAGTCAAAAATATAAATATTAAAGTACAAATACCCCCAAAAATGACTTAAGTAGTATTTTAAAGTATTTTACTTAAGTACTTTGCACCACTGGTCAATACACATGGGTCCAAATGGCAGAGGAACCGAAGTGACAATTTGAAACAGTGCCTTTTGAAATGTGCTACAGGGCCTTTGCTCACCGAATAGCAACGACCATGATTACATAGTCCAAGACAAGCTAGGTTAGCATAATTACAAATACAAACATTGTTTTGAGACACTTTCAGAATTGGGTTTTGTGAGGGCTAGCACAGGAAGTGGTGCACCTTGGGAAAATGGTTTTCATTTGGGAAGGTGAGAGGTTTCCTCGGGGAGATATGACACAATGGGAAGTATTTAAACAAGGCTGTATGTAGCAAGTGAAGCCTAAAGCAGAATATTTTTTATTTGCAATGAATATTACTCATCCAAGATAAATATTTACGCAAGGAGGGTGTAACACTGGGGATCAAATTAATGTCCTGGGTATATGTGAGGAGTTGCATGATGCACAAACAGTCCTAACATATTGCACTGGGAGCGATGTTGTATTCCCACACCATAGTCCGAAAAATAATTACATAATTCAAACTTGCCTCAAGTAGTCTAGATCTTGTCATGCCACCATGTAAATAGTGTGTTATGTGGAGGATTTATTTTAATTAAACTTTTGTTAAACAGAAGCTCATTGATGTTGTCTTTTTATTTGACATTCACCACACATTGTTTGTGACATTGGGATAATTAACCCACATAGAAGAAAGTAGCTCCAGTCTGGTCTGCTCAAAACTTGAGAGATTAGATTGTTGCAAACACATGGTCTCATTGCACATGCCAGAAAAAGTGATTTCAGGATCCAAGTGTAGTGGGCTACTGGTGACTTGATCAAATCAAATCCAATCCAATTTTATTTGTCACATACACATGGTTAGCAGATGTTAATGCGAGTGTAGCGAAATGCTTGTGCTTCTAGTTCCGACAATGCAGTAATAACCAAGTAATCTAACTAACAATTCCAAAACTACTGTCTTATACACAGTGTAAGGGGATAAAGAATATGTACATAAGGATATATGAATGAGTGATGGTACAGAGCAGCATAGGCAAGATACAGTAGATGGTATCGAGTACAGTATATACATATGAGATGAGTATGTAAACAAAGTGGCATAGTTAAAGTGGCTAGTGATACATGTATTACATAAGGATGCAGTGGATTATATAGAGTACAGTATATACGTATGTATATGAGATGAATAATGTAGGGTATGTAACATTATATAAGGTAGCATTGTTTATAAAGAGGCTAGTGATATATTTTACATCTTTTCCCATCAATTCCCATTATTAAAGTGGCTGGAGTTGAGTCAGTGCCACTCAATGTTAGTGGTGGCTGTTTAACAGTCTGATGGCCTTGAGATAGAAGCTGTTTTTTAGTCTCTCGGTCCCAGATTTGATGCACCTGTACTGACCTCGCCTTCTGGATGATAGCGGGGTGAACAGGCAGTGGCTCGGGTGGTTGTTGTCCTTGATGATCTTTATGGCCTTCCTGTAACATCGGGTGGTGTAGGTGTCCTGGAGGGCAGGTAGTTTGCCCCCGGTGATGCGTTGTGCAGACCTCACTACCCTCTGGAGAGCCTTACGGTTGTGGGCGGAGTCAGTGGCACTGTATTGTCCTCAAAGCGGGCAAAAAGTTATTTAGTCTGCCTG
Organism: Oncorhynchus keta; assembly: GCF_023373465.1. Classification (NCBI taxonomy): domain Eukaryota; kingdom Metazoa; phylum Chordata; class Actinopteri; order Salmoniformes; family Salmonidae; genus Oncorhynchus; species Oncorhynchus keta. The sequence goes on from NC_068431.1 coordinate 24,231,935, forward strand.
GAAGCAAGACATCCTGGTCCGTGACTGGGCCGGTTTTCTTCTTGTAGTCCGTGATTGACTGTAGACCCTGCCACATGCCTCTAGTGTCTGAGCCGTTGAATTGAGATTCTACTTTGTCTCTGTACTGACGCTTAGCTTGTTTGATAGCCTTGCGGAGGGAATAGCTGCACTGTTTGTATTCGGTCATGTTACCAGACACCTTGCCCTGATTAAAAGCAGTGGTTTGCGCTTTCAGTTTCACGCAAATGCTGCCATCAATCCACGGTTTCTGGTTAGGGAATTTTTTAATCGTTGCTATGGGAACGACATCTTCAACACACGTTCTAATGAACTCGCACACCGAATCAGCGTATTCGTCAATATTGTTATCTGACGCAATACGAAACATATCCAGTCCACGTGATGGAAGCAGTCTTGGAGTGTGGAGTCAGCTTGGTCGGACCAGCATTGGACAGACCTCAGCGTGGGAGCCTCTAGTTTGTAGGCAGGGATCAACAAAATGGAGTCGTGGTCAGCTTTTCCAAAAGGGGGGCGGGGCAGGGCCTTATATGCGTCGCGGAAGTTAGAGTAACAATGATCCAAGGTTTTTCCACCCCTGGTTGCGCAATCGATATGCTGATAAAATTTAGGGAGTCTTGTTTTCAGATTAGCCTTGTTAAAATCCCCAGCTACAATGAATGCAGCCTCCGGATAAATGGTTTCCAGTTTGCAAAGAGTTAAATAAAGTTTGTTCAGAGCCATCAATGTGTCTGCTTAGGGGGGGATATATACGGCTGTGATTATAATCGAAGAGAATTCTTTTGGTAGATAATGCGGTCTACATTTGATTGTGAGGAATTCTAAATCAGATGAACAGAAGGATTTGAGTTCCTGTATGTTTCTTTCATCACACCATGTCTCGTTAGCCATAAGGCATACGCCCCCGCCCCTCTTCTTACCAGAAAGATGTTTGTTTCTGTCGGCGCGATGCGTGGAGAAACCCGTTGGCTGCACCGCCTCGGATAGCGTCTCTCCAGTGAGCCATGTTTCCGTGAAGCACAGAACGTTACAGTCTCTGATGTCCCTCTGGAATGCTACCCTTGCTCGGATTTCATCAACCTTGTTGTCAAGAGACTGGACATTGGCAAGAAGAATGCTAGGGAGTGGTGCACGATGTGCCCGTCTCCGGAGTCTGACCAGAAGACCGCCTCCTTTCCCTCTTTTTCGGAGTCGTTTTTTTGGGTCGCTGCATGGGATCCATTCCGTTGTCCTGTTTGAAAGGCAGAACACAGGATCCGCGTCGCGAAAAACATATTCTTGGTTGTACTGATAGTGAGTTGACGCTGATCTTATATTCAGTAGTTCTTCTCGACTGTATGTAATGAAACCTAAGATGACCTGGGGTACTAATGTAAGAAATAACAAAAAAAAAACTGCATAGTTTCCTAGGAACGCGAAGCGAGGCGGCCATCTCTGTCGGCGCTGGAAGTATGTGCCTTACTCTGTGTCAGCACAGCAACATCTATTAGCAAGCCCTGGGGGAGGTGGTCCACTAGCAGTTTGAAAAGCTTGTGTAACAGTGTAATGATGTAATTGTATTACATGATTCTTCTGCAGGAACAAGTAGATTTTATATTCTTAACAAAAATGTGTGGGTCTAACCGTGAATGCTGATTGGTTGAAACCGCATTCCAGTCTGTGCCTATTCCACACGTTACCACCGGCTAAATCTATGACATTAAAATGCCTATTTACTCTTCCATTTGACTGTGAAATCCACTTTCTCATCAACTCAGCCAGGCACTTTATAAACTTTATCTCCACTATAAAAAAACATGTAGACATTATCTCACATTTATTTTAGACTAACATTTAGTTTTCAACAGCAGAGATGTATTAACCATGCGGTCTATCTCTCCGACATTTGCAACATTGTTTCAATATTCAAATTCGATCTCCTGCTGTCCTATAGTAATGAACGTGTCGGTAGTTGGGACGAGACAAAGGCAGGCAGCGTTTCTCAGCCGGACTAAATCATGAATTAGGTGGTATCATTTTTATGGATATATACAAAAAAATGTCAATTGAAAAAAGGTCAAATGAAATGCAGCTAATTTGTAGTCTTTCCAGCTTCAGTTTGAAGGGATTGTGTTACTGTAGCTGTGTTGTTGGCTAGCTCGTTTGAACAACAGTGTCTATACGAGTAAGCACTTTCTCGATACCAGGTGAAATCTCGCCTCAATAGCTCATTGTTATGGATGTTTTCAAGTAAATGTCACTAGAAAACAGCTTAAACAAATGCAAATGCAGCTGCTTTGCTGTTATTCAGGATAAACTTTTTGACGTGACTAAGTTACATTTACATTTAAGTCATTTAGCAGACGCTCTTATCCAGAGCGACTTACAAATTGGTGCATTCACCTTATGAGATCCAGTGGAACAGTCACTTTACAATAGTGCATCTAAATCTTAAAAGGGGGGTGAGAAGCATTACTTATCCTATCCTAGGTATTCCTTAAAGAGGTGGGGTTTCAGGTGTCTAGCTAGCCAGCCGTAGCTGGCTAGCTAGCAAGAAAGTAATAAGAACGTTGCCAGCCAGTATGGCATTGGAACATTTAGAACAAACAACTGGGTCGCGTCTATAGATACAGAGTACAAAGACTGAACGACTGTAACGGCTGTCTTGGGTGGAAGAAGGAGAGGACCAAAGCGCGTGTTTAGTGTTCATCTTTTTAATAAACAACTGAACACTTCAAAAATACAAAACAACAACGTGACAACCGAAACAGTTCTATCTGGTGCAGACATACAAAGACTGAAAATAACCACCCACAAAACACAAAGGAAAACAGGCTACCTAAATATGGTTCTCAATCAGGGACAACGATAGACAGCTGCCTCTGATTGAGAACCATATCAGGCCAAACACAGAAATAGAAAATATTGAAAAACGAACATAGACTGCCCACCCCAACTCACGCCCTGACCATAATAAATAAAGACAAAACAAAGGAATAAAGGTCAGGTACGTGACAACGCCTGGGTCGCGTCTCTAGCAACCATAGATTTGTGTCAGGACTGTATCTTGTGGAAGGATGAAATTGTATGAATAAATTCATCAAAATAAAGTTAATGAAAATATGTCAATTATTATTTGAATATGTTGATAACCCGTTGTATAAAAGTTATTATGCCCTCGAAGCCAGTAAAACAACACCCATGCAAATATATACTCCAGACACCAGAATCTCAGGCATTACTCCAAGATAGCATAGCAGTCAGACGTCTTTGTCTTTGTCTTGTCTCGTCCCATGTATATATCTTTTATATATTTTTCTTCGCATTCTTTTAAATATTTTTCCTAAACCTCAACTTTAAAATACGCTTCTGCAACCCGCTTCACCCAATGTGGTGTGGATCTCTTTTTTCCCCCCGAACTGCAATATCTCAACTGATGCTAGCTAGCTAACTAGCTACCAGCTATTAGCTATCAGTCAGCTAACCACTGCTAGCGGTCATCAGCTAACCTTTAGCTCGGAAAGCTCTCATCAGTTCATACAACGCATTTCAAACCAGAGCATACCGGATCCTACTTTTCTCTCCATATCCCCGGATTCCAACCGCAAACTCTGAACCTTTTCATCTGGATCACCGCAGCTAGCTAACCGTAACCCGGTTGACTACTAATAAACTTCAGTTAGTGCTAAATACGGCTGCTAGAATCCTGACTAGAACAAAACATTTGATCATATTCCTCCAGTGCTAGCCTCCCTACACTGGCTTCCTGTCAAAGCAAGTGCTGATTTCAAGGTTTTACTGCTAACCTACAAAGCATTACATGGGCTTGCTCCTACCTATCTCTCTGATTTGGTCCTGCCGTACATACCTACATGTACGCTACGGTCACAAGACGCAGGTCTCCTAATTGTCCCTAGAATTTCTAAGCAAACAGCTGGAGGCAGGGCTTTCTCCTATAGAGCTCCATTTTTATGGAACGGTCTGCCTATCCATGTGAGAGACGCAGACTTGGTCTCAACCTTTAAGTCTTTACTGAAGACTCATCTCTTCAGTGGGTCATATGATTAAGTGTAGTCTGGCCAAGGAGTGGGAAGGTGAACGGAAAGGCTCTGGAGCAACGAACCGCCCTTGCTGTCTCTGCTTGGCCGGTTCCCCTCTTTCCACTGGGATTCTCTGCCTCTAACCCTATTACAGGGGCTGAGTCACTGGCTTACTGGGGCTCTCTCATACCGTCCCTGGGAGGGGTGCGTCACCTGAGTGGGTTGAGTCACTGATGTGATCATCCTGTCTGGGTTGGCGCCCCCCCCCCCTTGGGTTGTGCCGTGGTGGAGATCTTTGTGGGCTATACTCAGCCTTGTCTCAGGATGGTAAGTTGGTGGTTGAAGATATCCCTCTAGTGGTGTGGGGCTGTGCTTTGGCAAAGTGGGTGGGGTTATATCCTTCCTGTTTGGCCCTGTCCGGAAGTGTCCTCGAATGGGGCCACAGTGTCTCCTGACCCCTCCTGTCTCACCCTCCAGTATCTATGCTGCAGTAGTTTATGTGTCAGGGGGCTAGAGTCAGTTCGTTATACAGTGCCTTGCGAAAGTATTCGGCCCCCTTGAACTTTGCGACCTTATGCCACATTTCAGGCTTCAAACATAAAGATATAAAACTGTATTTTTTTGTGAAGAATCAACAACAAGTGGGACACAATCATGAAGTGGAACGACATTTATTGGATAATTTTGCACGCCCCATTCTTCAGTTTTTGATTTGTTAAAAAAGTTTGAAATATCAAATAAATGTCGTTCCACTTCATGATTGTGTCCCACTTGTTGTTGATTCTTCACAAAAAAATACAGTTTTATATCTTTATGTTTGAAGCCTGAAATGTGGCAAAAGGTCGCAAAGTTCAAGGGGGCCGAATACTTTCGCAAGGCACTGTATCTGGAGTACTTCTCCTGTCCTATTCGGTGTCCTGTGTGAATTTAAGTGTGCTCTCTCTAATTCTCTCTTTCTCTCTTTCTTTCTCTCTCTCGGAGGACCTGAGTCCTAGGACCATGCCTCAGGACTACCTGACATGATGACTCCTTGCTGTCCCCAGTCCACCTGGCCGTGCGGCTGCTCCAGTTTCAACTGTTCTGCCTTATTATTATTGGACCATGCTGGTCATTTATGAACATTTGAACATCTTGGCCATGTTCTGTTATATTCTCCACCCGGCACAGCCAGAAGAGGACTGGCCACCCCACATAGCCTGGTTCCTCTCTAGGTTTCTTCCTAGGTTTTGGCCTTTCTAGGGAGTTTTTCCTAGCCACCGTGCTTCTACACCTGCATTGCTTGCTGTTTGGGGTTTTAGGCTGGGTTTCTGTACAGCACTTTGAGATATCAGCTGATGTACGAAGGGCTATATAAATACATTTGATTTGATTTGACTACTCCTGGCTAACATTTCCGTCCCGGAGCTAGCACCAACTAGCCTGGAGCTAGCCCATTCTAGAGCCATCTCCCTCTCCTTCCGTGGCCTCTAACTGCTCTTAAATGCAAGTAAAACTAAGTGCATGCTCTTCAACCAATTGCTGCCCGCACCTGCCCGCCAGTCCAGCATCACTACTCTGGACGGTTCTGACTTAGAATATGTGGACAACTACAAATACCTAGGTGTTTGGTTAGACTGTAAACTCTCCTTCCAGACTCACATTAAACATCTCCAATGACTCTTACCTGACTCTTACCTCTCCATCACTAGCTTTAAGCACCAGCTGTCAGAGCAGCTCACAGATCACTGCACCTGTACATAGCTCATCTGTAAATAGCCCATCCAATCTACCTCATCCCCATACTGTATTTATTTATTTATCTTGTTCCTTTGAACCCCAGTATCTCAACTTGCACATTCATCCTCTGCACATCCTACCATTCCAGTGTTTAATTGCTATATTGCAATTTCTTTGCCACCATGGCCTATTTACTTCCTTACCTCTTATCCTACCTCATTTGCACATGCTGTATATAGAAATTCCTACTGTATTATTGATTGTATGTTTGTTTATTCCATGTGTAATTCTGTGTTGTTGTATGTGTCGAACTGCTTTGCTTTATCTTGGCCAGGTGGCAGTTGCAAATGTGAACTTGTTCTCAACTAGCCTACCTGCTTTCACTTTAATAGATCCCCACTTTGGTTTATTCTATCTTATTATCCAGGTATCCCTTGGGAGAGAGGTGTTATGACCTTAATGGGACTTCCTGGTTAAAAAAAGGTTAATGATTTCTTTATTATACTCATATACTGTAGTCTATGAGGCAATGAACATCTTTTACTCTTGCTATGAGGTCATCAATCTATTTCTACATGCTTTTCCAATGATGTTCCTTGTCGAAGTTCTGTTTATAGTATTTGACTACATGCTTTTTCTTTCAACATATTCCATAAAATGTCAATATAAACTACATGCCAATCAGACCATGATAAATAATTCACTGAGATATGCCTATGAAATGGCAATGATCAATGTCAAGGATAGCGTGTAAAAACAGAAAATTCAAGCGTAGGCTATTCATGATATACAATTCATTCGATTTTTAAAGCAGTCTCAGCTATTTCAGTCAACTCATGTCAACAATCATCAGATGTGTATATACAGTAGGTCTCTCAACAGAGATACCAGAGTGTAGTGCTTATATGATGGGCACTGTAATATCATGTCAATTTTTTTTGATTGAAACACAAACGCCCATCAGCAGATCTGGAGATATGGCCATGTACAGCAAATCATCACAAGAGCTCCAATCACATGACATCTGACCTTTCCGTTATCCTTGGATTGGACATGTTTGGTCCTTTTGATGTCGGCAGTAATTTTTGCCAGGCAGACAGGAGAGGTGGTGGTGGTGGGAGATGATTTCTGTCGAGTTGTTTTGTTTCCCTGAGGGAGGGATGGGGGTATGGAGGGATGAAGAGGGGATGGTTTATAAATGGACTTGCTGCATCAGTTATGGCTGTGGGCAGGTTACGGCAAACAGCAGAGGGAACAGTTCAGTTGTTCTGCGTTTCACTTTAATGTTCACACACTGAGATAATTAATGTTCCAGCCTTGTGTTGCCCTCTCCATCCTCCGTTTGTTGTTTTCCAACATTAATAATCTTTGAACCGACAGAGAGGGAGTAAGGTGCCAAATGTGTTGATGTCATACTTTGTCTTAATCCTTTGTTGTTCTCGTTTTCAGAACAATGCCTCTGTGTAGGTTGGGCATGAGCTGTACCACACAGATTTGTATCATGGTTGTAGATGTAATCTTGCATTGCCTAATAGAACAAGTACAGAATTTAATAAAAGTGCTATTGTACAGGTATTAACCCTACGGCCTCTCCGTTTTGCTCTTTTTATAATCAACATCTTACTGCTCCTCATTCAAGTAATAGAGACCCACAATGGATTTCAAGAAAACTACAGTTGTCAGAGGGAGTCCTTTCTCTGCGCAGGGAGTGCCGGGTGGAAATTAGACCACAACAATTACAGGGGAGAAAAATAATTGCAAGCTCAACTGCATTGAAGGCTCTGATCTGTCTGGGCTGGTGAGTGGGTCCTATTATTTTGTGTTCACACAAACACATACACACTGACAATGATCACCCGTCACATCAAAAGAATGATTGTTGTGGATGGCTCTATTTAGACTCCAATCAGCCCCATAGGGGACATGAAAGTACCATTGTTGGAAATAACATCAGATTATGTAATTGGTTCAGCAATATGTAAAGTATTGTCAATACAAAACAGGCCATCATGTGGGAGATCTCATGTGAGTCCCACATTTCATCCTATTCCCTACATAGTGCACTACTTTTGATCAGAGCCCTGGGTGCCATTTGAGATGCAACCCAAGTATAAACAGCTATGGTTGGGGTCTGCAACAGGTCTACCAGTAGCTCGCAGCCCACCTATGACTATCTTGGCAAACAATTCTGAAAGGAAATACATTTTTAACGTGTTCCACCGCAAACTTTCTTGAACAAATCTAACAAATATCAGACACCACAAACTCCCGACTACTAGCCAATCAAAGCCAAATGTACATTTTCCCATCCCTGGTTAGCCACACTTGGCTTATAAAGCCAAAAGTAACACAATATACACAATTCATTTCCATCAACATTGCCCCGTCTGTCTGTGTGGTACATGCGTTTAATTTTCACTTTTTGAAGACAGCTAGCGATGCTAATGATAACCATCATTGTTGGTAGACAGAAGGCATTTGTCTAAACTCTATTAAATATGTGTCACGCCCTGGTCGAAGTATTTTGTGTTTTTCTTTATGTATTTGGTCAGGCCAGGGTGTGACATGGGTTTTTGTATGTAGTGTGTAGCTTAGTGGGATTGTAGCTTAGTGGGGTGTTCTAGGAGAGTCTATGGCTGTCTGAAGTGGTTCTCAATCAGAGGCAGGTGTTTATTGTTGTCTCTGATTGGGAACCATATTTAGGCAGCCATATTCTTTGGTTGTATTGTGGGTGATTGTCCTGAGTGTCTTGATGTCCTTGTGCTGTGTTAGTTGACACAAGTATAGGCTGTTTTCGTATTGTTTTGTAGTGTTTGTGTTTATTCGTGTTTACGTTGTGTGATTAAACATGGATCGCAATATACACGCTGCAGTTTGGTCCGACTCTCCTTCACCACATGAAAACCGTGACAATATGAAGTACTAAATATAGGCTTACCTGACAAAATATTATCATGATTATTTGTATTAATCGGGTGGGCGTTTGTTTGCAAAATCTGCCATCACATGTGCAGTAGCAGTACAGAAACATTGCTAGCCAAACACATTCCTCTCTTGCTAGTTGAATTACAAATGTCTTAATTTTTTTGGTCTGAAAAAAATCTATCTTCTGATGTGATTTAAGCATTGACATGGACTCAAAGAATCTAATTTGGTTGTTTCTCTGTCAGAGGTGAAACTTTAGTTTTAGAAGGGGGGGATTTAACGTTTTATTTGTATACATTTTTTTTGTCGGAAAAACTCTCCAAAAGAGTCTACTCAACAACTGAATTTGATAAAAAATGAAATCTAAATTATTAATTTTAAATAAAACTGAAAACATGGACAGTTGAAGTCAGAAGAATACATACACCTTAGCCAAACACATTTAAACTCAGTGTTTCACAATTCCTGACATTTAATCAGAGTAAAAATTCCCTGTCTTGGGCCAGTTAGGATAACCACTTCATTTTAAGAATGTGAAATGTCAGAATAATACTAGAGAAGTTTACATACACTCAATTAGCATTGCCTTTAAATTATTTAACTTCGGTCAAACATTGAGAGTAGCCTTCCACAAGCTTCCCACAATAAGTTGGGTGAATTTTGGCCCATTCCTCCTGACAGAGCTGGTGTAACTGAGTCAGGTTTGTAGGCCTCCTTGCTCTCACACGCTTTTTCAGTTCTGCCCACTGTGGCAAAGAAGGGGGTCGAGTGATAAGTGGCAGATATGTGAGAGCAGAACTAATAAACGGGCTCTGCCCGATCACTAAAATGGCCACCCCTGTCAGAACTACAGATCACAAAATGGCAGACCGCCAAAACTACAAGTCCCAGAAGCAAGGGGAACCCTCAGAAGGTGGAGCCGACTCACAGATAAAGGGTCAAGAAAAACCAGGAAGAGGAAGAGAGAGTGCTGGAAGGAGCTATGAACAATAGAGATTGGCTGGATTTACCGTGTATGAGCTGGATTGTTTTGGACTTACCTGTTGGCGTTTGGACCTGGACCTACCGAGAACCCGATTCGTGTACCGAACCCTGCTATCCTTGACCTCGCCTACGGCCTGGGTGGACCAGGACGGAGAAACAAACACACAGGTACTGTCCTGTTCGAAAGAACTCTCATTCTTGGGTGATTTTGTGACAGTTTACCACTTAGTTTGTGACAAACGCTCCTAACCTTGAAGAGGTTTGCCACACCACATTTTCTATAGGATTGAGGTCAGGGCTTTGTGATGGCTACAATACCTCGACTTTTGTTGTCCTTAAGCCATTTTGCAACAACTTTGGAAGTATGCTTGGGGTCAGTATCCACTTGGAAGACCCATTTGTAACCAAGCTTTAACTTCCTGACTGATGTCTTGAGATGTTGCTTCAATATATCCATATAATTTTCCTCCTCATGCAGCCATCTATTTTGTGAAGTGCACCAGTACAAGCATCCCCCCCCCCTTTTCCTCCAAACATAACGATGGTCATTATGGCCAAACAGTTCTATTTTTGTTTCATCAGACCAGAGGACATCTCTGCAAAAAGTATGATATTTGTCCCCATGTGCTGTTGCAAACAGTAGTCTGGCTTTTTTATGGCGGTTTTGGAGCAGTGACTTCTTTCTTCCTTGCTGAGCGGCCTCTCAGGTTATGTCGATATAGGACTCGTTTTACTGTGGATATATAAACTTCTGAACCTGTTTCCTCCAGTATCTTCACAAAGTCCTTTGCTGTTGTTCTGGGATTGATTTGCACTTTTCGCACCAAGTACTGTCACGCCCTGGCCATAGAGAGGCTTTTTATTCTCTATTTTGGTTAGGCCAGGGTGTGACTAGGGTGACTATGTTCTTTTTTCTAGGTTTTTGTATTTCCTTGTTTTTGGCCGGGTGTGGTTCTCAATCAGGGATAGCTGTCTGTTGTTGTCTCTGAGAACCATACTTAGGTAGCTCTTGCCCACATGGGTTTTGTGGGTAGTTATTTTCTGTTTAGTGTGTTTTGCATCTGACGGAGCTGTTTCGGTTGTTCTTTTGTTGTTTTGTATTTAGTGTTCAGTTCTATTTAATAAATGAACACGTACCACGCTGCGCTTTGGTCCTCACCTTCTTCCACCAACAGTTAAGACTGATCGACAACACTGTGATAACTGCAGCCGTTACAGGTACATTCATCTCTAAGAGACAGAACGCTTCTCCTTCCTGAGCGGTATGACGGCTGCGTGGTCCCATGGTGTTTATACTTGCGCACTATTGTTTGTACAGATGAACGTGGTACCTTCAGGCATTTGGAAAATGCTCCCAAGGATGAACCAGACTTGTGGATGTCTACAATTATTTTTCTGAAGTCTTGGATGATTTATTTTGATTTCCCCATGATGTCAAGCAAAGAGGCACTGAGTTTGAAGGTAGGCTTTAAAATACTTCCACAGGTACACCTCAAATTGACTCAAATGATGTCAATTAACCTATCAGAAGCTTCTAAAGCCATGACATCATTTTCTGGAATTTTCCAAGCTGTTTAAAGGCACAGTCAACTTGGTGTCTGTAAACCTCTGACCCACTGGAATTGTGATGCAGTGAAATAATCTGCCTGTAAACAATTGTTGGAAGAAAGACTTGTGTCATGCATAAAGTAGATGTCCTAACTGACTTGCCAAAACTATAGTTTGTTAACAAGAAGTGTATTGTAAACTTCTGACTTCCAGGTCCTTGTGTAGCAAGGGAAGAGATTCATGGAAGATAATGCCTGTGACAATAAATAAATGAGTAGCTCGCAACCACGTTCGAATCATGATGGCAGCAGTGTTGTGTCACACTGTGTGTTTCAAGTGTGTTTCAAGATTTACAAGTTTTATAACATAGCAAAACAGTTATAGGCTGCGAGAGTTGTCATTAAACAACAGGCAAAATCTAAAATCCTACAGAATCAAAGCGTTAAAGTTAAGGGAGTTAGTATCCTTGCCTGTTTTTAAGACTGATCGACAACACTGTGTGATAACTGCAGTTGTTTCTAATCTTCAACTGTATCTGTAACTTGTGATACGTTCTGTATTATTTTATGGACTGGCTGCTATTTCCCTGTTTTGCCTTCTTGCCAGGTCACTATCACAAAATAGGTTTTTAACCTCAATGGAATGTACCTAGTTAAATAAAAAATTGTAAAAATGTATTTTTTTTTCAAACGTAGCTCTCATGCTCATACTGCTCTAATGAATGTGTTACATTATGTTGCAGTTTCCCAGACCCGTACTGAACTCCCGGACTAAACATCTCTATAAAATAAAGATCCTCCATTGAGCAGTTTTTTTGTACAAGGGTCTCAATCTGGGCCTGGAAAGCCAGATACGTGTGTGTGTTGGCATTAGCTATTGGGCATTTATTATATTATTTTTTGTAATAGTCAGTCTCCTTCACCGTAGTAGTCAGTCTTCTTCAATGTGACAAACACTAAAGATATTTTTAATGATATCAGGCATCAACCCCTCAGAACACTATTACCAAGTGCCAGGTGGTAAACACTATAGCCAATTACAAGTATTTTTGCAACATGATTGATAATACGTTTAGAGTAGAGAACACTAATATGTTCTGTAAGAAGGGTCAGTAATGCTTTCTTTGTCACAGGAAAACTGGCAAAGTGGGAGATTGACAGGACATTGATGGCTTTCTTTTCTAAATGCATTTACTAGAATAGTATAAATGGTAACAGGGTAAGGATTGCTCTGTTTATAAGTAGTAATTTTGAACAATTATAATCAATCAAATGTATTTATAAAGGCCTTTTTACATCAGCCGATGTCACAAAGAGCTATACAGAAACCCAGCCTAAAACCCCAAAACAGCAAGCAATGTAGATGTAGAATCATGGTGGCTAGGAAAAACTCCCTAGAAAGGCAGGAACCTAGGAAGAAACCTAGAGATGAACCAGGCTCTGAGGGGTGGCCAGTCCTATTCTGGCTGTGCCGGGTTGAGATCATAACAATACATGGCCAAGATGCCTAACCCTAGCCCTTACACAGCGGGAGACAGCGGGTGCGGTAGAGAGAGAGTCGAAAACAGCAGGTCCGGGAATAGGTAGCATGTTCGGTGAACAGGTCAGGTTTCCATAGCCGCAGGCAGAACAGTTGAAACTGGAGCAACAGCATGACCAAGTGGACTGTTGACAGCAAGGAGTCATCAGGACAGATTAAAAGGGGCATGGTCCCAGGGCTCAGGTCCTTGAAGAGGGAAAGGAGAGAGAATTAGAGGGAGTATACTTAAATTCACACAAGACACCGGATAAGTAGGATAAATTCTCCAGACATAACAGACTGACCCTACCCCCCGACACATAAACTATGACAGCATAAATACCGGAGGCTGAGACAGGAGGAGTCGGGAGACACCGTGGCCCCATCTGACAATAACTCCAGACAGGGCCACCCAGGCAGGATATAACCCCACCCACTTGGCCAAAGCAGAGCCCCCACACCACTAGAGGGATATCTTCAAACCACCAACTTACTACCCTGAGATAAGGCTGAGGATAGCCCTCGAAGATCTCCCCACGACACGAACCCGGGGGGATGCCAAACCCAGACAGGATTCAGTGACTCAACCTACTCAAGTGACGCACCCCTACTAGGGATGGGATGGAAGAGGACCAGTAAGCCAGTGACTCAGCCCCAGTAATAGGGTTAGAGGCAGAGAATCCCGGTGCAGAGCGGGGAACCGGTCAGGCAGAGACAGCAAGGGCGGTTCGTTGCTCCAGTGCCTTTCCGTTCACCTTCACACCCCTGGCCAGACTACACTCAATCATAAGACCTACTGAAGAGATGAGTCTTCAAAAATGACGGGTCGAGACCAAGTCTGCGTCTCTCACATGGATAGGCAGACCATTCCATAAAAATGGAGCTCTATAGGAGAAAGCCTTAGCTTAGAAATTCTAGGGACAATAAAGAGGCTTGCGTCTTGTGACCGTAGTATACTTGTAGGTATGTATGGCAGGACCAAATCGGAGAGATAGTTAGGAGCAAGCCCATGTAATGCTTCGTAGGTTAGCAGTAAAACGTTGGAAATCAGCTCTAGCCTTAACAGGACGCCAGTGTAGAGGCTAGCACTGGAGTAATATGATCAAATGTTTTGGTTCTAGTCAAGATTCTAGCAGCCATGTTTAGCCCTACCTGAAGTGTATTTATTGGTAGCCAGAAAGTAGAGCACTGCAGTAGTCTAATCTAGAAGTGACAAAAGCACGGATTAACTTTTCTGCATCATTTTTAAACAGAAAGTTTGTGATTTTTGCGACGTTACGAAGATGGAAAAAAGCTGTCCTTGAAATAGTCTTGATATGTTCATCAAAAGAGAGATCCGGGTCCATAGAAATGCTGATGTCCACAGTTTTATTTGAGACGACTGTACAACCATCAAGATTAATTGTCAGATCCAACAGAAGATATCTTTGTTTCTTGGGACCTAGAACAAGCATCTCTGTTTTGTTTAAAAGTAAGAATTTGCCGCCATCCACTTCCTAATGTCTGAAACGCATGCTTCCAGGGAGGGCAATTTTGGGGCTTCACCATGTTTCATTGAAATGTACAGCTGTGTATCATCCAGTGAAAATGAACATTATGTTTCTGAATGACATCACCAAGAGGTAAAATATATAGTGGAAACAATAGTGGTCCTACAACGGAACCTCGAGGAACACCGAAACGTACAGTTGATTTGTCAGAGGACAAACCATCGACAGATGAGATCAAAACCAGGCCAGAAGTTGTAGACCAATTTGGATTTCCAATCTCTCCAAAAGAATGTGGTGATAGATGGTGTCAAAAGCAGCACTAAGGTCTAGGAACACGAGGACAGATGCAGAGCCTTGGTCTGACATCATTAAAAGGTAATTTACCACCTTCACGAGTGCAGACTCAATGCTACAGTATGATGGTGTCTAAAACCAGACTGAAGTGTTTCGGATACGTTGTTTGTCTTCAGGAAGGCAGTGAGTTGCTGTGCAACAGCTTTTTCAAAATGGGAGTTTCAATGTAGGCCGATAGTTTTTTATATTTTCTGGGTCAAGGTTTGGCTTTTTCAAGAGAGGCTTTATTACTGCCACTTTTAGTGAGTTTGTTACACATCCGGTAGATAGGGAGCCATTTATTATGTTCAACATAGGAGGGCCAAGCACAGGAAGCAGCTCATTCAGTAATCTGTGTTTGCATGATGCCTTTCTATGGCATGGTACCCAGTTCAAGTCTATATTGGCTCCTCCCTATCCTTGCAACATGTGGGTGTTATATCTGGTGTAGTTGGCAGGATAGGGAACTGGGTACAGGTCTGGAAACATGTCAAAAGGGCAGCAGCAGCAGGAGGAGCCCCCCTCCGGTTGGTTCAATTTGCTTGTTTTTTTATTCAGACAATATTATTGCATGGTTTGTTTGGTGTTTGTATACAAAATTGCATTAACTGTTTGTGTTGCCCCTCTCTCCCTGTATGAATGTGTATGAGTGAGTGAGTCGGTAAAATACATCATGTGTCTGCAGCACTATGGGATCCATGGCTTTCCGTGAAGTAAACAGACATGTGAGGGAGGCTTGGGGAACTCATTATGTGGGTCTACCGCCCCTGGTTAGACTCTCCTTTCCACTGGCCTCTGGAAATGGGTTGAGAGGGAGAGAGAGGTCTTGGTGCAAGTTGGTGTTGGCCACACCTGCGAGCGCACAAACGTTGCTCCCGCCCAATGCGTGCCCCGAGGTATGCTGCCACCTCTGAAGGAGGGGACCCACGGTGACCAGTGGCAATATGGGCGCTGGTGCCATAGGCTATCAACTCGGTTCCAATTGCATCTGAAATATATAGTCTGTTTTTGTTATAGTGGCTGCCATGCCCCCCAGTGGCCAAATCTGGGGTGGCTCCATATCCATATATTTCCGGGGTACATACCGAAAAGCAGCACTAAGGTCTATGGTGTGGACAAATTTGGTGCTCTGGTCACAAAGTGCGCTATTGAGTCAACATTTTCATCTTAGTATCTCACCACTAGTATTCCTTTATATTAACACAGAAATAGTCAATTGTGTTTTTTAGTTGGTAACTAGTGTCGTGGTAATTTCCTATATTACTAAATGAGAGTTTACAAACAACACACAAGTCAGAGTTATATTTTAAACTTCATCTTTAATCAAATGAGCTTCACCTTAGCCTTTTGACTCTTACATCAATTCAGTGTCTTTTAAATTAATCCTGAGTGTCAACATAATGGCAACTGAGATCTTTTATAGCAAAGATTCACCCCTCTCAACTTACATGACAAACCACAGATCTCAGGAACTATTCACAAAGGGCCTTTTACTAAAAAAAGGAGTATCCCATAGCCAGATAGCATTAGCTATAAATTATCATTCAGTTTGGTCTCTAAAATGAGATTATTTTCTCGTTCCTGGTACTTCATAATACCAAAACATTACCTCACTATCTGGAATGCTCTTTGGGCTTTATTGGCCAAAGACATCATAAATCTCCTCTATCTCTGTAAATCTCCTAGAGAAGAAAGGAAAAATGCAACTGCCGACAGTATAGTCCAAAAAAAGACATCCTAATGAAAAGTATCTCACATAAGCATATTATGAAAGTAAATAAAACATCTTATTTATCAATGTTACCTAACTAATTCTGATTCAGCTACGACACTAGTTGCTTGACAAAGTCTTAAAATGTCAGGATAAAAACCCCTGTTGGTGCTTTTAGGGTTAAATATGAGGACATATTGTATTCAAAGGTGGGGGAAGTTGTAACAGGGTCAGGATTGTCATTTGAGTATTTCTATTCTATGTTTTCCTGATGTGTTTCCATGGCCTTGTACTTAGTTCAAGTCGACATAGGTTGCAAGGATCGGTTAAGAGCCAATGGGATTAACAGAAAGTGGGTTGTCTGTCTGACCTGAACGGACAAGTGGTGAGGAAGGCAGAATCCATCCTGTCTCACTGTTCCCACCCCCTACACCATGAATTCCAGGAGCTACCCTCTGGCTCCTGGTATGGATTCCCCACTGTCAAGACTAACAAGTACAAGCACTCCTTTAGTCCTACGACCATTGCCCTTTTTTAATAAAGTTAAGAGGTCGGCTAGTCTGGCCGAACTGGTTTCTCTGCCCTTGTGGTTTTTTTTCTTCATACAAGGTGACTACGATGATGATTATGTTGATTATAATGATGGTGGTGGTAATGTGATGATGATAATAATGGTGACATTACTGATTGTCATTTTCTCGATGATGTTGACGTGATGATTTGAGTGATGATTTGAGAATGTGCACAGCGCACTTTACTAATTATGTAACCTGTACTAATGTTGATCATTAGTATTGTATCAATGGCTGTCACCCCATGACTGACATACTAGCCCATTGTTATTAAGGATAGTTTGTGTTCTATGTGTTTTTTATGTCTAATGTGCTCACCTGCTGCAAAAAAAGTTTAAACTTGATTTGATATTACAAGGAGCTATAGTGTTAACAGCTCATATGGTCAGGTGAACTACTTCCGGGTTGGAGCGAGCGGTCGCATCCGCACTTCGGTCCGCAGGTAGTATAACTTTTCATTACATTTCATTATAGTACAACGGTTTGATTTGTCTAATCTTAGCAATTTCTTCTTAGCTAGCTACATAGCCGTCTTTGTATCAAAGATAATTGCGTAATTATCGTATTTCGTCGTCCTAACGTAGTCTACACTGCTATCTGCCCAGCAGCTAGCCAGCTAGCAAACGTCCACCGTCTACCGAATAGCAGCACTGTAGAAACTATTACACTCAACTGAACGACTTGATTAGTGTAGTGTTAGCTAGCTACATAGTTGTCTTTGCTGTCTTCGTATCCAAGATAATTGTGTAGTTTAGAGTGTGTAGTCTTAGAGTGATTATCTTAATTTACCGAGGTTAGCTAGCCAGCTATTTGTCGTCCTTAACGTAGGAGACACTGCTAGCTAGCCAACAGTTGGCCAACGTCTACCGAATAGAACTTCCGCACTCAACAACCCGGTCGCATTCTGCTTCGCTCCACTCGTAGTATCACATTTTCATTTCATTTCATTACAGCACAACGGTTTGATTTGTTTGATCGTAGCTAGCTACATAGCTAGCTACATAGCCGTCTTTGTATCAAAGATAATTGTGTAGTCTAGAGCGATTTTCTAGGTTAGCTAGCCAGCTATTGTCGTTCTTTTAACGCAACGTAACGTAATCAACACTGCTAGCTAGCCAGCTAGCCCCCGAATAGCAGCACTGTAGAAACTATTACACTCAACGGAACGACTTGATTAGTGTAGTGTCAACAACGCAGCCATTGCCAGCTAGCCTACAAAGTCAACAACGCAGCCACTGCCAGCTAGCCTACTTCAGCAGTACTGTATCATTTTAATCATTTTAGTCAATAAGATTCTTGCTACGTAAGCTTAACTTTCTGAACATTTGCGACGTGTAGTCCACTTGTCATTCCAATCTCCTTGCATTAGCGTAGCCTCTTCTGTAGCCTGTCAACTATGTGTCTGTCTATCCCTGTTCTCTCCTCTCCGCACAGACCATACAAACGCTCCACACCGTGTGGCCGCGGCCACCCTAATCTGGTGGTCCCAGCGCGCACGACCCACGTGGAGTTCCAGGTCTCTGGTAGCCTCTGGAACTGCCGATCTGCGGCCAACAAGGCAGAGTTCATCTCAGCCTATGCCTCTCTCCAGTCCCTCGACTTCTTGGCACTGACGGAAACATGGATCACCACAGATAACACTGCTACTCCTACTGCTCTCTCTTCGTCCGCCCACGTGTTCTCGCACACCCCGAGAGCTTCTGGTCAGCGGGGTGGTGGCACCGGGATCCTCATCTCTCCCAAGTGGTCATTCTCTTTCTCCCCTTACCCATCTGTCTATCGCCTCCTTTGAATTCCATGCTGTCACAGTTACCAGCCCTTTCAAGCTTAACATCCTTATCATTTATCGCCCTCCAGGTTCCCTCTGAGAGTTCATCAATGAGCTTGATGCCTTGATAAGCTCCTTTCCTGAGGACGGCTCACCTCTCACAGTTCTGGGCGACTTTAACCTCCCCACGTCTACCTTTGACTCATTCCTCTCTGCCTCCTTCTTTCCACTCCTCTCCTCTTTTGACCTCACCCTCTCACCTTCCCCCCCTACTCACAAGGCAGGCAATACGCTCAACCTCATCTTTACTAGATGCTGTTCTTCCACTAACCTCATTGCAACTCCCCTCCAAGTCTCCGACCACTACCTTGTATCCTTTTCCCTCTCGCTCTCATCCAACACTTCCCACACTGCCCCTACTCGGATGGTATCGCGCCGTCCCAACCTTCGCTCTCTCTCCCCTGCTACTCTCTCCTCTTCCATCCTATCATCTCTTCCCTCTGCTCAAACCTTCTCCAACCTATCTCCTGATTCTGCCTCCTCAACCCTCCTCTCCTCCCTTTCTGCATCCTTTGACTCTATGTCCCCTATCCTCCAGGCCGGCTCGGTCCTCCCCTCCCGCTCCGTGGCTCGACGACTCATTGCGAGCTCACAGAACAGGGCTCCGGGCAGCCGAGCGGAAATGGAGGAAAACTCGCCTCCCTGCGGACCTGGCATCCTTTCACTCCCTCCTCTCTACATTTTCCTCCTCTGTCTCTGCTGCTAAAGCCATTTTCTACCACTCTAAATTCCAAGCATCTGCCTCTAACCCTAGGAAGCTCTTTGCCACCTTCTCCTCCCTCCTGAATTCCCCCCCCCCCCTCCTCCCTCTCTGCAGATGACTTCGTCAACCATTTTGAAAAGAAGGTCGACGACATCCGATCCTCGTTTGCTAAGTCAAACGACACAGCTGGTTCTGCTCACACTGCCCTACCCTGTGCTCTGACCTTTCTCCCCTCTCTCTCCAGATGAAATCTCGCGTCTTGTGACTGCCGGCCGCCCAACAACCTGCCCGCTTGACCCTATCCCCTCCTCTCTTCTCCAGACCATTTCCGGAGACCTTCTCCCTTGCCTCACCTCGCTCATCAACTCATCCCTGACCACTGGCTACGTCCCTTCCGTCTTCAAGAGAGCGAGAGTTGCACCCCTTCTGAAAAAACCTACACTCGATCCCTCCGATGTCAACAACTACAGACCAGTATCCCTTTATTTTCTCTCCAAAACTCTTGAGCGTGCCGTCCTCGGCCAGCTCTACCGCTATCTCTCCCAGAATGACCTTCTTGATCCAAATCAGTCAGGTTTCAAGACTAGTCATTCAACTGAGACTGCTCTTCTCTGCATCACGGAGGTGCTCCGCACTGCTAAAGCTAACTCTCTCTCCTCTGCTCTCATCCTTCTAGACCTATCGGCTGCCTTCGATACTGTGAACCATCAGATCCTCCTCTCCACCCTCTCCGAGTTGGGCATCTCCGGCGCGGCCCACGCTTGGATTGCGTCCTACCTGACAGGTCGCTCCTACCAGGTGGCGTGGCGAGAATCTGTCTCCTCACCACGCGCTCTCACCACTGGTGTCCCCCAGGGCTCTGTTCTAGGCCCTCTCCTATTCTCGCTACATACCAAGTCACTTGGCTCTGTCATAACCTCACATGGTCTCTCCTATCATTGCTATGCAGACGACACACAATTAATCTTCTCCTTTCCCCCTTCTGATGACCAGGTGGCGAATCGCATCTCTGCATGTCTGGCAGACATATCAGTGTGGATGACGGATCACCACCTCAAGCTGAACCTCGGTTAAGACGGAGCTCCTCTTCCTCCCGGGGAAGGACTGCCCGTTCCATGATCTCGCCATCACGGTTGACAACTCCATTGTGTCCTCCTCCCAGAGCGCTAAGAACCTTGGCGTGATCCTGGACAACACCCTGTCGTTCTCAACTAACATCAAGGCGGTGGCCCGTTCCTGTAGGTTCATGCTCTACAACATCCGCAGAGTACGACCCTGCTCACACAGGAAGCGGCGCAGGTCCTAATCCAGGCACTTGTCATCTCCCGTCTGGATTACTGCAACTCGCTGTTGGCTGGGCTCCCTGCCTGTGCCATTAAACCCCTACAACTCATCCAGAACGCCGCAGCCCGTCTGGTGTTCAACCTTCCCAAGTTCTCTCACGTCACCCCGCTCCTCCGCTCTCTCCACTGGCTTCCAGTTGAAGCTTGCATCCGCTACAAGACCATGGTGCTTGCCTACGGAGCTGTGAGGGGAACGGCACCTCAGTACCTCCAGGCTCTGATCAGGCCCTACACCCAAACAAGGGCACTGCGTTCATCCACCTCTGGCCTGCTCGCCTCCCTACCACTGAGGAAGTACAGTTCCCGCTCAGCCCAGTCAAAACTGTTCGCTGCTCTGGCCCCCAATGGTGGAACAAACTCCCTCACGACGCCAGGACAGCGGAGTCAATCACCACCTTCCGGAGACACCTGAAACCCCACCTCTTTAAGGAATACCTAGGATAGGATAAAGTAATCCTTCTCACCCACCCCCCTTAAAAGATTTAGATGCACTATTGTAAAGTGGCTGTTCCACTGGATGTCATAAGGTGAATGCACCAATTTGTAAGTCGCTCTGGATAAGAGCGTCTGCTAAATGACTTAAATGTAAATATTGAATAAGGTCATTGTTTTTAATCTCTGAGAAATATCTCACAGCAACAAGAAAATACGATCCAGTTCAGTGATACAATTAATCATAGTAATCAATTGTATCATCAGTTAATGATGCATGTGAGTATAATACATAGTTCATCTCCTGTAAGGTACCACCACACTGTTTGCTCTAATAATGTATAATTGGCGGCTGTTTGTATTGTAAATTATTTAGTTTAAAGATTATTAAGATTATCATTGAAGTGGCCAAGATTTACACCAATCCATAACGTCAAGGAAGTGTATATTAAACTGGCAGAAAAACTTTACTTTAGGTTTAGGGGACAATCAATTAATTTCTTAGGGTTAAATTTAGGTTTAGGAATGAGGGTTAGGTTAAGATTAGGTATAATATCAGTGTTACTGTAAGGGTTTTCTTCTGGTGAAAGAAGAGGCGGACCAAAATGCAGCGTGGTGTTTATTCATGTTTTTAATAAAGACAACTATACATGAACAGACTAAACAAAACAAGAAAAGTGAAAACCTAAACAGTCCTATCTGGTGCAAACACAGAGACAGGAACAAACACACAGTGAAACCCAGGCTACCTAAGTATGATTCTCAATCAGAGACAACTAATGACACCTGCCTCTGATTGAGAACCATACTAGGCCGAAACATAGAAAAACAAACAGACTGCCCACCCAACTCACACCCTGACCATACTAAATAATACAAAACAAAGGAAATAAAGGTCAGAACGTGACAGTTACAGCTATTTCTTAGTGTGGTTGGATCATCTAAGACGATGATGAATCATCAGATGGCAACTCAAATGATGTCACTGTCACGGTTTTCATAAGGTGAAGGAGAGTCGGATCAAACTGCAGCGTGTATATTGTGATCCATGTTTAATAAAACAAACGTAACACGAATCCAAAACACAAACTCTACAAAACGATAAACGTAATGAAAACCGAAACAGCCTAAACTGGTGCAAACTAACACAGAATAAGGACGTCAAGACACTCAGGACAATCATCCACAATACAACCAAAGAATATGGCTGCCTAAATATGGTTCCCAATCAGAGACAACGAAAAGCACCTGCCTCTGATTGAGAACCACTCCAGACAGCCATAGACTTTGCTAGATAACCCCACTAGCTACAATCCCAAATACATACACACCAAAACCCCAAGACACACCACAATACAAAAACTCCATGCCACACCCTGGCCTGACCCAATACATGAAGAAAAACACAAAATACTTAGACCAGGGCGTGACAGTCACAGACTTTCCCTTGGCAGAATTGTGATAATATTCCGTTTGCAAATCTATGACAAGCACATGCTCCGTTGGGACATTCGGTGAGCATTTATGCATTATTAATGCTAATTCATAAGAGGCAAAGCCTTTTCAATGGAATCAGAATATATTAAATGCATGTTATTAAGCCTAGAATTGATTTATCTTGGACCATGGTAACATTAATTGTTGACTTGCCCTTAACATCTCGAGATATATACTTGTCGTCCAATTAAGTATGCCTCAGGTATTTCATGAGGGACCTCTTGCTCTCGTTTTATGATACATTCATGTGACTACAAGTGTTTTCTACATGCGTTTTTAAATATCAAAGTAAAAAAATATACTGTCTTTCATATTACAAGCCGTGGAAAGTGGAAGAACAACAGTATTAACTACATAACCAAAGGTAAACAAAAATGTCAACGCCACACCAAATTGCTCTCGCACTTAACTTAGTCTGGCCTGACACATCGTTGCCTCATCACTCGCCTACCCTGGATAATTTGCTCAGTGATTTGGCAGCGGCCCCTTAAGCGGTGTGGCTTAGATGAGGGGCCTCGCAATCTCTCCCCGCCTGCTCCCCGTAAGAGGCTTGTCTGATGTTGACTCCTTGGGGGAGAGGCTGGCCTGATTTCCACAACACTTGTCCACTCTGTAGTTTATCCAGGGGGCAGACTTCACCTGAGCTCTAATCCCCACTCCCCATCCTACTCTGATGTCTTCAGATATGCTCCTTGTACCCAGAGTCGTTGACCAGGTGGTGGAAGGCCAGTTGCTATCCTGGTGATGACGCCTTGGCTGTGTCTGAATTCTCTTCTAATCTACTTCTTACTAAAAGTATTTCAAATTACAAGTTATCGAACCCGTTCACATGGTTGGTTAATTCTGGAGACTCCTTTGGTGTCTTCAGAGTCAGGTTTTTCTACTCCATATGTAGAAAAGCAGTACACAGAATATCTTTGTTTTAGTTGATTGTGTTTTGTGTATATTTGTTTGCGTATGCAATTTGAGTCTTGCTGTACTTTACTTGTTTTTGATCATTTTGTTCTATGAAATTGTATATGCAGGGCTCCCTTGAAAAAGAGACACTGGTCTCAATGGTGACTCCCTGCTAAAATAGAGAAAACAAAATCTAATGATGTTATTCCCTGCCATTTGTTAATTTTCGTACAGCCCATACCTTTATCTGATTATCAGCTGTTGTCAAACACATGTGGGTCTGAAAATACTAATCATTAATGTGCTGCAAATTCATACCAAAGCATACTCAATTTGTGAATTTCACACCCTATAACATTTTCTATTTTTGCATACCCAAAAAGTAGACTATTTAGGATGCTAGTATGGGTATTCAGTCACAACACATTAATTAACAATGGGGGTATTCCATTTGGGACCTTCCAACTCTCCCTTAAATAGACCATTGGACATTCTAGGCTCCCCTTCCAGCCCTCCCCGAAATAGACAATTTGGAGCCTTCCAGCCCTACCTTCCAGCTCTCTGAAATACAATGCCTTTGGAAAGTTTTCAGACCCCTTGACTTTTTCCACATTTTGTTACATTACAACTTTATTCTAAAATGGATTTACATTTTTTAACTATACTATCTACACACAATACCCCATAATGACAAAAAGAAAAAAGTTATTTTAATGTTTTGCAAATTTATTAGAAATATAAACAGAAATACATTAATTACATAAGTATTCAGACCCCTTGTTATGAGACTCGAAATTGAGCTCAGATGCATCTTGTTTCAACAACTTGATTGGAGTCCACCTGTGGTAAATTCCATTGATTGGATACAATTTGGAAAGGTACACACCTTTTTATATAAGGTCCCACAGATGACAGTGCATGGCAGAGTAAAGTTCCGAGACAGGATTGTGTCGAGGTACAGATCCGGGGAAGGGTACCAAAAACTTTCTGCAGCATTGAAGGTCCCCAAAAAAACAGTGGCCTCCATCATTCTTAAATGGAAGAAGTTTGGGACGACCAAGACTCTTCCTAGAGCTGGCCCGCCCGCCCTGCCAAACTGAGCAAACGGGGGAGAAGGGCATTAGTCAGGGAGGTAACCAAGAACCCGAGTCACTCTGATTTAGCTCTAGAGTTCTAGAGTTCCTCTGTGGAGATGGGAGAACCTTCCAAAAGGACAACCATCACCGCAACACTCCACCAATCAGGCCTTTTTGGTAGTGGCCAGACGAAAGTAAAAGGCACATGACAGCCCTCTTGGAGTTTGCCAAAAGGCACCTAAACTCTCAGACCATGAGAAACAAGCTTCTCTGGTCTGATGAAACCAAGATTGAATGCCAAACGTCACATCTGGAGGCCCTACACCCAAACAAGGGCACTGCGTTCATCCACCTCTGGCCTGCTCGCCTCCCTACCACTGAGGAAGTACAGTTCCCGCTCAGCCTAGTCAAAACTGTTCGCTGCTCTGGCCCCCCAATGGTGGAACAAACTCCCTCACGACGCCAGGACAGCGGAGTCAATCACCACCTTCCGGAGACACCTGAAACCCCACCTCTTTAAGGAATACCTAGGATAGGATAAAGTAATCCTTCTCACCCCCCTTAAAAGATTTAGATGCACTATTGTAAAGTGGCTGTTCCACTGGATGTCATAAGGTGAATGCACCAATTTGTAAGTCGCTCTGGATAAGAACGTCTGCTAAATGACTTAAATGTAAATGTAAATCTGGAGGAAACCTGGCACCATCCCTATGGTGATGCATGATGATGTCAGAATCATGCTGTGGGGATGTTTTTAAGTGGTAGGCACTGGGGGACTAGTCAGGATTGAGACAAAGATGAATGGAGCAAAGTACAGAGATCCTTGACGAAAACCTGCTGCAAAGTTCTCAGGACCTTAAACTGGGGTGAAGGTTCACCTTCCAACAGGACAACGACCCTAAGCACACAGCCAAGACAACGCAGGAGTGGCTTCGGGACAAGTCTCTAAATGTCCTTAAGTGTCTCAGCCAGAGGCCGGACTTGAACCTGATCGAAGATCTCTGGAGAGACCTGAAAATACCTGTGCAGCAACGCTCCCAATCCGATCTGCAGAGAAGAATGGGAGAAACTCCCCATATGCAAGTGTGACAAGCTTGTAGCATCATACCCAAGAAGACTCAAGGCTGTAATCGCAGTCAAAAGGTACTTCCAACAAAGTACTGAGTAAAGAGACTGAATACATACAGTTAAAATAAAAAGTTTGTGAACCCTTTGCAATTTCCTGGATTTCTGCATTCATTACTCATAAAATGTGGTCTGATCTACGTCAAAATAATAGACAAACATAATCTGACTAAACTAACACACAAACAGGATTGACGTTTGTGCTCTTGGAGTGATCGCAGTACAACTGTTTGTTTTATTAGTTTAGTCAGATTGTGTTTGTCTATTATTGTGACTTCAATGAAGATCAGACCTCATTTTATGAATAATTAATGCAGAAATCCAGGTTTCATTATTTAAAAAAATGTTTTTGCTTAGTCATTGTGGGTATTGTATGGGGTATTGTTCGTAGATTAATGAGGGGGAAAAAATGTAATACATTTTAGAATAAGGCTGTAACCTAACAATGATGAAAAGGTCAAGGGGTCTGAATACCTTCCAAAGGCACTGTTGACAATTGTGGCACTGGCTGCTATACTAAATAAATGTGTTGGGTGTTAAAAAAAATACACATTTCATGGTATAACGGAAATAGAGCCGGGAATCGCTTTTGAACCTATTCTCTTTCATGTTGTCTCACTTGCAGGTCCAATGTTTTTAGCTCCCTTGACAATAGCATGGTCTGCATAGGAGCTTCACACAAGCAAGCAGCTACTTCATAGCAATTTGGGGTGCTCGCGTTAAGCTTGCTTTCACATTTAAGCACATTCACATTGCTTTTTTGACTCCTCAGGGGACACATTAACCGTAAATGCCATGGCCAAGGTAAAAGGCAATGCAGGCAGGTCCGTTAGTATCATCTCCTCAAGGGGTTAAGTGTGATGAGCTTTTGATCCGTTGTGGAACTATTAGCCTTCCTCTCCTCCAGCTTCTCTAGCTGCACAGATGGCACTGTGCACTTAATTCTCATTCTGCCCCTGAGATGCAGGCGGGCAGGTGGGCAGGCGGGCGGGTGAGCAGACAAGGCAGGGACATAGAGACATGAAAGGAGATGAGGTGGTGTAGTGAGCTATACCCTGGCTGTGTGTGCTTGACAAGTGATTCCTCTTCTGCTTTAACATCTTGCAGCTCCCCCCCTACTTTGTGCAATTTCCGCCTGAAGACATACCCAAATCTAACAGCCTGTAGCTCAGGCACAGAACCAAGGATATGCATATTCTTGGTACCATTTGAAGGAAAACACTCTGAAGTAAATGTGAATTGAATGTAGGAGAATAACACACAATAGATCTGGTTTAGATAAAACAATGAAAAAAAACATATGTATTTTTATTTTTGTATCATCTTGAAAATTAACAAGATAGGATGATGGTGACAATTTCAGTGAAAAATATAAGAGGGCAACAGTACTTGTGCAAAGTTTCAGAATGATAACTTCCGAAATGAGTGTGCTCCATGACATTTATCATGAAGTCACCCAGGTGTCCCACACAAGTAGCCCAAATGTGGCCAAATTGGTGAAGGTATACATTTTGAAACAAATAACTATATACAAAATACCAAAATGGTATTCTAACACGCCCCCCCCCCCAAAAAAAAAGAAAATGGAGAAAAAGAATGGGGAGAAAAAAAAAAATAATAATTATTGATAAAAAAAACATGGGAAAAAAATATATACATGTACAAAATAACATGGGTAACTATTTACACACTTTCAATATTTGGAAGACCCTCAGTCCTCTATCAAATCTATTCATATAGCCCTTCGTAAATCAGCTAATATCTCAAAGTGCTGTACAGAAACCCAGCCTAAAACCCCAAACAGCAAGCAATGCAGGTGTAGAAGCACGGTGGCTAGGAAAAACTCCCGAGAGGCAAAAACCTAGGAAGAGACCTAGAGAGGAACCAGACTATGAGAGTTGGCCAGTCCTCTTCTGGCTGTGCCGGGTGGAGATCAGTGGTTGTAGAGGGTGCAACAGGACAGCACCTCGAGTAAAAATAAACAGTTTAGGGTTCCATATCCGCAGACAGAACAGTTGAAACTGGAACAGCGGCAAGGCCAGGTGGGCTGGGGACAGCAAGGAGTCATCATGCCAGGTAGTCCTGATGCATGGTCCTAGGGCTCAGGTCCTCTGAGAGAGAGAATTAGAGAGAGCATACTTAAATTCACACAGGACACCGGATAAGACTCTCATTCGGAGTCAGTGTCACTGTGAAAGAAAATGTTCAGTTAGAATAGTTTCACATATGAGCCCTGTATCAACAGGTATAATAAACAGATATATAGAGTTGAAGGTTGAATATATTATTATATTATTATTATTACCTGCTAGATCTGTCTCTTTTATATGACATTTCAGCTAGATCTACTGTCTCTATTATATTATGACAGACCAGCTAGGTCTACTGTCTTTATTATATTACAACAGACCAGCTGTATCTACTGTGTCGTGGAAATGTCCTCTATTTACCAAATCATGGGAGCAAACCACACACACAAGTCATGTCACGCCTTGGTCTTAGTATTTTGTGTTTTCTTTCTTTATTTGGTCAGGCCAGGGTGTGACATGAGTTATTGTGGTGTGTTTTTTGTCTTTGGGTTTTATGGGGTGACTAATTAGTCTATGGCTGCCTGATGCGGTTCTCAATCAGTCAGGTGATTTATCGTTGTCTCTGATTTGGGAACCATATTTAGGCAGCCATATTCTGTGAGTTTTCGTGGGTGATTGTTCCTGTCTCTGTGTTAGTTATTCACCAGACAGGCTGTATAGGTTTTCACGTTCCGTTTGTTGTTTTGTAATATTTAAAGTTATTTCATGGATCGTTCAGTTTCATTAAAGAACATGAGTAAACACCACGCTGCATTTTGGTCCTCTCCTTCAACAGTCGAACGCCGTTACAGAATCACCCACCACACCCAGACCAAGCAGCGTGGTAACAGGCAGCGACAGCAGGAGCAGCGAAAGGAGGAATAGACATAGGAGGACGTTATGGACAGCAGGAGTATAGAGTATACGACTTGGGAGGAAATAGACAGGTGGGCGGGCGACCCAGAGAGAGTGCCGGAGCCCGCCTGGGATTCGCTGGAGCAGTGCGAAGAGGGCTATAGGAGAATGGAGTCGAAGAGAAAAACACGGCGGCGCAGAAAGAAACCCGAAAGTCAGCCCCAAAAATGTATTGGGGGGGGCTCAGGGAGAGTGTGGCAGAGTCAGGGTTCAGACCTGAGCCAACTCCCCCTGTTAATCGTGAGGAGCCGCGATCAAAGGACTTCTGGACTTGGGAGGAGATATTGGACGGAAAAGGACCCTGGGCACAGCCTGGTGAATATCGATGCCCCAAAGAAGAACTGGAGGCGAAGAAAGCGGAGAGGCGCTGGTATGAAGAGGCAGCACGACGACGTGGATGGAAGCCTGAGAGTCAGCCCCAAAAAATTATTGGGGGGA
Source organism: Oncorhynchus keta (assembly GCF_023373465.1). Taxonomy (NCBI): domain Eukaryota; kingdom Metazoa; phylum Chordata; class Actinopteri; order Salmoniformes; family Salmonidae; genus Oncorhynchus; species Oncorhynchus keta. Next base: position 24,261,092 of record NC_068431.1, read on the forward strand.
GGCTTATGCCAGGTAGGAGACCTGCGCAAACTCCCTGTGCTTACCGGGGGGCTAGAGAGACCGGGCAGGCACCGTGTTATGCTATGGAGCGCACGGTGTCTCCAGTGCGGGTGCATTGCCCGGTGCGGTACATACCAGCTCTTCGTATTGGCCGGGCTAGAGTGGGCATCGAGCCAGGTAAGGTTGGGCAGGCTCGGTGCTCAAGAGCTCCAGTGCGCCTGTACGGTCCGGTCTATCCAGTGCCACCTCCACACACCAGTCCTCCGGTGGCAGCTCCCCGCACCAGGCTTCCTGTTCTCTATCCAGTTCCACCTGTGCCAGCACCACGCATCAGGCCTACAGTGCGCCTCGCCTCTCCAGCGCTGCTGGAGTCTCCTGCCTGTTCAGCGCTTCCAGAGCCTTCCTCCTCTACAGCGCTGCTGGAGTCTCCCGCCTGTTCAGCGCTGTCGGATCCTTTCTCCTCTACAGCGCTACCGGAGTCTCCCACCTGTTTAGCACAGCCAGAACCTTCCTCCTCTACAGCGCTGCCGGAGCCTCCTGCCTGTTCAGCGCTGCCGGAGCCTCCTGCCTGTTCAGCGCAGCCTGAGCTGTCAGCCTGCATGGAGCATCCAGAGCTGTCAGCCTGCATGGAGCATCCAGAGCTGTCAGCCTGCATGGAGCATCCAGAGCTGTCAGCCTGCATGGAGCATCCAGAGCTGTCAGCCTGCATGGAGCATCCAGAGCTGTCAGCCTGCATGGAGCAGCCAGAGCTGTCAGCCTGCATGGAGCAGCCAGAGCTGTCAGTCTGCATGGAGCAGCCAGAGCTGTCAGTCTGCATGGAGCAGCCAGAGCTGCCAGTCTGCATGGAGCTGCCAGTCTGCATGGAGCAGCCAGTCTGCATGGAGCAGCCAGAGCTGCCAGTCTGCATGGAGCAGCCAGAGCTGCCAGTCTGCATGGAGCAGCCAGAGCTGCCAGTCTGCATGGAGCAGCCAGTCTGCATGGAGCAGCCAGAGCTGCCAGTCTGCATGGAGCAGCCAGTCTGCATGGAGCAGCCAGAGCTGCCAATCTGCATGCAGCAGCCAGAGCTGCCAGTCTGCATGGAGCAGCCAGAGCTGTCAGTCTGCATGGAGCAGCCAGAGCTGCCAGTCTGCATGGAGCTGCCAGTCTGCATGGAGCAGCCAGAGCTGCCAATCTGCATGCAGCAGCCAGAGCTGCCAGTCTGCATGGAGCAGCCAGAGCTGTCAGTCTGCATGGAGCAGCCAGAGCTGCCAGTCTGCATGGAGCAGCCAGTCTGCATGGAGCAGCCAGAGCTGCCAGTCTGCATGGAGCAGCCAGAGCTGCCAGTCTGCATGGAGCTGCCAGTCTGCATGGAGCAGCCAGAGCTGCCAATCTGCATGCAGCAGCCAGAGCTGTCAGTCTGCATGGAGCAGCCAGAGCTGTCAGTCTGCATGGAGCAGCCAGAGCTGCCAGTCTGCATGGAGCTGCCAGAGCTGCCAATCTGCATGCAGCAGCCAGAGCTGCCAGTCTGCATGGAGCAGCCAGAGCTGTCAGTCTGCATGGAGCAGCCAGAGCTGCCAGTCTGCATGGAGCAGCCAGTCTGCATGGAGCAGCCAGAGCTGCCAGTCTGCATGGAGCAGCCAGAGCTGCCAGTCTGCATGGAGCTGCCAGTCTGCATGGAGCAGCCAGAGCAGCTAGATCCGCCAGTCAGCCATGATCTTCCAGACCTGCCAGTCAGCCATGATCTTCCAGACCTGCCAGTCAACCAGATTCTTCCAGACCTGCCAGTCAACCAGGTTCTTCCAGACCTGCCAGTCAACCAGGTTCTTCCAGACCTGCCAGTCAACCAGATTCTTCCTTTCAACCAGACTCTTCCAGATCTGCCAGTCAACCAGACTCTTCCAGATCCGCCAGCCAGCCAGGATCTGCCGGAACCAACTACCTGCCTGAGCTTTCCCTCAGTGCTGGGCTTTCTCTCAGTGCTGTGCTTTCCCTCAGTCCCGAGCTGCCCCTCAGTCCCGAGCTGCCCCTCAGTCCCGAGCTGCCCCTCAGTCCCGAGCTGCCCCTCAGTCCAGTGGGGTTCTGGGTGAGGACTACTAGGCCATGGTCGGTGGCGAGGGTGGACTATCCCAGGACGCGAAGGGGAGGAAATAAGACATTTATGGAGTGGGGTCCACGTCCCGAGCCGGAGCCGCCACCATGGGCAGACGCCCACCCGGACCCTCCCTATGGTTTTGAGGTGCGTCCGGGAGTCCGCACCTTAGGGGGATTCTGTCACGCCTTGGTCTTAGTATTTTGTGTTTTCTTTCTTTATTTGGTCAGGCCAGGGTGTGACGTGGGTTATTGTGGTGTGTTTTTTTTTTTGTCATGGGGTTTTGTGGGGTGACTAATTAGTCTATGGTTGCCTGAGGCTGTTCTCAATCAGAGTCAGGTGATTTATCGTTGTCTCTGATTGGGAACAATATTTAGGCAGCCATATTCTGTGAGTGTTTTCGTGGGTGATTGTTCCTGTCTCTGTGTTAGTTATGCACCAGACAGGCTGTATAGGTTTTCATGTTCCGTTTGTTGTTTTGTAATATTTATAGTTATTTCATGTATCGTTCAGTTTCATTAAAGAACATGAGTAACCACCACGCTGCATTTTGGTCCTCTCCTTCAACAGACGAACGCCGTTACAAGTCAGAGTTAGTTATCAAAGTCCATCTTTAATTATATGAGCTCTATCACAATCCTGTGACTCTCAGGTAATTCAGTGTCTCTCAATGAATTCTCTGAGAGCCCCCTTCTGTATTGTAACTGCGATCCTTTAACCTCTTGCTCCTACCTAGACATCTGGAAATGCAAATGCACTACGCTAAATGCTAATAGCACTCGTTAAAACTCAAACGTTCATTAAAATACACATGCAGGGTATTGAATTAAAGCTGCACTCGTTGTGAATTCAGGCAACGAGTCAGATTTTTTAAATGCTTTTCGTCGAAAGCATGAGAAGCTATTATCTGATGGCATGTAACACCCCAAAAGACCCGCAGGGGACGTAAACAAAATAATTAGCATAGTCGGCGCTACACAAAACGCACAAATAAAATATAAAACATTCATTACCTTTGACCATCTTCTTTGTTGGCACTCCTAGATGTCCCATAAACACTATCGGGTCTTTTTTTTCCCGATTAAATCGGTCCATATATATAGCCTAGATATCGATCTATGAAGACTGTGTGATCAACGGTAAAAATAGCGTTTTGTAACGTCATTTTTTTTAATTAAAAAAGTTGACGATAAACTTTCACAAAACACTTCGAAATACTTTTGTAATGCAACTTTAGGTATTAGTAAACGTTAATAAGCGATCAAATTGATCACGAGGCAATGTATATTCTATAGCCGTACGTCTGGAAATAATGTCCAGGTAAATCTCAACCAAAATATCCGGTCGGAGACCTGAAGAAATGGGCTGTCTCTTCTTCGTTTGACCAAGAAACAAAGCCTAGGCAAATGACAAGACTGTTGACATTGTGTGGAAGCTGTAGGTATTGCAACCTCGGCCCCATTTAATGTGTATCACCTTTATCAATCGGTTGAAGTGGCGCATGGATATATTTTTCCATTTTCAGTGATCAGATTTTCCTGCACTTTTCGATGAAACGCACGTTCTGTTATAGTCACAGCCATGATTTAACCAGTTTTATAAATGTCTGAGTGTTTTCTATCCACACATGCTAATCATATGCATATACTATATTCCTGGCATGAGTAGCAGGGCGCTGAAATGTTGCGCGATTTTTAACAGAATGTTCGAAAAAGTAGGGGGTAGGAGTAACAGGTTAATAGCAAAGAACACACATAGTCAGACAGCATATCCATAATAAATCGTTCAGCTTTGTCTCCTTACTCAAACCCCAGAACCATAAACCAATCCTCCATATCAACAGGCATATATCAAATCATCCTATCTTGACAAGATCACAGAGACACACTGACTGGCACACAGACATTGTGGAGCCAAGAGATACACGCTTGATGATCCCTTGACCTCTCCCCTCTCTGCGGCCCATGCAACTTAGTCTTGACATAGAACAGATACTGCAACCCTGCCACAGTATTATACAAAAATAACATTCTCGATGAGAAGTAACTTACAAACATATGATGAATGTAAAACATCTTACCTATGTTACCAACCAATTCTGATTATTTCCACAACAACTGTCTCCAATTCCCTTTCGCCATTGATGTGGTCCTGCCCTCTCCTCAACAGCCTCAAATAGGCTATTTCATGTGGGTTGGGGTGGGGCGGCAGACACTCGCATCTCACATTTCATGACATTAAATGTTTATATATTGCTTCTAAAATAAATAAATAAATCACAAATAATATTTTATATTATTAATTTCAAAGAAGGGCATTAGCATGATAAGAACTTACCAGTCCAAAACTATGTCCTCTCCCGTTCAAAAAATATTCCTCCACAATCGCTAAATGAATCGTCCTACAACAATCTGTCTCACCTTCCCACCTTCCCAATCAATTTATTCTAAAGTTGTGTGTACATCTGTATATCTAGACTTGACTTAGTCACCATAATGATTGATATATAAACAGCTGAATATGTGCATTCACCAAACAATGCAATGCGTAATATGTGTTTCTCCTTCCGGTATGAAAATTCAATAGCGCATGACTCTTACGCTGGAGCTTACTACATGGGTTGGTCTTGCAACACATAAACATGGCATATTGGCCTTTAGCTCATTGGCTATCTACCCAGCTAGATTTCAAGACGATCAGTGGTCATTGGGTTAAAAGACAGCGAAACAGCGGGAAAATCATTGGTGCACAATGATGTCATTACTTGTTGTCTTCAAATCGATTTCTTTCAGTCAATACGTCCTGCGAAAATGGCCCATCAGGTTTGATTGTGTTACAAACAAATCAGTTGATTGCAGTGAAACCAAACATGACTGGAAACGTCACGTTCTGTGTGAGTGATTTACTGGAATGTGTCGTTGAAAATGGAATGAGACGGAATTCACTACACAAGCGGTTCACAAAATGTTTAGTGTTAGGCTATAAAAACGGATTTTATCAAACAAAAGATCATTCATTGTGTAACAATGAGCATTGGAATTGCAAACAGACGAAGATCGTCAGAGGTAAACAATTTATTTTAATGCAGTTTGTGATTATGTTACCCCTGTGCTGGTTTAAAAAAATATGTATGGGGCTCTATGCTCAGATAATCGCATGGTATTCTTTCGCAGTAAATCCTTTTTTGAATCTGACAACGCAGTTGGATTAGCAAGATTCTAGGCTTTCGGTACATGTGAGACACTTGTATTTTCATGAATGTTTAATATGACTATTTATGTAGCGATCACCGTATGTTGTGGAATTTCAGCCCGCTCGCGGGTTCCGTGCGCAGAGAGGTTAATAACAGAGAGACTCCTGGAGGCAGTCGTGTGTCATTTACAGGTGGGTTCGAAGAGTACTTCAAACTCCCGACGTCTGCATTCAATGAATTTCTTTCCAACTCTCTTTTCCCCTCTTTGCCTCTTTTGACCTCAATCTTTCCCAATCCCCTCCAACTCACAAGGCAGGCAATATGCTTGACCTCATCTTTACAACTTTGTTTCCTTTTCTGTCTCCTTTTCCTCCAAACCTAACCACTCAGCCCCTACCCAGATGGTCATGCACCGTCACAATCATTGCTCTCTCTCTCTCTCCCAGTACTCCCTCCTCTTGAGGAAAACTAAACTTCCGGAGGACCTATCATCCTTTCACTCCCTCCTCTCTACCTTCTCTTTCTCTGTATCTGCTGCAAAGCCACTTTCTACCACTAAATTTCAAGCTTCTGCCTCTAACCCTAGGAAACTTTTCCACCTTCTCCTCCCTCCTTAACCCTCCACCCCTTCCTCCCTCTCTGCGGACAACTTTGTCAACCACTTTGAAAAAAAGGTTGACAACAATCACTACTCATTCACTCAGCCTATTGAGTCCACTGGACACTCACACAGAACTACCCTACGCCTTGACCTCTTTTTCCTCTCACTCTCCAGATAACATCCTGCGACTAGTGAGGTCCGGCCGCCCGACAACCCGTCCGCTTGACCCCACCCCCCCATCCCTTATCGGAAACCTTCTCCCATTTCTCACTTCCCTCATCAACTCATCCCTGACCACTGGCTGCATCCCCTCTGACTTCAAAATGGCCCGAGTTGCTCCGCTCCTCAAGAAACCAACACTTGACTCATCGTATGTCAAAAACTATAGACCTGTATCCCTTCTTTCTTTTCTTTCCAAAACACTTGATCGTGCTGTCTCTGAACAACTTTCTCGTTATCTCTCGCAGAATGATCTTCTTGAAGCCTAACTGGTTAGGATCAAGATGGGTCCCTCAAATGAGACTGCTCTTCTCTGTGTCACAGAGGCTCTCCGCACTGCCAAAGCTGACTCTCTCTCCTCTGTTCTCATCCTCCTAGATATATCTGTGCCTTCAACACCGCAAATCATCAGATCCTCCACTCCACCCTCTCAGGGTTGGGCATCTCAGGCTCTGAACACTTCTATTGCATTCTACCTGGCAGGCCATCAGGTGATGTGGAGAGGATCTGTGTTTGCACCACGTACTCTCACTACTGGTGTCCCCCAGGGCCCGGTTCTAGGCCCTCTCCTCTTCTCTCTATGCACCAAGTCCATAAGCCCCATTATATCCTCACATGGTCTCTCCTATTATAGTTATGTGGATGACACTCAACTACTTTTCTCCTTCCCCCCCTTCTGACACCCAGGTTGCAACACACATCTCTGCATGCCTGGCAGATATCTCAACCTGGACGCTGGCCTACCACCTCAATATCGACAAGACTGAATTGCTCTACCTCCCGGGGAAGGCCGGCCCACTCAAAGACCTCTGCATCGCGGTTGGCAACTCCACAGTGTCGTCCTCCCAGAGTGCAAAGAACCTTGGCATGACCCTGCACAACACCACTGTTGTTCTCTGCAAACATCAAAGCAGTGACCCGTAGCGTACAGCCCTACCTAAAACAGGAAGCTGCACAGGTCCTAATCCAGGAACTTGTCCTCTCTCGCCTGGACTACTGCAACTCGCTGTTGGGTTCCTAGCTTGTGCCATCAAACCCATGCAACTTAACCAGAATGCTGCAGCCCACCTGGTTTTCAACCTTCCCAGGTTCTTTCATGTCACCCAGCTCCTCCACACACTCTACTGGCGTCCAGTCGAGGTTTACATCCACAACAAGACTGTGGTGCTTACTTACGGAATAACAAGAGTAACTTTCCATCCCTACCTTCAGGCTATGCTCAAACCAAACACACCAACCCAGGCACTCCTGGCACTCAGGTCTCTTGGAAACCCCAACACTTTTATCTCAGACTACTGATAGATATGTTATATGTGGTTGTCCCACCTAGCTATTTTAAGATTAACTGTCAGTCGCTCTGGACTAAAATGTAAAAATGTTAAATATACTGCTCTAAAGAGGCTCTCTAACAAGCTACCCAGGACATGGTGCTTCTAGCTTTTTGACCAAGTCTGTCACTTTCTATGGAGGGTTTTTAACTGGGTTGTCAGTTAGCTTGGTTTTACATTTAGTTCTCGTGACTTGAATAATCCACATTCTACTTTTTGTTGAATTGACGAGCTATATGTTGATGTAATGAGAGTACCTTCGGAAAGTATTCAGACCCCTTGAAATTTCCACATTTTGTTTGTTTACAGCCAAACAAAGCATTTGAGCAAATTAATAAAAAATACAAAAAATGAAATATCACATTTACAGTATTCAGACCCTTTACTCAGTACTTTCTTGAAGCACCTTTTGGCAGCGATTACAGCCTAGAGTTGTATTGGGTGTGACACTACAAGCTTGGCACACTTGCATCTGGGGAGTTTCTCCCATTCTTCTCTGCAGATCCTCTCAAGCTTTGTGAGGTTGGATGGGGAGTGTTGCTGCACAGCTATCAGGTCTACCTAGAGATGTTCGATCAGGTTCAAGTCTGGGCTCTGGCTGGGCCACTCAAGGACATTTAGAGACTTATCCCGCAGCCACTCCTGTATTGTCTTGTCTGTGTGCTTAGGATCGTTGTCCTGTTGAAAGGTGAACCTTCACCCCAGTCTGAGGTCCTGAGTGCTCTGGAGCAGGTTTTCATCAAGGAGCGCTCTGTAATTTGCCCAATTCATCTTTGCCTCAAACCTGACTAGTCTTCTAGTCCCTGCCGCTGAAAAACATCCCCACAGCATGATGCTGCCACCACCATGCTTCACCATAGGGATGGTGCCAGGTTTCCTCCAGGCGTGACACTTGGCATTCGGGCCAAAGAGTTCAATCTTGGTTTCATCACACCAGATAACCTTGTTTCTCATGATCTGCAAGTTCTTTAGGTGTCTTTTGGCAAACTCCAAGCAGGCTGTTGTATCTTTTACTGAGGAGTGGCTTCCATCTGTCCACTCTACCATAAAGGCCTGATTGGTGGAGTGCTGCAGAGATGATTGTCCTTCTGAAAGGTTCTCCCATTGCCACAGAAAAACTCTGGACCTCTGTCAGAGTTCCCATCGGGTTCTTGGTCACCTGCCTGGCCAAGACCCTTCTCTCCCGATTTCTCAGTTTGGATAGGCGGCCAGCTCTAGGAAGAGTCTTGGGGGTTCCAAACTTTTTCCATTTAACCTGTTAGTCCTATAGGGGCAGTATTTCATTTTTGGATAAAAAGACGTGCCCGTTTTAAGCGCAATATTTTGTCACGAAAAGATGCTCGACTATGCTTGGAATTGATAGTCTTGGAAAGAAGACACTCTGACGTTTCCAGAACTGCAAAGATTTTCACTGTGAGTGCCATAGAACAAAATCTACAGGCAAAACCAAGATGTTTGAGTGACCAGGAAATCAACAGGATTCCTGGAGGCACGTTTTCCATGATCTCCTTATATGGCTGTGAATGCGACAGGAATGAACGGACACTTCCTATCGTTTCCCCCAGGTGTCTGCAGCATTGTGACGTATTTGTAGGCATATCATTGGAAGATTGACCATAAGAGCCTACAATTACCAAGTGTCCCGCACGGTGTCTGCGTGGAAATTGGTGCGCAAAAGTCAGGTCCCAGTATTTTTCCATCCGAATCAGAGAAGAATGCACGCTTCTAGGACTGGCATTTCAATGAAGAGATATATGACAAAACACCTTGAGGATTGATTCAAACAACGTTTTCCATGTTTCAGTCGATATTATGGAGTTAATTCGGAAAAAGTTCGACGTTTAGGTGACTGAATTTTCGGTTAGTTTCGGTAGCCAAATGCATAGTAACAAAACGGAACGTTGTGTCCTACACAAGCATCTTTCAGGAAAAACTGGACATCTGCTATGTAACTGAGAGTCTCCTCATTGAAACATCTGAAGTTCTTCAAAGGTAAATTATTTTATTTGATCCCTTTGCTGGTTTTTGTGAATGTTGCGTGCTAAATGCTAACGCTAAATGCTAAGCTAGCTATCTCCACTCTTACACAAATTATTGATTTTCTCTGGTTCTAAAGCATATTTTGAAAATCTGAGACGACAGGATTGTTAAGAAAAGGCTAAGCTTGAGGACAGGCATATTTATTTCATTTCATTTGCAATTTTCAGAAATCGCTAATGTTGCGTTATGGTAATGAGCTTGAGGCTGTAGTCACGATCCCGCATGCGGGATGGGGCGGCCTGGAGTCCACTGTGTTCCTGGGGACCTTCAATGCTGCAGAAATGTTTTGGTACCCTTCCCCAGATCTGTACCTCGACACAATCCTGTCTCGGAGCTCTACTGACAATTGTTTCGACCTCATGGCTTGGTTTTTGCTCTGACATGCACAGTCAACTATGGGACCTTTATATAGACAGGTGTGTGCCTTTCCAAATCATGTCCTATCAGTTGAATTTACCACAGGTGGACTCCAATCAAGTTGTAGAAAAATCTCAAGGATGATTAATGGAAACAGGATGTGCCATAGCTCAATTTCGAGTCTCACAGCAAAGGGTCTGAATACGTATGTAAATAAGAGAGATATATATATATATATATATATAATACATTTTTATAATAAATTTGCAAACATTTCTAAAAACCTGTTTCCATTTTGTCATTATGGGGTAAGTTTCTCACTCATCATTATTCCCGATTCATTCAGTTTAATGTCACCAATTGGCCTTGGATTCCTCTGACCTGGTGTCCCAGGTCTGCCATCCTGACTATATGGTAATCAAAGCACTAAGATGACAAACAAGCAACGTTTCACTTCCACAGAAAGAGCCTTATACCTTTCAGTTCTTTGCAGGAGAGCAACAACCCCATTGTTAGTTGACTGCTCTCAGCTGGGGCTTGTTTTCCAGTGAGAGGTCCTCAGGCAGGCTAAGTCTCTAATAGTGGAGCTTTATTTTTTATTTTATTTTACCTTTATTTAACTAGGCAAGTCAGTTAAGAACAAATTCTTATTTCAATGACGGCCTAGGAACAGTGGGTTACCTGCCTTGTTCAGGGGCAGAACATGTGTGGCATAGAGGTCACTGCACCACACCACCACCCGTTACAGATTTACTTGATAAAAATAATCTTGTCAGAAGTAAAACCACTCAGACAGAAAACTCTGCCTCACTCAAGTTTACGCAATCTTTAGAGACTTCGTAGGTTTTTTCATTGAAATATAAATAGAAATATAAAATGTCTGCCTTCCAGCACTGTATGAAAAAGAGAATCGATAAACCAAAAAGTTAACTAAACTAAGTCTCCTCCCTTGGTACATCAAGATCTATATGAATGCTCTAAGGGTGAACATCAAAAATGTTATTGACCAGCATAATGCCTAATCATGCATTCCATTTTATGCAGTCGCACCAAAGGTATTACTCTTTAGCAGAAACATCAATACTATGATATTCCTTTAGGTGGTCAGTGTTTTTGCTGCTACTTCAACACAAATCCCTATGAAAATCTTAAACTGAATGAAATAATACCACAGGACTAATACAGGGTTTGCAAAAACACCTCAATTGTCAACTGTTTGTGACACCTGGAGCACTTGCATGAGATAACAGACATACTTGCATCGATCTCAAAGTTATGAATGTGTTTTGTATCAGCAACAAAAATATCAAAGTGTAACTTTACCACCATAGAAACTCTCATTACTATAGCCTTGAAGTCATTGCACCACGTAATGGAACATGCTATATAATGCACTTATAAATCAAAATCTTTATGGGGATATGCAGAAAATATGGCATTGCATATACTGGAGTGAGTCCGAGACGGTTCTTACATAATTTGCTTGAGCTAGTTTGGCCAATGAATGGTTTATGCAAAACCACAACTAGTCATTATTAATTAGGCCTCAGAAAGGGAGGCAGATGGAGCGAGAAATTGTAAAGTCAGTGACTTGGAAGGCTCAATAGAATGTTTAAGGGTTTAAAATTGGATTTATTTCCATTGCCAATTAATCTTATTTGGACTCCCCCATAATATCCCTTTCTTCCTTAATTCTCATTGTGGAACTACCAAACTGACAACAATGATTACAGGGGCGCATACAGTACATACAGGTAACGGCCAAAATAATGGAAACACTTGAATAAATAAGGGATGCAAAGTATATTGAAAGCAGGTGCTTCCACACAGGTGTGGTTCCTGAGTTAATTAAGCACTACCATCCCATCATACTTTGGTGCATGTATAAAAACGCTGGTTAGGCCATTATTTTGTAAAGAACGGGAAAGCCCGCACACTGTTTATACTCCCAATTCACCTTATTATTTATAATAATGTTTAGATCCAAAACTGATCTTCATCAGGTCAAACAGACTGAGTGCTCATGTAAAGGACTTCACGCTGCTTGCTTAGCAAGTACCACTTCCTCCCAATTCGGACCAAATGCGCGCAGTGACTCTAATCAAAAACAACTTGCGTACCTATAATAATTCGATATCAATGAGATGGGAATATGTAGAATTTACAGAAATTGTAATGCAAATGTAAATGCTATGTTCTACTGTTCACTCGTCGTCCAATCAAAATGCAGTTAAGAACATTAGTGTTTTATTTTAGTGTTAATATAGAAGTTTGAAAAGCAAAGTTTTTTTTGTTGATGATCAGACCTGAAATTGCTTCATTGTATACATACATATGTACAAAATGACAAGTGCAGACCTGGATGGCAAGACAAATCAATATAATGTATTCATGTAAGAAATTGTCTGATATCAAACTCTTGGTTCAGACCTTTAGAAGACATGGTAGACAAATGGTGAATACAATACAATTATCTCCTCAGTAATAGATTATCAGTATCTCAGTATCTGTTCGATACCAATGTATCTCAGAGAGCTGATGTCGTTTCACCCCCCTGCCAAACCCCCCGCATCTCCACCAACCACAAGGATACATTCCCGTGGTTGGCAGATAGCAGGTTGACTGGTATGTCAGACCCTGTGAACACAGGATACTGGTAAGTACAACACAATAAACAAACAGTATAACTCATAACACACAGCTGTCTGTGCGGGTTGCTACACAGCCCCCCCACCACAAAGTCCCTCGTTCCCGAGAGAACAAACTCTGAAGCGACCCGGATGTCTCCTTTTTCTGTGTGGGCGTGATTGGTGCAGAGTGTCCCGATGTAGAACAGGGGGCTTAGTCTGTGGTAGGGGGGTGCCCCTCTGGGGCCCAGCAGATGAAGGCAGGGACATGGGGGGACAAGGATGAGGGAACAGGGGATACAGTCCGTGGCTCCAGGAACCACTCGGTGACACAGGGAGGAAAACTGGGTGAGTGGGCTGTCTGGAGCCTTGGGGAATGTTATTGCCAGAGGGGGGGATTGTAGGGGCCCTGGGGTTTGGGGAGAAGAGGCCCCTCTGTATGGGGCTAACCTGTTCCTGTGCAGTGCCACCTTTCTCCCCCTAGGAGAAAGCTGCGCCCGGTACGCAACCTCTCCTACTCTCCCCAGGACGCTGCAGGGCCCCACCCAGTGGCTGTCCAACTTGGAGCATCACAGGGGGCTGTAGACCCAGACCAGTTCCCCAGCCACAAAGCGCCTCCCCCGGATGTGCAAGTCATAATTCCTCTTCTGCCTCAGACCTGCATTCACCAGCCGCTCTCTGGTGAAGGTGTGGGCTGTCTCCAGATGGTCCTGGAGTCTCCGGAAATACCGCTCCCGGGGAAACAGGAATGCTATCCAGGGGCCGACCAAATGCCATCTCTGCAGGGGTGCAGATCTCTCTCCCCAGCATAAGGGCAGACATGTAGGAGGTGTAGTCTTGGACAGGGAAGCGGCATCCCATGAGGACCATGGGCAGGTGCTTGTCCCAGTCACGCTGGTGTTTGGCTTGGTCGATGGCCAGCTGCTGTCCACGCATTTTGTTGAAGTGCTCCACAAGGCCATCAATTTGAGGATGGAGAGGAGTAGTGCGGGTCTTGTGCATACCCAGCCTCTCACACATGGTGGCAAACTCACGGGACTCAAAGTATCTGCCTTGGTCGCTGTCGATGGACTCTGCAGCTCCAAACCTGCTGAACATCCCCACTGTCAGGGCATCGAGGATGGTCTCTGCCTCCTGGTCAGGCAGAGCATAGGCCTCGGGCCATTTTGTGAAATAGTCCATGTCCGTGAGCACCCAGTGGTTTCAACCTGGCACAATATCTGGGCTCACCAGGAGTACTGTGGATTTGGTGTCAGCCATGGCAGAGCAGGTCACCCCCTCCACAGTGACATGAGTGCCCAACATAGGTCCGGCCCACCACAACAACAGGCTCCATCTGCTCGCACTCGTCTGCTTCCGGGGGAAGTGGAGCCTTGCTCCCCTGTCCATGCTAGTGGGCTCCTCCTGGCGATGGTGATGGTTGGGAAAGAGAGGCAGGGGTCCGCACTGCCCCATCTATGCGGACCCCAAGACGTTTCCCTGAGCTCTGGGGGACATGGGGTAATTCTAGCGCAGATAGCCTGGCTGGCAACACCCACAGCAGACCATGGGACCAGGGCGTGTGTTGTGTGCCCCCTGTAAAGACACAGTACGAATTACTTCAGCCACCCATGCAGACTTTTTCGGCTCTGCGCTGCTCTGCACCACAGCCCGCACAGTGGGTGTGTCTCCATGCACCCCCACCAAAGCCCCTGCTGAAGCCTCAGCCCACACAAGCTCCCTCCCCAAAGCCATCTCCAAGGCTTTCTGCAATGACTCAGGATGAGCCAGCTGTCTGTTTGCGCAGCTCCGTAAGAGAGAGCACCTGCATGAACTGGTCCCGTGCTAGCTCGCTCTGCACGGAGGGTTGCATGTGAGCATATGTCTGCCAAGAGAGGTTCTCAATGTCATTAGCTAGCATCCGTAGTGGCTCTCCAGGCTGACTGTGTCTATTACTCAGTTCGGAATATAGCAGCCTGGGCCGTACACACTGTCCAAAGCACCTCATCAGTGCTCCAACTAAAGCCCCATAATCACGTCTATCCTCAGGGCTAATCAATATCAAACAGGACAGAGTATCATCCGTGAGGCACAAAGCCAGCTGCAGCGGCCCATCTTCATTCGACCAACCCCCAGAATGAACTAACAGTTCAAACTGAGCATGAAAAGTTTCCCAATCCGCCTTACCGGAGTACTTCGGGATCATAACAGATTCGGGTGCAACCGCCACATACATCCTGAATCATGAGTTCCAGCCTCCTCGTCACCTACTGTCGATGTCACCCCCTCGGTCCGCCCCCCAGAATCCGTGAAGCCCAGTCGCAGAAGCACCCATGCCCGCTTCAGCTTTCCTTCTAGCAGTTACTCTCAAGCGAGATCTGTGCTCTGCTGCCCTGGCGATCTCCTCGGCCAGATCCTCCGACGTCCATGCACATGCACCTCCCTGGCCATAATCGTCTCCTGCCTCCTCCTTCACTTTCGGATTCCCTCTAAGTATTTTCAACCCCCATTCTCCAAGTAACGTTTGCTAGCCACAGCAGTCAGCTAGCTAGCTGGCTTACTTTTATCTAAGTTTTTAATTCTGACACCTGGCTAGATCATAAATTAACAAATGTCCAGACAGAGGGTTGAGTTTACAAACTAAATACAGGTTACTGTTTGGCCGTAGCCCACGTCAAATAAATCAAGGATCCCATTATAAAACAACAGTGACCATTTCTTGTTAAGACAAAACTTAGGAGAGAGAACAATGGCTAAGCATGGTCTTAAACTTGTGGTGCTCCACCACCCTGCCAAATCCCCCTGCTGCTCCACCAACCACGAGGATGCTCAGCACCATAACATTCCAGGCATTCCAGTGGTTGGTAGATAGCAGTTTGGCTGGGACGAACACTGGGTACTGTAAGTACAACACAACAAAGGAACAGCATAACTCATAACACACAGCTCTCTGTGCAGGTCGCTACAGAGCGTTGCACATTTGTTCGTAAACTTACTTTGGGTACGTCAGCCACATCTGTAATTACAGTTCGGCATATTATCTTGGAAAGTGCTACGTGGCACAGGTGTAAGATCTCACCAGCATTTTACTTCTGTTAAACTTGTTGGTGACAGGGGGGCAGTATTGAGTAGCTTGGATGAATAAAGTGCCCAGAGTAAACTGCTTGCTACTCTGTCCCAGATGCTAATATATGCATTATATTATATTATATTATTATATATATTACATATTATATATATATATTAATAGTAGTAGTATTGGATAGAAAACACTGAAGTTTCTAAAACTGTTTGAATGATGTCTGTGGGTATAACAGAACCCATATGGCAGGCGCAAATCTGAGAAAAATCCAACTAGGAAGTGGGAAATCTGAGGCTTGTAGTTTAACTCAGCCCCTATTGTAGATATAGTGATTGGGATATATTCCCAATGCTACCACTAGATTTCAACAGTCTTTAGAACGTTGTTTGAGGCTTCTACTGTGAAGTGGGACCGAATGAGAGAGGAATGAGTCAGGTGTCTGGCAGATTGCCGCAGGCTCTGAGGCGCTGTCACGAGAGAGTTAGCTCTTGTTCCATTGCTTTTATACAGACATAGGAATTATCCGGTTGGAACATTATTGAAGATTTATGATAAAAACATCCTAAAGATTGATTCTATAGTTTGACAAGTTTCTACGGGCTGTAACGGAACTTTTTGAACTTTTCGTCTGACGTTCGGCTGGACATGAACTCTCTTTTGGATTTGTTTACCAATCACCCTAACAAAAGAAGGTATTTGGACATAAATGATGGACTATTATCAAACAAAACAAACATTGATTGTGGAACTGCAATTCCTGGGAGTGCATTCTGATGAAGATCAAAGGTAAGTGAATATTTATAATGCTATTTTTGACTAATGTTGACTGCGCAACATAGCAGATATTTATTTTGGCTGGTTTGGGCTCTGAACGCCGTACTCAGATTATGCTTTTTCTGTAAAGCTTTTTTGAAATCGGACACAGCGGTTAAGTATTTCTGTGAATTCATGTGGCTCTCTGCCCCAATGTAAACTGAGATTTTTTTTAAAATATTGAACAAAACATATATGTATTGTGGAACATGAAGTCCTATGAGTGTCATCTGATGAAGATCATCAAAGTTTAGTGATTCATTTTCTCTTTATTTGTGCTTTTGTGAATCCTCTCTTTGGCTGGAAAAATGGCTTTGTTTTTCTGTGAGTTGGTGGTGACCTAACATAATCGTTTTTGTTGCTTTCGCTGTAAAGCATTTTTGAAATCAGACACTGTGGCTGGATTAACGAGAATGTTATCTTTAAATTGTGTAAAATACTTGTATGCTTGAGGAAATGTAATGATGAGATTTTTGTTGTTTTGAATTTGGCGCCCTGCACTTTCACTGTCTGTTGGCGAGGTGTTACGCTACCTAGCCACATATCCCAGAGAGGTTAAAGTTTTTTCCCAGTTGTTTTAGTCACTGCTCAAGATGTGCCAGTGTTTTTTAATGATATGGTCTAACTGTTTTCCAAGTGGTGGAGTATTGAAGGAAGCATTGGACTTGTCGGTGAAGGGGGCGGGGTGGCTTGGGAGTGAGGCTGTCATCCTGGGTCTTATTTTTGTCATTGTAACCCCATTGTCTAAAGTGCTCATCCAGGCAGTGCGCTTGTTTGTCTTATTCAGTCTGTGTACAACAGACCATAGGCAAAATTGCCAAGGGGGATGGTGTGCCTTTAGTGGTTCATCGATGTTGCATGAGCTAGTTTGTTAGCTAAGCTAGTCAAGTGTAGCTAGTGTGTAAGTCCTCCAGTACGTGTTGACGTCATTTCAAAGGATGTGTTTTTGGGCAGAAGCTGTAGAGATCAGTAAAATGTCTGTGCATTTCTGTAGCCAAATATCTTATTCATGAAAAAAGGTACCTTAAAATGGCATTGTATGATGGTGCATTGATCCGCTATACAGTTTAAAGCCAATAGTTTTCTATTTTGCCCAAAGTCTACATTTAAAGTAATTGTCCAGTGTTTCCAGATTTCTATTTCATTTTACCCAGAATGTTTTAATTACAATATGAGTAAAATAGTTTTCCTTCCAAAAAATGTTAACTAAGGGCTTACCCCAACAACAGAATGGTTGTTTCACCACCCCACCCACCCGCCCACACCACAATTTTTCTCTGGCTACAGATCCTGCATTTGCGACTGCATTGGCTGATGGGGAAGCTCTATTTGAGGGTTACAGGGTGTAAGCTCTGTGTAAAAAGGAATTCCTGTCTGTAGGCTTTCAGTGTTATCTCCATCTCTACTCAAAAACTCAATCATGTATTGTTTTCTATACATTTTTGCCTTGTTGCTGTTGCCTGTGCCAAACAATGTTTTGTACCATGTTTGTGCAGCTACCACGTTGTGCTGCTGCCATGTTGTGTTGCTACTATGTTGTTACCGTGTTGTTCTCATGTTGTGTTACTATCATGCTGTGTTGTCTTAGGTCTCTCTTTATGTAGTATTGTGGTCTCTTGTCGTAATGTGCGTTTTGTCCTACATTTTTAATCCCAGCCTCCGTCCCCGCAGGAGGCCTTTTGCCTCTTGGAAGGCTTTTATTGTAAATAAGAATTTGTTCTTAATTGACTTGCCTAGTTAAATAAAGGTTACATACAGATTGGCATAATCCAGTGCCATTTTACTACCCATAGCAGTTCCCTTCTGTTTGAATGAACATGTAATTTCTATACTCCCCACATCGCAAACAGTGTGCAGTCCTTCCTGTTATTCTTTATTTTTTATATTTTTGACATTGTAGATAATAATAAAGACATCAAAACTATGAAATAACACATAATAATATATAATGTTTACATACCCTACATTACTCATCTCATATGTATATACTGTGCTCGATACCATCTACTGCATCTTGCCTATGCGGTTCTGTACCATCACTCATTCATATCTTTATGTACATATTCTTTATCCCTTTACACTTGTGTGTATAAGGTAGTAGTTTTGGAAATGTTAGGTTAGATTACTCGTTGGTTATTACTGTATTGTCGGAACTAGAAGCACGAGCATTTCGCTACACTCGCATTAACATCTGCTAACCATGTGTATGTGACAAATAAAATTTGATTTGATTTCACATGGCCCTAAAGCGATGTCAGCCCAAGTGTGATTGATTGAGCATTGCAGATGTAATTCTTTTTTTAAGTATTCTCTTTTAGAGAATAATGAATTAAGGGAATTTGCCAGCTAGGAAAGGGAATTTGCCAGCTAGGAATGGTACAGACTTCTGCCTACCACATTTCACATGGCCCTAAGGTAGACATTGTGCAATTGAAATGCGACAGGAGCAGGAAAATAAACATCAGTTTTCTTTTTTAATGGGGTTCCTTTTTTCATGAACTTCCCACAACAGGTTCATACATCTCTCAAAACGGTTGAATTGGGATTGGGTCTCGACTAGTTCTGTTATTTTTTTTAAACCAAGACAGTCAGCAATCACAGCAGTCCCAAAATAAGTATTTTAGTCTAAGCAGCCTAAACCATCTCCAGTCGCACTTCTGAATTAAAGGTTCTCAACTGATTGTGATTGTCAGTCACAGGAGTTCCAATCTGAAAGTTGGATTAATCTCAACACAACAAATGCTGAACGACATTGACATACTGTAATGTGATAATAAACTATTTTCACTTTGAAGAGGGGAAAATAATGATGGTTCCAGGCCAACCATTGGATAAACAAAAGGCAAACAAATCCAATTATGTGGGCCTTTTATGAAAGATGAAAGGCACTCAATGAAAAGATTTGTTAATTACTCACACAACAGCCTCTCACACAACAAACCCTAATTAAGGCAGACAGTTGGGATATGACCCATTTATCTTAAACATCTGCAACCGCTCGGAATCGCTCCTATTCAACTGCCGTTTGAAAGCCCAAATTGTGACAGACAAGAAGATATAATAAGCGAGACGGTTAGATTACTGAGTGCTTGGCTTTGTGGAAGGAACTGTTGGTAGCTACAGTGTGGGTGGACACAGCGCCTGGATTCCTGTCCGCCTGCCCGCCTGTCCGGGTCATGCTCATGAAGATTCTTTTTTTGAAATCCCCCCCCTCGCAAACACATGTCAGCTGCCCATTAAATGAAGATTGTAATTAGTAGGCGTATGGAATGACAGACTGCCCATAATCACAAACATTCCCTGGCAAGGCCCTCTGGGGAAACGGCAGGACAGGCAATCTAGTAAAAGAAAAGGGTTTGGGAAACGGGCCCAGACCGAACTAAACTCATCTTTGAAATGGTGCCATCATAGTCTGAATCGATATTTCGCGCAGACATTTGCATAATTTGGTTGAACTTCGCATTCTCACCTCTTAATATGAAATGTGTTATGATTGTGTTGGCTGCAGTCTGGGATGGTGATGATGCACACTGAAGCATTACTCATAGCATAAGAGACTAGAGATAGGACGATAATTTGATCACCCTGTTGCAGGATAACTTTTCTGCAGGGCATTTTTTACTTGTGGTGTATTTTGAGGTTTAAAAAGACTTTTGAACTTCCACTTTGACAATTCAGACTTGATTTTACCTGAAGAAAAGTAAATCAACCCTATCAAAAATGATACCAAAAATGCCACCTTTCCATGTCATAGACTGACCAGGAAATCCAGGCTCACTTATTGATGTCACTTGTTAAATCCACTTCAAATCAGTGTAGATGAGAGGCTTGAGACATTTTTTTAAGCCTTGAGACAATTGAGACAGATCGTGTATGTGTGCCATTCAGAGGGTGACTGGACAAGACAAAAAATGTAAGTGCCTTTGAATGGGGAATGTTAGTAGGTGCCAGGCGCACAGATTTGTATCAATATTTGCAACGTTTCTGGGTTTTTCACGCTCAACAGTTTCCCGTGTGGATCAAAAATGGTCTATCACCCAAAGGACATCCAACCAACTTCACACAAATGTGGGAAGCATTGGAGTCAACACGGGCCAGCATCCCTGTTGAACACTTTCGACACCTTGTAGAGTCCATGTCCCGAAGGGAGGAAGGTGTTCTTATTTTGTATAATACATAAAACAATTTACATTTACTGTGGCTAGAGGATTTTTTTTCTGCTGTAGCAAACTGTCTCAAGTTAAGATTGTACATCTGTAGACATTAGTTTAGAGCTGTTGTTTAGAGCTAAAGTGGGGCCAACAAGTATTTAGTCAGCCACCAATTGTGCAAGTTCTCCCACTTAAAAAGATGAGAACCCTACAATTTTCATCATAGGTACACTTCAACTATAACAGACAAAATGAGAAAAAAAATCCAGAAAATCATAGTAGGATTTTTAATGAATTTATTTGCAAATAATGGTGGAAAATAAGTATTTGGTCAAAAACAAATGTTTATCTCAAACTTTGTTATATACCCTTTGTTGGCAATGACAGAGGTCAAAAATTTTTCTGTAAGTCTTCACAAGGTTTTCACACACTTGCTGGTATTTTGGCCCATTCCTCCATGCAGATCTCCTCTAGAGCAGTGATGTTTTGGGGCTGTTGCTGGGCAACACAGACTTTCAACTCCCTCCAAAGATTTTCTATGGTGTCTTTTATACTGATAAGTTCAAACAGGTGCCATTAATACAGGTAATGAGTGGAGGACAGAGGAGCCTCTTAAAGAAGGTCTGTGAGAGCCAGAAATCTTGCTTGTTTGTAGGTGACCAAATACTTATTTTCCACCATATTTTGCAAAGAAATTCATAAAAAATCCTACAATGTGATTTTCTGGATTTTTTTTCTTCAATTTTGTCTGTCATAGTTGAAGTGTACCTATGGTGAAAATTACAGGCCTCTCTCTTTTTAAGTGGGAGAACTTGCACAATTGGTGGCTGACTAAATACTTTTTTGCCCCAGTGTACATGAGATTCTGAGGGGTATTAATCCTTCTTTTGTCAGTGAACTTCACATTACCTAGTGCCACCTTATTTTCCTTTCTCTGTGTACTGAGGATGTGTTAGGAGTATTCACAGAGACTGAGCAGACTGCATTGACTGTTGCTCCCTCTCTGGGGGATAGTGTTTGCTCTCAGCCCTCAGCTAATGCCTTCTCGCTCCCCCCCTCCTCTCTCTTGCTATGATTACTGCCATGTGAGAGTGAGAGAAATGTCTCCTTGGTGGAGACCCCTAGCACTCTAGTGCTGTTTGTTCACACATGCCTCATTGTTGGCAGCGTAAGGCATCTGCCATGTCAATGATGCCCCATCCAGATCATTTGCATGTGGTTGAGTGATGGCTCAAAATTGCAATGAGCATGATCTCTCTTTCTGCCTGTAATGCCTCATCGCCTTAGAAATGTTGCCAGCCAGACTATGGAATAGTCTTAACTTTGTAAAATGGAATACACTTTATTTTTTTAAGACCCCATGAGTTTAAAAATCACAGTATCAGCTTTTGGTCTGTTTCTTAGATAATGTCAGCATAGTAGGGGGCATTGTTGCAAAAAAAAATTAAAAAGGAGTCCATGTTAACAAGGTAACATAATTAAAATAATCTGTCAGTTTAACCCTTCTGTGGTGTTCATGTTTTTGTTATTCACCCTATGTTTGTGGGTCTGATCGACCCACAGCATTGTGTTTTTAAAGCCACAACAATTTACGTTAAAATACTTTGTTGTATACAAAAATCAATTATAATCAAGACATGGGTGGAATAAATAATGTTTATTTTGAACAAATATAAATGTAACAAGGTTATCACTATTGATGTTCATTGCTTTGAACTGAACAAATTGGAAGGACACATTTTACATATAGTATTTTTTGTAAATGATAAATGAACACAAATGGCCTGTCTACACACCACATGAAGAACAGAGTTTTACTGTGTGTGCATTGCAAATGTATTTCTTGCACTTGATACATGTGTACTGTGTCTTCCTGTCCTTCTTGTGTCCACACACATCGCAGCGCTTCTTCTGATTGCTACCGGCTGCAATCTAGAATGATGAAAACACTTAGTTCAGGAATTAACATCTGACACACACACACACACACACTACCGTTCAAACGTTTGGGGTCACTTAGAAATGTCCTTGTTTTTGAAAGAAAAGCACACTTTTTGTCCATTAAAATAACATAAAATTGATCAGAATTACAGTGTAGACATTGTTAATGTTGTAAGTTACTATTGTAGCTGGAAACGACAGATTTTTTTTATGGAATATCTACATAGGCATACAGACTCATTATCAGCAACCATCACTCCTGTGTTTCAATGGCACGTTGTGTTAGCTAATCCAAGTTTATAATTTAAAAAAGGTGAATTGATCATTAGAAAACCCTTTTGCAATTACGTTAGCACAGCTGAAAACTGTTGTGCTGATTAAAGAAGCAATTAAACTGGCTTTCTTTAGACTAGTTGCATATCTGGAGAAAACTGGCTCTGACAATAGAAAGAGTGGGAGGCCCCGCTGCACAACTGAGCAAGAGGACAAGTATATATGAGTGTCTAGTTTGAGAAACAAACGCCTCACAAATCCTCAACTGTCAGCTTCATTAAATTGTGTCCGCAAAACACCTGTCTCAACATCAGTGAAGAGGTGACTCCGGGATGCTGGTCTTCTAGGCAGAGTTGCAAAGAAAAAGCAATATCTCAGACTGGCCAATAAAAAGAAAAGATGGGCAAAATAACATACACTGGACAGAGGAACTCTGCCTGGACGGCCAGCATCCCGGAGTCGCCTCTTCACTGTTGACGTTGAGACTGGTGTTTTGTGGGTACTATTTAATGAAGCTGCCAGTTGAGGATTTCTGAGGCGTTTGTTTCTCAAACTAGACACTCTAATTTACTTGTCCTCTTTCTCAGTTGTGCACCAGGGCCTCCCACTCTTTCTATTCTGGTTAGAGCCAGTTTGCTCTGTTCTGTGAACAGAGTAGTACACAGCGTTGTACGAGATTCAGTTTCTTGACAATTTCTCACATTGAAATAGCCGTCATTTCTCAGAACAAGAATAGACTGACAAGTTTCAGAAAAGTTTTGTTTCTGGCCATTTTGAGGCTGTAATTGAACCCACAAATGCTGATGCTCCAGATACTCAACTAGTCTAAAAGAATGCCAGTTGTAATGCTTCTTTAAATCAGCACAACTGTTTTCAGCTGTGCTAACATAACTGCAAAAGGTTTTTCTAATGATCAGTTAGCCTTTTAAAATGATAATCTTGGATTAGCTAACAGAACGTGCCATTGGAACATCGGGGTGATGGTTGCTGATGTAGATATTCCATAAAAAATCTGCCATTTCCAACTACAATAGTAATTTATAAAGATGAACAATGTCTCCACTGTATTTCTGATCAATTTTATGTTATTTCCCTACTGATCCTCGACTTCGGCGATGTCATCTACAAAATAGCTTCCAATACTCTACTCAGCAAACTGGATGCAGTTTATCACAGTGCCATCCGTTTTGTTAGTAAAGCATCTTATACCACCCACCACTGCGACCTGTATTGTCTAGTTGGCTGGCCCCCGCTACATGTTCGTCGCCAGACCCACTGGCTCCAGGTCATCTACAAGTCTATGCTAGGTAAAGCTCCGCCTTATCTCAGTTCACTGATCACGATGGCAACACACACCTGTAGCATTCGCTCCAGCAGGTGTATCTCACTGATCATCCCTAAAGCCAAAACCTCATTTGGCCGCCTTTCCTTCCAGTACTCTGCTGCCTGCGACTGGAATGAATTGCAAAAATCTCTGAAGTTGGAGACTTTTATCTCCCTCACCAACTTTAAACATCTCCTATCTGAGCAGCTAACCAATCACTGCAGCTGTACATAGTCCATCAGTATATAGCCCACCCAATTTACCTACCTCAGCCCCATACTGTTTTTATTTGATTTACTTTTCTGCTCTTTTGCACACCAGTATCTCTACCTGCACATGTTCATCTGATCATTTATCACTGCAGTGTTAATCTGCTAAATTGTATTTATTCACTCTGGCCTATTTATTGCCTACCTCCTCATGCCTTTTGCACACAATGTATATAGATTTTTTTTTCTACTATGTAATTGACTTGTTTATTGTTTACTCTATGTGTAACTTTGTGTTGTTGCCTGTTCACACTGCTCTGCTTTATCTTGGCCAGGTCGCAGTTGCAAATGAGAACTTGTCCTCAACTAGCCTACCTGGTTAAATAAAGGTGAAAAAAAAAAAATATATATATATATTTTAATGGACGTAAAAAGGTGGATTTTCCTTAAAAAACAAGGACATTTCTAAGTGACCCCAAACCTTTGAAGGGTAGTGTGTACACACACACACACACACACACACACACACCAGGCCGAGGTAGGAGGGGGAACCAGCATCCTCCTCCTGAATCCTCCTCACAATGGCTGCAGAAACTGAGGTCCTTGGGATATGTTGCCTCCTCTGGATTTTAGGTCTTACCAATGCCTTGCCCAGCTCCTCGAGAAAGAGCCGTCTCCTCTGGAGCTTCCCTCTGTTCCAATCTGGGGTCAACACCATCCAGATGACAAATGCGTTGTACCCTGAGATGCCCGAGATGTTGAAGAATATCACAAGTGGCCAAGGTAGGGTTCTCCTTTTGCAGCTGTAGACAGTCACCAGCTTGTCTAAATTGTCCACCCCTCCCTTTGAGGCATTTTAATCCATTATGATTTCTGGTTGAGATATTCCTGGCCACAGATTCTGCCATCCCTATGCAGCGTACTCATGAGTACAACATTTTTGCCTTTCTTTGGCACGTAAGACACTAGGGACGTGTCAGCCGGAACAAACTTATAGGCATTGATAGGCCTGTTCAGTGTATTAAACAGCTGAGGTGGGAGCTCTGGCTTATTTTTTTCATACTGTTCCTACCATTGTCAGCTTCCTCTTGGGGAGCTCCTGTCCCAGCTTGTGCAAAGTTAACCTCTCTGGGGTAGGCGTGACGCTTGCGTCCCACATGGCCAATAGCCAGGGAAAATGCTCAGTGCCAAATTCAAATACATTTCTATCAAAATCAACCTTTCAATAAATTACACATGCAAGATAGCAAATTAAAAACTACACTCGTTGTGAATCCAGCCAACATGTCAGATTTCTAAAATACTTTTCGTCGAAAGCATAAGATGCTATTATCTGATGATAGCACAACAGTAAACAATGAGAGTAGCATATTTCAACTCTGCAGGCGCGACACAAAACACATAAATAAAATATAAATCATGCCTTACCTTTGACAAGCTTCTTTTGTTGGCACTCCTGTATGTCCCATAAACATCACCAACGGTCCTTTTGTTCGATTAATTCCGTCGATATATATCCAAAATGTCCATTTATTTGGCGCGTTTGATCCAGAATAACACAGCTTCCAACTTACGCAACGTCGCTACAAAATATCTCAAAAGTTACCAGTAAACTTTGCCAAAACATTTCAAACTACTTTTGTAATACAACTTTAGGTATTTCTAAACGTATATAATCAATCAAATTGAAGACGGGATGATCTGTGTTCAATACAGGAGCAAAACAAACTGACGCTACTTTTCTGGTTACGCGCCTCTATCAAAAAGGTACACATGAAGTGATGTTCGTTCTGAGCTATGGTACTTCTTCATTACACAAAGGAAAAACCTCAACCAATTTCTACAAACTGGTGACATCCAGTGGAAGCGGTAGGAACTGCAGGAATTCTGGATTCCCCATGAAAACATATTGAAAAGACAGTGACTTAAAAAAAAATCTGAATGGTTTGTCCTCGGGGTTTCGCCTGCTAAATAAGTTCTGTTATACTCACAGACATGATTCAAACAGTTTTGGTTAGTTGCTCCAGTGCCTTTCCGTTCACCTTCACACCCCTGGGCCAGACCACACTCAATCATAGGAGCTAGTGAAGAAATGAGTCTTCAATAAAGACTTAAAAGTTGAGACGAAGTCTGTCCCTCTCACATGGGTAGGCAGACCATTCCATAACAATTGAGCGCTATAGGAGAAGGCCCTGCCTCCAGCTGTTTGCTTAGAAATTCTAGGGACAGTTACGAGGCCTGCGTCTTGTGACCATAGAGTGTGTGTGACCGTAGCGTACGTGTATGTATGTACGGCAGGACCAAAATCGGAAAGATAGATAGGAGCAAGCCCACAATGCTTTGTAGGTTTGCAGTAAAACCTTGAAATCAGCGCTCGCCTTAACAGGAAGCAAGTGTAGAGAGGCTCGCACTGGAGTAATATGATCAAATGTTTTGGTTCTAGTCACGATTCTAGCAGCACTAACCAAAGTTTATTTAGTGGTAGCCAGAAAGTAGAGCATTGCAGTAGTCTGACCTAGAAGTGGCAAAAGCATGGATTAATTTTTCGGCATAATTTTTGGACAGAAAATGTCTGATTTTTGCAATGTTTACGTACATGGGAAAAAAGCTGTCCTTGAAACAGACTTGATATGTTCGTCAAAAGAGAGATCAGGGTCCAGAGTAATGCCGAGGTCCTTCACAGTTTTATTAGAGACGACTGTACAGCCATCAAGATTAATTGTCAGATTCAACAGAAGATCTTTGTTTCTTGGGACCTAGAACAAGGATCTCTGTTTTGTCCAAGTTTAAAAGTAGAACATTTGCAGCCATCCACTTCCTTGTGTCTGAAACACAGGCATCTAACGAGGGCAATTTTGGGGCTTCACCATGTTTCATCGAAATGTAAAGCTGTGTGTCATCCGCATAGCAGTTAACATTGTGTTTCCGAATGACATCACCAAGAGGTCAAATATATAGTGAAAACAATAGTGGTCCCAAAACGGAACCTTGAGGAACACCACAGAGACAAACTGGTATCTTTCCGACAGAGAAGACCTAAACCAGGCCAGAACTTGTCCGTGTAGACCAATTTCATTTTCCAATTTCTCTAAAAGAATGTGCTGTTTGATGGTATCAAACGCAGCACTAAGGTCTAGGAGCACGAGAACAGATGCAGAGCCTCGGTCTGGCACCATTTAAAAGGTAATTTACCACCATCAAGTGTAGTCTCAGTGCTATGATGGGGGCTAAAACCAGACTGAAGCATTTCGTATACACTGTCTTCAGCAATGCAGTGAGTTGCTTCGCAACAGCTTTTTCAAAAACTTGAGAGGAAAGGGAGATTTGATATAGGCCGATAGTTTTTTATATTTTCTGGGTCAAGGTTTGGCTTTTTCAAGAGAGGCTTTATTACTACCACTTTTAGTGAGTTCACATCCGGTGGATAGAAAGCCATTTATGTTCAACAAAGGAGGGCCAAGCACATGAAGCAGCTCTTTCAGTAGTTTAGTTGGAATAGGATAGTATAGTATAGTATGCAGCGTGAAGGTTTAGAGGCCATGATTATTTTCATCATTGTGTCAAGAGATTTAGTACTAAAACACTATAGTGTCACACTACAGATTTAGGAATCCGTCATTTGCTTTCTAATGATCATGATCTTTTCCTCAAAGAAGTTCAGGAATGTATCACTGCTGAAGAGAGCCATTCTCTCTTGAGGAATGCTGCTTTTTAGTTAGCTTTGCGGCAATATCAAAAATTAACGTTGGAAAAAATTGTTCCTATTTTTACAACTTAATTGAGGAAAATAAGATGATCGAGCAACAGTGAGGGCTCTTCGATACTGCATGGTACTGTCTTTCTAAGCTAGTCAGAAGACTTCCAGTTTGGTGTGGCCTCATTTCTGGAAGCTTGCTTCAGAGC
The DNA here is from genome assembly GCF_023373465.1 of Oncorhynchus keta. Lineage (NCBI taxonomy): Eukaryota > Metazoa > Chordata > Actinopteri > Salmoniformes > Salmonidae > Oncorhynchus > Oncorhynchus keta. The sequence goes on from NC_068431.1 coordinate 24,289,200, forward strand.
TCGGGTATTTTCTATATACCATGGAGCTAGTTTCTTATGACAGATGTTTTTTGATTATAGGGGTGCGACTGCATCTAGGGTATTGCGCAAGGTTACATTGATCCTCGGTTAGGTGGCTAACTGATTTTTGTACTCTGGCGTCCTTGGGTAGGTGGAGGGAGTCTGGAAGGGCATCTAGGAATCGTTGGGTTGTCTGAGAATTTAAAGCACGGCTTTTGATGATCCTTGGTTGGAGTCTGAGCAGATTATTTGTTGCGATTGCAAACGTAATAAAATTGTGGTCCGATAATCCTTGACTATGAGGAAAAACATTAAGATCCACAACATTTATTCCACGGGTCAAAACTAGGTCCAGAGTATGTCCGGAGACCTGTTGGACAAAACTCATCGTTGATGGCTCTGAAAGCCTTTTGGAGTGGGTCTGTGGACATTTCCATATGTTCACCAAAAGTCACCAAAAATTTGAATATTATCTGCCATGACTACAAGGTCCACTAGGAACCAGGATCATTCACAGTTTAGCTCAATGCTGACTGGCTATTATTTGTACATATTTTTTGTCATCAAGGCAGGCCAAATGCTTGCTTACTTCCCTTGCATGCAATGCTAAAGGCAGCAACAATGTCATACTCTTTTTGACCAGACAACATCAGATAGATGGGCTACAAAAAGTCTCAGAAAAAAAAGAAACGTCATCTCACTGTCAACGGTGTTTATTTTCAGCAAACTAAACGTGTGTAAATATCTGTATGAACATAAAGATTCAACAACTGAGACAAACTTAACAAGTTCCACACACATGTGATTAACAGAAATTGAATAATGTGTCCCTGAATAAAGGGGGGGTCAAAATCAAAAGTAACAGTCAGTATCTGGTGTGGCCACCAGCTGCAATAAGTACTGCAGTGCATCTCCTCATGGACTGCACCAGATTTGGCAGTTCTTACTGTGAGATGTTACCCCACTCTTGCACCAAGGCACCTGCAAGTTCCCGTACATTTCTGGGGGGGGGGTGAATGGCCCTAGCACTCACCCTCAAATCCAACAGGTCCCAGATGTGCTCAATGAGATTGAGATCCAGGTTCTTCACTGACCACGGCGGAACACTGACATTCCTGTCTTGCAGGAAATCACGCACAGAACGAGCAGTATGGCTGGTGGCATTGTCATCCTGGAGGGTCATGTCAGAATGAGCCTACAGGAAGGGTACCATAAAGGAGGAGGATGTCTTCCCTGTAATGCACAGCGTTGAGATTGCCTGTAATGACAACAAGCACAGTCCGATGATGCTGTGACACACCGCCCCAGACCATGACCGACCCTCCACCTCCAAATCAATCCCTCTCCAGAGTACAGGCCTCGGTGTAATGCTCATTCCTTCAATGATAAACGTGAATCCGCCCAGCACCCCTGGTGAGACAAAACCGTGTCATGACGTTGGCCTGGGGATAGGTTTATGACAGTCATAAATTCCTCGTCCCCCCTTTTCCTCTCTCTACCCGACTGATGTGAAATTTGAAAATCCCGTGGTTAACATAGAGATTCTGGGAACATCAGAAGGTGGGGGGAAATTAACTATATTCTGGTAATCCGACCAATTGAACATATGCGGTGGTACTTAATGAATATGATGTTAGTTCTTTAAACGCAGAGGCTGCAGACTTCACGTACTTCGAACAGGTATTGCAGAGAGCCACATCATTTTACAGAAATACTCGTTATAAATGTCGATAAATACAATTGTTAGACATGGAAATATAGATATACCTCTCCTTAAATGCAACCGCTGTGTCAGATTTTCAAAGAAAAAGCAAACAATGCAATAATCAGAGACGGCGCTCAGAAAATAAAATTATCCGCCATGTTGGTTGTCATCTGAGACATTCTCCTCAATGATAGGGTGACATAAACTCTACAGTGGAAAGTCTACACATCAGAGTTATCGGATTCACATGGAATTGTTGTTCAATTTAAATGTTTGAATATAAAATTATTGGTGAAGAGATTAAATGTAATTTTAGCTTCCAGATGAGAGATTTGGGTTTTCATAAATTTAGGGTTCTGCTCAATCAGTGGCCCGCCCCTGTGAAGGGACATGGGTTATAAAACTTTTCAAACACGCCCTCCTCTCCCTTCCTATATAAAGCCTTGATGACAATATAACCTCCTGTTCGAAGTACGTGAGGTCTGCAGCCTCTGCGTTTAAAGGACTAACATGTCAACTACAGAACTAAGCCAACCTCAGTGTGAGCTTTGGTTGCGAATGGTATGAACTTTGAACTCTTACTCACTACAGAAGTGATACCTCCTAGCCGTTGAGTTAGCAACAGCAGCTGCAAATGCGGGCTTGGAAAGAACAGACCGAGTATCCGGTCTACCACACAACGACGTTACTACAACGTATCCAATTGACAACCGGAGACATTCTTCAAAGGACTCGGTTTGGCAACACGGCCTTCCATCTACCACCAACCTACCAATGCGCAGCTCAGAGTAAATATTTATTCCATTTGCCTTTTCCAAATGGGCGGTAATTTAGAATGCATAAGATACTGTATTTACGATAGCTTCTCCCTTTGTCCCTCAGTCTTCCCGCTCTTTCACTCAAACCCAGCCCTTTACTTTTGTGTAACCAGCTGTCATATCTGTTCCCTCCGCAAGGGACATTTTCCTTTATGATGTAATTTATAATCAAGGTATGATTCATTCTTTGTATGTGCAATTCTGTGTGATTATATACTTATATTATATTATTATTATTATATTAGTTAGGTATTTAGTAAATAAATAATTAAACCCAATTTTGTATTACTGATTCAACTTGTTACCCAGGGTGTCATGAAGATAACCAATAATTTATCACTTTCAGATGAGACTGAATTAGGTGACGATTAATATTGACTGCTATTGATGAAAAATATTACTAGGTCTTTAAGAGTTTATTCGGAAGATAACAGCTCTATAAATATTATTTTGTGGTGCCCCGACTCTCTAGTTAATTACTTTTACATGATTAGCTCAATCAGGTAATATTAATTACAGAGAAAGGATTTTATAGAATAGCATGTCATATCACTTAATCCGGCATAGCCAAAGACACGACAACCGCGACTCATCAGTGAAGAGCACTTTTTGCCAGTCCTGTCTGGTCCAGCGACGGTGGGTTTGTGCCCATAGGCGACATTGTTGCCGGTGATGTCTGGTGAGGACCTGCCTTTACAACAGGCCTACAAGCATTCAGTCCAGCCTCTCTCAGCCTAATGCGGACAGTCTGAGAACTGATGGAGGGATTGTGCATTCCTGGTGTAACTCGGGCAGTACCCATCCTGTACCTGTCCCGCTGGTGTGATGTTCAGATGTACCGATCCTGTGCAGGTTTTACGTGGTCTGCCACTGCTAGGACGATCAGCTGTCCATCCTGTAGTGCCATCTTAGGCATCTCACAGCACGAACATTGCAATTTATTGCCCTGGCCACATCTGCAGTCTTCATGCCTCCTTGCAGTATGCCTAAGGCACGTTCACGCAGATGAGCAGAGTCAGTAGAAAGGCCTCTTTAGTGTCCTATGTTTTCATAACCCTGACCTTAATTTCCTACTGTCTGTAAGCTGTTAGTGTCTTAACGATCGTTCCACAGGTGCATGTTCATTAATTGTTTATGGTTCATTGAACAAGCATGGAAAACAGTGTTTTAACCCTCTGCAATGAGGATCTGTGAAGTTTTTTGGATTTTTATGAATCATCTTTGAAAGGCAGGGTCCTTAGTTTACTAAGGAAGAGGGGATGCTTGTTTCACTCGGTCAGATGCTTCTTCTGGTGAGATACGTACAGCCTTTTACGAATTGTAGGAAAATTATGAAACAGAGACTAAAGATTTTTTTGGGGGGGGCTTACCTATGCATCCACTGTAATGAGAACATTTATAATGATTTAAGTTGATTATTTAGATTGCATATTTTCTGCAAGCATTATCAAGTGGTTTCTCATTGCATTCCTAGTTGAATTCAGCTTATTTTTGTTAAAACACCTAGGGCATGTTTTGTAGTAAAATTACTTCAGGTGTTTGAGCTGCTTGCAGAGCTATAACTGGTGGTTGATGTCTGTATTAAAACTTCTTAGGACTGCAATCCCGTTAACGGGATCGATATGACAACAGCCAGCGAAAGTGCAGGGCACCAAATTCAAAACAGAAATCCCATAATTAAAATGACTCAAACATACATGTATCTTATACTGTTTTAAAGTTAATCTTGTTGTTAATCCCATCACAGTGTCCGATTTCAAATAGGCTTTACAGCGAAAGCACCACAAACGATAATGTTAGGTCACCACCAACTCACAGAAAAACACAGACATTTTTCCTTTCAAAGAGAGGAGTCACAAAAAGCACAAATAGAGGTATTGCAGAGAGCCACATCATTTTATAGAAATACTCATTATAAATGTCGATAAATACAATTGTTAGACATGGAAATATAGATATACCTCTCCTTAAATGCAACCGCTGTGTCAGATTTTCAAAGAAAAAGCAAACCATGCAATAATCTGAGACGGCGCTCAGAAAATAAAATTATCCGCCATGTTGGAGTCAACAGAAATCAGAAATCACATTATAAATATTCCCTTACCTTTGCACTCCCAGGAATCCTAGTTCCACAATAAATGCTTAATTTGTTCAATAATGTCCATGATTTATGTCCAAGTAGCTACTTTTGTTAGCCCGTTTAGTACACAAATCCAAACGCTCGTGCAGGTCCATCCGAACGTCGGACGAAAACTTCAAAAAGTTATATTACAGGTCGAAGGAACTTGTCAAACTAAGTATAGAATCAATATTTAGGATGTTATTATAAATCTCAAATAAAGTGCCAACTGGAGAGTTCCTATGTCTGTAGAGAAGCCATGGAACGCAGGTTGCTATCATGTGAAATGCGCGTGACCAGAACCTGGCTCTCTGCCAGACCACTGACTCAAAGAGCTCCTATCCAGCTCCACAACACAGTAGAAGCCTCATTCAAGTTTTCTAAAGATGGTTGACATCTAATGGCAGCTTTAGGAAGTGCAACTTTATCCATATCCTACTATGTATTCAATAGGGGCTGGGTTGACAATCGACCATCCTCAAATTTCCACTTCCTGTTTTGATTTCTTCTCAGGTTTTCTGTTATACACAGACATCATTCAAACAGTTTTAGAAACGTCAAAGTGTTTTCTATCCAATACTAATAATAATATGCATATATTAGCACCTGGGACTGAGGAGCAGGCCCGTTTACTCTGGGCAACTTTCATCCAAACTACTCAATACTGCCCCTGCAGCCATAAGAAGTTTTGACTTCTTAAGTGTTGAAGGACTGTCTCCCACAAGCTAACAGAATAACTTAAGTCTACAGCTACTAACAAACCTAACCTGTCCATTCAATATCTGCAGACACAGGAAAATGGACATACCATCAGTTTATGGCACTAATGTTAAGAGTGTTGATGACCATACGACCCTTGCTTGAAGGACTACATTCAGAGCTATTACAATGAGCCTAGAGATACATTTGGAGGGAAGGCAGATTAAAATAAGTGTAGAACACGGACAGCAAATGAAGCCTCCTCCCTCAGTCGTAATGGTATTTTCCGCTTACTCCTTTGGCAACATCAAGCTTTCATCATCCGCCAGGATATTTTCTGTTGTATAATTTAGTGAGAGTAAGCAAAGTAGATGGGTCAATGTGCATAATGCTCAGCTGCAGTACACATCAAAACTTAATGGGTTGTGTTTTGCAAGTAGTTATTTTTACTCTTGTAAAGCTATGTATACATTGTTGAGTGATGGGGGCATATATAATTATTACTATGAATGAAAGGTGTTAAACGTCACAGGTGCTACAGTCTTTAAACAGAATGGTAAAACGTTATACAAACATATTACAGCTCGTCTTAAGACAATTTATTTGTAACTACAGTACATAGCAAATCACCACCAATTTGACCCATTTACCAATATGAACAACTAGTCTCATGAATAGTTTGTTTTAATAGTTAAGCCTTGTGTTGTCTTAAGGGTCAAAAATGACCCGCCACTATGTTTAACAGCAGAGAAAACCACCGAAAATTATATTTTTTAAACTTGAAATTTGATGACTTTTCCTAGAGTGACCCCAACATTAGAAAAAGTGAAACATCGCCTTTATTGATATTTCCATGAAAGCTGTACACCACCAGGGTACAAAGATCGCCTTAGAGTCTGTCACGATCTTCGTAATGATGAGACCAAGGAGCAGCGTGAATAGAGCTCCACATATTTTTATGAACTGAAACTCACCAAAAAGAAAACAACAAACAACCAAACGAAACATGAATCTGCTAGTGTGCACACAGGCACCTAACTGTAGACAATATCCCACACCAGAAAGTGGGAAAAAGGGCTGCCTAAATATGATCCCCAATTAGAGACAACGACAAACAGCTGTCTCTGATTGGGAACTGATCAGGCCAACAGACATACAAAACCCCTAGATATACAAAAAACCTTAGACATACAAAAACAAGAGTACCCACCCTAGTCACACCCTGACCTCACCAAAATATATAGTAAACAGAGATATCTAAGGTCAGGGCGTGACAGGGTCATTTTTGACCCTGCAGTTTAACTCATTTACACACCACAAAAACACGGAGATAATGTGTGCTACGGATTGAACTCTTTGGTTGGCACAGTTCGAACAAGCCCGAGCTCTCCCCTGTATTCCACGCAACAAGGGGGAGAGAGACCTTCTCAAAGTTTGATTTCACCATCACCACCACTCTAGTTTCTTACCTCCCAAACAGAAACAAGAAGCCACAACAAAGGCGGCGTGGACAACCTGGACAAGGTGATTGGAACTGACAGCTGCAGGACGATGACTGCCCACTGGCCCCTGGTCATCTTCCATAACATTATTGATGTGTCCCCATACAATGCCTGCATGATGTGGAACAAGATCAACCCTACCTAAATGCTTGATAAGAGGAACAAGAGGAGTGTGTTCCTGGAACAGCTGGGAAAGGCACTTGTAACCCCACACATTCAAAGAAGGGAGCGCCTCCTCCACACAGCAGACTCTGCAGCACGTGTGAAAGCTGTTGAGGGGGCAGAATATTGTCCTGATCCACCTGTGGCTGCAGCAGATGCCAATTCTGCCCGCAAAGGACTGTAAAACAAATACTATGTGCTGCACATGTGAGAAATACATCTGCAAAGTCCATGCACACACACTTGCATACTGTCCTACATGTGCCAATTAGTGTTGATTGATTTAAGTTTTTCACATTTTTGTTTTGTATCTATCTTATTCTTATTGTTGTAGTTGTAGGTTATACATCTTGTGGGTGGGGGCATTGATTACAAAAAAAATGGGAGAAGACCAGTATTTTGTAGAGGATTTCTTCATTCATTTCTTCACCTCACTCACACTCCCTGAAACACTTCAGCAAGCAGGCCTTTCTAATCGACCTGGCCGGGGTATCCTGGAAGGATATTGATCTCATCCCGTCAGTAGAGTATGCCTGGTTATTTTTTTTAAATGCCTTCCTCACCATCTTAAATAAACATGCCCCATTCAAGAAATTTAGAACCGGGAACATATATAGCCCTTGGTTCTCTCCAGACCTGACTGCTCTTAACCAACACAAAAACATCATATATTATTGAGAATTTCAATAAGCATTTTTCTACGGCTGGCCATGCTTTCCACCTGGCTACCCCTACCCCAGTCAACAGCACTGCACCCCCACAGCAACTCGCCCAAGCCTTCCCCATTTCTCCTTCTCCCAAATCCAGTCAGCTGATGTTCTGAAAGAGCTGCAAATTCTGGACCCTTTCTTTCTAAAATGACCTGCCGAAATTGTTGCCACCTCTATTACTAGCCTGTTCAACCTCTCTTTTGTGTCGTCTGAGATTCCCAAACATTGGAAAGCAGCTGCGGCCATCCCCTCTTCAAAGGGGGGGACACTCTTGACCCAAACTGCTACAGACCTATGTCTATCCTTCCCTGCCTTTCTAAGGTCTTCGAAAGCCAAGTCAACAAACCGATTACCGACCATTTCGAATCCCACCATACCTTCTCCCCTATGCAATCTGGTTTCAGAGCTGGTCATGGGTGCACCTCAGCCACGCTCATGGTCCGAAATGATATCTTAACCGCCATCGATAAGAAACAATACGGTGCAGCCGTATTCATTGACCTGGCCAAGGCTTTCGACTCTGTCAATCACCACATCCTCATCGGCAGACTCAACAGCATTGGTTTCTCAAATGATTGCCTCGTCTGGTTGACCAACTACTTCTCTGATAGAGTTAAGTGTGTCAAATCGGAGGGTCTGTTGTCCGGGCCTCTGGCAGTCTCTATGGGGGTGCCACAGGGTTCAATTCTTGGACCGACTCTCTTCTCTGTATACATCAATGGTGTCACTCTTGCTGCTGGTGAGTCTCTGATCCACCTCTACGCAGACGACACCATTCTGTATACTTCTGGCCCTTCTTTGGACACTGTTAACAACCCTCCAGGCGAGCTTCAATGCCATACAACTCCCCTTCCGTGGCCTCCAATTGCTCTTAAATACAAGTAAAACTAAATGCATGCTCTTCAACCGATCGCTGCCTGCACCTGCCCACCTGTCCAACATCACTACTCTGGACGGCTTTGACTTAGAATATGTGAACAACTACAAATACCTAGGTGTCTGTTTAGACTGTAGCCTCCAATACCATACTCAATTAATTGGATGCAGTCTATCACAGTGCCATCCGTTTTGTCACCAAAGCCCCATATACTACCCACCACTGCGACCTGTACGCTCTCGTTGTCTGGCCCTCGCTTCATACTCGTCGCCAAACCCACTGGCTCCAGGTCATCTACAAGACCCTGCTAGGTAAAGTCCTCCCTTATCTCAGCTCGCTGGTCACCATAGAATCACCCACCTGTAGCACGCGCTCCAGCAGGTATATCTCTGGTCACCCCCAAAACCAATTCTTACTTTGACCGCCTCTCCTTCCAGTTCTCTGCTGCCAATGACTGGAACAAACTACAATAATCTCTGAAACTGGAAACACTTATCTCCCTCATTAGCGTTAATCCCCAGCTGTCAGAGCAGCTCACAGATTACTGCACCTGTACATAGCCCATCTATACTTTTGCCCAAACAACTACCTCTTTCACTTCTGTATTTATTTATTTAGCTCCTTTGCACAACCATTATTTCTCTCTACTTTGAACATTCTTCCACTGCAAATCAACCATTCCAGTGTTTTACTTGCTATATTGTATTTACTTCGCCACCGTGGCCTTTTTTTTGCCTTTACCTCCCTTATCTCACCTCACTTGTTCACATTGTATATAGACTCATTCTTCTACTGTATTATTGACTGTATGTTTGTTTTACTCCATGTGTAACTCTGTGTTGTTGTATGTGTCGAACTGCTTTGCTTTTATCTTGGCCAGGTCGCAATTGTAAATGAGAACTTGTTCTCAAGTTGCCTACCTGGTTAAATAAAGTGAAATAAAAATAAATAAAAAAATTGAAATTACATAAGAATATCTCACTATGTTGCCAAAAAAAGGGCAACAACATTCAAAACTACTTTCTGCACATTTCTGCTACTTTCTTTGGCGCTCTTGCTAAAAAACGAATGTTTACACCTATACAGTACCCTCAGCAATAATAATAATAAACCTCTACTTTAGTAAACAAAATAATTATGACAGGTGTGTTGTAATAAAAACGAGTGGTGTCCACTGATTAAATGCAGTCTTAGTTTGTGGGTGGCAAGGGATACGTTAGTCCTAAATATTTCTACAACTAAAAGCATTGTATTTGGGACAAAACATTGACTTGGGTCGACCCGGGACGCATGCGTCCCATCTAGACATCTGGAAATGCAAATGCGCTACGCTAAATGCTAATAGCACTCGTTAAAACTCAAACGTTCATTAAAACACACATGCAGGGTACTGAATTAAAGCTACACTCGTTGTGAATCCAGCCAACAAGTCAGATTTTTTAAATGCTTTTCGGCGAAAGCATGAGAAGCTATTATCTGATAGCATGCAACACCCCAAAAGACCCACAGGGGACGTAAACAAAATAGTTAGCATAGTCGGCGCTACACAACGCAGAAATAAAATATAAAACATTCATTATCTTTGACGATCTTCTTTGTTGGCACTCCTAGATGTCCCATAAACATCACTATTGGGTCTTTTTTTCGATTAAATCGGTCCATATATAGCCTAGATATCGATCTATGAAGACTGTGTGATCAAGGAAAAAACTGCGTTTTATAACACAACGTCATTTTTTTAAATTAAAAAAGTTGACGATAAACTTTCAAAAAACACTTCGAAATACTTTTGTAATGCAACTTTAGGTATTAGTAAGCATTAATAATCTATCAAATTGATCACGGGCGATGTATATTCAATAGCTCCACGTCTTCAAATCATGTTCAGAAATTTCTACTCCAAAACATCCTGTCAGAGACCGTAAGAAATGGGCTGTCTCTTGTTCGTTTGACCAAGAAACAAAGCCTAGGCAATTGACAAGACTGGTGACATCGTGTGGAAGCTGTAGGAATTGCAATCTCTGCTCCAGGTAATTTGGTTTCCATTCAACAATACATGCAAGTGGCGCATTGATACTTTTTCCAGTTTTCAGTGATCAGTTTTTCTTCCGCTTTTCGATGAAACGCAGGCTCTGTTATAGTCACAGCCGTGATTTAACCAGTTTTAGAAACGTCAGAGTGTTTTCTATCCACACATACTAATCATATGCATATACTATATTCCTGGCATGAGTAGCAGGACGCTGAAATGTTGGGCGATTTTTAACAGAATGTTCGAAAAAGTAGTGGGTAGGATTAACAGGTTTAACCTTAAACCTCAAAAGAAAATGTGAAAATCGAGCAAGTTGAGATGACTAAACTGCTCGGAGTGACCCTAGATTGTAAACTGTCATGGTCAAAACATATTGATACAGTAGTAGCTAAGATGGGGAGAAGACTATCATTAATAAAGCAATGCTCTGCCTTCTTAACAGCACTATCAACAAGACAGGTCCTACAGGCCCTAGTTTTATCGCACCTTGAATACTGTTCAGTCGTGTGGTCAAGTGCCACAAAAAAAGGACTTTGCAATTGCAATTGGCTCAGAACAGGGCAGCATGGCTGGCCCTTGGATGTACACAGAGAAATAATATGAATAATATGCTTGTCATTCAATCCTGGCTCAAAGTGGAGGAGAGATTGACTTCATCACTATTTGTTTTTATGAGAGGTATTGACATGTTGAATGCACCGAGCTGTCTGTCTAAACTACTGGCACACAGCTCAGACACCCATGCATACCCCACAAGACATGTAACAAGAGGTCTCTTCACAGTCCCCAAGTCCAAAGCAAACTATGGGAGGCGCACAGTACTGCAAAGAGCCATGACTACATGGAACTCTATTCCACATCAAGCAAGCAGTGAAATTATTTTTTTAAACACCTTATGAAACAGCTGGTACTTTGAAGTAACAAACATTGGCAAAGACACATGCACACACGATTTAGTACTGTACATGTGGTAGCGGTGGAGTGAGGGCACACCGTGTGTTGTGAAATCTGTGAATGTATTGTAATGTTTTTAAAATGATATAAACTGCCTTGGCAGCAGCTAATGGGGTTTCATAACAAATACAAGCCACAACTAAAATTGCATTACAGCTGCTTTGTGTTACCCAAGCAACACCATCACAGAGAATATTTAAACCCTAACATAACAGCTTCAGATACTTGTATAAAGCAACCCAAAGATGTTCTGCTTGAGTGTGTGGTTTGCAGTAATGCTGAATTAGACTTATTATTATACCCAGCCGACCCCATCGGTCTGATGTGACAAGCACACTCAGAAATAGAGGAGCACTTCCCTTGTGCTGTGCCATCCACAGACTAGATTTAATTTCACCCTGACCAGTAAGGGATGTTTTGCTGTGATGGGAATACATACACATGTGTCACGGCTGATTTCCTCCTCTTCGTCTGAAGAGGAGGTGTAGCAGGGATCAGACCAAAATGCAGCGTAGTTCATGCTCCACATGTTTTAATGAAAGACAAATACGTGGCAAAACAGTCCTCTCTGGTGCAGAGAACACAAAGACAGGAAACAATCACCCACAAAGTACCCACAGAATATGGCTGCCTAAATATGGTTCCCAATCAGAGACAACCATAGACAGCTGCCTCTAATTGAGAACCAATCTAGGCAACCATAGACATACAAAATACCTAGAAAGGAGACAGCCCCATAAACATACAAAAGCCCTAGACAAGTTTAAAAACACATACATCACCCATGTCACAACCTGACCTAACCAAAAATAACAAGGAAAACAAAGAATACTAAGGTCAGGGTGTGACAACATGCAATCATTTTAATTTAATTAAAGTCCTGAATTATCTGTGATGAGATATGCTAATTATGTAAGTATGTTTAGATAGACAATTAAAAATGCATATAATAAAAGGAAGGTGGACTTAATGAGTTGTATGGGGGCTTTGAAGCAATCATTCATATAATGTTTTTGATCTTTGAACAAATAAACCATAGAGGTCCTCCCATGGTACTTTTTTTAAAGTCTCAAGTTGACTTTGTCCAAAATAATTTAATGTCTACAAGTTACTGTATTTTTTGGTCCTGTTTTCTCTGATTACCTGGTCTTTACTAGGAAATAGTGTGGCAGCAATGATCTAATTCAGCATTCTGTTTCTTACATCAAAGAGCTCAACAAAGGTGCTTGTTGCAATTCATCCTAAAGAAACAAAACAAGTAATATATACATTATTACTATGTAAATGCCATGTTACCAACTAAATACCAGGTGAACATAATAAAGTGAAACCAAATTATTTCCCCTCTCATTTCTCAGAAATCTTTCAAATCACACCAGCTACACACTTGTGTTCACGATAACATCACTAAAAGTGAAAGATGGTATTGGCAGAGATTGTGTTATCTGATTACACTGCAGTGGGGAGCTGCTACAAAGAAATGCCTTGGAAGTCCAGGCTCCAGCCCAGTACTGCACTCTATAGGTGGCTCTGGCTCGGTCCAGGGAAGCTCTGACACTCTCACTACTAAAATGGAAATGTGTCCCCCAGCGATGTGAAATTCAACAATAATCCCTCAATGGGGACATCTGACCTTCAGCGAAGGAACAAACATTATTACAAGGTCTACTCCGGAGACTGCACAGAGGCTTCTCGCTCTTATAATAATAGAAAGTGTAGCTCTACTATATACAAATTACCCTCTCCACACTTTTTCATTTGAATGTGGGGGAGTTGGAGAAGAAAGTGTACAGAGAAATGGTATAATGGAGCTGAGAATTGCTTCGGTCAAGCTAATGTCAATGATTCATGCTTGGGGATAGTTGAATAGACAAAACTATTTACATCAGCTCAGGGGAAAGCAGAGGACCAAGTAAAAATATACTGTAATGTATACAGTGCTGAACAACTGTTTAAATATAACAGAGCGACCCCCCACAAAAAAAAAATCTAAATTTTGCCCTCAGAGAAAAATAGATTTGTGCAAACTTCTTTTTAAACTAATTTTGTGAAATTCCAAGGAATGAAAAATCATTCCACTGAACTTGACAATAGCTGAATGACACTAAACACACATTTTCACATTAACTGACATAAAAATCATACAATTCCCAGAAGATCCTATTATATAAAAATAGCTGGAGTATAATTCCTCCTCAGCTGGTACAGAAAATATGAATATGATAGGAAACAATACAAGCGCCAGCTTTCAAAGCTTCTTAGCTAACACACTCAATTAGGATGGCAAAGGGATTAAATTGCCTTTGTGTCCTTCTTATGGGCACGATGCCTATGCATAAGGGGCACGTGCCCCCTCACATTTGTCCTGTAAAAGAAAAAAGAACAAAAAGAAAGTTGTTTCTCTGTAATACTACTACTTTATGAAGTTGGCTTTAGCTAGCCCAGATACCAGTCTCCCAACCTCATAATTAGCTTACAAGAAAATATTTCAGGTTAGCAAGTTAGAGTAGGTAGCTGGTCTAACTGCAGGTAACTGCCAAAATAAAAGGAAACTCGAACATAAAGTGTCTTAATAGTGCATTGGGCCACCACGAGCCCCCAGAGCAGCTTCAATGCACCTTGACAGGTTCTGCAAGTGTCTGGAACTTTATTGGAGGACTGTGATCACTGTTCTTTCAAGACAAATTCAATAATTTGGCATTTTGACGATGGTAGAAAACAATGTCTCAGGTACTACATAAATCTGCAACTTACCACCCTCCGGACCATCCCCCAGCCATCCTCATGAACATTGTGCCACCTCAGATTTTTGGGGTGCATGATGCCCCTATTCTTACAGTATGTAATGGCTGTAAATTAGCTTACGTCAGTTCTTCTTGTCAGGGAATTATTACGAGTAAATAGTCCACGTCAATGACTTGGGTATCAATGAGACCTTCTATAACTACACTGAACCAAGAGTTACAGTTCATATACAGAAATCAGTCAAATGAAATAAATGCATTAGGCCCTAGTCTATGGATTTCACATATGCATCTGTTGGTCACAGATACACTATAAAATACACACACTTCAAATTAGTGGCGTCAGCTATTTCAGCCAAACCCATTGCTGACAGGTGTATAAAAATCGAGCACACACCCATGCAATCTCCATAGACGAACATTGGCAGTAGAACGGCATTACTGAAGAGCTCAGTGACTTTCAACGTGACACTGTCATAGGATGCCACCTTTCCAATAAGTCAGTTTGTCAAATATCTGCCATGCTAGAGCTGCCCCAGTCCACTGTTAGTGCTGTTAAGTTAAGGAGCAACAATGACTCAGACGAAGTGGTAGGCCACACAAGCTCACAGAATGGGACCAAATAGTCTGGAGCTGTTTTTCATGGTTTGGGCTAGGCTATTTGGTTCCAGTGAAGGGAAATCTTAACGCTAGAGCATACAGTGACATTCCACACGAACCTGTGCAACAGTTTTGGGAAGGTGCTTTCCTGTTTCAGCATGACAATGCCTCCATGCACAAAGCGAGGTCCATTCACAAATGGTTTGTTGAGATCGGTGTAGAAGATCTTGACTGGCCTACACAGAGCCCTGACCTCAACCCTGACGAACACTTTTGGGATGAACTGGAACTGACCACAAGCCAGGCCTAATCGCCACAATAGTGGCTGAACTCACTAATATGTTCCAAAATCTAGTGGAAAGCCTTCCCAGAAGAGAGGAGGCTGTTATAGCATCAAAATGGGGACTAAATCCATAGTAATGCCTATGATTTTGGAATGAGATTTCCACATACTTTTGGTCATGTAGTGTACCTTCAAGTATGGGCATAGATAAGAAAACCAGTCACTATCTGATGTGACTACCATTTGCCTCAAGTAGTGCGACATCTCGTTTGCATAGAGTTGATCAGGCTGTTGAATGTGGCCTGTGGAATATTGTCTCACTCCTCGTCAATGAATATGCAAAGTTGCTGGATCTTGGCTGGAACATGCTGTTGTACAAGTCGATCCAGAGCATCCAAAACATGTCTGGTGTGTATGCAGGTCCTGGAAGAACTGGGACATGTTTAGCTTCCAGGGATTGTGTACAGAACCTTGTGACATGGGGCCATGCATGATCATGCTGAAACATGACTAGGCAAGTCAGTTGAGAACAAATTCTTATTTACAATGACGGCCTACCCCTGCCAAAGCCAGACGACGCTAGGCCAATTGTGCGCAGCCGTATGGGTCTCCCAATCACGGCCGGATGTGATACAGCCTGGATTCAAACCAGGGACTGTAGTGATGCTGCTAGCACTGAGATGCAGTGCCTTAGACCACTGCGCCACTCGGGAGCCCATGTGGTGATGGCAGTGGATGACAACAATGGGCTTCAGGATCTCACTGCGGTATCTCTGTATATTCAAATGCCATCGATTAAATGCAATTGTGTTCGTTGTCCATAGCTTATACCGGCCCATACCATAACCCCACCATAGGGCACTCTTCACAACAATGACATTAGCAAACCCCTCGCCCACACAATGCCATCTACCCGGGACAGTTGAAACTGGAATCCATCCGTGAAGAGCACACTTCTCCAGCATGCCAGTTGCTATTGAAGGTGAGCATTTGCCTCACTGAAGTCAGTTATGATGCCGAAATGCAGTCAGGGCAAGACCCTTGTGAGGACAACGAGCATGCAGAAGAGCTTCCTTGAGACAGAATTTCTGCACAAACTGTCAGAAACTTAGGTTGTGCAAACCCACAGTTTCATCAGCTGTCCAGGTGGCTGGTCTCAGACGATCTCACAGGTGAAGAAACCGGATGTGGAGGTCCTTTGCATGTGTGGTTATACATGGTCTGCGGTTGTGAGGCCAGTTGGACATACTGCCAAATTCTCTAAAACAACTTTGGTGGAGAAATGAACATTCAATCCTCTGGCAAAAGCTCAAGTGGATATTCCTGCAGTCAGCATAACAATTACACACTCTCTCAAAACTTGAGACATCTGTGGCATCGTGATGTGTGACAAAACTGCACATTTTAGAGTGGCCTTTTGTCCCCAGCACAAGGTGCACCTGTGTAATGATCATGCTGTTTAATCATCTCATTGATATGCCACACCTATCAGGTACATGGATTATCTTGGCAAAGGAGAAATACTCAGGGATGTAAACAAATTTGTGCACAAAATGTTAGAAAAATACGCCTTCTGTGAGTACGGAAAATTTCTGTGCGCTTTTTTTTCAGCTCATGAAACAAACCCTTTACATGTTGCCTTTATATTTTTGTTTAGTGTAGATTGGCCAATCTTATGAAATGCAGCAGCCTATATTGTTGTGTGTCAATGACTTGACACACTCCTTTTCCATGTATGCGGTATTGGTGAAACTTGGCCAGTAGTTCGTTGATAGTAAAAATAAGAGGAAAAAAATGTATATATCACAAATCTATTTGGGCTATGGCCTATAAGGCCAAATAGTGGGGTAGATATTTTTCATGATGCTAAAGTTCAGATACGGTATGTGTGAAATGCACTTCCAGGGAAACTGAATCAACTTAATGACATCTTTGATAGTGACATATTTCATAGCGCTATACCGCTCCCTTGCATCACATTCAAACATGCATTTGCTCATTCAGGAAATGCTATCATTTTTTGAATAATCTTTGGTGAGACGAGTAGCCTATAAAGCACTCAGCTTATTTTCCCGATCTGATGGACAATGCCCATCACTCACTGATACCATCAATAGCACAAACGCCAGAATTCCTCATTCATTCTCAATCTCCCACTCAGTCAAGGCATGCCTCAACCTAGGATTTCCACGCTAGGATCCCCAGCCTTGAAGAAGCTTATTGGTATGCAGGTTTTGGATGGTTCAAGTAGAGATGGAGGAGAGGAGAGTTCTCTCAGCTTACATGGACGAGATTAGAGGCTCTCGTTGCTGATGAGATGAGGCAATTCACAACACCACAGTACATGTTCCCACCTGAACACTTGTGTATCGGTTCGATTCGATGTCTGTTTCGCCATCTTGTGTTCTACTTAAACACGTCAGGCCTGCTCAGAAAAAGCCGTGTTTGCATAAGTCTCGACTCCTTCGCTTGATTTTTCTTATTAGGACATCTTATTCAGAGCATAGTGGTATTTTGAAACTTGCCAACTGAAGCGACGCCCAGAAGTTCTACTTTCAGAGATTTTCACGGTTTCAGTAAGCCTCCATACTCAAACTTCTGGAGCTGGAAAGCCAACTGTGAAACTAATTGTTGCTCTGATGTGAATTACATGACTAAAACCAACTGATTTCAGATGTACAATGAAGGTGCAATGTTATCATGCCTCCACAGAAGGAATCGCTATGGCGGACCAGAAGTGTAATCAATACAGCCATTTTATTTACCTACCAATTTAACATACAAAATAAGGAGTTGGCAGTGGTGCTGTCTTGTATGGGGATTTCCTCTGAGACTCAAAGAGGACTGGGTAATCATGCATTCTGTGTCCAATGGCAGGGAAGACTATGAGAGAGAAAGGCTGTTATTTGTTCACGCCGGAGCTCCCTCTGTATAAATCAGCATTGCTAATATATTTTTTAGCCAGTGTTCTGTAGAAATGTCCTGCCATACAGAGCCTAATGGCTCTCTGCACTCGCACCCCCATATTTCTGCTCGGGAATGGCAAATTGCATTAGTGTTTTTGAAGAGGAGCTTTTGTAAGAAATGCAGTTGTGCTTCCTGCTTAAAATCTGATTGTATGGCAACGTAAGGGAATCGAAATTGTACTAATTAGACACAACCAACTCGATATTGTTTATACAGCACATACACACTACCTGATCTGAAATCCCTTGTCAAGTGAAATCAATTTGGTGGAAGGCTACACGTATAGGCTGGGTGGAGTTGCCACCATATTCTGTCCCTCATCATTTTGTTTTTGAGTTGGAGGAAACCAGTCATTTGAATTGTCTCCAGTTCACGCTATCAGTCTGCTCTTGGTGACACTTTACTCAGTTGTAAAGTACCTCAGGCATTATCAATCAAACACTGCTTTAGCTCAATGGGTAGGATTTCATAAGCCATCTGCAGAAGTAATTCATATGTTTTAATTATTCCTTATTTTGCTTTGTTTACATAATCTCCCCCTGGAACTATTGGTTCTGTGAACAAAGTTTGGCACAGCCCAACGTCTCACAATATGTGTGGCCATTTCTTGTCAAGCACGTTGTTGAGGACATCCAACGAGATTGAGAAATAATAATTTTCCTCTGGACTTTAGATAACCGGCTGCTATTTTAGACAAAGTAAATGAACATGTAGTATTTGACTAGAGGAACTGGGTTGAAATGTCAACAAAGTGGTTTGTTAGTGAAATTGGAATACGAGCGAATGGCTGCTCCTCTACATTTGCTCTCAGAAGTGAGGCCATTGTTCCACTAGAGTTATCAAAGCCAAAAGAAGGGCGCATTAGCATAGTCATTAATAAAAGGCACATCATTTATGTAAGTCATGCTGATGGACTATTGATTTAAATTAATGCCCATGCTTTTGGGAATGAGCCATAAAACAACCTATTATGTCGGGTAATTGATAATAAATTTAAAAAATCTAATCCATTTCTAGGCCAGAATTAATTTCTCTAATATTTATCAGGACTCTGGACAATTATTTATTCACTGGTAAAGTAGTTGAAGTTCTTCCAGGGCAAAGGGAAAGTTAGGAGGCTCTGGAGAAAAATTGCCATTTGTTTTTAGTACACATTCACTCCCACAAGCCCTCCACATTAATTTTGGATGAGTATAATCAACAAGAGCTCCTGAGTTGTTAGGGTTGGAGTATAGGTTAGGTTTAGGCATGCTAGCAAATGGTTAGGGTTGGATATTAGGTTAAGTTGAGGAATTCTAGTGAGGTGGTTAAAATTAATCTACGTGGCTTGAAAACTACCTTATTTTTAAAACCTCCTGTTTTGTACTCAACGTGTCAATGTATGGCTCATATAGTGCATTCGGAAAGAATTCAGACCCCTTAACTTTTCCCACATTTTGTAACAGCCTTATTCTAAAAGGGATTCAATACAATTTTTTAAGCAAACATATATTTAGAAATGTTTGCAAATTAAAAATTAAAAAGCTTATTTACATCCTGTTTCCATGGATCATCCTTGATATGTTTCTACAACTTTATTAGAGTCCACGTGGTGAATTCAATTGATTGGATTTGGAAAGGCACACACTTGTCTATATAAGGTCTCACAGTTGACAGTGCATGTCAGAACAAAATCCAAACCTTGAGGTCGAAGAAATTGTTCGTAAAGCTCCGAGACATGATTGTTTCGAGGCACAGAGCTGGTGAAGGGTAGCATAAATGAAAATTCTGCAGCATTGAAGGTCCCCAAGAACACTGTGGCCTCCATTCTTAAATGGAAGAAATTTGGAACCGCCAAGTCTCTTCCTAGAGCTGGCCACTCGGCCAAATTGAGCAATCAGGGGAGGAGGGTTCTTGGTCAGGGAGGTGACCAAGAACCCGATGGTCACTCTGACAGAGCTCCAGAGTTCCTATGTGGAGATGGGAGAACCTTCCAGAAGGACAACCATCTCTGCAGAACTCCACCAAGCAGGCCTTTATGGTAGATTGGACGGATGGAAGCCACTCCTCAGTAAAAGCCACAGGACAGCCCACTTGGAGTTTGCCAAAAGGTACGTAAAGGACTCTCAGACCATGAAAAACAAGATTTTCTGGTCTGATGAAACCAAGATTAAACTCTTTGGCCTCGGTTAAAGGTTCACCGTCCAACAGGACAACAACCCTAAACACACAGCCAAGACAACGCAGCAGTGGCTTCGGGATAAGTCTCTGAATTTCCTGGAGTGGCCCAGCCAGAGCCTGGACTTGAACCTGATCGAACATCTCTGGAGAGCCATGAAAATAGCTGTGCAGTGAAGTTTAAATCAAATTTTATTTGTCACATGTGCCAAATACAACAGTGAAAGGCTTACTTAAAAGCCCTTAACCAACAGTTCTTTAAGAAGTTAAGACGAAAAACATGTTAAGTAAAAATGAAAACAGTAACAAATAATTAAACAGCAGCAGCAAAATAACTATAGCGAGGCTATATACAGAGGGTACCAGTACAGATTCAATGTGTGAGGGCACTGGTTAGTTGAGGTAATATGTACATGTAAGCATAGTTAAAGTGACCATGCATAGATAGAGAGAAGCAGCAGCGTAAAAGAGGGGTCTGCGTAGCCCTTTGATTAGCTGTTCAGAAGACTTATGGCTTGGGGGTAGAAGCTGTTAAGAAGCCTTTTGGACCTAGACTTGGCACTACGGTACTGCTTGCCGTGCGGTAGCAGAGACAACAGTCTATGACTAGGGTGACTGGGGACTCTGACCATTTTTATGGTCTTCCTTTGACATCCCCTTGTATAGAAGTCCTGGTTGGCGGGAAGCTTGGCCCCAGTGATGTACTAGGCCATATGCACTACCCTCTGTAGAGGGGGTTGAGCAGTTGCCATACCAGGCAGTGATGCAACCAGTCAGGATGCTCTCAATGGTGCAGCTGTAGAACCTTGAGGATCTGAGGACCCATGCCAAATATTTTCAGTCTCCTGAGAGGGAATAGGCTTTGTTGTGCCCTCTTCACGACTGTCTTCGTGTGTTTGGAACATGTTCATTTGTTGGTGATGCGGACACCAAGGAACTTGAAGCTCTCAACCTGCTCCACTGCACCCCCGTTGATGAGAATGGGGCCGTGCTCGGTCCTCCATTTCCTGTCGTCCACAATCATCTCCTTTGTCTCACTTTGAGGGAGAGGTTGTTGTTCTGGCACCACACGGCCAGATCATGGACCTCCCTATAATAGGCTGTCTCATCGTTGTTGGTGATCTGGCCTACCACTGTTGTGTCATTGGCAAACTTGATGATGGTGTTGCAGTCATGCCTGGCCATGCAGTCATGAGTGAACAGGGAGTACAGGAGGGGATTGAGCACGCACACCTGAGGGGCACCCCTGTGTTCAAGATCAGCGTGCGGATGTGTGGTTACCTACCCATCCAACCATGATCGAGCTTGAGAGGATTTGCAGAGAAGAATGGGAGAAACTCCCCAAATACAGGTGTGCCAAGCTTGTAGCATCATACCCAAGAAGACTCAAGGCTGCAATCGCTGCTAAGGTGCTTCAACAAAGTAAAAGGTCTTAAAACCAAGGTAAACGTACATTTTTATTGCTTTGTCATTATGGGGTATTGTGTGTAGATTGATGAGGGGGAAAAACGATTGAATCCATTTTAGAATAAATCTGTAATGTAACAAAATGTGTAAAAAGTGAAGGGGTCTGAATACTTTCTGAATGCACTGTACATGCATATTAAACCATCTGCAGTCTTGTTCCAGCCAAGGAAGTCAGAGAATCCCTACATTGTAACCTAGCATCATTTGGTTCCTTAGACCTGCACGCTCGTTCCTGTCTTGTAGTGAATGTACTCTGAAGCAAGAGGGATTCACTGCCTGCATGTACATTCATTATTTTGAAAACAACCAAACTATAGGGAATACATTGATCAAATAGACACATCTTGTGTTAGAAAGCATCCGAAATAGTTTGATCTATTAGATTTCAGTAGTAGTTTAATTTCTATCAATCAGAAAATTATGTGCACTAAAGATGGCATTGTAGCTAGACATATACAGATAACTGCCAAAGGTAACTGGTGTATATTGTTTGAATAATTTACGCAATAGGCTAAAAGGTTTTTACCAGGTGCGGATCAATCCATTTATCCCATTTGTGAATTGTGATATACAATAAATATTACTTTCATGCGCTTGAGAAATTTAGACCGCAAACTATCCTGCCTAGAAGGCCAGCATTCCGAAGTCGCCTCTTCAATGTTGACGTTGAGACTGGTGTTTTCCAGGTACTATTCAATGAATCTGCCAGTTGAGGACTTGTGAGGCGTCTGTTTCTCAAACTAGACTCTAATGTACTTGTCCTCTTGCTTAGTTGTGCACTGGGGCCTCCCACTCTTTCCATTCTTGTTAGAGCCAGTTTGCGATTTATCCTTTAAAATGAGAGAATTGTCTTACCTGTAAAGTTTAAGTCAGTAGCCACGCCCAAGTGAATAGACATTCTTTTTAACATTTCTATAACAGCCGTGTGACCCAATGTCACCTCAGCTCCAAATAACAGGAGTACTTGTCCTCCACGTTGAAAAGGGATAATTTCAACTCTACAGGCCAGGAAATGTGAGAACTTGCTCCACACGTGAAATAGTATGAACACTGAACTATTGATCACCTAAAGAAGTTGTGCATACTAAACTAGCATATATCAGACTGCAGCTGAACATTCACGCAAATCTAGTATGAGAACACTGACCAACAAGGAAGCATTTCCAGAGTGAGATGAACCCTTCAGACCACGTGAACCTCTCACACAACGACCCGGAATAATCTACAAAGGACAATGGCGACCTCAACTGGGCAAGCCAGAGCTTCACATAACCAGCTCAACTCTCGAAGCCAGCTTCACGTAAATACAATGCATTGCTTTTCCGAAGAGCGATCGTTAGTGGCATATGTATGTGAGAATAACTTCCCAGGTCTGATAGAGACCCATTTTCCTTAGTCTTCCTTCCAAAACCCCCTTATCTTCATTTTGAATCTATTGTGTTATAACCAAACTGTTATATTTAGTCCACACGGGACAGTATTTACTGTATATTCTGTAATTGTTAAATTAGTTAGTAATTGGTGGATGGATGATTGGTGGATGGATGATTCATAAGTAAAGGCTGGGTTCGTGCAGATAACCAAGAATTTTACGACCTTTGGAATGAGAACCGATGAGGTAATAATAATTATTATTTTTTATTTTACCTTTATTTTACTAGGCAAGTCAGTTAAGAACAAATTCTTATTTTCAATGACGGCCTAGGAACAGTGGGTTAACTGCCTGTTCAGGGGCAGAACGACAGATTTTGTACCTTGTCAGCTCGGGGATTTGAACTTGCAACCTTTCTGTTACTAGTCCAATGCTCTAACCACTAGGCTACCCTGCCGCCCCATTAATAGAACACTACTCAATAAGATATGAAAATATCTTTAGTCGGGAAATAGACTAAACATTTCCCGTGGTGCCCCGACTTTAGTTAAAGTTGACATGATTAGTTTAATCACTTAATAATTACATAGAGAATTGATTTGATACAGTCTTCACATTTAACGGCAAGTCAGAGACACGACAGCGGTGTCAGAGGAAGGACCCAAAATTTGTCGAAGACTGCAGTCCCCCAAGTCAGCTTCTACTCCCAAGCCATAAGACTGCTGAACAATTAATCAAATGGCTACCCGGACTATTTACATTGACCCCCCTTTGTTTTTACAGTGCTGTTACTCTCTGTTAATAATCTATGTATAGTCACTTTACCCCTACCTACATGTACAAATTACCTCAACTAACCTGTACCCCCACACATTGACTCGGTACCGGTACCCCCTGTATATAGCCTAGTTATTGTTATTTTATTGTGTTCTTTTTTATTTTATACTTTTGTTAATTTTGTTAACTACTTCTTAAACTGCATTTTTGGTTAAGGATTTGTAAATATGCATTTCACGGTAAGGTCTACTACCCCTGTAGTATTCAGTGCATGTAACAAATACATTTGATTTTAAGGGACCCTTTCAGGCTCGAGCGCTACTATCAGACCTACTGGCTTAGAAGTATACAAAACTTCGGTTCAATCTCTGAGGTTCGGGTACATTTTAGAAATCAAAAACAAGCCGCCCCCAACAAAACAAATAAATAAAATACAGCTGGGATTTAACTCCTACATGATTTTCCGCCTCTCACATTTAAAATCCCCACGACTATTTCATAGACATGAAGGACTATTTAAACTTACGCATACTACAGATTACACTTTCAAGTTTCCTTTTTGGCCCATTTCCCCTATTCATTCAACTGTATGCAGGTTTTCTATCGACTACCTTTAAGTGCCCCACACAAGTGCAACAATTCATGTGTCAGTTTAACAAATTACGTGACCTGCCAAGGTCAGGCCTCTGATGTAACATGAACATAAACTTGGGTCGCTGTGGCCATGTTTTGCTCTGGCAGTGATGAGGCATTTACACGATGCACTACCCTTAGATGTTACTAGCTTAAAATATTTCCTCACAATAATATTACAAATAATAAATTGGATAGTGCTTTCCCAGGTGCTCAAAGCACTTTACATTTTCACATTATGGGGAAAAACTCACCTCATCCACTATGAATGTGAATCCTCCATCTCCGGTTTTTCATACAGGTTATGTTGATGCTGGCGATATTATGACACGTCTGTTTGAAGGCCTGCACGTAGGGAGTAGGGAGTGCATTATGCATAAGTGAAGGGGGAAAATTCCATTCATAGCTTAGTCAGTGATTCATTTAGCTGGCCAGACAAACAGTATAATTGGATTGGGGAGTCAGAACCAGGGTAATATATATATATATATATATATATATATATATATATATATATATATATATATTAATTAGACTATCCAGAGGTGAATATTGCCAAATTAGGAATAAACCAAGCTAACACTTACATTTTTCCGGGATTGAGCCCAGGTCAATAGCACAACTCAAGACCATGTTAGACATCTGAGCTAAAGCCTAAGATTTGGCTCTGGAAGCGAATGTGTTTCGGTCGAAGACAAGGTCACTTATGTGAGGCTGGCTCTGTGAACTACCTCTGCTACACTTGCCTTGGTTCAGTTGTTTACTACAGGATCTTTGTTATTGAATCAAATTTTAAAAAGCAGCCTTCATTTACTGTTAAATAAATCACAGCTTTAAACTTCTCTGCCTATCATAATGCACTGCTGGAATAATCAGCTTTATAAATTATATATAGTTTACAATTGATTTGAAAGTGACTTTGATGATTCATAATGCATGGTTGAGACGTATTATACTGAATAAAGTCCTACATTCCCAATGCAGTCAAACAGTTGAATTCCTCTGTTTTAGATCACCTACTACCACAACCTGTTCAAAGGCACTTAAATATTTTGTCTTGACATACACAATCTAGGTCCCAATTGTCTCAAGCCTTAAAAATATTTTTTAAATCTGTCTCCTTTCCTTCATTAAACCTGATTTGAAGTGGATTTAACAAGTGACATCAATAAGGGATCATAGCTTTCACCTGGATTCACCTAGTCAGTCCATGTCATAGAAAGAGCAGCTGTTCATAATATTCTGTACACTCAGTGTATCTTTCCACACTATTAGGTTGGAATACTACTGTGAAAATTATGATAATGCCATTTTAGTGTAAGAGCTGTTTGAAATGACCACCTGAAATTTCAGCCCGTTTTGGTGGGATGGAGTTCTGGACCTCCATGGTGACCATACCATGAGGTAAATTAGTTAATGGACCAATAGAGTTCCAAACCTTTTATTCTGGTCTGCTTAAGTGTGCAGCTCCCTTTATTGCTGGCTCAGTAGCCCCCATTTTTTATTTAAACATTGTTATCGGGATGTATTCCAAAGCATGGAAATCCACATATGTGCTACCACTCCATAAAGGTTGGGATACAAATAATCTTATCTATTGCCCCATTTCAAGATTACCTTGTTTAGGTAAGATACTTGAATCCTTGGTTAAGGTACAACTTTGTTCCTTTCTCTGAAAATTGTATTTTTAATATAAACCAAGTCAAGGTTTAGGCCTGGGCATAGTACTACCACAGCAACCACGCTAGTTGTTAATGCCTAGGATGCCTAAAAGAGTTGTACTGTCTTGTTTAAACTTGTATTAAAACACAAATTTAAGTGATTTTTGAACTGAATCAGTCATGCTGAAGTTCACGAATGGCCTTCTGCACCAAGGTGGCACAGGAATACAAAACGTATTATCTGCATAGAGATGAATGTTACAAGTTTTAACACTGTTTTCTATGTCATTAATATACAACGTGAACAATAAATGGACCCAAAATCAAACCCTGAGGAACATATTTTTGAATCTGAAGAAATTCAGAATTAAACCCTTCTGTCAAGATGGCCTGAGGTCTTTCGCTAAGATAATTCTGAAACCATAAACAGGCGGTATATCCCAGGACTAATTCTTGATAACTTCAGCAAAACAAAATTATCAACACTGTCGAACGCCTTTGTCAAGTCAATGTGATTGTTTTCATTAAATATTATTCATGCTATTGCATGCTAAATTATATTGTTTTATACACATACAGTACCAGTCAGTTTATTTTTACTATTTTCTACATCGTAAAACAATAGTGAAGACCTCAAAACTATGAAATAAAACATATGGAATCATGTAGTAACAACAAAAAGTGTTAAAGAACTGAGATTCCTTAAAGTAGCCACCCTTTGCCTTGATGACAGCTTTGCAAACATTTGGCATTCTCTCAACCAGCTTCATGAGGTAGTCACCTGGAATGCATTTCATTTCACTACTAAAGGACACAAATAAGAAGGCGAGACGTGCTTGGGCCAAGAAACACAAGCAATGGAAATTAAACCGGTGGTAATCTGTCCTTCGGTCTGATGAGTCCAAATTTGAGATGTTTGGTTCCAACCACTGTGTCTTTGTGAGACGCAAAGTAGGTGAACAGATGCTCTCCACATGTGTGGTTCCCACCATGAAGCATGGAGGTGGTGTGATGGTACTTTGTGGGTGACACCGTCAGTGCTTTATTTAGAATTCAAGGCACACTTAACCAGCATGGCTACCACAGCCTTCTGTAGTGATACACCATCCCATCTGGTTTGCACTTAGTGGGACTACTATTTGTTTTTCAACAGGACAATGACCCAACACACCTCCAGGCTGTGTAAGGGCTATTTGACCAATAAGGAGAGTGATCGAGGGCTGCATCAGATGACCTGGCCTCCACAATCACCCGACCTCAACCCCATTGAGATGGTTTGGGATGAGTTGGACTGCAGAGTTAAGGAAAAGTAGTCAACAAGTGCTCAGCATGTGGGAACTCCTTCAAGACTGTTGGAAAAACATTCCAGGTGAAGCTGATTCAGAGAATGCTAATAGTGTGCAAAGTTGTCAAAGCGTGGCTACTTTGAAGAATCTAAAATATATTTTGATTTGTTTAACTCTTTTGGTCACTACATGATTTCATGTGATATTTCATAGTTTTGATGTCTTCACTATTATTCTGCAATGTAGAAAACAGTAAAATATATACAAAACCTTGAATGAGTAGGTGTCCAAAGATTGGACTGGTACTGTATATGCGTTTTATTATTATGTACAGGGCTCTTATAAAATAGTTTTCAATCATAGTTTTCAATCTCAATGAGACTCCCTGTTTAAATAAAAGGTTAAAACAAATACCAGATAAATGGCTGCATTGGACCTTTAAAAGCAAGTGAATTAGCATACACAGTATGACAAGCTGCGGAAATGATACTTAGTTATCTGACAGCTTACAAAGAAATCTGACAGTTTACAGAGAATCAAAATGATTCATTTCATAATGATACTACTTTGACCAACCACAAGCATCTTGTTACCAAGGTGACCACCATGAGACACCTACACACAATTCTATTTATGAAGACAATAACTTAGGAAAAACCCATTATTGCTCTGTAAACATGAAATCATACTAGTCAGTATGAGAATTCAAATGTGCACCAGTGTTGTATTACGATCACCAATAGTTTATTGCACCCCGTCTACTTTTCCTCCCTTTCTGTACCTCCCTACATCCCCTTCTCTTTAATCATCTGACTTTGACTTTTTCCACATTGTTTCTGTCCAGACAAGGTCATAAATACATACATTATAGGACCTGACTGAAGATGAACGTTTGAACATCCATCAAGTCTGGATGGTGTCAGCAGACAAATCCCTTTTGACAGATTGCACTAAGGACATGCCAGGCTAGTGCTTCGGTAGCACAAACCTGGCATGTCCTTAGTCAACAGTGGTGTGGTGGCTTGGCAGTATGTGCAAAAGTGATCTTTCTCCATGTGAAACACCACTCTCTGGTGGTCAGGAGTAGTAATTAATGCATTATCAAGAGCTGAGCCATACATTATTTCCCACAGTTGTTGTAGGGAAAGTGTGAGTGAGTCAATATTATAACAAGGAAGTAAAAAGTTACTATAAGACATTAATTTAAATTAAATATGCTGTAAAGTGATCTGTAGCCTAACTTGAGATTGACACCCCTAACTTAAGTTTCCACCCAAATCTTCAATTGACATCAATACATGATTTACGCAAGCATCAAGGTTCAGCATGCGCATAATATCAAGTTAAAATTCAGTCCCATAATGAGTGCATGCATCAACCATTGCTCAAAAACAAAAAGAGAGCTTCATAAAATTGGATACCCAAATATTTGGCCTTCCGCTGTGACATTAGTAAACCATTATTGTACATTGGACACACGACTTTGACCTTAACACACATCAAAATGACCTGCAGCAACAGTGAAAGACGCAGTGTGGCCAATGTGACCGTCTAGTCTAACGTGTGCTATACCGAGAGCTTGCTTTAAATAGGGATTAAGTCCTGTCCCAAAACTCACATGTATATGTATGAACATCTGGCAGATAGGAATGTGGAGTATTTTAAATAGTTGAAAATCCCAAAAATGACAACCTTTAAAAATGTATCATTTCAGACTTGAATGATTCATCTGAGAGGCATGCTCATATTCAATATCAACACGATTACAGGCATACTGTCCCAAGCCACTAGCAAAGAAGAAAATCTTGCAAGAAAGCATTACCATTGGACTTAGGCAAAATGATTGAAGGACAAATATGTTTTTTGGTGAACCAATGTAATTTAGCTTGAAGAGCTCACAGTCCCTGAAGCTCAGAGTATGTGGTGGACATAGTGCATTAGTACAAGAATTGGAACTATGCCATTGCCTTTGCTTCAGCATGAGCTAAAATCACTTAAAGGGATAGTTTTCCAAAATGTTAACCCAATCTTAATAGTTGTCTTACCTTGAGAGGTGGTTATTTATTTTGAATTGTAAAACAAGCACCACAGGCCTCAAACTCAACTCTGGACCTCAAAACCAGTTCCACTGCATTTTTTAAATTGTTCCCCTCTAATCAGGAACTGATTTAGACCTGGGACATGGGTGGGTGCAATTCATTATCAGGAACAGGAAACCAGCAGGCTCTGGACCTTGCAGGGCAAGAGTTGAATACCGCAGCTCTGAAGAAAGCCCTGTGAAGTTAACAATGAATGTAATGTTTGTAAAATAAAACTTGGAATTTGTTAATTTGTGTTTAGCCTGAATTTTATCTTTAGCCGGTATTCCAATTCAGACCATCCCAACTCACAACTACTAATAACAACAATAATACATGTCATTTGTTTCGCAATTTTCATTAGAGTTGTCTCAAAGCTCTACTAAGAAAAACAACATACATTGACAATCAAGGCAGGTAAAATAGCTATAGTGGGCTAGGTGCTAAAAATGTATTTAAGGAATAAGAGTCTGAAGAAGTGGTTTTTAAGGCCTGTTTGAAACTGCTCTCAGATGGTCAGGGAGCAAATTTCATAGGCGAGGGGCAAGGGAGCCGAAAGCTCGTTCCTCCATAGTTCAGAGACATGTCTTGGGGACTTGAAGCAGTAGTAGCAGTAGTGGCTGATGCGGAGAGTGCGAGGTTGCTCACTGATTGAAATGAGGTTGCTGATGTAGGTGGGGTTTAATCCTTTTAAGGCTTTAAACACGAGCAGGAGGATTTCTAAGTTGTGTAGTTGACCAGTAGCCAGTGTAGTGGGGGTGATGTGGTCAGACTTCTTGGTCCTAGTCAGGACACTGGGAGCACTATTCTGGATTGGTTGGAATCTCTGCAGTGATTTGGCTTGGAGGCCCCCAAATAGCATTGCCGTAGTCGATCCGAGAGAACAGTGATGGAGAGTGATGGTACTGTATGCCCTGGGCAAAGTTTTTTAGGTGGAAAAATAATGAGGGAAAGAATTATGTTTTAAATGTATTTTTATGTATCATTAGCCTCTCCACAATCTGATTCAATCTTTACCTTAGTGTTACATCTACTATAAGTCACCAGTGCCAATTCACAGCCGTTTACCTCATTGTCATACTAACTGTGTGCTTCAGGTGCCTGGTATGCAGGCTCAGTGGCAGCTGCTTGTTTCACGTGCACACACACACACACACACACACACACACACACACACACACACACACACACACACACACACACACACACACACACACACACACACACACACACACACACACACACACACACACACACACACACACACACACACACACACACACACACACACACACACACACACACACACACACACACACACACACACACACACACACACACACACACACACACACACACACACACACACACACACACACACACACACACACACACACACACACACACACACACACACACACACACACACACACACACACACACACACACACACACACACACACACACACACACACACACACACACACACACACACACACACACACACACACACACACACACACACACACACACACACACACACACACACACACACACACACACACACACACACACACACACACACACACACACACACACACACACACACACACACACACACACACACACACACACACACACACAGTGTCAGTTTCCACACTGACAGATGAAAGCGAGACAGACAAGCACACTCTACCATTTATATACTCCCATCTCAGCTCTAACGCCTAAATCAA
The DNA here is from genome assembly GCF_023373465.1 of Oncorhynchus keta. Classification (NCBI taxonomy): domain Eukaryota; kingdom Metazoa; phylum Chordata; class Actinopteri; order Salmoniformes; family Salmonidae; genus Oncorhynchus; species Oncorhynchus keta. The sequence goes on from NC_068431.1 coordinate 24,320,539, forward strand.
GACATCAATCTGGTCAGGTATCTTCAGTCTTCAGCTGCTGCAGACAGGCAGGTGCTGTGATATCTGCACCTTGGAGGGCTCTGTGACTTTAATAAAGTAGTAGACCCTGCCTGCTCTCTGTTTTGCTCTGGGTGGGGTATTTATTTTAGATTTTTACCTGGTGCTATTTTTATATGCCCATTCAGATAGCGTCACTGACGCTTATTCAGAAAATATGGAGTGTGAGGGGTTTGTGGTAAGCAAAAGAGGATGCTACAGTCCAGGAGTGCATGAGAAGACTTCAAGAATTGACGGCTACAGTGTCTGTGCTATTGATCAAAATATATCCCTATTTGTCTATGAGTCAGTGAACTTGAATACAGCTGTTGTCTAACCAACCAACTCAGAGCATTACTTGTGTAAGCGTGTTACTCTAGCATGCCATGATTTCACATTCCTTGTAGAAGCAGCCAGAGCAGGATTAATGCAGGGACTTACTGGAAATATATACTGTGTATATTATATATGTAGTATATATTGTATATTTTTCACTGCAACCGCCAACCAAAGGAAGACTCTGTAGCCTGCTCTCAATGAGTGTAGACAGCCTGCTGCTACCTGCTGCCACTCTGCTAATCATCAGATGGGGGAAAGACAGGTGGTAGGGGGCCCACGTGATTAACTGGGGAGCCCTGCCTTGATTGGGTAACTGATTAATACAAATAAATAAGCATAGTAAATAAATGTGACTGGTCAATTGTGTGAGTCAGGGGCTGGACAAAAAAAACAACAACATGTAAATACATGTTTTTTATTCATTTTTTGTTTGTTATTCAACCACAGGAGCTCACTCTCAATATTGTGATTAAGTTTTATCACAAGCACATACAGGTGTCTGACTAAATGAACGACAATAAAGTGTTTTAAAAGGGTGTTGGGCCACCATGAATTGCCAGAACAGTTTCAATTAACTTTGGCATATACTTTAAGACGTGAAGGTCAGTCAATCCAGAAAATTTCAAGAACTTTTCAAGTTTATTGAAGTGCAGTCGCAAAAACCATCAAGTGCTATGATGAAACTGGCTCTCATGAGTACCGCCACAGGAAAGGAAGACCCAGAGGATGAATTTATTAGAGTTACCAGCCTCAGAAATTGCAGCCCAAATAAATGCTTCACTGAGTTCAAGTAACAGACACACTCAACATCAGCTGTTCAGAGGAGACTACATGAATCAGGCCTTCGTGGTTGAATTGCTTCAAAGAAACCACTATTAAAGGACACCAATATGTAGAAGAGGCTTGCTTGGGCCAAGAAACATTAGCAATGAACATTAGACCGGTGGAAATCTGTCATTTTTGTTAAGAAACTGCCATGTTTTTGTGAGACGCAAAGTTGGTGAACAGATGTTCTCTGCGCTGTTATTCTACAATGTAGAAAATAGTTAAATTAAATAAAAACCGTGAATGGGTAGGTGTGTCCAAACTTTTGACTGGTACAGTTCTTTGTATCCCTTGTTTACTCAAGTTTTGCCTTGTCCGGAAGGCCGCAGTTTGGTCAGAAATTGGGACAAATATAGACTAGAGCTTGTTGCCTTGTTTCCATAGACACACAGTATCACCTTGACTGTTAAACATATGGGAACACTAGGCAATGGTTGCCAGTCCTAACTTCAATGGGAATTGCCATCTATGGATTATGGTTGGTTGTGGATGTCATTTTGCCTTTTGCAGATTTCAAAATACAATCGTGGGGAAAATGTAAAGTTTGGAAAGCAAATGCCTACTTCTGAAAAGAGAAGACGAATCTGTCTGTACAGCCAATAAAAAAAATGCTTCTCAACAGCTCCTAATATGTAGGTAACTGCACTATTTTTCAAAGTAGCTCATCTTGAGATTGCCACGATGCGGGCATCGGCCATCAGCCTATGGCTTTATCTTCATCATTGGGGCGGCAGGGTAGCCTAGTGGTTAGAGCGTTGGACTAGTAATCGAAAGTTTGCAAGTTCAAATCCCCGAGCTGACAAGGCACAAATCTGTCTTTCTGCCCCTGAACAGGCAGTTAGTTAACCCACTGTTCCTCGGCCTTCATTGAAAATAAGAATTTGACTTGCCAAGTTAAACAAAGGTAAAAAAAAAAAAAATGAGGTGTGCCGCTGAAGAAGAAAAAAAAGAGTAGCCTACTGTAACCTATGTTATACAGTGTATACACTACCGTTTAAAAGTTTGGGGTCACTTTGAAATGTCCTTGCTTTTGAAAGAAAAGCAAAAAATTTTGTCCATTAAAATAACATCAAATTGATCAGAAACACAGTGGAGACATTGTTAATGTTCTGTGGAGGGAGTAGTACACAGTGTTGTACAAATCTTCAGTTTCTTGGCAATTTCTCGCATGGAATAGCCTTCATTTCTCAGAACAAGAATAGACTCTACGTAGATGGTGTCACGAACCGGCTCGAAGTTCGTAACAAAAAGGGAGACTACGTGGAGATAAGGAAAAACTTAAGTTAACTAAATACAATTAACAATGGTGTGTGTAGTCAGTAGTGTAAGTGAGTGTTTGCGTGTATAGATGACGTTTTACATTCTCCCAACCAATTGTGCTATTTTGTTATTTTTTTACTTATTGTGTACATAATGTTGCTGCTACCGTCTCTTATGACCGAAAATAACTTCTGGACGAGAGGTGGTGTGTGTGTTTATTTGTCAAATATAGCTGGTGCGCGATGTCTAATATTATAGAAGTCTCAAAGTATTGCTCGCCTGAGGTAGAGTACCTTATGATAAGCTGTAGACCACACTATCTACTAAGAGAGATCTCATCTATATTATTTGTAGCCATCTATTTACCACCACAGAACAAAGCTGGAACTAAGACCGCTCTCAACCAACTCTATAAGGCCATAAGCAAAGAAGAAAATGCTCACCCAGTAGTGGTGCTCCTAGTAGCCTGGGACTTTAATGCAGGCCAAGTAAATCAGTTTCACCAAATTTTTACCAGCATGTCACATGTGCAACGAGAGAAAAGTAAATCCTAGACCACCTTTACTCCACACACAGAGATGCACACAAAGCTCTCCCCCGCCCTCCATTTGGCAAATCTGACCATAATTCTATCCTCCTGATTCCTGTTTACAAGCAAAAAATAAACCAGAAAGTAGCAGTGACTTGCTCAATACGGAAGTGGTCAGATTTATTTTATTTTTATTTCACCTTTATTTAACCAGGTAGGCCAGTTGAAAACAAGTTATCATTTACAACTGCGGCCGTGGCCAATATAAAGCCAAGCAGTGCATCAAAAACAACAACACAGAGTTACACAAACAAACATACAGTCAATAACACAATATAAAAATCCATTTACAGTGTGTGCAAATGTAGAAGAGTAGGGAGGAAAATCAATAAATAGGCCATAGAGGTGAAATAATTACAATGTAGCATTAACACTGTGGTGACAGGTGTGCAGATGATGATGTGCAGGTGGAGATACTGGGGTGCAAAATAGCAGAAAAGTAAATAAAAGGGTAAGAAATAATATGGGGATGAGGTAGTTGGGTGTGCTATTTACAGATTGGCTGTGTACATGTACAGTGAGCTGCTGTAAGCTGCTCTGACAGCTGACGCTTAAAGTTAGAGAGGGAGATATAAGACTCCAGCTTCAGAGATTTTTATAATTCGTTCCAGTCATTGGCAGCAGAGAACTGGAAGGAAAGGCGGTCAAAAGTAGGCTTGGCTTTGGGGATGACCAGTGCTGGAGTGCATGCTACGGGTGGGTGTTGCTATGGTGAACAGTGAGCTGAGATAAGGCGGGGCTTTACCTAGCAAAGTGGGTTTGGTGATGAATATGTAGTGAGGGCCAGCCAACGAGAGCGTACAGGTCACAGTGGAGGGTTGTATATGGGGATTTGGTGATAAAATGGATGGCACAGTGAGTGTTGGAGGCTATTTTGTAAATGACATCGCCAAAGTCAAGGATCGACAGGATAGTTTGTATGTTTGGCAGCATGAGTGAAGGAGGCATTGTTGCCAACTAGGAAGCTGATTCTAGATTTAAATCTGGATTTGAGATGCTTAATATGAGTTTGTAAGGAGAGTTTACAGTCTAACCAGACACCTACAGTTGAAGTCGGAAGTTTACATACACTTAGGTTGGAGAAATTTCCAAACGCCTGAAGGTACCACGTTCATCTGTACAAAGAATAGTATGCAAGTATAAACACCATGGGACCACGCAGCCATCATACTTCCAAAGTTGTGGCAAAATGGCTTAAGGACAACAAAGTCAAGGTATTGGAGTGGCCAACACAAGGCCCTGCCTGACCTCATGTCACGATGTTCGTAATAATAATAACCGGACCAAGGCACAGCATATGTTGAGTTCAACATATTTTAATGAAAGTGAAACTTTGGGCAAATAGAAAAAAAGAATAAACAAACCCTGACAACAATGCAGTTCTAACCAGCAAATAAACATAAACAATATCGCATAAAATGCAACTTAAGTATGATCCCCAATTAGAGACAATGATTACCAGCTGCCTTTAATTGGGAATCGTACACAAACACCAACATAGAAAAATAACCCTAGAACTCCACATAGAAATAATAAACTAGACTAAACACCCCTAGTCACGCCCTGACCTACTCTACCATAGAAAATACAGGCTCTGGTGCGGGATGAAGTACCCGCTCATCCTGCGGATCCAGCCATGGATCCAGGCTGAACACTTTGTCTGGACTGGGCATCGGCGCAGGGGAAGGCTCTCGCCATGGAGCGGGACTGGACGCTGTGCCTGGACTGGGCACCAATGCAGAAGAAGACTCTGGCCTTGGAGCTGGACTGGACATTGGCGCAGGGGAAGGCTCCGGCCATGGGGCTGGAGGTTTTGAACCGTTGTCCGTCGCAGGAGGTTCCGGACCGTGGACGGTCTCAGGAGGTTTCGGACCGTGGACCGTCTCAGGAGGTTCCGGACCGTGGACCGTCTCAGGAAGTTCCGGACCGTGTCACTGTCGCCGGAGGTTCCGGACTGTGGCACTGTCACCGGAGGTTCCGGACTGTGGCACTGTCGCCGGACGTTCCGGACTGTGGACCATCTCAGGAGGTTCCGGACCGTGGACCGTCTCAGGAGGTTCCGGACCGTGGACCGTCTCAGGAAGTTCCGGACCGTGTCACTGTCGCCGGAGGTTCCGGACTGTGGCACTGTCACCGGAGGTTCCGGACTGTGGCACTGTCACCGGAAGCTCTGGACTGGGAACTGTTGCTGGAAGCTCTGAACTGGGAACTGTCGCTGGAAGCTCTGGACTGGGAACTGTGAACTGGGAACTGCAGCTTGGTGCATGGGGCCGGCACTGTTGGTACTGGGCTGGTGACACGCACCTCAGGGCGAGCGTGAGGAGCAGGCACAGGATGCACATGACTGGGAAGGCGCACTTGAGGGAGAGTGCGAGGAGCATGAACAGGACGCACCTGACTGGGAAAGCACACTTGAGGGAGAGTGTGAGGAGCAGGACAGGACGCTCCTGACTGGGAAAGTACACTTGAACTTTAACACACTTCTCAGGACGAGTACAGGGAGCTGACTCAGGTGGCACCAAACTGACAACACGTTCCTTTAGTCCAAATCCGTGCATCCTCCACCAACTCAACAATTCTCCCATTTCTCTCTCCTCCAAATTCTCCTTCTTCTCCCAGACTGGCTCTGGTTCACTCCTCGGCTGTGCCGACTGCTCCATGTGCCCCCCAAAAAATTCTAGGGGTTTCTGTGGCCTTCCTCCTGATCCCCAATTTTAGACAACCAATACAGCTGCCTCTAATTGGGAAACATACACAAACACCACCATAGAAAAATAAACCTAGAATGAACTTATTGACATGTCTATCCTTCTGGACAATCTGCTTGCTTCCCATGGGCGTTCGGAGAGGGTCCTGTGCGTTCCAGCGCCCCCGCTCCCATTCCTATGGAGTTGGGAGGGGCCGTGCCGAGGGGTACTGGAGGAGGAGAGTCGAAATGGCAGGCGGAACGCTTCTCGGTCACCCCAGGTGAGTCAGCACCAAACTCACCCAGAACCCCCTGTTGGTCACAAGTTTGTCTTGCTTTTTTTCCTCCTCTTCCCAGCGTAAGGCGCTAGTCGATTCAGGTGCAGCTGGGAACTTTATGGATCGCGGACTCGCCATCAAGCTGGGTGTTCCGCTCATGCCGATAGATTCTCCCTTCCCCGTGCACTCCCTAGATAGCCGGCCATTAGGGTCAGGGTTGGTCCGGGGGGCCACGGATCCACTGGACATGTTGACGCAAGGGAATCATAGGGGGCGTATAAGTCTCTTCATTATCGATTTGCCTGTGTTTCCAGTGGTGCTGGGGATTCCCTGACTGGCTTGTCACAATCTCAAGATTTCTTGAAGACAGGGGGTTCTCCAGGGGTGGTCAGATGGGAGTTCTGGAAGGTGTCTGGGAGTTTCCTTCGGTGCCACGTCGGTGGAGAGTCCAGACCAGGGTTCCATGGTGTGCATCCCCCCGAATATGCCGATTTGGCAATCGCTTTCAGTAAAAAGAGAGCGACTAAATTACCACCTCATCGACCGGGAGGAGATTGTGCGATAGATCTCCAGGTGAACGCTACGCTTCCCAAGAGTCACCCATTGTCCCAGGAGCAGATGTTGTCTATGGAGACATATGTCATAGAGTCTCTTGGACAGGGGTACATTCGGCCCTCCATCTCACCCGTCTCCTCGAGTTTGTTTTTGTGAAGAAAAAGGAGGGAGGTTTGCATCCGTGCATTGATTATAGAGGTCTAAATGCCATCACAGTGGTGTTTAGTTACCCACTACCTCTCATCGCTACGGCGGTGGAACCATTTCACGGAGCACAGTTCTTCTCAAAACTGGATCTCAGGAGCACGTATAGTCTGGTGCTTATCCGGGATGGAGACGAGTGAAAAACTGCGTTTAGTACCACATCGAGTACCTCGTCATGCCGAATGGGTTAAAGAATGCTCCAGCCGTCTTTCAATCCTTTGTAGATGAGATTCTCAGGGACCTGCACGGGCAGGGCGTGGTTGTTTATATCGATGATATTCTGATCTATTCTACCACCCGCGCCGCGCATGTGTCTCTGGTATGCAAGGTGCTTGGTAGACTGCTGGAGCATGACCTATACGTCAAGGCTGAGAAGTGTGTTTTCTCTCCTTCCTGGGTTATCGCATTTCCATCTCGGGGGTGGTGATGGAGTGTGACCGCATTAAAGCCGTGCGTAATTGGCTGGCTCCTACCACGGTGAAGGAGGTGCAGCGGTTTTGGGGGTTTGTCAATTACTACCGGAGGTAGCAGCCCCCATTACCTCACTGCTGAAGAGGGGCCCGGTGCATTTGCGGTGGTCAGCAGAGGCGGACAGAGCCTTCAATAGGTTGAAGGCGCTGTTCACGGATGCACCCGTGTTGGCACACCCGGACCCATCTCTAGAATTCATAGTGGAGGTGGACGCGTCCGAGGCTGGGGTGGGTGTCGTGCTATCACAGTGCTCGGGTACGCCACCAAAACTCCGCCCCTGCGCTTTCTTTTCGAGGAAGCTCAGTCCAGTAACTATGATGTGGGGGACCAGGAGTTGTTATCGGTGGTCAAGGCCCTGAGGGTGTGAAGACACTGGCTTGAGGGGGCTAAGCCCCCCTTTCTCATCTGGACCGACCACCAGAATCTGGAGTATATTCGGGCAGCTAGGAGACTGAATCCACGTCAGGCAAGCAGGGCCATGTTCTTCGCCCGATTCCGGTTTACTCTGTCGTATAGACCAGGCTCCCAGAACGTAAAGGCTGACGCACTGTCCCGTCTTTATGACACGGAGGATCGGTCCACCGAGCCTACTCCCATCCTTCCCGCCTCGAGGCTGATGGCACCAGTGGTATGGGAGGTGGACTCGGACATCGAGCGGGCGTTATGGGCAGAGCATGCGCCTCCTCAGTGTCCGGCTGGGCGTATGTACATGCCGCTTGGTGTTCGGGACCAACTGATTCGGTGGGCTCACACCCTACCCTCCTTGGGTCACACTAGGGTGGCGAGGACAGTGCGGGGCCTCCGCAAGAAGTATTGGTGGCACACCTTGGCTAGGGACGTTGTCTCTTCCTGTTCGGTGTGCGCCCAGACTAAGGCTCCTAGGCACCTTCCTAGAGGGAAGTTACAAGCCCTCCCCATTCCACAACGGCCATGGTCTCACCTATCAGTAGATTTCCCTGAACGATCTCCCCCCGTCTCAGGGGAACATTACGGTTTTGGTGATTGTGGATAGGTTCTCTAAGTCCTGCTGTCTCCTCCCGTTGCCCGGTCTCCCTACAGCCCTACAGACTGCGGAGGAGTTATTCACCCACGTCTTCCGGTACTACGGAGTGCCCGAGGACATCGTCTCTGATCAGGGTCCCCAGTTCACGTCACGGGTATGGAGGGCGTTCCTGAAGCGTCTGGGGGTCTCAGTTAGCCTGACCTCCGGTTATCACCCCGAGAGTAATGGGCAGGTGGAGAGAGTGAACCAGGAGGTGGGTAGGTTTCTGCGGTTGTATTGCCAGGACCGGCCCAGCAAGTGGTCTAGGTACGTCCCATGGGCGGAGTTGGCCCAAAACTCACTCCGTCACTCCTCGACAAACCTATCTCCGTTCCAGTGTGTGTTGGGGCTACCAGCCGGTCCTGGCACCTTGGCATACAAGTCAGACCGAGGCTCCTGCGGTGGAGGAGTGGGTGCAGCGCTCCAAGGAGACCTGGAGGGCCGTCCAGGAGTCCCTCAAACAAACCAGTGGACAGCAGAAAAGGAGTGCTGACCGCCACCGCAGTGAGTCCCCCGTGTTTGTACCCGGGGACAGGGTCTGGCTCTCAACCTGAAACCTATCCCTCCGCTTGCCCTGCTGGAAACTGGGGCCGAAGTGTGTAGGGCCCTTCAAAGTCCTGAGGAGAATAAACGAGGTGTGTTATCGATTACAACTCCCTTCCTATTATCGTAATAACCCTTCGTTTCATGTGTCTCTCCTCAGGCCGGTGGTAGCTGGTCGCCTGCAGGACGGTGAGGTGCCGGAGGACATCGAGGGGTCCCCGGCGAACACGATACGGGCCATTCTGGACTCGAGACACCGGGTGAGGGGCCTGCAGTACCTCGTGGACTGGGAGGGGTACGGTCTGGAGGAGAGGTGCTGGGTACCGGTGGGGGACATTTTGGATCCGTCAATGTTGAACATTTCCATTGCCTCCATCCGGATCGCCCTGCGCCTTGCCCTCCGGGTCGCCCTCGAGGCCGGTGTCAGCGCGCTGCGGGAGCCACGCATCAGGGGGGGGTGGGTACTGTCACGACTCCTACTGAAGGTGGCTCCCCTTCCTGTTCGGGTGGCGCTCGGCGTCACCGGCCTACTAGCTGCCACTGATATTTTCCTCCCCCTCCTTGTCTGTTTATTAGTTACACCTGTTTTTAGTTAGGTTAAAATTAGTTGGGCTTTATTATCCAGCCGGCCCGCCTGCTGGGTGTGCGGGATTGTTTTATGTGTACTCGTGTACACGGCTCTAAGTCACGGTTGTTCGTGTAAGTGAGGTATTTTCGGGACTGTTTAGTTCCCCTGTGATTTGGGGCATTTGTTTTGAGTGGCGGCGTTTTCACCTGTGTGGTGAATAAAGAAGTAGCGCTACTCTGAACTCTTTGTCTCCTGCGTCTGAGTTCTTCCTCCACTACACCCCGGGCATTACAGCTTTCTATGGTCAGGACGTCACACCTCAATCCTATAGAAAACTTGTGGGCAGAACTGAAAACGTGTGTGCGAGCAAGGAGGCCTACAAACCTGACTCAGTAACACCAGTTCTGTCAGGAGGAATGGGCCAAAATTCACCCAAGTTATTGTGGGAAGCTTGTGGAAGGCTACCCAAAAGGTTTCACCCAAGTTAAACAATTTAAAGGCAATGCTACCAAATACTAATTGAGTATATGTGAACTTCTGACCAACTGGGATTGTGATGAAAGAAACAAAGGCTGAAATAAATAATTCTCTCTACTATTATTCTGACATTTCACATTCTTAAAATAAAGTGGTGATCCTAACTGACCTAAGACAGGGAATTCTTCCTCTGATTAAATGTCAGGAATTGTGGAAAAACTGAGTTTAAATGTATTTGGCTAAGGTGCATGTAAAGCTCCGACTTCAACTGTATATATATACAGTATATAATGTGTATATATATTGCCTCCTAATACTGTACAATCTATGTGTCACTTCGTTGGTTTGATTTCAAGGCCACATTGATCTCAGATTGTCAGTGTCAGAATAGCCAGTCATTTGTGTCGTATTAAAAAAGATTCAGCTGTCTTCTGTCTTGTAAATTATGTCGAATTTAATTAAATGCATTTTTAAAAGGCAGATTTCTTTCAGACCTCGCTAAAAATAAAATCCCCATGAATGGAAATGCTAAAAATGCTTGTGCTCAGCTGTAACCTATGCCACAGGCAAGGCAAACGTTATTATGGTTTCATTATAAAGGGACTTTTTCTTCAACAGTAAAATGACCACACATCAAATTGCATCTTGGTGCAAGGACAAAACCCCAAGGCCTATGATTTCTTAATACGGCCCTGGAGGCAACCATGTCAAGATCATCTGTCAGGTTTGTTGACATGACCTTAACCACGTCCTTGTGCTTACATGGCAGCAGCTACATTTCCTTTGGAGCTCTCGTGTTGTTATCAATCAATGGGGGTCAGGCGAACGCCAAAACAGAGGGAAGAGGGGATAGGGAAACATTCTCACCTTTCAGAGACATACTTAACAGCTTGTGTTATCTGTGTCACGCCTGTCAATTGTTGATTTACTGCAAGGTCAGAGTATTTTCTTACACGCTAACCACTAACTGACGTCGGCCATCTTAGCAGCTTAGGCGGTGATAGTTGTGCTTTGCTTTGACACTTGAAGGTACTTCAGCCACCGCAAGCTAATGCTAGAGTCACAAAGCGTCTGGTGTTCTGACAGTTGAGATCAGATTGGGAGTAGCAGACGGTAACCAAATCTCACCTCAGGCTGAGATTTTGAGGGGAGTTTTTACTTTGCCCCTGAGCCACCGTGAGTTGTTGGCAGATGTACAGCTCTTAAACCCCCCCCCCCCCCTCCCGATACATTGAAGGGTTAACAAACAACAGTTTTCTGTACTCACTAAGTACTGAATTAATATTGAAAGTGTTGTGAGTTGTCCGGTTTGTTTTGTGAGTACCCCAACTACTCCTTTAATTTGGGGATCTGTCTTCATTTAGCAGTTTCCTGGAAACAAGGTGAGTTGTATTGATTTGGTCAGAAGCTGGAGCTGGAAGTCCCTGCGGCTGTGGCTCCAGACTGCAGAACTTAACGTTTCACTACATCACCCACTGTTTCACCTCGCCATGCAGGCATTAAGCAGCAAAATAAATGTTTTAGGATCTGTAGTGGACCTTGACTGTGATTCCCCCATCCTCTTTCCCTTCCTCTCCCTCACCCCAACTGTAATAATAGTGGATTAAGGGACCATTACAGAAATCTAGCCGTAGCAACAGAAAAGAGTGACAGAGTACATTCGTCGTTTGAATCCTCACTCAACCTGAAGGCAGCATCCATCATTCCCATTGGATTGTTATTAACCCGCCCTCACCGCCTGACCTAAAACATCAATCTTAATTGGACTTTAGCGTGACCACTTGCGACGCTCGCCCCCAGAAAACATAGATCATTGCTTGCCACACACAAAAGCAACAAACAGACGATGAGAGAAAATATATGGCTGGTGTTATCCCCTCTCAGCGTTTGTGACACGATGGATCGCTTGCTCTGCGTTGAGAGAGGAAAGGTAGGCCAGTGAGATTTGGCCTAACAATGATTCTCTAATGGCACACATTCAATCAAAGGCTTTTCGAGCAAGTGTTTGGTTCAATGTGATTGCGCTGGTATACTGCAAGCTATATTAGAGCTGGTATGGAATGATCATTTATCTTTGTGCTCAGTGGGATCTAGCTCCATGTCAAAACAAGCTTATCTGTGATGCAAGTTGCTATCCTGGAGCTTTAGAAACCAACTTGCAATCATCCTCCCTATTCAACTCAACTGTGCCCCCCAATGGTATGGTGTCAATCAAACAGCTGATGCCTTAAGTCAGAAAAACAGAAATACCCACAACAACTGTACAAACATATCTTTGTCCGTTTGTGTGAATACAAAAAGCCATATTATTATCCCAGGAAACATCAGATAGTCTTTATCTCTTCCTCTCCTGTAGCACTCTAAGCACCTGGTTTTTTGAAGAAGAATCTCCTAATGATCCAACTTTACAAAGAAAAACTTCAGCAGAATGGAGGCCATCATTTATGATTGGACTTCCACAAGTGCACTTGTCCACAGTTGATGTTGCATTAGTTTACCTGCTTACCTCCAAAAGAGACCCAATATGCCAAAAAGCCTCCAGGCAACCTGTCTTGCCTTTTGTCTTCCATCAAATTAATAGTGTTAATTGCTGTGCCGCCCCTATATGTGCTCGTTCATAGCCGTGTAACTGGCTTCCAATGGTGTGAAAAGGCCAGCACATGGCATCTGATTGAGCCTAGCTTGCTTTGCCATCTTAAAGACTGTTGATTGTGGTCCAAGAGCTTCAGAACCAGTTGGAATGTTAGATCAATTTGATGAATTTCTCCCTTTGTTTTCTGTCTTGCTCTCTACCTCAGCAGTTTACAACGTCAGTCCTCCAAGGTTGTAATTCTGCATGGTTTGTTTTCCTTCCTGACACATAATTGATTAATTAGAACACGGTTTGACCAGAGAATGCCCACACCTGGTTTCCAAAGTCTATACTGTATCAGTCGCTGATTTTAAAAGTCTAGTGTAAAATCCAGTGGACCCTGTGACTTTCAATAACGTTTTTTAACCCATAAGAGTCTATACCCTGTCCAAGCTGGGGGTGGGGTTCTACCAAGCTAAATGGAATTATTTTAAGAAGGTCATACCAAGGATCATTTGTCTATTTGAATTTGAATTTTAAGATCCCTTGAAGTGCATGGGCCTATTAGCCCATGCAAACACAATTAAGAACAGATTTTCTAGTACATGGAATAATAGATAGTCCCCCCAAATATCTAAAAGATGTTTGTTCTGAAGTCTCTGTTTGTTCTGAAGCCACTCAGAAGCCCAAACATATGGAATCATGTAGTAACCAAAAAAGTGTTAAACAAATCTAAATATATATTTTTATTTGAGATTCTTCAAAGTAGCCACCCTTTGCCTTGATGACAGCTTTGCACACTCTTGGCATTCTTTCAACCAGCTTCATGACTTAGTCACCTGAAATGCATTTCAATTAACAGGTGTGCTTTGTTAATGTTAATTTGTGGAATTTCTTTCCTTCTTAATGCATTTGAGCCAATCAGCTGTGTTGTGACAAGTTAGGGGTGGTATACAGAAGAAAGCCCTATTTGGTAAAATACCAATATTATGGCAAGAACAGCTCAAATAAGCAAAGGGAAATGACGGTCCATCATTACTTTAAGACATGAAGGTCAGTAAATGCGGAAAAATTCAAGAACTTTTAAAGTTTCTTCAGGTAATGTTGCAAAAATCATCAAGCGCTATGATGAAATTGGCTCTCACGAGGACCGCCTCAGGAAAGGAACACCCAGAGTTACCTCTACTGCAGAGGAAAAGTTCATTAGAGTTAACTGCACCCCAGATTGCAGCCCAATAAAAGCTTTGCAGAGTTTAAGTAACAGACACATCTCAACATCAACTGTTCAGAGGAGACTGTGAAGCAGGCCTTCATGATTGAATTGCTGCAAAGAAACCACTACTAAAGGACACCAATAAGAAGAAGAGACTTGTGTGGACCAAGAAACACAAGCAATGGACATTAGACCATTGGAAATCTGTCCTTTGGTCTGATGAGTCCAAATTTGACATTTTTGGTTCCAACTGCAGTGTCTTTCTGAGACGCAGAGTATGTGAACGTATGATCTCCACATGTGTTGTTCCCACTCTGAAGCATGGAGAAGGAGGTGTGATGGTGTGGGGGTGCTTTGCTAGTGACACTGTCTTAATGGGGCTATCATTTGTTTTTCAACAGGACAATGACCCAAAACACACCTCCAGTTTTTAGAATAAATCAATATGGACACTTACCACGCTGCGTTTTGGTCCGATCCTTACTCCTCCTCAGATGAAGAGGAGGAAATCCGTTACAAGCAGCGTATGTGATGAGTAAAAAACGTTTGCGCAAAAAGGGTCTATGCAGATAAGTCTGGTAGGTATTTGATTAATAATTTAACAAACTATTTAGCAGTTTTATGGCTTGGGGGTAGAAGCTGTTCAGGGTCCTGTTGGTTCCAGACCATGCCTATTCGTACAGATTTCAGAGCGTAATCCATTAAAGGTCAGATATGTCTTGTACTGACAGTTCATGAACTTGGGCATCAAACCCAGTGTAACACTGAGTGGTGATGGATAGTACTGTACAGGTCTCTAACTGGCTGTGAGTGATTATTCTCAATATTTCAGAGGCTTTCTGAAATGGACAAACTGATTTTATAAGCTACAGTGACACATATGCCTTAAGTTGAGAAGTAAACAAGTTTCCATTATGGAAAACTTTTGATGAATCCAATGCAGGTTGGTTGTTATATTGATTTATTGGCTGATTGATTGATTTGTTTTAATTTATTCATTTGTTTGTGCATTTGGAAATATGTAATCATGACATTCCAAAGATCATGTCTCTTATTTAATTCTGTTTATCATTCCAAAAAGTATTTAGGGATTCATGGACAGATTCATTATGGAGAGTTTGTGAGGATTTTCAACAAGATGTGTGATATGAAACAATACAAGTCTATACCAGCCCGAGTTGAAATAGACTAAAGTGAGCAACTCTATTTACAGTGTCAATTCATGTATAATAATGAAGGTCTCTGGCTCATTTATGGTGTCTGATGTCTTTGTCATGGCAAATATGAGGAATTGTATTCAAACACAAAAAACAAAGCGGGAGAGGAGGGAGAGGATTCCGAAATTGTATCACTACACAGTAGACACACTAGGTAACTATTTTGAAACACACTACGTATGGGCAGTTTATTTTCATTACCTACATATTTCAATAATCATTACCTACAGTTGCCATGTACAGCTGAGGAATTATGGTTACGAAAGTAATGTAGAGTCTCGCTCACCAGCATGTGTCTACAGCCTATACGCCTGGAATACAAGGCTATATTATCTGAATCAGGGCAACATATTGTAGTTTCCACACTTTGAACTTAGTGGTGGTTTTATGTGTGAGTAGGTCAGCAAGGATCTTTAGGTATGTGGCTATGGCTGCTCAAATAACAAGATGTCCCAAAACCCTATTCCCTACATAGTTTACTATTTTGACAAGAGCACTACGGCCCCGGTCAAAAGTAGTCCGCTATGCTTTTCTTTTCTAAGAGTGTAGACCTAAAGCAGAGTCTTTGCAGGATATCTGACATTGCAGCTCAAAATGTTATCTCAGCACTCCAAACCACATTGGGCAGCAAATATGTGAAACTTTCTTCAACCCCTACATTATCAACCCTGTTTTCCCAACCCTGGTTTTTCCCAACCCAACCCTGGGTCATTTCTTAACCTTGTTTTCCCAACCCAACCCTGGGTCATTTCTTAACCCAGTAACTATAAATGAGTGAATGTTGAAGGTGCAATTTTGGTGGCCCTTTCAGTCAGGACTGGGTGTAGGATAAGAATTTGAATTTAATATAATTTTATTACAATTTAGTAAAAAGGAGAATAAAGAGTCTGTGTTTATCTTTCTAGTAAATAGCAGATGTGGGGTGCGTAAGAGAAGAAGAATCCAGTTTAGAGTTTAAAAGTGTAAGCGCTCAAAACATCAGTGAAGACAAGATACATAAATGTTTCTTATTTTAATTACAAAAGGTACTCAAAGTGCAGCAAATGTTTCAGCTGAGAATGTTTACATAAAATAAGCATTTTTTGGAGAGTGAGCACTTTTAAAATGTATTTTATTCAATTAAATAATCTCACATATCACAAGGTAATTCATTTACAATGTGATTCACAAGTGGTGAGGGAAATGTTGCACTTGAGCCATTCAACACAACAGTCATAAAAATAACTTTATTCATTACATTGGTATCTGTTGACATAGAACAAACAAAATGTTACTGGTTGACATTTAACACATACAACTTTCCTTGCTGATAAATCACAAAATCAAGTACAGTAAAACGCATAACCATAAAGAAAAGTAGGAAATCTGAGGTTGAAATTAAGATGAGTCACAACGACCCAGAAGCTCAGTCATACATAAAGAAACTACATTACTCAAGTTAACCACCAAGCTTTTAATTCTAATGGAGGCTTTTTGGAACAACTTCTCTGGATACAGAACCCCTTCCCTCGCTTCTCTCCCAGGTTATCTTTTTGATCCCCCCCTCCCCCTCAATTGGTGTCACATTGATGGTTCAGTCAATTGATGGTTTAGTAACGATTACATGATGCAGTCTCCTTCAACTCATGGTACCCCTGGTGGTTTGGCTCTGTAAGGAGACAGAGAGGGGAGTTAGGAGTGGGAACTAATTGTATCTGCTCTCTTGCTGTAGTTCCTTAAAAAAAGCCGCTTTTAGAATTATAGGCTTTCCAGTCCCGAGGAAAAACTCTCTAACATGTAATACTTATTTATATTAGGCCTACTGGCATAGTAGTACATGTATAAGAAAACCATTTGTGGACAGTTAATGTTTGTGGAACGCATTTTTGTATCACAGTGTAGATGGAAAAGTTTGAATCAAAACTGCCATCTCAAGTGAAGTCCATTACTACTATTGCCTCCTCATCCAATATTCAGTAAGAGTAGAGTGGCTATTCAATGAAAACTGCTTTCACCACCGTCCATTATTTAATTTGAACATGATCTGCAGTCTCGCAGAGAGAGCTCCCTCACTTTATAATTTTCTGAACATCCCAAACAATATAGGCGAACAATCCCACAAGCAGAATACGTTTGAGAGTGTAGATAAGAGTTACAGTACCCAGACTCATATTCTCCTCCACCAGAGGCCTGGAATCGGTGCAGTTGACCGCGTTTCCCCGGGCCGCTCCTAAAATGGTCATGATATCCACCAGGTTGAGCTTGCCTTCCTCCTGCAGCTCCTCCACTTCCTCCTCCAGCTCCTGTGCTGCCTCGGCCCTCTCCTCGATTTCCTCTGCC
This sequence comes from Oncorhynchus keta, assembly GCF_023373465.1. Lineage (NCBI taxonomy): Eukaryota > Metazoa > Chordata > Actinopteri > Salmoniformes > Salmonidae > Oncorhynchus > Oncorhynchus keta. Next base: position 24,337,733 of record NC_068431.1, read on the forward strand.
GTCAGCATCCCTGCGCCCTTCACGCCATTCCCCTTCCCGATCTGCGGGGATGCCAGCGAGCATACGGCCCTCAGCCTGCCATAAGACTGCAGATGCGCCACGTTAGCTCGCAAAAACAGCAGAAGAACGTTGAGGTCGTTGAGCGGGCAGCCCAGCTTGCGACCGCTGTTAAGTCCCAATGCGGGTAGAACCTCGTAGACCGACAATAGAGTCGTATCCCAACAGAAGAGGCGGACCAAGCTGAACAGCACGATAGGTACCAGAAGGATGTAGATAGCGCCGTTAGCCACGCTAATAACTTGGAACACCAGTTGGCCGGTCATTTTGCACTGGACCAATTCTGGGACCCAGTTTTGGTCGCGCAGCAAGCCGGTGCGGACAAAGCAGCTAAACTCATCCTGGAGAAAGGCGGATAGGTGGAAGTAGACGAGGTAGAGGCAGGCGGCAGACATGAAGGTGAGCAAGAGGAAGCCGCGCAGAAAGAGCATGCTGACCAGGAAGTAGGAGCCGTGTTTGCTCTGCATGTACCTCTCCAACAGGGGATACTCGAAGTAACGCTTCCGCTTGGCCCTGAAAAGAGACCATGGAAGAGATGGGGTTAGAGGACAGTTGGCTCAAACACACTCATGTTATTGGCTCTGATGTTTGGTAATGGAGGTTATGTGAGGATCTAAAGCATTTATCATAGTATTCAAGATTTAAATAGTCAGTCACATAACTGTAGTTGAAGCCTAAATAGGGTCTTGTTTTCAGTTTCCATTTCAGATACTTTTAGCTGTAATTAGCTTACTGGACCTTTAGTTTTTTTCCCCAGCACCACACAGCGGATTCAAATAGGTGGAGATTCACATAAAGAAAAAAAACATGATGGATCAGAGGGGGAAAAAATGAAGAAAATGAGTAATTGAATGAAATGTCCAGTAGATATATTTTCATTTTGCATTTGAAGGAGTTGAAGCTGTTGCAGTGCTTGAGGTAGTCCAGGAGACAGTACAAAACAGACCTACAGTATGTAAATAGTGCCTTCGGAAAGTATTCAGACACCTTGACTTTTTCCACATTTTATTACGTTATAGCCTTATTGTAAAATGTATTAAACGTTTTTTCCCTCAATCTACACACATTACCCATTTAAAAAATAAAAAAAGATCTGTAATATCACATTTACATAAGTATTCAGACCCTTACTCAGTACTTTGTTGAAGCACCTTTGACAGAGATTACAGCCTTGAGTCTTCTTGGGTATGATGCTACAAGCTGGACACACCTGTATTTGGTGAGTTTCTCCCATTTTTCTCGGTAGATCCTCTCAAGCTCTGTCAGGTTGGATGGGGAGCGTTGCTGCACAGCTATTTTCACGTCGTTCCAGAGATGTTTGATCGGGTTCAAGTCCGGGCTCTGGCTGGTCCACCCAAGAACATTCACAGACTTGTCCAAAAGCCACTCCTGGGTTGTCTTGGCTGTGTGCTTAGGGTCGTTGTCCTGTTGGAAGGTGAACCTTCACCCCAGTTTAAGGTCCTGAGCACTCTGAAGCATGTTTTCATTTCGGATCTCTCTGTACTTTGTTCCGTTCATCTTTTCCTCGATCCTGACAAGTCTCCCAGTCCCTGCTGCTGAAAAATATCCCCACAGCATGATGTTGCCACCACCATGCTTCACTGTAGAGATGGTGCAAGGAATGGTGCCAGTTTTCCTCCAGATGTGACACTTCCTCCACATTTCTACCAGATGTGACACACAAAAAGTTCAATCTTGGTTTCATCAGACCAGAGAATCTTGTTTCTCATGGTCTGAGAGTCTTCAGATGCCTTTTGGCAAACTCCAAGCAGGCTCCAAGCCAAGCAGGCTGTCATGTGCCATGCTGTCATGTTTACTGAGGAGTGGCTTCCGTCTGGTCACTTTACCATAAAGGCCTGATTGGTGGAGTGCTGCAGAGATGGTTGTCCTTCTGGAAGGTTCTCTCATCTCCACAGAGGAACTCTAGAGCTCTGTCAGAGTGACCATCGGGTTCTTGGTCCCCTCCTTGACCGAGACCCTTCTCCCCCGATTGCTCAGTTTGGCCGGGCGGCCAGTTATAGGAAGAGTCTTGGTGGTTCCAAATTTCTTCCAATTGAGAATGATGGAGGCCACTGTGTTCTTGGTTACCTTCAATGTTGCAGAAATGTTTTGGTACCCTTCTACAGATCTGTGACTCGACACAATCCTGTCTCGGACCTCTACGGACAATTCCTTAGAACTCATGGCTTGTTTTGTGCTCTGACATGCACTGTCAACTGTGGGACCTTACATAGACAGGTGTGTACCTTTCCAAATCATGTCCAATCAATAGAATTTACCACATGTGGACTCCAATCAAGTTGCAGAAACATCTCAAGGATGATCAATGGAAACAGGATGCACCGGAGCTCAATTTCGAGTCTCATAGCAAAGTCTGAATACTTATGTAAATACATTATTTGTTTTTAATTGTTAATAGATTTGCAAAAATGTCTAAAAACCTGTTTTTGTTTGTCATTGTGGGGTATTGTTTGTAGGTTGATGAGAGAAAAAATAATTTCATCCATTTTAGAATAAGGCTGTAATGTAACAAAATGTAGAAAAAGTCAAGGGGTCTGAATACTTTCCGAAGGGCCTGTAAGTAATGGAAAATGTACCAAATCTTGTACGGAAAAAGGGGTGTGGAGATCTTGTAGAATGATGATGAAACGTATTGAGTTTTAAATGAGTTTGAAAAGGAACAGGGATTAGATTTATTTTGAATTGGAATACAAATAAACAGACTTGAAGTTGATCGATATCATAAATATTGAGGATTTGAAGGAGATGAAAGAGTGGAGAGGAACTGGCACGACTGTCGGAGTGTGTTGCCATTCTCACAAAACACTTGAAGAATTAAAATGTTATTGAGGTTGCTTATTTAAGTACTATATTGCAATATGACATGACTGGATAGATTAAGTTGTAGTATACATTCAAAATGATGTTATGATCATTGTAATTGGATATACGGAACATTGTTTCTTTTAAAAAAGAATGTAAGTTTACGTAGGACAATGTATTTGCTTGAAGCAATTGTCTCAGGTATTGTTTTTCACCTCTCCTCAACATGGTCTGCCTCAACCAATCTGTCTGGATCTATCTCTGCCACAATCTTTGCCACACCCACTCTCACCTCTCAAGCTCGGCCTGGAAGGTGAAGGGGTTCTGGGTGTTCTGGCGCATCTCCAGGATGCTCTGAGCCAATCGCACGGAGCGGTTGTAGGATTTGTCCAGCTCGTCAATGATGAAGAGCAGGTCGGAGCCCAACGACGGCATGACCAGGAAACGCCAGATGAGGGCAGGCAGGTACATCATCATGGCCATAGCCAACAGAGAGTACGGGAACATCTGAGAGGGAGGGAGGGAGGGAGGGAGGGAGGGAGGGAGGGAGGGAGGGAGGGAGGGAGGGAGGGAGGGAGGGAGGGAGGGAGGGAGGGAGGGAGGGAGGGAGGGAGGGAGGGAGGGAAAGAAGGAAGGAAGGTGATGAAGAATGAAGAGGAAGGGAGGGGACGGAGCAGTAGGGAGAAAGAGAAGAGAACAGAAAAAAATTGTGAGAGAGTGAAAGTATAAGAGAAAAGAAGAGAACGAGAGAGTGATTTTACAGTCTACATTTTACATTTTTAATCAGAAAGATTAATGACTTTTAATGGATGCTCCTCATTGTAATGACGATTACTGTACAAACAAATGATACAAATACAGCGCTCCATATCTCTCTCCATATCTACGCACAATCTTGCCTAATTTCCCATGTTGAACACCTAAAACTCCATAAATGTGTACTGTACAACTGAGAAACACACACACGGGCACTCGCACAAGCTTGTGACACAGCTCCTTACCCTCATCTGAATACTTTCCACCAAATACATCAAAATACACAAATGGACACAGCACACGGTTAACTCCATCATTATACCCATGAGCATGAGATTCATGTCTTACTTAGACAGCCCAGTATTTATATAACTACTTATTACATATTTATAGAACCCATCTAAAATGACACGTCTGAGCTTTGAAATGAATTGCTACTGCCCTCAGTAACAAAACACCTCACAGTGTTTTTATTGTGTTACTTTTTATTATTTTAAACTTTAGTTTATTTGGTAAATATTTTTGAACTGCACTGTTGGTTAAGGGCCTGTAAGTAAGCATTTCACGGTAAGGTCTACACTTGTATTCGGTACATGTGACAAATAAAGTTTGATTTGATTTTAATAATGTTATGTCTGGAGAAATCTTTAACCGTCCCTTTTAATAAGATATATATATTATTTTCTTTCTTTTCTATTTCACCTTTATTTTATTTAACCAGGTAGGCCAGTTGAGAACTGGCTCCAGGTCATCTACAAGTCTTTGCTAGGTAAAGCTCCGCCTTATCTCAGCTCACTGGTCACCATAGCACCACTCACCCATAGTACGCGCACCAGCAGGTATATTTCACTAGTCATCCCCAAAGCCAACACCTCCTTTGGCCGCATTTCCTTCCAGTTCTCTGCTGCCAATGACTGGAACGAATTGCAAAAATCAAGACATATCTCCCTCACTAACTTTAAGCGTCAGCTGTCAGAGCAGCTTGCCGATCGCTGCAGCTGCACACAGCCCATCTGTAAATAGCCCATCCAACCAACTACCTACCTCATCCCCATATTTGTTTTAGTTTTTCTGCTCTTTAGCACAACTGTATTTCCTGCACAAGTGTCACTCCAGTGTAAATGGCTAAATTGTAATTACTTCGCCACTATTGGCCCATTTATTGCCTTACCTTCTTACTTCATTTGCTCACACTGTATACATATTTTTCTATTGTGTTATTGACTGTATGTTTGTTTATCCCATGTGACAGAGTTACTGTGTTGTTGTTTTTGCTTTATCTTGGCCAGGTCGCAGTTTTAAATGAGAACTTGTTCTCAACTGGCCTACCTGGTTAAATAAAGGTTAAATTAATTTAATTTAAAAATCAAGCTGTCCACTCAGGAAAAAACTTCAAACTGTAACCAGTGCCTGCAACCTGGATGAGGTTGTCAGTCAACCTACCAGGGTAGTTAAAAACAGCACAGGAATCAAATCATCAACATGTATTGATCACATCTTTACTAATGCTGCAAATGTTTGCTTTAAAGCAGTGTCCAAATACATAGGATGTAGTGATCACAATATAATAGCCATATCTAGGAAAACCAAAGTTCCAGAGGCTGGACCTAATATAGTGTATAAGAGGTCATAGAATACGTTTTGTAGTGATTCATATGTTGATGATGTAAAGAATATTTGCTGATCTGTGGTGTGTAATGAGGAGCAAACAGACGCTGCACTTGACACATTTATGAAACTACTTATACCAGTTACTAATAAGCACGCACCCATTAAGAAAATTATTGTAAAAACTGTTAAATCCCCTTGGATTGATGATGAATTGAAACATTGTGTGGTTGAGAGAGATAAGGCAAAAGGTATTAAGAAATCATGTGAATCAGCTAAATAAAAATAAAAAATAAACTACACTATGAAGCAAAGAAAAATTATATAAAGAATGATAGTAAAAAGCTTTGGGGCAACTTAAATGACATTTTGGGAAAAATAGCCAACTCGGCTCCTTCATTCATTAAATCAGATAGCTCATTCATCACAAAGCCCACTGATATTACAAACTACTTTAATACTTTAATGACTTTCTCATTGGCAAGATAAGCGAACTTAGGGATGACATGCCAGCAATAAACGCTGACACTACACATCCAAGTATATCGGACCAAATTATGAAAGACCAGAATTATACTTTTGAATTTCGTGAAGTCAGTGTGGAAGAGGTAAAAAGATTATTGTTGTCTATCAGCAATGACAAGCCACCGGGGTCTGACAATCTGGAAGGAAAATTACTGAGGATAATAGCAGAATATATTTCCACTCCTATTTGCCACACCTTCAATTTAAGCCTACTAGCATGTGACCTCAGGCCTGGAGGGAAGCTAAAGTCATTCCGCTACCCAATAATAGTAAAGCCCCCTTTACTGGCTCAATTAGCCGACCAATAAGCCTGTTACCAACCCTTAGTAAACTTCTGAAAAAAATGGTGTTTGACCAGATACAATGCTATTTCACAGTAAACAAATTGACAACAGACTTTTAGCATGCTTACAGGTAAGGACACTCAGCAAGCACAGCACTTACACAAATGACTGATGATTGGCTGATAAAATGATTGTGGGGGCTGTCTTGTTAGATTTCAGTGCAGCTATTGACATTATCAATCATAGTCTGCTGCTGGAAAAACATATGTGTTATGGCTTTACACCCCATGTGGGGTGTGGATGTGGATAAAGAGTTACTTGTCTAACGGAACACATAGGGTGTTCTTTAATGGAAGCCTCAAATATAGTCCAGTTAGAATCAGGAATTCACTAGGGAAGCTGTTTAGGCCCCTTGCTTTTTTCAATTTGAGTAAAGCCAGAGTGTCTATGTCTGTGGATGACTCAACACTATACACATCAGCTACTACAGCGACTGAAACACTCAACAGAGAGCTGCAGTTAGTTTCAGAGTGGGTGGCAAGGAATAAGTTATCCCTAAATATTTCTAAAACTAAAAGCATTGTATTTGGAACAAAACACTCACTAAACCCTAAACCTCAACTAAATCTTGTACTAAATATTGTGGAAATTGAGCGAGTTGAGATGACTACTTATAATAGTTATTTTCCACCATAATTTGCAAATAAATTCATAAAAAATCCTACAATGTGATTTTCTGGATTTTTTTTTCACATTTTGTCTGTCATAGTTGAAGTGTACTTATGATGAAAATTACAGGCATCTCTCATATTTTTAAGTGGGAGACTCTATCCATGAAAAAATGGCAATCACATCAACAATCTTTGTTAAAAGTCGTTCATGCTGCAAGAGTCATATTGCAAATTGGACAAGGCATTGGTGAATATCTGATCCTTTGATTGGGTGGAAGTTTCATGCTGCAACAAAGCATCCAGAGGAGGACAGAAGCTAGCTGTCCTCTGGCTACATTTTTAAAGATGGTCATTTTCATACTTTCATAGAATGTTTGGGGATATATTCCTATAGCACATAGAGTGGGAAAGACTGGACAACTATCCATAGGCAAAAATACACCAACAATCAGTCATATATTGCACAAATCTGGCCTTTATGGAAGAGTGGCAAGAAGAAAGCCATTTCTTAAAGATATCCATAAAAAGTGTCGTTTAAAGTTTGCCACAAGCCACCTGGGAGACACACCTAACATGTGGAAGAAGGTGCTCTGGTCAGATGAAACCAAAATTGAACTTTTTGGCAACAATGCAAAACGTTATGTTTGGCGTAAAAGCAACACAGCACATCACCCTGAACACACCATCCCCACTGTCAAACATGGTGGCGGCAGCATCATGGTTTGGGCCTGCTTTTCTTCAGCAGGGACAGGGAAGATGGTTAAAATTGATGGGAAGATGGATGGAGCCAAATACAGGACCATTCTGGAAGAAAACCTGATGGAGTCTGCAAAAGACCTGAGACTGGGATGGAGATTTGTCTTCCAACAATAATAATAATAATAATATATGCCATTTAGCAGACGCTTTTATCCAATGTGTGCATACATTCTATGTATGGGTGGTCCCGGGGATCGAACCCACTACCCTGGCGTTACAAGCGCCATGCTCTACCAACTGAGCTACAGAAGGACCACAAGACAATGATCCAAAACATAAAGCAAAATCTACAATGGAATGGTTCAAAAATAAACATATCCAGGTGTTAGAATGGCCAAGTCAAAGTCCAGACCTGAATCCAATCGAGCATCTGTGGAAAGAACTGAAAACTGCTGTTCACAAATGCTCTCCATCCAACCTCACTGAGTTCGAGTTGTTTTGCAAGGAGGAATGGGAAAAAATGTCAGTTTCTCGATGTGCAAAAGTCGCTCTGGATAAGAGCGTCTGCTAAATGACTTAAATGTAATGTAATGTAACTGATAGAGACATACCCCAAGCGACTTACAGCTGTAATCGCAGCAAAAGGTGGCGCTACAAAGTATTAACTTAAGGGGGCTGAATAATTTTGCACGCCCAATTTTTCAGCTTTTGATTTGTTAAAAAAGTTTGAAATATCCAATAAATGTCGTTCCACTTCATGATTCTGTCCCACTTCTTGTTGATTCTTCACAAAAAAATACAGTTTTATATCTTTATGTTTGAAGCCTGAAATGTGGCAAAAGGTCGCAAAGTTCAAGGGGGCCGAATACTTTCGCAAGGCACTGTATGTTAACAGTCATTTAAGTTCAGCATAGCTAGGTAACAAAGTGATTCATATTTATTGCTAGCAAACCAAATGACACCTCTCACCCACTCACCTAATAATATCATCCCGTGTTAGGCTCTGTGTTTTTATCTGACTAAATAAATAGCTACATAAATAGACAAGCTAGCCTATTAGCCAGATTATGACTGACATTGCCCTTGCTAGGTTGATTGTATTGACATTCCCAGCCTTAGTTACATTTGTCTGTTTTTGTCCTAAATATTGACTCATTGAAACTGAATCCCGAATGGCTGTTGGCAGCAAACAATGCACCAGGCCAGCTGTGATTTACAACCTGATAGCAATATTTGTTGGACTACCAAGAAATGTATTGGTGAATTATATTGATAATACATTGAACTGTATACATCTTTTATGTCAACAATACCTTATTCTATGTCATGAAATGTTGAGAGAAATATAACCTGATTTTAAAATTTCTTATAAAGTTGGTTTCGTAGCATAAACTGGGAATTGGATATTTGTGACTGATACTATGATCGTTTGTTTAATTTTATTATATATATTTTTATTTATTTAACCTTTATTTAACTCGGCAAGTCAGTTAAGAACAAATTCTTATTTACAATGACGGCCTACCCCGGCCAAACCCGGACGACGCTGGGCCAATTGTGCGCCGCCCGATGAGCATATCTGCATATTCATATCTGCAAAGTAGTTCAAACGCTGTCAGCTCTACTTTAAGGTGTGTGTCTCTCGTTCCATCATGACAGAACAGAGCCTTACCTTGTGCACCCAGAGGGAACGCTCCTCAAAGTTTCCATCTGTGTCAAACTCATGGTGCATCAGGGAGTCCCAGCAGTATGTGTCCACGTAGGCTGCCTGCTTGGCTGTAAAGTTATTGGGGGGGAAACAGCTGATCTGTGGGCCTAGAGGAAAAACATTAACTATTTTGTAAAGGTATCAAGATGACATAAAGATGCATGCATGTGCACACACAACATACTTGCATGCATAGGCATAAACACACGAGAGAGAGAGAGAGAGATACTTGAATGTGCAAGTGTCCCTTTTCCAGAAGCAGAAATGTAAAAAAAATCCAAATCATATGTTTCTAAATGGAAAACTGGGTTTTAAAACAAGGTGGTATTACTCTCCTAATGTGTGGGTGTTTTTCAGGACCGAGCCCAGCCCGCTCCACCATACAGATGGTTGAACCATAGAGACAGGGGTCCACACCCTTCCCTTCAGTCTATCTCCCCTACAGCAGTGCTGGGAGGGCAGGGTAGGGCGACGGGCGTGCCCCTTGCACTTCAGAGGAAACCCTGAGTTAAACACAGGACGCCTATTTTTATAGACAGCCTCCACATCTCCACATTCGTGAGAGTCTCCTAACGCAACCATAAACTCTCATATTGAGAGTTTTCTCACGCAACCATAAATTTACTGACAGGACATGCAGAAGGCTTATGTTGCACCCATACTGTTAGTATGTTATGTCATTACTGTTCATGGACACATGTAACACAATGTAGATGTGTGTGTGTGTGTGTGTGTGTGTGTGTGTGTGTGTGTGTGTGTGTGTGTGTGTGTGTGTGTGTGTGTGTGTGTGTGTGTGTGTGTGTGTGTGTGTGTGTGTGTGTGTGTGTGTGTGTGTGTGTGTGTGTGTGTGTGTGTGTGTGTCTTTTAGTAAATTGAGATCGCTGGGGACATACTGTATATGAAATGGACTATTTAACAAGACCGTCGGGTTACAAGGTAACACAGACAGCAATAAAGTATGTTCCTTCTACCACAGACAGTTTGACAAAGAACCCCTATTGCCATCCCTATCTTGCTTGTTACACATTGTACAACAAGGGCTCCTTCTCACCCAGCTATTTGTAGCTGTGGCAGAAATCTTGTCTGCAGCCGCAGGTGCACACAACACACAACCAACACCACACACAGACACCAACCAGACAATCAACGAAAGATAAAGCAGAAAACAAACCAGATAAGAAGGGCCAAGATCCATCAACTGTTCCTAGACTGTTTTCCGTTTTGCAACATCTTCCAGGTAATTAACATGTCCTATCATTTGACTTCGATAGAGAGCTGCAAAACCAGCAGGTTGCCTGTAATTACCGAGCAATGCGGCGTCGGCGAACACTGCTCTCAATCATCCCCCTTCCTATAAGCATCTGTAGCGGCTGATTATAGGCCAGCTCCGTAGGAAGACGATCGTTAGCTCAATGTCAATGAAACGAGGAAATAAGCTTGTCTGTACGTAGCCTGTTATGGCTGCCGCTACCACACACATTGTTGTGTATTAGTGTTATTGCTGCAGTTGACCAGGGTTGGGGTCCAGTACATGTCAACTCAAATCAGGAAACAAATGTAAATGCTATGAATACATGTAAAGACTTCATTGAAAATAATAGGATACTTCTGCAATTCATGAGAGCCGTTAGAATGAACTTTTTGAATAGTTAATAGAATAGCCTAAACACAGGTTCTCACCCCCACACAGTAAAGGTAAAAGACTAGAGAGAGAAATGTGAGGCAAAGGAAAAGATAATGAGGCAGATGACACACTGATACATGGGACAAAAGAGGCGTGAGAAAAGAGAAAATAACACAGAAAAGGGAAAGAGAGGAAAGAAAATGAATATCTCATAATGGGCCAAATGTGCAGCAAAACAAGGGGAGGGAGAGAGAGAGAGAGACAGACTGACCGATGGAGATTTCTCGAGCGAAGGCCATGGACACTAGCAGTAAGGGTAGCCCCACGGACACAAACTTGATGACCCTGTCAAGTGGCAGCTCCAGCTCCAGGTGACCGATGCGGTTGCCCCCAGCGCCGTCGCGTAGCAGGGCATCTGACAGCATGGCCTGGGCAGCCGCATTAGCGATGGACATCTTGGGGCCTAGAAAGGGACAGGAAAATGTTGAATTTAACCAACATCACCAACCTGAGTCCACTGAGACTTGATAGCACTAAGCCCTATAGTGCATGAAGAGTTTTTAGACTGGGCAGGATCTAATCCCAACTGACAACCAAGAGTTAGTTAGGGAAAATAGATGTCCTACCCTGTAGCGTATTAGAATGTACTTTGGATTCAGTTGTGTTAATTTTTTTCTTTAATTATTGATACATATTTCAGATTGCCCATGTAATGTTATTAAACACCTGGAATTATAGTTTTGATGTCCAATTTGACAAACTAAACTGGTATTCTATGTGTGACGGAATCATAACTGTATGCAAAACTATGGAAGAGAAAAATGGTATCAGATATTTCTCTTCAATTGACAATACTGCGTCATCATAAGGTAAATACCAAACATACATCAGTCATTTATACCATTGATATAAATACCACTTATTCTACACACCTCTAGCTCCCTAAATGTCAACAGCCTTTAAATCATGATAATAAAAAAGCCTCCACGTTACCTTCAATCTGCTTGCTCTTTCCAGTGACCGGTGACTGCAGGGTGGAAATCCAGAAATGAAATGCAGTGAGACAACTGAACCAAATGGACCTCTGAAGACCAGAGCTGTGTTGGCGAGGCCCTTAAGTAGTCCAGGAGGGCCCTGCTAAATGAGAGGCTGGGATTGGGCTGGACTGGGCCTGGCTCCTGGGTCTATGGGTCTAATTACAAGGGACCACTGTTGCTGTATGCTGGAGCCCAGATGGCAGTGGGGAGCGGGGTGACGGGGTGTGTGTGTGTGTGTGTGTGTGTGTGTGTGTGTGTGTGTGTGTGTGTGTGTGTGTGTGTGTGTGTGTGTGTGTGTGTGTGTGTGTGTGTGTGTGTGTGTGTGTGTGTGTGTGTGTGTGTGTGGACTTACGTGTGCATGTGTGTGCCTATGAGACACTGCCCTTGCTATCCACTGATGTCCCAACCATGCTCTTGACTGCCATGGCAGCAGCCCACTTCAAACAAGGCCCCAGCACCTGTGGCTTTTCCTGCCTCTGTCATTTCCCTTCCTATTTATACGTAAGGTTGGCTGAAGAGATGCTGCTTCTAGCACATAGTATGGAGGATGGCAGTTACAGTTAGGCTTTGCCTGCTACAGCTATTTCAGTACTGCTGATGGGACTGGTAACATTATGCTCCTTTCTGACTGTAACACCCGTGTTACACTAATGTATACACCCCTATGTTATGCTGTGGAACTTGTGTTTCCATAGCTAGGACGGACAGTGAAGACTTGTGAAGAGCAGAATCAACAACCTCTGCAGAATCAAAAAAAGTGACTTTGCTAGAAGCCATTAGCCTCTGTGTAAAAACAAAATAGTAAAAGTTCACAGTTAGTCATTGTTATGTAAATGCCAGTTAAAAAGTACCAACGGCGGCAGGATCGCTGGTGCCATTTCCCAGTGAGACACAGGTGCCAGCCCGCTTACATGAAAACAGAAAGTCTGAGCCTTTTGGGTAAAACACTGGGGTAAAAGTGTGTGTGTGTGTGTGTGTGTGTGTGTGTGTGTGTGTGTGTGTGTGTGTGTGTGTGTGTGTGTGTGTGTGTGTGTGTGTGTGTGTGTGTGTGTGTGTGCGTGCGTGCGTGCGTGTGTTGATATGGATGCAGTACCAATCAAAAAATTAGACACACCTATTCATTCAAGGGTTTTTCTTTATTTTTACTATTTTCTACATTGTAGAATAATGCTGTGTCCAAACTTTTGACTGGTACTGTACGTGCGTCCAAGTTTGTGTGTGTGTGCATGTGTGTGTCCATACCAGTGATAAACTGCTGAATGTCTGAAATCAATATATAATGGCGATCTACAGAAGATCTTAGTTGTATCATATTCAGCAAATGTGAAGTGATAATCTGTATTTATATGGATCACACAAATGAAAAGCTGGGAAGACATCTGTGTGGTACTCCAGCAAGGCCAAATCATAGGCTTGATTAACAACTGGTGAGTGGGATATAAGACAAAGAAAATGTAGGAGGTTTTGTCTACATTGAGGCCGTTTGGTCTGAGAGTCATCTTTAATTTGGGTAGTTCGTTTACGGGAGGATTCAGTTAAAAACATGGAGAACTGTGGTTATTCTCTAATACTTGGAAGTTGAACTCTTGTGGTCTTTCTAGTTTGCAAAGCAGAGGCCCAGTGTTGGGTTACTGTCAGCTTGCAACAGGTAGTGTGGCTGGGGTGAACTTTTCTGACAGGAGCAATAGAGCAAGACTTAACAATGAGCAACAGGCACACATTCATGACAACATGTGGGGTTATCTTTAGTGCTTTCACACTGAGTGAGGCAGATAGAACAACCACCACAGCAGTTAAGGGTACTGAAATATGACATCATCATTCACAGCTATTTGGATTGTATTTCCTAATCTGGAAACAGGGAGGAGGGCTGTGGCTATTACACTGTCAAGATGCTGTTATGATGTATAATGACACAAAACTTCACACATTCACTGTGTCATACTCATACAGTTTCTATAATAGACTCAGACTAAGCCTGTCCTAATATGTACACTGTATGCTCAAGATGTGCAATCAAAGTCATATGCACACAAATGGAACTGTACACATTTTTCTGCCTCAAAAGGATACTCAAACGAGTAGCTTTATATCTTTAATTATTAAAAATGGTCTATTGAAACAGAATAGATTATGACATTAATGTGTACAAACTAAAATAAATGTTTCCCTATTGTCACCTGCGCTGGAAGAACCATTTAAAAAAATAAGCAATCAAGAAAATGAATAATGAAGAACATACTTCACAAAGACCAAGGAAAATTCAAGAACAGGTTTTTCTTTTCTTTTCAAGACATCACATCAGAAATGGGTGACTCCATTTTGTGGATTTCATTTAGCACAAAAAGAGAGCTGAGATTAGTTTTCACAGTTTCTTCAAATCCTTCACGTAAAAGATATGGCAGGAATTTAACAATTGTCTTTAAATCTCCAGGCTTCCGCTTCAAATTGCATTTTTCTTGTAAAGGCTGTCAGTTAATATGAATTGAGGACATCACCTCTCTCCATGTTGGTGTGTTTTTCATTAACTCATTGAGACACTGTTACCAGGGCAGTGTTTTGTTTGTCATGTGAATTCTCAATGTGACATTTTTTACAGTCTAGAGATTTTGTCAGCTTGACTGGCCATCAGTAACTTCGATAACTCAGATTCACGCAATTGCAAGAGCTCCAGAACGTCACAACAGTAACTTTGTGCCTTCTACAAAGAAGGTTCCGCTTGGACCGCCTTCTGAGAGCTCTAAGAAAGAACATAATAAATATGCAAGCCTTCAACAACATAACACAAATGTTAAAAATCGAATATACATACTTTGTGCTGTCAGGTTACTGAAAACGTTTTTGCTCATGGATGCAAATAATTCAATGTTTTTTTTTACTGAGTGGCTGCGGATCCGACTTTTACTGGATTTTTCCTCCTGGGGGTTTAAGGTCCCACAATTTAGGAGCATGTGAGGGATTCTCTATTTACGCACAATCTCTGCAGTCTGCTTTACTTCTAGAGAACAGGCTACTCTGGCGAACGGTGCTAGTTTAATACATTTAAATCAAAGCTGAATAAATGTCAGCAAGATCACATAATAATAGTATTGTATATAACATACGGGTTGCATTTTTCTCTAATGAACAGTGTGCGCCTCTTGGCAAAATATGTGCTTTATTTGAAACAAAACACAGATATGCTACAGTTTGTTAACTCCATCTGTTCTAAAATTCACTCACTGTACATAATTTGAAACAACACTGTACATAACTAAGAAGATCTAAATGCATATTCCTATGAAACTGATTGAGATCAAATGATTGGCATGCAGATGCTGCATGGACGTTTCACCGGTAAAACTTATTATCATTCACGACTGACAGTGACTGACAGTGAGAAATATCAACGGAGGATGACCACAAAAATGTGTGCGTAAATTAGAGGTAAAGAAAAACATGTGCAGAACATGGTACAGATGTTTCCTGGGGATCCAGCGGGGCGGGGCAGGGCGGGGCAGGGGCGAGACGGGGGCGGTTACCTACGGATCCGCAGCCTCAGCCTTTTTTTATCATACCTGAAAACATCAATTTTGTTGCAGCAAATAATCGCTCATCATCAATGTCATGAAAACTGTATGACAATGTCGTGCTTATGGAGTCAATGGAGTCAACCTGAGAACCAAAGAGTCATTTAAACGGACTACGGCATGGATGAAACCAAAGCATGGAACCCAACGTGATGGCCAGGTATAGACCTAACGTACAGCTCACAAGCAACTCACATACAGCAACTCATAGTTTTCTTCATAGTTTTCTTCATTGTCATTGTCATCAATTTTGTCTGTAATAAAACATAAGAGGATTGGGGTGACCCACTAGTCCACATAGTATGGTGTCCATTTTAGGACACCTTCAGCCTCATATAGGCTCTTCAGTCTTAAGAGTTCTGATGGGAAGGATCTGTAGTTTCTATACAGACATCCATGGTAGAAAAAACAAAAGGCCCATTCGAGGTGTGTCTATGGCCTGAATCTAGGGGCTGGTCAAGGGGTGACTTTGAATGGAGGTGTGGGTTGTAACGGGAGAGTACACTCTAAATAATGCTGGGTTAAAAACAACCCAATTTGGGTTATTTGGTAACCCAGCACTGGGTAAATATTTAACATATTTATTTTGACCCAGCCAGTTGGGTTGCGTGAATAACCAAACATGTTTGGTTGTTGGGAATACCCTAACATGGGTTAATTTGACCATAAATTTTTTGTTTTATTCACTTTCATACTGGGTTGACCCAGTACCTGTGTGTTTTTTTCTGGAGGTGGGGCTTATTAGGGGCGTGGCTTTCAGATAGTTATTTTTTGCCACCTATGAGAGTAACTTTATTACCTGTTCATCATGTTAGGTTTGCACATGTCTATTTTACTTGACTATTTTTGCAAATGACATATTCTAAAATGTTATTTACATATTGTAACAAAGTGGTAACTATCTTACCATTGGAATTTGCATAAGCTCTTAAGGAACTCATGCACTTTTGTAAGCCTCATTAAAGCTACAAAACTGTCCGTGTTCAACCTTAACATGTGATAACAGAACAGATGAATGAGAATGACATTTACACTCATGGGTGCCCAAAAATAACTATATGAAGGCTACGCCTCCAGTCTTCTGATCTGACCCGCTGGGTCATATCTTAATAACCCAGCATCAACAACCCAATATCTTTATTTTCAAAGAAAACAACCAAACTATGTGACCCAATGCCTGCAACCCTGAGGTTGGGTCATCCAAACAACCCAGCATTTTCTTTTGTGTATGGGCTGGGTTGTGTGCATTAGGGCAACAGAAATTGAAAATGACTGTTTCTTATTGGAGAAATCAGTCAAAATGTTCTTCCATTTGGTGACTAATGAACACAACCCAGGTGTCAAAAGGTCAAAAGGTCACGTAGTCCTCTAACATCTCTCATTACTCGAGTCCCTCTCTATGCTCCATGCCCAGATCTCTCCTTCCTCCCTCGCTCTCTTCCTCCTCCTCATCCTCCTCTTCCTCCTCCTCTTCCATCCCTTCCTCTTCTTCTTCCTCTTCCTCTTCCTCTGTGCCATCCATGGAGTCATCGGTTCCCCCGAGCATGGCTTGCTGCATGGACAGTGTGGCTGAGACAGAGGACAGGGGCTGGAGGCTGTCAAAGCTTAGGGGGTCTGTATGAGAAGGAAGAGAAACAGGCAATGCGGGGTTAACACACTTTAACTGCCTTCGATTCTCTACCCTTCTCATCTAAGTGATGAACTCATTCAATCCCCCTCATGGGTTTAAAAATAATGGACTGGTCTAATGTGGTGGAATCTATATAGCCCATGCCAATATTCACTGTATTTCGCCGATCCATTGCTTTAAAAATCAATGACTATGGAGTGTGTATGTGCACATTAACTATGCACATTGACGCAAAATGATTCCCTTGATAAAGTAGGTTGAAATAACAAGGAAACTATGTTGAAATTACAAGAGAACTATGTTGACTCAACCAATCTTTGTCTAGAGTGTTGAAACAGACACACAGACATGGACAGAACGTTTGAATGGTTTAGTGACGTACTGTCGGCGTTATTAGAGTGAGGTCCATGTGTCTGCAAGACTCCAGCCACAATGGAGTCTGGCCAGAAGCGCTGGGTTGGACGGTGTTGGGACTTCATCTTCTTAGCCTTGGGGGCTGGGTCTGGGTTACTGGCATCCAGCATGGGCTGGAGGATGCGCCTGCGAGCATTGATAAACCTAGAGATTGTGAGAGAGAGAGAGAGAGAGAGAGAGAGAGACAGAGAGGGAGATGGCGAGGGGAGGGAGAGGGAAGGAAAATAGACAAATAAAAAGACAAAGAGACAAGTGTAAGAGAAACATAGAGACAGACTTGTTTTCTCTGTAAGGGTTTTGTACTCTATGATACTGAGAGCATTTTTAGACCAGTAGATGGCGCCAATATGTTGTGAATCACCATTAGGTGGTAGAGCAAAGGACTGAGGTTAGAACTCATCATTCACTATTCATTTCATCCATACTTTTAGCCAGTTGATTTTCATGTCATATTGCATTGGCAATAGTAGTATTACATTCTTACCAGTTGTTGACCTGTAATAAGGTGAGATTGGTTTGTCCTGCAATCTGTCTTTTCTCATCCTCTGTTGGGTAGGGATGCTACAAAAGGGAAAGATATAAGATATGTTGAGTACCATCAGCAAAGTTGAATCAATTTCAATTAGAATTGTTGTGAATTAATAGTTCAAACCGTCCACTCGCACCTCTCATCCCTAACCCTTACCATCTTCACGGTGACTTCTCAATCTAACCTGTTAACCTATTTTCACACATTAAAAATTCCTCATAGCCTATCAGACAGGGTGGAACTAACATCTTGCTTATACCTACTCAATTCATTCAGATCCCTAGTGCCTATTGGTGTAGAAGCTATAGGAGCTGTTTCTAGATGGGCCCTCAGTCATACACAGCTATAACCCTAACATTTTCAGCTCTGAACCCCTCACCCAGCTTTTCCTCCATAGCTCGACCCTTCTCAATATCTTCCTCCATAGCTTAACCCATGGACTACAGATTAATATAGGCTCTGTTACCAGCTTCAGCAGCACATCAGAAAAAAAATGTGATGGTTCTGCACTCAGAAATATGTTGCATGAAGCTTGCTTTACTTTTCCATCAAATGTTTTGCTTATCTGGATACAACGGTTTTACGCACCAAACAAACTTTTTGAGAGTGTGATCGCCCTCTTTTGAATAACTCCAACACATTAACATTGATCTGACACTGAAATGTTGCTAGCTCACCATGAGGTGCTGGAAGAGCCAGGAGCGCATGATGTTGGTGGCATGCTTGGGCAGGACCCCTCTCTTGTTTTTGTGCTTCTTGTCGTCACTGTCCAAGAGTGAAGCCAAGTCCAGGTTTACCTTGGATGGAAGAGAGGGATGGAGTGAGGGATGGGGTGTTATTGTTGCCATAGTAACAAAGGGAGAGTGCCAATTACTCGTCTCTTTGGCAAATGCAGAACCGCCCTCTTCACCATTGCCATAGCAACCCAATTTGCGTAATGATACTTAAAATAAAAGGCGAGGAAGGAATGTCGATTCGCAACACCCTTGACTCAGAGAAATCTGCGAGGCCAGTCTGATCTAAAAAAGAGAACTCAGATGAGAAATCTGCCTCAAAAACCTGGCAACGTGTGGTGGGAAATCAAGAGAGTACAAGTAGAACGCTTGTAATTAAAACTTTGGCTTTGATAAGAGTTTTGTGCCAACTCAGTGGGTGGTTGAGAAAATTGTGAAAAAGCACTTCTTCAATAAATCGCTGATTTCTGTTATACAGTATAGATGATAATTAACTGTTCCAGTGTCCTAGTTTAAACAGCAATGTGTTAGATAGAGGCTTTCGTTTGCATGTCCCCACAGATAGAAAATAGAAACATTGTGTGTGTGTGTGTGTGTGTGTGTGTGTGTGTGTGTGTGTGTGTGTGTGTGTGTGTGTGTGTGTGTGTGTGTGTGTGTGTGTGTGTGTGTGTGTGTGTGTGTGTGTGTGTGTGTGTGTGTGTGTGTGTGTGTGTGTGCGTGTGCGTGTGTGTGTGTGTGTGTGTGTGTGTGTGTGTGTGTGTGTGTGTGCGCGCGCAAGAAAACACATCTACGCACACGCACACACACCAAGACATCTACAGTGGCATGAGATCACTATGCATGAAATCTCAAAATGTCCATCTCTAGTCCACACACAAAACAAATAGTTTCTGTGTCATTGGCGCAAACATCAAAGTGGAGATCCTTCATTCATATTTAACAACACATTTGAAATGGTTAAAACATACCAAGAATATGAACATTTTATCTGGATCATGAAAACATTGGCAGGACAAAATGCAAAAATAAATAAACAAATACATAAATATACTCAGCTAAAAATGCATGTGATTAATTTCATGCAGACACTGGCATTGTAAAGTCATTAAAAAGAAACGGCTCCCAACTGATTCTGATATAAATATATAAAACACACAAAACAAGCCTCATTACAGTTGCAGCTGGGGTATGGAAATCCCTCCCCCATCCCCCTCGGCCCAGGGAATGCGTGTTCCGGGAAAGCGGGGTTGAA
Source organism: Oncorhynchus keta (assembly GCF_023373465.1). Classification (NCBI taxonomy): domain Eukaryota; kingdom Metazoa; phylum Chordata; class Actinopteri; order Salmoniformes; family Salmonidae; genus Oncorhynchus; species Oncorhynchus keta. Next base: position 24,357,653 of record NC_068431.1, read on the forward strand.
TTAATTGGCAGCACCAAGCCGGGGTATCATAACCGGGAGTTTGCCGGTGGTGTAGCTACAGGGATGCACTTTATTCCCAGCCCACGTGTAGAGCGCTGCTTCGGCTGGGTCTTGGATATTCACAGAGGCCGCCGCTGTCTGTCAAACACAGAATTTCCTGCCTGGCTGATACAGCCGCAGAGTACCGCACTAAACAGTCTACTCCATAGCGGAGCATACGGGTGGTCTGACAGTCTGACTCAGATATGGACTTCCTGTGTGAGGTTCTTCAGAACTTGGGGAATGCATGGGTTTAAAGGGACATGCACTCGCCCACTCTGACATTTAGAGCTTTCTTTGCAGGTGTGTTAGACTTACCTTTACATTTACATTTAAGTCATTTAGCAGACGCTCTTATCCAGAGCGACTTACAAATTGGTGCATACACCTTATGACATCCAGTGGAGCAGCCACTTACAATAGTGCATCTAAATCTTTTTAGGGGGGGGGGGGGGGTGAGACTTCAAATAAAAATAAACAAGTGCACATTTCATCAAGGAGAACATTTTAGCACATAGGCTAAAGAATGAAACGTTACATAAAAAACAAGTGATACTTCGCAAACACAGTGTGCCGAATTTCTTAGGTTTACCAATGACACCTTAGCTATTCATATTTCATGCTAGTACTGTCGTCACATGTTCATAACAGATAGGCCTGCCCTCTGGTGACAGCTAATGGCAAGAAAAAAGGAATATACTGCATGACATTGAGAGTATTTGGAGTTTGTCAGTCATAATCTTAAGGCAGGATATATTTGATTCTTATGACAGTGATACGATATGATAAAGACTATATCTCAAATAAAGTGTTATCAATTAACTAAATATATTTTACTACTGTTCCTCTAACTGGGTCAAGAGCTTCAAGTTCCTCAGTGTCCACATTACTAAGGAATTAACATGGTCCACGTAACCCCAACACAGTGGTGAAGAAGGCACAACAATGCCTCTTCCCCCTCAGGAGGCTGAAAAGATTTGGCATGGGCCCACAGATCCTCAAAAAGATCTACAGCTGCACCATTGAGAGCATATTGACAGGCTGCATCACCGCTTGGTATGGCAATTGCTTGGCATCCGACTGCAAGGCGCTACAGTGGGTAGTACGTATGGCTCAGTACATCACTGGGACAGAGCTCCCTGCCATCCAGGACTTCTATACCAGGCGGTGTCAGAGGAAGGCCCTAAAAATTGTTAAAGACTCCATCCACGCAAGTCATAGACTGTTCTCTCTACTACCGCATGGCAAGTGGTATCGATGCACCAAGTCTGGAACCAACAGGACCCTGAACACCTTCTACCTCCCCACCCATAACCCTGCTATATACAGTGCATTCGGAAAGTATTCAAACCCCTTGACTTTTTCCACATTTTGTTACGCTACAGCCTTATTTTAAAATTGATTCAATTGTTTTGTTCCCCCTCATCAAACTACACACAATACTCCATAATGACAAAGGAAAAACAGATTTATTTTTCTTCTCAAATGTATTAAAAATACAAGACTTAAATATCAAATTTACATAAGTATTCAGACCCTTTACTCAGTACTTTGTTGAAGCACCTTTGGCAGCAATTACAGACTCAAGTCTTCATGGGTATGATGCTACAAGCTTGGCAGACTTGTATTTCTCTGCTGATCCTCTCAAGCTCTGTCAGGTTGGATGGGGGGATGTTGCTGCACTGCTATTTTCAGGTCTCTCCAGAGATATTTGATCGGGTTCAAGTCTGGGTTCTGGCTGGGTCACTCAAGGATATTCAGACTTGTCCCGAAGCCCCTCCTCTGTTGTCTTGGCTGTGTGCTTATGGTTGATGTCTTGTTAGAAGGTACCAACAAATGGTTCACCTTCCAACAGGACAATGACCCTAAGCACAGCCAAGACAACACAGGAGTGCCTTCGGGACATGTCTCTGAATGTCCTTGAGTGGCCCAGCCAGAGCCTGGACTTGAGGGACCTGAAAATGTGCAGCAATTTATGTAAATGTAATATGGATACTTATGTAAATGTGATATTTCAGTTTTTTATTTGCAATAAATTTGCAAACATTTCTAAAAACCTGTTTTTGCTTTGTCATTATGGGGTATTGTGTATAGATTTAATCCATTTCAGATTAAGGATGTAACGTAACAAAATGTGGAAAAAGTCAAGGGGTCTGAATACTTTCTCAATGCACTGTATGTACATATCTACCTCAATTACCTCGTAACCCTGTACATCGACTCGGTACTAGGATATAGCCAAGTTATCATAACTCATTGTGTATTTATTCCTCATGCTACTATCTTTCTATTATTTCAAAAAATGTCTCTCTGCAAAAAAGTTGATTTGATATGATTTGAATTGGTTTCTCACAAGCATTGAAATAAGTGTGCCTATAACCATTCTTCTCACGTTTTGGTGAGAAGAATGGTTTTGAATCCTGAATAGAGGGAACAGCAGGGATTCTAGGGACAAGATCGATTGTGGGTACAGCAAGGATTGTGGGGACAGCAAGGATAGTGGGGACAGCAGGGATTGTGGGGCGACTGGATTGCGGGGACAGCAGGAGGGATATGCTAGGTAAGCAGCTGGTGTCCTCACCTGTGAATTCTGGATCTGGATGGTCCCCTGTGAGAGTCCCTGGGTTAACACCTGCCCTTGCGATGTCACCATGGCAACCGGCTGATACAAGGTTCCACCTGAGGGTATAATCTGCGGTTATGAAAGTCAAGTGGCTTCTTCTTCTGTGAAAAGCAGTCGGCCTCGCGCAGGTTCGACTTGAGAGATATATTATCTCACCCTAACACAACAATAACAATAACAACAACATGTAAACACGGACGGCGAGAATAAAGCATGAAACAAAAGGTGTATTCTTTCACCTCGGGGTCCTTGAGGAAGGAGTTGTTGTTTTGCTACTAATTACCACTCATTTAGATTCTCTGATTATGGGTGTTACATTTGAGTTCATCTGAGTGTTGTGATCAAAGAGAAAGCTGGAATGAGATTGATTATTCTAGGTTGAAAGGGATCTCCGGAGGGTAGGGGTAACATTCCGCCGTACATAATAACAAGAAACCCATAGTTTCTTGAGTGAAACCCATGGTCACACTCTTGAGTGATATAGAACACCTTCATTAACACAAAATGTTTATTCTTAATTATATGTCAACAGCCTCTGTTTTACATAGGATATGCCCTAACCTACCAGCATGCTGTTGCTGAAAGAAGCATTGATAAAAACATGTATTGTGGCTAAACCTTCTCTCACCCTGTTGTTGTTTTTAGATATTTCTGTTGTAAGTCCATTTTGTGCATGCAAGGTAGAACACTGTACAATTTGTACATAAACTGCAACTGTTCCTGCCTATGTATCTAAAATGTATAGGCAAAAGGGACAGTTGTTATAAAGTACAATGTAAAAATGTAATATTAGCAGGTTAGCGTTTTTCATCATGAATCTTGTTATTGAGGCAGCTCTGAGAGTGGTCACTAGCTGGCACAGCCACAGTCATAAAATCTGACTTTAACTCTAACCTTAACCACACTGTTAACCCTAATGCCTAACTCTAACATTAAATTATGACCAAAATGCTAATTTTGTTTTCATAACATCTTAAAAAATAGACCATTTTGAATCTCTCAGTTCTGCTTCCAGGACAAGACTCATCCCAATAAATGATAACAAGCATAATATTAGGGAAGGTGAGGTACCCATGCAACTGGCTTGTGGAAGGTGGAAAGGCTTCTCACCTGACACCACCTGGGAGTTGATGTTAGTCATGGCAATGTTGCCCTGTTGCAGGGTCCCGGTGGGCACCATGATTCCCGAGGAGTTGACGGAGCTGGAGACTGATGTCATGGACGGAGAGGACGTCTGGAGGAGGTCCTGGTGAGGTCAGAGGTCATAAGAAGAGAGGGAACCAGTGAGGGATCTGAGAAGGGCAGTTCAGGACTTACTGAATGTTTCAGATAGAAATGCCATGAATAGAGCTGACAGGACTCATTATTGCAACATGTAGGAGACAAATGTCTGTTCTTCAAAATGTACTTGTATCAAAACCTTCCACAATGTTGTACACTACTGAATATGACTCAGACGTTTGGACACAAGTATAATGGCCTTTCAGAAAAACAAAACAGTCTTGGCAGTAAAGTCAACAGATAAAATCATGTTCGAATGTAATTGTTCTTACGAATTGCAAAGTTTTATAAAGGATGTCCATTCCAAAAACCACCTGGCATCCAGGTTGAATAAAATACAAGGGGACTCCACCTTCCGTTAAGGAAAAAGATTTGAAGATGAATATACAAGAATGTAATGGAAAAAGGTGCAGATTATTTTAATGTACAGAGTCTTAAACACAAATGGTTCAGTATAATATAATGAATATAACTTGTTGGACTCCCTCTAAAATGTACGGCAAAAATGACAATCGACAGCAAATATTGGAGATTTAAATCAGATGATCCTGTGCTTGTACATACAGTATGTTAGTCAAGTGTCCTAATAATGAAAGAAAAGCATTGTAAGTTAGAATTTTGTAAAGTTAGTGTGGGAGAAGTGGAAAAACTATTGTTGTCGATCAATAATGATAAACCTTCTGGCATTGACAACTTAGATGGAAAGCTACTGGTAGTTGACTCTATATCCACTTGTATCTGTCATATGTTTAATCTGAGTAGAGAGGAAAGTGTTTGTCCGCAGATCTGGAGGGAAGCCAAAGTAATTCCGCTACTTTAAAGTGGTAAAGCAGACCTATCAGCTTTCTGCCAGCTGTTAGCAAACTGTTGGGAAAAATGGTGTTTGACCAAATACAATGCTATTTCTCTGTAAACAAATTAACAACAGACTTTCAGAATGCTTTAAAAAAATGTATTTAACTAGGCAAGTCAGTTAAGAACAAATTCTTATTTACAATGGCGGCCTAGGAGCAGTGGTTAACTGCCTTGTTCAGGGACAGAATGGCAGATTTGTACCCTGTCAGATCAGGGATTCAATCTAGCAACCTTTTGGTTACTGGCCCAACGCTATATCCACTAGACTACCTGCCACCCCAGATAGCCTAGTGAGCACTCAACATGATGATTACTTATAATTGGTTGAAAGTAATTGATAATAAGAAGATTGTGGGAGCTGTACTGTTAGATTTCAGTGCAGCCTTTGATATTATTGACTGTAACCTGTTGTTGAAAACGTATGTGTTATGGCTTTTCAATCTCTGCCATATCATGGATTCAAAGCTATCTATCTAATGGAATCTGTTCTAATGTCAAACGTGTAAAGCGTAGTGTACCACAGGGAAGCTCTTAAAGCCCTCGACACTTTTCTATTTTTACCAATGACCTGCCACTGGCATTAAACAAAGCCTGTGTGTCCATGTATGCTGATGATTCAACCATATACCATATACAGCTAATGAAGTCACTGAAACCCTTAACAAAGAGTTGCAGTCAGTTTTGGAATGGGTGGCCAGTAATAAACTGCTTCTAAACACACAAGTTTTAGACCTCAGCTGAATCTGGTAATGAAATGTGTGGCTGTTGAACAAGTTGAGGAGAATAAATTACTTGATTTTACCTTAGATTGTAAACCGTTATGGACAAAACATATACAGTGGGGCAAAAAAGTATTTAGTCAGCCACCAATTGTGCAAGTTCTCCCACTTAAAAAGATGAGAGAGGCCTGTCATTTTCATCATAGGTACACTTCAAATATGACAGACAAAATGAGGGAAAAAAATCCAGAAAATCACATTGTAGGATTGTTTATGAATTTATTTGCAAATTATGTTGGAAAATAAGTATTTTGAAAGAAAAGCAAAAAATGTTGTCCTTTTAAAATAACATCAAATTGATCAGAAATACAATGTAGACATTGTTAATGTTGTAAATGACTATTGTAGCTGTAAACGGCTGATTTTTAATGGAATATAGGCGTAGGCGTACAGAGGCCCATTATAAGCAACCATCACTCCTGTGTTCCAATGGCACATTGTGTTTGCTAATCCAAGTGTATCATTTTAAAAGGCTAATTGATCAGAAAACCCTTTTGCAATTAAGTTAGCACCACTGAAATCTGTAGTTCTGATTAAAGAAGCAATAAAACTGGCCTTTTTAGACTAGTTGAGTATCTGGAGCATCAGCATTTGTGGGTTCGATTACAGGCTCAAAATGGCCAGAAACAAAGCACTTTCTTCAGAAACTCATCAGTCTATTCTTGTTCTGAGAAATTAAGGCTATTCCAAGCGAGAAATTGCCAAGAAACTGAAGATATCGTACAACGCTGTGTACTACTCCCTTCACAGTCTCTAACCAGAATAGAAAGAGAAGTGGGAGCCCCCGGTGCATATCTGAGCAAGACAGCAAGTACATCAGAGTGTCTAGTTTGAGAAACAGGTGCCTCACAAGTCCTCAACTGGCAGCTTCATTAAATAGTACCCGCATAACACCAGTCTCAACATCAACAGTGAAGAGGCGATTCTGGGATGCTGGCCTTCTAGGCAGAGTTGCAAAGAAAAAACATATCTCAGACTGGCAAATAAAAAGAAAAGATTCAGCTGGGCAAAAGAACACAGACACAGGACAGAGGAACTCTGCCTAGAAGGCCAGCTTCCCGGAGTCGCCTCCTCACTGTTGACGTTGAGACTGGTGTTTTGCGGGTACTATTTAATGAGGCTGCCAGTTGACAACTGACGTTTTATATTTTTGTTCAGTATAAATTGTAAAGCATTTTGTCTGTAATATCTTTTTTGTTATGTGTAGGAACGCAGTGACACTACCTGTCACCATTGGCATTGGCTAATTGGGCTACTAATAAGTCAAACCCTATTGGAAAATAATATTCTCTCTATTTCAAGGTGCAATAAAAATGTAATACACACAAATGCAGCCTTTATCTTGCTGGGAATTAACCTCCCGGAGAATACACCAAATGCTTCCATGCACAGGACACTCACTCTCAAAAATAAAAAGACGAAGCAGATGAAACAGTTGGCTCTTTCTAAGTGCATACCAGAGACATTCTGTTTGGAGTGCATATGTGTATGCGTGCACCAGTGTGCATATCCCATGTCATTTCAAAGTCTAGTTTTAATTTAATTTTGGTTGTCTTGTCAACTAACGTTAAATGTGAAATTAGCAACAAAAATTCACCCATGTCAATGGATTTAGGTAAAAAATATTAAATTAAATTATGATGACTTGTTGCAAATCCAATCCGTTAATTCAATGTCATCGCATATATTTTTTGCAGTTGAAATGACATAGAAAAAATGTTGATTCAATGACTTTTTGTTTGTCTGTCTCTTACCTGCTGCAGGCTAAGTGAGGTGTGCGAGGGCGAGTAGGGACCGCCCAGGTCATTGCGGAGCAGGTTGTCGCTGTGCATCTTGGTCTTGAGGCAGGTGATGTAGCGGTTGCAAAAGTCCTTGCAGAGCTCATTAACCTTCTCCAGTTCCAGCAGGTGGATCCTCAGCACCTGGATGGCCTTCACCATCTGAGGAAAGAGTGAGAGGAAAATATGCAGGCTCAATGACTGGGGAAAGAAGGAGGCTATATGCTACCCTTCATGCTAGTCTGAGCTAGCCGAACTTTAGCTAGCTCCATTGTTGCTTTCTCCAGCTTTAAAAAAGTGCAACTAGGGGTTGTTTCTGGACAGACCCCTTCTGTGCCTTATAGATGATGTGCTTGCCCTAGTCTGTCAGTCCCTGAACATTCTCAGATAGCCCTTGACATAACTCTTGCTAATCCATGACCCTCTCAAAATTCTTAACCATGATCCAATCCTTTTCCCAACCAGGCTTCCCATTCCTGTGCTCACTCTATCAAAGTCAGCACTCAAGGGCACCAGAATGGGGTGGAAAAGTGCTTGACCAAGGAGGAGAAAAATCTGGCTGTAATAGCCTTGTTAAAGTTTTGAGTTTATTTGTTACAATTCATTGGTGTAAGATGTAAAAGATGATCAAATTGCTTCTGTATTGTAATGTCGTTAATGCATTTATTTTGAATAAATATTTATTTAATGTACAAGTGAATAGGTTGGTTTACTTTTAAGTTTTGACCAATTAGGTAGCTTGTTAAGCTGTGGTCAATGGGAGAGTTGACCTGGTTAACATTTTTTTTATTTTTTTAAATTTATTTCACCTTTATTTAACCAGGTAGGCTAGTTGAGAACAAGTTCTCATTTGCAACTGCGACCTGGCCAAGATAAAGCATAGCAGTGTGAACAGACAACACAGAGTTACACATGGAGTAAAGGGGAGTCTATATACAATGTGTGCAAAAGGCATGAGGAGGTAGGCGAATAATTACAATATTGCAGATTAACACTGGAGTGATACATGATCAGATGATCATGTACAGGTAGAGATATTCCTGTGCAAAAGAGCAGAAAAATAAATAAATAAAAACTGTGGGGATGAGGTAGGTGAAAATGGGTGGGCTATTTACCAATAGACTATGTACAGCTGCAGCGATCGGTTAGCTGCTCAGATAGCTGATGTTTGAAGTTGGTGAGGTGAGATAAAAGTCTCCAACTTCAGCGATTTTTGCAATTCGTTCCAGTCACAGGCAGCAGAGTACTGGAACGAAAGGCGGACGAATGAGGTGTTGGCTTTAGGGATGATCAGTGAGATACACCTGCTGGAGCGCGTGCTACGGATGGGTGTTGCCATCGTGACCAGTGAACTGAGATAAGGCGGAGCTTTACCTAGCATGGCCTTGTAGATGACCTGGAGCCAGTGGGTCTGGAGACGAGTATGTAGCGAGGGCCAGCCGACTAGAGCATACAAGTCGCAGTGGTGGGTAGTATAAGGTGCTTTAGTGACAAAACGGATGGCACTGTGATAAACTGCATCCAGTTTGCTGAGTAGAGTGTTGGAAGCAATTTTGTAGATGACATCGCCGAAGCCGAGGATCGGTAGGATAGTCAGTTTTACTAGGGTAAGCTTGGCAGCGTGAGTGAAGGAGGCTTTGTTGCGGAATAGAAAGCCGACTCTTGATTTGATTTTCGATTGGAGATGTTTGATATGAGTCTGGAAGGAGAGTTTGCAGTCTAGCCAGACACCTAGGTACTTATAGGTGTCCACATATTCAAGGTCGGAACCATCCAGGGTGGTGATGCTAGTCGGGCATGCGGGTGCAGGCAGCGATCGGTTGAAAAGCATGCATTTGGTTTTACTAGTGTTTAAGAGCAGTTGGAGGACTGGGAAAGAGACGTTGATGAAAGAGGAAGAGACATTTTTATTTATTTTATTGCACCTTTATTTAAGCAGGTAGGCCATTTGAGAACAAGTTCTCATTTACAACTGCTCCCTGGCCAAGATAAAGGAAAGCAGTGGGACAAAAACAACAACACACATAAACAAACGCATAGTCAATGAGACAATAGAACCATCTATGTACAGTATGTGCAAATGTAGAAGAGTAGGGAGGTAAAGCAATAAATAGGCCATAGAGGCGAAATAATGACAACTTAGCATCAACACTGAAGTGATTGTTGTGCAGATGATGATGTGCAAGGAGAGGTAAGAGCAAGAGCAAGAGGATAAAGAACAATATGGGGATGAGGTGGTCGGGTGTGCTATTTACAGATTGGCTGTATACATGTACAGTGATCGGTAAGCTGCTCTGACAGCTGATGCTTAAAGTTAAAGAGGGACATATAAGACTCTAGCTTCAGTGATTTTTGCAATTGGTTTAAGTCAATGGCAGCAGAGAACTGGAAGGAAAGGCGGTCAAAAGTAGGCTTGGCTTTGGGGATGACCAGTGCTGGAGTGCATGCTACGGGTGGGTGTTGCTATGGTGAACAGTGAGCTGAGATAAGGCGGGGCTTTACCTTGCAAAGACTTATAGATGACCTGGGGCAAGTGGGTTTGGCGACGAATATGTAGTAAGGACCAGCCAACGAGAGGTCGCAGTGGTGGGTAGAATATGGGGCTTTAATGACAAAACGGACAATATCCAGTTTGCTGAGTAGAGTGTTGGAGGCTATTTTGTAAATGGTATCGCTGAAGTCAAGGATCGGTAGGATAGTCAGTTTTACGAGGGTATGTTTGGCAGCATGAGTGAAGGAGGCTTTGTTGCGAAATATGAAGCCGATTCTAGATTTAATTTTGGATTGAAGATGCTTAATTTGAGTCTGGAAGGAGAGTTTACAGTCTAACCAGACACATAGGTATTTGTAGTTGTTCACATATTCTAAGTCAAAACCGTACAGAGTAGTGATGCTAGTCGAGCGGGCGGGTGCAGGCAACAATCGGTTGAAGAGCATGCATTTAGTTTTACTAGCATTTAAAAGCAGTTGGAGGCCACGGAAGGAGAGTTTTATGGCATTGAAGCTCGTTTGGAGATTTGTTAACTTCTTCGAGATAGGGGCTCTTTTAATTTTTGGATAAAAAACGTTCCCGTTTTAAACAAGATATTTTGTCACGAAAAGATGCTATGCATGTAATTGACAGCTTTGGAAAGAAAAAACTCTGACGTTTCCAAAACTGCGTGCCCCAGAACTAATGCTACAGGCGAAATCAAGATGAAATTTCATATAGGAAATGGTCCAGATTTTGAATGCCCTGTGTTCCAATGTCTACTTATATGGCTGTGAATGCGCCAGGAATGAGCCTGCACTTTCTGACGTTTCCCCAAGGTGTCTGCAGCATTGTGACGTATTTGTAGGCATATCATTGGAAGATTGACCATAAGAGACTACATTTACCAGGTGTCCGCCCGGTGTCCTCCGTCGAAATTATTGCGTAATCTCCAGCTCCATGCGCGTTCCATTTTCTTCAGAGGAGAAAGTCAACTGCCACAAATTATTTTTCATCGATAGATATGTGAAAAACACCTTGAGGATTGATTCTAAACAACGTTTGCCATGTTTCTGTCGATATTATGGAGTTAATTTGGAAAAAAGTTTGCGTTGTAATAACTTAATTTTCGGGTTTTTCTTACCCAAACGTGATGAACAAAACGGAGTGATTTGTCCTACACAAATAATCTTTTTGGAAAAACTGAACATTTGCTATCTAACTGAGAGTCTCCTCATTGAAAACATCAAAGGTAAATGATTTTATTTGAATGCTTTTCTTGTTTTTGTGAAAATGTTGCATGCTGAATGCTAGGCTTAATGCTATGCTAGCTATCAATACTCTTACACAAATGCTTGTTTAGCTATGGTTCAAAAGCATATTTTGAAAATCTGAGATGACAGTGTTGTTAACAAAAGGTTAAGCTTGAGAGCAAATATATTTATTTTATTTAATTTGCGATTTTCATGAATTGTTAACGTTGCGTTATGGTAATGAGCTTGAGGCTATAAATAGGATCCCGGATACGGGATTGCTCGTCGCAACAGGTTAACACAGTGTCCAAAGAAGGGCCAGAGGTATACAGAATGGTGTCGTCTGCGTAGAAGGGGATCAAAGAATAACCAGCAGCAAGATTGACATAATTGATGTATACAGAAAAAAAAGTCAGCCTGAGAATTTAAGCCTGTGGCACCACCATAGAGACTGCCAGAGGTCCGGACAACAGGCCCTCCAATTTGACACACTGAACTCTATCTGAGAAGTAGTTGGTGAACCAGGCGAGGCAGTCATTTGAGAAACCAAGGCTATTGAGTCTACCAATAAGAATGTGGTGATTGACAGAGTTGAAAGCCTTGGCTAGGTCGATGAAGACAGCTGCACAGTACTCCCTTTTATTGATGCTGGTTATGATGTCGTTTAGGACCTTGAGCGTGGCTCAGGTGCAACCATGACCAGCTCGTAAACCAGATTGCATAGTGGAGAAGGTACGGTGGGATTCGAAATGGTCGGTATTCTGTTTGTTAACTTGGCTTTCGAAGATTTTAAAAAGGCAGGGCAGGATGGACATAGGTCTATAGCAGTTTGGGTCTAGAGTGTCGGACCCTTTGAAAAGGGGGAGGACCGTGGTAGCTTTCCAATCTTTGGGGATCTCAGATGATACGAAAGAGAGGATGAACAGGCTAGTAATAGGGGTTGAAACCAGATTGTCTATCCCAGCTGATTTGTAGGGATTCAGATTTTGCCACTCTTTCAGAACATCAACTGGATTTGGGAGAAGGAGAAGCTTGGGAAAGTAGCTGCAGGGGGTGTTGAGCTGTTGCCCTGGGTAGGGGTAGCCAGGTTGAAAGCATGGCCAGCCGTAGAAAAATGCTTATTGAAATTATTAGTAATCGTAGATTTATTGGTGTTTCATAGCCTCAGTGCAGTGGGCAACTGGGAGGAGGTGCTCTTATTCTCCATGGACTTTACAGTGTCCCAAAACTTTTTGGAATTAGTGCTACATAAAAAAGTTTGAAAAAGTTAGCCTTAGCTTTCCTAACTGACTGAGTTTATTGGTTCCTGACTTCCCTGAAAAGTTGCATATCGCGATATGGGGGCTATTTGATGCTAATGCAGAACACCAGAGGATGTTTTTGTGCTGGTCAAGGTCAGTCAAGTCTGGGGTGAACCAATGGCTATATCTGATTTGTTCTTGCAAGCTTATTTAAGATGGCTCGGAAAGCACTTTTAAAGAGCAACCAGGCATCCTCTACTGATGGGATGAGGTCAGTATCCTTCCAGGATACCCGGGCCAGGTCGATTAGATAGGCTTGCATGCTGAAGTGTTTTAGGGAGCGTTTGACAGTGATGAGGGGTGGTCGTTTGACCGCGGACCCATTATGCACACAGGCAATGAGGCAATGATCGCTGAGATCCTGGTTGAAGACAGCAGACGTGTATTTAGAGGGTAAGTTTGTCAGGATGATATCTAAGAGGATGCCCATGGTTACAGATTTAGGGTTGTACCTGGTAGGTTCCTTAATAATTTGTGTGAGATTGAGGGCATCTATCTTAGATTGTAGGACGGCCGGGGTGTTAAGCATATCCCAGTTTAGGTCACCTAACAGTACGAACTTTGAAGATAGATGGGGGGCAATCAATTCACATATGGTGAACATTATCAGTGTTGGTGAAGAAAACCTATGAAAGAAGATGATAAAAATAGAACAAAACACGTATCTACCGAGTTTTGAAGGGAAATACTGATTTTATTTTATAAGAGAGTATTATTATTTTGTTAAGAAAGACTTAGTAGAGACTGAATCTACCGTCTCATCGTGGCGATATTTGACAGCCTCGAGGTCGTGCGAGACCTGGAGAGAATAGCTTGTGGAAGATTAACAAGTTTATCTTTCCATGGCATATCTGTTGCTGTTAATGAGTACTGTCTGCATTGATAGCTGTGCTTGCTGTGGATCTTATGAGGACAGCTGCACGGAACTGTTAAACTTCGCTGAGAAAATATCTACGAGTAACGTTAGTTGGGGTGATTCGGGACTTCTTCTTTTTTCAGCTCCAACACGTGCTCACGAGTTTAAGCAATCTTGCAAGTAATTTGGACACGGGTTCTGAATTTTTTGGGTTTTTTATTATTTTAATTTCTTTTGGTGTGGTACATTGAAAATGTGACAAAATACATCTTGAATCTTACGTCTGTTGCATTGGTGGAGTTATTTACTGTTTCATCTTCATTTAAATGTATGAAAGCATATCCTTATATAATAACAAATCTATAAGCATTCTACCTGAAGTTAATACCCTAGTTGTCATCACCCTAGCAAGTTTACAATAAGGATTCTTATTGGAGATGTCCCTCTCACCTAATATCCCATGCTGTTGAAATATTCTACGGTAATATCGTAAGAGTCAAATTCGAGCCGGTTGAGATGTTACATGACAATTACTGCTGCTTGTTTAGTCGGGGCCTTGTGCCACCTCAGCCGGTCCGCTTACTGTACTGTGGAAGAGTTAGTGTGTGCTGGGTCCAGCCCCCGACCAGCACCTTGTAAAGCACACAGATGCGGGGTTAATTGACTGCCGCACCACCTGTCGCCGAGCACCCACATAATGATTTCTCTCTCTCTAGCCACCCTCCCTATTTCTCCTAATTTCTAATTACTGCTAGCTGTCATAGAATGGTAGGAGGGAGAGATCATGAGGGGAAGAGCGGGAAAGGGGAAGAGAGAGAAAGGGTGAATAGAATAGAAACAGATATTGAGAGAGACAAAGGAGGAAAGGAAGAGGTACAAGAGGGAGGGGGTAGAGGTAGACGTGTGTGAGGGAGCAAGAGAGAGAGCTAATTGAAGAGAGAACTGTGTACATGAGAAAGGGTGAGAGAGAAAATAAGACAACTTTATTGTGGGTGGGACCTGAAAGGGATATTTAACAGAGCTTCCTTACGCTGAGGAGGCATCTCAGTCCAGAGTGGCTTACTAATGTTGAGGATGATTTGCTCTCTCTACTGGTGGAGGAAGTCATCACAGTATGACTATGACTACTGCTCAATATTAGGAAGCCATGTTAGACTTTGAGATGGTTCAAATCCACGTTAAACTATTTAGATGGCCCCCAGGCGGGGTACTAACCAGGTTGTCCAGCTCAGGGTCCTCGCTGAAGAACGGCTTGTGGTCCTGCTCCTGCTGGTGGACAAAGTTTTCGATGTCCACATCGAAGCTGGCAGAGGTGATGCACTCGGAGCCCTGGGTGGCCTGCTCACACTTCTCAAACAGCAGGGCCAGCAGTGGGAATAGAGGGTGTCTGGAAGGATAGGAGAAGACAGGAAGTAGTTAAACTTCATAACTGCTCTAGCTGTATCTTGATTATAAGTAGTAGTTCTAGGTACAAAGAGGAAAAGTAAATCTGTTTGAGAAGGTTGCCTCGGTATTGGCGTATTTGAGGTATGTATCATGTTAATATACTGAGGCAGGTATTCAATCCAATCGCGCTTTTTAGACAATGGTCCTTTTAAAGGCAATGTTTGTGTTCGCTGAGACCACATTCACGGAAAATACCTAAATGGTGCATTGTCCCAATGTGCGATCAGATTCAATCCCGGCCTTAGAGGGAAGTTTAGTTGTGCATTGTGTGTTAACTACAGCATGTTGTACTGCAACAATGCTCTATTTGACACCCAGGAACTGCATTAGCAAGATAACTTGATCGTTAACTCAAAAGACAAATGCAACAGACAAAGAAAACGGTAGACAATGAGATCCGACTGGGCACAAACTAGTTGTTTCAATGTAGTTTGTCAACATATTGTGACGATAAATCTATGTTTGAAACACATTTGGATTTGCAAAAAGTAATCAACCAGTAGTGTTTATGTTGAAATGCATGTAAAATTGCAAAAAATCTCACTTAGGATCTACATGGGAATTGCAGCATATGCAACATCAGATCCATTCTTTTTATGACCATGTTGTTCTTTCTGCTTGCATTTTGTATTTATATAAATGTGTGTATTTTCTGTAATGTATATAATTCAGGGCTCATCTGTAAAAGAGCCATTGGTTATAGTATGACTCCCTGATGAAATAAAGGTTTAAAAAATGATATATATAAGTGTATATTGGATGGATTAAATTATGTTGAATTTCATATTTGATTAGACATGTTTTATTTGACCTTGTTTCAATGTTGATAGTAAAAAGTTGTGTTAGTTTCTGCTGAGCTATTATCTCAACACAAATGGACACGGATCAGCGTCCATACTCATTTGCATAGCTATGCTGTACCGTAATAACATTGAATGATTGAAAGTAACTCCTTTATCTTGTTTTACACAAGCTATGTGAAAGTAAGTTCAGAATAAGATTGGGTTTATGTAGGCTACATTCAATGTAGTACATTGACATCTGATTTGCCCAAAGGACACCATCATTTCAATGTATAGCTAGGTATACTATCATTAATTTACGATTGTTTGCTATAAATATAGAAGTATTTACGATTAGCCCTATAAATAGGATGCCACATGAATTATATTAATAATACACTTTTACCTTTGGAAATTGTATTTAATAAATATGTTATTCATAATACTCTGAACAAAAATATAAACGCAACATGCAACAATTTCAACGATTTTAATGAGTTACAGTTCATATAAAAATCTGTCAATTTAAATAAATAAATTAAGCCAAAATCTATAGATTTCACATGACTGGGCAGGGGCACACCCACGTGTGAGCCTGGGAGGGTATAGGCCCACCCACTTGGGAGACTGGTCCACCCACTGGGGAGCAAGGCCCAGCCAATCAGAATTTTTTTTACCCACAAAAGGGCTTTATTACAGACGGAAATATTCCTCAATTTCATCAGCTGTCCGGGTGGCTAGTCTCAGACAATCCCGCAGGTGAAGAAGCCAGTTGTGGAGGTCCTGGGCTGGTGTGGATACATGTGGTCTGCAGTTGAGACTGGTTGGACATACTGACAAATTTTCTAAAATGACATTAGTGGAGAAATGAACATTCAATTCTCTGGCAACAGCTCTGGTGGACATTCTTGCAGTCAGCATGTCAATTGCACACTCCCTCAAAACTTGAGACATCTGTGGCATTGTGTTGTGACAGAGTTGATATTTTTGTTCAGTATATATATTGATAAGACTATTAATATAATGAATTTGGCATTCTATTTATAGGGCTACATTTTCATATGATATTTTGTGATTGACATTGCAAGATTTGTTGCCACACTGGTGAAAAGGGTACAGTATCTAGTCAACCTGTTTGATTCCGACTGACACCTGCACCCAATTGACTTGATTGCCTTTAGTATGAGAAGCCTACGATAATTAACACAAAGCACAACCAATTTCAAGATAAACAAGCCCTGTGGAGAAGACGATTGCTGAAGAGGTAAGACAATCATTTTATCACCTATAGACTTATTTTGATTGTTTGTTGGACTACTGCAATTGAGCTGTGACTTATCATCAACGGTGGCGTAAATGCCATGCAGCTGTTTTAGCTCTTGTAGAGTCTAGCGATAATGGAAAATCTGACATTTTGACTGAAACTCGTGTAGATGGTAACGTGAGTGACACCTCCAGTGTTACAACAAGTGATCGTACTGAAAGGTTGTTTGATAGGGATGAGATTAAGAGGTCGTCTGATTGTGTGAAGCAGGATCTTCTCAAACTGCAGCAAAGGGTGGTATATGTGTGAGGCTGGGATCTTGGGCTAATGAAAATAACCTCACCAGGGGTAGAATAAATAGTTTCAGATTAAAGGCTCTTTGAACGGAAGGGTAGAGTTACACTCTGAGGGGACACATCCAGAGAGAAAATATGAATTCAATAACTTGGCCTACATGGCTAGCCATCAAGTAGCTACATCTCCATTAGTAGACTCTGGAATTTCTTGTATTTCATGGTTTCTATTAGATTATATGCATATGGTGTGCTTGGGCGTCATGATTTTCCTTAAATGAGGCCCTAAAACATGCATTGTCTTCCTGTCAAATCAAGTTGTCAGAGGCTCTGATCTCCTTTCAAAGGCTTATTGCCAAAATAATTTTCCTGACAACCTCTGTGACTGGCAGGACTCGACTGACGAAAGGCCACGGAGTACAGGTAGTTTTTGCTTTACACTGGTCCCATAGTATTGAAGGATGTTTCCAAAAAGGTCTAACCTGGACAATGCTGTGTCGCATCCGGCCACGACCGGGAGACCCATGAGGCTGCGCACAATTGGCCCAGCGTTGTCCGGGTTAGGGGAGAGTTTGGCCGGCCGGGAAGGCCTTGTCCCATGCACACTGACTTCGGTTGCCAGCTGTACGGTGTTTCCTCCAACACATTGTTGCGGGTGCCTTTCAGGCAAGCAGTGCGTCAAGAAGCAGTGTGGCTTGCTTCTGTACGGGAGTTGCAGCGATGGGACAAGACTGTAACTACCAATTGGACATCATGAAAAAGGGGTGAAAATAAATAAATAAATAAAAGCCCACATAATCCATTGGTACAAGAGACAAGGCGACTGTCTGAATCAAGCCAAGTGAAACATACTGCCAAGAACATCCAACCATCATCTCCGTTGGTAGGATAATCATAATCGTAGGTCATCAATTTTATTTTCCAATGATTGCATGTTAGCAAGTAGAATGGATGGCAGTGGGACTTCACTCGCTAAGGATTCTCAGAAGGCAGCCCGATCTGTGCCCTCTTTTCCTCCATATGTTCTTAAGGATAAAGCTTCTTCCAGTTCATGGTGAGGAATCGCTGTTCTGATGTACTGTCACGCTCGTCGAAATGAGTAGACCAAGGTGCAGCGTGCATAGAGTTCCACATAATTTTAATAAACCGAAACTCACTGAACAAACAACCAAACAAAACGTGAAGCTACTGTTGTGCACTCAGGCAACGAAATGTAGACAAGATCCCACAAACACAAATGAGGAAATGGCTACCTAAATATGATCCCCAATCAGAGACAACGATAAACAGCTGTCTCTGATTGGGAACCATATCAGGCCAACAGACATACAAAACACCTAGATGACCCACCCTAGTCACTATCACGCCCCAACCAACATAGAGAAAAAACAGCTTACTATGGTCAGGGCATGACATGTACAGAAGTTACTACCAAGAAGGCTCAAATGCAGCCCAAGCCACCCAATTTCGTAATATCCAATTAGAGTCCCATCGCTGCAACTCTTGTACGGACTCGGGAGAGGCGAAGGATGGGAGCCGTGCATCCTCCAAAACATGACCCTGCCAAGCTCGCTTATCTCGGAAGCCAGCCGCACCGACGTGTCTGAGGAAACACTGTACAACTAGTGACCGAAGTCAGCTTGCATTTACATTACATTTAAGTCATTTAGCAGACGCTCTTATCCAGAGCGACTTACAAATTGGTGCATTCACCTTATGACATCCAGTGGAACAGTCACTTTACAATAGTGCATCTAAATCTTAAAAGGGGGGTGAGAAGGATTACTTATCCTATCCTAAGTATTCCTTAAAGAGGTGGGGTTTCAGGTGTCTCCGGAAGGTGGTGATTGACTCCGCTGTCCTGGCGTCGTGAGGGAGTTTGTTCCACCATTGGGGGCCAGAGCAGCGAACAGTTTTGACTGGGCTGAGCGGGAACTGTACTTCCTCAGTGGTAGGGAGGCGAGCAGGCCAGAGGTGGATGAACGCAGTGCCCTTGTTTGGGTGTAGGGCCTGATCAGAGCCTGGAGGTACTGAGGTGCCGTTCCCCTCACAGCTCCGTAGGCAAGCACCATGGTCTTGTAGCGGATGCGAGCTTCAACTGGAAGCCAGTGGAGAGAGCGGAGGAGCGGGGTGACGTGAGAGAACTTGGGAAGGTTGAATACCAGACGGGCTGCGGCGTTCTGGATGAGTTGTAGGGGTTTAATGGCACAGGCAGGGAGCCCAGCCATCTTGTGGCTCCCGGCTGCCACAAGAAGTTGCTAGAGTGCAATGGGAAAAGGAATCCCGGATGGCCAAACCCTCCCCTAACCCAGACGACGCTGGGCCAATGGTGCGCTGCCTCATGGGTCTCCCGGTTAGTCTGCTGTAATGCATCAAGCACTGCGATGCAGTGCCTTAGACCGCTGTGCCACTCGGGAGGCCCCAACATCTTATTCATGATCATTGTATTTGATAAAGGTATTCCATTTGTAAAAACAATTGGCATGATGTTGTCTAATCTATTATTTCAGAGAATCATCTTGGTCTCTCACATGGCTTAACCCTGGAACTTGAGGGCTCGAGGTTTCTTTCTGCCTTTTTAATTGAGGGTTCCCCCTCACCAAATCGATGCAAAGGATCAGACGCAAGTATGAAACTCTCCATTTAGAATTTTGGAAGGACATTGACCTCATCCCGTCAGTTGAGGATGCATGGTCATTCTTTAAAAGTAACTTCCTCACCATTTTAGATAAGCATGCTCCGTTCAAAAAATGCAGAACCAAGAACAGATACAGCCCTTGGTTCACTCCAGACCTGACTGCCCTCGACCAGCACAAAAACATTCTGTGGCGGACTGCAATAGCATCGAATAGCCCCCGTGATATGCAACTGTTCAGGGAAGTCAGGAACCAATACACGCAGTCAGTCAGGAAAGCTAAGGCCAGCTTCTTCAGGCAGAAGTTTGCATCCTGTAGCTCCAACTCCAAAAAGTTCTGGGACACTGTGAAGTCCATGGAGAACAAGAGCACCTCCTCCCAGCTGCCCATCCATGATTAGGAAAACTTCAATAAGCACTTCTCAACGATAAATCCATGGCCATGCCTTCCATGCCCTGGCTACTCCAACCTCGGCCAACAGCTCCGCCCCCCGTAGTTCCTCACCCAAGCCTCTCCAGGTTCTCCTTTACCCAAATCCAGATAGCAGATGTTCTGAAAGAGCTGCAAAACCTGGACCCGTACAAATCAGCTGGGCTTGACAATCTGGACCCGCTATTTCTGAAACTATCTGCCGCCATTGTCGCAACCCCTATTACCAGCCTGTTCAACCTCTCTTTCATATCGTCTGAGATCCCCAAGGATTGGAAAGCTGCTGCAGTCATCCCCTCTTCAAAGGGGGAGACACCCTGGACCCAAACTGCTATAGACCTATATCCATCCTGCCCTGCCTATCTAAGGTCTTGAAAGCCAAGTCAACAAACAGGTCACTGACCATCTCGAATCCCACCGTACCTTCTCCGCTGTGCAATCTGGTTTCCGAGCCGGTCACGGGTGCACCTCAGCCACACTCAAGGTACTAAACAATATCATAACCGCCATCGATAAAAGACAGTACTGTGCAGCCGTCTTCATCGACCTCGCCAAGGCTTTCGACTCTGTCAATCACCATATTCTTATCGGCAGACTCAACAGCCTCGGTTTTTCGGATGACTGCCTTGCCTGGTTCACCAATTACTTTGCAGACAGAGTTCAGTGTGTCAAATCGGAGGGCATGCTGTCCGGTCCTCTGGCAGTCTCTATGGGGGTGCCACAGGGTTCAATTCTCGGGCCGACTCTTTTCTCTGTATATATCAATGATGTTGCTCTAGCTGCGGGCTATTCCCTGATCCACCTCTACGCAGACGACACCATTCTATATACTTTCGGCCCGTCATTGGACACTGTGCTATCAAACCTCCAAACGAGCTTCAATGCCAAACAGCACTCCTTCCGTGGCCTCCAACTGCTCTTAAACACGAGTAAAACCAAATGCATGCTTTTCAACCGATCGCTGCCTGCACCCGCATGCCCGACTAGCATCACCACCCTGGATGGTTCCGACCTTGAATATGTGGACATCTATAAGTACCTAGGTGTCTGGCTAGACTGCAAACTCTCCTTCCAGACTCACATCAAACATCTCCAATCAAAAATCAAATCAAGAGTCGGCTTTCTATTCCGCAACAAAGCCTCCTTCACTCACGCTGCCAAGCTTACCCTAGTAAAACTGACTATCCTACCGATCCTCGACTTCGGCGATGTCATCTACAAAATGGCTTCCAACACTCTACTCAGCAAACTGGATGCAGTCTATCACATTGCCATCCGTTTTGTCACTAAAGCACCTTATACCACCCACCACTGCGACTTGTATGCTATAGTCGGCTGGCCCTCACTACATATTCGTTGCCAGACCCACTGGCTCCAGGTCATCTACAAGTCCATGCTAGGTAAAGCTCCGCCTTATCTCAGTTCACTGGTCACGATGGCAACACCCATCCGTAGCACGCGCTCCAGCAGGTGTATCTCACTGATCATCCCTAAAGCCAACACCTTATTTGGCCGCCTTTCGTTCCAGTACTCTGCTGCCTGTGACTGGAACGAATTGCAAACTTCAAACATCAGCTATCCGAGCAGCTAACCGATCGCTGCAGCTGTACATAGTCTATAGGTAAATAGCTCACCCATTTTCACCTACCTCATTCCCATACTGTTTTTATACTGTTTTTATTTATTTACTTTTCTGCTCTTTTGCACACCAATATCTCTACCTGTACATGACCATCTGATCATTTATCACCCCAGTGTTAATCTGCAAAATTGTATTATTCGCCTACCTCCTCATGCCTTTTGCACACATTGTATATAGACTGCCCATTTTTTTCTACTGTGTTATTGACTTGCTAATTGTTTACTCCATGTGTAACTCTGTGTTGTCTATTCACACTGCTATGCTTTATCTTGGCCAGGTCGCAGTTGCAAATGAGAACTTGTTCTCAACTAGCCTACCTGGTTAAATAAAGGTGAAATAAAAAAATTAAAAAAAATAGAAATGACAATGTGTTTAGGTTGCATTTTAGATTGCCTTTTAATACTTTTACACTTAAATGTGTTTTTTGGTGGGAGAGGACCTACCCAAGCGCCATAACCTGTACCACTGCCACTGAGAAGCAAAAGGATAAAACACCATGCAAGCCACCAAGTGTGTGAATACGGAAACGGCAAACTAAAACGTTGCGCATGTCCCAACCCAGCGAATTATATTGCGGTGGACCCTTCACAACATAAGCCAACCCCTTATTCTCATTCTTGGTCGATGTATTTGGGAAAGGTATTCTAATTTTACCAAGAATTGCCATGTGGTCCAATATTATCCAGCAGAGAATCTTGAGCATTCATGCTCAAAGGACAGGTCATGTGGGAGACCGAGGTCTCCTTCTGCCTCTTCAGATGAGATCCCCCTCACCAAAGCACTACAAAGGCTCAGACCCTTTTCTATAACGGAAGCAAGTATGACACATTTCATTTGTGTGAGTGCAACCATATCCGTAGGCTAGTTGGATTTCCGAATAACAAGAAGTGATTAATATGTTTTTAATCTTCTCTTCTATTTCATTCGTTTCCTGTTATAGTCTTGTCTAGTCAATTCTACGCAAGTATTCATAAACTCCATAAACTATCCATAAACAGAACCAGGAGTTCTGGGAATTTTGGGAAAATTACCAGATTTTTAAAACCCTCGTCCAAACTATTGATAACACAGTGATACGGGGTTGCGTAAAACAGTTTGTTTGTTATTTTGTTTACTTGTCAAGTGGTGAAAAAGGAATCTCTGAACACTTCAATCAGATGCAATTTGAGTTTGAATTGCGTCTGATTAAAAGTGTGTGTAGGCTTCTTTTTCACTCAATCATATGCATTTACTCCTGCATCTTTACTTAGCCTGCCACTGGATGTGCGGCAGATCATTTCACTGGACACATCATTTCAACACGGAAATATGGGTCATATTTGGTTGAGACGATGATCAATAAGATTTCAACCTTTATTCTCCCATTCAAAAGACAGGCAACAGTTATTTATTTTATTTCGGTACTATAGTTTGAAAGCTATACTTAATTAATAATCAACTATTGCAGTGAAGTTGAGAACACATTCAATCGGACATATTCAATCAATCCCTATACCAGTCTGCTGTTCCCACATGCTTCAAGAGGGCCACCATTGTTCCTGTTCCCAAGAAAGCTAAGGTAACTGAGCTAAACGTCTACCGCCCCGTAGCACTCACTTCCGTCATCATGAAGTGCTTTGAGAGACTAGTCAAGGACCATATCACCTCCACCCTACCTGACACCCTAGACCCACTCCAATTTGCTTACCGCCCAAATAGGTCCACAGACGATGCAATCTCAACCACACTGCACACTGCCCTAACCCACCTGGACAAGAGGAATACCTATGTGAGAATGCTGTTCATCGACTACAGCTCGGCATTCAACACCATAGTACCCTCCAAGCTCGTCATCAAGCTCGAGTCCCTGGGTCTCGACCCCGCCCTGTGCAACTGGGTACTGGACTTCCTGACGGGCCGCCCCCAGGTGGTGAGGGTAGGCAACAACATCTCCACCCCGCTGATCCTCAACACTGGGGCCCCCCAAGGGTGCGTTCTGAGCCCTCTCCTGTACTCCCTGTTCACCCACGACTGCGTGGCCACGCACGCCTCCAACTCAATCATCAAGTTTGCGGACGACAAAACAGTGGTAGGCTTGATTACCAACAACGACGAGCCGGCCTACAGGGAGGAGGTGAGGGCCCTCGGAGTGTGGTGTCAGGAAAATAACCTGACACTCAACGTCAACAAAACTAAGGAGATGATTGTGGACTTCAGGAAACAGCAGAGGGAACACCCACCTATCCACATCGATGGAACAGTAGTGGAGAGGGTAGTATGTTTTTTAAGTTCCTCGGCATACACATCACAGGCAAACTGAATTGGTCCACTCACACAGACAGCATCGTGAAGAAGGCGCAGCAGCGCCTCAGGAGGCTGAAGATATTCGACTTGTCACCAAAAGCACTCACAAACTTCTACAGATGCACAATCGAGAGCATCCTGGCGGGCTGTATCACTGCCTGGTACGGCAACTGCTCCGCCCACAACCGTAAGGCTCTCCAGAGGGTAGTGAGGTCTGCACAACGCATCACCGGGGGCAAACTACCTGCCCTCCAGGACACCTACACCACCCGATGTTACAGGAAGGCCATAAAGATCATCAAGGACAACAACCACCCGAGCCACTGCCTGTTCACCCTGCTATCTTCCAGAAGGCGAGGTCAGTACAGGTGCATCAAAGCTGGGACCGAGAGACTGAAAAACACCTTCTATCTCAAGGCCATCAGACTGTTAAACAGCCTGCTAACCATGTGTATGTGACAACTAAAAAATTTGATTTGACATTGTGATCTGATTTGACCAAAACACACCATGAATTCAACAGGGATTGTCACCAATCCATGAAGTGTGTTGATTACACGTTTAGAAGTAGTTGCCATTTTATGATGTAGGCTTCTTTACATGAGGATAAGAGCCTAAGATAAGAATATGAAAACAGACTATCAACCAGGACCTTTGATGTTGCACGCTCTTGAAAACCACAATACAATTGTACTCGTGGTGCAAAATGTATCTTCCAGACATAGACATCTATAGTACTGTTGGCTATTTTCATTCTGTGTAACACAATTAGAGCAGTGACCTCGAACAGCAGTGTGTAAATCTTTGTCCATGTAAAAACTTTTTGTCAGTCAAGAATGGTTGAAATGGTGAACAAGTGAGCAACTATGTTCATACATTCTGGTCATGTTGAAAGTGTATTGGGATGATGTTTATTCAGCTTTAAATGAGGTGTACCATGTAGAAACACCACAACACTCCTTGGTGGATATCCTGGGGGTGATTCCAGAGTGCATAGAGGGAAGGGGTCAGAACTGTCTTTTGCAGATTTTGCTCACAGCAATCCAATTAAACGGTTAAAACCCAACCCTCCAACATATAACTCGTGGCTGCAAAAGGTTTGGGAGCTGTATGAGATGGAATAAATAACACATTCACTTAAATGAAAAAGACCTACATTAATTAAGATGGAGCCCAGTAATGAGACTTAACATTGTATTTGTGCTATTTTGTGTGTGGGTTTGGGTGTCTTTTTCTATTGCTCTTTTTGTTTATAATAATTATTATCTCTGGCTGGAAATGTGCCACCTTACATATTCACTTATTTTACCATGTAGCATGAACTGGACCAATCTGTATTAATATTTGTTTATATTCATCTGCATTTTAAAATGGTAAAAAAAAGAAGAACAGTTGAAATAATGTATTGCACCCCAAAATAGACGTACAAGTTTTTTTTTAAGTACAAATCTGGCACAGGCTTCTGGAAACACAGATAAGATATAAAATAAACAAAAAAGAACTCTCATCCCTTTACTTACTGGCCCTTGTGGTCAGGTGCATATTTCAGACAGGTTGACACCGCCTGTAGTATTTCTGCCTCCGTAGCCTTTGGTTTTATCACGTGCGTGTGTCGATCTGTGCCTGCGTGTAGGCATGCATGAATCCATCTGCGTATGTACGAACAAACGTGTGTGTGTGTGTGTGTGTGGGTGGTGTGAGGGAGTCGGTAGTTAGGGGGAAAGCAGGCATGCAGCACACAGGAATACTGTAGGATGCTGGGAGAGTGGGCCTCTGCTCTGGCTCTAACCTATGGCTCTCATTTGCAGCCTTTAATAGCCCGCTATATTAGACTGTAATCTACCTGATCCCGATTTAATGTGGCTCCCTCGGCCAGACGTGAGACGAATACTAAACAGGCAGCCATGCGCAGATCACCTAGCTGCAGTCCCCATGGCCTTGTCCATTGGGTGTGTGTGTGTGTGTGTGTGTGTGTGTATGGGGGGCAATCAGTATAAGTGCCAACCACTTCCTCCCTCTGGCTGCAAAGGTGTATTATGTTCATTAGGGCCTGTTTTTCAGGTTCTATTCTATGGCAGGTGTTCAACTGGACTAGTTATTACTTAACTTGCTGCTGATCTAAGAAATTGAAGTGTTGTAGACAGTTATTTTCTTATGAGATAATATAGCAATTTGTCATGTTGTTGATTCCAACAGCTGCCTTTCTCACAAGTGATGATTTACAGCTTTGGAGTGGAATGTTTGTTTTGCCATTCGTCAGTGGTGTTCTCTGTAAACACACAGACACACACAAAAACTGGTGTAATGGAAATATGACACCATGTGGCAGGGCTGGATTGGCCATCTGGCAATTATGGCAGATGCCAGAAGGGCTGGACCATTTTTTAGCTGGGTCAAAATTGACACACACAAATTAAAAAAGTGACATTGCCTGCAGAAATGGCTGGCCCCTCTACCAAGATGGGCCAGCCCGGTTTTCTCTCCCGGATGAGGCGGCCCGAAACCTACTTTGATTACGTCAAGAACCCCGTAGTGTGGCAGATTACACGGTAGACTTTGGCACGTTGGCAGCGAAGAATGCCTGGAACCCGGAGTCTCCGTTCGATACTTTTCGGCATGGATTATCGTAGGAGATTAAAGATGAGCTTGCAGCTCGGGAGTTACCCCTGGACCTTGACTCCATCATAGCCTTAACTATAAGGATCGAAGGACGTCTACGGGAATGCAGGGGGGAGAGGTCTGTTTTCAGCCCCGCTCATTTGTCCACGGCTGCTTGCTCGCCCCCGAAGAACCTCGAGAGTCCCCGACGCCTGCATTTCTGAGAGGATTCGAAGTCACCCGAGTGCCCTCGGGAATCATCAGGAACGGGCGTCTCGTTTTCTACTGTAACAGGGCAGAGCTAAATTGTCACCTCAGGAACAATTACATAGGCTTTACTCCAACAGTTGCCTGTATTGTGGTGCTATAGGGCATTACAAATCCACCTGTCCAGTGAAAGACCAGACTCATCAGTTAGGTAAGAGTACTATGGTGGGCCATACTAGGAGTTTTCTAAGTCCCATTACTCGCACTCCCTTCCATGTTATCCTGCTGTGGGGTGACCAGTCTAAACTTTGGGTCTGATGAGAGTTTTATGGACCCTACTCTGGTATCGGAGCTGGGTATCTCCACGCAACTTCTCTCCGTTCCCATGGACACCAGAGTACTGGATGGACGCACCATTGGCAATGTCACTTATAATACGGTGCCCATTAACCTGCCTGTGTCAGGCAATCACAGTGAGTCCATACAGCTTCTTCTTATTGAATCTCCCTATGTTCCTGTTGTTTTGGGATTTTCATGGCTACAGAGGCACAACCCTGTTATTGACTGGACCACTGGTTCTATCCTGGGATGGAGTCTGTTCTGCCACTCACATTGTCTTAAGGCGGCGCAGCCTGCCCCGGGATGTCCTCCTGCGGGCTCTGTTAAAGCCTCTAATTTTTCCGCCACTCCCGAGTACCAGGACCTCTTGGAGGTTTTCAGCAAGACTCGCGCCACCTCCCTCCCTCCGCATCGACCCAACGATTGCGCTATTGATCTCCTCCCGGGCACTACACCGCCTCATGGGCGGCTAGATTCCCTGTCTGGCCCTGAGACCAAGGCCATAGAGGAGTACATTGAGGACTCTCTGGCTGCTGGGATCATTCGTCCTTCTTCCTCCCCTGCCAGCGCAGGGTTCCTCTTTGTGGAAAAAAAGGACAAGACCCTGAGTCCATGTATCAATGACATCACGGTTAAGAATCGTTACCCTCTACCACTCCTCTCCTCGGCTTTCATACCTCTCCAGGGGGCAACCATCTTTTCCAAGTTGGACCTTCGAAATGCCTACCACCTAGTTCGGATACACAAAGAAGACGAGTGGAAGATGGCCTTTAACACATCTAGTGGACACTATGAGTACCTGGTCATGCCATTTGGACTCACCAACGTTCCCGCAGTAGTGTTCCAGGCCTTGGTCAACAATATGCTCTGTGACATGTTGAATTGATTTGTGTTTGTATACCTCGACGACGTCCTTGTTTTCTCCCTATCTGCTCAAGAATATGTCCTCCATGTCTGACAAGTCCTTCAGCACCTCTTAGAGAACTATTTGTTCGTGAAAGCAGAGAAGTGCAAATTCCACCGCTCCACTATCTCCTTTCTGGGATATATCATCAATGAAGGGAATGTTCAGATGGATCCTGAAAGATGAGAGTGGTGATGGATTGGCCCCAACCCACAACCATAGTACAGCTGCAATGTTTCCTGGGATTTGCTCATTTCTACCGCCGGCTTCATTCGGGGCTACAGCACTCTGGTGGCTCCTCTCTCTGCACTCACTTCTCCCAAGGTGCCGGTCACATGGTCCCCCAGCTGTTGACAAGGCGTTTTTAGCCCTTAACTTCTTGCGACTCCAAACCCGTATCCGGGAGCGTAATCATAGCCTCAAGCTCATTACCATAAAGCAACGTTTCCTATTTTCCATGAAAATCGCAAATGAATTGAAATAAATATATTGAAACACAAGCTTAGCCTTTTGTTAACAACACTGTCATCTCAGATGTTCAAAATATGCTTTTCAACCAAAGCTAAACAAGCATTTGTGTAAGAGTATTGATAGCCTAGCATAGCATTAAGCCTAGCATTCAGCAGGCAACATTTTCACAAAAACAAGAAAAGCATTCAAATAAAATAATTTACCTTTGAAGAACTTCGGATGTTTTCAATGGCGAGACTCTCAGTTAGATAGCAAATGTTCATTTTTTCCCAAAAATATTATTTGTGTAGGAGAAATAGCTCCGTTTTGTTCATCACGTTTGGCTAAGAAAAAATAAATAAAATGCAGTCACTACAACGCCAAACTTTTTTCCAAATTAGCTCCATAATATCGACAGAAACATGGCAAACTTTGTTTAGAATCAATCCTCAAGGTGTTTTTCACATATCTATTCGATGATAAATCATTCGTGGCAGTTGGTTTCTCATCAGAGGCAAACGAAAAAATACTGCAGCTGGAGATTATGCAATAATTGCGAAGGAGGACACCAAGCGACCACCTGGTAAATGTAGTCTCTTATGGTCAATCTTCCAATGATATGCCTACAAATATGTCACAATGCTGCAGCCACCTTGGGGAAAACGTGGAAAACGTAAGCTGACTCCTAGCTCATCCACAGCCATATAAGGAGTCATTGCCATGAGGCGGTTTCAAAAAATGTGGCACTTCCTGATTGGATTTTTATCTGGGGTTTTTCTGTAACATCAGTTCTGTGGCACTCACAGACAATATCTTTGCAGTTTTGGAAACGTCAGTGTTTTCTTTCCAAAGCTGTCAATTATATGCATAGTCGAGCATCTTTTCGTGACAAAATATCTTGTTTAAAACGGGAATGTTTTTCATCCAAAAATTAAAATAGCGCCCCCTATATCCAAGAAGTTAAGCATCGGCTTACTACAGCCCCCATACTTATCCATCCGGAGCAGTCCTGTCAGTTCGTGGTTGAGGTTGACGCTTCTGACGTTGGAGTGGGAGCCATCCTGTCCCAGCAGTCAGCCCAGGACCAAAAGCTGCATCCCTGTGCCTTTCTGTCCCATCGTCTCAACCCCGCTGAGAGAAACTACGACGTAGGAAATCGGGAACTCCTGGCGGTCAAGATGGCTGGAGTAGTGGTTGGAAGGGGTGGAAAATACATTTTTGGTGTGGACCGACCATAAGAGTTTAGAATATCTCCACACAGCCAAGTGCCTTAACTCTAGGCAGGCCCTTAACTCTTTTGGGATGAGGGGAAGCATTTTCACTTTTGGATGAATAGAGTGCCCAGAATGAACTGCCTCCTACTCTGTCCCAGATGCTAATATATGCATATTATTATTAGTATTGGATAGAAAACCCTCTGAAGTTTCTAAAACTGTTTGAATGATGTCTGTGAGTGTAACAACTCATATGGCAGGCAAAAACCTGAGAAAAATCCAACCAGGAAGTGGGACATCTGAGGTTTGTAGTTTTTCAAAGCTTGGCCTAACGAATACATAGTGTCTATGGAGTCAAGTTGCACTTCCTATGGCTTCCACTAGATGTCAACCGTCTTTAGAAACTTGAATGAGGATTCTACTATAAAGGAGGGGCTCATGAGACCTGTTTGAGTCAGTGGTCTGCCATAGTGCCTTGGTCTCATGACGAGCGCTCCCGACAGAGTTACCTCTCGTTCCAGTGCTTTTCTTCAGACATAGGAATTCTCCGGTTGGAACATTATTGATGTTTTATGTTAAAAACATCCTAAAGATTGATTCCATACATCGTTTGAAATGTTTCTAAAGGACTGCAACGGAACTTAAGTTTTTTTTCTGGACGAAGTGCTCACGCCTCATGAAGATGGATTACTGGGCTGAACACGCAACAACAAGTGGCTATTTGGACATAAATGACAGACTTTATGAAACTTTATGGAACAAATCAGTCATTTATTGGGATTCTGGGAATCAAACTGGGATTCCTGGGAGTGCCTTCTGATGAAGATCATCAAGGTAAGTGAATATTTATGGTGTTATTTCTAACTTCTGTTGACTCCAAAATGGCGGATATTTCTCTGGCTGGATTGGGCTCTGAGCGCAGTTCTCAGATTATGCTTTTTCCGTAAAGTTTTTTTGAAGTCTGACACAGCGGTTGCATTAAGGAGAAGTGTATCTTTAATCAATGTTTATTATGAGTATTTCTGCAAAATCACAGGATGTTTTGGAATCAAAACATTACTGCAAGTAACTCGCCAATGTAAACTGTGATTTTGGGATATAAATATGCACATTATTGAACAAAACATACATGTATTGTGTAACATGATGTCCTATGAGTGTCATCTGATGAAGATCATCAAAGGTTGGGGATTAATTTGATCTATATTTCTGCTTTTTGTGACTCCTCTCTTTGGCTGGAAAATTTTTTTTTTTTTACTTGGCTATAACACAACATAATCATATGTTGTGCTTTCGCTGTAAAGATTTTTTTTAATCGGACATGATGGGTAGAGTAACAAGATGTTTACCTTTCATTTGCTGTATTGGACTTGTTAAAACTCTAGGCAGGCTCTGTTATTCACCAGGTTCAACTTCACCATCTCCTACCGCCCAGGGTCAAAGAATGTGAAGCCGGACCCTCTCTCTCACATATATAGTTCTGCTGCCACACCTTTTGACTCTGAGACCATCCTCCCCACCTCATGTCTTGCAGATACAGTTGTCTGTGATAAGGCACAACGACCCTGGGGGGTGGGGGGGGCCGGCTAACCGGATGTTTGTCCCTCATTCAGTCCAATCTCAGGTCATTCCTCCAAGCTCACCTATCATCCCGGCTCTCGTTGAAACCTGGCCTTCCTCCGACAATGCTTCTGGTGGTCCATTATGGTTCCTGACGTCTCAGCCTTTGTCGCCGCATGCACTGTGTATGTGCTCAGAATAAGACTCCACAGCAAGCTCCGGCTGGCCTCCTTCAGCCACTCCCTGTTCCTCATCACCCCTGGTCCCATATATCCCTGGATTTTGTCACTGGGCTTCCTCCGTCTGATAGCAACACCAATATCCTGAAAGTAGTGGATAGGTTCTCTAAAGCCACCTACTTCATTCCTCTCCCCAAGTTACCTTCAGCCAAGGAGACGGCCCAGCTCATGGTGCAGCACGTCTTCCGAATCCATAGACTTCCTGTCGACATTGTCTCTGATCGTGGTCCTCAATTCTCGTCCTGATTCTGGAAGGCATTATGCACCGTCATTGGGTCGTCGGCCAGCCTGTCCTCCGGGTTTCATCCCCAGACCAATGGCTAGTTGGATCATGCCAATCAAGACCTGGAGACAACGCTTAGGTGCCTCGTCTTGACCAACCCCACCACCTGGAGCCGGCAACTTTTGTGGGTGGAGTATGCCCGGAACACTCCTCCCTGCCCAGCCACTGGGCTCTCGTGCTCCATGGGGTATCTACCCCTGCTCTTCCCAGAGAAATAAGAAGATCTCAACATACCCTCGGCCCAGATGTTCGTCCACCGCTATCGGCATACCTGGAAAAGAGCTTGTCTACTCCTCTCAAGACCACCTCCAGATATCGTCGACAAGCGGACCGCTACCGGTCTCCGGCCCCGTACCCTCCATATAAATCCCACTTTTCATACATCCAGGATTAAGCCCTTGTCTCACAACCCTTTGGCTCCTGTTTTCAATTAAACGGATGGCCGTTTTATTGACAGCGTACACGGTGTGACGCCTCCTGTGTGTTCGACCTCAGAGCATGGGTTTCCAGTACCTGGCTGACTGGGAGGGTTATGGCCCGGAGGAGAGGTGCTGGGTCCCCACTAAGGATATTCTGGACCTGGCCCTCATTGCCGACTTTCACCACTGGCACCCCGGTCAACCAGGTATGTGCCCAGATGGGAAGGGGGGGTGGTACTGTCACACCCTGATCCTGTTCACCTGGCTTTGTGCTTATCCCCAGTGTATTTATACTTGTGTTCTCTGTTTGTCTGTCGCCAGTTCGTCTTGTCTCGTCAAGCCTACCAGGGTGTTTTTCCGTGCTCCTGTTTTTCCTAGTCTCTGTTTTCTAGCCCTCTCGGTTCCGACCTTTTCTGCCTGCCCTGACACTGAGCCCGCCTGCCGAACTGTACCTTTCGGACTCTGACCTGTTTAATGAACTTCTGCCTGTCCTCGACCTGCCTATTGCCTGCCCCTTGTATTTTAATAAATATCAGAGACTCTAACCATCTGTCTCCTGTGTCTGCATCTGGGTCTTGCCCTGTGTCGTTATAAAGATATTTGATATAGTAAATGTGTTTTTAGGGTTTTCAACCCCAAATTAATTAGCCTCTGATATCAAGATAAAATGCCAGGGCTAAATTATTGTCCCAGTCCATCCCTGCCATGGAGCTACTTCAAATAACCCTAGACATTATGGGTATGCACGGCAAGTTTTATTTGCTGATTGGCCCACACCTCCAACACCACAGTATGAGGACAAACAAAGGAGTAAATAATAAACAACAGTAGTAATTACCAGTGGTGTAAAGTAGTTAAGTAAGTAGTTTTTTGGGGTATCTGTACTTTACTATTTATATTTTTGTAAACTTTTACTTCACTACATTCCTAAAGAAAACAATCTACTTTGTACGACACACCGTTTCTTGACACCCAAAAGTACTCGTGACATTTTGAATGATTAGCAGGACATGACAATTGTCAAATTCACACACATATCAAGAGAACATCCCTGGTCATCCCTACTGCCTCTGATCTGGTGGACTCACTAACACAAATACTTTGTTTGTAAACTAAAGCACCTTATACCACCCACCATGTCTGTATGCTCTGTTGGAATGTCGCCAGACCCACTGGCTCCAGGTCATTTACAAGTCCATGCTAGGTAAAGCTCCGCCTTATCTCAGTTTTAAAATTGGTGCAGTCAGGTGTTCTTGATCATCCCTAAAGCCAACACCTCATTTACTTTCGTTCCAGTGTTTCTGCTGCCTGTGACTATTTAAAACCAAAGACTTTTATCTTAAACTTTCACTTAAGTAGTAATTTCGCTGCAGCTGTACATAGTCTTTAAATAGCTCATTTTTCACCTACCTCATTCCCATACTGTTTTTATGACTGTTTTTATTTATTTACTTTTCTGCTCTTTTGCACACCAATATCTCTACCTGTACATGCCCATCTGATCATTTATCATCCAGTGTTTCTGCAAAATTGTATTATCCGCCTACCTCCTCATGCCTTTTGCACACATTGTATATAGACTGCCCATTTTTTTCTACTGTGTTATTGACTTGCTAATTGTTTACTCCATGTGTAACTCTGTGTTGTCTGTTCACACTGCTATGCTTTATCTTGGCCAGGTCGCAGTTGCAAATGAGAACTTGTTCTCAACTAGCCTACCTGGTTAAATAAAGGTGAAATAAATAAAAATAAAAAAAAGATGTCTGAGTGTTGGAATGTGTCCCTGGCTTTCCGTAAATAAATAAAAACATTTTAAAATTGGTGCAGTCTGGTTTGCTTACTATAAGGAATGTGAAATGACTTATACTTATATGTTTGATACTTAAGTATATTTAAAACCAAATACTTTTAAACTTTTACTTAAGTAGTATTTTACTGCGTGAATTTTTAAGGTATCTTTACTTTTACTCAAGTATGACAATTGGATACTTCCTCCACCACTGGTGAATACATGATTTCATCCATATTTTAGAGGGAATTATTCAACAGTACTGTGAGGTTCCAGGCATATAACAGTCATTGATTGACCTTTTACCAGATACATTTTTTTCCCCCCTGGTTTTGGACCTTTTTCCTGGTTTTGAACATTTTACTTTCATTGAGCTGCTCAGCTCGGAGCATGTAAATGTACCATGTTAATTAACATGAAAATGTTTCTCAGTTCTATAATGTGTCACATTTATCTTCACTCGATTTAATGTTCACTATTTCAGTACTTCTGTATGAATGTATCGCCCCATGCTTATGTAACAGATCAGAGATGTGCATGGTTAATCAAATATTCGGATATCCGAATATGTTAGTATTCAAATACTTGTGTGAGTATTCATTTTGGGCCCCCCCATAAATTCTAGGCCTATTTTAACACAAAGGCTTTTTCTAACTTAAATAAAAAATATCCATGTGACATTTTTACATTCAACGATATATCATACAAAAAGTATTATCAATTGAATAAAAAGATTGGTAGCCTTCATGTGTGTGGCTTGTTGTTTATGTTGGCCAATCAATGTGGCAAAGAGGCTCAGTGTGTAACAAGTAGGGTGAGAGTTCCCTAATGCAATGCAAATTGGAATGAAATAACAGAATTAAAAGTTAGAGGAATGAGAAGACGTAAGCTACAACAAGCAACCAAAAGGTAGGCTGTTGTTTTATCTGAATGGGATTTGGGTGAAAGCACAGCATGTGGCCTCAATTAGCCTAGCTAGAGAGGCACTGATATATGAGATGATAAATAACACTGTGGCTGCTACAAGTTAGTTAGTCTTGGCTGTAGCCCGAGTTGCCTTGGCGTCTCTCTCTCTCCCTCTGTCTGCTCAGCTCACTCATCTCATACACACCGCCCCCTCCGCAGCTGCAGCAATAGAGTGCCAGTCTCTCCCTTGCGCAGCAGTACTTAGGTTAGAAGCTTAAGTTTAAAAAAGCACATGTATTTCGAATATCTGCAGATCTGTCAAAAATGTATGATACTATTCAAATAGTGCAATTATTTCAAACCCTCATCCCTAGAACAGACAGTGATAAATCAGAGAGTGGATCGGACTGAGGAGATTGCACCCTTTACAAGTCCTGCTGAGTCAAAGGCTGTTTTAATATGGACACTGTTTACCTGGACAGCCTAAGGTGTGTGTAGGAAGTCAGATGTGTGCACATGCATGTGTGTCCATGCCTGCCTGCACTGCATTAGAATGGGACCTCCCAATCCACCACCATCACATTGAGCACAAAAAACAGCCAGGCTCTATCTGCAGTGCGACGGAGTGGAGACGGCCGACAGGGGGATCGTTACTCAGGCCATAAAAGAGCCATTTACAGGATGGAGAAGCGAACGGGGAGTCAGTAAGCACAAAGTCTCTCCTCCTGCACCATCCGGGCCACCACAACACACCACAATGAAACGTTCCTCCATGAATCATAGTTGCAGGATACGTGATGACTTAAACATGGATGGGGAATGATTATAAAAAACAGACCATTTTTCTGCAATTTCGTAGGTAAATCAAAGGCACTGTGTGCGTCCAAAATGGCACCCTATTTACCTTTATTTACTTTTGTTCATTTTTATTTAACTAGGCAAGTCAGTTAAGAACAATTTCTTATTTACAATGACGGCCTAACCCGGATGACGCTGGGCCAATTGTGCGCTGCCCTATGGGACTGTGCCCTATGGGACTCCCAATCGCGGCCGGATGTGATACAGCCTACATACCTACTGTATATAATGGTCAAAAGTAGCGTAACTCTGGAGTTGAAATGTCTTGGCTTATTGATCTGTACTTATAACTGGGACTTATTTATTCATTAGTTATAGAAAAATCATCCACTCAGAAAAACGTTAAATCAAATTATTTACACAAATTTTACCAAACAGTGCTTCCCCTCAAAAGAGCAACCATTTGTTGCTATTCCACATTTTTTTTCTCTGCCATTGTTTTTGTTGGGCGCTTTATGCACAGGCCAGGGGACGAAGGGGGGAGGGAGGCGGTGAGGGAGGTGGCTCTCTCTGTATGTTCACCGTGTTTGCCTTCCTAATCAGTCCTGCCGTATGCCCGGGCGCTTTATTAGAACCTAGTCTGTAGCAGGAACCATGCTGTGGCTCCTCTTGACAAGGCCCTCTCCCCCAGGCTACATGTCTGAAGCACACCCTGTGCAGGGGGCACACACGCACACACACACACACTCTTTCCCCCTCCACCCTCTTTCTCTGTCTCTCCTACTCTCTCTTTCTTCCCTCATCCATCCTCCCTTCATCGCCTGCAATGCAGGGTAGATGGGCAAAGCTGGCACAGGGTGCAGTGTCTGCTGTATGGAACATCTGAAGTGTGTGTGTGTGTGTGTGTGTGTGTGTGTGTGTGTGTGTGTGTGTGTGTGTGTGTGTGTGTGTGTGTGTGTGTGTGTGTGTGTGTGTGTGTGTGTGTGTGTGTGCGTGTGCGTGTGCGTGTGCGTGTGTGTGTCCTTGTCAGTCTCTGTCACAGTCAGATTGTAGAGAGCAAGTGGGCCCATGGGAGACGGAGGCAGATGGGATGGTGTCACCTTCCTTTCATTGGAGCGTGACACTGTCATCAATTCAGTTTTTTGCCAGTTTCCTCTTTCCATGTTACTCCTTTCAAGCTGTACTCTGTATTCACCATTCAAACTGTCCAGTCAGTTTGAATCTATTCAATCATATCAGCTGTGATTGTTAATGTATAAGAGTTAGATTACCTGCTAGTTGACGTTATCGAAGATGATTACTTTCAAAAGTACCTATATCAAAGTTTTTGTCATTCTTATCATTGGATTACCCAGATTATTTGACGTTAACAAATATTTCCACAAGTTCTCTGTATCCATAACAATATCAAAGTTCACATCGCTGGTTAACCTCCCTCACAAATATCTGACAGACCTTCCTCTCTCCACCTCAGTCAAGTAATATGACAAAAACCTCGTAAAAAACAACCAGATATTGGACTGACCGAGCCAATAAACCACAGGGCTCTGACACAAACTCCTCTAACTCCTCCATCTCGTGGCAATTTAGCGCCAGGCAGCTGACTTCACGAAGGGATGCCTTTTAAAAGAACACGGGAGGCTAGCTTTATGCCATCAAACAGTGCTGGTCGTTAGGATGTCGGAAGCCGATGGGAGCCGAAATGGCAGCGAGAGTTTCACAGCGGCGATAGTAAACAGACTTTATGGTGCATTACCGAGGCCCAAGAGCAGACAGCCTGCATGGCGTACCTCATCCCAGCGCACAGTCAAATTAAAAGCGTTCCTGCCGTGTATGATATGGGATGCCTTTGCCTCGCTGCTGCGCCTCAAAGTCTTTGCTCTATGGAAACACATGCCTGTGCATGCTAACACACACACACTCAAATACACAAGCACAAGTGGTGCGTGCAAACACACACTCTCTCATTCCTCTATTCCCTGTGAATAAGTCCATCTACTGGACTTCAATAAGTGCCCGTGTGCCTGTTACTCCCCATCCACACTTGCACACATCCATGCAAACACACACACACACACACACACACAAACACAAACACATACAGTTGAAGTTGGAAGTTTACGTAAACCTAAGCCAAATACATTTAACTCAGTTTTTCACAATTCCTGACATTTAATCCGAGTAAGAATTCCCTGTCTTAGGTCAGTTAGGATCACCACTTTATTTTAAGAATGTGAAATGTCAGAATAATAGTAGAGAGAGATTTATTTCAGCTTTCGTTTCTTTCCTCACATTCCCAGTGGATGAGACGTTTACATACACTTAATTAGTATTTGGTAGCATTGCCTTTAAATTGTTTAACTTGGGTCAAATGTTTTGGGTAGCCTTCCACAAGCTTTCCACAATAAGTTGGGTGAATTTTGGCCCATTCTTCCTGACAGAGCTGGTGTAACTGAGTCAGGTTTGTAGGCCTCCTTGCTCGCACACACCTTTTCAGTTCTGCCCACAAATGTTCTATTGGATTGAGGTCAGGGCTTTGTGATGGCCACTCCAATACCTTGACTTTGTTGTCCTTAAGCCATTTTGCCACAACTTTGGAAGTATGCTTGGGGTCATTGTCCATTTGGAAGACCCATTTGCGACCAAGTTTTAACTGTAACTGATGTCTTGAGATGTTGCTTCAATATCTCCACATAATTTTCCTGCCTCATTATGCCATCTATTTTTTGAAGTGCATCAGTCCCTCCTGCAGCAAAGCACCCCCACAACATGATACTGCCACCCCCGTGCTCCACGGTTGGGATGGTGTTCTTCGGCTTGCAAGCTTCCCCCTTTTTCCTCCAAACATAACGATTGTCATTATGGCCAAACAGTTCTATATTGTTTCATCAGACCAGAGGACATTTCTCCAAAAAGTACAATCTTTGTCGCCATTGCAAACCGTAGTCTGTTTTTTTAATGGCGGTTTTGGAGCAGTGGCTTCTCCCTTGCTGAGCAGCCTTTGAGGTTATGTTGATATAGGACTCGTTTTACTGTGGATATAGATACTTTTGTACCTGTTTCCTCCAGCATCTTGACAAGGTCCTTTGCTGTTGTTCTGGGATTGATTTGCACTTTTCGCACCAAAGTACGTTCATCTCTAGGAGACAGAACGCGTCTCCTTCCTGAGTGGTATGATGGCTGCGTGGTTCCATGGTGTTTATACTTGCATACTATTGTTTGTACAGATGAATGTGGTACCTTCAGGCATTTGGAAATTGCTCCCAAGGATGAACCAGACTTGTGGAGGTCTACAAATTGTTTTCTGAGGTATTGGCTGATTTCTTTAGATTTTCCCATGATGTCAAGCAAAGAGGCACTGCGTTTGAAGGTAGGCCTTGAAATACATCCACAGGTACACCTCCAATTGACTCAAATAATGTCAGAAGCTTCTAAAGCAATGACATACTTTTTGGGATTTTCCCAAGCTGTTTAAAGGCAGCTTAGTGTATGTAAACTTCTGACCCACTGGAATTGTGATACAGTGAATTATATGTGAAATAATCTGTCTGTAAATAATTGTTGGAAAAATGACTTGTGTCATGCACGAAGTAAATGTCCTAACCGACTTGCCAAAACGATAGTTTGTTCACAAGAAATTTGTGGAGTGGTTGAATAACGAGTTTAATGACTCCAAACTAAGTGTATGTAAACTTCTGACTTCAACTGTACACACACACATCCCACCTACACAGGGTTCTAATCCGATATCAATGCAAAACACTCGGGTGAACCAGCATAAGAGAAGCTTTCAGCATAGGCCCACTACGGAGGAGAGTAAATCATAATACACCACATACAGGGCTTTGCACTGCAATTTTGGCCATTTAAAAAAAGGATGGCATTGGCACCAATGTCAAGGGAAAGGAAAAATATATGTATTTACTGTTGAAAATAAGCATATTATAGCATGTAAGGCTGTTTACTTTCCATTTTGAGATTTAAGATCTATGACAAGTATGTGACTTTTGTGTGAAACAGAGTGGTCCATTTTGTCAACCATTATGTAGGTTTCAAGTTCACAGCACATCTGTTATTTTCTCTATCTACAGAACAGAGCCCTATACATACTGTACCTCAATATCTCAATAACCCATATATGCAAAAATAGTTGCCACATTGATTCTGTGAGATACGTTCCTGTTTTCCTTTTTTACTACAGCTTTACAAATCAAAACAACGTAGCTAAATTCTCCCCATCCCACATTTCACTTACATTTACAACCACAACAAATTAAAAAACGTCTCTCGTTCAACCGCCGACGTGTTTCCATCTAAAAGTGGGCCGAACTTCCATCAGTTGGGCATAGTGGAGAGACTGCTAGAAAACAGACCCCCTGCTAGCTCGCTAATAAGACAAGCCCAATCCAGCGCTTCTCCATCAGAAGCTTCATAACTCGTTAGGGTAATTACAACTATCACACGTTGATTCCACCGGTAGTAATTAAGAGACAACTTGTCAAAGGGAATAGAGGAGCTAGACAGCTCTTCCGCACACAACAAACTCACTATCCAGGCAATTAGCTAAAGGCTTCAGTCATACAAAAGTTATACTTAAATCCGAACTGGTTCTCTAGTAGATTATTAAGAATGTCTCAACCTGTGTTCAAGAATGTCCTTTTTCCCTTTATTCAGATTACAACCTCTCACTCAGTTATTTGAAAATGAAATCATCTCCAAAATATCCCATAAAGAGTTGGTTGCAATGTCAGTTTAATCCACTGGAAAAGACAGAACAAATATTACAACAAATATTATGGTTCAACTCAAATATACTAATTGATTAAAAGACTATATTCTTGGAAGAAATGTTTACAAATGTCATAATATTTGTAAATGATATCATAAATAGGACTGGTGGAGTTATGTAACACACGCAGCTATCAAAAATGTATGGAAATAACCTAAAAAATGGAAGA
The DNA here is from genome assembly GCF_023373465.1 of Oncorhynchus keta. Lineage (NCBI taxonomy): Eukaryota > Metazoa > Chordata > Actinopteri > Salmoniformes > Salmonidae > Oncorhynchus > Oncorhynchus keta. The sequence continues at coordinate 24,398,327 of NC_068431.1, forward strand.
GGCAAGTGGATGGGGTGTCACGTTCTGACCTTTATTCCTTTGTTTTGTCTTTATTTAGTATGGTCAGGGCGTGAGTTGGGGTGGGCAGTCTATGTTAGTTTTTCTATATTTTCTATTTCTGTGTTTGGCCTGATATGGTTCTCAATCAGAGGCAGCTGTCTATCGTTGTCCCTGATTGAGAACCATATTTAGGTAGCCTGTTTTCCTTTGTGTTTTGTGGGTGGTTATTTTCAGACTTTGTGTGTCTGCACCAGATAGAACTGTTTCGGTTTTCACGTTGTTGTTTTGAATTTTTGAAGTGTTCCGTTTCTTATTAACAAGATGAACACTAACCACGCTGCGCTTTGGTCCTCTCCTTCTTCCACCGACGACAACCGTTACATGGGGGAGAAATTAAGGAACTTATCTGTCAGCCCTGAATTAAAGACCAGTATTGGTTTAAAGAAATAGTTCAATAAAAAAATATACCAGTTTCATTTAAGGACAAAAAAAATTGACAGCTGTGACATACAGATTGCAAAATAGTTGAGAAGCGATTTTCGATGTACCGATTCCATGGTTTATGAACTGACACACAAAACAACGCTGGATTCAAAACAGAGTTTTTCTATTTAAATGATTATACAAAGTTCTTGCAATCAATAGAATGTTATATACAGTATATGGGGAATACAACCATCCCAACTCTGTAGATTTTGCTGTGATTATTTGTTTTGTACTGTCCATACGTAGTTTGTTTTTGGTCGCAGGTTCAGGAGTGGCTGAAGAATTGCAACATTTACATGGCTTTTTCTTTGCAATTCTGCCTAGAAGGCCAGCATCCCGGAGTCGCCTCTTTACTGTTGATGTTAAGACTGGTGTTTTGCGGGTAGTATTTAATGAAGCTGCCAGTTGAGGACTTGTGAGGTGTCTGTTTCTCAAACTAGACACTCTAATGTACTTTTCTTCTAGCAGTTGTGCACCAGGGCCTCCCAATCCTATTTCTATTCTGGTTAGAGACAGTTTGCGCTGTTCTGTGAAGGGAGTAGTACACGGCAGTCTAAAAGTACACGGCAGTCTAGTCTAAAAGAAGGTCAGTTTTATTGCTTCTTTAATCAGAAATACAGTTTTTAGCTGTGCTAACATAATTGCAAAAGGGTTTTCTAATGATCAATTAGCCTTTTAAAATAATAAACTTGGATTAGCTAACACAACCTGCCATTGGAACACAGGAGTGATGGTTGCTGATAATGGGCCTCTGTACACCTATGTAGATATTCCATAAAAAATCTGCCATTTCCAGCTACAATAGTCATTTACAACATTAACAATGTCTACACTGTTTTTCTGATCAATTTGATGTTATTTTAATGGACAAAAAAATAGCTTTTCTTTCAAAAACATGGACATTTCTATGTGACCCCAAACTTTTGAATGGCAGTGTAAAAACAATAAAAATTTAAAAAATCCAGCGCTTCTTAGGCTAATTACAACTATCACACATTGAGTCTGCTGGTAATAATTAAGAGACGACTCATCAAAGAGAATAGAGGAGCTAGACAGCTCTTCCGCACACAACAATCTCACTATGCAAGCAATTAGCGAAAAGAACTGACGTGTGCACAAACATTAATAATAAAGAGATGCTGCTGACTAAATTCCTGGATAAATTACAGCGATTCTAATTCAAACTTTTGTCTCACTTTGAAACTTCTCAACTCCTGAATGGCGGCAGGGAACTGGAACAGTGCCTAACAGGGGAGGAGCAGCTTTCTGGAATTGAGAATGTATTTGCTTCCTTTGCATCATTCGACAGTCGTGGGAGGGAGGCAAGACAGTGGCTTTGAAGGCTACTCATTGAACATGCTTTAAATTTGTGTATAAAAGTATTTTATTAATTATAGCACAGTCTTTTGTCATAAAGGCCATCCAAATAAGAAAACAAGACAAAGATGGGAGTAGTCTGTCTTTAATCCAAGAAGGTTTCCAACAATTTGTTCATCAATTGGCACAGAGTCTGTTCATGTCAGATTTGATTTAACCAAAAATGACTAGTTACTGTATTCAATGTACAGTATGTGTCGAGTTAGCTTTTGGCATTGCAGTAGCATGTGTTGTGTGTTGTGCTGCTGCATGGTGTGAGCGCACTATAGGAGATGATCAATGTAGAGGAAGACAGGAAACTGTCTGCTTTGTCTGTCAATGTTTAGAATGTTGTAAGAATATTTAGAAGTGTCGGAGAGGATGAAAAGGCAACGTTTTGAAGCCCCTTTGCTTTCAGTTTCATACCCTTCAAGTGATAGGGTTAGGTGTGTGTGTGTGTGTGTGTGTGTGTGTGTGTGTGTGTGTGTGTGTGTGTGTGTGTGTGTGTGTGTGTGTGTGTGTGTGTGTGTGTGTGTGTGTGTGTGTGTGTGTGTGTGTGTGTGTGTGTGTGTGTGTGTGTACAGTACATCCATTTGTGTATGTGAGCACGACGGCGAGCCCGCCTGTGAGTGTGTTTTCAGGAGGGAACTGTAGTGAGTGAACAGGCAGCAAGGGGCTGGGGCTGAGTCTGTCTTTTTCAGCGCTCACAGCCCCCCTCAGGCTGGCTGCTCACATCAAAGAGAAGCCTTGTATCTCAGAGGAGCTTAGAAATTCAGCCCCAGGCTTGGCGAGGCCTTCACAGCTCTCGCCTAAGGGGCCTGAGCAGCCAACCAAGGGCCAAGAGCACTCAGACAAAAGCAGTGGATAACCGCACTAAGGGAGAGCCAAGGAGCCAGGACAGCGAGCCGAGCAAAGAGTATGCAGTGTCATCCTAGAGCTCGCTAAAGACGGTATAGGGGAGAATATAAATTCTTCTAGGTAGCACAAACTAGTGGTTTCTTGCTGGAGCATGATTTCTCGCTCTGCGATTGCTGAACATGTAAAAAAAATTATGTGTTCTATGAATAATTTACTTCATAAATAGATAATATTAGCCTATTATGAAAGTACATTAATATTCAAGTGATGAGTTGGGAGAGGAGGGTGTTTTTCAGAATCTATGTTTAGTTTTCAGTTGGCAGCAACTGTCTATTCCCTTCATTACTCTTACAAGTTACAAGCAGAGGCTTGTAAAAAAAAAAGTAAAACAAATATATAACATTCTGTTATAAACAGCAGTGCCCATAGGGGGAACAAAGGCACGTGCCCCCTCAGATTTGTCCTGTTTTTACATTTGTCAGATGTTAAATTATGTTATTGAAGGAATTACTAATACATGTTTAAGCCCACGTTTTATCATAATTATTTATAAAAAATATCTATCGGCAGTATTTTGGGGAGGGGGCGCACTGACTGGACCAGGAAAAGAGTACCCTGTTCTCAGCAGTAAGTGGTTCGTTCCAATGTGCACCACGGAGCAAGAGAGAGAGAGTAGAGTGACACACAGCATTTGATTTTAGCTGCCGTAGATTGGCAGGACTCACAGGAGGTATATTTGATCAAGCTATGTAGCCTATTGATTTCATCTTGATGAATAAATATTTTTTTTGTTGTTTCCCTGTAATACTAGCCACCTAGCGATTTTATAAAGTTGGCTTTATCTAGCCAGTGTCACGATCGTTGTTCGAAATGGACCAAGGCGCAGCGTACTTAGAGTTCCACATGTTTAATAAATATAATGAAACTCACCAAAAACAATAAAGAAGCAAACGAAACGTGACGTTCTGTGCTGCTCACAGGCAGCTACACAAAAACAAGATCCCACAAACAACAGGTGGGGAAAGGCTGCCTAAATATGATCCCCAATCAGAGACAACAATAGACAGCTGCCTCTGATTGGGAACCATACCAGGCCAACAAAGAGACAGAAAACATAGACTACCCACCCTAGTCACACCCTAGGGTGGGTAGTCTCTAAGGTCAGGGCGTGACAGCCAGCTAGATGTGTTCCCAATCTCCCGACCTCATAACTAGAAACCAAGCCGTTTCAGACTATCAATCCAGTTAGAGGAGCTTGTCTAACTATCTTAGCTGGCATGCCTGCTGGCAAGGTTGGAAGACTTTAGAAAAGCAATCAATTACTAAATGTACTGAATAAGACTCACATTCCTTTCAACCTTTTACCCAGATTTTAGCAGAGATGCAGAGAAGCATATTACGTTTTTTTTTCTCCAAAGAACCACCAGTCAAAAGGATACAGACAGCTCAAGAGGTATACTTAAATATGCAGAAAAATGTTTGGTTTAAATGTAATTTAATGTGATAATATCATGATATTTTGTCTATTAATTATGATAAGATGATATGTTCCTGTATTCCTGTATTGATTGTAAATATAATATCCTAGACATGGTAGTGCAGTATACAGTGTTAAGATTTCTTTTTTTTTTCATCTTTATTTAACCAGGTATGCAAGTTGAGAACAAGTTCTCATTTACAATTGCGACCTGGCCAAGATAAAGCAAAGCAGTTCGACACATACAACGACACAGAGTTACACATGGAGTAAAACAAACATACAATCAATAATACAGTAGAAACAAGTCTATATACGATGTGAGCAAATGAGGTGTGAAGGGAGGTAAAGGCAAAAAAAGGCCATGGTGGCAAAGTAAATACAATATAGCAAGTAAAACACTGGAATGATAGATTTGCAGTGGAAGAATGTGCAAAGTAGAAATAAAAATAATGGGGTGCAAAGGAGCAAAATAAATAAATAAAATAAATACAGTAAGGAAAGAGGCAGTTGTTTGGGCTAAATTATAGGTGGGCTATGTACAGGTGCAGTAATCTGTGAGCTGCTCTGACAGCCGGTGCTTAAAGCTAGTGAGTGAGATAAGTGTTTCCAGTTTCAGGGATTTTTGTAGTTCGTTCCAGTCATTGGCAGCAGAGAACTGGAAGGAGAGGCGGCCAAAGAAAGAATTGGTTTTGGGGGTGACCAGAGAGATATACCTGCTGGAGCGCGTGCTACAGGTGGGTGATGCTATGGTGACCAGCGAGCTGAGATAAGGGGGGACTTTACCTAGCAGGGTCTTGTAGATGACATGGAGCCAGTGGGTTTGGCGACGAGTATGAAGGGAGGGCCAGCCAACGAGAGCGTACAGGTCGCAATCGTGAGTAGTATATGGGGCTTTGGTGACAAAACGGATGGCACTGTGATAGACTGCATCCAATTTGTTGAGTAGGGTATTGGAGGCTATTTTGTAAATGACATCGCCAAAGTCGAGGATTGGTAGGATGGTCCGTTTTACAAGGGTATGTTTAGCAGCATGAGTGAAGGATGCTTTGTTGCAAAATAGGAAGCCAATTCTAGATTTAACTTTGGATTGGAGATGTTTGATGTGGGTCTGGAAGGAGAGTTTACAGTCTAACCAGACACCTAGGTATTTGTAGTTGTCCACGTATTCTAAGTCAGAGCCGTCCAGAGTAGTGATGTTGGACAGGTGGGCAGGTGCAGGCAGCAATTGGTTGAAGAGCATGCATTTAGTTTTACTTGTATTTAAGAGCAATTGGAGGCCACGGAAGGAGAGTCGTATGGCATTGAAGCTTGCCTGGAGGGTTGTTAACACGGTGTCAAAAGAAGGGCCAGAAGTATACAGAATGGTGTCGTCTGCATAGAGGCGGATCAAGGACTCACCAGCAGCAAGAGTGACATCATTGATGTATACAGAGAAGAGTCTGTCCAAGAATTGAACCCTGTGGCACCCCCATAGAGACTGCCAGAGGTCCGGACAGCAGACCCTCCGATTTGACACACTGAACTCTATCAGAGTAGTTGGTGAATCAGGCGAGACAATCATTTGAGAAAACAAGGCTGTCGAGTCTGCCGATGAGGATGTGGTGATTGACAGAGTCGAAAGCCTTGGCCAAATCAATGAATACAGCTGCACAGTAATGTTTCTTATCGATGGTGGTTAAGATATCGTTTAGGACCTTGAGCGTGGCTGAGGTGCACCCATGACCAACTCTGAAACCAGATTGCATAGCAGAGAAGGTATAGTGAGATTCGAAATGGTCGGTAATCTTTTTGTTGACTTGGCTTTCGAAGACCTTAGAAAGGCAGAGTAGGATAGATATAGGTCTGTAGTAGTTTGGGTCAAGAGTGTCCCCCCCTTTGAAGAGGGGGATGACCGCAGCTGCTTTCCAATCTTTGGGAATCTCAGACGACACGAAAGAGAGGTTGAACAGGCTAGTAATAGGGGTGGCAACAATTTCGGCAGATAATTTTAGAAAGAAAGGGTCCAGATTGTCTAGCCTGCCTGATGTGTAGGGGTCCAGATTTTGCAGCTCTTTCAGAACATCAGCTGACTGGATTTGGGAGAAGGAGAAATGGGGAAGGCTTGGGCGAGTTGCTTTGGGGGGTGCAGTGCTGTTGACTGGGGTAGGTGGAAAGCATGGCCACCCGTAAAAAAATGCTTATTGAAATTCTCAATTATAGTGGATTTATCAGTGGTGACAGTGTTTCCTATCTTCAGTGCAGTGGGCAACTGGGAGGAGGTGTTCTTATTCTCCATGGACTTTACAGTGTCCCAGAACCTTTTTGAGTTAGTGTTGCAGGAAGCAAATTTCTGCTTGAAAAAGCTAGCCTTGGCTTTCTAACTGCCTGTGTATAATGGTTTCTAGCTACCCTGAAAAGCTGCATATCACGGGGGCTGTTCGATGCTAATGCAGAACGCCATAGGATGTTTTTGTGTTGGTTAAGGGCAGTCAGGTCTGGGGAGAACCAAGGGCGTGATTGTGTGATTTACAACAGTCAGAATTGCACCCTAATTAAAATGACAATTAAACATGTAACAAGGTATGCTTGGATAACATATGCAGACAAATAGACATATTTTTGACATAGAATTAGGCATAATAATTATAGCTCTAGATTGCAGGAGAAAAGCTGTTTCAGGTGTTTGAAAATGCAAAAATTCTCCAACCACCAAAATAATGTGTGCCTGACACCTCTGCTTACAAGGACTTCTTAATTGCAATACTGCATTTTTAAAGGGCATTCCATTCAGAAGTTACACAAATAAAGTGCTTGAAAATAGAGAAAACCAACTGTTGTTACGTAGCATTGGCAGTGCGTGTTTGTGTTTGCGTGCTTGTATGTGTGTGTGTCAAACCAATCAAACAGAAGAGGACAGGTGTTCCCTTCAATGCCTGATTCTTCTCAAGGTTAGTTCAAAGGAGTTTTGCCTTACCACTTTTTGGAGAAGTTTGTTGAATTAACAGAGAGAATTTACAGTATGGCACAAAGAGCTTTGCTTTGTAAATGTATTTTTTGAGACCACATCTTACCTGTACACGGCCCGCTTGTCTGACTCCAGCTGGGCCTGAGGGTCAAGGGTCACACTGACGGGGGTGTTCCCAGCCGCCGAGGATGCTGTGATGTGGACCTGCTGGGCCTTGGTGTTCTGTTGGGTGGTGCCTGTCATCTGAGGGCACAGCAAACAGAACCACAGTGAACTACAATACATAGACTGGTAGCCCTGGTCCCAGATCTGTATGTGAATAAGCCCTCTTTTGAATGGGCTTTTGACTTAGAAGACTGGGTTTGTGTTCCACTATCTTATCTCTATCGTGCAGACGCACACCTTATCAGATTCTGTGAACTACATGAGAGTGGATAGACAACTGGCTTGATCTTTCTACAAGGCCTATAAAAGATGAGTGCGTTACTGTGATTATTATTATTATTATATTATGTGACAGTCTGGATGTGTACAATGCCTCTCTTCAATTGTGTTGGTCGCCTACCCCCACCTCTCTCTCTTTCTCATTCTCCCCCTTCATCCTCTCTCTCCTCTCAGCCTTTGGAGAGAAGGAAATTAGGCCCCTCGTCCCCCCGCCAAATCCCTCCGTACCCCACCCCCCTCTGTGTTGGTTTGGGGAGGAAGCTTCAAGTCTTAATCCCAGCTCCAAATGGGAAATAAATTAGCTTCTTCACACTTAAGTAGCTCTCATTTGCATTTTGTTGCCAGCGCTGACTGAGACTCGGGAGATCTCCCCTGGCACTAATCCTCCGGGTGAAAGGAAAAAGTGGTAGAGAGGAGACAAGGAGGGGAGTGGTAAAGGTGCTCTGGCAAACCTGCTCTACTTCCTTCTCTAGGATAGCTAGGATGAGGTTGAGGTTGAACTGTTTGTCTAAGGTCATGTTGTCTCCTCATGACGGTGGTTGAGATTGAGGTAGGGTAAGTCCTAGATCACAGGAGGCTGCTGATGGAAGGACGGCTGATAATAATGGACGGAATGGTGTGAATGGAATGGTATCAAACACGTGTTTGATGTGTTCGATACCATTCCATTTATTCTGTTCTAGCCATTACTGTACTTTGAGCCCATCCCCCCAATTAAGGTGCTATCGGCAGCATGTGTCCTAGATATACAGTTTGGGCTAGCCTCTACTTCAAACTCTTATAACAATGTTTATTTGGAAGTGCACTTGACTAAAGACAAATAAGAGACTCAGGATTTTTCAATTGATGAACTGATTTTCAATACATTTCCTCGATTGACTGAAATAAAAAACTGTCTTGGACCCCAACCCTGAGCTGACCACTAGTGGTGTACTGACCTGTTGGCTCTCCTGGTACGATGGTGGAGGAACGCTCTGGGTGGCCATCATTGTCAGTGCTGGTGCTGGGGACACATGTTGCATCATGGGACAGCTTCACATGGAGACCTGCAGGGGGATACAAACACACATGGTGTTAGGAGTACATTACATGCATTTTTGTAGAGTAGTGAACTACATGTAGTTCAACTAGTAAGTTTACTACATTTTGCAGTAGCTTGGTGGTAGTTGAACTAAAGTCTAAACTAGGTTGTGTTTTCAGTAGTTAATTACTTTTTTACCATGTAGCTGTGTAGCTAACTACTGGAACTACACACAACTCTTTTTGCAAAAACAGAAGAAGATATGGGTGAAGTAGGCAATCATTTACTTTATTTTTCAGCATCAGACCTGCCTATTTTTTACTTGAAAAATACTGTCGTTGTTTTTGTTTAATAGGCTAAATTACACATAATGTTAACCCCAAAGTTATATGTTCTTGCAATTTGTAGTCATTGACATTTCAGATTTACATATGATCATTTTTCACAAAGTAGTGTGGATGTGAACTACTTTTTGAAAATAACTTTAGTTATGTAAACTATATTTTTCTTAAGGTTAGCTTTAGTGTACCTTCTTACAGTGTAAAGTCATTGGTAGCTTGATAATCTTTTCAGATGAGCTTCCCCAACACGGATTATACTGTATATAAACATCAGGTGTTGTGTTGTGATAGAAGTGGCCTCTAACTGCTGGTCCAGGGTCAGAGCCCGTATTCATAAAGTGTCTCAGAGTAGTAGAGCTTATCTACAGTTATGTTTTTTACAATAGACCATAATGAAGAAGAGCTTGTTTCAATCCATATCGCAGAAGTTCAGCGCTATAGCGTGTTTGAAATTTAAAGGTGATGAATGCAGTCTCCACATTTCACGGTAAACCCTGTATATGTCGGTTCAATTACGAAATTACCTTTAAATATCAATTACTCTAAAGCACTGAACATCCATTATACGGATTGAATCGAGCCCTAAGACTAGATCAACACCCCTCTGGGAATCTTTATGAATAGGCCCGTGTATTTACTTATCCTCCTAATCAGCTTTAGTTGGTGTTTTTCCTTGCTACTCTCAATACCTTGCTTGGTGCATTTCAATGTACATTAATAAAATACTTGGTTGTTTGGATTTAACAGGGTGATAACACATTTTATTAAAAACATTTATAAGCATTTAATGACTTGAATAAATATGCTTATGCAGCAATTGCCACATTTTGACAAAGGTAAGCAGAACTCCCTTTCACTAAATCCACAAAATGATTAACTTGCTGTACAGTATGTAAAATGTATCTGGTGTTGAGAATGACTGAGCAGCAGTTGTCTGGTTTATTACTGTGCAAGGCAGCCACCAGGTGCTGCTATGATTAAGTCATGGGAGAGGGGAAGAATACTGAACTATCTGTTATTTTTCTCCTCCCTGTGTTTTCCGTCTGTCACTCCTACATTCTCTGTCTCTCTCTCAATTCCAAGGGCTTTATTGTCATAGGAAATATATGTTTACAAGTGAAATAGATAATAAACAAAGTGAGGAAAAAAAATATGAACCGTAAACTTTACACTCACAAAAGTTCCAAAGGAATAGAGACATTCCAAATGTCATATTATGGCTGTATACAGTGTTATAACGATGTTAAAATAGTTCAAGTATAAAAAGGAAAATAAATAAACATAAATATGGGTTTTATTTACAATTGTTTTGTTCTTCACTGGTTGCCCTTTTCTTGTGGCAACAGGTCACAAATTTGCTACTGTGGTATTCCACCCAAAAGATACTGTATGAGTTCTTTGTGGGTCTGTGTAATCTGATGAAAACGTGTGTTTCTAATATGGTTATACATTTGGCAGGAGGTTAGGAAGTGCAGCTCAGTTTCCACCTAATTTTGTAGGTAGTGTGCACATAGCCTGTCTTCTCTTGAGAACCAGGTCTGTCTATGGCGGCCTCTCTCAATGACAAGGCTATGCTCACTGAGTCTGTACATAATCAAAGCTTTCCTTAATTTTGGGTCAGTCACAGTGGTCAGGTATTCTGCCACTGTGTACTCTCTGTTTATGACCAAATACCATTCTAGTTAGCTTTTCTTAATTATTTCCAATGTGTCAAGTAATTATCTTCTTGTTTTCTCATGATTTGGTTGAGTCTAATTGTGTTGCTATCCTGGGATTCTGTGGGGTCTTTTGTGTTTGTGAACAGAGCCTCAGGACCAGCTTGCTTATGGGACTCTTCTCCAGGTTCATCTCTCTATAGGTGATAGCTTTGTTATGGAAGGTTTGGAAATCGCTTCTTTTTAGGTGATTGTAGAATTTAACAGCTATTTTCTGGATTCTGATCATTAGTGGCTTTCGGCCTAATTCTGCTCTGCATGCCATATTTGGGGTTTACTTACAACCTCATGCTCATCGCATTAGCGCAAATTAGCTCAACCGTCCCGTGGAAGGGACACCTATCTGTAGAGATCCGTAAGAGGTTGCATTTTGAATACAGTTTAATTTGAGCTTGATCTCTAGTATTGTCGAGTGTGGTACCAGATGGTGGTTTCTCTTTGTAGACCAATACACATGTCTTTCTGTGCATATACACCAATACAAATGTTGACCTGTCTGTTTGTGTATACGGTATACACCAATACACATGTTGACCTGTCTGTCTGTGTATACAGTATACACATGTTGACCTGTCTTTCTGTGTACTGTATATACACCAATACAAATGTTGACCTGTCTGTCTGTGTATACAGTATACACCAATACCCACAGTGACCTGTCTGTCTTTGCATGTACAGTGCCTTCAGAAAGTATTCATAACCCTTGACTTATTCCACATGTTGTTATGTTACAGCCTGAATTCAAAATTGATTAAATATATCTCAGCGCACGTGATGTCACCGATTGAAATGCTACTAGCATGCATAGCTAACTAGTTAGCCATTTCACACCGGATACACGCATATTCATCCACGCACGCATGTACACACACACACATGCACACACATACAGAGTGTCTATCCCCTCTTGCTGACAATGCTGTATGCTCCTCACCCCCCACACACCTGTGATCAGCACATTCAGACCTAACCAACTCCTCACCCCCCACACACCCCTGTTCAACACACGCAGACCTGACACACTTGGCTTGACCTCTTGAAAGCCGCCCTCCTCTACAACACTCCATCTTTTGAACACACACAGACACACACATGCATGCACAGACACACACATACACACACAAAAAACATACTCACACACACACACACACACTTTTCCCATGCAAAGCACAACATCAGTGAATCAGCATGTCTAGTCATGAGCATGAAGGTCCCTCGGGATGCTATGGTATGAATCACAGTAATTGCTTGTGTGTTTACAGAAAGATTGGGAGCGGTACTGTGGAATAGATTATATTTGTCATCCTTACTAAGAAGGCTGAACTTGTATGGTAATTGTTAACAATCAGAGGTGCCCAGAAGTTAAGTCATATTGACATTGTGAGTCATACCAAATCAAGGCAGAGAGTTGCTTTGGACTGCACCATTTCAACTGTATTTTACAGGCAGAAAAGACTAAAAGCAGGGCACATATTCCGATACGTCCATGCAAATAACTGAGACATTATAAAATGTTCTTTAAAAACAGCTGTATAGCATACCCAGTCACCATTTAGCATAAATAATGTGCCTGCTCTACTCTGAATAGAAACAGTGTCTTCGAGTTTGAGGGGTCACAAGTGCACAAGACTGTTTTTATTTATTTACTTTTCTGCTCTTTTGCACACCAATATCTCTACCTGTACATGACCATCTGATCATTTATCACTCCAGTGTTAATCTGCAAAATTGTATTATTCGCCTACCTCCTCATGCCTTTTGCACACATTGTATATAGACTGCCCATTTTTTCTACTGTGTTATTGACTTGCTAATTGTTTACTCCATGTGTAACTCTGTGTTGTCTGTTCACACTGCTATGCTTTATCTTGGCCAGGTCGCAGTTGCAAATGAGAACTTGTTCTCAACTAGCCTACCTGGTTAAATAAAGGTGAAATAAATAAAAATAAAGACAGCACACAGATCCAGACAGACAGAAGGGACAGGAAGTGATGCGAACGGCTGCTCAACTCTGACACAGACAGGATGACACAGAGGACAGGCGTGCTACACCAGTGAGCTCATCCCATCCTATCCTAGGACCTGGGCCTGACACCAACATCAGTGGAAAAGTGCCAGGGAGGCCAAAAACATAACACCCCCTCAACTCAGCCCTCCACTCAACACAGCTTTGGAAAGGATCCTGGCTCACATTTTTTATTACATCTGACGAGCTCTGTTCCAAATCATACAAATTGAGGATGTTGTGTGTGTTAGTGTGACTGTGATTTCTATACTGATTGCTATTCCTGGCTTGTGTTTTCATTCCAAGTGGAATCAGCTAAAAGGCATCTTCTCTGTTATCAGTGCTCATTTTAATTGCAAATGCAGAGAGCGAGTTAGTAATTAAATGGAAAATTGCAAATTAACCGATGAGTCTAAAAGATAAAGCAATTCCAATTATTGCACAGTATTTTAGGTGGCCTCTCAAGTCTCCCATCCCTCGAAGAAATGCAGTAGGCTACCTAACTGCGTTTCTAACACAACCACATTGATGTACAGGCAAATACACACAGACCTACAGAGCCTTCAGTAAGTATTCACACCCCTTGACTTTTTCCACATTGTGTTGTGTTACAGCCTGAATTTAAAATTGATTAAATTGAGATTTGTTTATCACTGGACTACACACCATAAAGTCGAAGTGGAATAATGTTTTTAGACGTTTTTACTAATTCATTAACAATGAAAAAGCTGACATTTCTTCAGTCAATAAGTATTTACTGTAATCCCTTTGTTATGGAAAGCCTAAATAAATTTCAGGAGTAAAAATTTTCTCAACAAGTCACAACAACAAGTTGCATGGACTCACTTGTGTGCAATAATAGTGTTTCACGTCATTTTTAAATGACTGCCTTGTCTCTGTACCCCACACATAGAATGAAGGTCCATCAGTCAAGCAGCGAATTTCATACACAGATTCAGCCACAAAGACCAGGGAGTTTTTCCAATGCCTCGCAAAGAAGGACACCTATTGGTAGACAAGCATGGTGAAGTTATTAATTACACTTCCGATGGTGTATCAATACACACATTCACCACAAAGATACAGGCGTCTTTCCTAACTCAGTTGCCGAATAAGAAGGAAATCGCTCAGGGATTTCACCATGAGGCCAAATGGTGACTTTAAAGCAGTTACAGAGTTTAATGGCTGTGATAGGAGAAAACTGATGATGGATCAACAACATTGTAGTTACTCCACAATACTAACCTAATTGACAGACTGAAAAAAAGGAATCCTTTAATGAATAAAAATATTCCAAAACATGCATCCTGTTTGCAACAGTTGTAAACGAGAGATTCTATTGGACAAATTCAGGGATGTTTATCCCCATGTTGTTCCGTTTTATTCTGTTTCAGAAATATTTTTCAACAGAATCGGCAGAACATTACAGTTGGCACTATGCATTGAGGCAGATAGCGTTCTCCTGGCATTTGTCCGTTGGAAGCATGATCTCTTCTCCAGAGAACGTGCTTCCTCTGCTCCAGAGTCCAATGGCGGCAAGTTTTACACAACTCCAGCCGGCGCTGGGCATTGCACACGGTTATCTTAGGCTTGGGTGCGGCGGCTCGGCCATGGAAAGCCATTTCATGAAGCTCCCAACGAACAGTTATTGTGCTGACGTTGCTGCCTGAGGCAGTTTGGAACTCGGTGGTATGTTGCAACCGAGGACTGTCACAGCAGCCTCCTGTCCAGCTCAGGTATTCGGCGTCGCCGGCCTTCTAGCTGCTGCCAAACCTGCTGCTGGAAAATGCCCTTCACTCACCAACCTCGGACTTGTCTCGTCACCATTACACACATCTGGTTCCAATCCCCACTCTATCACTGTATATATACTCCCTCTGTCATTTGTCTTTGTCGGTCATTGTAGATGTTGTGTGTTTTCCTGAGAGGAATCTCTCCTACTATTTCCTGAGTACTTTATTATTTTGCACTTTGGGTTTGGTCATGCTTTTATATATGGTGCTTTAATAAATTCAGAAGTTCTGGAACCTCCAGCAAGACAGATGCCATGGAGGTGGGCACGACGTACCGTCCCCCAGAGGAACGTATACACTGCTGTCAACAGAGTCCTGCTGCAGGGAGTCGGACCACCCCTGGAACACCGGTCCCAGAAGGAGAACCAGGCGAGGAAGCTACAGGCCGAGCACTGCTCCTGCACCTTCCCAGGTAGGCGTGGAGGTGCCTTGCTCCTCTCTGTCCACCCAGCCCGTCCTCCTTCCTGTCACCTTGCCGGACTATCCTGGCCCCCCACTGAGTCCTGCCCTAGGGGACTCAGGTTCTGCAGGCAATTTCCTAGACCGGTCAGTGGTCTTATCAGTGTCAGGGAAGGTGTCTCTCTGTGTCTCTGTGCCACCTCTGTGGAAAGTCTGGACCAGGCCACCCACGTCCCTATCCCGGAGGAATACCGGGAGCTACAGGTGGATTTTTCAAAGACTCGTGCCACGTAACTGCCCCCTTATCACCCATGGGACTGCACTATTGACCTACTGCCTGGTTCTACCCTCCCACGGAGGCACATCTACCCTCTCTCACATGCAGAGACTGAAGCCATGGAGGTCTAAGTCCAGTAGGCGCTGGCCCAAGGATTACGCCCATCGGCGGCGCCCTAGTTCCAATCCCCACTTTATCACTGTATATATACTCCCTCTGTCATACTGTATGTATTTGTCTGTCATTGTAGATGTTGCTTGTTTTCCTGGGAGGAATCTCTCCTGCTATTTCTTGAGAACTTTATTATTTTACGCTTTGGGTGTCACGTTCTTTCAAAATCGAACCCAGAAGCAGACCAGGACAAGGAGAGTAGGAAGAAGGTGAGTATTTATTTACAAGTGAATGTGAATGGGTAGATATATCCAGGTGGCGTAGGGGGCAGCGGTGGTGAGTTGATGGGAGTAAATAGGTGGATCCAATGGGGTAGCGGAATCCTCCGACGACCAGGCGGGAATGGGGTAAATGATCCGGGTGAGTAATGTTCATGGCTAACGATCCGGCAGGGAATGGTTGTCAGGTCCGGGCTTATGAAGAGGAGAGATGATGATCAGGACCAGGTGTGCAGATAGCTGATGGGATACAGGTGCGGGTAATCAGAACTCCCAACTGGCTACATTGCCCGGCAACCAGACAGGGTGCGTTCCAGGACGCCGGAAAAAACACTCCAGGACAGAACACAGGCAAAAAACAGACTCAGGAAACGGGATTCGTGACATTGGGTTTCATCCCGCTTTTATATGCGGTGCTATATACGGTGCTACGGTGGGAATTCTAGATGAAAAGCGTGCTCAAATTAAACTGCCTGCTACTCAGCCATAAAAGCTAGAATATGCATATAATTACTCGATTTGGATAGAATACACTCTGAAGTTCCTAAAACTGTTGGAATGATGTCTGTGAGTATAACAGATCTCATATGGCAGGCAAAAACCTGAGAAAAAAACAACCAGGAAGTGGGAAATCTGAGGTTTGTAGTTTTTCAACTCTTGGCCTGTCGAATACACAGTGTCTATGGGGTAATATTGCACTTCCTAAGGCTTCCACTAGATGTCAACAGTCTTTAGAACCTTGTTTGATGCTTCTACTGTGAGGTGGGGGCGAATGAGAGGTGAATGAGTCAGAGGTCTGCCAGAGAGCCACGAGCTCAGTCTTGCGCGTTCACGTGATATTAGCTCTTTTCCATTGCATTTCTACAGACAAAGGAATTCTCCGGTTGGAACATTATTGAAGATTTATGTTAAAAACATCCTAAAGATTGATTCTATACATCGTTTGACATGTTTCTACGGACTGTAACAAACTTTTTGACTTTTCGTCTGCTCCTAGTGATCGCGTGTCGTGAGTTTAGATTGTGTACTGAACAAGCGAACAAGGTATTTGGACATAAATGATGGACATTATCGAACAAAACAAACATTTATTGTGGAACTGGGATTCCTGGGAGTGCATTCTGATAAATCATCAAAGGTAAGTGAATATTTATAATGCTATTTCTGACTTCTGTTACCTCCACAACATGGCGGATATCTGCATGGCTTGTTGTTGTGTCTGGGCGCTGTACTCAGATTATTGCATGTTGTGCTTTTTCCGAAATATTTTTTTGAAATCTGACACAGCGGTTGCATTAAGGAGAAGTGGATCTAAAATCCCATGCATAACAGTTGTATCTTTTAGCAATGTTTATTATGAGTATTTCTGTAAATTGACGTGGCTCTCTGCAAAATCACCAATGTAAACTCAGATTTTTGGATATAAATATTAACTTTACCGAACAAAACATACATGTATTGTGTAACATGAAGTCCTATGAGTGTCATTTGATGAAGATCATCAAAGGTTAGTGATTAATTTTATCTATATTTCTGCTTTTTGTGACTCCTCTCTTTGGCCCGAAAAATGGCCTGCAGTTTCACTGGCTGTTGACGAGGTGGGACGTAGCGTCCCACATACCCTAGAGAGGTTTAGAAATTCAGTAGTTCTAAATCTGCGACTGCCTCCTTCTCTCTACACTTGTGACAAGAACAGACAATTTTACGCGATACGCGCTTCAGCACTCGGTGATCCTGTTCTGCTCGCTTGTGTGGCCTACCACTTCGCAGCTGAGCTGTTGTTGCTGCTTGTAGTTTCCACTTCACAAAAACAGCACTTATTTTTTGATGTTTTGCATCATTGAGTGCTGAAGTCATTTCCTGTCACATGTTGTGGACTTGTTTACGTACTGCTGTGCGTTTTGTTGCTATTGTTACATTGCTACCTGCCAACATTACGGTTTTTACTTTTTAATTAACATTTTATGTATATTTTTTTGTTTTTTCCCCCCTCACTCGACTTTTTTCATTAAACTTTTTCACCCCAGACGTTTTATCTGGACATGGTTTTACAGGACCTTCACCAGCCGAAGATAAGTAGTAGCATTAACATTATGCCTTCTAATTGCAGTCAACCAAGGATTATCAAAAGCCGTGCTATAAATTCTCAGACAACCCAAAGATTCCTAGATGCCCTTCCAGACTCCCTCTGCCTACCCAAGGACGTCAGAGTACAACAATCGGTTAACCACCTAACTGAGGAACTTAATTTAACCTTGCGTAATACCCTAGATGCAGTCGCACCCCTAAAAACAAAAACATTTGTCATAAGAAACTAGCTCCCTGGTATACAGAAAATACCCGAGCCCTGAAGCAAGCTTCCAGAAAATTGGAACGGAAATGGCGCTACACCAAACTGGAAGTCTTCTGATTAGTTTGGAAAGACAGTACCGTGCAGTATCGAAGAGCCCTCACTGCTGGTCGATCATGCTACTTATTTGAGGAGAATAACAAAAATCCTAGATTTAATTTTGATACTGTCACAAAGCTAACTAAAAAGTAGCATTCCCCAAGAGAAGATGGCTTTCACTTCAGCAATAATACATTCATGAACATCTTTGACGAAAATCATCATTAGAAATAAAATCCTCTTTAAATCTGCGTATTTCGTCAATGCTCAGTTGTCCTGAGTCTGCGCAACACTGCCAGAACCTAGAATCAAGGGAGACACTCAAGTTTTTTAATACTATATCTCTTGACACATTGATGAAAGTTGTCATGGCATGTAAACCTTCAAACTGCAGACTGGACCCTATTCCAACTAAACTACTGAAAGTGTTGCTTCCTCTGCTTGACCCTCCTATGTTGAACATAATAAATGGCTCCAGATCCCCCGGGTGTGTACCAAACTCACTAAAAGTGGCAGTAATAAAGCCTCTCTTGAAAAAGCGAAACCTTGACCCAGAAAATATTTTAAAAACTATCGGCCTATATCAAATCTCCCATTCCTCTCAAAAAAAATTGAAAAAGCTGTCTGCCTTCCTGAAGACTAACAATGTATACACAACGCTTCAGTCTGGTTTTAGACCCCATCATAGCACTGAGACTGCACTCGTGAAGGTGGTAAATGACCTTTTAATGGTGTCAGACCAAGGCTCTGCATCTGTCCTCGTGCTCCTAGACCTTAGTGCTGCTTTTGATACCATCAATAACCACATTCTTTTGGAGAGATTGTAAACCCAAAATGGTCTACACGGACAGGTTCTGGCCTGGATTAGATCTTATCTGTCGGAAAGATATCACTTTGATGGTTTGTCCTCTGACAAATCAACTGTAAATGTTGGTGTTCCTCAAGGTTCCGTTTTAGGGCCTCTAATGTTTTCACTATATATTTTACCTCTTGGTGATGTCATTCAGAAACATAATGTTAACTTTCACTGCTATGTGGATGATACACAGCTGTGAATTTTGAGGAAATATGTTGAAGCCCCAAAATTGCCCTCCCTGGAAGCCTGTGTTTCAGACATTAGGAAGTCGATGGCGGCAAATGTTGTACTTTTAAACTCGGACAAAACATAGATGCTAGTTCTTGGTCCCAAGAAACAAAGAGATATTCTGTTGGATCTGACAATTAATCTTGATGGATGTACAGTCATCTCAAATAAAACTGTAAAGGACCTCGGGCGTTACTCTGGACCCTGATCCCTCTTTTGACGAACATATCAAGACTGTTTCAAGGACAGCTTTTTCCATCTATGTAACATTTCAAAAATCTGAAACTTTCTGTTCAAAAATGTATCCATGCTTTTGTCGCTTCTAGATTAGACTACTGCAATGCTCTACTTTCCGGCTACCCGGATAAAGCACTAAATAAACTTCAGTTAGTGCTAAACACGGCTGCAAGAATATTGACTAGAACCAAAACATTTGATCATATTACTCCGGTGCTAGCCTCTCCTGTTCAGGCTAGGGCTGAGTTAAAGGTTTTATTGCTAACTTACAAAGCATTACATGGGCTTGCTCCTATCTATCTTTCCGATTTGGTCCTGCTGTACATACCTATACATATGCTACAGTCACAAGACACAGGCCTGGTTATTGTGCCTAGAATTTCTAAGCAAACAGCTGGAAACAGGGCTTTCTCTTATAGAGTTTCATTTTTATGCAATGGTCTGCCTATCCATGTGAGAGACGCAGACTCAGTCTCAACCTTTAAGTCTTTATTGAAGACTCATCTCTTCAGTAGGTCCTATGATTGAGTGTAGTCTGGCCCAGGGGTGTGAAGGTGAATGGAAAGGCACTGGAGCGATGAACCACCCTTGCTGTCTCTGCCTGGCTGGTTCCCCTCTCTCCACTGGGATTCTCTGCCTCTAACCCTATTATGGGGGCTGAGTCACTGGGATACTGGTCCTCTTCCATGCCATCCCTGGGAGGGATGTGTCACTTGAGTGGGTTGAGTCTCTGACATGATCTTACTGTCCGGATTGGCACCGCCCTCGGGTTCGTGCCGTGGGGAAGAACTTTGCGGGCTACACTCGGCCTTGTCTCAGGGTAGTAAATTGGTGGTTGAAGATATCCCTCTAGTGGTGTGGGGGCTGTGTTTGGTCAAGTGGGTGGGGTTATATCCTACCTGGTTGGCCCATGTCCGGGGGTACAGTCGGACGGGGCCACAGTGTCTCCCGACCCCTCCTGTCTCAGCCTCCAGTAATTATGCTGCAATAGTTTGTGTTGGGGGCTAGGGTCAGACTGTTATATCTGGAGTATTTCTCCAGTCTTATACGGTGTCCTGTGTGAATTTAAGTATGCTCCCTCTAATTCTCTCTCTCTCTCACTTTCTCTATTTCTTTCTCCCTCTCTCTCTCACGCGCGTTCTCTTTCTCTTCTCTCAGAGGACATGAGCCCGAGGACCATGCCTCAGGAATACGTGGCCTGATGACTCCTTGCTGTCCCCAGTCCACCTGGTCGTGCTGCTGCTCCAGTTTCAACTGTTCTGCCTGTGGCTATGGAACCCTGACCTGTTCACCCGAAGTGCTACCTTGTCCCGGACCTGCTGTTCTTGACTCGATCTCTCTCCCACATCTGCTGTCTCAAACTCTGAATGATCGGCTATGAAAAGCCAACTGACATTCACTCCTGGGGTGCTGACCTGTTGCACACTCTACAACCACTGTGATTATTATTACTTGACCCTGCTGGTCATCAATGAATGTTTTAACTTCTTGGCCATGTACTGTTATAATCTCCACCCGTCACAGCCAGAAGAGGACTGGCCACCCCTCAGAGCTTGGTTCCTCTCTAGGTTTCTTTCTAGGTTTCTGCCTTCCTAGGGAGTTTTTCGTAGCCACTGTGCTTTTACATCTGCATTGCTTGCTGTTTGGGGTTTTAGGCTGGGTTTCTGTATAGCTCTTTGGGACATCGGCTGATGTAAAAGGCCTTTATAAATACATTTGCTGTAGCAGGGCAGAAATTTGACGAACTGCCACGTTGAAAGTCATTGAGCTCTCCAGTAAGGCCATTCTACTGCCAATGTTTGTCAATGGAGATTGATATATACGGCTGTGATTATAATTGAAGAGAATTCTCTTAGTAGATAATGCGGTCGGCATTTGATTGTAAGGAATTCTAGGTCAGGTGATCAAAAGGACTTGAGGTCCTGTATGTTGTTATGATCACAGCACGACTCATTAATCATAAGGCATACACCCCCCCAGTGGGCGATGTGCCCGGAGCCTGACCAGAAGACCGCCCTGCGGTGACGTTGTTTTTGGACGTCTGCTGGGATCCGATCCATTGTCCTGGATGGTGGACCAAACAGAAGATCCGCTTCGGGAAAGTTGTATTCCTGGTCGTAATGTTGGTAAGTAGACGTTGCTCTTATATCCAATAGTTCCTCCCGGCTGTATGTAATAAGACTTAAGATTTCCTGGGGTAACAGTGTAAGAAATAATACATAAAAAACTAAAGGTTCCTAACGAAGCGTGGCGGCCATCTCTGTCGGTGCCGGATGTGAAAGACAGAAACTAAAACAGGAAAATCTCGTGCTCAGGTCTGTTCAACGCTGGTCCGACCAATCTGATTCCACACTTCAAGATTGATTCGATCACGTGGACTGGGATATGTTCCGGATAGCGTTGGGCAACAAAATTGATGTATACGCTGATTCGGTGAGCGAGTTTATTAGCAAGATGATGTTGTACCCACGGCGACTACTAAAACCTTTCCCAACCAGAAACCGTGGATTGATGGCAGCATTTGCGCAAAATTGAAAGTGCGAAACACTGCTTTTAATCATGGCAAGGCGACCGGAAACATGACCAAATACAAACAGTGTAGCTATTCCCTCCGCAAGGCAGTCAAACAAGCTAAGCGTCAGTATAGACACAAAGTAGAGTCACAATTCAATGGCTCAGACACGAGAGGCATGTGGCAGGGTCTACAGTCAATCACGCACTAGAAAAATAAAACCAGCCCCATCGCGGAAACCGATGTCTTCCTCCCAGACAAACTAAACAACTCCTTTGCTCGCTTTAAGGACAATACAGTGCCACTGTCACAGCCCGCCACCAAAACCAGCGGGCTCTCCTTCACCGCAGCCAACGTGAATAAAACATTTAAACGTGTTAACCCTCGCAAGGCTGCCGGCCCAGACGGCATCCCTAGCCGCGTCATCAGAGCATGCACAGACCAGCTGGCTGGTGTGTTTACGGACGTATTCAAACAATACCTATCCCAGTCTGCTGTTCCCACATGCTTCAAGAGGGCCACCATTGTTCCTGTTTTCAATAAAGCTAAGGTAACTGAGCTAGGTCCACAGATGACGCAATCGCAATCACACTGCACACTGCCGTAACCCACCTGGACAAGAGGAATACCTATGTAAGAATGCTGTTCATCGACTACAACTCAGCATTTAACACCATAGTACCCTCCAAACTCGTCATTAAGCTCGTGCCTGGGTCGCAACCCCGCCCTGTGCAACTGGGTCCTGGACTTTCTGACAGGCCTCCCCCAGGTGGTGAAGGTAGGAAAAAACATCTCCACCCCGCTGATCCTCAACACTGGGACCCCACAAGGGTGCGTTCTCAGCCCTCTCCTGTACTCCCTGTTCACCCATGACTGTGTGGCCATGCACGCCTCCAACTCAATAATCAAGTTTGCAGACGACACTACAGCTTGATTACCAACAACGACGAGACAGCCTACAGGGAGGAGGTGAGGGCCCTCGGAGTGTGGTGTCAGGAAAATAACCTTACACTCAACGTAAACAAAACAAAGGAGATGAATGTGGACTTCAGGAAACAGCAGAGGGAGCAGCCCCATATCCACATCAACGGGACAGTAGTGGAGAAGGTAGTAAGTTTTAAGTTCCTCGGCGTACACATCATGGACAAACTGAAATGGTCCACCCACACAGACAGTGTGGTGAAGAAGGCGCAGCAGCGCCTCTTCAACCTCAGGAGGCTGAAGAAATTTGGCTTGTCACCAAAAACACTCACAAACTTCTACAGATGCACAATCGAGAGCATCCTGTCGGGCTGTATCTCCACCTGGTACGCCAACTGCTCCGCCCACAACTGTAAGGCACTCCAGAGGGTAGTGAGGTCTGCACAACGCATCACCGGGGGCAAACTACCTGCCCTCCAGGACACCTACACCGCCCGATGTCACAGGAAGGCCAAAAATATCATCAAGGACAACAACCACCCGAGCCACTGCCTGGTCACCCCGCTATCATCCATAAGGCGAGGTCAGTACAGGCGCATCAAAGCTGGGACCGAGAGACTGAAAAACAGCTTCTTTCTCAAGGCCATCAGACTGTTAAACAGCCATCAATAACATTGAGTGGCTGCTGCCAACATACTGACTCAAATCTCTAGCCACTTTAATTATAAAAAATT
Source organism: Oncorhynchus keta (assembly GCF_023373465.1). Classification (NCBI taxonomy): domain Eukaryota; kingdom Metazoa; phylum Chordata; class Actinopteri; order Salmoniformes; family Salmonidae; genus Oncorhynchus; species Oncorhynchus keta. Next base: position 24,421,712 of record NC_068431.1, read on the forward strand.
GGATGTAATAAATGTATCAATAGTCACTTTAAACAATACCACTTTATATAATGTTTACATACCCTACATTACTCATCTCATATGTATATACTGTACTCTATACCATCTACTGCATCTTGCTTATGCCATTCGGCCATCGCTCTTCCATATATTTATATGTACATATTCTTATTCATTCCATTACACTCGTGTGTATTTAAAAAAAATATATATATATATTTCACCTTTATTTAACCAGGTAGGCTAGTTGAGAACAAGTTTCATTTGCAACTGCGACCTGGCCAAGATAAAGCATAGCAGTGTGAACAGACAACACAGAGTTACACATGGAGTAAACAATTAGCAAGTCAATAACACAGTAGAAAAAAGGGAGTCTATATACATTGTGTGCAAAAGGCATGAGGAGGTCGGCGAATAATTACAATTTTGCAGATTAACACTGGAGTGCATTTATACGGAGACTTGATTACACACAGGTGGATTGTATTTATCATCATTAGTCATTTAGGTCAACATTGGATCATTCAGAGATCCTCACTGAACTTCTGGAGAGAGTTTGCTGCACTGAAAGTAAAGGGGCTGAATAATTTTGCACGCCCAATTTTTCAGTTTTTGATTTGTTAAAAAAGTTTGAAATATCCAATAAATGTCGTTCCACTTCATGATTGTGTCCCACTTGTTGATTCTTCACAAAAAAATACAGTTTTATATCTTTATGTTTGAAGCCTGAAATGTGGCAAAAGGTCGCAAAGTTCAAGGGGGCCGAATACTTTCGCAAGGCACTGTATTTAATCCATTTTGAATTCAGGCTGTAACACAACAAAATGTGGACTAAGTAAAGGGGTATGAACACTTTCTGAAGGCACTGTACATACACACAAACACAGACACACAAACACAAACAGTGTCACGTTCTGACCTTAGTTCCTTTGTGATGTCTTTGTTTTAGTATGGTCAGGGCGTGAGTTGGCTGGGCAGTCTGTTCTTTTTTCTATGATTTGGTATTTCTGTGTTTGTCCTGGTATGGTTCTCAATCAGAGACAGCTGTCAATCGTTGTCCCTGATTGAGAACCCTACTTAGGTAGCCTGTTTTCACCCTTTCAGTTTAATTTTGTTCTCTTGTTGGTTTTTGTATTTGTGTTCTGAGTTCTATTAAAGAATATGAACGTTTACCACGCTGCGCATTGGTTCTCACCTTTCACCACAGACAACCGTTACACACAGGAGGACAACAAAGGGCCAATTAATATCAGGACCTGTATTTTTATGGAGTTGAAATATAACACCCAAATAGACAACAAAACTAGCCTGGTAGAATGGTAGGGACAAAATACCCCTGTCCCAAAGCAGCACTGATCAGTGCCTGTCAATTATTGCAATAGAAGACCAAATACTAACTGGACCAACTAAGAGGAAAATGGCTACACCATAAACCACAACATATGTGCCAGTTGGTTGAGAACCCAATTGTCACGGTTTTCTAATGGTGAAGGAGAGTCGGACCAAACTGCAGCGTGTATATTGTGATCCATGTTTAATCACACAAACATAACACAAATCCAAACCACAATGAAAACCGAAACAGCCTAAACTGGTGCAAACTAACACAGAATAAGGACGTCAAGACAATCACCCACAATACAACCAAAGAATATGGCTGCCTAAATATGGCTCCCAATCAAAGACAACGATAAACACCTGCCTCTGATTGAGAACCACTTCAGACAGCCATAGACTCTCCTAGAACACCCCACTAAGCTACAATCCCACTAAGCTACACACCACATACAAAAACCCATGTCACACCCTGGCCTGACCAAATACATAAAGAAAAACACAAAATACTTCGACCAGGGCGTGACACCAATGTCCGAAAGATTTTTGCATTTAACAAAGAGCACCCCTCAAATATTATAGAATGCACAATGCATATCAATGGAGAATTTCCTGTAGTCAATGCAAAAATACAAAGGCAAGCATAAAAAGAATCATAAAAAGTCATAATATTATTCAATAAACATCAAAGGCTTTTCTAAATTTGGAGGAGCGTGGCTGCAAAGGGTGACAATTGTACTATTTAATCAGATTCAGGGAAGTGTATAATATTACTGTAAAGACCACTCCTTTTTCAAATTCAATTTTCCAACCAGGTTAATTTCTATTATGAGCCATAAAATCGGCCGACATCATATTGACTCAAAGCCAGTCAGTGGCTGAATCCCAATTTGACACCATTTACCCCTAGTATAGATATGAAATCCATATCTGGTCGAATTTGATGCGATTGAGTCCTATACCATCCACACTTGACCTGATAGTACATTGGGAGCCATAACCATCCCATATCTGCTTTGTGATCAGATGATAGTTTTGGAATGTGTTTAAATGTCACACAGTCAGCTCACTGTCAAATCTAACAAATGCTCTACTACGTGACCTGATACAGTATGTCCATATTTGACATCATAATAGCCCTGATACACCCTAGACCACCACATCGTCAAATGAAATGTTAATCAAATCAAACAGTCGAATCCACCATGTGTTGTGTGTGTGTGTGCGTGCGTGTGCATGTGTGTATGTGTTGGAGTGTCAGTGTAAGTATGTGTGAGTGTGTGGGTAGAGTCCATTGTGTGTGCATAGAGTGCAAAAAGGTTCAATGCAGATAGTCTGGGTAGCTATTTGGTTAATTCTTATGGCTTGGGGGTAGAAGCTATTCATGGTCCTGTTGGTTCCAGACTTAGCCTCATGGTCATAACCTTTATTTGTTTTCAGGTAATCAGGGAATTTGGGGAATTTTGTTTAAGTGTAAGCTGTATAAGAATATGACTCAATTCCTTGAGGTAAGCACAAATCTACAAGTGATTAAACTTTTACCAATCCAACCATTTCAGGTTAGTGGTTACTTTTCGGAGGCATTCGAACAGGGGGATGTCTAGCTATTTGGCCAACCAGGTATCACAGGTTGACTTGAGAGTTGATGTTTGTCCACCTTCTTCCAAATGTCTATGGATGAAATTAAGTTAAACACCAGTTTTTGACATTAAAGTTGAGATACTGTTACCAAAAACACTTGAGTCGGACTGGGGTTTTCAAATTCCGTTATGTTATGGGATACGTTTTAAAACAGGTTTACGTTTAGGAATGAATTCCGAGAAGTTAAGGGTTGGTTTAGGAAAGGCTTGAAACAGAAGAAAAAAAGAATGCCTAGCACTTGGATTGAACACAGAACCCTCGGCACCGGAGCGCTCCACCATCCCTGTCAACAATGCACGAGCAAGCCGCCAGCTTACTTGAAGGTAATAGGGCTCAGAGTTGCCCCTAGTGGCTGGTTTTGAAGGCAATTGTAGAGCTTCTATGGACCTGGATGGATGTCTAACTTCGGCTTCAAACTAGAGTGATCTCCCTGATGTGGCAGGAACTTTGGGTTCGATCGCTGAGCCTTCCCACCAGGGGCTTCGTGCTCCTTGAGAGCCCTGGCTGAGGAAAGGCTAAAGATGTCATCGATAATTCTCGACACGAACCCGGGCAGCAATCGTTAGCTCGTCTGATAACAGTGGCTAATTTATACAAGCGTCTAGGGAGTCCAGGCTATTGATGAGGCTGGCTGGGGAGGGGGAAAGCACCGTGGTGTCTAGCTGCTCATGTAGCTGACCACCTCCGAATCTCTCAGATTCTGTTTCTTACTCAATGTGACTGAAAACAGATACACATAGCCATGTATGTCACACTCTCTTTCACACTCTCAGTCACACTCTATCTTTCTCTCTCTCTTTTTCTCTAACACATACACACACACACACACACACACACACACACACACACACACACACACACACACACACACATAGACACACAAATACACATTCTTATTCCTCTTTTGCTAATACTAGGCCCGGATTCTACCAAATGTGAGTTACAGTATTTAAACAATTAACTCCCACACCAAAAACAAACAGTCAGAAGAAGTGTTAGTAAAAAAATAGTGGGAATGTTTGAAGTTGAAAGACATCTCCATTGATGTGTCTGACACACAGTGATTCGGCGCTCTTGAACAGTGCTCAGCTAGGTTTCCCAGCAAACAGAAAACAGGTGATGCCTGCAGTCAAGGGGATGTGGTCAGATGAGTGTTTACAGCACACACTTCATCCAAATACTCTTTGGCTCTACGAAAAAGGCTGGGAAGGAATTAAGGAAACCATGTGTTGGAGGATGTTGCGTGAGTCCTTCCAACACACACATACTGAGAAACTATCAACAGCACAACACAGACTTACTTCAAGATCGATCCCACATATGATTGTTTCATGCTGCACAATGCCAGACTCTGATGTCAAGAAGAACATGTTGGAATGTGGCAGTTTAAAAGGGATTTTGAAGTTAGTGTGCCATGCTCCGATTTCAACTACGCATTCAGGATCATAAAGGAGAAAACCACTCTGCGAGACAACCACCACAACATTTGTTTGAGCCAAAGGGTGCCATTTCAGAAACTGAAATCCCCCCCCCCCCTTTTCCCATTTGAGTTTCCTGGTGACGGAGATGAATAACATTTGTATCGGAGGTCACACCTAGCCCAAATATCATGCATCGTAATGTCCTGAGTTATAGCAATAGCACAGATGAAGAAATAAATGAGGTATTCTGAATATGGGTATCCAATCACTGCTCATTCGTAGGGGTAGATTTGCAATGCAAAGGGAAGAGAAGGGGAGGCCTTGGTGGGTATTCAACATGTTAGAGGGAAGGCCTTGGCAGGTGGTAATGATGGGTACCACACACACACAAACACACATACACCACACCGTAGAGCCCGAGGCGGGTGGGCTCAACAGTGGTCCTCTGGCCACATGGCCCCAGGCTAGGAAGAGGCTCACACATCACAGGGCCCAGCCTTCTTCTCCCAATCCACCTCATTAACCTGGCCAAGCAGCAGGTAGAACCACCTCAACCAGCACCTCTACCCGCCGCCCACGCTCCTCTCTATCCATAACTATACTCATCAACCTCTCCTAGTCTTCTTACTTAGCATTCATCCTACTATCCTTCACACAGACATAATCCCTGGCTGTGTATTTCCGCTTTCCATGTTATCTGTTATTTGTAGCTTGTGAGTTGTGGAAACACTTTGTTGTTTTTATGTATTTTTGTTTTGTTGCTTTTTGCACGTAGCACACTTTTCTGCGTGCTACGTGTTGCTAGTCCTATGTTATATATACATGCTCTGCATGTGCTCACTGCTATTTTGTTATTGTAATTGTTTTTAATAACTTTCCCAGGGACTGTGGTTTAAACTTTTACTGAAAAGTTGATAAACGTCCCTGTAAATATTTTTAAATATACTCAAACACAAACACAGAAACATACACAAAAACATACACAGACAAACACGCACACCTCAATTGGGATGGTTTCGATGCTGTGGCTTGGTGAAGGCCACTCATAGACATTGTTATAGACATAAGTTCAGCAGAGGTCACTGCACAGATACTCCTGAGGGAAAGACTCTGTTGCGGATTGATTTATAGTGAGAATACCATCGTTTTGATTTGTTTTTGCTTTAAATGGTGATATTGTGCCGATCAATTAACTATGTCTGAAAAGTTTGCAAAGTGTCCATTGAATTTTGGGAATGTTGAGCAGATGAGATGTAGACGGTGTTTGTGTGCGTCTATAAGTTGTTGTAAGTGTGCATAAATGCATTTATAAGTCTGGTGACTCACAGAAAGTGTTTCTGAATGTTTACTCCTCACTCTTTCATACAAACCAGTCAAAAGGACCTTATTTAGTAGATTTTGTGATAATGTCCTTCATATATTTAAATGTGCCAAATAAACATACATAACACACTACCATTTCCCAGGAGTACAGGAGTGTTGAACACACACAGCTTTTTCCATCCACATTCAACCGCATCAGTCGCCCAATCTGACTACAATTCATGATTTATTTGTTTTTATGCAAATTGTTGTTTGGATATTACAGATTACAGTATCACAACAGGCCGTCATTGTAAATAACAACTTGTTCTTTAACATTTAATGGGGAATGGAATTATTTTATATTCCTGGGTGGGGTGGGGGGGGAGTTGACAGAGACAGAGACGTTGGGCTGGAGGGAATGGGGAGTTGGGGGTGTAGGCCCAAATCTATTTTTTATTTATTTTTTATATACTGTACAATTGTATTATTACAAAATAAACTAATAAAAAGAGCAATAAATGAGTTCCAAATCTCTGCTAATAACTGCACATTTTCAGTTTTCCCCTCCCCACTCAGACCACCCCCAGACAGTCCTAGCAAAATTCTTGCTTGAGACATTGCCATTTGCTAAGAAGCTATTTTTGTTCCATTTTTTTATTGAAACAATCACAGTAAGGTATTTAATTGTTACTCAGAAATGATTTTATATTTAGATTTAAAAAATGGCTGCAATGGATCTTTAAAAAGGTTTGCCACAGTTTTTTGACAGATAGGTCAAATGTGTATTTGTTTCTTCAGCGGCAAAGCTTATGGAGAGAATATCATTAAATATTGATATACTGTATCTAGCAGGTGAACTATGGTATGAGAACAATGTAATTCCAGAGCTCTGTTGATGACACTAATCAAAATAGCCTGATTATTTTAGAAAAGATTGCCATTTTCAATCAGACTTCCTGTGCTCTGTCTGTCAGAACAAAATAAATACATGCATTAGCCAGCCTAATAACGACTAATCTAATTGGTGTTCATTGTGCATTGACATTATTTTCCAGGTGAACTGGAAAACATTCAGTATAGCCTATTTCCCTTTCTGTTTGAAACTCTAAAGCACTAAGGCTTCTTCCTTGTATTTGTAGGCAATTGCTTTTCCCCCCCTCCCTTGCTCCCTCAAATACTTTCAGATCCAGTCAAACTTTGATGGACTTCCATTTGGAGACCTTCATTGCATCCTCCTACACACCACAAAACGTTTATTCTGTGCGTTGTACTAAGTCGTCTCTTGATGTTATTAGTCCAATGCAGGGCAGGGCAGAGCAGATGAGAGCAAGCAGCGTATCGCACAGTTGACACACAATAGTTTTATTTCCTATTTGAGCTGATAAAAATTGGGATATTGAAGGCTGAAATTGTGCCTGAAATTGGAACTCCTGAGCTTGGCGAGAGGAGAGTAATCTTCAAGAGTTTGCTGTCGTCTAATGGTTTCCGCTGCCCTCTCTCTCTTCTTCTTCCATTCTCATGTTCACCAGCGATACGCCGATGGGAACATTGTGTTGCTTATCTGCTATTGCATCTGCAAGGCCTTTTTAAAATGGATACTTCCTTATCGGTGGACGTGTGAGTGAGTGAGGTCTGTGTCACTCCGGTTAAACTTTAGGTTGTGGTTGTGGTACATGATTTCCACTGAGGATTTACCCAGGTGTTTTACCCTGTTTCCATCTACATAGGCCGGCACCCGTGTTTAACTGGGCCATGGTTCTGGCAGACCTGCTCCTGAGAGGGAGAGGCGAATCGGGAGGGTTTATTCCACCCAAAACCTGTCCACGTTAAGCAGATCATTAATTATTAAACAAGTGAGGAGTTTTTGTATGGGGGCAATAAAAGTGTTGAATTTAGTCAATATGTTGGTAGAACCAGGACGAAAGTAACACTTTGTTTTTTTCCTAATTACTCAGAGATCGATAAAGCTAGATTCACCATATTTTAAGACAAACAACTTACATGTATATACTGTATGTCCTCTAACATTAGCAACTGTCATTTCATTTCTAGGGTAAATTAGTTTAAATTAAATAGACAAAGAACTGAACTAACGCAACATTACTCGTGTACCTACCAGCAGTAACACAGCCTTGGGATGGAAGTAACAGCTGGCAAGAAGTGCACAATATCAGTCTTATCTCCATGTTTCTGGTTTGTAATGCTCATTACTTTCAACAAATGTACTATCAGACATAATTTCATGTTTGTGTCGATTTGAATAATTAATGCTGTAGGTTCGTAGTTTATGAAAATAACCCATGCGTCAACATCGCAATGTTCCACAACCACAATATTTTGGACTTACAATATTAATCTGACTAAATGGATCACATAATAGCTATATTAACCATCATTTGCTCATCTCACTTTAATGGGAATGTAGTAGGAGATGTTGTTAACCATTTTTAATGACTGTTCATGCTTAGCTCTACCAATCAGGTGTGCTCCAGCTGTTCTTGTCATGCGCGCTCCTCATGTCTTGATAGAATAAACGTCATTATTCTCTTCACAAATGACAAACTCATCATGCTTATCACGTTTCCATGGCTTGACATAAGGTAATTGACCACCAGAATCATGACGATATATGTGTTTAACCACTAACCTGTCAATAAAAGCTTAGCATGTGAGAAGCTGATCCATCAAATCAATTGATTAAGGCATGATTCTAATGATGTCATATCCACTTTTCAAACATTCAGCTACTTGTTGATATTTTTCTAACATTATAAAAGTTTTAGCCTGTGCTTAAACATATTTTTATTTTTATTCCAGTTCATGAGTTTACATTGTTTTACTTTCGTCCCACCCATCTCTCATGTAACTACTCCCAGCTAAAACCCAAGACAAGCTAGTTAGCATGACACTTGAAACTTATTATTTAGTCACTAGATGGATTAAGAAAATGACATAATGTATGTTTCGAACATTAAACAACTAAATACAACTCTAAACAGAAAAACACTTCCGGGTCCTATTTTTCTTACTCAAATCGCTCAAAACCATGTTTTGTTGATAACTGGGCAAAACATGGTCAGACTGCAGTTTTTTTGCAGGGAGGTCGTCCTCCATATTAGGAACGTGCTGACTTCACTACGTCATTCTAGCTTCTGTGTTATCTGAGAAAATGGGGGTGTTACTTTTGCCCGTGTTACTTTCGTCCCAGCTCTCCCCTAATGATATAGGTTTTTTAGGTTTTATTTATTTGCACCAAAGAAAAGAAGTGAAAGAAAAAAACATGTAAAAGTGGGAAGGTGAGGTTAGAAGCCCAAAAGAGTTTATATGAAAACCACACCACAAATATAAGTACATTAAAAAAGATGGTTCAATCAGTTAAACAAAGCATATTATTTATAATTGAATATGATTTACTCAGTAAACAATAAAAAACATGTTTGATTATGAGTGTATCCATGTGTGTGTGAGAGTTAGGCTACCTGGAGGGGATTATTGGGTAGTCTGGCTCATCAGGCTGACCCCCAGTCTTCACTTGAAGTTATTGAGGGATGAGGTTTTGGCAATGTGAAGATAAGAATTCTAGAGTATGGTACCTCTGTATCTGATAGAAAATGGACTATATGTTGGTGCAAAGGTTTAGAAGGTGAAGGTTATTACCGTGTCTTGTGTTATATAGATGGATTTCAGAATGAACCTGGAAGGATCCATTGAAGGGTTTAGGTAAACTGTCTGGGAGGTATGAGTAATTGTAGATGAAAGTGCATAATTGGCTTACATTAGTGTCGTAAATAGACACGATATTGAGTTTCTTAAACAAAGGTGCAGATGGAGCCAGGTAATTAGAGGAGGTGGCTGGACATTGTATTTGTATTTTTTTATGATGAGTAATTTGTGTAGGTTGGAGGCAAATGTACTGGCCCAGACAATATTACAATATGTGAGATATGGGTAAATTAAGCCATAGTATAGAGTTAGGAAGCAAGCCTGATGAACCAAACCACTAATCTTTCTGTTGATACCAACATATTTCATCTCTTTGCTAGAGACAAATTCAATATGATCTTTCCAGTATAACTTTTCATCAATTAGAACTCAGAAGAATCTGTAGATGTGACTCGTTCCATTTCCGCAAGGTCCTTGATATTGATTAGGAATAACAAAGGTCCAATGTAAGTGTGATGAACGTGACATCCCGGCAACTTTGAGAAAAATATCAGACACCTAATTTGCATAGGGAGCGATACGTCACATTTTCTGGCCTATCAAGACAGGATCGAACTCCCTTGGCTGTGAACCTCGCAGCTCTGCTTATAAAAGGAGAGACTAGCGAATGCAGCAAACCCAGTCTTATCTCGTTGAAATATTCTCCAATGGATTCAGAGCTGTCAACAAGAAACAGTAGAAAATAATTTTGTAGAACTGAAATGAGCTATTTCTCTTGGTCACAGAGGGACAAAATGACCTCGTGCTTAAAGCTGAAGTTATAACGAGTCAGCAGGCATGCGTCGCTCAGAAGATGCTGGCAAAAAAAATACTCTGTCATTAATTATATGAAATTATGCCAATTTTGTACTGTCACTAAGAAAGATCATATTTATTTTACAGTTATAAGAACGGTGAAATAGTCATTTATAATTGGATTATTACTACATTTAGAAAGCTTTTAAATAATTTTAAGTCATATTCCCCCAGTTTTGTTGAATAGGGGAAAAATCTACATATGACTGTTCATATTTTCATGTTTTTAAAATATTTGTATTTGAGATTGTGTCCTTAAAAGTGACTACACCTCAGCAATTTATTTAAAAAATGTATACATTAAAGGTGAGATTTGAATCTTTCTGGCAGTATAAGCATTACTAGGTTTTGTTTATGGTCCTCTCATGATAAAACATTGATTTTGGGTATGTCTATTTAGGCAGAAATCTACATTTTGACCTTTAACATTTAACACCTCAAAAAGCAACTGTTTTGATGATGCAGAGGTTGTTGATTCTGCTCTTCACAAGTCTTCACTGTCCGTCCTAGCTATGGAAACACAAGTTCCACAGCATAACATAGGGGTGTATACATTAGTGTAACACTGGTGTTACAGTTGAAAGCAGCACAATGCATGACTCCATGTCCTGTGTCCTTAGTTCAACAGGTTTTAGAGTGTATATTAGCTATACATCACCTAAAATTGACACTGAGGGTAAATCCAGAGTTTACGAGGTTGATGAGAGTCTCATAGTTCGTGAGAGACTCATAGATAGCTTTTAATAGTTTGTTGTTCAAACCATTCTGCCTTTACAGACGTTTTTGTAAAAAAAGACCACGCTCCAGCTCAGCCCCCGTTAACCACACAGACTGATACAAACGGATAGAATAGACGGATCCAATGGAACAACCCAGAAGTCTGAAGACCAAACAGACAATGTTTAAAAGGGGTTAGAAGTCCTAAATCATGCCAGTGCGACGGTGGGACTCATTGGGTTTAGAGCACCTAGTCATCTGTATGCTGAGGATTCCATCCCTCTATCCCTCTATCCCTCTATCCCTCCCTCCCTCTATCCCCCCCTACAAAGGAAAGGACAGGCGAGTGGGAATATTTGAGGAGAACAGAGGGGGGCTAATGAGTGGGGGGATTAACAGGTGGGGGGGGGTGTAGAGAAGGTAGAAGGGTTGGACGGGCAGCCGTGATTGTCAGTAGATTCCTGGCAGAGAGGGTTCAGGGAGATGGGGAGGGGTTTAGGGGGGTTCCATTTCAAAAAAGACGCTTGAGAGTAGAGAGGGGCGGGAGTGAGGGGATGCTGGGGTAGGGACTTAGCCTGGGATGAGGACCCCTCGTCAGAGTCTGGTAGAACCGCAGAGGGCGGTCATACTAATATAGCATGTGGAGGAACCAGGGCAAGGTGGATGACATGTGGAGAGGTGGTCGAAAGATAGACCTTCACCTCATGAGGGTGTTCCTTTGCAATGTGGGTTTGGACCTGTGAGGAAACCGAAGGGTAACCAACTCAGGGTTGAGTTAAAGGGGGGACTGGTGCACAGTCTAAAAACTGTCTGAAAGATACAGTAGCTAGGCTACGGAATATGCTAGCTAATTGAAAACCAGTTCATAGATGCTTCCTTCAGAATTATTGGAAAGTGAACGACAATTATCCCTATCTCCAGTTTCATCCCCTGCAAAAAGGAACAGCTTCCCTAATTGTATCTCTTAATCCAGATGTATTTTTCCCATAAAATGGAAATCTGATAACTGTTCCAAACTCTTCCCAATTTAACTTGCTGATTGATACCCTTTAAAAAAACCTTTGTGACCATTATTAGAAACGATTGTAGTGGGTATACAGTAAGTGGAGTGTCAGGGGCATATGGAGAGCTGGGAGAGACGTCTCGGACACAAACCAAGCAATAGAGCTCTGAAATGAGAGGGGCCACTAATGAGGGAGATGCTGGTGTTTGCTGCTCTTGGCAACGACAGCTGATGTTTGTCTTTGTGTCGGGGCAGGAGCCAAGCCGAATGGAATCCTTGGAAACACCAAACAATCCAATATTACATTTCCTCTCTCAAATGCCACAGGGAGTGGAGGGGAGCATGTGTGGGAGATAGAGAAAAAACTAGAGAAAGAGAGAGAAAGGTAGTGGGAGAGGAAAAGAGTAGTAGATAAAGAAAGAAAGCGAGGGTAAGCGATGTAGAGAAACAAGTCAGGAGATAAAAAAGAGAGGACAGCACCCAACACCAGAGAGAACAGAGAGGATGAGTATTACCAATGTTGTTTTAAAATGTAAAAAATAAAAACTCCCACAGAGCTCCTTGCTCTGCTATCATGAGTCAACGATCAAAACTGAATTGGTGAGCTGCTGCAGGTGCATCAACAAGTCTCTCCATCTGCATCAGCCTCCGCCGAGGATAATACGTATGTGAGCCAATCCACAGGAGAGTCCCAAATTAAATGTTGCCTACATCCCCTTCCACTACCTTCAAGTCTGCAAAGTCAAAACTCCCTCCTTTCTCTGCAACACATAACTATTTACTTTGCCGAAATGCTCATCAAGGCTAGTATGTCTGCATCGAAGCCAGAGCTGTGTGATCCCGGTTACATGTGTAGCCTAGCCTCCGTGGCTGGCGGTGCAGGTGGGAATGGTATAAGCCAGAAATTACAGTCTAAATACCCTGTGTGATGAAGACTTGGGGGTTGTCTGTTTCAAACATATATGGGCATAGTCCAGGGTATAACCTAGAAATCTTATCTCTCCTCTGGGCTTTTAGAAGCATTTGGAAGGTGATGAAATAGGGCCTTTCCCAGGCCGTCACCAGGGTCCTATTTATTTGTGCACAACGTAGCAAAAACGTTTTACAACGGAAAGCGAAAAACAAGCGTTTCTTATTGGCCAAGTTCAGGTAGTTTCTCCCCGTTTCGGTCCATTTTCTTCAGTTCGGTGCGTAATGAACTCTATCCACTGCTGCCCATAGCTCCATAGTTTTCCTTCTCTCCCTGTAGCCCAGGCCCAGCCCCAGCCAACAGGACATGTGGAGTGCATTAGAGCTCTGAGGACATTGGATCTCCCCCGAGTGGCAAGGCTGGATGGGTGGCCCACTGCAGCCCCCTTTCAGCAACAGGCCCGGCCCTTTGTGATTGATAGGGGGCCCGCCAGGAGGAGTCCTTGCCTACTTAACACTTACACACACCGTGCATGCCACAAACTGCACACACTAAACACTCAAGTACAATACACTGCATACACCACATTATACATTGAGGGTACATACATGTTATGTAAATGTACTATTATATTTATCACTCAATTAAGTGAACACTACAAATGGCAGAAAGTGTGCAGTTAACACCCATGGGCACATTGCACACAGTTAACACTTTTACAGTGTTGCACATATCACTCATTGCTCCATTCCTGCTCTCTCACCACTCATGCACGCACACAATACAACACAAAGAACTTGAAATAAAGTATTATCATTAAGAGATTAGACGTTCTTCACAATGTTGCAAAACCATATTTTGGAGTCTTAATCTGAGTTCAACTGCACCTACTCTTGACTAGAACTTCGGGGTCATTATTCGTCACATACAATATATACAGTACCAGTCAAAAGTTTGGACAAACCTACTCATTCCAGGGATTTCTTTATTTTGACTATTTTCTACATTGTAAAATAATAGTGAAGACTATAAAACTATAAAATAACACATACGGAATCATGTAGTAACCAAAAAAGTGTTAAACAAAGAATGTGCAAAGCTGTTATCAAGGCAAAGGATGGCTACTTCTTAGAATCTCAAATATGAAATATATTTTGATTTGTTTAACACTTTTTTGTTTACTACATATGGGTTGTTTCATAGTTTTGATTTCTTCACTATTATTCTACAATGTAGAAAATAGTCAAATTAAAGAACAAATGTTGAATGATTGGTGTGTCTAAACTTTTGACTGGTACTGTATAAATAATCCATCTCTACATATGGAAGCAATGTGAAATTATTTTGAGAAACAACATACAATTGATTCACTTCGAGATCATCAAAGCAGTGCCTACATCACTGACATTATCATAAACCATCATCAATGATTCTTAAGCTATTGTAAAATGTCTTCCCTATAAGTTTTCAGTATTCTTGACAGTGAGAACTTTTTTCAAAGAGGAATAAATTGCCCTCGCCTGATTTGCCATTTAAAATAAATTGCAGCGTCGGCCCAAATTTGCAATTCACAGGAACTTCTCTGCGGTGTGCCACGCACGACACAGACAAGGTTAATCCATATTTTACATTTGAATATAAGATGGAAGCGAAAGAGAGATAGAAGAGAGAAGGGGAGCTAGGTGGCTCCATCAGCCTCCATGCCAGAAGACGAGGGGAGAAAGGTAGACTGAGACAGACCAAGGCATACCGAGAAGAAAGGAAAGAAACAGCCGACATTTAGAGTAAATGGCATCCAAAACCCACTCCAATTATCTTTGCCAGCCATGCCAGCGAGACTGACTTAATTAAATGACTTGAGAGGGACGGGAACGGAAGGAGCCGCCAGTGATTAAGGGGGCAAGGCAGGTACGTATCAGCTGCGAGCACAAAGCTTGGTTGGCAGTCGACTGCCGACCACACTCCCTTTTCAAATCTGACATCATAAGAAAATAAAGAAATCATAAGAAAAAAGAGAGGCCCTTGTCGTTTGGAGCCATGTAATTGCACTATTCAAATCAAATGTTTCTATCATCGTTCACATATTCTAAAGAAGAAATGTATTTATATATATTTTTTTAACTGATTTTATTCCCCCTCCAAATCCCCCATAATCCTCGTGCCTTTCTGAGGCTGCCTCTGACGGTGACCTTTTCGCAGGGAGCCTGTTACCATAGAAACCGACAGTGCAACCCCGCCGTTCTTTCTATGTTTCTGTCACTGTTTGGGTAAAAAGTGTTGACCTTGAGGTAAATAACAAGCATTATTTTCCCCTCCCTCTAAGACAAGTGTTGTTTGTGTGTCTTACATGTCAAGCTACAGTTGAAGCTTGGTGGACTCTACATGTAGAACATGAAAATATTTCATGTACCATAACAATAGATGGTTTGATTCTCAATTTCCCTTTGTCTTAAACTGATTTACATGTATTATCATCAGAAGGTCCACAAAGCATGCCAAGCATTTCTCCTTTCACTTAAAGCGAAACCTTAATCAGCAGATACGGTGGTTCAAGTGGCACTGCGTCTTCTCTAACACCTGTTACTCTTTCCGTTACTGTTTCTATTGTCTCCTGTGCTGATTTGAATCTTGGAGATGTTGTTTGTACATAAGGATGGTGGGTGGAAGCTTTATTCTTATGTTTTTGTGTGAACACAGAAATATATAACAATTAACAAGTTGATAGGCATTGCCTACCACAGTGTACATAGCTTTTGATGTGGTCTGCAGTTTGAGAATAACAGTGTAGGCATAACCTCATTACTGAAGTTAGAGCAACAAACTTATCTGGACCAGCAGAAATCAAATGAAATAACCTTACTTTGCTTGAAAAGACGGAGTTTATTGAAATACAACGTATTTCAACGTACAACGTATTTTATAAAATAGCATTTATTTTCATAGAATATAGCTTGCTCGTTGCTGGTGTAATATAACAAAAATACTCAACATTTTGGCAAAGGGATGGGGATTTTTTGTTCTAATCATCACTGGTTGGACTGTTGAATACAAGACGGCACCCAGGGACATTTTTTAAGTCTTACATATAGTGTTTCAGTCATTCGAACGCTGCCTCTGAGTTCTGGAGGCGGAAGATCAGGCTCCCACCATAGCCTCACTCCCTGTGGGGAATAACTGAGCTAGGTGAAGGGTTGAAGAGAGATTGAAAGAGAGAAGGAAGGGGAGAAGGAGGAGGGGGTTGGGTTAACATGACAACTGCTGTTTTGTCAGGGCTAAAACCAAGCTTCTCTCTCACTCCCTCCCTCCCACCCGCCTCTCCGGATCCTCTTTCTCTCCCTCCCTCCGTCCCTCTCTCCCTCCTCTCCCCATCCCTCACTCCCTTCTATCCACTTCTCTCTCTCTCTCCCGCTCCCTGTCTCCCCGCTCGGGAGCGCTCTCATTCCCCTGTTTTGTGCTTAGAGGCGAGCCATAGAGCTTCTCTCATCTCAGTGGCAGGATTTTTCTCAGGGCTCTAGATCCTCCGCCAGTTGCCGTGGAGACCGCCATACCACAGCTCTGACCCTGGAGGTTTGGGCCTGTTTTACTCCCAGCAGGAGCTACTGGCAGCTGGAGAACAGCTGTTACTACCAGGACCAGGGCTAAATCGGCTGCAGGACCCAGCACAGGCCTACAACTACCCAGAACAAACACTGGGTACACACACTGAGTACACTGTCTGGTGTGGATGAAGACAAAGAATATGTGGAAGAAAAGCAAGAGAGTAAAGTTGGACTGGAAGTTTTTCAGGAGGCCAGGAAACTTTGAATCGTTCAATTGTCTTTTGAGAGACTTTGCTTAGGACAAGTCAGTCAGTTAGAAACATGTCGTTTATGATCCCAAACAGTCGTGTATTTTGTGCAAATCACAATTTCTCATTTCCTGTGAATGGACTGAGTAGCCGAGATATTTGAATGGCGACAGAATGGAGCAAGGTCAGATTAGTAGCTGATGTTCACTTTACAGTATCCATTACACACTGGGTCTAAATGCTCCTGCAGGTGAACACTTAGCTTTATTCACCGTGTAATAGATTTTGGCAGGACCCTCTTACAGAAGAGCCAAAAGGCCCATTGAGCTGAATCCCACAGCAGGCCAACCGTAGCAGAATTAAGATGGCGCAGAGGATTAAAGTATGGGCAACTGATCCGCAACCGCAAGCGTCACAATGTAACAATTCCTATAGGGGTTCTCCAAAATGGTATACAAACTTCACATGCATACCAAGGGCAGACTGATGACAGACGAGGGAATATTCAAATCCATTTCATTGGCATCTGTACCAAATACATACATACTGTATACATTCTGTACATGTCTGGGTTGGAAAACATCTTAACACGAGATGCATCACATTGCTGCCTATCGGCAGTGATTGGCTATCTCACTCATCTCCATTCCATAGATATCATCTGCACATTGAAGAAGTTATCATATCTTTTTCCCCTATAAAATACATAAACCGAACACTTGCAAAAGTATTTTAACAATATGTACAAAACCAAACACTGCTGCTGTTAAATTCTTGTAGCACTTTGTGTGCCCTCTTTTTGAGTTGAGCACTTTCCTTGTTTCAGAGTACATCAAACACTGCCATATCCCCCACTGCACAGATGCACGAATGCTAACTCAATCTCAGCGCAGCACGTTTGATGCCTCAACTGGGTTAAAACCAGGGCATTGTCTGTCTGGAAGTTTCACCAGTACTATTTTTTTAAATGACTTAATATACTGAATTAGTTAGTGTCTGTATCTGTTGTACATATAGCTGATGGAACTGTGATATTACCAACTTGACTCGGTATTGATCTGCTTAAAATCGAGAGAGAAGATTGCAAGTGAAATAATGTTTTTTCTGTGTTAAGTGCTACATAATTACAGGCTAGAATACTTTTTAACAAAGACAAATAAACATTCTGAAAAAAACTTGAATTTTTACTATAATTGAAATACAATGACACAAGTGGAAGCCCACAGACTTTCTATAAAACCTTCCACCCTCCAGGCCTTTCAATAACACTATAATGTTTTACAGGGATGGGGTGGGGGGTTGATGGTGTGGTGAGGTGAGGTTATAGTTGTAGTGTTTTGCTGCCTATGCAGGGAGCTACGTCGCAGAGTCTTTCGGCTCTTTCTCTCCATCTGTTTTGTTTTCCTTCCATCGTCCCTTTATGATGAGCTGGGTCTTCAGTCCCCCCAATAAAATCCCATTAGCTCTTAATGAAGTCGGTTTCGCAGCCTCTCAGCCTCACCTCATTTAGCACGATTGTCTGGCGGCCATTAGCATGGAGGCAATTACAGCCGCGCAGTGAGAGTAATTGGAAATGCCGACAGGGACCCCAAGAAATGGGGAATAATAAAATAAAAAAATCAAACTAATAAGCTTCCATTCAGATGGAGGGATGGATGGAGGAGGGGGCTGTGGCTAAGTTAAATCAACATAATTAGAATTAGGGTTGCTGGGTAGGTGGGGTAACAAGAGCAGGGTTGGGTAGCTAGCAGGGTGAGGAGATGTAAGGGTTTCACAGGGGGATGATGGTTGAGGTTGAGATGGCAAGAAAGATGGGATGGGAGCTAGCGGGGTTGCTAGTGTGCTAACAGTTATGATTAAAGGCATACAGGTTAACTTGATATTGCCCAACAAAAAGTTGCAGTTGCTATATTTACAGGCGGACTCCAATTTGTTACCTTTTTCCGTTTTTCGTTCCATTATCGAAATGACAGCTAAATCGTTTAATACATTTGGAAAATGCCCTTACCCTAGACGGCACCCTAGGCTCACAGATTATCCAATAATATGGCTTGGTATGTATGGAGGCAGTGCAGGCTAAATTACTTTCTCGAGGGTTTACATTGGATTTCCTTGTGGGATTGGAAATGGCAACGTACACTATTTAATTGTCTGTAAAGACAGTGGGAGGTGTCAGGTGCTTCAATCTAAACTAAACTTAGTTGACTCACCTGAGAGTGAGCATTTTAGATGTTATCTATTTAATGGCTTCCCTCTCTAGATTCAAATCAAATTGTATTTGTCACATGCGTCGATTACAACAGGTGCAGACCCTTCAGTGAAATGCTTACTTAGAAACCCTTAACCAACAATGCAGTTGTAAGAAAAATAAGTGTTAAGTAAAAAATAGATAAGTGAAAAAAATAAAAGTAACAAATCAATAAAGAGCAGCAGTAAAATAACATTAGTGAGGCTATATACAGGGGTACCGGTACTATGCTTTGCTAACCTTGCTATGCATGTGCTAGATACTTCATATGCTAGATACAATTTTGTGAGCAGGAAACTGTACACAAGGTACTCATCGGAGTCCTAATGGCATTCCTTAAACACTTGTATTGACATATCAAAACATTAAACACACAGTTTTGATTCCAACAATGCAACATCAGCTGTAACTAACCCCTGAGATGCTAGTCATTAGCCACATGCTAACACTAATGCTAACAATACAATTCCCTACCACCATTTATTTTGTCCTCCTTGATAAAGAACTTCACAATGGAGAAATTAAATTAAATGAGATTAAGTGAAAGGTCCAGAACATTGGATCCAGTACTTTTGGCACATGGCAAGCCCCGCTTTGTGCCAGATGCCTGGGCATCTTCCCTGGCTCCCTCCCTCCATCCCCTCCCTAAGCTGAGCGACAGGTGGAAGAAACCTGATCACCAAGCACAGGCCTTTACCAGGGGGCACCTCTGCCAGGACCGGGCAGCCTGCCCACACCACCCACAATGGTGAAAGAGGTGGCAGAGGTCTGGATAGAACCAAACCAAAGAGGGAGTTAGGGTGATGCAGGCATGGAGGGGAAGAGGAGACTAGAGGTAGGAGGTGGAACGGGGTTACAATGGAGCCTTTGGCTAGAGAGACTGCGAGGCCTGGCACTGGGTGTGCAGGGCCTAAGCGGGAAACAGGAGGTCTGCTCCCACAATAGTCGGGGAGAGTCTCCTGAGGGGGAATCCACAATAGCAGGACAAATGGCTGCTGTCAACAACGCTCTCAAGGCTCCTTCCAGGCATCGCCTATGTTTAGACCTGGGCCCACCCGGTGACACTTCCCCTCGAACAACACTACACAGTGCTATACAATGCAGGGAGACTTATTGAGATATACACTGGGACTGATAGGGACATTTTGGTTACTGAAACCCCTTTTTATTGCATGTAGTTTTACAGGCTGTTTCCTTGTTAGGAATGACAACAAAGGGAACTACAGGAGAGGAAGACAATATTTGTATTCTTATGCATCTATCCATCTTAGAATTGGTCATACTATATGTGCATATGAAAGCATATATCAATGTCAAAATGTTTTCTATTAATCCATTCAGACCGGTGTGGATTGGGTGAACGGCTGTGCTAATCAGGATAGTAAAGCTGCATGATCGCTGCCCATTTATCGACAAAATAACACATTGATGTGAAGGAATGGAAAGAGCTAGAAAGCCATTGACAGGGTTCATAAGAGACTATCATCAAATATTTTTTATAACTAACCCAAGATAAACCACAGCCTGTCATTTACAATGGGAGCAAATTAATCATAGTGGGCAGAACAAGCAAGGAGGTGGGCAGAGCCAAGCATGAGCTAGCGAGATCCTATTGGTGTGTTCTAGCATGTATTTGCATATTTATGTTAGGGAAAGCCTACTTTGTGAAGTACACATGTGCAATAACTCATTTCGCCCCTTGCACTCCTTCTAAACAATGTATTTTTTAAAAACTTTTGGCAAAGAGTAAAGTCTACAAAATGTAGTCCACTCTGTAAACAGATTCGTAACAAATTCTATACGGACAAAAATCTAAACGCAAAATGAGAACTGTTGCTCCCATGTTTCATGAACTGAAATGTTCCATACGCACAAAAACCTTATTTCTCTAAAATGTTGTGCACAGTTTTGAGGGAGCGTGCAATTAGCATGCTGACTGCAGGAATGTCCACCAGAGCTGTTGCCAGATAATTTAATGTTCATTTTTTTCTACCATAAGCAGCTTCCAACGTCGTTTTAGAGAATTTCGCAGTACATCCAACTGGCCTCCCAACCGCAGACCATATTTATGGCGTCGTGTGGGTGAGCGGCTTGCTGAACAGAGTGCCCAATGGTGGGGGTGGGGTTATGGTAGGGGCAGGCATAAGCTAATGACAATGAACACAATTGCATTTTATTTAAGGCAAATTGAATGCACAAATAAACCATGATGAGATCCTGAGGCCCAATGTGAGGACCATTTTTTTTAAAGGTATCTGTGACCAACAGATGCATATCTGTATTCCCATTCATGTGAAATCCATTTGAAATCCATTAAGGCCTAATAAATATATTTCAATTGACTGATTTCCTCATATGAACTGTAACTGTAAAAAAATTGTTGCATGTACAAATGACTTCGACTAATATGTACCCCTGCACATTGACACAGTACCAGTACCCCCTGTATATAGCCTCGTTATTGTTATTTTATTGTTACTTTTTATTTAATTTTTTACTTTAGTTTATTTAGTAAATACTTTCTTAACTCTATTTCTTGAACTGCATTGTAAGGGCTTGTAAGTAAGCATTTCACAGGAAGGTCTACCAACACCTGTTGTATTCTGCACATGTGACAAATACAATTTTATTTTATTTGATGTTGCGTTTATATTTTTGTTGAGTATAGTTTTGGGAACAGAGAAAATGTACAGAATGTCGCCCAAAATCCATCTCGCTCCATCTCCTCCCACTACCGGCCACTGGGCTTCTTCTCATTGCCATTTGGTGGTGAGTGGAAATGCCAACCGGATGCTTCAGATGTATACAACCGGTGAAACATCTGGCTCATTGTTCTATCTGTGCTATCATCTCATGGCTGCCATTCCACTGAGGAGAGACAGTGGTACCTGGTGCGGATGGCTGCCTCTTCCCTCACACTGAATCCTAGGTAAAAGCCTATAAGGACTATCAGAAATGCAGTCAAGCAGCTTGGCGCAAAATAGGAGGAGCGGAAAGAGCAACACAGGCCTCATCCCGTCAACACCCCCCTCCTCTCCTCTCCCCCTGCCTTCAGAATGAAAATGTTTATTTGTCTAAAAAGATCTATAAAAACAATCGCTCTGTACGATAGGCGAGATGGTGACTCCAGCCATGAGGAGATTTAATTAGCGAAATCTTGTTAGGTCTAACAAAATCAAGCGTAAGACAATCCTCGGCAAGGCTTCGAAGGATCCAGGCGGGAGAGGAGAGGCGGGAGAGAGGAAGCAGGGGCTGGGAGCGATTAGGGCTGGGATGATATGGAAACGGGCAGCACCAATGCACCACTGCTGTGGCGGGAAATGGCTCGGAATACCCAGCTGCTTTCACACTCAATTAAAGAGACTTCCCTCTCTTTCTGCCCTCCACCCTCCCTTCTCATCCTATTCCCCCCTTGATAAAAAATGAGTTCACCTCACTGCTGCCTGTCATTATAGTGTCACGGTAAAGCCCTCGTCTCGAACTCCCCCCACAGCTTCTCTTAGAACTCGTCAACTCCAGTCAATTCCATCCTGGCCCGCTCAGCCATTAAAGACATAAATAGTGTTTTTAGAGTGTATCTGACTGCTATTAAAAACAAGATGGGAAAAGGCCGCATCCAAACTTTGGGAAATGAACTCCCTGTGAAAAGTAAAGACAACTTAAAAAGTCCGATTTGGAAATACAATTTAGCCGGCGTAATTAGGAAGAGGCCTTAAATGATTGATGTTGTGCTACCTCAACCGAACCACGAAGGAGTTGAGTAAATCAAAGAGATTGAACTACTCTTGCATGGCAGTTTGTTTAAGGTAGGAGTTACAATTAATTGCGTGCTCTTAGTCTTAGCCTTTATCATGGAAGATAAAAACACTTGCAGTTGGATTGGAAGAGGCAGTTCGACAGAATTAGATATAACAGATGTTAGTCATGCATATACAACACTTGCCTAAACACTACACTTAGGCCCTGCTAAATAAACCTCTTCTCTAATGGTGCTGTAAACAAACATACAGTATGTAAACATCAACTTTAATGAAGAAGACTTCAATAGTTAATTGTCACACACATTGCACCTAATGTGGATCTCCCATTTTTCTACCGACATTTTCATGAGAGTTTATACTAAACAAAAATAAACGCATCATGCAACAAACCAATTTCAAAGCTGTTACTGAGTTACAGTTCATATAAGGAAATCAATCATTTTTTATTAATTCATTAGGCCCTGATCCATGGATTTCACATGACTGGGAATACAGATATGCATCTGTTGGTCATAGATACCTTAAAAACATTAGGGGCGTGGATCAGAAAACCAGTCAGTATCTGGTGTGACCACCATTTGCCTCATGCAGCGCGACACATCTCCTTCGCATAGTTGATCAGGCTGTTGATTGTGGTCTGTGGAATGTTGTCCCACTCCTTTTCAGAGGCTGTGCAAAGTTGCCGGATATTGGCTGGAGCTGGAACACGGTGTCATACACGTCGATCCAGAGCACCCCAAATATGCTCAAAGAGTGACATGTCTGGTGAGTATGCAGGCCGTGGAAGAACTGGGACATTTTTAGCTTCCAGAAATTGTGTACAGATCCTTGTGACATGGGGCTGTGCATTATCATGCTGACACATGAGGTGATGGAGGCAGATGAATGGCACGACAATGGGCCTCAGGACCTCGTTACGGTATCTCTGTGCATTCAAATTGCCATTGATAAAACGCAATTGTCCAAGGCTTATGCCTGCCCATACCATAACCCCACCACCACCATGGTGCACTCTGTTCACAATGTTGACACCAGCAAACCACTCGCCCACACAAACCGCTCGCCTCTAAAACAACATTGTAGGTGGCTTATGGTAGAGAAATGAACATTCAATTATCTGGCAACAGGTTTTGTGGATATTCCTGCAGTCTGCATGCCAATTGCACCCTCCCTCAAATCTTGAGACATCTGTAGGTGCTGTAATGATCATGCTGTTTAATCAACTTCTTGATATGCCACACCTGTCAGGTGGATGGATTATCTTCGTAAATGAGAAATGCTCACTAACCAGGATGTAAACACAATTGTGTTAAACATTTTAGAGAAATAAGCTTTTTGTGCATATGGAACATTTCTGGGATCTTTTATTCCAGCTCATGAAACATGGGACCAACACTTTACATGTTGTTTTTACATTTTTGTTCAGTGTACATGTAAAATTGGTTTGTAATCGGTTCGTAAATTACATCTGGCACTCTGTTCAGAGGTCCTAAGTGCTCTTGGCAGGCAAACACTATTGGTGTGTTACTTCCCTATTTTAGGACTGTGAAAAGGTGATGGAAAAACTTACAGTTAGTTTGCCCTCTGCAACAAAGCAGTAGTCAATGTTGTCGTTGTCTGCTCTTCCACGCCTTAGTGTCCGGTCCTCCACACAAAGTCTACAAAACAGGAAATATTGTTGTGTGGGTACACATGTATAAAGCCACTTCTTAACATACAGTATATCCCACATACTGTACACATGAGTAAGCAAAGTATTTTATTGTAATTCTGCAATGATAGTGGTCCACGGATATTTCTTATCTTTACAGTATTGTCATGAAAATACCCTCATATTATGTGTGTAAATATGTTGAATATAGAATTTCTTGGCTGTAAGGACCCTTTGTCTCTGTGAGATAAACTCCTTTGTGCCTAGTACTTCCATAGGCTCTTGGACTCCCCAAGTTTCAAGGAGTTATGGTGCAGTGCAGTCAGTTAATGTGCACAGATTTAAGTTCAATCATCCATTTAGGGTTGGGCACATGATCTTTCGCTTGACCGGCTAGTCGTGTCTCCTGTCAGTGGGAGTGTGGTGGTCCTCCCAGTAGGCTAGAGACTCCAGCAGCTACCTGCTAACACCGGAGTTCTGAACGGCCTACGTTTACCAAGACCTGTATTTACTTTTATTTCACCTTTATTTAACCAGGTTGGCCAGTTGAGAACAAGCTCTCATTTATAACTGCGACCTGGCCAAGATAAAGCAAAGCAGTGCGACAAAAAACAACATGGGATAAACAAAGTACAGTCAGTAACAATAGAAAAACGTATATACCTATAAACCTATAAGCAATAAATAGGCCATAGCGAAGTAATTACAATTTAGAAAATTAACACTGGAGTGATAGATGTGCAGATGATGATGTGCAAGTAGAAATACTGGTGTGCAAAATAGCAAAAAAAAGTAAATAAAAACAATATGGATTGGCTATTTACAGATGGGCTGTGTACAGCTGCAGAAATCAGTGAGCTGCTCAGATAGCTGATGCTTAAAGTTAGTGAAGGAGATAAAAGTCTCCAACTGGAAGGAAAGGCGGCCAAAGCAGGTGTTGGCTTTGGGGATGATGAGTGAGATATACCTGTTGGAGCGCGTGCTACGGGTGGGTGTTGCTATGGTGACCAGTGAGCTGAGAAAAGGCGGAGCTTTACCTAGCAAATACTTGTAGATGACCTTTAGCCAGTGGGTCTGGCGACAAATATGTAGCAAGGGCCAGCCGACGAGAGCATACAGGTTGCAGTGGTGGGTGGTATATGGGGCTTTGGTGACAAAATGGATGGCACTGTGATAGACTGCATCCAGTTTGCTGAGTAGAGTGTTGGAGGCTATTCTGTAAATGACATCGCCAAAGTCGAGGACCGGTAGGATAGTTTTACGAGGGTATGTTTGTCACGACTTCTACCGAAGGTAGCTCCTCTCCCTGTTCAGGCGGCGCTCGGCGTCACCAGTCTACTAGCCATCAACGATCCCTTTTTCCTTTTCTGTTTTTTTTTGTCTTTGGTTCTTTTTCACACCTGGTTTCATTTGCGTTAATTTCTGTGTGTATATACTGTATGTACCCTGTTGCCTGTCTAAGTTTGTGCGGGATTAGTCTTTCATTGGGATGTGCTCGGTTAGGTTATGCCTTTATTTGTTTTCACGGATTCTTAAGTGTATGATTGTCAGGTTCTCTGTTGTCGAGGGCGTTGTACCTTTTCGATTGTGCCATTCCTGTGTTGGGGGACTTTCCTATTAAAACACGCTTCTCAGACATCCCTGCTCTCCTGCGCCTGACTCCTACACCTACCACCTAGACGCAACATTATCACAGAATCCCGCACCACTTCGATGGAGTCAGCAGGAGCGGACGCGCTCCCAGTGTCTATGGAGGAGCGCGTTCAACACCACATGGCAGTGTTACACCGGCTGGGGACCGTGATGGATCAGGTGATGGTGACGATGGAAAGATGGGAGAGAGGTGGCCTCCCCACACCTCCATCAGCCACATACCACCACAACCCTCTCCTTCATTGCTTGGTTCCAGTGGGATTCGACTCACACTCCCGAGATAGTACAATGGGACGGCGGCCGGGTGCCAGGGGTTCTTACTCCAGGTGGAATTATACCTGGCAACCGTTCACCCGACTCCGTAAGGGAGGCCCTGGAGTGGGCCAACGCGGTATGGAACGATCCTGACTCGGCGAGGGACCACTATTCAGAGTTCCCCTGCCGCTTTCGGGCCGTGTTCGACCACCCACCTGAGGGCCGAGAGGCGGGTGAACGGCTGTTCCATCTGAGGCAGGAGAAGAGGAGTGCTCAGGACTTTGCCCTAGAGTTCCGGACCTTGGCCACTGTCGCAGGACGGAACGACAGGGCCCTGCTCGATCACTATAGGTACAGTTTGCGCGAGGACGTCCGAAGGGAGCTAGCCTGTAGAGACACCACCATCTCCTTGGGCCAGCTGATAGACATGTCCATCCGTTTGGACAACTTGATGGAGACCCGCGGACAACCAGAACGGGTCCTGTCAGTTTCATCCCCCAGCTCCTCCACTCCAACGCCCATGGAGCTAGGAGGTGCTGCAGTGAGGGCGACCGGAGGAGGGGGCCTTTCCTGTACCAGCTGTGGTCGTAGAAGGGACACTGCTGATCGGTGCTGGAGGAGTCCTCCAGGGAGTCGAGACACCAGGCTGAGCACTGCTTGGACACCTCAGGTGAGTCGGCACCAGACTCACCCGGAGCCCTCTGTTGGTCACATGTATGTGTTGATTTTTTCCCCTGAATTCTCCCCTCATTCCCGGCATAAGGCGCTAGTAGATTCAGGCACAGCAGGGAATTTTATTGACTGTGGTTTAGCGCATGTTCAGCTTGACAAACCCTTCCCAGTGTACGCCTTAGATAGCCGCCCATTAGGGTCAGGGCTAGTCAGGGAGGCCACGACTCCACTGGGCATGGTTACGCAGGAGGGTCATGAGGAGAGAATTAGTCTCTTTCTCATTGATTCTCCTGCATTTCCGATGGTGCTGGGGATCCCCTGGTTGGCCCGTCACAACCCCAGGATTTTGATGGTAACAAGAGGGCTCTAAAGGTGTGGTCAGAGGAGTGCTCAGGCAGGTGTGTAGGAGTTTCCATCGGTGCTACGATGGTGGAGAGTCCAGACCCAGTCTCCACTGTGCGTATTCCCTCAGAATATGCCAATTTGGCTATCGCCTTCTGTAAAAAGAGGGCGAGCCAATTACCACCTCATCAACAAGGGGATTGTGTGATAAATCTCCTGGTAAACGCTGCACTTCCCAGGAGTCACGTGTATCCCCTGTCACAGGAGGAGACGGTGGCTATGGAGACACCCAGAGATACATATCTGAATCTCTGGGGCAGGGGTACATTCGGCCCTCCACATCACCTGCCTCCTCGAGTTTCCTTTTTGTGAAAAAAAGGAGGGAGGGCTGTGTCCGTGCATTGACTATAGAGGTCTAAATTCCATCACGGTGGGGTACAGTTACCCGCTACCTCTCATTGCCACGGCGATTGAGTCATTTCCACGGAGCACGCTTTTTCACAAAACTGGATCTCAGGAGTGCGTATAACTTGGTGCGTATCTGAGAGGGAGATGAGTGGATGACAGCGTTTACTACCACATCCGGGCATTATGAGTACCTCGTCATGCTGTACGGGTTGAAGAATGCTCCAGCAGTCTTCCAATATTTTGTAGACAAGATTCTCAGAGACCTGTATGGGCAGGGTGTGGTGGGTTATATCGATGATATTCTGGTCTATTCCGCTACACGTGCCACGCATTTGTCTCTGGTGTGCAAGGTACTTGGGCAACTGTTGGAGCATGACCTGTACGTCAAGGATGAGAAATGCTTGTTCTTCAAACAGGCCGTCTCCTTCCTTGGGTATCGCATTTCCACATCAGGGTTGGTGATGGAGTGTGACCGCATTGCAGCCGTGCGTAATTGGCAGACTCCAACCACGGTAAAGGAGGTGCAGCGGTTCTTAGGGTTTGCCAATTACTACCGGAAGTTTATCCAGGGTTTTGGGCAGGTGGCTGCTCCCATTACGTCACTGCTGAAGGGGGGTGCGGTGCGTCTGGGGTGGTTGGCTGAGGCGGACAGGGCTTTTGGGCGCCTGAAGGCTCTTTTCAACTCGGCTCCCGTGCTAGCGCATCCGAATCCCTCTTTGGCATTCATAGTGGAGGTGGACACGTCCGAGGCTGGGATTGGAGCCGTGCTCTCACAGCGCTCCGGTACGCCACCGAAACTATGACGTGGGGGATCGAGAGCTGCTGGCTGTCGTCAGGGCCCTGACGGTGTGGAGACATTGGCTTGAGGGAGCTCAACAACCTTTTTTTTCATCTGGACTGACCACCGTAATCTAGAGTACATTCGGGCAGCGAGGAGACTGAACCCTCAGGCAAGGTGGGCTATGTTTTTCACCCGATTTATGTTCACCATCTCCTATAGACTAGGCTCCCAGAACACTAAGGCAGACGCACTGTCCTGACTGTATGATACGGAGGAGCGGGCCATCGATCCTACTACCATCCTCCCAGCCTCTTGTCTGGTGGCACCGGTGAGGTGGGAGGTGGACGCAGACATCGAGTGAGCATTGCGTGTAGAGCCGACTCCAGGTTGTAAAAACATGTCAAACGTTTTTATAATCAATCCTCGGGTTGTTTTTACAATAAATAATAAATAATATTTCAACCGGACCATAGCTTTTTCAATGAAAGAGAGAGAGAAAATGTCTGGTCCAAGCTGTTGCGCATGCAAAACTCTGCTGGCACCCAGCCATCCACTGACGCGATGTGATCGTTCTCGCTCATTTTTCAGAATAAAAGGCTGAAACTATTTCTAAAGACTGTTCACACCATGTGGAAGCCATAGGGAAAGGAATCTGGTTGATATCCCTTTAAATAGAGGGAAGGCATGCAATGGAACAGGAAGCTTTCAAAATAAGAGGCACTTCCTAGTTGGAAGTGTAAACTCACAGACAATATTTTGACAGTTTTGGAAACTTTAGAGTGTTTTCTATCCTAATCTGACAATTATATGCATATTCTAGTTTCTGGGCCTGAGAAATAGGCAGTTTAATTTGGGTTCGTTTTTCATCCAAACATCAAAATACTGCCTCCTACACTGAACAAGTTAATATGAGTCTTGAAGGAGAGTTTACAGTCTAGCCAGACACCTAGGTATTTGTAGTCCACATATTCTAAGTCAGAACCATCCAGAGTAGTGATGCTAGTTGGGCGGGCGGGTGCGGGCAGCAATCGGTTGAAGAGCATGCATTTAGTTTTACTAGCGTTTCAGGGCAGTTGGAGGCCACGGAAGGAGTGTTGTATGGCATTGAAGCTCGTTTGGAGGTTTGTTAACACAGTGTCCAAAGAAGGGCCAGATGTATACAGAATGATATTGTCTGAGTAGAGGTGGATCAAGGAATTACCCGCAGCAAGAGCGACATTTTGTTACCAAAGCCCCATATACCACTCACCACTGCGACCTGTATGCTCTTGTCGGCTGGCCCTCGCTACATATTTGTCGCCAGACCCACTGGCTCCAGCTCATCTATAAGTCTTTGCTAGGTAAAGCTCCTCCTTATCTCAGCTCACTGGTCACGATAACAACACCCACCCGTAGCACGCGCTCCAGCAGGTATATTTCACTGGTCATCCCCAAAGCCAACACCTCTTTGGCCGCCTTTCCTTCCAGTTCTCTACTGCCAATGACTGGAACGAATTGCAAAAATCACTGAAGCTGGATACTTATATTTCCCTCACTAACTTTAAACATCAGCTATCTGAGCAACTAACCGATCGCTGCAGCTGTACATAGTCCATCTGTAAATAGCCCACCCAATCTACCTACCTCATCCCCATATTGTTTTTATTTACTTTTCTGCTCTTTTGCACACCAGTATCTCTACTTGCACATCATCATCTGCTCATTTATCACTCCAATGTTAATCTGCTAAATTGTTATTGCTTCGATACCATGGCCTATTTATTGCCTACCTCCTCACGCCATTTGCACACACTATATATAGACTTTCTTTTTTCTATTGTGTTATTGACTGTACACTTGTGTAACTCTGTGTTGTTGTTTGTGTCGCACTGCTT
This sequence comes from Oncorhynchus keta, assembly GCF_023373465.1. Classification (NCBI taxonomy): domain Eukaryota; kingdom Metazoa; phylum Chordata; class Actinopteri; order Salmoniformes; family Salmonidae; genus Oncorhynchus; species Oncorhynchus keta. The sequence goes on from NC_068431.1 coordinate 24,451,994, forward strand.
TGCTTTATCTTGGCCAGGTCGCAGTTGTAAATAAGAACTTGTTCTTAACTAGCTTACCTGGTAAATAAAGGTGAAATAAAAAACTGAAAGAAAAAAAAGATCCTGATTGAAAACAGCAGAGGTGTATTTGGAGGGCAAGTTGGTCAGGATAATATCTATGAGGGTGCCCATGTTTATGGATTTAGGGTTGTACCTGGTGGGTTCCTTGATATTTTGTGTGAGATTGAGGGCATCTAGCTTAGAATGTAGGACGGCCGGGGTGCTATGCATGTCCCAGTTTAGGTCACCTAGCAGAACGAACTCTGAAGATGGCTCAATGGGGACTGTGTGAGGTACAGGCTAGGGAGCTTGAAGAATTGAGATATAACAGACAGGGGGAGGATGGATGTATAGACTGTAGCAGTTATATGGCTTCTTTGTTTACTTTACTTCAAGACCACTAACAAGTGATAGATCTGGATAGAACTGTATTCCACCATATACCATTTAGGTTCAATGTATGAACTCATGTCAGACCAATGCTCATGAAAGGAGATGAGGAGAGGAGGCTTTTTAAAATAAAATTGGGATGTAGCCTCTAGCCTGGGTCGTTCACTTCACCAACACTACTGTCACCCAAGGAAGATGGGGCGGAGGCATTTCTCAGGTTTCCTCCAGCTACAAATAAAACATTTTAGCCTGGTCTGTAATCCCTCTAGAAGCCTCCTCTAAGCTCCAGGGCCAACAGTGGCCTTCCTCTCTGGCCACTCAGCCGCCAGGCCTGCCCAGGCCCAGGGGTCCCCCCAGTCTTCCTCCAGGACGACTCCCCTGGGGCCCTGGGCCGGCCTTCCTGTTGACGGCAAAGTGAAATAGAGTGGGGCCGAAGCAGCAGAGGCTCCCCCTGGGGGGCTGGAGGGCTAATCACTGTGTTTCTCACAAACCACAGAGGAAGCAGGAAGCATTAGCATTCCTGCAGCAGCAGACCACCACACCGGCCCCACTAAGGCCTGTCAGCCCGGCCGGCTGGCTGGGCCCCTAAACAGACATGGAGAGAAGAGAGTGGGCCTGCCTGACTTGGGAGGGGGGAGGTCGGGTGTTTGATTTTTCTCACATACAATCACTGTCTCGGTCTCGGAGTCTCAAGGAGTCTGGCACGTCGCCTCATGCGAGCAGGCCTAGCACACATGCTCACGCACACATGCACAGTCCCCCAGTCGAGGAATTCTTCATTCAAGCGAACAGTGGGAGGATGGGGTGCTGCTCTCGGGTTACGCTTTGACTTGATTAATGCTGAAGGAATTGGACAAGTTGTGCTTCCTGCGAGTGAGTTTTTGTCAACATTTGCTCTCGAATAACGAGATGCATTCGAATGCTTCAAGCTCATTTGCGGCCCCACGTTACGGGACAATCCATCTCATTTGCTCCACTTTTTTTGCCATTCATTTTGTGGAGTACGTAGTTTGTTATAGTTTCAGGCAAACATGTTCAGAGAAGATAGCATTATTATGCATTCTGGATGTTCAATAAATATCCTATAACCATACACAGACTCAGTACACAGTGGAATATTCCAGATGGACCTCTTTAAGATGCCCAAACTCTCCTCTTCGGAGGAGGAGGGAGGTCAAGGTGAGCAGGGAGGACCAAAGGACTCATTTCCCACAATCCCTTGCCAGCAATAGCCCCCCAGCTGTTCAAAGCCTGCCATAACAACAGCTGCTCCAAGGTTTAGTGCTTCATGTTACTATGACAACAGTAGACTGATTCATATGCACTGTCTCTCTGTTCTAATAACGGAAGTGGCATTATGCCATAATTTAATTTCCATAAAACAAGAAAAGTTAGCTTGGTTGTTCTACACTAAGACACAGGGCATGAAGAAGCTAATTAATTTTGTATGATACCGAGTTCTGTAGCACATGCACCCAAACTCAAAAACCCAATGCATAAACTTGACCCCCCATGCTTGCAACAAACACCAAACTGAATGTATCTGTATCTATAGAATGAACTCAATATAAAATCCTTACAGTGGTATCTGCACACACACAATGGGACCTAAATATTCTGTCATCCCTTACAGCTGTAAACCAGAATATCACACAGATCACTGTCAAGCAGGATGTACAATTATAAAAGTTTCTTTATTCTGGCCAAATAGGAAGTGAGGTAATTTAGCCATCTACAGGGTGCAATAAGAAACACAGAATGGTACCTACACATTTACAGTATAAAGCCTATACATTAACAATTAATCTCTTTCCATTACAGTGCAAACTATTTCCTCTTTCACCATCACACAGTTTGCAGGGTTCTTTTGAAACACAGACTATGTACTTAACATTTGGAATAGCATAGAATACATTTGCATGTTTAGAAGTTATTCTCAGCTCAACATTTGGGACTAGGCCTACTTTCAGGTCAGTATGGCTAAGACTGTTGTTTAAGGATAACAACTGTAGAATTCCAGGGAGTTAAGGAAGCTTTGGATGACAATTGTAGGTATTCCCATAGGGGTAACAGGACACTGCATGGTGTCACGAGGGGTTTACACCCAACGTTTAACGAGCAAGCAGCTGATATAGGCAGCTGTAGCAGACAAAGCACGGGACACACACGGACATAAACACACATAATACAAACACCGAATGACACCCTATCCACCCTTACATGCACACACAAAACAATACACACATCCAACATATACAAACACACACACACAATGATCCATATACTATATATCCATACTTTACACCCACAATTTTACTCTCACAAATGCGAGTGAACACCATACAACCCATACTGCATAATCCATTTAGTTCAACCTGAACAATACTTAAGATGAACCAAGTTGAGTAAAAAAATTAAGTAATCATAGCCATTGTCTTTGTACTTTTTATTAGTCACTGCTACACTGCTGTGTCAGTTGATTATTTCGAACATAGATTTCCCCTCTGCTCCAGTCAGATCTGACAGAAGAAGAACATTCCACTCCTCTCCTCATGAGCAAACAGGGGAAAGCCAAACAGGAAAAGGAAATAACTGGCTATAAATATCCCTGAGCAAAGTGGTGAGTCAGGTTGGATTAAAAAAAAGGAAATACCAAAAAATAAAATCTACCTCTTTCTCTCTCTATACCTCTTCTCCTTTTCATAAAGCCCTGAAAACACATTCAATCCATTTAAAACGGGCACGCTGCTTCTGTATCGGCGATTGATTCTTTGCATCATGGTCATGGAAGCAACGTTTGTCCAATGTTTGTCAATTATTCGGTGATTCCAAATAGCTACTTCTATCTCTGTGATGGGCAGATATTTGTTTTTATTTAACCTTACAGTCAACTAAATACATTTTGTCCAACAAATCTTTAAACCTAACACTTTGATATAGGATCATATAGTCACTAATTTGCAGTTCATACATAGGTATGTTTGCTAATTAGGCATTTATTCAGTGTGTGAATAAGAAAACACTGATAAATTGTCAATAATACCTAATAACTTAGCTATGAATATAAAATTAGCATATACAATGTGATTCCTACTAAAGAGTTAGCAAATTGCTACCTTTATTTTCAGTGGTGGGAGATGTAGAGGGTAAAGCAAAGGAAGTACATTTGAAAGTAACATTGAAGGGATATGAACTTTGGGGTGAGGTCACTGGTTCGTCAGTTTGTCCTAATGCACTGCAACACTAAGTGACTTCCATCTTCCATTCTATATTTTCCAAATGGTTTGATTCTAGAAAATGTTATATTAAATACGATTAGCATTAAAACATTACTCAAACTAGTGTTTAGCAATGTTGTCTACACTAGTGATAACTAAGGTACTTTGGCCAGTAAGACCAAACTCAACCCAGCAGCGCCCAATGATACATGTCTATTTTACAATCTTTGTCAATACTATTTAACGACATGAAAACGTGTGAAAAATGCTACTCGATATGACGAGTCGTAATACGTCCGTGCAGTTTATGCTATTCCATCACCCTCCCCAATTTCATAAAACTGAAGGAGATCTCGAGCAGACATAACTTGTATGACCTGAACCATGCTCCTCAGGCCCCCACGGGTCTAGTGAGGCCAACCGATAGTGCATCATCTGCTGTTTTGCTAACACCAGATCTGAGCACCAGGCCCCCGTCCCCCAGTCTCAGCTCTGTAGAAGTAGCTCCAGTCTCAGCTCTATTGACGTAGCTCCAGCCTCAGCTCTATTGAAGTAGCTCCAGCCTCAGCTCTATCGAAGTAGCTCCAGCCTCAGCTCTATAGAAGTAGCTCCAGCCTCAGCTCTATAGAAGTAGCTCCAGCCTTAGCTCTATAATAATAATAATATATGCCATTTAGCACGCTTTTATCCAAAGCGACTTACAGTCATGTGTGCATACATTCTACGTATGGGTGGTCCCGGGATCGAACCCACTACCCTGGCGTTACAAGCGCCATGCTCTACCAACTGAGCTACAGAAGGACCATAATATAGAAGTAGCTCCAGCCTCAGCTCTATAGATGTAGCTCCAGCCTCAGCTTAATAGAAGTAGCTCCAGCCTCAGCTCAATAGGAGTAGCTCCAGCCTCAGCTTAATAGAAGTAGCTCCAGCCTCAGCTCTATTGACGTAGCTCCAGCCTCAGCTCTATAGAAGTAGCTCCAGCCTTAGCTCTATAGAAGTAGCTCCAGCCTCAGCGCTATAGAAGTAGCTACAGCCTCAGCTCTATAGAAGTAGCTCCAGCCTCAGCTCTATAGAAGTAGCTCCAGCCTTAGCTCTATTGACGTAGCTCCAGCCTCAGCTCTATAGAAGTAGCTCCACCCTCAGCTCTATAGAAGTAGCTCCAGCCTTAGCTCTATAGAAGTAGCTCCAGCCTCAGCGCTATAGAAGTAGCTACAGCCTCAGCTCTATAGAAGTAGCTCCAGCCTCAGCTCTATAGAAGTAGCTCCAGCCTCAGCTTAATAGAAGTAGTCCCAGCCTTAGCTCTATAGAAGTAGCTCCAGCCTTAGCTCTATAGAAGTAGCTCCACCTTCAGCTTAATAGAAGTAGCTCCAGCCTCAGCTCTATAGAAGTAGCTCTAGCCTCAGCTCTATAGAAGTAGCTCCAGCCTCAGCTCTATACGGCATCCCCAGCCGCGCCCTCAGAGCATGCGCAGACCAGCTGGCCGGTGTGTTTACGGACATATTCAATCAATCCCTATACCAGTCTGCTGTTCCCACATGCTTCAAGAGGGCCACCATTGTTCCTGTTCCCAAGAAAGCTAAGGTAACTGAGCTAAATGACTACCGCCCCGTAGCACTCACTTCCGTCATCATGAAGTGCTTTGAGAGACTAGTCAAGGACCATATCACCTCCACCCTACCTGACACCCTAGACCCACTCCAATTTGCTTACCGCCCAAATAGGTCCACAGACGATGCAATCTCAACCACACTGCACACTGCCCTAACCCACCTGGACAAGAGGAATACCTATGTGAGAATGCTGTTCATCGACTACAGCTCGGCATTCAACACCATAGTACCCTCCAAGCTCGTCATCAAGCTCGAGACCCTGGGTCTCGACCCCGCCCTGTGCAACTGGGTACTGGACTTCCTGACGGGCCGCCCCCAGGTGGTGAGGGTAGGCAACAACATCTCCTCCCCGCTGATCCTCAACACGGGGCCCCACAAGGGTGCGTTCTGAGCCCTCTCCTGTACTCCCTGTTCACCCACGACTGCGTGGCCACGCACGCCTCCAACTCAATCATCAAGTTTGCGGACGACACAACAGTGGTAGGCTTGATTACCAACAACGACGAGACGACCTACAGGGAGGAGGTGAGGGCCCTCGGAGTGTGGTGTCAGGAAAATAACCTCACACTCAACGTCAACAAAACTCAGGAGATGATTGTGGACTTCAGGAAACAGCAGAGGGAACACCCCCTATCCACATCGATGGAACAGTAGTGGAGAGGGTAGCAAGTTTTAAGTTCCTCGGCATACACATCACAGACAAACTGAATTGGTCCACTCACACTGACAGCGTCGTGAAGAAGGCGCAGCAGCGCCTCTTCAACCTCAGGAGGCTGAAGAAATTCGGCTTGTCACCAAAAGCACTCACAAACTTCTACAGATGCACAATCAAGAGCATCCTGGCGGGCTGTATCACCGCCTGGTACGGCAACTGCTCCGCCCTCAACCGCAAGGCTCTCCAGAGGGTAGTGAGGTCTGCACAACGCATCACCGGGGGCAAACTACCTGCCCTCCAGGACACCTACACCACCCGATGTTACAGGAAGGCCATTAAGATCATCAAGGACATCAACCACCCAAACCACTGCCTGTTCACCCCGCTATCATCCAGAAGGCGAGGTCAGTACAGGTGCATCAAAGCTGGGACCGAGAGACTGAAAAACAGCTTCTATCTCAAGGCCATCAGACTGTTAAACAGCCACCACTAACATTGAGTGGCTGCTGCCAACACACTGTCATTGACACTGACCCAACTCCAGCCACTTTAATAATGGGAATTGATGGGAAATGATGTAAATATATCACTAGCCACTTTAAACAATGCTACCTTATATAATGTTACTTACCCTACATTATTCATCTCATATGCATACGTATATACTGTACTCTACATCATCGACTGCATCCTTATGTAATACATGTATCACTAGCCACTTTAACTATGCCACTTTGTTTACTTTGTCTACATACTCATCTCATATGTATATACTGTACTCTATATCATCTACTGCATCCTTATGTAATACATGTATCACTATCCCCTTTAACTATGCCACTTTGTTTACTTTGTCTACATACTCATCTCATATGTATATACTGTACTCGATACCATCTACTGTATGCTGCTCTGTACCATCACTCATTCATATATCCTTATGTACATATTCCTTATCCCCTTACACTGTGTATAAGACAGTAGTTTTGGAATTGTTAGTTAGATTACTTGTTGGTTATCACTGCATTGTCGGAACTAGAAGCACAAGCATTTCGCTACACTCGCATTAACATCTGCTAACCATGTGTATGTGACAAATGAAATTTGATTTGATTTGATTTGATATAGAAGTAGCTCCAGCCTCAGCTTAATAGAAGTAGCTCCAGCCTCAGCTCTATCGAAGTAGCTCCAGCCTCAGCTCTATAGAAGTAGCTAAAGCCTCAGCTCTATAGAAGTAGCTCCAGCCTTAGCTCTATAGAAGTAGCTCCAGCCTCAGCTTAATAGAAGTAGCTCCAGCCTCAGCTATATAGAAGTAGCTCCAGCCTCAGTTTAATAGAAGTAGTCCCAGCCTTAGCTCTATAGAAGTAGCTCCAGCCTTAGCTCTATAGAAGTAGCTCCACCTTCAGCTTAATAGAAGTAGCTCCAGCCTCAGCTCTATAGAAGTAGCTCCAGCCTCAGCTTAATAGAAGTAGCTCCAGCCTCAGCTCTATTGACGTAGCTCCAGCCTCAGCTCTATAGAAGTAGCTCCAGCCTCAGCTCTATAGAAGTAGCTCCAGCCATAGCTCTATAGAAGTAGCTCCAGCCTCAGCTTAATGGAAGTAGCTTCAGCCTCAGCTATATAGAAGTAGCTCCAGCCTCAGTTTAATAGAAGAAGTCCCAGCCTTAGCTCTATAGAAGTAGCTCCAGCCTTAGCTCTATAGAAGTAGCTCCACCTTCAGCTTAATAGAACTAGCTCCAGCCTCAGCTCTATAGAAGTAGCTCTAGCCTCAGCTCTATAGAAGTAGCTCCACCTTCAGCTTAATAGAAGTAGCTCCAGCCTCAGCTCTAAAGAAGTAGCTCCAGCCTCAGCTCTATAGATGTAGCTCCAGCCTCAGCTTAATAGAAGTAGCTCCAGCCTCAGCTTAATAGAAGTAGCTCCAGCCTCAGCTCTATTGACGTAGCTCCAGCCTCAGCTCTATAGAAGTAGCTCCAGCCTTAGCTCTATAGAAGTAGCTCCAGCCTCAGTTTAATAGAAGTAGCTCCAGCCTCAGCTCTAAAGAAGTAGCTCCAGCCTCAGCTCTATAGATGTAGCTCCAGCCTCAGCTTAATAGAAGTAGCTCCAGCCTCAGCTTAATAGAAGTAGCTCCAGCCTCAGCTCTATTGACGTAGCTCCAGCCTCAGCTCTAAAGAAGTAGCTCCAGCCTTAGCTCTATAGAAGTAGCTCCAGCCTCAGTTTAATAGAAGTAGCTCCAGCCTCAGCTCTATAGAACTAGCTCCAGCCTCAGCTCTATAGAAGTAGCTCCAGCCTTAGCTCTATAGAAGTAGCTCCAGCCTCAGCTTAATAGAAGTAGCTCCAGCCTCAGTTATATAGAAGTAGCTCCAGCCTCAGTTTAATAGAAGTAGTCCCAGCCTTAGCTCTATAGAAGTAGCTCCAGCCTTAGCTCTATAGAAGTAGCTCCACCTTCAGCTTAATAGAAGTAGCTCCAGCCTCAGCTCTATAGAAGTAGCTCCAGCCTCAGCTTAATAGAAGTAGCTCCAGCCTCAGCTCTATTGACGTAGCTCCAGCCTCAGCTCTATAGAAGTAGCTCCAGCCTTAGCTCCATCAGCTTAGAAGTAGCTCCAGCCTCAGTTTAATAGAAGTAGCTCCAGCCTCAGCTCTATAGAAGTAGCTCCAGCCTCAGCTCTATAGAGTAGCTCCAGCCTCAGCTCTATAGAAGTAGCTCCAGCCTCAGCTTAATAGAAGTAGCTCCAGCCTCAGCTCTATTGACGTAGCTCCAGCCTCAGCTCTATAGAAGTAGCTCCAACCTTAGCTCTATAGAAGTAGCTCCAGCCTCAGTTTAATAGAAGTAGCTCCAGTCTCAGCTCTATAGAAGTAGCTCCAGCCTTAGCTCTATTGACGTAGCTCCAGCCTCAGCTCTATAGAAGTAGCTCCAGCCTCAGCTCTATAGAAGTAGCTCTAGCCTTAGCTCTATAGAAGTAGATCTAGCCTCAGCGCTATAGAAGTAGCGACAGCCTCAGCTCTATAGAAGTAGCTACAGCCTCAGCTCTATAGAAGTAGCTCCAGCCTCAGCTTAATAGAAGTAGTCCCAGCCTTAGCTCTATTGACGTAGCTCCAGCCTCAGCTCTATAGAAGTAGCTCCAGCCTCAGTTTAATAGAAGTAGCTCCAGCCTCAGCTCTATAGAAGTAGCTCCAACCTTAGCTCTATTGACGTAGCTCCAGCCTCAGCTCTATAGAAGTAGCTCCAGCCTCAGCTCTATAGAAGTAGCTCTAGCCTTAGCTCTATTGACGTAGCTCCAGCCTCAGCGCTATAGAAGTAGCTACAGCCTCAGCTCTATAGAAGTACCTCCAGCCTCAGCTCTATAGAAGTAGCTCCAGCCTCAGCTTAATAGAAGTAGTCCCAGCCTTAGCTCTATAGAAGTAGCTCCAGCCTTAGCTCTATAGAAGTAGCTCCACCTTCAGCTTAATAGAAGTAGCTCCAGCCTCAGATCTATCGAAGTAGCTCCAGCCTCAGCTCTATAGAAGTAGCTCCAGCCTCAGCTCTATAGATGCAGCTCCAGCCTCAGCTCTATAGAAGTAGCTCCAGCCTCAGCTTAATAGAAGTAGCTCCAGCCTCAGCTCTATAGAAGTAGCTCCAGCCTCAGCTCTATAGATGTAGCTCCAGCCTCAGCTTAATAGAAGTAGCTCCAGCCTCAGCTCTATTGACGTAGCTCCAGCCTCAGCTCTATAGAAGTAGCTCCAGCCTCAGCTCTATAGAAGTAGCTCCAGCCTTAGCTCTATTGACGTAGCTCCAGCCTCAGCTCTATAGAAGTAGCTCCAGCCTCAGCTCTATAGATGTAGCTCCAGCCTTAGCTCTATAGAAGTAGCTCCAGCCTCAGCGCTATAGAAGTAGCTACAGCCTCAGCTCTATAGAAGTAGCTCCAGCCTCAGCTCTATAGAAGTAGCTCCAGCCTCAGCTTAATAGAAGTATTCCCAGCCTTAGCTCTATAGAAGTAGCTCCAGCCTTAGCTCTATAGAAGTAGCTCCACCTTCAGCTTAATAGAAGTAGCTCCAGCCTCAGCTCTATCGAAGTAGCTCCAGCCTCAGCTCTATAGAAGTAGCTCCAGCCTCAGCTCTATAGATGTAGCTCCAGCCTCAGCTCTATAGAAGTAGCTCCAGCCTCAGCTTAATAGAAGTAGCTCCAGCCTCAGCTCTAAAGAAGTAGCTCCAGCCTCAGCTCTATAGATGTAGCTCCAGCCTCAGCTTAATAGAAGTAGCTCCAGCCTCAGCTCTATAGAAGTAGCTCCAGCCTCAGCTTAATAGAAGTAGCTCCAGCCTCAGCTCTATAGAAGTAGCTCCAGCCTCAGCTTAATAGAAGTAGCTCCAGCCTCAGCTCTATAGAAGTAGCTCCAGCCTTAGCTCTATAGAAGTAGCTCCAGTCCCACTTTAATAGAAGTAGCTCCAGCCTCAGCTCTATAGAAGTAGCTCCAGCCCCAGTTTAATAGAAGTAGCTCCAGGCTCAGCTCTATAGAAGTAGCTCCAGCCTTAGCTCTATTGACGTAGCTCCAGCCTCAGCTCTATAGAAGTAGCTCCAGCCTCAGCTCTATAGAAGTAGCTCCAGCCTTAGCTCTATAGAAGTAGCTACAGCCTCAGCTCTATAGAAGTAGCTCCGGCCTCAGCTCTATAGAAGTAGCTCCAGCCTCAGCATAATAGAAGTAGTCCCAGCCTTAGCTCTATAGAAGTAGCTCCAGCCTTAGCTCTATAGAAGTAGCTCCACCTTCAGCTTAATAGAAGTAGCTCCAGCCTCAGCTCTATAGAAGTAGCTCTAGCCTCAGCTCTATAGATGTAGCTCCAGCCTCAGCTCTATAGAAGTAGCTCCAGCCTCAGCTTAATAGAAGTAGCTCCAGCCTCAGCTCTGTTGACGTAGCTCCAGCCTCAGCTCTATAGAAGTAGCTCCAGCCTCAGCTCTATAGATGTAGCTCCAGCCTTAGCTCTATAGAAGTAGCTCCAGCCTCAGCTCTATAGAAGTAGCTACAGCCTCAGCTCTATAGAAGTAGCTCCAGCCTCAGCTCTATAGAAGTAGCTCCAGCCTCAGCTTAATAGAAGTAGTCCCAGCCTTAGCTCTATAGAAGTAGCTCCAGCCTTAGCTCTATAGAAGTAGCTCCACATTCAGCTTAATAGAAGTAGCTCCAGCCTCAGCTCTATTGACGTAGCTCCAGCCTCAGCTCTATAGAAGTAGCTCCAGCCTCAGCTCTATAGATGTAGCTCCAGCCTTAGCTCTATAGAAGTAGCTCCAGCCTCAGCGCTATAGAAGTAGCTCCAGCCTCAGTTCTATAGAAGTAGCTCCAGCCTCAGCTCTATAGATGTAGCTCCAGCCTCAGCTTAATAGAAGTAGCTCCAGGCTCAGCTCTATAGAAGTAGCTCCAGCCTCAGCTTAATAGAAGTAGCTCCAGCCAGCCTTAGCTCTCATTGACAGTAGCTCCAGCCTCAGCTCTATAGAAGTAGCTCCAGCCTTCAGCTCTATAGAAGTAGCTCCAGCCTCAGTTTAATAGAAGCAGAAGCAGCCAGCCTCAGCTCTATTAGACAGTAGCTCCAGCCTCAGCTCTATAGAAGTAGCTCCAGCCTCAGCTCTATAGAAGTAGCTCCAGCCTCAGCTCTATAGAAGTAGCTACAGCCTCAGCTCTATAGAAGTAACTCCAGCCTTAGCTCTATAGAAGTAGCTCCACCTTCAGCTTAATAGAAGTAGCTCCATCCTCAGCTCTATAGAAGTAGCTCTAGCCTCAGCTCTATAGAAGTCCAGCCTCAGCCAGCCTCAGCTCTATAGAAGTAGCTCCAGCCTCAGCTCTATAGAAGTAGCTCCAGCCTCAGCTTAATAGCTCCAGCCTCAGCTTAATAGAAGTAGCTCCAGCCTCAGCTCTATTGCCTCAGCTCTATAGTAGATCCAGACTCAGCTCTATAGAAGTAGCTCCAGCCTTAGCTCTATAGAAGTAGCTCCAGCATCAGTTTAATAGAAGTAGCTCCAGCCTCAGCTCTATAGATGTAGCTCCAGCCTTAGCTCTATAGAAGTAGCTCCAGCCTCAGCGCTATAGAAGTAGCTACAGCCTCAGCTCTATAGAAGTAGCTCCAGCCTCAGCTCTATAGAAGTAGCTCCAGCCTCAGCTTAATAGAAGTAGTCCCAGCCTTAGCTCTATAGAAGTAGCTCCAGCCTTAGCTCTATAGAAGTATCTCCACATTCAGCTTAGTAGAAGTAGCTCCAGCCTCAGCTCTATTGACGTAGCTCCAGCCTCAGCTCTATAGAAGTAGCTCCAGCCTCAGCTCTATAGATGTAGCTCCAGCCTTAGCTCTATAGAAGTAGCTCCAGCCTCAGCGCTATAGAAGTAGCTCCAGCCTCAGTTCTATAGAAGTAGCTCCAGCCTCAGCTCTATAGATGTAGCTCCAGCCTCAGCTTAATAGAAGTAGCTCCAGGCTCAGCTCTATAGAAGTAGCTCCAGCCTCAGCTTAATAGAAGTAGCTCCAGCCTTAGCTCTATTGACGTAGCTCCAGCCTCAGCTCTATAGAAGTAGCTCCAGCCTTAGCTCTATAGAAGTAGCTCCAGCCTCAGTTTAATAGAAGCAGCTCCAGCCTCAGCTCTATTGACGTAGCTCCAGCCTCAGCTCTATAGAAGTAGCTCCAGCCTCAGCTCTATAGAAGTAGCTACAGCCTCAGCTCTATAGAAGTAGCTACAGCCTCAGCTCTATAGAAGTAACTCCAGCCTTAGCTCTATAGAAGTAGCTCCACCTTCAGCTTAATAGAAGTAGCTCCATCCTCAGCTCTATAGAAGTAGCTCTAGCCTCAGCTCTATAGAAGTAGCTCCAGCCTCAGCTCTATAGAAGTAGCTCCAGCCTCAGCTCTATAGAAGTAGCTCCAGCCTCAGCTTAATAGAAGTAGCTCCAGCCTCAGCTCTATTGACGTAGATCCAGACTCAGCTCTATAGAAGTAGCTCCAGCCTTAGCTCTATAGAAGTAGCTCCAGCATCAGTTTAATAGAAGTAGCTCCAGCCTCAGCTCTATTGACGTAGCTCCAGCCTCAGCTCTATAGAAGTAGCTACAGCCTCAGCTCTATAGAATTAGCTACAGCCTCAGCTCCATAGAAGTAGCTCCAGCCTCAGCTCTATAGAAGTAGCTCCAGCCTCAGCTCTATAGATGTAGCTCCAGCCTTAGCTCTATAGAAGTAGCTCCAGCCTCAGCGCTATAGAAGTAGCTACAGCCTCAGCTCTATAGAAGTAGCTCCAGCCTCAGCTCTATAGAAGTAGCTCCAGCCTCAGCTTAATAGAAGTAGTCCCAGCCTTAGCTCTATAGAAGTAGCTCCAGCCTTAGCTCTATAGAAGTAGCTCCACCTTCAGCTTAATAGAAGTAGCTCCAGCCTCAGCTCTATTGACGTAGCTCCAGCCTCAGCTCTATAGAAGTAGCTCCAGCCTCAGCTCTATAGATGTAGCTCCAGCCTTAGCTCTATAGAAGTAGCTCCAGCCTCAGCGCTATAGAAGTAGCTCCAGCCTCAGTTCTATAGAAGTAGCTCCAGCCTCAGCTCTATAGATGTAGCTCCAGCCTCAGCTTAATAGAAGTAGCTCCAGGCTCAGCTCTATAGAAGTAGCTCCAGCAGCCTCAGCTTAATAGAAGTAGCTCCAGCCTTAGCTCTATTGACGTAGCTCCAGCCTCAGCTCTATAGAAGTAGCTCCAGCCTTAGCTCTATAGAAGTAGCTCCAGCCTCAGTTTAATAGAAGCAGCTCCAGCCTCAGCTCTATTGACGTAGCTCCAGCCTCAGCTCTATAGAAGTAGCTCCAGCCTCAGCTCTATAGAAGTAGCTACAGCCTCAGCTCTATAGAAGTAGCTACAGCCTCAGCTCTATAGAAGTAACTCCAGCCTTAGCTCTATAGAAGTAGCTCCACCTTCAGCTTAATAGAAGTAGCTCCATCCTCAGCTCTATAGAAGTAGCTCTAGCCTCAGCTCTATAGAAGTAGCTCCAGCCTCAGCTCTATAGAAGTAGCTCCAGCCTCAACTCTATAGAAGTAGCTCCAGCCTCAGCTTAATAGAAGTAGCTCCAGCCTCAGCTCTATTGACGTAGATCCAGACTCAGCTCTATAGAAGTAGCTCCAGCCTTAGCTCTATAGAAGTAGCTCCAGCATCAGTTTAATAGAAGTAGCTCCAGCCTCAGCTCTATTGACGTAGCTCCAGCCTCAGCTCTATAGAAGTAGCTACAGCCTCAGCTCTATAGAAGTAGCTACAGCCTCAGCTCTATAGAAGTAGCTCCAGCCTTAGCTCTATAGAAGTAGCTCCAGCCACAGCTCTGTAAAAGTAGCTCTCAGCCCCATGAGCCATATTCCTATCCTATCCACTGCCCCTTAGTCCCACCCCAATAGCCTCATCCCTAGTCCTAGCCCCAAACCCAGCTCCAACCTGTGTCATCCCAGCACAACCCGGGTGGAGCTGAGGGGAAGGAAGGAGGGAAGAGGGGTAACGGAGGGGAATAGACTGAGACACTGAGGTTTTACAGCAGATTCCTCAGGTTTGGGGTTGAATTCAGTGGTTGATCTAATGCACGCTGGGGGACACTAAAACTATCTTCCCCTGGTGGTGTCTTCCCTATTTTTGGAGGGTCACATACAGACATGCCTGTTTTATATTTCTCCATTGGGCCTCCAATGGGCCTACAACGTCTCCCAGAAGTTAATTTGTTGTCTCTCTGTCTAGCCAAAGGGAGAGCGGGTGGAGGGAAGAGGGAACACAATGAACTTGGCAGAAGAAGGGCAAGGGTCTGAATTCAAGACAGTGTGGAATTCTCTGTCTGTGTCTGAAGTCAGCCTGGCTAGCTGACCTTTAGCCAGTTTTTTTCCAGACTCCTCTCTCTTTCTCTAAGTAGGAAGGAAAAGGTTAACCCTTTCTGAAGCACATAGTTCTTAAATGTTTTATACTGTTTTAACTTCGCTGTACAAGGGTCAATATTTTAGAAGCAATATTCTATAAGATGTGCTGGTACTCAAGCATTAGAACATTTGAGGTGCCAGTAATCAGTACCAGTGTGCACCAGCTAATTTCAAACTCTGGATAGATGTATCATGTATGTGCTTGTCTGTATGTTTCTGAGTACAAAATGTATTTAAGAGAACAGGGAAAGCTGAGAGGTGTGCTGCAATCTGTATTAAATGTCTTCAACCGTTTATAAATACCACCACAGCAGGAAACCAGGGACAACAGCCAGCCTGTTAAATGGCTGTTACACACACACACACACACACACACACACACACACACACACACACACACACACACACACACACACACACACACACACACACACACACACACACACACACACACACACACACACACACACACACACACACACACACACCCACTGGAATCAAGACGAAGGTGCACGTGATCCTACACAATCCTGCTCTTTACTGGGGACATCTCACCTCCAGAAAACGCTGCACTGACAGACAGTTACACAGCCCTGGTCTCGGATCAGCTTTCCCTTCCCGATCCCTAACCTTACTCATTAAGATTAAACAAACACACCTGACCCCAGATCAGCAATCAGGGGCTACAATGTCCATTTACACATAACTGACCCTGGCCCGAGCCAACCCGGGGAGTGTGCCATGTATTTGCCACAGGGGAGTTTGACCGGGCAGACACCGAACAGAACTGCCAGAACTTGTGGAAAGGCTTCTCACCTCACCTCAGGCCTTGTCATTCTACTGCCGACATGACAGCGAACCACAGACCCACTGGCTGCTGTGTTCAGCCCCACACCGGTCGCTCTACGCTACACAACAGCTGTTTACATTTCACTTTTAGCACAGAGCTGTCATCAACCTTTTGAGGGACACCATTATAAAATTAGATATTTAAAGTAAGTGGCGGGGGAGGGGGGTGGCTGAAGTCAAGTGGAAGACGGAGGACAGGGGTTCACTATTAGGTGACATAGTCTGGTGTTCTCCGGTGTACAGTGCTGTGCCTTTTGTGAACCCACTGTGGCTCGTTATAGGTGTCCTGTTTCAACTCTGACCTCGGGGAAGCAGGTTGGTTTGTTGGTCAATAGTCACTGTCTTTAGAATGGTATGGTGGTGGAGACAGACGGTTATGTGGTTATGACTCTGGTAAGCTCGCTGGATCAGCCACAGGCATTAAACCTGTTAACGTTCTGACATGACTAGTCTCTTGTAAATTTGGTTCTGGGTGTCCAGATGATGCCGTGACAGGCCCGTCCAAACCACCCAATGAAATATGATGAAACTAGACAAGTCTATTGTTACTATGAGTTAGTGGTGGAGCAGGTTGCAGGGAGGTTATAAACAATTTGCAGTGGGGTTTTATAAATGGATATAAACAGTATATGTGGTATTTTATGGCCATTGAAAAGGCATGTAGTTGTTCATCAAAGCATCTGGAGAAAACCTCCATGTTCATAGGCTGGTTATCAGTGTTTTGTGTGTTATGAATTGGGGAAAGTCAGGGTTTGGGTCAATTCGAATTTAAGGCAGTCAGTTCTGGAAGTGATTTGAATAAAACATTTAGAAATTGAAAAGCTTAAAAAATAAATAGCTTTGACGTTTCATTTATTTATTCAGAAGTCATTGAAAAAAATGTAATTTTTTTAGAATGGAGAAGAGTTTATATTCAAAATGCTATATCCACCAATTTTTCACATTTCAGTTTTTTTTAATCAGAAATGATTGCTTATGGATACCTTCATACTGTACTGTGTGTGTGTAAAATATGTTCTCAGACGTTTAATTAAAATATTTTAGATGTGTATTAAAATGTGTTTTTCCGATAAATGCTATATATCTGTTTTTTAGCTGGAATGGAATGGTTCGCATCCTGTATATTTGACTGTGATATGTGGTTATCTCACCTAGCTTTCTTAAAATGAATGCACTCACTGTAAGTCGTTCTGGCTGAGAGCATCGGCTAAAACCTAGCAGGACTACTTATTTCTCTGAGAGTGAGGCGGATATAACATTTAGTAAAATCATTTGTCTCTCTGAAATGAAACCATCAAGAGATAGATTTTAAACAAATACATGTCATTGAACAACCCCATGCCTTGATTAGACAGTGAAAAGTCACACAAATCTCTTTTGGAATTTCTTTAAACAATAAAAGCTAATTTACCAACATTTCTGAAAATAGATATATAGTGTTTTGGAATTAAACTATTGTCAGTTTACTCCCTTCAATTTGAATTGACCCCACCATGGGAAAAATAAAATATTTACCACAAGAGGGGGAAAAGAGGATTTAAAATCCCTATTTTCTGGACTCTGATTATTCTGGACTATATATTATTCATCCAGTCATTAATGACAAGATGAGTACAGTGCAGAGTGCAGAAAATAGAAAACATTAGCTTAAATTCTGTTGACAAAAGCTGATGTACAAATTAGCTCAACTAACCTGTACCCCCGCACACTGACTCGGTACCGGTACCCCCAGTATATAGCCTCGTTACTGTATTTTATTGTGTTACTTTTTATTATTTTTTACTTTGGTTTATTTGGTAAATATTTTCTTAACTCTTCAAGAACTGCACTGTTGGTTAAGGGCATGTAAGTAAGCATTTCACGGAAAGGTCTACACTTGTTGTATTCGGCACATGTGACAAATACAGTTTGATTTGATTTGTTATCAGCAGGCCCAAAATCCCCACGTCTTTTTGTCTGTTAGACCTCTACAGAGAACTGTACTCTTCTCTTCCTAAAACCCTTAACATGTCTGCGAAGAAACAGCCAAAAGTGATCATTCTAAAAGTCAGTTTAGTGTTAAGCCACTGGGCCTTAACTTGCCAATAAGTTCCAAACCTGTATAAAAACCATGCAGTTCAATGCATTGCAAATTCCACAGACCAGAGTGGAGCTATCAACTTATAAAATGTCAAAGGACTCTTTCTTTGTGAATAGACTCTAGCACATCTGTGATTTAAATCGACTTATATCTATCTACCAGAAACCAGAATCAAATCATGCCTATCGCTCTCTGTAATATTTCTTTAGTATCTTTTTCTACTTGCTGGAGCATCCAAGAAGAGCAAAGTATAGAGAAAGAAAACACTATGCTGAAATACATTGCTTATTCAACCGTGCCAAATTTGTATCAGTAACTCACACTTTTCAGAGACAGAAGGAACAATAGGGTCGTTAGAAAAGCAAAGCTCATATCGGGGCACATATCCTAACATACTAATTACCTGGCACACAGTTGAATCTGTTTATTATGCATGAAATAATCTAATGTGATGACTGCAATAATGATGCGCACACAGATAATAAGATAAAAGAGTAGTAACCAATTATGGACAGGAGTCACAAATGTCTTTGTAGTGGAGAAAAGCTCAGTGATAGACTAGCTTGAAAATGAGTACTGTCTCTACATACTACTCTAGATAATGTACTGCCAAGCTTGAATTAACATCTATAAAATGTCTGTACGACAATACATTTAGACATTTTTATTACAAGTCATGTTCTTTATTTACTGCCATAAAGCAACCCTGGTAAGATTAGGTTAGTCACGTAATTTAAAGACAATGGTAAATGTCTAAATGTTTTACTATATGGAAAGTGTTCATTCTATTGTGTTGATAGTTGGATAATTGGAAAATAGGAACTAGGGCCATTGTTTTAAGACACATAGTCTGAGTAAAATACATAGGTGTTCTCTCAATCGCTTGGTACAATGGGTATAAGGAAGACAGGGGAACTCTAACATGGACAAGAAAACTACGACCATTCTTTTGTCGCCAACTGTTCTGTGTGCAGATTCCTTTAGAGTTTGTGTCTGTTATGATAATATTTCCCAGAGCCGCTGCATCCACTTTATGCATCTGCCATCTTCTTGTTTACATTCTGACTTGAAAGTCGACAACTTGATGCCTTGGGTCCAATAAAACGTAACACATGTGAAAGAACATAAAATAAGGATTGGCGTGTGTGGTGTGGAACAGCCAGTGGGAAGTAAGATGAATGTTGAGTCATAAAAATGCAACCACTTCTTAAATCAGAACTGGCATTAGCCTAAAAAGTCTTACAAACACACAGCTTTCATTCACGTGGTGTGTGTGCCATTAAAAATCAAGGCATAAGAGTAGACACATTCATACACAGTCGTTTCATTTATGTTTCACTGTTTTTAAGGTTTAGATTTCATATTAACTCCCTTTTTTCAAGTCTGAATCAAATTCCTGGACACAAAGGTCAATGGGATATCCATAAACATGTCACTGAGCATTTCCTGTTGAGGAGTTAAAACCTGTAACCTGTAGTCGTCCTTAGATTGCACAGATCTCAGATCAGCTTACCCTACCCAAAACCTTAATCATTAGAGGTTAGGGATGCAAAACGGACCTTAGATCAGTGTCTCGGGCCTACTCTATACTATTTCTAAGAAACCTTGTCCTTGCTCACAAACCACCCTGGCCCCCTTGGGCTCTAGCCCTCCAGCAATACAGGAGCATGCTCTCTTGTAGGGAGGCTAAAGTAACACAGGCTAGGGCTAAACATGATCTGCTTGCAAAGGAACTGAAAGAGCAGTGAGCTATTCAGACATTTCTAACCTATCCTGCAGGGCAACCGGCCACAACTTTACATTCTCACATTAACTGTGAGTGATGTCACAACAAGTCTACTTCCCTTCTCTATACAAGAACGAGAATGTGCAGAGGAATTGTGCAAGCATACTCTGTGACTGAGCAAGGGAAGCAGCTGTTGAAATTCCAAACAAAATCTAAAAACTTGAACGAGGAAAACAGCAAAACAATCCAGTCGAACTGACTAAAAGCGAAGTGCGAAGGGACTAATTCTCAACGCAATCCTGTAGCTTTGACATTAACAGTGTTTTTCTTACTCACTTATTGTTTTCTCAAACACCCTCACTGAGTGCCAGAGTGCCAGACTCATAATTTTCTGAAACTAATGGGGTGAGAACAAGAGAGGGGAAAGCAATGATTGAATGATCTGAATATGGCAGACACGGCCTTCTGTGCACTTTGCGAGTTGACATTTTCTCAATTTTGGTTTAAATAAAAGTTGTCAAAGACCATTAAAGTAACTTGAGGAAGCATGTGTATGAATCGCCCACAGTTATCTGAGGCTCATCAATTAGGAAGGAGATTATTTTCTTAATTAACTTCTCTATTTAAGGATTAGGGAACAGAATGGGAAAACGTCCACAAACTTTACTTTGAACAAAAGTGTATTTCAGATTCTTAAAGTTTGGACAACGTGAAATAAGTACAGTATCAACTATCAAGTACATCTTAACATGTGGACAAGCTGAATGTAAAAAATGCTCACTTCCATCCCCAAAATAGACTGAAGAGGTATCTTTAGAGGGACCTATGTTTTTCAAAGACCTACATTGCCTAGAACCCCTAAATCATCTAATATGTCAAGGCCGAGAGAAGCTGGGAGCTTTACAGTCTCCCTACGGCCAAAATGCATCAATGCACTATATTGCGGAGATGAAACGGTACTCCTTAAAGTATTTTGGAGAGTAAAAGTCTAGTAAAACATAAGACACAACATTACCAGGGAGAAATAAAATGCACTCCCACTAGTCAATGTCAGCATAAAATCATGGTGCTTTTTACAAGGAATTGGACCACATTGAGGAAGTCATTTGTAGTTAATAAGTGAAATTTCCACTAAAACGCAATACAATAAATTATTCTGTCATTGCCGCTTAAGCGATGCTTTCATTCCTTTGATCCACTGCTTCTGCTATAACAAAGCCCATCAGGAAAATGTCCTTGATTTCCTATGTCAGACGTTGCATCTGGCTTTTGATAATAAACCTCTATGGACATCATAGGGAGAACAAAAACATGATGTACAGATGGATTTGCAGGGAAGGAAACTCAATTATAGACTAATGTTAAAAAGCCATGAGGTGAGAGTACAGAGGGAAAATATTGTCCTCCAAACCAGAGATGTCCTGTAATACAATACACTGAGAAATACACAGGAAGTATACAGTAAGGCAGAAAGGGCTGAGTGATGTCATTCCAGCAAATTGTGAGAGATGGCACTTCTTAGGACAAAATGGCACTTAGCAGATTGCATCCATTCAATGGACCTGTGTACTGTTTTTCTAAGTACAGTCTACTACTGTCTAGTGCCAATCATCAACATAAGGAAATGGCCAACCAGATTCCATTAAGACAACTGTAGGCACATGGTTACCACCAAGGAGTAGTACTCTCTCCACGCCCTCTGTGTCTCGGCCAATGCTTTGTAACACAGCCAGTCAAAATGTCTAGGAAACTCGAGAATGACATTTCACACCTCAAAACTAATTGTGGGAATATGAATGGTAGCTCTAGCTGTAGTTTTAACCTACGTTCCAAGAGTCTCCCACTAAGGGTGTATGTTTTTTAACCAACTGTTATCATATTGCTGCCCATTCATGTAAAGTGAGGGAAAAAAGTATTTGATCCCCTGCTGAGTTTGTACGTTTGCCCACTGACAAAGAAATGATCAGTCTACAATTTTAATGGTAGGTATATTTGAACAGCGAGAGACAGAATAACAACAAAAATACATGTCAAAAACACATGTCAAAAATGTTATTAATTGATTTGTATTTTAATGAGGGAAATAAGTATTTGACTCACTCTCAATCAGAAAGATTTCTGGCTCCCAGGTGTCTTTTATACAGGTAATGAGCTGAGATTAGGAGCAGACTCTAAAAGGGAGTGCTCCTGATCTCAGCTTGTTACCTGTATAAAAGACACCTGTCCACAGAAGCAATCAATCAATCAGATTCCAAACTCTCCACCATGGCCGAGACCAAAGAGCTCTCCAAGGAAGTCAGCGACAAGATTGTAGACCTACACAAGGCTGGAATGGGCTACAAGACCATCGCCAAGCAGCTTGGTGAGAAGGTGACAACAGTTGGTGCGATTATTCGCAAATGGAAGAAACACAAAAGAACTGTCAATCTCCCTCGGCCTGAGGCTCCATGCAAGATCTCACCTCGTGGCGTTACAATGATCATGAGAGCGGTGAGGAATCAGCCCAGAACTACACGGGAGGATCTTGTCAATGATCTCAAGGCAGCTGGGACCATAGTCACCAAGAAAACAATTGGTAACACGCTACGCCGTGAAGGACTGAAATCCTGCAGCGCCCGCAAGGTCCCCCTGCTCAAGAAAGCACATATACATGCCGTCTGAAGTTTGCCAATGAACATCTGAATGATTCAGAGGACAACTGGGTGGAAGTGTTGTGGTCAGATGAGACCAAAATTGAGCTTTTTGGCATCAACTCAACTCGCTGTGTTTAGAGGAGGAATGCTGCCTATGACCCCAAGAACACCATCCCCACCGGCAGGGTAGCCTAGTGGTTAGAGCGTTGGACTAGTAACCGGAAGGTTGCAAGTTCAAGCCCCCGAGCTGACAATGTGCAAATCAGTCATTCTGCCCCTGAACAGGCAGTTAACCCACTGTTCCTAGGCCGTCATTGAAAATAAGAATTTGTTCTTAACTGACTTGCCAAGTTAAATAAAGGTAAAA
This sequence comes from Oncorhynchus keta, assembly GCF_023373465.1. Classification (NCBI taxonomy): domain Eukaryota; kingdom Metazoa; phylum Chordata; class Actinopteri; order Salmoniformes; family Salmonidae; genus Oncorhynchus; species Oncorhynchus keta. The sequence continues at coordinate 24,474,416 of NC_068431.1, forward strand.
ATTTAATAAAAAAACATGGAGGTGTTTTTCTGCTAAGGGGACAGGACAACTTCACTGCATCAAAGGGACAATGGACGGGGCCATGTACCGTCAAATCTTGGGTGAGAACCTCCTTCCCTCAGCCAGGGTATTGAAAATTGGTCGTGGATGGGTATTCCAGCATGACAATGACCCAAAACACACGGCCAAGGCAACAAAGGAGTGGCTCAAGAAGAAGCACATTAAGGTCCTGGAGTGGCCTAGCCAGTCTCCACACCTTAATCCCATAGAAAATCTGTGGAGGGAGCTGAAGGTTCGATTTGCCAAACGTCAGCCTCGAAACCTTAATGACTTGGAGAAGATCTGTAAAGAGGAGAGGGACAAAATCCATCCTGAGATGTGTGCAAACCTGGTGGCCAACTAGAAGAAACGTCTGACCTCTGTGATTGCCAACAAGGGTTTTGCCACCAAGTACTAAATCATGTATTGCAGAGGGGTCAAATACGTATTTCCCTCGTTAAAATGCAAATCAATCTATAACATTTTTGACATGGGTTTTTCTGGATTTTTTTGTTGTTATTCTGTCTCTCACTGTTCAAATAAACCTACCATTAAAGTTATAGACTGATAATTTCTTTATCAGTGGGCAAACATACAAAACCAGCAGGGGATCAAATATTTTTTTCCCTCACCGTATGTATTTTTGGAGAAGGGAGTTCACAAATATGCGGCATCCATAACGGTTGGTGTGATTTTCTCTGCTTTGATCTGCTGTTGAATCAAAATCAAATATTTCTAACCTCACCCTGCTCAGCTGTTACCAGGGCTCTTGAATATAATACATTCAGGATTTACTGGCAGGCTTCATATTTCTCTCTGTGAGGCTGTATTAATTTATTAGGATTATCTGCATTCCACCAGAGATAAAAAGCAAAAGCACAAAGAGGTTTGCAGTCTTGTTAAAGGTCTTTAAATGCAGAATTAATAATAAGCTGCTGCTAATTTGATTTAGCTTTTGATCCTTGAATAATCATTTTTACAGTAAAAAAACAATCATCATCATCACCATCATATTGTAAAGAAGTTTAAATGTACTTTCAATAAACGTTATTGTCATTATTGCCAATAAATAGCTGTATTCACAGCTTGACTATGATCTATCACACTATAATTACATCCACTTCAACAAAACACAATTAAAAACATCAGCCTTTTGTTTAGTGAGTTTTGCGTAGTTTCAGGAATGTCTCCCTGCTGTTACTTAATTTCCTCATTCTAAAAAAGGGCAATACGATCAAAGTGTTGATGCTAAAATCATTAGCAAATGACTAAATATTTTATTCAATGCTATGACATGCTGTGCTCTTTCATAGTTATAGACTCATATCCAGATCTCCAACCATGAGGGTTGTTTGGACAACCTCTACAGAAGCATAAAGATCTTGCCTAGTATACTTGGTGATTTTATGATTTTGGAAAGCATATTGTTAAAGTAATAGGAACTAAATCCATTCACTTCTGTTGGTTGCTATTCAAATGTAGTGGCTTTGGAAAAATCCTTGAAAACATCTCAGAGAGTTCTAATGCATTTTCATGACCCTATCTATTTTCAGTCCTTCTGCAGACTGAGCAAGCAGCAGCGAAGGATCAGCCAATTGCACATGACACAAACAACATGGCAGATCGTTAAATACATCCACTGCTCCTCCAGAGCATAAATCAAGCAAATTTGTTTCCTCTCCATGTCGCTCCCCGGTGACGGACTTAGAGTTAGAGCGATGCCAACGCAGCAGTAGTGGGATAATGGGGCAAGGGATAAGGTATAAAAGCATCCAGGGTCGTCCTTACACTGAGCCCTCCGATGGTTGAAGCAGGCCTCGTCCTTCCTCAAGAGAGCAATAGGGATCAAGCAAGCTTAGTGGACCTGGCCGGTGAGGGCCCCTGATGTGGGGGCCACAATATGCATCCCAATCATCTCGAGGTCTGCTGGTGTGCTGCACTATGGAGGCCTGTACAGCAGAGAAAAAGGCCCAAATGTTCCCGGGGATAGAACAAGACTTTGGTGCACTCCAACGCGATACACCCAGCAGACTAAGGCCTCATGAAACATTCATTCAAACAAAACAACTTTCTCTCTCTCTCCCTCCATCTGACTGCTAAGACGAAGATTAAGAAATTGGGAATTAGTTAGAATGACACCTGAAAAACCTTGATGGTTTTCTCAGAGAAAATTATGTATTTGTTACTTTGGCACAGTGAAGGAGGTGGTATTAGTGGCTAAGGCAAGGAAATAGCAGGCATTTGTACATCGCTTAAATTTTCTCAATCGCTTTATGGCAACACATAAATGCACAAATTGGTTTATAACATATGCTTTTCTCGCTCTGCTTATTTCCTTCATTTATGCGACTGAATTACTTTATTAGTGATTATCCCCAAAAAGCTGCAGGAGAGCACAGCATTGCACGTAATAATGTAATTGACCCATAAACTGGGGAATGGGAATATGCAAATAATGTCTGGGTGTTTTGTATCTGCAGTTTTGCCCCTGGGCTGCTTGTCCCATGACACAAATCAGCAATTAGGATCCCAGCAGGGTTTTGGAGCATCTAAATTGTCAATAGCCCGATCTACCAACATTTGGAATCATGTGGGGTACACAACAACATGGCACAAGCACCAAGGGTGAGTAGTTTGTGACAAAATGAAGATTGTGTGTGTGTGTGTGTGTGTGTGTGTGTGTGTGTGTGTGTGTGTGTGTGTGTGTGTGTGTGTGTGTGTGTGTGTGTGTGTGTGTGTGTGTGTGTGTGTGTGTGTGTGTGTGTGTGTGTGTGTGTGTGTGTGTGTGTGTGTGTGTGTGTGTGTGTGTGTGTGTGTGTGTGTGTGTGTGTGTGTGTGTGTGTGTGTGTGTGTGTGTGTTATTTGACTCTCTTATTTTCCACAACTAACTTTTGAATTATTTGCTTGGCTCATGAGTCTAATATTTATTTTGCAGACACAAAAGTTACATTAATTCTTTCACTCATATTCTTCTGTCAACACAAATAAAGACACATTAAGAAAATGCATTGTTTATGTTCATAGTCAAAGTTCAAACAAATCTGGTCCATTGAAGTGTTTACGACTGTCCCATATGTGGTAGATACCTAAGGGGACTATATGCCTGAGTCACTAGCTTTTGTTATGTGACTTGTGAATACATTGCCGCAGCAATTTTATTACCATTGCTTGCTTAGTAATGTGAGTACAACATGCAAAGACATCAGATGTTGTATTTATAAAGGGATAAGGGTCACTGTGCACAATACTGACCCTGCATCATGTTCAACACTATGCCACAAGGACTTTCAGCCTTCTTGAAAGTTGATTGAACAGGGCCCTTTAGTTGAATGAGGCCTAAAGATTAGCTTTCAATATTACATGTTTTACATATTATGTTTCTTTACAGTAGTTTTACACGTTTCATGTTGACAATTACTTCATGTACATGGCTTTTTTTGCAATTTCCAAATAAGATGCAGATTCTGATTTTGCTCTAAATATGATCTACTTTGAATTATGCTCTCTGAATATACCTATCATCCCGAATCTGAGAGGTTGTATGGAATACTCCTTCAAAGGGAGTTTATATAATCATTTTTGTGGTAATGCCTTGTATGTATATATCAGTTTAGTTTAAATATAAATAAACAAAAGTGAGTTAATATCAGATGTTGGGTTATACCCAATAATGCCTCAACTACTGCGACTAAATAAAACCATAATGGAAGACCAAACATTGCAAATGGGCACATAATGAATGCATGAATTGTGAATCAGAACTCACTATAATGTTCGACAACTTTGAAGCTTAAAGGGAGAAAGACAAAATAGCTTAATTCTTTATAATCTATAAGTGGCAATAAATTGTGAATACATGACTGGAGTCAATTCCAAATTATGTGACATTTTGAGAGTGTTCATGTCAAATGCCCAGCTCACTAAAAGCCCAGTCCTGGAATAGACAAGTAATCCAAAATAGAAAGTATATATAGCGACTAGGCATTGAGTCGTGCCACACAAAGAGCGCTAATGTTCAGTCTGGAGAGGTCTTGCAAGGTATGCCCCAGCAATGAAAAGCAAACATTGTAGTCACTGAGTTGATGACAGCCACAAGCCATTCACTTATAATGATAGAAAGATAGAAATACAGTAGCTAAGAAAGTGTCAAACTGGATTTATTTTGATACATGGATTAAAGTCATCCGACTTGTTGACTAGGGCAATTAAATATCTATAACAATATTTTACATGATGCTATTTCAGATTAACTCAAACTAAAACACTGACTATAATGCATAAAAATAGGGCAGTGGGTTGGATTGCTTTGTTGGAGCGCCAAGTGCCAAGACTTCAAATTATCTAATCCAAACCACATAGCGAGCGCTACAATCAAATCTTTAAAACTCTTTGCCATGCTCAGGCTATTGCAAGATTTGACTGACAAGCCATAACCTACGTAAAATTTGTAGTTTAGACACATTGGCAATGATTAGGCTACAATGACTAGCATAACGCATAACCTATGTGCCATAAACGCAAAATAATGCGCCTCAATTGCCTATACGTGAATAGATTATTAATGTAGCCCATGTGTCACTTATAAACAATTTTGTTGACTTTCCTACTCTTATATTTATGTTACATACATTAGCAGTTATTTACAGTTAATTTGGGGTAGTTTATTGATGCCAAACGGGACTATTTGTAGCCTAAAGTTAGTCCTATACTATTACTTATTTTACCAGCCAGGTCTAACTGCAAAACGTGTTTTTTTCCATAGAGAAAATGATATATTTCTTCCACCTATAGCCCATCTATAACAATAAACTTATGAAAATGATCAGATCGAATACAATGAAGTTTAAAGATAATCATCCAGCTGAAAATCTATGAAAATTATAGACGACTCGATTCTAAATATAAATAAAATCCATATCCAATAAATAGGTCTATCATGTAGGCTATGCCAGTCAAAACATATATGCAAATACAATTAATAAAACAAATAAATATATACATGTATATTAATTAATTATGAAATAATTATTCAATGAGCATGAATCCACCGTCGGAAAGCACGTTCAGGTGCAGTGTCTAAAAATGTCTAGTACAGTCTTCGATTATTCTCTCTTCTCCATATCCCTTGAAAACTAAAGTGTCCACGCAAAACGAAAACGCCTAATGCCATTATCTGAAACATATACATAGGCTATTTTATTAATCCAAACGCTGCATCAAGCAAAAATCCTCGTCTTTCCATCCAGTACAAAAATATATCACCCTTCTCTGTTCTCTCTTTCCTCTCCTCTTCCCTCCCTTTCGCACATGCACTCTCTCCCTCCTCCCCTCTCTCCCTGTCTATCTTGTTCTCTTCCCCTCGCGCTCTCTCTCTCTCTCTCTCTCTCTCTCTCTCTCTCTCACTTCCTCCCTCTCGCTCTCTCTCTCGCTCTCTCTCTCTTTCCCTAGCATGGCCATGTCTGTATGAATAATGTGCTGCCTTTTGTAATGACGCTGGAGTGTTAGCCTGCTCCATGCTCTGACATTGAAAATGAATGACAGCTTACCTGAATGCCAATCTTCATCAGACTGACACTAGGCTGACAACACAGCCTATACTCCCCTGCACAAGCAGTGACGTGTACCATGTAAGACCCCTCCCATCCCCCACCCCACCACCACCCCCGCCTCCTCGTAGCCCCCCTCCCATCACCTCCACTGGTCTCCCACAACACAAACCCCGGCCCTGCGCATCTCCATATATTCAAACCGCGGAGTCTGCTGGCCCCCTGTCGGCGCAAATTAAAAATTACATATTGACGGTGAGACAAGCAAGTGATGGGCTACATTAATTGGAAACATTGTAGCAGACATCCTAGTATGAGGATGGATACATTGCATAACTTCACAATGATGAAACACCAGTGGAAAAAAAAGAGCTAGGCTATAGGTCTGGGTCTGCGCTATTCATTATTCATAATGATATATTATTCCAATATTACAGTGGCAATAGGCTACAAATAAAATTATGACCATCATTTCGAAGATGTATCATGTTCAGTACGTGTACTTAGTCCCCTCCTTTATTCCCTGTTCACCCACGACTGTGTGGCCAAACACGACTCCAACACCATCATTAAGTTTGCTGACGACACAACACAACAGCCTGATCACCGACAACGATGAGAGGGTCTATAAGGAGGTCAGAGAACTGGCAGTGTGGTGCCAGGACAACAACCTCTCCCTCAATGTGAGCAAGACAAAGGAGCTGATGGTGGACTACAGGAAAAGGTGGCCGAACAGGCCCACATTTACATCAACAGGGCTGTAGTGGAGCGGGTCAAGACTTTCAAGTTCCTTGGTGTCCACATCACCAACAAACTATCATGGTCCAAACATCCCAAGACAGTCGTGAAGAGGGCACGAGAATACCTTTTCCTCATCAGGCGACTGAAAAAAATTGGCATTGACCGGTTGCATCACCGCATTGTATGGCAACTGCTCGGCATCTGACCGTCAGGAGCTACAGAGGATAGTGCATACAGCCCAGTACATCACTGGGGCCAAGCTTCCTGCCTTCCAGGACCTATGTAATAGGCGGTGTCAGAGGAAAATCCATAAAATTGTCAGAGACTCCAGTCACCCAAGTTATAGACTGTTTTTTTCTGCTACCGCACGGCAAGTGGTACCGGAGCGCCAAGTCTAGGACCAAAAGTCTTCTCAACAGCTTCTACCTCCAAGCCATTAGACTGCTGAACAATTCTTAAAAATCACCACTGGACAATTAATTTACATTGACCCCCCTTGTACACTGCTGCTACTCGCTGTTTGTTTGTTACCTATGCATAGTCACTTCGTCCCCACCTGCATGTAGATTCCCTCACGAGCCTGTACAAATGCACACTGACTCGGTACCCGTGCCCCCTGTTTATATACTCGTTATTGTTGTTATTATTGTGTTCCTTTAATTATTACTTTGTATTTTAGCCTACTTTGTAAAAAAATATATATTCTTCTTGAACTGCACTGTTGGTTCAGGGCTTGTAAGTAAGTATTTCACGTAAAGTGTAAAATATAAAAAAATATATATATAAGGAAATATATGCCATTTAGCAGACGCTTTTATCCAAAGCGACTTACAGTCATGTGTGCATACATTCTACGTATGGGTGGTCCCGGGAATCGAACCCTGGCGTTACAAGCGCCGTGCTCTACCAACTGTGCTACAGAAGGACACCTTTGTACACTTGTTGTATTCGGCGCATGTGCCAAATAAAGTTAGATTTGATTTAGTATACCAATTTAAGATTTTGTCATAGCCTGACCTTGGTGTCAATGCTCATGAAATTGGAGTCTGGATATTGTCTGAAAAGCATTTTGCGGCAGCCTGTGATTGAAATGACCCATGTTGAATCATCAACATAATCATCACCACATTAGTTATGGTTATACTATTGTACAAATAAAAAATAAAAAGCATCCGAAGTTAAAGCCTAGGTACTTCATGGCAAATAAACACAAGCGAGCCTACCCAATTTCAGATGCAACTTCAGCTAGGACTAGAATACACTACACTTCCCAGCATTCTATTCGGTATTTAGTAACAACTCCGTATGGCTCTTTGCCCTAGTGGTCTATCCTATGAAATTGAAGGTTATTTGTAACCAAGAGAGCCAGGTGGTTACGTTAGTTGCTAAACAGTTCGCATACAAGCGGTTGGTAGGCGACAGTTGGAATGTTTGCGTTCGCACGCCATTATCATGAGCAGTGATTAAATTATTTGGGAAGGAAGTTCGTTAGTAACAGTACGCACGCACAAGTTAGCCGTTTAGCTAGCTAACAAACTATTTTTAAAAAAAATCAAATTTGACTGTCAACAGCGAGTGGAAAATGCCAGTTCAAACGATGCAATTGGCATTATACGATGCAACTCGTTTTGTAGAAACACAATTTCACGCAAATAGCTTTGCTTGATCAACAGCACGAGCTAGCTAACTATGTTAACTATGTTAGCTAGCTCATTTGAATATCCTCAAGGCCAACGTGAGTAGTTGGCTAGCTAACGCGTTAGTCTAGCCTTTTGATTTGGTGAAGAATGGCTGGTACGGTATTGGGCGTGGGAACTTTTTTTTTCTTCCCATTGCTCTTATCTGGATGGTAGTTTTCGTGCTGGGGATGATCCTCTTGAGAGCTACTGGACCAACTAAGTAAGTTGTGAATACATACACACACGCAGGCCTAACTTAGCTAGATACCTAAACACATTTTAGTATTTTGAACACATTATCTTGTGCTGATATGATACCAGTGACACCACTTTCTCATTTGCATTACCCTGAATAGCCTACTTCTACCTCTGCCAAGAGGTCTGGACTTTAATGTCGATTGCCAACCTGGTCTTTTTGTTATTTTATTATGATCCCCATTAGCTGTTGCAAAAGCAGCAGCGGCTACTCTTCCTGGGGTCCACATGAAACATGACATAATACAGATAATTAATAGACAATAGCAGCTCAAGGATAGAACTACATACTTAAAACAAAAAGGCAAACTATAGTATTTGTATTATGCTGTACTCCCCATTTAGTATATGTGTCGTATGGTACACTACATAACCAAAAGTATGTAGACATCTACTCGTCGAACAACTCATTCAAAAATTATAGGCATTAATGGAGTTGGTCCCCCTTTGCTGTTATAACGGCCCGTAATCTTCTGTGAAGGCTTTCCACTAGTTATTGGAACGTTGCTTCGGGGACTTGCTTCCATTCAGCCACGAGCATTAGTGAGGTTGGGCAATGATTTTGGCCGATTAGACCTGGCTCGCAGTCAGCGTTCCAATTCATCCCAAAGGTGTTCGACGGAGTCGAGGTCAGGGCTCTGTGCAGGCCAGTCAAGTTCTTCCACACTGAACTCGACAAGTCATTTCTGTATGGACCTCGCTTTGTGCACCGGGGGCATTGTCATGCTGAAACAGGAAAGGGCCTTCCCCAAACTGTTGCCACAAAGTTAGAAGCACAGAATGGTCAAGAATGCCATTGTATGCTGTAGCTTTAAGATTTCCCTTTACTGAAACTAAGGGCTTATCCTGAACCATGAAAGACAGGCCCAGACCATTCTTTCTCCTCCACCAAACTGTACAGTTACATTGTAGCAGCTAGTGTTCTCCTGGCATCCGCCAAACCCAGATTCATCCGTTGGACTGCCAGATGGTGGGTGATGTGTGATTCATCATTCCAGAGAACACATTTCAACTGCTCCAAAGTCCAATGGCGGTGCGCTTTACACCACTCCAGCTGATGCTTGATGTTGAGTGTGGTGATCTTAGACTTGTGTGATGCTGTTCGGCCATAGAAGCCCATTTCATGAAGCTCTCGACAAATCATTATTGTGCTGACGTATCTTCCAGAGGCAGTTTGGAACTCGGTTGTGAGTCTTGCAACCGAGGACAGGCGATTTTTACTCGCTTCAGCACTCGGCGGTCACGTTCTATGAGCTTGTGTGGCCTACCACTTCGTGGTTGAGCCATTGTTGCTCCTAGATGTTTCCACTTCATAATAACAACACTTACAGTTGAGCGGGGAATCTCTAGTAATTCAGAAATGTAAAGAACTGACTTGTTGGAAAGGTGGCATCCTATGAAGTTGGAAGTCACTGAGCTCTTCACCAAGGGTTAGCTAACATGCTAAGTAGTTGCAAAATAGCTAAAAAGTTGTAAGTAGTCAGTTTATACATTTCTGAAGTTGTTATGATGAGATTTGAACTCGCAACCTTTGGGTTGCTAGATGTTTGTGTTCTATGCCCAACCCGACAAACTACCCTACTTTCATTTTTGCATTAAGTAACCATCTGTTTCATGTAACAATACCAAACATAACATATCATACTAATTTGAGTGTCCCGGACTAAACTATGTTACATCTAGTCTATGAGACCAGGCTGTCATGTCACAGGTGGTGTTGTGGCATGTCCTGTAATCATAGGGTCATAGTTGAATGCCCCTCTGGCTCTTCCACCTCAATCCCTTGGCCTACACTTTTGAGGATTATCCTGTACACATTTATAATTTATTTTAGAGATGATTTTAAATAGTTAGGCCCTACATCCTTAGTGTCATTTGACTTTAGACTAACTGTCATTTCCACTGATACCAGCAAGGCTACATGTTTTTCACTACTGCTGAAATGTTTCTGTCATGATTTTACTGAGAAAATGAATCGTTTCACTAAGGCTGCCTTTAGACAGCCAGACAAATTCTGATTTTTTTTCTACCACTAATTTATATTTTTGACCAATCCATGCGATTTTTATTTTTTTCCTTTCACATCAGATATTTTTCTTTGCTGATCTGATTGGTCAAAACACCAATTAGTGAAAACTATGATCAAAATTGGGCTGCCTGTCTAAAGAAAGAATGAAAATTAGTGAAAAGGGGTTAGTTTACTGGTTACAGATTTGATTGGGTTGATTGAAGTGCCCTTGGCCAAATTTGCATTAGTCCTACAGAACACCCAATCAAGTGATTACTAGGAAAATGATTTAATGAAGAATAAAACATTTTCCCTTTGTACTGTTTACAGTACAACTCACATTATGGTGTGAATACCACATCTAAGACTATCAATTAGTCTGTTTGAGAAGGTTTGAATCCTAAGCAACCTGCCTACATGTTGTTTGAAGTACAATAGACCAACATAGCTACTGTAGTAGATCAAAGCTGTGTGCTGGAATACCTTGGTAGAGAATTGGCCACTGACCAATCTCTATTTCACACTTAGTTTTTGTGTTTCATTTAAATTATATTTCTGTATTGTTTTTGTTGACTAACAGCTTAGGGGTCATCCCTGTCTTCCTGCTGGTCCTCATTTCCACTCTTATCCTGGTGTTCTTCCCCTGTAGCTCAGAGACCCTGTCACCATTCAAAGATTTTGAGGTAAGCTATACTACTGTAATCACACACACACACACTTGCAAGTGAACTGCAACTGGCTATCTCAATAGTTGCCTTGTCAGAGCAGAAAGTTGTTGTTGTCACACTTGGGCTTCAAAGGCTCTCTTCAGAAGTGTGAGACACTGGTGTCATGTGTTTTCTAATATTGATACTCAAGTTGAACAGGGTACTAACAGCAGCATCAAAAATTGTCTTGGCCACACAGCACTTTACTGTGCACTGGCTGAACGTCACTCAGGATTACACATACACTGTTATGTTGAAATTGTAGTGTTGAGGGCTACCCTGAAAAAATAAAAGTGAATAAAAAACATTTTATATTTATGTCTGCTAAATCACTGCAGTGCGGTGTTGGCTGATTTTTAATGGAGTATGAAGATCTATTGAATTTGAATAGAGTAGTTGAGCTCATCAAATGATTCCCCTGAACAACACGGAGGGTTTTGTCCCAAACAAGTAATCTGCAACATTTTTTAAATAATCATGGCTTTTGTTTTGTGGTCCATGTATGTAGACCTAGCAGAGTGGCCTGATGGCCCTGGCTGCAGAGCTGCATTCAGAACATGGCAGTGTGTTTGTCGTAAAGACCTGGTCTGATTTATCTCTCCCCAACAGCAGCACAAACAGACTGCAGTGCTTTCCTCCTGCACCGCCTGCCAAATAATGCAGCCAGATCCGCCAAGCTGCCACCCCACAGAGGGCACCGCCAGCCTGGCCAGTTTGTGTAAATAGTTGTCTCAATGGTCTACAACTGGAGTACGAGCTATCATTCCATCAAAATTAATGCCAGTAGGTCTATTGAAATACGGGGGTATAACAGGCAACTATCTTGTCTGTTATACCTGTCTTAGAAGATATTCCTTACCACAGAGATCCTGTTAAATTACATTCTATGTTTTTGTGACTTACCTCCTAATAACTAGCTATTGTGTGTGTGCTAAATAAAAATATGCACCGTTTAAAAAGCTAACAAAATGGCCACATGGATGGTCTGCATTGACCCTCTATACACACTCACTCTATGCACACTCTACACACTCACACTCTCACTTAATTCGCTCACACACACAACGTGCACACACATTGATACTGTACACCGGTGGAAGCTGCTGAGGGAAGGATGGCTCATAATAATGGCTGGAATGAAGCGAATGGCATCAAACACATGGAAACCATGTATTTTATTCCATTCTGCTCCAGCCACTACCACGAGCCCGTCCTCTCCAATTAAGTTGCAACCAACCTCCTGTGCTGTACACACTCAATCATCATATATGCGGCTGCTCGTCTATCATATATCCTAGTCACCTTACCCCTATACATGTCTACCTCTTATCAATCCAGTGCCTTAGGGGTAAGGTGACTAGGATATATGATAAACAGACTAGAAGCAGTATATATGATGATTGAGAGTGTGTGTACAGCACAGGAGGTTGGTGGCACCTTAATTGGGGAGGACGGGCTCGTGGTAATGGCCGGAGCGGAATAGGTGGAATTGTATCAAATACATCAAACACATGGTTTCCGCTTGTACGTGACAGAGAGTGTGTGTGTGAACACGAGTGTAAGAAACAGCTAACTTCTCTCTGTTAAACAAAAGCAAAATAACAGTGCCAATTAGGGCCTGCCCTAGACAGGGCCCCAGTACCGAGCAGTCCGATGCCACATTAATAAAACATGGCCCCCAGCTCTGGGCTCTGCTCGCTGGCTAATTGGCAAATAAGATAGTGAGATGCATTAAATGAGAGAACACTGCATCCGCCAGAGACAATGCCCCCCCCCCACCTTGCCTCACACTAAGGCCCCAATAAGTATCCTATCTTTTGAGGAATATTGGTCTTAATGTATTCAAAAACATTTTTTTTGTCATGAAACAATTGTGTTTTTGCTCTCATCAAGTTTCAACATGCCAAAATGATTTTTAGTTGAAAAGACATTTCAAGTGGATGATGCAACATGTGATCATATTGCAGACAGTGATTATTAGCTTTAAGGAAAGCCTTGAATGACTCGCATCGCTATTATCAAGTCTCTTGCACTATCATGTCAATTTCCTGAATGAGGCCATGTTTGCTTGAGTACAATATAATAACTACTAAGTCAAGTCAGACACTGATACGTTTACCGAAGTCCATGTTAAAAGCCCAATGCAGTTGTTTTTATCTCAATATCAAATCCTTTCTGGGTAACAATTAGTGCTAACTTAGCAAGAGCAATTTCTCAAGTATGAATTTTACTAGGACAGTCTGAGTGGGGAGGGGAAAACTAGCTGTTTAATGGCAGAGGGGTTTGGAACGCTGTTTGTTATTGGTCTAACTAATTGACCTCCTGATGATGTCGAGGCAGGCCAAAACTCTATCCCACCAAAACAAGCTGACATTTCAGGCAGTCTTTTCAAACACCTCTTACACTAAAAGGGCATTATCATAATTTTCACATGTTCACAATTTTATCGCACACTTATCGTGTGCGCCTATATAACACACAGAGGGAAATCACGTTTTTGACTGCACTGGGCCTTTAACATTTGGCTTATAATGAAATTTAAGGGGTAACCTGCCTTGCCTTGCCTTCCATTTTCTCCCTCCAGAACTGATTTCAGTGGCTCAGTTGTGACATCTGTTGGAAGAAAGAGGAATTACACCGACCATTTAAACACAAGATACCCACTTATCAAACATACAGAAACCATCTATCCTAAACTAACCCACTTATCAAACATACAGAAACCATCTATCCTAAACTAACCCACTTATCAAACATACAGAAACCATCTATCCTAAACTAACCCACTTATCAAACATACAGAAACCATCTATCCTAAACTAACCCACTTATCAAACATACAGAAACCATCTATCCTAAACTAACCCACTTATCAAACATACAGAAACCATCTATCCTAAACTAACCCACTTATCAAACATACAGAAACCATCTATCCTAAACTAACCCACTTATCAAACATACAGAAACCATCTATCCTAAACTAACCCACCTATCAAACATACAGAAACCATCTATCCTAAACTAACCCACTTATCAAACATACAGAAACCATCTATCCTAAACTACAGAAACCATCTATCCTAAACTATCAAACATACAGAAACCATCTATCCTAAACTAACCCACTTATCAAACATACAGAAACCATCTATCCTAAACTAACCCACTTATCAAACATACAGAAACCATCTATCCTAAACTAACCCACTTATCAAACATACAGAAACCATCTATCCTAAACTAAACTTATCAAACATACAGAAACCATCTATCAAACTTATCAAACAGAAACCATCTATCCTAAACTAACCCACTTATCAAACATACAGAAACCATCTATCCTAAACTAACCCACTTATCAAACATATAGAAACCATCTATCCTAAACTAACCCACTTATCATCAGTTTGTACTGATGATAAACCAATGAACTGATAACTGTCTGAACATCTCTTTCCTCCTGCAGACCGTAGACACTTTCTTCATCAGCCGATACGTCCTGCTGTCGGTGGCCAGCGTAGGCTTCTTGGTTGCTCTGTTCGGCCTGCTGCCCCTCCATTTCCTGGAAGCTGTCTATGCCAAGCCCTTGAACAAACTAGAGCTGAGTGGCCAGGCCAAGTTGGCATGCTAGACTGGTGGCCAGGGCCCAATGTGCAGCGCTGGAGATGAGAAGAGGCCAACTAAGAGGTGCCCTAGTGAAATCGAGCGCAGGACAGGTTGGCAACCGAGCCCAAAAACAGACAGGGCCAATGTGTTCTCCGTGATCGACTGTTTGTTGTTGGGGGGAATTTTGGGCCAACTGAAATTAAAGAGGCTACTATGTTCTTTGGTATAGGCCACTGTAAACATAAACAATGTGTTTTGTGTTTATGGATAGCAATTAGGCTACTTTGAATTGTGGTGGTGGAGTAGCACTTGCATTAATATAATGCATTTATCTCCATTGCCTGATTCAGAAGTTCAGAGGATAAGACTGATAACTGTATGTATATTTTTGACATTCACTTTTTTTTCTCCACTTGTATTTATAAAATGGTTGTATTGTGATTTTTTAGGAGAACTTTATTAAACATTTCAATATTGTTAATCTTGCCTACTGAAATCTTTCCTGCTACTCGAAGTGTTTGAAATATAGAACTATGTCATCATACTAATTCTTTCACACAAAATCGCCCAGAATCAAAATGCCGCTAAAGAACTGAGGCCTAGTCCTGTATTAGACCCTGTAATGAATATGCATAGCGCTTGTTGTCTACATTGTTCAGATGCAGCCGGGTGGTATTTTGATTGAATCTGGCTAACTAAGTAAGATCTCTTCTGTGATTACACTCCTCATAACTGTCTGATTCCTGAAGTTTCTCAAGTCATTTGAGCTAATTGAATGAAGAGAGAACTGTCAGTAGCAATGCTGTGATATACTGTGATGTGAAGTAGTAGCCCTCTCACGTAGTTTAAATGGCGTGAGTGTGTTCATTAACTCCGGATGCATTCTGTGTTCTGTCACATTTGCCAGCATTTAAACCAGATTGCATCTGCACTCGACTACATTGAAATGTAAATTTTTCGACTGACTGATGCCTTCCTTCTTTGAAAGACTGTCTCATACTCTCAAAGAATACAACAAAGCAGGAAAGCACAAATTCTGGGGGGGTTTCCTCAAACAATGTGTGCTACTGTTTTGAAGTTATATAATTTCGGTCTCAGATAAAACTGCATGCAATGCATTGTACAACTTGCACTCCTTATCTTCACTAATCCTAAAAGGAGATGTCATACTCTGTCTGGACATGTAATCTCCAGGACGGCAAACTAATCATACAGTATACCAACTATCCCGTAACATTCGCACACTAACAAAACGGTAATGTGTGATACTGGGAGGCCAGTTTTGTAGAAGATCCTTGAAATTCAAGAAAAACTACAATAAATGGCCAAAATAGTGGATTCGGCTATTTCAGCGACACCGTTGATGACAGGTGTGTAAAATCAAGCACACAGCCATGCAATCTCCACAGACAAATATTGGCAGTAGAATGGCTTTACTGAACAACTCGGTGACTTTCAACGTGGCACCTTCATAGGATGCCACCTTTCCAACAGGTCAGTTCGTCAAATTTTGGGCTTGCTAGAGCTGCCCAGCTCAACTGTAAGTGCTGTTATTGTGAAGTGGAAACGTCCTGGAGCAACAATGGCTCAACCGCGAAGTGGTAGGTCACACAAGCTCACAGATCGGGACTGCCGTATGCTAAGTGGTAAAATCACCTGTCCTTGGTTGCAACGCTCACTACTGAGTTCCAGACTTCCTCTGGAACATATTTCAGCACAATAATTGTTTGTTGGGAGCTTCATGAAATTAGTTTTCACTTGACTGGCCTGCACAGAGCCCTGACCTCAACTCCATCGAACACCTTTGGAATTAATTGGAACGCCGTCTACGAGCCAGGCCTAATCATCCAACATCAGTGCCCGACTTCACTAATGCTCTTGTTGCTCTATGGAAGCAAGTCCCTGCAGCAATGTTCCAACCAAAAGTGAAAAGCCTTACCAGAAGAGTGTGCAGGCTGTTATAGCAGCAAAGAGGGGACCAGAACTTGATGATTAATTAATTATTTGAATCATTTAGGGCAAAACCAAAACGTTCACCTCTTGGGGTTCTGAGGATCGAGTTTGGGAAACCATGCAGTAGGCTTACACCAGGGGTCTATTATTGCTAACATAACACAATGAAACAAACATGCTTCCTTTGCCCTTTAGGGTATAGCTAGTAACCCACAGATGTAAGGATGCCAGCTCTCCTGTTGTCATTGATCATTTGTTTATCATACCGTACTGTTGCACATTGACATTATTATAGCACTGCTAATGATTCCACATAGTATGAAGCTTTTTGCAATGTAGGGGCTCAATTACAAGTGCTCAGCCCCCCTTTTGGAACCTTGCAGCCCCCCCCCATTTAAAGTGTGAAGCCCGACGGGACGTGCAGTGAAATTCCAACCAGGATGATGAAAGTGAATCTAATGAATCAAAACCAATCCTATTAGTTCCGGCCCATGTTTCCCCACACAGGCTTTTTTTTTTTTTTACACGGTCAGGCCCATCTACTACGAACGGTCCCTCTCACACAGGCTGGGAAACGGGTGCTCATTGAGCCTGGCCTGGGATGGATCTGAGGCCAACCCAAGGGGGGCTCCTTGCCTGTACTTGAGTGTGTGATTTCCACAAAACATGATCTTAGCCATAGAGGGGTAGAAGAACGGGTAACACTTTACTTGACACCCAGCGACATAACACCTTATGACACGGTCATAACCATGTCATATGTCATAACAGCTGTCATAATGTGGTCATGACACATATATTTAGACCTGTTGTGACATATCTATATTGCATTATTTTAAGGCAGGTTATGACACCTACAAGGCAAAACATTCCATTCCACCACAGCCTACTTGTCAACAGTATGTTGATGTTATATAACATTTTCTTAAATGGACAGTATTCAATTATCATTGTTATTGCGCACACATTGATGTCAGACATGCACCTACCACCTCTGTTTCTGATGGCTGAGTTGAATGCAGGAGCAGATATCAGGAGAAGGGAATGTACGTGATAGGCTTATCTGGTTTATATGATTATGATGGTCATAATGCTTCTTGACAGTGTATTTTTACAAGTTATTTAAAATATAATGGTAAAAAATAAGTGACTGTAAAGAATTCCTTCCAGCATCAACAATGGACTTTTACATTTTTTTATTGAACCTTTATTTAACTAGGACTTTCAAACGAAAGCAAGGAAAAAATACATTTGATAAAATGTGGGTTTTGACACTCTCTAGGTGTCATAACCAAACATAAAATAACCATAACGTGTTATGACGCTGGGTGTCAAGTAAAGTGTTACCGAAGAATGTTATAGAGAGGTAGAATGTTTTGAAGCATAGTGACACTTGTTGTGTAGGATTTACCTCTTAGTGTAGTCAACAAATGTGGCATACGCGATGAAATGTAATCAGTGACTCATTTATTTTCAGATGTGTGGGACTTGTCGTTGAAATGGTCCGTTTTGAAAGGTTTTTCCTGCAACAGCAGTTGGTATTTCAAGGTCGCGATGCAGCAGATGCCACTGATTACCACCACATCTTTCAGATGCCTCAGGCTCTAAATCTGACAGTTACAAGGCCTGTGCAAAATGCAAGCCCAAACTTCTTTGCTCCAGCCGATCCCAGTGCATTTCCATGCTTTACCTTTTAAAAAACATAACTCTTTCTCACTCTTTCTTTTTGCTTTATCCCTCCTTCATTTTCAATTTTGTTTACAAATTCTGAATAGGGAGTGGGAAAATGGGCAGAACAAAGTGTCTGGGGGTTTGAGGTTCATTTGGATCCTCGATCCAGAGCCTTTGTGTAGCAGCCAGCTGGACATACAAAGAGATGGGGAGACTGGAGAGAGAGAAAAAAAGAGGGAGAGAGATGTGGGGGCAAAGAGGTGTGTGCAAAGCTCAGGATGTGGGAGTGGGTGCTTGGTTTTGAAGCAGGGGAGGGTGCTCCTCCTCACTAGATCCTCATTGAGATCCACTCAAGCAGAACTCCTGCCTTTCACACCCCCACCCTCTCTCTTCCTTGTGCGATATGGCCAGTTTCACCAAGCCTTTCTGCTCTCACTCAAGCTAACCCTGAAGACCCTCTATCAGTACTCCAATATCCTGACCCAAGGTTAGAGCATCCTATCCATGCTGTTTCGTAGGAGACAAGAGCCCATTGTTTAGCAGTGGCAGTATTGACGATAGATCTTAGATCCACTCAGCTAGCAAGTTTTCAGCAGGCCTCCATTGCTAATTTGGTATAGGTTTCAAAACGTAAGACATTTTTTGACGAGGGCTTATACAGGGGAACGTCAAAAAATGTGTGAGCTGCTTCTTTAATCTTTAATTTGAACTAGGACTCCCTGCCCAACGAGTGGAACTGTGGGAACATCCGAACCTCCAGTGAGTCCTCTCACTACCCTGGCTTGACTGGCTGCTTCACCAGAGCTGGGAAATGTGTGGGGGTAGAAATTAGCTTGATGCCGGGTTGCCCCGGTAACAGCTGATGTATTTTTGGGGCCGAGGAGTGTGGATTTTCTCACTGCCGCCCTGGTCTCGCTCCATTACCCCCTTTGTGCGAGGCCAGAGGGTGCTGTCAGTGCCCCACACACCCGGGGACAAATCTCGAGTCCCAGGACCAGGCGTCGCCTCTGCCTCTTACTCCTTTCTCAGGAGGGGATTACCCCAAAGCCGCTCCTCCCGGGGGGAAGATGAAGGCCCAATTTAGAGGTCAGAGTGCTCTCCAATTGCCCACTGGCAGCTAGGACCCGACGCCCCATCGCGGGCGAAGCGTGGCTCTTTGGGCGTCCCTGTGGGGGAAAGATGTCCGAACACGGGCCACTTCCCGGGGAAGGGGCTACAGTGTCAGGCTTTAGAAAGATTGTGGTCAAAATTATGGAGATAGAGATGGGTTGTCTGTAGTGGGTGGTCACTGGACCCCAAAAAATATCTGATACATAGGATAAAATGTTTGCGTGGTGGTCTGTTTTTAGTTCATACACAGGGAGGACTGTCACAGGACACACCTGTTGGTCTTGCTCTTTGTATCAATAAGAGTCAAAGAGTGATTTTAATTTAAATAGTATCACATGCTCAATGTATGTGTTGAAGAAATGGCTAATGATGAACGAGGTGTTTGTACTATTGACTTGGCATAGAAATGCTCCTGAAATAGAATAGTGATAGCTCATTCAACTCAATAATATGACTTTGGAGCTGAATTCACACTAGGGAGATGTTGTAGCCAACCAGATATTAAAATCTAATTTGATTTTACCCGGTAAGTTGACTGAGAACACATTCACATTTACAGCAATGCCCTGGGGAATAGTTACAGATGGGAGGAAGGAGACAATTGGAAGCTGGGGATGATTAGGTGGCCACGATGATTGGGAATTTAGATAAGACACCAGGGTTAACACCCCTACTCGTATGATGTGCCATGGGATCTTTAGTGACCACAGAGAGTGAGGACACCCGTTTCAAAATCCCATCTAAAAGATGACACTCTACACAGGGCAATGTCCCTAATCACTGCCCTGGGGCATTGGGATATTATTTTTTTGACCAGAGGAATGAGTTCCTCCAACACCACTTCCAGCAGCATCTGGTCTCCTATCCAACTAGCTATGTGTTCTAATGTGTACTGCTCACTGCTGGAAGAGATGCATACAGCAGAAGAGACCAGTCATAGTGACTTTTAGTTCATCAAAGTCAAGTCTGTCATTGTCCATTAGCAGTTACACGGCACAAAGTGAAAAACAGTCGAGGTTGTTGGGTTAAACCCAAGATCAGGTCTGATGTGTTAGCCCAGCACGGTACCTCTGTTACCTATTTCCCCCCAAGGCCTCTCTAGTATCCAACCAGCTAGACTGAATAGTGAAACATCGGACTAGAATGTTTCGACAAGGTCGTTGTAAAAAACTTTTGTCTGATTGTGATTGCTGAGCCAAGATGATGTATGAGGGCTCATACTGTGTGTGCAGGCAGCTACAAATTTGCCTGGCTAGTTGCGCTAGTGGGGGGTGGGCAATGGGGGTTTGAGTTGCCTTGTTAAAGGAAGACCGAGAGGCGAAAAAAGAACCCTTTGTGGTCCTTTTTCCCTTTTACGTATTCCTCATCAAAGAGAACTGGCTGTCTTGCAGCCAGATAATTGATACATGAGCTCCGAAAATGTAAATTGTCACCAGTGAAAATGAATTATCTCCACCTCAACAAATGAGAATGCTGCAGGCTTGATGTCTAGTTTTTTTTCATCTTGCATTTGACTTTTCGTGGCATATTGTAATATTCCTTGTCGGAAAAGCTTGAATATCCTCCAACAAAGGCTTTCCCTTTCTTGGCATTAATGCATTTAGAGTTATCAGAGAGGGTCAGACTTGTTTGGAAACACTCCCTCTCCAGTATTCAGTCTAAAACACTATGGGCAAGAAAGGGGGGCACACAGCAACAGATACCGCCTGCCTACTTCAGTGAGTCACCCTTGAAGAAATAATCTCAGAACACAAACCAATGGGTGTGGGGAAGCAATGCATATCAAATTCCTTTGATGGAGTGGAGAAAGTGGTATTGTCTGGTATTGTGCTGGACGTGATCAGTCAGCTGGTAGACACTTTATTAATGGAACTGATCTACACTGAACAAAAATATAAACGACATGTAAAATGTTGGTGCCATGTTTCATGAGATGAAATAAATGTTGTGCACAAATGTGTTTATATCCCTGTTAGTGAGCATTCCTCCTTTGCCAAGATAATCCATCCACCTGACAGGTGTGGCATATCAAGAAGCTGATTAAACAGCATGATCAGGTGCACCTTGTGCTGTGGACAATAAAAAGCCAATCTAAAATGTGCAGTTTTATCACACACCACAATGCCACCAATGTCTCAAGTTTTGTGAGAGTGTGCAATTGGCATGCAGACTGCAGGAATGTTCACAAGAGCCGTTGCCAGAGAATTGAATGTTAATTTCTCTACCATAAGCCGCCTCCAACAACGTTTTAGAGAATGTGGCAGTACGTCCAAACAACCTCACAACTGCAGACCATGTGTATGGCATTGTGTGGGTGAGGGGTTTGCTGATGTCAACGTTGTGAACAGAGTGCCCCATGGTGGCGACGGGGTTATGGTATGGGCAGGCATATGCTACGGACAACGAATACAATTGCATTTTATCGATGGCAATTTGAATGCACAGAAATACCGTGCTGAGAACCTGAGGCCCATTGTCGTGCCATTCATCTGCCGCCATCACTTCATGCTTCAGCATGATAATACACGGCCCAATATCGCAAGGATCTGTACGCAATTCCTGGAAGCTGAAAATGTCTCAGCTCTTCCATTGGCCTGCATACTCACGAGACATGGCACCCATTGAGCATGTTTGGCATGCTCTGGATTGACGTGTATGACGGCGTGTTCAGTTCCACAGGCCACAATCAACAGCCTGGACAACTCCATGAGAATGAGATGTGTCACGCTGCATGAGGCAAATGGTGGTCCCACCAGATACTGACTGGTTTTCTGATCCACGGCCCTACCTTTTTTAAGGTATCTGTGACAAACAGATGTATATCTGTATTCCCAGTCATGTGAAATTCATAGATAAGGGCCTAATGAATTTATTTAAATTGACTGATTTCTTTATATGAACTGTAACTCAGTAAAATCTTTGAAATAGTTATATGTTGCGTATGTTTTTGTTCAGTATAGCTTAGGTGAAACAGGCTTCTCTGTATCTCCCTAACTCCCTCCCCAAACTCGTTTCCCCTCTTCCTCCCCCTCCAGGCCTTGTTTTCGGTCTCCCCGCTCCGTGCAGAACGAATGGCACAGATGTTGTTGGAGAAGACAGGACCCATTTGGTCCCCTTCCGTGCCCTCCTCTCCCAGCATGGGGCCTGAAACTTGTTTTTCAATCATTGTTTCCCCCCCAACTTCTTTTACCCCCCAAAGAAAAAAGAAGCACAGAGAAAGAGGAGGGTGAGAGTGAGAGAGCAAGGAGAGAGGCAAAAAAGAAAGAGGGAGGGAGGGAAGGGCATCACAAAGCTGGGGTGGAAGGAATATAAAGAAAAAACATTCTTTATAACAATCTCCAATAATTTAACGCAGGGAGGTCCAAGAGTTGTCAGGGGAGAGACTAGTTGAGTTGTGCCTGTTTGGACTTAAAGTCTATCATGGTAAGGCATGGTGCCTTAGGCTAGGAGCTTCAGTGTAGCGCTGTGTCATCCAGATAGGGAAGACACGGAGGCTAGAAGATGCAAGTTGGCAGGTGGCTGCTCTGGGTGACCTGGCTCTATATCTGGGCGGAAGGGTCACGCCAGTGTCAATGCCAATGTACCTGTATACCTGAGCCGGGACTGGCCGAGGGGTCAAAGACACCGGTCAAGGAGCATGTCCGTCATCGATTGGAACACCGGCAGCATCGGCCACACAGGGACAAGCCACACCGGAGAAAAGGTAAGCACCCCCCTTCCTTCCCCCTGACCTACCTCAGACATCTTTTGAGGGAAACCTGTACCATAGCAAAGAATGATTGATGAGTTCATTGGAGTTGTGGAGTGCTGATGCTAATAGCCTAGACAGTTCTCCATGTTCTCCATGTGCAGGATAGAAGTTGTGGAGTTAGGCTACATAATTAGTTAATAATGCAATTTGGTGTCTTAATTTATAATGCATTACTGATTAAGTAATATATTTGATATTTTATAATCTATTGACTAATTATATAACAGTACAGAAAGACATCAAGTTTGCATACAAAGTCAAATTAATGTTGGTCAATATGCATACATATTTTCTATCCAATTACTAATGAAAATGTAAATGCATATGAAAAATTATCAGTTATATGTGAATTATTTAAGGTTGTCATTTGCATGTTTGGTGTATTATTTAATCGTAGCCTGAGACCGCTATGCCTGCGCCAAGCTGTCATGAGAAACATTGCACTCAGCATGTGTCCCAGTGTGAGGACCAATGCGTGACATCTTTAAGATGGAAAACACTGAGAAATGTATTGGACGATTGATGGAAAACCAGTATGAGATGACTTGGGTCAGATTCACCGGCGTTGACTCTTGTTGCTGTATTTGCATCAATATTGTTGAAAACCTCAAACTGCAGCCAAAAAGTTTGGAATGTCGTTCTTCTTTCAACTTGTTTTAAGGAACAAGTGTTGCTCAAACAGATGACTTGGAATCTCTTCATGTTTAGAAATGAATCTACTAACGTGTTATTAGCAGCAGCGTGAAAATAAACATTTATTTATGTTTGTGTAACAAAATATATTGATTTACAAAATATTTTTATTAACAATTTCTTAACACATCTGTTTAGCATTCAATACACTAAGTTTAGCATGTAATTAACAATGAGCTTAAAGATCAATGTACTTCAAACATTTCTTGACTTACTCAAAATGTTTAACCTGACACAACTCAAATCTGGACCCCCTACAAAATCAACTGTAACTGTACTCTGCTATGGTAGTGCAACAGGTTTCCACAAAGGTTTTGAGTAATAACAGCACATTGGGATTTACAGTGTACCTTTGATGAAACAATAATATATCCTCAATCGAATTACTTTTTGTGATCATTGACCTGATTTTCAGTGTATAACTATAAAAATGATGTAGCACTGGATTGCTTCTGTTTTAAGATACATTTGTGTAGTGGTCCTTCAAAAGAGATTGCAAGTCAGTGGGGGCTCCTCAGAGGAGGGAGGGGAGGACCAACAACTCAGAGAATTTCAGAAAAATAGTGAAACATTAAAGTTATCCTTTTTAGATAAAACTATAGTAAATATATAATTGATTAAAACACACTGTGTTGCAATGAAGGTCTACTGAAGCCTCAACAGCACTGGGTAGGGTAGCACCATTGTGTAGCTGGAGAACAGCTAGTTTCCGTTCTCCTTTGGTTACGTTGACTTCAATACAAAACCTAGGGGTCTCATGGTTCTCATCCCCTTCCATAGACTTACACAGTAATTATGACAGCTTCCGGAGGATGTCCTCCAAACATATCAGAGCTCTTGCAGCATGAACTGACATGTTGTCCACCCAATCAAAGGATCAGAGAAATAATCTAGTACTGAAAGCATAAGCTACAACTATCTAGCACTGCAGTGCATAAAATGTAGTGAGTAGTTGACTCAAACAGAGAGAAAGACAATAGTTTAACCATTTAGAACAAATTAATTTCTTTAAAAATTAAGGAGAAGAAAGAAAGAGAGGGAGTTAGAGCTAGCTATATTTTGTTGTATTTTTTTCACGTTTCACTAGCTGGCTATGGCTACCCAACACTGGAACTCTTCCAAGTCAAGGTAAGCTTTTGGTTTTATTAATTTATTGCCACCAGGGCCTGCCGGTGTAACTGCTAAGCTGCTTGTTGAATGTACACTGTACTGCATGATTGTAGCGGGTTTACTAACGCGTTACTTTAGTAGCTAGGTTGACTATGACGTTACTAACGTTGTTAGCTAATATGGTGACAACGATGTTTAGCGGTTATGATGTGAAGGTTTGGCTTGGAAAGGTTTTTTCGTCTGGTCAAAGAGAGATGATGTGTTGTCACTGAAGAGTGCATAGATGCGAAAAGGAATTACACAACGAGCCAAATGTTCATGCTGTTTGTATGTGGCTACTATGAAAGAGACCTGTCTTTACCGTGTGATCAGGGGTGTATTCATTCCGCCGATTCTGTTGAAAAACATTTCTTAAATTAAATGAAACTGGGAAAAACATACATGGATTTGTCCTCTTGTTTGCAACGGTTGGACTAATGATACACCCTAGATCAGCTAGACGCAGGCAAAAGTGTGCAAGGCAGTATTGAATGTGTCACTGTCTGTCACATTGATTTCTCCAATTTTTCTTTCAATCTGTGCATCTACATTGTAAACGTTCATTCAAAGGCTAGGTTGGAGCGACCTCGTGAGTATAGGGAAAATGTTAGTGTCATGTAGAAGCCTAAACCTATTGATGTTACATTTGAGCTCTGTGAATGGAATATGAATGACAGTCATCCAATATGCTGTAATATAAATAAGGCCATGCTCATGAAAAAATTATCATCCTCATCTTAAAAGGCACCTGTTGCAAGTATATATATTGCTTTCTAGCTTGCTTGAAATAAAATTTTAAAAAACACTTCAAAAGCTTTTAGCATTAAGTCCCTCTTTTTAAACACATTATTTTTCTCATTCCATTAATCTCTCTCTCCCATTCCAACACCTCCTTGACCGTTGAGACTTCATAACATTAAAAGAGGTCAATTTTAAAGCCATCCCTCAGCACATCTTTAACCCACCACCATTTTCATGCATTGTGTTTAGGGCTAGCCATCTTCCTTCAGCCTCTCCAAACCTTTTGTTCATGGCTGAAATCTGGCCAATGCCACGGCCATCTGGCCAATGCCACAGCCATCTAGCCCGAGTTCTTGGATCAATATAAGCGTCCATCACCTCGACTGGGCCTTTCTAGACCGACACAATGGCAGGTTCACTAAACAACACTTTATCTATGTGGTATTTGGGAGGGAATTAACTACCAGTGGCAGTTTCCCCCTTTTATCTCTCTTTTCTCCCTCCGAGAGCCCTGTTTGCACAGGGGATCTTGGGTAATTGGGATAAGTAACTATTAGCTCCTGAAGTTGTTTTTCTTTTCTCTTCACAGCTATGCTCTAGCAGGACCTCCTTGTTGTTTCTGCTGTAATGTATCACTTGGTGATGACATCTGAGTGGATTTGTAGCAGGATGGAAAAAAGAGAGATCCATTTTGTCTCAATTAAAACTCTAAATACTAAAAGAACATTTGAATGCATATGTTATTCTTTAGAGATACTCTGTGTGAATCTGTAGGCTAGAGCAAGTCAAACCTCTCCATAAGTAATTTAAATTCAGTTGAGAAATAAGGCTGTCGATATGAGCAGATATTATTGTGATTGCATCTCTCTACAAAACAACTCCTTGCATTTCCAATTCCTTGTTGTGCAACATCTTTTCGGTTTAGATGAAATAATATGATGATAAACCATGAGATATGACATGATTGCAAGAACTGTAAAATCTCTTCAGTTCATTAGAGATGAGATCATATCATTTACATCTATTGTTAAGAAACATGGGAGCCTCCACATTTCCTGCCTCACCATGTAGGGTTGACAGAACTGCTGCTACAAATAAGAAACCATGGAAGAAAACATGGAAATTGAAGACCAGTCCACACGGCTGTTTGTATTATAAGCTTCTAAGAATGCTGGAAACCAAACATATAGGCAACCAATATAGCTTATGAGGATCAATATTGCTGTAGGGTACCAGAATTTATAACCCTGAAATTGGCACTTAAAATAAGGGAACATGTAAATAAATGTAAACGAATAAGGTAGGCTTTAAAGTGCCCCAGAAGCAAATTATCTTATTATTGCGTTTCAGGAAACAATTTATGTTCAAAGAGGACCACAATATATCCTGTTTAGCCTATGTATGCAGTGGCAGTCCTTTTTATTTCTTGCCATTTATGTTTGTAATGCTTAGCAGGTGTTAAAACGGTGGCATAAGCCCCTCATGCGATTAAAGTCATTTCCAGCAAGGGAGTTAACGTGGGAGTGTCGCTTTTCTAAAGCGGTGACTTGTTGCGGCTTCGCCTACCTCAATTCTGTCCGTATCATAGTCACGAGGGACTATTCCTAATTGCGTTGGCGCTTTGTTGGATCTAGATAAAGCGGTCGTCATTGTGTGACGGAATGGCAAACGAAACAAACATTGAAATATCTGAACAATTTTATTCATTCTTGATAAGAAATTTCTCAAATTGAAATTTGGTTCGTGCGTAAAAGTTGAAAGGAAACGAACGTCCTCAAGTGAAATAATATGCACCAGATAGGTCAACGATGCACTAAGAATTTGTTTACATGCTGTGTTTTGGTGACCTAACATTTAAAATGACGGAACAGGTGTTTACAAGACTGTTGGTATTTTTCGCAACTCTTGGCAACCTTGCAGGTAAGGCTTTTATTTTGATATGATATATGTAATGTAGGCCTATCTATGGTAAACATCGATTGTATGCCATATCTGATAATGCATTTAGTGTTAATTCTCATTATTGCTATAAATGAAATAAATAAAGTTTGTAATACCGTAGTTGTAGCCTATATTGGCTAGGTTATTGTTGCTTGGTTTGTGAGCTATTGAATGAATTGAACTCATTCTCAACAGAAGTTTCTCTCTCAACAAAATAACAGTTTACAAACAGAGACTCCAGTGGTATCAGAGCCCCCATTTGTTCATTGACAGGCGTAGCTTTTTAAAGCCAGACTTTAGGCTTAACTGTATGATCAATAGTTAATATAGTTATCTCCTGTTACTGATTTCTTTTTTAATCCCCTACTTTTTTCAACAAGAGAGGAACAAATGTATTTTTACATTTAATTGTCCTTCTTTTCAATTGCACTTTGTTGTTTAGTAAATAATCAACACTTGATCTAACCTACAGCACCTGCCTAGTCAGCCCATCTGTGTGACACACTATTGTTATTCCAATCAATATGGAAGTGACAATTTAGGAAAGATTTATTAGACTACTCTAGAGATTTTGAAAATAATAAACATGTAAAAATATAATATTCGATTTCAAAAAATAGTTGTAGGATTTTGAGATGTTTCTTCCTCACGAAATAGCTCTGTCCGAAAGAATATAGACTTTACATGGCAAGCCACAGACAAGATTATCTTATCCTATGATCAGGAGTAGGCCTATGGCTAGCCTAGTGTTGCAAATTACATCTGAAAACCTATGAAAAAGATCTTGACAGTCTTTGAAAGCATGTCATCTCATGCATGATGAAAGCATCCATCAGATAGCTGTTCTAGTTGCAATATTTTAATATAAAAATCAACACAGGCACATATAGCCCATCACAGATCAATGGCCAAAGTTTGTGATTTTTATCCAATAGTACATATCTGCAATTAAGCCTTAGAAACAATAGGGTATCATCCTCCTAAGTCTCTCCCATTGGCCCATGTGATTGACATGTTTTGACATTGCCATTCAATAAGGGCATTGTTGACAGGCCAGTAATAGCATGGTGTACACTGCCACTGCCCAACGCTCAGCGCACAGGTGACAGATTTCCCTTTGAGCCCTCTTGATTTTGTTTGTGTGAATGCGCTTTTGTTGCATAATTTATTGGGGGAGGGGGGGCGGCCTTTCGACTGGTTTAGCTTAGCCGGAGTCTCTGCTTGTTTGTGTTGGGTGTTCTTACTTAAGTGTGTGAGCTGACCCTGGACTAGGGGCACCCTCTGGGTGTGGTGTCTCTGTACTGTAAAAGTTCACTATTACTGACTCTTGCTCCACTTTGAGTTTGTTCATCTCTTCATCTGCCATTAGCCTCTGAGTCATACTGTACCACAATGTAGTCTCCATCACAATAAAACTCATTTTTGAAGGTGGGAGTTGCTTATGGTATGAAAAGCATTGGGGAGCCTCCCAATGGAGGCTCTTGTTGTATCTAGCCTTCAAAACTGACCCAAGATCGGGGGCGCTAGTGCTCATGCGTATGGAGTAGAAGCGTTCCTTCAAATCTCCTCTCCACTTATTTTAAAATCTTTAATTGTTACCATTTTAGTTTCAAGTTTGCAAAAAAATATATACACATTGTTTAGTATGTTTCCCAGGCACTAACTAGCAGCAAAAAAAGTTAAATATTGTGACGAAAACCAACAGAACAGCTAACACAAAATCTACACAGGCCCAACAAGCAGCAGCTAGCTCCATTTGAGTACTGAAGGTGACAACTCTCCAAATACCCAGCAACAAGATTCAATGTGTCAACAAATGAAAGAGGCTGTAATAAATCTATCAACGATCATTTTGACAGGCTCGAAACAAAGTTTGAGTCTCTAAAGACAGCACAGGCCGAACTGAAGAGCCGCATGGACACAGCCAATTAGGACTTGTCTGACCATGACACCCGGATCGGAGGCCTGGAAACCACCTGCGCACAGCTTAGAAAGAACAACAAGGCGCTCCAAGCCAAGGTTCTCGATTTAGAAGGCAGCAGTTGCAGGCTGAACATAAAACTTGTGGGGATTTTGGAGGATGAAGAACAAGGTTAACCCACAGAGTTCATGTCATAGCTCATTCCTAAGCTGCTGGGTGACGACAACTTCCCAAAACCTCTCATCATTGACCGTGCACACTGGTCTCTACAGGCGAATCCCTCACCCGGTGCCAAGCCACGCACCATAATTGCAAGGGTACATCGCTTTCAGGAAAAGGAGCTCATTCTACGACTTGGACGACAACGAGCTATGGAATACAAACGCCAAAAGGTTCTCATCTTCCCCGACTAAACCCTGGAGGCTCTAATCTATGGATTTCACATGACCTAGGAATCCAGATATGCACCTGTTGGTCACATATACCTTAAAAGAAAAGGTAGGGGCGTGGATCAGTGATAATTTGCCCACTGAAGTTGGTTATGACACCGAACTGCAGTCAGATCAAAATCCTGAGGTTCCCTTTGTGTTTGTGCAGAAATTCCTTGTTTGTGAACCCACAGTTTCATCAGCTGTCCGGTTTGCTGGTCTCTGACGATCCCGCAAGTGAAGCCAGATGTGGAGGTCCCGGGCTTGCGTGGTTACACTTGGTCTGCGGTTGTGAGTCCAGTTGGAAATATTTCCAAATTCTCTAAAACAACATTGGAGGCAGCTTATGGTAGAGAAATTAACATTAATTTCTCTGCCAACAGGTCTGGTGGATATTCTTGCAGTCAGCATGCCAGTTACACACTTCCTCAACTTGAGACATCTGTGGCATTTAGTTGTATGTCAAAACTGCACATTTTAGAGTGGCCTTTTATTTTCCCCAGCACAAGGTGCACCTGTATAATGGTCATGCTGTTTAATCCGCTTCTTAATATGCCACACCTATCAGGTGGATGGATTATCTTGGCAATGGAAAAATGCTCACTAATGCTCATTGCATTTACATTTTTGTTCAGTGTACATGTGGGTATGGGTAAAAGTAAGGCAGGCAGTTCGGATGCGGGAGGGGTTCACCGACACAGCTGATATAGGGAGAAGGGGGGAGAAAGATGAAGTGAGGGAGGGAGACTGTTATTGACAAAATAAGGTTGTTAAACACAAAGTGTTCAACAGGAATCTCTGTGTGTCAGTGTCCCCACCTGGGGTCCACAGTGTCCACACTAAGTGGCTACAGAGTACTTTATACTGAAAAACGGACACACACACTCACATCAGTGGCGGTCGGTGCCTTTTAAGATTAGGGAGGACAATTGTTATTGTTATGAACATGGCCTTATTTCTATTACAGCATATTGGATGACTGTCATTCATATTCCATTCACCCAGCTCAAGGTAACATCAATAGGTTTAGGCTTCTACATGACACTCATTTTCCCTATAC
The DNA here is from genome assembly GCF_023373465.1 of Oncorhynchus keta. Classification (NCBI taxonomy): domain Eukaryota; kingdom Metazoa; phylum Chordata; class Actinopteri; order Salmoniformes; family Salmonidae; genus Oncorhynchus; species Oncorhynchus keta. The sequence goes on from NC_068431.1 coordinate 24,505,418, forward strand.
CTATCATGAGGTTGCTACAACCTAGCCTATGAATGAAAGTTTAAAACGTAGGTGCACAGGTCGAGAGAAATTTGAGTAATCAAGGTAACGGTCATTGACACATTCAATACTGCCTTGCACAATCTTGCCTGTATCTATCTGATCTAGGCTGTAATCATTAGTCAGTTGCAAACAAGAGTTTCTATTGGACAAATTCAGGTATGTTTATATTTTTATTTTATTTAACCGTTATTTAATTAGGCAAGTCAGTTAAGAACAAATTCTTATTTACAATGATGGCCTACCAGAAGGAAAAAGGCCTCCTGCGGGGATGGGGGCCTGGAATTAAAAATTAATACAATACAAATATAGGACAAAACACACATCACAACAAGAGACAAGACTCCACTCCATAAAGAGAGACCGAAGAAGACAACATAGCAAGGCAGCAACACATGACAACACAGCATGGTAGCAACATAACATCAACAACATGGTAGCAACAAAACATCATAGCAGCACAAAACATGGTACAAACATTATTGGGCACAGACAACAGCACAAAGGGCAATAAGGTAGAGACAACAATACATTACACAAAGCAGCTAGTGTTTGTTGCAGCTCATTCCAGTCACTAGCTGCTGAAAAGAGGGAGTGACCCAGGGATGTGTGTGCTTTGGGGACCTTTAACAGAATGTGACTGGCAGAACGGGTGTTGTATGTGGAGGATGAGGGCTGCAGTAGATATCTCAGATAGGAGTGATGCCTAAGAGGGTTTTATAAATGTGCATCAACCAGTGGGTCTTGCGACAGGTATACATAGATGACCAGTTAACAGAGGAGTATAGAGTGCAGTGATGTGTCCTATAAGGAGCATTGGGGGTAAATCTGATGGCCGAATGGTTAAGAACATCTAGCTGCCCGAGACCACCCTTACCTGCCGATCTATAAATTATGTCTCCGTAATCTACCATGGGTAGGATGGTCATCTGAATCAGGGTTAGTTTGGCAGCTAGGATGAAAGAGGAGCGATTACGATAGAGGTAACCAAGTCTAGATTTAACTTTAGCCTGCAGCTTTGATATGTGCTGAGAGAAGAACAGTGCACCGTCTAGCCATACTCCCAAGTACTTGTATGAGGTGACTACCTCAAGCTCTAAACCCTCAGAGGTAGTAATAACACCTGTGGAAATAGGGGCATTCTTCTTACCAAGCCACATTACCTTTGTTTTGGAGGTGTTCAGAACAAGGTTAAGGGTAGAGAAAGCTTGTTGGACACTAAGACAGCTTTGTTGTAGAGCATTTAACACAAAATCCAGGGAGGGGCCAGTTGAGTGTAAGACTATCATCTGCATATAAATGAATGAGAGCTTCCTACTGCCTGAGCTATGTTGTTGATGTAAATTGAGAAGATTGTGGGGCCTAGGATCGAGCCTTGGGGTACTCCCTTGGGTACAGGCAGTGGCTGAGATGGCAGATTTTCTGACTGACCCCTCAGAGACACCAATACTCCTTAGCCGGCCCAGAATAATGGGATGGTCTACCGTATCAAAAGCTTTGGCCAAGTCAATAAAAAAAGCAGCACAATATTGCTTAGAATCAAGGGCAATGGTGACCTCATTGAGGACCTTTAAGGTTGCAGTGACACATCCCTAACCTGAGTGGAAACCAGATTGCATACCCGAGATAATACTATAGACATCAAGAAAGCCAGTCAGTTGATTATTGACAAGTTTTTCTAATACTTTTGATAAACAGGGCAAAATAGAAATAGGCCTATAACATTTAGAATCAGCTGGAACTCCCCTTTAAATAAAGGACAAACTGTGGCTGCCTTCCAAGCAATGGGAACCTCCCCAGAAAGGATATACAGGCTTGGTGATGATAGGGGCAGCAACCTTAAAGAAGAAAGGGTCTAAACCATCTGACCCAGATGTTTTTTGGGGTTCAAGTTTAAGGAGCTCCTTTAGCACTTCGGACTCAGTCACTGCCTGCAGGGAGAAACTTTGTAGCGGGGCAGGTGAAAACGAGGGAGAAGCATCGGGGATAGTCGCATTAGAAAAGGTGGGAGATGAGGAAATGTTGGATGGGCAAGGAGGGTTGGCTGAGTCAAATAGGAATCCTGACTTAATGAAGTGGTGATTAAAGAGCTTAGTCATGTGCTTCTTGTCAGTAACAACCACATCATCAACATTAAGGGACATGGGCAGCTGTGACACGGGGAGGCTTTATTATCCAGGTCTTTAACCGTTTTACATAACTTCTTGGGGTTACAGAGAGAGAACTGCTCCTTAAAATAACTAACTTTGGCCTTTGGCCTGAGTGCACTTATTTCTCATTTGCCTGAACGATAGCCAGTCAACCTGAGTATGCGTGTGCTGAGCCTTTCGTCAAATGTAATTCTTAAGGTGGAGTAACTCTGCAAGATCACGGTCGAACCAGGGGCTGAACCAGTTTTGAATTCACATTTTCTTTATGGGGGTGTGTTTGTTAACAATACCACTGAAAATATAAAAAAGAAGGTCCAAGCATCATCGACAGAGCTGATCAAACTGATTCTATACCATTTTACAGAGGCCAGTTCATGAAGGAAGGCTTGCTCATTCAAGTTTTTTAGCAAGCATCTATGACAAATCAGGACAGGTCCTTTCACTGAGCAGCCATTGCGAACACAGACTGTAAAACAGTGATCACTAAGGTCATTACAGAAAACTCCAGACTGATACCTATCAGGATTATTTCTGAGGATAACTTCGAGGAGACTAGCCTTTTTTTGGGGTGTTTGGAGTCATACCTTGTGGGATTGGTAATAATGTGAGAACTATTTAGGGAGTCCCATTGCTTTAGGACTTGGTCAGATGGTTTAAGCATGTCCAGGTTTAAGTCACCTAGCAGGACAAATTCAGACTTAGTGTAAGGGGTCAGGAGAGAGCTTAGGGCAGGTAAGGTATGGGCTGGTTCTGATGGAGGATGATAGCACCCAGCAACAGTCAACAAAGAGCTATTTGAAAGTTTAATGCTTAAAACCAGCAAATCAAATTATTTGGGGACAAACTTGGTGGAGACAACTGAGCACTGAAGGGGATCCTTGGTAAATATTGCCACTCCCCCACCTTTGGATGATCTGTTTTCCAGAAAGGTTAACATCAGTATTCAAAACACTCTTCCTTAAAATCTCTTGAAGCTAGGGGGCACTATTTTTATTTTTGGAAAAATAACGCTCTCAAAGTAAACAGCCTATTTCTCAGGACCAGATGTTAGATTATGCATATAATTGACAGCTTAGGATAGAAAACACTCTAATGTTTCCAAAACTGTAAAAATATTGTCTGTGAGTATAACAGAACTGATATTGCAGGCGAAAGCCTGAGAAAAATCCAATCAGGAAGTGACTCTTATTTTGAAACCCCTGTCTTTCTATGCATCCCTATTGCCAATTGAAAGGGATATCAACCAGATTCCTTTGTCTGTGGCTTCCCTAAGGTGTCTACAGCCTTTAGATGTAGTTTCAGGCCTTTATTTTGAAGAATGAGCGTAAACGTCCACATTGCATAAGTGGTCAGTTGTTGGCTCTGTGTGATTTTTGCGCAAAACAGAGAGGTAGCCATTTTTCCTCCCTGTCCTAGTGAAAAGCCAACTGTCCCGGTTGATATATTATCGAATACATATTTGAAAAATACCTTGCGGATTGATGATAGAAAACGTTTGCCATGTTTCTGTCGATATTATGGACATAATTAGGAATTTTTGTCGTGACCGCGTTGTCGTGACCGCTATTTCCGGTGGATTCCTGGGCATAATGCATCATAATGCATGTTCAATTCTCGGGCCGACTCTTTTCTCTGTATATATCAATGATGTTGCTCTTGCTGCGGGCGATTCCCTGATCCACCTCTACGCAGACGACACCATTCTATATACTTTCGGCCCGTCATTGGACACTGTGCTATCCAACCTCCAAACGAGCTTCAATGCCATACAGCACTCCTTCCGTGGCCTCCAACTGCTCTTAAACGCGAGTAAAACCAAATGCATGCTTTTCAACCGATCGCTGCCTGCACCCGCATGCCCGACTAGCATCACCACCCTGGATGGTTCCAACCTTGAATATGTGGACATCTATAAGTACCTAGGTGTCTGGCTAGACTGCAAACTCTCCTTCCAGACTCACATCAAACATCTCCAATCAAAAATCAAATCCAGAGTCGGCTTTCTATTCCGCAACAAAGCCTCCTTCACTCACGCTGCCAAGCTTACCCTAGTAAAACTGACTATCCTACCGATCCTCGACTTCGGCGATGTCATCTACAAAATGGCTTCCAACACTCTACTCAGCAAACTGGATGCAGTCTATCACAGTGATTTGTCACTAAAGCACCTTATACCACCCACCACTGCGACTTGTATGCTCTAGTCGGCTGGCCCTCACTACATATTCGTCGCCAGACCCACTGGCTCCAGGTCATCTACAAGTCCATGCTAGGTAAAGCTCCACCTTATCTCAGTTCACTGGTCACGATGGCAACTCCCATCCGTAGCACGCGCTCCAGCAGGTGTATCTCACTGATCATCCCTAAAGCCAACACCTCAACGCCTTTCGTTCCAGTACTCTGCTGCCTTGACTGGGATTGTAAAATCGCTGAAGTTGGAGACTTTTATCTCCTCTCCAACTTCAAACATCAGCTATTATCGCTGCAGCTGTACATAGTCTATAGGTAAATAGCTCACCCTTTTCACCTACCTCATTCCCATACTGTTTTTATACTGTTTTTATTTATTTACTTTTCTGCTCTTTTGCACACCAATATCTCTACCTGTACATGCCCATCTGATCATTTATCACTCCAGTGTTAATCTGCAAAATTGTATTATTCGCCTACCTCCTCATGCCTTTTGCACACATTGTATATAGACTGCCCATTTTTTTCTACTGTGTTATTGACTTGCTAATTGTTTACTCCATGTGTAACTCTGTGTTGTCTGTTCACACTGCTATGCTTTATCTTGGCCAGGTCGCAGTTGCAAATGAGAACTTGTTCTCAACTAGCCTACCTGGTTAAATAAAGGTGAAATAAAAATAAAATAAAAAAATCAAACTAACGGAGGTATTTGGATTAAAAAAATATCTTTATGGAAAAAAAGGAACATTTGCTGTCTAACTGGGAGTCTCGTGAGTGAAAACATCCGAAGATCACCAAAGGTAAACTATTAATTTGATTGCTTTTCAAAAATACGTTTGACATGTTTCCTCGATCATTACGGATACTATTTGGAATTTTCGTCTGCGATGTCGTGACCGCTCGAGCCTGTTGATTTCTGAACATACCTCCATTTGTTTGGCGCGTTATTTTGGATATAAAAATAATCTTTATGGAACAAAAGGAACATTTATTGTGTAACTGGGAGTCTCGTAAGTGCAAATATCCGAAGATCATCAAAGGTAAGTGATTTAATTTATTGCTTTTGGTCACAAAAGTCAGAATCTACTTGGCTGCTAGCTGTTTGTAATATTTTGTCGACTGAGAGAGATGTGCTCACATAAACGCTTGGATAGCCTTCGCCGAAAAGCTTTATTGAAATCTGACACGCTAGGTGGATTAACAACAAGCTTAGCAGTGTTTTGCTATATTGCACTTGTGATTTCATGAAAATTAAATATTTTTAGTGAATTAATTTGAAATTTGGCGCTCTGCAATTCAGTGGTGGTGGATGAAAATGATACCCCTAACGGGATGGGTGCATCAAGAAGTTTTAACACTGCTGCACCTGCAGAGTGGTTGTTGTCATATGATAACCAGATATTGTTACCCCATTTATTTTTCCAAAAAGCTAGATCGGAGGAACAAGCATGAGTCTCTTATAGAAAGTAAAAGTCTGCATTAAACTGTTTGCAATACAGGAAAATAGCCTTATGTTTAAGTAAATAACGAATACCCCTGACATTAATTGATCAAAGAGATAAAGACATAAACTTCAACCAACAACCTTGTTATGCCAATATAAGCTTTCCCTAAGTATAAGTATCTCAAAAGGATTTCCATCCCATTATTAACCTCCAACAAAAAACAAACACATACTGGTCATACAGTTACCAAAGTATTCTTACTCCCAAAGGGGGAGACACTGTACATATTTTACAATAGGTAGATATTCACCCATAGTCAGTGTTTAGTTTACCAGTTCTCAGATCAGCCTTTTCTCATTCAAGTGTTTGTGTACATTTTGTATAATAAACGGGTGTTTGAGTAGGCTAAACCAGCTAGCTGCAGTCGCTAGCTAATTAAGTGAAAATGAAAGTGAAAAAATATGGCTAGCTCTCTCTATTGCTCTCTCGCTTTTTCGCTTCATTTTTTGAGAAATTAATTTGTTCAAAGCTGTTGAACTATTGTCTTTCTCTTTGTGGCAAACATTTTATGCACTGCAGTGCTAGCTAGCTGTACCTTATGCTTTCAGTGCTTGGTTAATTCTCTGATCTTTTGATTGGGTGTCCCCTGTGGCTCAGTTGGTAGAGCAAGGCACTTGCAATTCCAGGGTTGTGGGTTTGATTCCCAAGGAGGACCAGAAAGAAAATGTATGTACTCACTATTGTAAGGTGTTCTGGATAAGAGCATCTGCTAAATAACTAAAATGGAAGGAGCCACAGCCCACACAGTTATACACCTGAGCCTTCTTACTGCAGAACACAATCAATTCATCAGATTGATGCAGGTATGGGTTGTAGGGCATCTTAGTGTTCTACATTTTTTCAATATGGGTAACTCGTAAAATAGCCTGTTTTGAACTGTATGCTAAGAGAGAAGTAGAAATCAAAAGGAGGGAAACTGGGAATTGCTAAGTAAATGGAAGAATACTCTTATTGCAATGTGCGTTGCTCTTAAAAGAGCCTTTGGTTGTGCAATGTGTAGTCTATCGCAAAAGATGTTGCCTGGGAAATGGCACCCTCCTAGTAGAAGTAGGAGGTGACGGTCTCCCGCACAGGGATTGCCTCCCGTGCTGCGTTGTAGGCCCCCATCCTTGCATCATCCTGCAGAGTAGCAGACATCTCCTCTCGCACACAGCACTGAGTCCTCGTGGCCATCCTCATGAAGTTACAGGATGCAGGACACATGTAGCCTTCACACGCCTCTGCGTTAGTAGGGTGGACCCCGATGACTCGTTGGTACCTCCGCCACTGGGACGCAAGAATGCCGAAGGTGCACTCGACTGTCAGCCTGGCTCGGGAGAGGCGGTAGTTGAAGACCATGTTCCTCCTGAAAAGGAGCCTCATCTCCCATGAAGACATGGGGCTGGGGTCCCGGGTGCTCTGCTCCTAGAATCAGGCTGTCTTCGGGAAGGTCCAGGAGGCCATGACCATGGAGGAATTCATGCCTGTCCCTTGGTTGGGAAATATCTCTCATTACAAATGGTAACATTGGATAGATAGATCGATAGATAGATGCATGTGCGCACACGTGCATGTGACAACAGAAGGATCATATCAAGGATGGCATCGCAAATTAATACATAAATATCACTTGAAGCTTGATGGTGAGTTTGAATCAGATGTGTGGTGCTATGGCAAAAACCAAAATGTGCACCTCTTTGGGTCTCCAGGACCAGGTTTGAGAACCACTGCTCTTGGGACATTCATTGGGACCTCTTCATCCGCAGACAGGTTTTCACAGCTCTCTGTATCTGAGGACAGAAAACATCACAAAGAAACAGGCTTCAGTATACTGAAATTAGAAAGCACTGAATATTATGTTGCTATTATCTCTGTCCTCAGTTTTTCTCTCGAAGGACTGAAACTACACAAAAGTACCTGCCCTATCCAGAGTAGCCTACTCTCTCCCTTCTTTGACAGCTTGAGCTGCTAATCCTTTCACCCTCTTCCATTGCTGTTAGCTATCTAGCTAGCTACCTACCTACAAATATATTTAGAGTGTGGGTTTTACATTTATTTACAAGATAGCTAGCTAATATGAAGTTAGGTAGCTATCTGGTGATTTATTTAATTCACATAGCTAGCTAGCTATACAGTATGTAAAGGTGGCTAGATAGCTAGCTATGTTAGCAGTTCATTTGAGCTAGCCTGCCTGCAATACTGTAGCTAGCTAGCTTTACCTAGAATGCTTTTCCAACAGTCTTAAAGGAGTTCCCACATATGCTGAGCATTTGTTGGCTGCTTTTCCTTTACTCTGCCGTCCAACTCATCCCAAACCATTTCAATTTGTTTGATAGTGCGGCGCGCAATAGCGCGGCACACAATTGGCCCAACGTCGTCCGGGTTTGGTCGGGGTAGGCCGTCATTGTAAATAAGAATTTGTTCTTAACTGACTTGCCTAAAGGTTAAATAAAAAAATAGCCCTTACACAGCCTTGAGGTGTGTTGGGTCATTGTCCTGTTGAAAAACAAATTATAGTCCCACTAATCGCATACCAGATGGGATGGCACATCGCTGCAGAATTCTGTGGTAGCCATGCTGGTTAAGTGTGCCTTGAATTCTAAGTAAATCACTGACAGTGTCAACAGCAAAGCACCATCACACCTCCTCCATGCCTCACGGTAGGAGCCACACATGCAGAGATCATCCGTTTACCTACTCTGTGTCTCACAAAGACACGGCGGATGGAACCAAAAATCGCAAATTTGTAGTCATCAGACCAAAGGACAGATTTCCACTGGTCTAATCAAATCAAATGAAATGTTATTTGTCACATGCATTGATTACAACAGGTGTAGACCTTACAGTGAAATGCTAACTTACAAGCCCTTAACCAACAATGGATTTTTAAGAAAAATACCTAAAAAAAGAATCATGTTTATTGCTCCTGTTTTTTGGCCCAATCAAGTTTTTTCTTCTTATTGGTGTCCTTTAGTAGTGGTTTCTTTGCAGCAATTTGACCATGAAGGTTTGATTCAAGCAGTCTCCTCTGAACAGTTGATGTTGAGATGTATCTGTTACTTGAACTCTGTGAAGTGTTTATTTGGGCTGCTATTTCTGAGACTGGTAACTCTAATGAACGTATCCTCTGCAGCAGAGGTAACTCTGGGTCTTCCTTTCCTGTGGTGGTCCTCATGAGAGCCAGTTTCATTGGGCTGACTCTTCTCTGTATATATCAATGATGTCACTCTTGCTGCAGGTGATTCTTTGATCCACCTCTTCGCAGATGACACCGTTCTTTATACATCTGGCCTGTCTTTGGACACGGTGATAACAAACCTCCAAACGAGCTTCAATGCCATACAACACTCCTTCCGTGGCCTCAATCTGCTCTTAAATGCTATTAAAACTAAATGCATGCTCTTCAACCGATCACTGCCTGCACCAGCATCACTACTTTGGACGATTCTGACTTAGAATATGCGGACAACTATAAATACCTAGGTGTCTGGCTAGACTGTAAACTCTCCTTCCAGACACATATTAAGGATCTTCAATCCAAAATAAAATCTAAAATCAGCTACCTATTTCGCAAACAAAGCCTCATTCACTCATGCTGCCAAATATACCCTTGTAAAACGGACTATCCTACCGATCCTTGACTTATGCGATGCCATTTACAAAATAGCCTCCAACACTCTGCTCAGCAAATTGAATGCAGTCTATCACAGTGCCATCCGTTTTGTCAACAAAGCCCCATATACTACCCACCACTGCGACCTGTATGCTCTCGATGGCTGGTCATCGCTACATATTCGTCGCCAGACCCACTGGCTAAAGGTCATCTATAAGTCTTTGCTAGGCAAAGCTCTGCCTTAACTCAGCTCATTGGTCACCATAATAACACCCACCCGTAGCACGCACTCCAGCAGGTATATTTCTCTGGTCATCCCCAAACCTAACACCTCCTTTGGACTCCTTTTCTTCCAGTTCTCTGCTGCCAATGACTGGAACGGTTTGCAAAAATCACTGAAGTTGGAGAATTATATCTCCCTCACTAACTGTCAGAGCAGCTTACCGATCGCTGTACATAGCCCATCTGCAAAAAAAACATCCAACCAACCACCTACTTCATCCCCAAATTTGTGTTTGTTTTTCTGCTCTTTTGCACACCAGTATTTCCACTTGCACATCCTCATCTGCACAACTATCACTCCAATGTTAATTGCTAAATTGTAATTACTTCACCACTATGGCCTATGTATTGCCTTACCTCCTTACTTCATTTGCACACACTGTACACATGTTTTTATATTGTGTTATTGACTGTACATTTGTTTATCCCATGTGTAACTCTGTGTTGTTGATTTTGTCTCACTGCTTTGCTTTATCTTGGTCAGCTCGCAGTTGTAAATGAGAACTTCTTCTCAACTGGCCTAGCTGGTTAAGGTGAGAAGAAAAAAAATCAGATTTCTGATTTGTTTAACACTTTTTTGGTTACTACATGATTCCATATTTGTTTTTTCATAGTTTTGATGTCTTTACTATTATTCTACAAACTACAAAATAGTAAAAATAAAGAAAAACCCTGAAATGAGTCGGTGTCCAAACTGAGTTGGTGTCCATACTTTGACTGGTATTGTATGTCACCAGTAGGCCAAGTAATTGTACCGTTAATACCTGTCATTTGGTTACATTGATTTCTGTTAATGCATGTATCATTTAATAATTTACCGTTCTCATTCTTAGAGGTGAAACATAGTTTGCATAGTTCAAAACCTTGTGAGAAACCAGTAGTTTTATTTTCATAACCATTTATGAGTTTTGTACATTTTGCAATTGTCTTTTGTTTGGCGTGAGCAATGAGCATGTCTCTGTCTGGTTTCTCTGTCCTGATAATGTTCAGGCAACGTGCACGTCTGAAGTACCTGGACTGCTGCACGCGAATTTAGGAAAGTGCCCATTTGGGATGTCTGAGTTCTGATGATCCCATATATACAGTTGAAGTCAGAAGTTTTACATACATTTAGGTTGGAGTCATTAAAACACGTTTTTCAACCACTCTACAAATTTCTTGTTAACAAACTATAGTTTTGGCAAGTCGATTAGGACATCTACTTCATGCATGACACAAGTAATTTTTCCAACAATTGTTTACAGACAGTTTATTTCACTTATAATTCACTGTATCACAATTCCAGTGGGTCAGAAGTATAAATACACTAAGTTGACTGTGCCTTAAAAACATCTTGGAAAATTCCAGAAAATTATGTCATGGCTTTAAAAGCTTCTGACAGGCTAATTTACATAATTTGAGTCAATTGGAGGTGTACCGGTGGATATATTTCAAGGCCTACCTTCAAACTCAGTGCCTCTTTACTTGACATCATGGGAAAATCAAAAGAAATCAGCCAAGACCCCAGAAAACAATTGTAGACCTCCACAAGTCTGGTTCATCCTTGGGAGCAATTTCCAAACGCCTGAAGGTACCACGTTCATCTGTATAAACAATAGTACGTAAATATAAACACCATGGGACCACGCAGGAAGGAGACGCGTTCTGTCTCCTAGAGATGAACGTACTTTGGTGTGAAAAGTTCAAGTCAATCCCAGAACAACAGCAAAGGACCTTGTGAAGATGCTAGAGGAAATCGTACAAAAGTATCTATATCCATAGTAAAATGAGACCTATATCGACATAACCTGAAAGGCCGCTCAGCAAGGAAGAAGCCACTGCTCCAAAGCTGCCATAAAAAAGCCAGACTACGGTTTGCAACTACACATGGGGATAAAGATCGTACTTTTTGGAGAAATGTCCTATGGTCTGATGAAACAAAAATAGAACTGTTTGACCATAATGACCATCGTTATGTTTGGAGGAAAAAGGGTGAGGCTTGCAAGCTGAAGAACACCATCCCAACCGTGAAGCACAGGGGTGGCAGCATCATGTTGTGGGTGTCCTTTGCTGCAGGAGGGTCTGGTGCACTTCACAAAATAGATGGCATCATGAGGTAGGAAATTATGTGGATATATTGAAGCAATCCCGTACATACGACTAATACAACTTGAACTTGAAAGAACCTGCATTTTCAGCAGGATATTTTCTACTGGTTTTATTTGTTAGCTTTAGGCCTATCTATTTGACTTTGTTGACAATGGAAATTATAGGCCTACTGCTTCTCATGGGAAACAACTATGATTTAATCGTCTTGGATCCCATTCGATGCGAAATGCATAGTATGCATTGTAATAGTAATAAACTATTTTCAGATCTTCTGTGAATTAACAGACGCAATAGCCTACTTTGACACAACCTGAATTTCTCCATCTTTCCTCCGTCCACTGTTCTTGTTCCTTCCAGGTTCCAGACTGAGGACGGATGTGGTGGAGGTGCGCCCGCGGATTGTCCACCACCCCTCAGATGTGGTGGTCAAGGTAGGCAGCCCCGCCACCCTCTCCTGCCGCGCCGACGGCACACCCGAGCCCTCCATTGAGTGGCTCCGCAATGGCCAGCCCCTGGAGATGGACAAGCTGGACAGCCAATCGCGGCCCATCGTCCTATCGGAGGGCAGCCTTTTTTTCCTCAGCGTGGTGCCAGGGAGGCGGAGTCAGTCACATGAGGGTGTGTATACCTGCATGGCAAGGAACAGCGCTGGCAAGGCTACCAGCCGCAACGCCTCCCTCTATATCGCAGGTAAGACTGTGGGTATGTCTTTCAAATTAGATGGACATGCGTATCTTGTTATAAATTCCAAGATGCCATGCAGAAATAATTGCACAGTAGGATGGAGAGGTACCATGTTATAAAGAGGTCCCACTGTTATAGATCATGTGAGTTAAGAGACTATGTATCAGTCTCAGCAGTGGGCAGACTAACTAATAAACCACTCAAGGGCTTGATTGGCTGACTCAGGTGTGCTCATACTGAGATGGAACCAAAGCCACACACAGCTGCCTTCTAAGCATTTAAAAACACTATGCCAGATGCATATGAACATCTGGCCTTAGAATACATTCTGTTGTCTTGGTTGGATGGCCCTCTGTGGCTCCTACATCCTGTCCTATTAACTTCTCTCCCTCCATGCTGATCTTAAATGTGATATCAAGCTGATATATTATCCTTCAGGTCCACAGAAAGCCCGCAGTAACCACAGACCCCTGCTCCAGAGAGAAAGCGAGAGACATTGAGATTGTCCGCGTGATTGCTGGGTAGAATTATTATTATATATATTTTTTATTTATTTTTTATTTAACTAGGCAAGTCAGTTAAGAACAAATTCTTATTTACAATGATGGCCTACCAAAAGGCCAAAGGCCTCCTGTGGGGACCGGGGCTGGGATTTAAAAATATATATATTTTATGTATATATGTATAGGTCAAAACACACATTACGACAAGACACAACACAACTCTACATAAAGAGAGACCCAAGACAACAACACAGCATGGCAGCAACACATGACAACACAGCATGGTAACAATATGGTAGCAGCACAAAACATGGTATAAACATTATTGGGCACAGACAACCGCACAAAGGACAAGCAGGTAGAGACAACAATACATCACGCAAAGCAGCCACAACTGTCAGTAAGAGTGTCCATGATTGTCTTTGTCTTTGAATGAAGAGATTGAGATAAAACTGTCCAGTTTGAGTGTTTGTTGCAGCTCGTTCCAGTCGCTAGCTGCAGCAAACTGAAATTAAAGGGTGTCCAAAATCAACGTTTACCACATTCCCGGGACAAACACTGCTAATTTACCCCTAACCCCCAGCCTCTGTTTGCACACAAAATAGGGTCACCCACAGAGCACTGGATTCCTGAGCTGGCTGGTATAATTAGTGGCTGATTGACTTGTTGGGGGGACTTCCCTGGAGCAGTACGTGGTGGAGGCATGGAGCCATTGGCACTTTACTTTCGATTGAGTTATAGAAGCAGATCGATTGTAGTATAGTTTGCGTTTAACCTTTTATTTATCCAGGTTAGTCTCAATAAGATAATTGTGCAATTGTGACCTTTTGTAAGTAATAGTTGAACTGGTTCGGTTCGTAGCCTCTACAGTCATGAACCATGTAGCACTGTTAATTCAAGAGTTGTGCTAAAGTTCTCTATCATAGCTAGACAATTATTGAGTTCAAGAATACCCGTAATACATGTTAAAGAAGTCCAGCCTTGGATGAAGAGTGGAGATATTCCAGTAGTAGTTTATGGCACTAGACCATTGTAACCATACATGTGACCAAGTAGACGCCAAATACTTTTTGTCTCATGATTCCATGTGGTGTCACAACATAGGTATTGCATTAGGACATCAGTGAAGATTTAAACAGACATCCTAAACATGTGGTAATGTACACATTCAAGGGGAAAATACCATTGTCTCTGTCCTTTTGGATATAATGGAAGGGAGCTCCTTAGACCATCAACTGAAATGGTTCACAGTGACTCTTAACGATTGAGTAAACATGACAAGTCCCTGCAAAGACGTCAGGCTTGTCTGTCATGTACTTGTGTTAATATCAATGTAGACGGGTGAAATTTGCTCTATGAATTGTTTGGGACCTCTGGGGAATATATGAGGTTGTTGATGGGGCAACACTGGACAAAAGCACTGTGTATTCCGTGTATAAAATATATGGATATTTAGAGCTGTGCGATGTGGTCCAAAACGTATAGTGTGATATGGTGTGGTAATGGTACTGTGAAATAAGATAAATAATTAGATTAGTTTATTATAAGCCTTGCAAATTTTCGGTGGTCAAAAGTCAAGTCAAGCAGGCAGTGGTGCGTGTGGTGCTGGGCACATGTTTCCCAGGCAATGTTTATTAACTACAGGCTTGTAGACTGACTTTGACTTTGTTATCCAATGTAATGTTATGGCCTTGTGCACCAGCTAGTCTCAAACCCACTGTTTATGAATGGACGACCTCTGTGTGTTCTTTCAGCTCTACGTGAGGACTTCCGGGTGCAGCCCTGTGACGTGGAGGTGGCTGTGGGGGAGGTGGCGGTGATGAACTGCAGCCCGCCGGTAGGCCACCCCGAGCCCAATGCCACCTGGAGAAAAGACGGGGTCCCCATCAACAACACCAATCCGCACTACACTGTGAGACCTCCTTTATAACATAGCTACATGCTTTGTAGGGCTTTCTTTCTATGCTTCTTGAAATTAGAAATTGACAATGGGACAGTTGTCAGTGTGCATTTGTGTGCAGTAAATGTATTTTCAAGACACTATGGTTTTTCCATAATATGGAACAGATGTTCTATATTATTGTAATTCATTTTTTGATCTAATTTCCAGAGGTGGCAGGAGCTGAAATGCATACTGTTTTGAATACTTATTTCTCGAATCGAATCGGTGGTAACAGGGTATTGACAACAGAGGGCACTGTTGTAAAACATTTTGATTAAAACCACAGGCTGCTTCATACATTTTCCTCCATTATTAATAAAAGAGGACATGTCACCTTGGATGAAGAACTATCCCCCACAAAATCCTTGTTTATTTGTAACTGTATGTGCATGATCCCCATATGATCTATAGGAACTGAATGGGAAGTTGATAATCGCCCCAGCCCAGAAAAATGACTCTGGCCTGTACATCTGTGTGGCCTCCAACACTGTGGGAGTAAGAGAGAGCAGGGCCGCCCGCCTGTCTGTCCAAGGTAAGATGAACCCTGACTCCATGTACAGGACCATTTTAGCAATAACCTTTTTTACCATACTGAGCCAAGCTGTACTTTGCTGGCCTGGTTATGCATCCACCATAGTTGCTGGAAATGAAAATGTGAAAAGAACAGAGTCCACATAGTACAGTTTGGGTCGGTACATCAGTGTGAAAAAGGTATGTCAGTGTTTGCTATTGATATAAGGGATAGCATGGAATTGAATGCTTAGAGATATGATATGAATAACCATCATTTGTGTATTTGCCCATGCTTTCTCCATCCCCAGCCAAGCCAGTGTTGGTGCTGAAGCCTCAGGATGTGTCGGTGGGGACAGGAGAGTCTGCCCAGTTCTACTGCGAGGCTAAAGGAGACCCCATGCCAGCTGTGGAGTGGAGCCGAGTGCAGGGCCCTCTGCCCAACGGCAGGTCTGATTCTTGATTAAAAAAAAAAAAAACGTTATTGTCCATTAAATCTACACTAGAAACTGTTCTTGACATGAGGTTTACAACATGTGGTTTGTATGCATGACTGTAAGTCGCTTTGAATAAATGCGTCTGCTAAATGGCTTATATTATTATATACAGGAGGTCAAAAAGTATTTGGATGGTGACAATATATATATTATTTTGGCTCTTTACTCCAGCACTTTGGATTTGAAATGATACCATGACTATGAGGTTAAAGTGCAGACTGTCAGCTTTAATTTGAGGGTGAACCGTTTAGAAATTACAGCACTTTTTGTACATAGTCACCCCCATTTTAAGGAACCAAAATTATTTAGACAAATTCACTTGTGTATTAAAGTAGACAAATGTCTTGGGGGTGTAATCTTTGTGTCTCTTTGAGCTACTCTTCTGCACAGTCAGTACATGTGTCATAACATGCATTATTAGTATGCAATAATATTAATAATAATAAGTAATTCTTTGATTTCTAATCATTTCATACAGTTTCTATAGTGAATGTTGTGTTGGTTGCTGTGTCATGTCTGTAGGTATCTAGTGAATCCTGACCAGAGCCTCCAGATCCACTACGTGACACCACAGGATTCTGGGAGGTACACCTGCACAGCTGTCAACGACGTGGGGGTGGTCACCGCCAGCGCACAGCTTGTGGTGGAGGGTAAGAGTACTTAGCTTGAGCCTTCACCACTACATTTATGTGTTGTGTATTTGTTGAATGTGTAATGTACCATGTTTATTTTGCATACAGCAGTACTGTTTGTCTAAGACAGTTTCCCCCTGAGGGAAATGAAAGTTGATCCTATCCTATTTCCTTACAGCTAGAATAGAATGTATTTCTTTCTCCCAGGGGAATACAGAAAACTCTACTGGAATGCTAAACAAGGACCATATTATTCACAATATTTGCAGGATGTAACACAAACAAAAACATTACTTTGTATGATGTTTGTGAGATGGTGAAGGAAATGAGTGTGGTTCAAAGTAAACCGTTTTTAGGAGCACTATGGGACTTTTTGTTACATGGAGTTTAGTTTGTGTCAATTTCAGTGCCAGTAGGGAATTTCAATTTATGAATAGAAAAGTGTACAACATTACTTTCTATGAAGATTTTTCTTGCTCCTTCACAGGAGCTGCAAGCACCAGACAGAGGGACCTTCACAGAGAGTTGTCGGACCTGCGCATAGCTCTGGAGAATGTGACGGTGCTGACTCCAAACTCCAACATGTCCCAAGTGCAGTGGAAGGTACAGACACGTCACATGGAGGTTCATGTATTCCTATGAAAACTGTTTTCACATAACAGATGACTGCATCAAGACGTTGAGAGAGTATCCCCCAGCTAACACTTCAATAGTGAACTCCAAATATAAGGAATTTACCTTTGTGCTAAACTAAGATTCAGGCCTGACATTTTTTGTTTGTTTAGAACAATATTTTCATGTCAAAAACCACATTTCCATCCTGTTTTTTTATGCGAGTAAAGGCAAACCGTTTGTAAAAAAAATGATGACAGCTGTGATGGAAACAGGGAGTTTCGGTACAATTTTATAAATGACGACAGATCATTTGTTCGTTTGACATGGTGGGATCTTTCTGTGCCTCTAAAATCAGTTATGCGAGAAATGGAAATGCCTTCATGAGCAAATATTAATATACACAAAATCGTCTGTCATCACGCACTGATTTATATCCGCAACAAGTCTGTTTGGTGGAAACACACCACTGGTGGCAAAATGCACTTTTTTCTTTATGCGCATTTTAGACTATTCACATGAAAATCTGTCGCCAATTGGATGGAAATCTAGCTACAGATAATATTCAAATAATTCAAAACTGACATAATGTTCCGTAATTTTTGTAATTATCAAGTAATCAATGGCAATCTATGTTAACATTGGCAATTTATACCTGAATACATTTTGTAAAATGTATTCATATTTAGTATTCATTTTGTATATCTGTGTCCATATTATCCATGAGTTTCAAGTGGATATACCATATGGCTTGCCTGGTTAAATAAAGGTTAAATAAAAAATGCTTTTACATTTAAATGGTTAAAGAGGAAATAGCTTAATTAATGAAAAAATAATATAATCAACAATGGCATTGTTTTCAATTAACTCTGCAACTCCTCTAACTATTTACTTTTTTCATAACTGCCACCAGTTTGGCTGCAAAATATTTACAACAAAAGACATATTGACATAGTAAAATAAATAAAGTTGTGTAATTTTTAAAATATATATATATTTCATGCTGAAACTCACATATTAAACACCAATGATATTCACAAAGTGAATGTTTTACAGCTTTGCCAGTGTATTTGTTATTTTTTTAAATAATCGTATTTGATTATTTTATATATTTGACATGTGATAAGGCCACACGGAAGGCTATAGATAACAAGACGCCTGTGATAATCTAAAGTTCCCAAAATGGACACTAGATGTCGTGTGATAAAATTCTCCCCAAACCTGAAAGTTACCAAAGTTCTGGTAGTTTACTGGTAAAATTCAAATCTTACCAGTAATATACCCTCCCATTGCAACCCTGGTTTCTACACTCAAAAGCGCAAATCTCATTAATGCTTGATAACTGTCTTTCCTTTTTCTCCTTTTTCTTTCAGCTCCAGTCTTTCCCAACCCAGCCTCAATACCTGGATGGTTTCGAGGTCCTCTGTCGCTCTCTCTTGCCCGCGAGTTCGGACTGGGCTGCTAAGAGAGTGCCACTACCCAACTTTCAAACACTGGTCGGCCCGCTCAAGAGGGGCTACAAGTATGACTTCAAAGTGCGTCCCTACGGCAGCAGCTTGTATGGCCGGGAGAGCAACACCAGGCACCTGCGTGTACCTGAAACGGGTAAGGAAGGGTTCAAAAAAGTTAGCAGGCTGTTATCAACTGTAAACCAAAAAGTATGAAAATATACTGTAGGTGTGTCTTTGGATACTGTGGCTCAGGAGTAGTCCGACTTTATTGAATAAAGGTGGTCCTTTGCGCGAATCTGTACTATGAAGATGAAAAAAACTATGATTTGAATCAAGATGGGTCATATGTGTGTTTTTTTACACATGTATTGTTATTTTCATGACACTCCATCTTCCTGCAGTGCCTAGCGCCCCACCTCAGGCCGTCTCCATAACAAGGTCCCCTGAACACAATGACACGGTCTATGTGACCTGGGAGCCTCCACCCCACAAAGCTCACAACGGCATCATCCAGGGATACCAGGTAAGAATAAGATGGCTACCTACACCTTTACCTTATTGTATCTATGCCTGAAAAATCTAGCACCTAGCATTCTTGTATGCTCCACAATGTGTTTTATGACATCTTTGAGAGCATGCAAGAAATTGCAAGGTGAGTTTATTTTCTCTATATGCCTGACATTATGTTGTGTGTTGAAAAAATCACACACACACACACACACACACACACACACACACACACACACACACACACACACACACACACACACACACACACACACACACACACACACACACACACACACACACACACACACACACACACAGAGTTCTCTGTAATGCTTCCTTGGTTCCCTCTTTGAGCTGTGTGTGTGCGTTTGTCCTGTCCAGTTGTGGTGTGTGCAGTTGGAGGAGCAGCAGTACTTGAACTGGACAGTGGACAGTGGGACCCACAGTCTGGAAATAAACCCTCTGTACCCAGACAAAGAGTACTGGGTCCAGGTGGCAGCAGTCAACGGAGCTGGCGTCGGGGTGCAGAGTGAACCCCATAGACTGGTCATAGGTCAGTGACAACACGCCACAGATATCTATCTGTATGGTCAACCAAACACCACAGGGTTACGAAACCTAAGTCGTTTTGTGCAATTTGCAGTCCAGTTCATTGAAAGCATCAATGTGGGTTGGAAGGTTTGAAGATGAATGAAACAGATGTGTATAACACTGTATGTGTTAGTGTCAGTAGTGAAAAACAACCCAAATCAAATCAAATGTTATTTGTCACATACACATGGTTAGCAGATGTTAATGCGAGTGTAGCGAAATGCTTGTGCTTCTAGTTCCGACAATGCAGTGATAACCAACAAGTAATCTAACTAACAATTCTAAAACTACTGTCTTATACACAGTGTAAGGGGATAAAGAATATGTACATAAGGATATATGAATGAGTGATGGTACAGGGCAGCATACAGTAGATGGTATCGAGTACAGTATATACATATGAGATGAGTATGTAGACAAAGTAAACAAAGCGGCATAGTTAAAGTGGCTAGTGATACATGTATTACATAAGGATGCAGTCGATGATATAGAGTACAGTATATACGTATGCATATGAGATGAATAATGTAGGGTAAGTAACATTATATAAGGTAGCATTGTTTAAAGTGGCTAGTGATATATTTACATCATTTCCCATCAATTCCCATTATTAAAGTGGCTGGAGTTGGGTCAGTGTCAATGACAGTGTGTTGGCAGCAGCCACTCAATGTTAGTGGTGGCTGTTTAACAGTCTGATGGCCTTGAGATAGAAGCTGTTTTTCAGTCTCTCGGTCCCAGCCTTGATGTACCCCAATTGTCATACTTGAGTAAAAGTAAAGATACATTTATAGAGATTACTCAAGTGAAAGTCACCCAGCAAAATACTACTTGAGTAAAAATCTAAAAGTATTTGGTTTTAAATATACTTAAGTATTAAATGTCAATGTATAAATCATTTCACAATTAAGTAAACCAGACGGCACGATTTTCTTGTTTTTTAAATTTCCGGATAACCAGGGGCACACTCCTCCACTCAGACATAATTTGCAAACAAAGCATTTGTGTTTAGTGTTTAGTCCACCAGATCAGAGGTAGTAGGGAGGACCAGGGATGTCCTCTTGAGAAGTGCATGAATTGGACCATTTTCCTGTCCTGCTAATCATTCGAAATGTAAAGAGTACTTTTGTGTTTCAGGGAAAATGTATGGAGTAAAAAGTACATTCTTTTCTTCAGGAATGTAGTGAAGTAAAAGTTGTCAAAATATAAATACCCCCGAAAACGATTTATTTTTACTTAAGTACTTTATACGACTGGTTAGTGTTTATATAGATACTGTAGGCACAATTCTGATATTTTGCCTAATTATTGACAAAAGATCTGATCTGATTGGTTAAAACACAACTTCATGTCAAAAATATCATAATTAGACTGCTTGTGTAAATGCAGCCTTTGCTGTACAGTGCCGTGAAAAAGTATTTGCGTGTGTGTGTGTGTGTGTGTGTGTGTGTGTGTGTGTGTGTGTGTGTGTGTGTATATATATATATATATATATATATATATATATATATATATATATATATATATACTGCTCAAAAAAATTAAGGGAACACTGAAACAACACAATGTAACTCCAAGTCAATCACACTTCTGTGAAATCAAACTGTCCGCTTAGGAAGCAACACTGATTGACAATAAATTGCACATGCTGTTGTGCAAATGGAATAGACAACAGGTGGAAATTATAGGCAATTAGCAAGACACTTCCAATAAAGGAGTGGTTCTGCAGGTGGGAACCACAGACCACTTCTCAGTTCCTATGCTTCCTGGCTCATGTTTTGGTCACTTTTGAATGCTGGCGGTGCTTTCACTCTAGTGGTAGCATGAGACGGAGTTTACAACCCACACAAGTGGCTCAGGTAGTGCAGTTCATCCAGGATGGCACATCAATGGGAGGTGTGGCAAGAAGGTTTGCTGTGTCTGTCAGCGTAGTGTCTAGAGCATGGAGGCGCTACCAGGAGACAGGCGAATACATCAGGAGACGTGGAGGAGGCCGTAGGAGGGCAACAACCCAGCAGCAGGACAGCTACCTCCGCCTTTGTGCAAGGAGGAGCAGGAGCAGCACTGCCAGAGCCCTGCAAAATGACCTCCAGCAGGCCACAAATGTACATGTGTCTGCTCAAACGGTCAGAAACAGACTCCATGAGGGTGGTATGAGGGCCCAACGCCGTGCAGGACGTTTTTCATTTGCCAGAGAACACCAAGATTGGCAAATTTGCCACTGGCGCACTGTGCTCTTCACAGATGAAAGCAGGTTCACACTGAGCACATGTGACAGTCTGGAGACGCCGTGGAGAACGTTCTGCTGCCTGCAACATCCTCCAGAATGACCGATTTGACGGTGGGTCAGTCATGGTGTGGGATGGCATTTCTTTGGGTGGCCGCACAGCCCTCCATGTGCTCGCCAGAGGTAGCCTGACTGCCATTAGGTACCGAGATGAGATCCTCAGACCCCTTGGGAGACCATATGCTGGTGCGGTTGGCCCAGGGTTCCTCCTAATGCAAGACCATGCTAGACCTCATGTGGCTGGAATGTGTCAGCAGTTCCTGCAAGAGGAAGGCATTGATGCAATGGACTGGCCCGCCCGTTCCCCAGAGCTGAATCCAATTGAGCACATCTGGGACATCATGTCTCGCTCCATTCACCAAAGCCACGTTGCACCACAGACTGTCCAGGAGTTGGCGGATGCTTTAGTCCAGGTCTGGGAGGAGATCCCTCAGGAGACCATCTGCCACCTCATCAGGAGCATGCCCAGGCGTTGTAGGGAGGTCATACAGGCACGTGGAGGCCACACACACTGCTGAGCCTCATTTAGACTTGTTTTAAGGACATTATATCAAAGTTGGATCAGCCTGTAGTGTGGTTATCCACTTTATTTTGAGTGTGGCTCCAAATCCAGACCTCCATGGGTTGATAAATTGTTAATTTTTGTGTGATTTTGTTGTCAGCACATTTAACTATGTAATAATATTTCATTATTTCAGATCTAGGATGTGTTATTTTAGTGTTCCCTTTATTTTTTTGAGCATATATATATATATATATATATATATATATATATATATATATACACTGCCATTCAAAAGTTTGGGGTCACTTAGAAATGTGCTTCTTTTTGAAAGAAAATCACATTTTATGTCCATTAAAATAACATAAAATTGATCAGAAATATTGTAGACATTGTTAATGTTGTAAATGACTAGTGTAGCTGGAAACAGTAGATAAAAAAAAATGGAATATCTACATAGGCATACAGAGGCCCATTATCAGCAACCATCACTCCTGTGTTCCAATGGCACGTTGTGTTAGCTAATCCAAGTTTATAATTTTAAAAGGCTAACTGATCATTAGAAAACCCTTTTGCAATTATGTTAGCACAGCTGAAAACTGTTATCCTGTTTCAAGAAGCAATAAAACTAGCCTTCTTTAGACTAGTTGAGTATCTGGAGCATCAGAATTTGTGGGTTCGATTACAGGCTCAAAATGGCCAGAAACAAAGAACTTTCTTCTGAAACTCGTCAGTCTATTCATGTTCTGAGAAATGAAAGCTATTCCAAGCGAGAAATTGCCAAGAAACTGAAGATCTCGTACAACGCTGTGTACCTTCACAGAACAGTGCAAACTGGCACTAACCAGAATAGAAAGAGGAGTGGGAAGCCCCGGTGCATAACTGAGCAAGAGGAAAAGTACATTAGAGTGTCTAGTTTGAGAAACAGATGCCTCACAAATCCTCAACTAGCAGCTTCATTAAATAGTACCCGCAAAACACCAGTCTCAACTTTAACAGTGAAGAGGCGACCCCGGGATGCTGTCCGGGAAGTTCCTCGGTCCAGTGTCTGTGTTCTTTTGCCCATCTTAATCTTTTATTTTTATTGGCAGTCTGAGATACGGCTTTTTCTTTGCAAAAGAACATAGAGCCGGGGTCCTTCTTGGCTGTGATTGGCAATGCTGGAATAAGAAGAGGACCACTATCTGTTTAACCTCAATGACCTTAAATTCAGATTCATCCGTTGGACTGGCAGATGGTGAAGTGTGATTCATTACTTTAGAGAATGCATTTACACTGCTCCCAAGTCCAATGGCAGCGAGCTTTACACGACTCCAGCCGATGCTTGGCATCGCACATGTGGATCTTAGGCTGGTGTGCGGCTGCCGAGCAGCCGCGTTGCTTTGAGGCAGTTTGGAAATCGGTAGCGAGTGTTGCAAACCGAGGACTGACGATTCTACATGCTAAACACTTCAGCACTCGGCGGTCCCATTCTGTGAGCTTGTGTGGCCTACCACTTCGCTGCTTCCCCGTTGTTGCTCCTAAATGTTTCCACTTCACAATAACAGCACTGAAATAGCCAAATCCACTAGTGTGTGTGTGTGTGTGTGTGTGTGTGTGTGTGTGTGTGTGTGTGTGTGTGTGTGTGTGTGTGTGTGTGTGTGTGTGTGTGTGTGTGTGTGTGTGTGTGTGTGTGCCCACATTGCCAGTCATGTGTGTGATTTTGTTTCCCTCTTTCATATTCTCTGTCTCTGCCTTATTTTATTTCTGTCTGTCTCTTTTCCTCTCTCTGTGTTTTAATTATTTTATTTATGTCTTGTTTTTCTTTTCCTTCCCTCCCTCTTACAGACTCCCGGAGGTCCGGGGCCCCCCAGTCAGACAGCCCCAGTAGGGACCTGACTCGGGTCCTTTCTGTGCTGAGGAACCCTGTGTTCATCGGAAGTGTTGGCGCCCTCCTGTGTTGCATCCTAACGGTGACGGCCTTCTGCCTGTACCGCCGCCACACACAACCCGGCGAACACCTGGGACGAGGCCACGGCAAGGCTAAAGGTCTGTCTGGGCTAGAAGTGGGGGCGAGCTTATGTGTTGTATCTTTAGCAACAGCTTAGCAAGGTTATCTTAGCATGGATATGTCATGCTATGCTCGTCAACTGTGTTGTAATGGCTACGTAATCAACGTTAGCTGCTAATCAGGTTTTAATGTTTGAGTGTTATTTGGCTAAAACAAGAGAGGTTGTAGCTACAGTGGTGAGAACAAGTATTTGATACACTGCCGATTTTGCAGGTTTTCCTACTTACAAAGCATGTAGAGGTCTGTAATTTTGTATCATAGGTACACTTCAACTGTGAGAGACGGAATCTAAAACAAAAATCCAGAAAATCACATTGTATGATTTTTAAGTAATTAATTAGCATTTTATTGCATGACATAAGTATTTGATCACCTACCAACCAGTAAGAATTCCGGCTCTCACAGACCTGTTAGTTTTTCTTTAAGAAGCCCTCCTGTTCTCCACTCATTACCTGTATTAACTGCACCTGTTTGAACTCGTTGCCTGTATAAAAGACACCTGTCCACACACTCAATCAAACAGACTCCAACCTCTCCACAATGGCCAAGACCAGACAGCTGTGTAAGGACATCAGGGATAAAATTGTAGACCTGCACAAGGCTGGGATGGGCTACAGGACAATAGGCAAGCAGCTTGGTGAGAAGGCAACAACTGTTGGCGCAATCATTTGAAAATGGAAGAAGTTCAAGATGACGGTCAATCACCCTCGGTCTGGGGCTCCATGCAAGATCTCACCTCGTGGTCATCAATGATCATGAGGCAGGTGAGAGATCAGCCCAGAACTACACGACAGGACCTGGTCAATGACCTGATGAGAGCTGGGACCACAGTCTCAAAGAAAACCATTAGTAACACACTACACCATCATGGATTAAAATCCTGCAGCTCACGGAAGGTCCCCCTGCTCAAGCCAGCGCATGTCTGTATTTTCCAGCGACAGCCCCGAAGCCTGAATGATCTGGAAGAGGTCTGTATGGAGGAGTGGGCCAAAATCCCTTCTGCAGTGTGTGCAAACCTGATCAAGAACTTCAGGGAAACGTATGATCTCTGTAATTGCAAACAAAGGTTTTTGTTCCAAATATTAAGTTCTGCTTTTCTGATGTATCAAATACTTATGTCATGCAATAAATGCAAATGAATTATTTAAAAATCATACAATATGATTTTCTGGATTTTTGTGTACCTATGATAAAAATTACAGACCTCTACATGCTTTGTAAGTAGGAAACACTGCTGATTTTGCAGGTTATTAAATACTTGTTTTCCCCACTGTATATGATGTATAATTAGAGGTTTTACACCACAAGGTTGTATAGTAGCAGGCATGCTTTTACTTACTTAGGTTGGTTTTTACATTTGACTTTCTCATCATTCAAAGAAAATGCTATGTGAGAATTTATATTAAGGACACTTTAGCATCTATCGTTGTAGTGATGCTATAATGATCTGGAAGCGTGTGCTTCTACATCTGTATTGCTTGCTGTTTGGGGTTTTAGGCTGGG
Source organism: Oncorhynchus keta (assembly GCF_023373465.1). Classification (NCBI taxonomy): domain Eukaryota; kingdom Metazoa; phylum Chordata; class Actinopteri; order Salmoniformes; family Salmonidae; genus Oncorhynchus; species Oncorhynchus keta. The sequence continues at coordinate 24,531,535 of NC_068431.1, forward strand.
TTTCTGTATAGCACTTTATGACACCAGCTGATGTGAAAAGGGCTTTATAAATGTGATTGATATTGTTGAATGACAGGATTACCATTAACATCTCCAATGTTCCTATATAAACTGTGATACCTCATTGTGAAATAAACCAAGTGACTGTTACTCTGGGTTTTGCAGGTTTGTACAGGTTGGCCAGTGAGGACCTAATCATCAAACACCGGTAGGTGGAAGACCGTGTCACTCATTGAAAAGGATTTCACAACTTTTTTGTTTTGTAATGTTTATAATATGATCTGATCCTCTGTATGTGCCTCCTAGGTTTGCCATTTTAACCATACACAATACATGGGATTGACTGATTTACTGACTGACTGATTGATTGTCCTGTGTCTCTGCAGAATGGCAGCCCCAGACTCGCCATGGATCTCGGGTGCGTGGAGACCGGCCCAGAGTGGCGAGAAGTACCAGGGCATGTGGGCTCAGAGCCAGGAGAATCCCGGCTTCAGGAAGACCAGTGAGTTTTGCTCTACAGCTTGTCTAGAATCAGTTCATCCTACCACAGTTCTTAATGTAAGCATTATGAGATGGATAAAAAGACTGGCCCTGGACCAGTTGATAATACAACTCGGTACTCTGTTAGTTTGCCCTGTGTGCTAAAAAAGAGTAGGCTTTTAACATATATTTTTTAGGTCTGAGGCTATTCATCTGCTACCTCTACTATTCATTATGGAAGCTCAGTGAACCACCTCTGCTATCTAAACAATACACTTGATCCATTCTGCCTCAGAATTTCTCCAGTCTTAGATCGATAACTCAAAAATAATTCCAGCCACACATGTGTATGCACAGGATTTAAAATCCACACAAGTGGATGCACAGCATTTAAGATCATTGAGGATAACAGATAGTGGTCCTCTTCTTATTCCATAATTGCCAATCACAGCCAAGAAGGACCCCGGCTCCCTGGACTCGGCTGTCCCCATCGTGCCCGACAGCTGCGGTGTTTATGGGACGTTCTACGTGGACCTGACGGGAAACGGCCTCAAGACCTTCAACAGCCCCACCCGATGCCCCAAGAGGCCCCACTGCCACACCACCTCCTCCTCCTCACACTACTCCCAGTATGGCACAGAGGCGGTGCGTACCGCTGTCAAGACCATGCTGGTCAAGGATGGACAGGCCCTGCCCCCAGCCCAGCCCAAGATGGGCGTGCTCAAGGAGTCATGGGAGAAGAATTACAAACGAGGTGATAGTCAATGCGGCCTTCTTAAATGGTTTTGATGTCCTTGCTCTTGGTTAACATCAATCTGTAATTACTTTTGAATCACAGACTTTGTCTCCTCCCTCAGAGCTCCATGCAGAGAACAGCGCCCCCTTGGTGTCATCGAGGAGCCAGGCGCTGGCTGTGAGGGGAGTGCCTTACAAACAGAGGCTCAGCCATCTCCCATCAGGTACTGTACTGTACTGTCATCTTACACCACTCATACCCTAAAGGCTTTTAATGCTCAGGGACAATTGGAACCAGTGTTTTCACTGAACCTCCCTTATGTACGTTTTTGTTTTATCCCAGCACTAGCAAACCTGATTCAACTAATCAAGGGCTTGGAAATTAGCTGCTTATCTTAAATCAGGTGTGTTAGTGCAGGGCTAGAACAAATATGTGCACCCCCGTAGGTTCCTCCAGGAATGGATGGTACAGAACCACTGTCCTTGACAGTGTTGTTGTTGTGTTGACCTTGGATCCTGTGTGTATTCTTCCTCCAGGTGGGCGCTCCGAGTGCGTCAAGCCCCTGGCGGCGTCCCGCTTCCTGCACCACTCAGCCTCACTGCACTTGGTGGACATGCTCCCCACCCCACCCCCACTGCCCATGGACGACACCACTGACACACACAGCCTCACCTCAGAGGAAGGGTGAGGAACACACACGCATGCATGTACACACAAACATAACCACACCCACGCACACAGACAGACACCCACCCATCCAAACAGAGACACAGACATTGGCAAGACTCCCCAATCCTGCTCCCCCTCTCTCTGTGCCACTGTTCAAGATGTTGACTAACACTTACCACACACTTACCACTTACCACACATGACTCATGAGAGAATACTCATCAAACTGAGCTCAATAAATGTACCATCTGTTACATCTTTCATTGGCTGTAGCATTATATTAATAACTCCCCTGTAGTGTGTTGATGATTGGTGCTCTCAGAGACATACTTCTGAACAATAACCAAGAATCAAAGGGTTCTTCCTTATGGACCTTGTATTTAGCCCCTTGAATCAATAAGACCAGTCATCTACACTACATCTGAGCACATATGAGCACCTATGAGCCGTGTGTTTCTCACGCTCTGCCACAGGGCTCCCTTGTTTACTTCCTTTTAACCTCTTCCTGACACTAATCTATCACAGTTTCTCCCATTCCCCATTCCCCATTCCTCTCTAATGAGCCACTGCGCTCCGCTTCCCTCCGTTTCCTCTGCCATTATAGTCAAACCGGATGGCCTGAACTGGTTTCATGTCTCCCGCTGGGGGAAATGATTGTACTTCCTCCCTGTTCTTAGCCTCGATGACAGGGCCTTGACACGGCTCATAGAACAGCAACCAACATGCGCCAATTTACATGACCATGAATGACATGTAACCACAGTTTTAACAAAGAAAACGTTTAAATTCAAGTTATAGTACGACTATATTCTCTTGCAAGGAATAGTACTATTATCACAAAATAAATGGGAATTTCTTATAACTACAGACGTGGCCAAAAGTTTTGAGAATGACACATATTAATTTTCATAAAGTCTGCTGCCTCAGTGTCTTTAGATATTTTTGTCAGATGATACTATGGAATAGTGAAGTATAATTACAAGCATTTCATAAGTGTCAAAGGCTTTTATTGACAATTACATGAAGGTGATGTAAAGAGTCAATATTTGCAGTGTTGACCCTTCTTTTTCAAGACCTCTGCAATCTGCCCTGGCATGCTGTCAATTAACTTCTGGGCCACATCCTGACTGATGGCAGCCCATTCTTTTATAATCAATGCTTGGAGTTTGTCAGAATTTGTAGGTTTTTGTTTGTCCACCTGTCTCTTGAGGATTGACCACAAGTTCTCAATGGGATTAAGTTCTGGGGAGTTTCCTGGCCATGGACTCAAATGTCAATGTTTTGTTCCCAAAGCCACTGAGTTATCACTTTTGCCTTATGGCAAGGTGCTCCATCATGCTGAAAAAGGCATTGTTCGTCACCAAACTGATCCTGGATGGTTGGGAGAAGTTGCTCTCGGAGGATGTGTTGGTACCATTCTTTGCTGCCCTTCTAGACACCAGGCCATCCTCAAAGTCTTCACCTCCCTGTGCATGCAGATGCACTCACACCTGCCTGCTGCCATTCCTGAGCAAGCTCTGTACTGGTGGTGCCCTGATCCCGCAGCTGAATCAACTTTAGGAGATGGTCCTGGGGCTTGCTGAACTTTCTTGGGCGCCCTGAAGCCTTCTTCACAACAATTGAACCACTCTCCCTGAAGTTCTTGATGATCTGATAAACGGTTGATTTAGGTAAAATCTTACTGGCAGCAATATCCTTGCCCGTGAATCCCTTTTTGTGCAAAGCAATGATGACGGCACATGTTTCCTTACAGGTAACCATGGTTGACAGAGCAAGTACAAAAATTCAATAATAAGAGGGACTTAATAAGAGGGACTTGGCAATTAATTGCAATTCATCTGATTACTCTTCATAACACTCTGGAGTATATGCAAATTGCCATCATATAAACTGAGGCAGCAGACTTAGTGAAAATGTATATTTGTGTCATTCTCAACTTTTGGCCACGACTGTACATTACATTTAGGCAACTAAGCACAAAGTATAAATACCTGCATGATTTTCTCATACACTAGGGTTTAATCTTTTGCTTATACCTAATATAAATAATTGCTCATAGCTGTGATTTAGCCATTTTGTTCATTAATTTATGATTCACAAGTTGATTATTGAAGAATATAACTTATAAAAATGTGTCAGGATTTTAGTCTGAATTATTGGAAATTACCAACTGAGCTTTTTGTCACACCTAGGTCCAGCAGGTCCACTAAACTGATGGTGGATGACGGGTCTCACCAGTCTGTGTGTGCTGCATCCGGTCTCTGTGGCCCCCCATCCAACCCTACGGGCTTCCCCTCCTACAGCCGCCTGTCCACTGCCTCGTACTGCCTGTCATTAGACAAGGAGCAGGACACGACAATGACCTCACAGGAAGTCACCCAGTACCTGGAGCTCAGCCCCGATGCTGAAAGGCGCAGGTAGTTTTGCCATGGAAACCAAGGGGTGGCAAATAGAGGAGGGTGAGAGGGTTACTGTCAGAGTCATTGAGGGGCTGTGCTTTGACGCTATCTATTCTACTACATAGATTGATAAGGGCATTTAAAGACAACAAAATATTGTCAGTAATATTCTATATTTGACTAGCCAGTCTCTTTATTAGTAAAATAGTGTTGGATATTACAATGTTTGTTATTTTAGTACAGTATTGCTTTACCGGAATCAGTAGTTTTTACTTCATTCACCTCTCATCTTACCTCACTTCCTGTTTCCAGCACAATGCCGGAGAATCCTCCTTCCTCCTCCCTGTCCCGCCCTTTCTCCCCCAGTCCCACTTTGGGCTACATCTGTGGGCTCCTCCCCTCCGACCAACTGGAGGACAGGTTGACTGACGACCAGGAGTCCCAGCCAATGCGCTCTCGACGGGCCCGGCTCCAGAGCACACCCTTGTCGCTCTGCAGTGAATGGGAGGGCTCGCTGTGGAATGGCTGGGGGTCTGTGTCAGAGGGCAACATGGCTAACAGTGCCCGCACCAGCTTCATCAGCTCGTCGGACGGCTCATTCATGAACGATGCCAACTTTTCCGGCGTGCTGGCCACTGTGGCCGCAGAGTCCATGAGTGTAGCCTCTTTCTCAGGCAAGACTACTAGAGAAAATGTACTCACACATTAATTAATATTTCATACTTTAACAGGTTACTTGAGATTGAGCTGTCTTGTCACCAACTACCACTAGGTGGTGAACTCTTACCATACTGTACGATCCTAAAATGGTGCCTTGGAGTCAGATTTACAACAGATTCCTCTTTTACGTCTAGCCTCTATAGTTTGGTCATGATATACTTATGTAAGAAGATGATTTTTTGGTGGACGCTACATCAGGGTTGTTTATTCATTAATTGAAAATTGTCTATAGTATTTAACAATCACTTTACAACTCATAAATGGAATTGTAGTTTATTCCCCCGGGTAAAGGAATTGAAAAGCAATTGACCACACGATCAGGTGTCACCAGTTTTCCTTTGTGCAGCTTATCGGCAGGCTCTGTTTCCACTGGGGATGTAGCCTAGACTAGAGTTAAGCAGTGGTCTTGTATTCTGGGAGGACTACATGTGGGAAATGTCAGTGCTTGTGTGGCAACTGAGACTGACCTATGGGACAGATCGATGTGATTTAGGTGAGAGTGTAGGTGAGAGTGTATCTCACAGACACACACAGTGGAGACTGCGTGTGTGTGTGTGTGCGCGCGCACGCACGTATGTGAGGTAGGGGGTAAACTCAGGATTCAGGGGTGGCAACTGCCGATTACTTAGGAGCTCTCAGCAAATTGAAAGCGCTAGCGAGTGATCTTTCTCAGACTGTCATTTAATTAATCACTCTGTCCTTTCTCCAAATGTGCATACGGCAGATTCAACTTTATTCCATTTGCCCAATTGTTATTTTTAATACAGGAGTGTTGCCACAGTGAAAGAGTCCTGATTGTGCACTATACAAATTGGATTGCTAAGTGTGTGTGTCACCTTCCTGTTATCATATCTATTTTATCATGATGTCAGTTGTCATGTAATATCTCTCTGTATCATGGTATCAGTTAGCATATCTCACTTTATCCTGGTATCAGAAGTTATATCTCTCTTTATCGTGGTGTCATTTGTCATATCTCGGTATCATGGTATCAGTTGTCATATAGAGTACAGTCAAGTTTGGACACAACTATTCATTCAAGGTTTTTTCTTTATTTGTACTATTTTCTACATTGTAGAATAATAGTGAAGACATCAACTATGAAATAACACATATGGAATCATGTGGTAACCAAAAAAGTGTTAAACAAATATAAAATATATTTTATATTTGAGATTTTTCAAAGTAGCCACCCTTTGCCATTACAACCTTGCAGACTCTTGGCATTCTCTCAACCAGCTTCATGAGGTAGTCTCCTGGAATGCATTCAATTAACAGATATGCCTTGTTAAAAGTTATTTTGTGGAATTTCTTTCTTTCTTAATGTGTTTCAGCATATCAGTTGTGTTGTGACAAGGTAGGGGTGGTATACAGAAGATAGCCCTATTTGGTAACAAACCAACTCCATATTATGGCAAGAACTGCTCAAATAAGCAAAGAGAAACAATAGTCCATCATTACTTTAAGACATGAAGGTCAGTCAATAGTGAAAATGTAAAGAACTTCGAAAGATTCTCCAAGTGCAGTCGCAAAAGCCATCAAGCACTATGATGAAATTGGCTCTCATGAGGACAGCCACAGGAAAGGAAGACCCAGAGTTACCTCTGCTGCGGATAAGTTCATTAGAGTTACCAGCCTCAGAAATTGCAGCCCAAATAAATGTTTCACACAGTTCAAGTAACAGACACATCTCAACATCAACTGTTCAGAGGAAACTGCGTGAATAAGGCCTTCATGGTCGAATTGCTGCAAAGATACCACCACTAAAGGACACCAATAAGAAGAAGACACTTGTTTGGGCCAAGAAACACAAGACTAGTAGAAATCTGTCCTAGATTTTTTTGTTTCCAACCACTGTCTTTGTGAGATAGAGTAGGTGAACGGATGATATCCACATGTGTGGTTCCGATCGTGAAGCATGGAGGAGGAAGTGGGATTGTGTGGGGGTGCTTTGCTGGTGACACTGTCAGTGATTTATTTAGAGTTCAAGGCACACTTAACCAGCATGGCTACCACAGTATTCTGCAGCGATACACCATCCCGTCTGGTTTGCGCTTAGTGGGACTATGACCCAAAACACACCTCCAGGCTGTGTAAGGGCTATTTGACCAAGAATGAGAGTGATGGAGGGCTGCATCAGACGACCTGGCCTCCACAATCACCTGACCTCAACTCAAATGAGATGGTTTGGGATAAGTTGGACCACCGAGTAAAGGAAAAGCAGCCAACAAGTTCTCATGATATGTGGGAACTCCTTCAAGATTGTTGGAAAAGCATTCCTCATGAAGCTGCTTGAGAGAATGCCAAGAGTGTGTGAAGCTGTCATCGAGGCAAAGGGTGGCTACTTTGAAGAATCTCAACTATAACATTTAATTTATTGAACACTTTTTTGGTTACTACATGATTCCTTATGTGTTATTTAATAGTTTTGAGTTCTTCACTATTTTTCTACAAAATAGTGAAAATAAAGAAAACCCTGGAATGAGTAGGTGTGTCCAAACTATCAGTTGTCATATCTGTCTTTATCATGGTATCAGTTGTCATGTATCTCTTTATCATGGTATCAGTTGTCATGTATCTCTTTATCATGGTATCATATATTTATTTGTATTATGGTATCATATATATCTCTCCACATGGTGTTTGCTGGTGCGTCATGGTATCATGCATCTGTGTGTGTGATAAATCTAGTTTGGTTCTCCTCTCCAGACTTCTCTCCCCCGGCGTCGCCCCTCAGTGCCCTGTTCCCTCCGGCTCCAGATGAAGGAGCGGAGTGTTTCGGGGAGCTGGATCCCATGCCCGTTTGGGACTGGAGTACAACCTGGGTGGAGGAGATGGAGGCGCAGTACCGCGCCCAGTACACCTCCCAGGCAGATGCACCCCCCGCCTGCAACACCTGGGGGCATTGTCGTGCTGACCGTCACTGTGAGGATCGCCGAGCCACCGGAGGGGGTAGGGTTTGAGGACGAGGACGAGGGGGTGGGTCAAGGACAACCTCACAGCGATGATTGGATTGATGATACGTTTTTTGTGAAGTCCATTTCAATGCCAAGACATGCATTTAATTTACTCATGATTTGTAAAGTACTCATAGAAAATCAGGAGAAAAACAAAGTAATTTTATGTTTCCTCCATGAATTAGGAAGTGGCCTTTGTTTTCCTGTGAGTGGTTTACAACAAGTCATGAGTAGAAGATGTAATTGGGAATGAAATTAAGTTGACCATTCAACCTCTCCCATCCAGACCACTATTGGTTACCTGAACTATGTTTCCCACAATACCTCAGGGCAGTCTCTCCCATGAAAATAGAATTCCTAGAATAGGCATCTTCTATTTCTATGGATCCTCCTCCAATTTGTGTTCTCCATTGTCCTAACCTGGGATGGTCTTTCCAAGAGTTTAACCGCAGCCAGCCCCAAAAACAACTTTTAAAAAGTTTGGAGTGTTATGATTTTAGTGGCACTATTACTTTAATGTAGTGCATTTAGTTTCTTCCAGAATCTTCCATGGGCCATTATCCTGCTGGTTAAAAAAGACTGAACTGAAAGCACAATGATGGGTGTAGCATTCAGTCTGGTTTAACCAGGCTATGATCCTACCATATTAGAGTGTATTGAAAACAACACGAGATAATTTATACAGAACATTCACTGATCATTCATTTGCAATAGAATGTAAATATACGTGACTGATTTTATTTAATGAACCATGAACACTGTGACTTTCCAACCCATTTTCTGCCTCTTCTTTTTATCATCCTTTGTTCACAAAAGACGGTCTAAAGTTTTATCATGTTTTTCATTATTATTAAATGTGCTTTTGTCTCTATTGATTTTATAATGAGTTGTTACACTAGAATTTGGACGATGTAGTTGTGTTCTGTTTCAGATTTAGTTTAATTTATCTTCCCTTTGACTTCAAGCTAAACATTAAGGGCTGAGTCATGACTTCAGATGTTTGTGCAATTCTCCCTCTGACTTCAAGCTAAACATTAAGGGCTGAGTCATGACTTCAGATGTGTATGCATCACTCAACTTTTTCTCTCCCGCAATTCTCCCTTTGACATTAATACATGACTACATGACAAACACACTCCCATGTCAGAAGTGAGGATGTATCCCTATGTACTTGTGTACCTAAATGAAATGTGTATACATTTAGCAATAAGTAGAATGTTTTTCTCATGATGTAACTTCTGTAAGAATAGGTTCAGTAGGACTGGACTAATGTGTATTATTGGAGAGGAGGAATAATTATTCATTTGATATAAATGTTTATGCATGACTTAATAATACTATTTGAAGCATAACTAACTAAGTGTCTTCTACTGTGGCCTTATTGAGAATAAAAACGTATACATTTCAGTCTGATAACTTCTTTTTAGTAATTCATATTTAATCCAGGAAGTCTTTCTCAAGTAGCAGTGGATATTAGTGTTTCATCCTTGCCTTTCTAAATGTGCCAGTTGTTTGGTAAGACAACCACAAGTTGGCTTAAGCAAAAACAGACCAGCCAACCAAGACAAATTAATTATATATTGAGACTACCAATCGCATTCAAATATTTTGATACCAACTGGTATCCAACTCCAAATTACATCCAGTTCAATCCTAATGTGACACTAAACCTTTAAATAAAATGTAATATTCAGTGGCATTTTACAAAGGATTCGGTCCTTGCAATGTAGAGGATCAGCAGTGATCAACAGGAGGGTGATATAATCATTTAAAAAATATGATTAAAACTAAAGGAAAAGATCATATTTGTCAATGTCTAACATTTTGGCCTATCTGGTCTCAGATCACTGGTGATCGCTCTGTATTGCCTCTCCTCACATTTGGTTAAGTGTGTGTGTGTGTTACGCTTTGGTCAATAGCTTCTTTGGCAAGGAAAGAGTTTGCTGCTTTAGTCTGTATTGAGTTGTTACTTAGTGTTAATCCCCATTTCCCACTACCACAAACAAACAAATGACATTACACAACAGTGTCTTCATCTTTCCTCGTATGTGTAGGCTACACATCCAGAGGGATTAGCCTTCATATCACCGTGCTCACTACCCCACGGCCATATGCTCAGCACAAAAAGCTACCAGTCCCCACTCCACCCACACACACATACAAGCGTATGCACACACTTAATTCATGCACATTTGCACACACACACACACACTCTTCCTCCCCCTACACACAAACACATGGTACCGCTGGGTTTGGCCTGTGCCAAAATGGCAGCTTTTTATAGCCTGTAGGTAATCCATTGGCCCGGACAGAGAACACAGAAACTGTGCTCCAATGTCTGCCGCAAAGCAGACCTGGGTTCAAATATAATGTGCAATCTTTTAAATACTTTGAGTGTTTGCTTTAGCCTGCCTCGAGTGTCAAATGTGCGAGATGTATACATTTGGGAGTATTCTTTTGATTCCATTTCACCATGCTTGCTCAAACACAGCTGCAGTTTTCAGCCTAGGTCTGCTTTGATGCTTGTTTTGTATTTTTTATCTCACGTTCTGTCTGTTTTTATTTACATATCAATTTGTATGTCATAACTGCCATTTCACCAGAGGGATTAGGCATTTTTGGAGAAAAATTATATTTTGCCATTTGTGTTTGGTCACTGCTTTCTCTAGAGAGTATAACTTTGAATGAGAGAGAAGTAATCCAATGCTTCCTTGTGTATTTGGACTTGGATGTCCAGTTAGATTTGACTGGATCGTTGGACAATAATATTCAGTGGCTCTGCTTGTACAGAATTTATGACAAGTCATTTTCTTACATCCCACCTCTCTGGGCAGAGAATGCTGTGTATTAACTGTATATAATTTCTGTGTGTGTTTTTGTTGGATTCCTTGATTTCAAAGCACACCCACAACCATCTTGGCAGAGGGAAAATTGCAATTAAAAGTTGTACACTGAACTGTGACAAATGTATTTACAGTTGCGTGTTAAAGTGACAATGATTTAACTAACTGGAAATCCATGTGGCACACATGGGAAATCCATATCCACTCTGAATGTCTGTCAATACTATGGAACCAGCTCACCTCCATCACACAAACCCACATTCAGTTGAAGTCGGAAGTTTACCTACAGGTTAGCCAAATACATGTAAACTCAGTTTTTCACAATTTCTGACATTTAATCACAGTAACAATTCAATTTCTTAGGTCAGTTAAGATCACCACTTTATTTTAAGAATGTGAAATGTCTGAATAATAGTAGAGAATTATTTATTTCAGCTTTTTATTTCTTTCATCACATTCCCGGTGGGTCAGAAGTTTACATTCACTCAATTAGTATTTGGTAGCATTGACTTTAAATTGTTTAACTTGGGTCAAACGTTTCGGGTAGCCTTCCACAAGCTTCCCATAATAAATTGGGTGAATTTTGGCCCATGCATCTTGACAGAGCTGGTGTAACTGAGTCAGGTTTGTAGGCCTCCTTGCTCACACACGCTTTTTCAGTTCTGCACACAAATTTTCAATGGGATTGAGGTCAGGGCTGTGTGATGGCCACTCCAATACCTTGACTTTGTTATCCTTAAGTCGTTTTGCCACAACTAATGCTTGGGATCATTATCCCATTTTCCCATGGGAAGACCCATTTGCGACCAAGCTTTAACTTTCTGACTGATGTCTTGATGTTGCTTCAATATATCCACATAATTTTCCTTCCGCATAATGCCATCTATTTTGTGAAGTGCACCAGTCCCTGCTGCAGCAAAGCACCCCCACAACATGATGCTGCCAACCCCGTGCTTCACGGTTGGGATGGGTGTTCTTCAGCTTGCAAGCCTCACCCTTTTTCCTCCAAACATAATGATTGTCATTATGGCCAAACAGTTCTATTTTTGTATCATCAGACCAGAGAACAATTCTCCAAAAAGTACAATCTTTGTTCCCGTGTGCAGTTGCAAACCGTATTCTGGCTTTAAAATGGCAGTATTGGAGCAGTGACTTCTTCCTTGCTGAGTAGCCTTTCAGGGTTATGTCGATATAGGACTTGTTTTACTGTGGATATAGATACTTTTGTACCTGTTTCCTCCAGCATCTTCACAAGGTCCTTTGCTGTTGTTCTGGGATTGATTTGCACTTTTCGTACCAAAGTACGTTAATCTCTAGGAGACAGAACGTATCTCCTTCTTGAGGGGTATGACAGCTGCGTAGTCCCATGGTGTTTATACTTGCATACTATTGTTTGTACAGATGAACGTGGTACCTTCAGACATTTGGAAATTGCTCCCAAGGATCAACCAGACTTGTGGAGGTCTACAATTTTTTTTCTGAGGTCTTGGCTGATTTCTTTTGACTTTCCCATGATGTCAAGCAAAGAGGCACTGTGTTTGAAGGTAGGCCTTGAAATACATCCACAGGTACACCTCCAATTGACTCAAATTATGTCAATTAGCCTATCAGAAGCTTCTAAAGCCATGACATAATTTTCGGGAATTTTCCAAGCTGTTTAAAGGGACAGTCAACTTAGTGTACCCACTGGAATTGTGATATAGTGAATTATAAGTGAAATAATTTGTCTCTAAACAATTGTTGGAAAAATGAATTGTGTTATGCACAAGTAGATGTCCTAACCGACTTGCCAAAACTATAGTTTGTAAACAAGAAATTTGTGGAGTGGTTGAAACACTTAGGTTGGAGTCATTAAAACTTGTTTATGTTATTTTCCAATTTCCGTCAACTGTAAATGTTTTTCATTTTACCTTCATTTAACTCGGCAAGCCAGTTAAGAACAAATTCTTATTTTCAATCACAGCCTAGGAACAGTGGGTTAACTTCCTTGTTCAGGTACAGAACGACAGATTTTTACCTTGTCAGCTTGGGGATTTGATCTTGCAACCTTTCGGTTACTAGTCCAACGCTCTAATCACTAGGCTACCTGCTGGCCTCTACCTGCTGCCCCCAACACTCAGTGCTGTGTGGTGGTGTCATATTGGGGGTGTTTGGTTGGCCCTGGTTGGTGGTGTTTCCTGTGCATTGTGTGATCAGAGTCTATGGTGAATTGGTCAGACCCCATGGGAGCCTGCCTTCTGTGACCCAGATCTGGTCTGGACCAGATGAGACAGAAGGGTCCCTCCAGCTTCCTCTCGTCTCTTCTCCTTTCTCTACTCTTCTCTTGAAACATACTAACTCAATCAACTAATGTTCAATCCCCAAAAGTTTACATTCATACATAAATATTATTTTCTTCTGCTCACATTTCCTCTTGACTGCATACAGCTTTATTTGCGACCCATTTTGCATACAGACGTCTGCCTAAAAGTCAAAAGCATCCATTTCTTCTCTGCCATGCAATTAACATGGAAATTGGAATGTGACATCTTGGATGGGACAGGGGTTTTAATGACCCACCCAATCCCCAACTCCTCATCCTTCCATCTTGCTCTTTCTTTCTCAGGCTATTCTCTCATTCTCTAGTGGGCGTTTCTGGCTTGACACTGGCCTAATGAATGAGCTGGATGATTAATGGCAACAGGGGAGAAATGGGGGGTTTAAGGCGGGAAAGGGGCCTTCCAGGATGCCATGAAGGTGGGAGATAAGTGGGGGTGAGATTTGAGGGCGAGTCCTAGAGGCTCTTCCCTGTCTACAGTGCGTTGAGAGGACCTGTGAGCTAGTCTGTCAGCGATAGCTCAGTATATTTTGTTCTCGAGTCGATTCAGCGTTTAGGGATACATAAAGATAGAAGTGCTTTATATCAGTCGTACATCATTGTTTAGGGTAGTCTCTGTCGAGCTGAGCTATAATAGGTATATGAGTTGGTCTGAATATGTTAATTCGGAGACCTGTGTGTCTCCTGTCTTTGTCTGTGTCCCTTGTGACCTGAATTGCATAGTAGTGCATCCCAATTAACTACACAGAGAGCAGTCCCATTCCCACTCCCATTTGAATTACTCCTTGATCCAGCTCCTTGATCTGCAACATGCCTTGTTTTTCCAGGGCACAACAGTAGGCTACAGTACAGTACAAAGACAACATATCGTGCCCTTTTTCAGTTCACTGCTGGGGCACAATGAGAGTACTCCCAGGACACTATCTTGTGTGTGTGTGTGTGTGTCTGTGTCTGTGTGTGTGTGGAACCTCATGGTTGTGTGTGATGTCTCAGGTGGGCAGAGGAGAGGGTGCGTGTTATTTATTGCTCTGGGTTAATGCCCCTCACACTGGGAATTGCATTCTTCTACATGCAGATCCAACCAGGTGGAAAGTACTGTGAATAGTCAGAGGCCTCAGGAAGAAAATAAAGAAAACATGACTTCAGCTAAGCTTTTACATTTTCATTTAACTTGGAAAGAAGTGGTGGGGGGTCGTACACAGTAAACTTATTTCAAGACATTGTTATGAAACATGACTTGTAAAGTCCAAAAACATTCCCATTTATTGGTCAACAAATGTATTTTATTGTATTATTACAAAACAACAAGACTACCAGAAAGTTAGTTGACAGAACAGATTATTTTGGTTCTTTTAACAGAATATGCAAGTCATCGCACAATCGCAGCAACAGTCCTTCAAAAGTGATGGTTACAATCTTTTCACAACGTTGTCGGTCTGTCGGTTCACAACTAGCTTCCTCTGTAAAAAATTAAATAAAACAAAACTTTTAAAATAATATTCTCATTGGACCACGGGCGATAGGTATCCAGAGAAGATAGACAAAGTCGTCCTGAGTGGACGAGGACCCCTGCAGGTTCATCTGTCCGGCCGGCTGCCTGACATGAACACACTTTGTGCTTCATATTTGTTGTTTCTGAACCACAACAAGAGTGCAATAGTCTTTATGCTTTCCGAACGGTATACAGTTCTACAAAATGACGTTGGCACATTCAAGACATGACCTTTTTATACATGTGTTTTTCCTTATAAATACAATATACTTTTTCTTTCCCTTTATCCAGAGTCCACGTAAAAACAGTACAGCAATGGCTATTTGCAAATGAATATGGGCCGAGCCCAAGAGTCATAAATAATCATAATAATATAAAACAATTTATGAAAATCTGTTCTTATTCCATTGTTCTTCAGAAAGTGATCTTCATTTATTTCTGTTTGCTTTGATCGAAGAAAGAAAATGGGAGGCATCAAAGGAACGTCGAATGACAAAGGTGTTTTGTTTTCTGCGAGTCTTCCGGTATCCACTTATCTCATTTCCTGCAACAGACAGACAGACGTGTCAAAATAGGAATCAAAGGGGGGAAACGCAGAAATGATTATCTGCACATAACATTAAGGAGCTCTCACAAAGCATGTCTCATAAATCAAAATGGTAGTCTACATCGCTAGTTTTGAATATAACAACATGTATTTATTTGTTCATTTATTTTCAAAACAGAACCCATAACCAGATACACAACTAAATGACAGGACCTTAAAAACCCCAAGGAGGTGGCTTTTAAGCAGTCATGGAAAAAGTACCCAATTGTCATACTTGAGTGAAAGTAAAGATTCTTTAATATAAAAAATAGTATTTGGTTTTAAATATACTTAAGTATCAAAAGTAAATGTAATTGCTAAAATATACTTAAGTATCAAAAGTAAAAGTATGAATCATTTCAAATTCCTTATAATAAGCAAACCAGACACCACGATTATCTTGTTATTTTAATTTACAGATAGGCAGGTACACAGTCAGTCATAATTTACAAACGAAGCATGTGGGGTTTTGTGAGTCTGCCAGATCAGAGGCAGTAATTTCACCAGGGATGTTCTCTTGATAAGTGTGTAAATTGGATAATTTTCCTGTCCCGTTAAGTGTTAAAAAAAATAGTACTTTTGGGAGTCAGAGAAAATGTAGCACATAAATGTTCTTTAAAATGTTGTAAAAGCAAAAGTTGTAAAAAATATAAATGATAAAATAAAGTACAGATACCCTGAAAAGCAGCTTAGGTAGTATGTTAAAGTATTTTTTATTTAAGTACTTTACTCGGCTGCTTTTAAGCATACACTTTTGGGAGAAAAGTGACCCACATTTTTACTAATAACCATCATAAAATGTTTCTAAACCAGGGCAAAACCCCTATTCAGCTCTATCTATCTCACTGTAACCCAAACGCTAGTCAACCGCCCTATGGGAGCAGCTCTGGTTCGTCCTTCATGGATTACTTGACTCTGTAATCACCCGAGGGATTGGCCGTTAATCGAGGAAGTCAAGATCTGAGGGAGTCACACAAAACGTATCCCCCACTGGAGGGATAAAGAACAACTCACTCCCCAATCACACAGATACCCCATTCAACCGATCTGTCCAAGTGGAAACATAAGGCTCAGCACAATGACAGAAAGAGGGGTAACCCGCAACTGGCTCCCCAGTCACCCCTCTATTAACCACTGAACTCCAGTAGACATTGTAGCTCCCAATAGAACCAATCATGGTCCCCTTGTATTACCACTATTCCTAAACTAAATGCCAGAGAGAAGAAAAAAACAACAGGTATTGTGGCTCCCAAGAACCAGAACCCTTGTCTCACCTCGTTGCGTTTCCTGCCTGAGCCGGGACCCCCTCGTGACCCCGTGGAGCCCCGCGACGAGGAGCTTCCTGTAGTGGAGCAGTTACTGGACATCTGACACCCCCGCCCCGCCAGGTAGCTGGGCTTGCTGTACGGGATCAGGTCCTCATCTGTGGAGGAGATGGGATTGGAGGAAAGGGGAGAATTAGGGTCAGGGATTTCCATATTGGGAATGGAGAGTGAGACAAATGGCTATTCTACTGATGAAAGAGGGTCTTGAAGGAAAGAGGAAGTGATAAGAGTTTTAATGGATGGATTTGTGAAATTAAATGTATTCATATGTTATTGTGTGTGTGTGAGAACGGGTTTATGAGCATAATTGATTTATGTATTATTATTTGTGTGAATTAATATTTTCTGGGTGAAAGAGTGACTGTTTGGGAGTCAGTGCTAATAAGCAACTGCAAAGGCTCTGGCTGTGCTTGTGTGTGTGTTGTGAATATGAGACTGTGCATGTGTATCTTCAGTATCTGCACCACTCACCATCTCGGCGTCTCTGTCCTGATCCCTTCCTGGAAGGGGTGCTCCTTTCTCCCTCTCTGTCCAGGGATGCTTGGCCACAGTCTACAGCCCTTGCTGGGCACCGCACTGCTCCATTCTCTGGAGGTGGCTCTGGTGGAGGAGGGAGGTCTTGAGGAGAAGACACATGGACAACAGGTAAGGGTTGGACTGCACTGGAAGACCAGTAAATATATAAACATATAGGCAATAATGTAGGCTTTACGCACACAGAGACATGCTCATGCCCAACATATTGATTGTTTGTTCACTCACACACACACGCACATGTGTGTGTGTTTGCGTTTGTGCGTGCGTGTGTGTGAACAAACAAATCAAGGAATATATGCTCACACACACACACTCACCTCCTTGGTTAAGCACCTCTCTTCTGTAAGCTCCGCTTTTGGAAGTCTTCTTTTTCACTCGAGACTTCAGGCCGGGGGGAGTGTGTGTGTTGTCAGCTGGGGAGGGCTGAGCTCTCACTGTAGGTCAGCCAGAAAGACAGAAAACATTACTAGAAGGTAATTGGACATTGGTCCTTTGAAGCACTATACATGGATAAATAACAACATTGCAATGCTTTATGTAATTTCAGCTGATTGTTTAGGTGTTACGAATAACATGAATTACATACTGGATATAAATGTAATACATTTGCTGTGTGTGTACATGCATGTGCGTGCACTTCTGACTTGAATGTATGTGTTTATGCACATCCGTATGTGGTGCATTCACTCGTGTGTGTTTGCACAGAGCGGTAAGCATCACTGACCAGGTGTGCTGGAGCTGACATTGTCGGCACTCAGTGCTGCCCCTTGGCTGAGGTCACGGCGGTGGGCCAAGCTGTTGCGGAGCGGTGTGCCCACCTCAGAGCCCTCACCGTGTTGCTGGGCTGAGAGGTTGGGGTTGGACTGCGTGAGGGGCGGGCTGGGCGCCCGGGGCACTGGGACGGGACCGCAAGGTAACCTACTGTATAACGGCAAAGAAAGAGTGGGTGGTTAGCAATAGCAATGACATACTTCTGATATTTTACGACGATGAAAGTGTTACACAATTGAATTATTGTTTTGTTTATTTGAGTGGGGATTTTACTGCTCATATCATGAGCATTGTGTTATCTGCTGTTAATGACATTGGGCAATTACCATACCAAAGCAATGATTATACCTATGTTATTACCACCTTATTAATGTGAACAGGAGATATTCACTGCCATCCCCATTAGTATCAGTCGAGGCTGCTGAGTGGAGCATGGCTCATAATAATGGCTGGTAATGGAGCAAATGGAATGGCATCAAACCATGTGTTTGTACATAAATTATGTGACTTTTAGAATTTGACTGTTTTGTCATGTCATACCATGCTAGCTGCTGCCCATCAAGGTGGTGAAGGCGTGCTGTATTGTGGGGTGGATGGCGGCTCTCCTCTCTGGGCGACGGCGTGAGGGTGGCGGTGGACTGGTGACTATAGGAGGTTGCGGGGGACGAGGCGTCACCCCTGAGGGGAGTGGCGGGACCTGCCTCGCAGCCCTCGATCAGATAGGTTCTTTCCGGAAGGGGCGGGCACCACTCTTCCTCATCAGACCTGCGATTAAATGTAATTATTCCATAGGTTCACTTTAGACAGAGGAGGATGACGTGGACCTTAGAGAAAATGATTAGTGGTCAGTTTTTACATTTTCCTTATTAATGGTCAGGATTGGGTAGGATAAACTGTTCTTAGATCTGTGTCTGAGGGCAATTTCAATCTGGACCATTATAAAAGAGTCACGATGGTGGCTCCAATAAGATCCTATTCAATTATTAATTATTCTAATTCCTAATTCTATGGGTGGCCCTCCCTCTCTAATGCCTACAGTATTTGTCTGCACCGTATTGATTTCCACTGCTCTACAGCATTATTAGACAGTCTTCCCTGTGGGCAACACTATACCTGCTACAAGTCTGCTGAGGGCCATGTCTGAACAAGAGACTTCACCTGGGTGAAAAGAATCACATTCCATGTCCTTCTATGCCCAAGGCATTTCCATTAAACTGAACTGGCTTCTTCACAACATGGGAAATGTTTTTCAGCTATGTTTTTCATACGTGTGCATGGAATCAGTATTTATACATTTGTGTTTGGCAGAGAAGTATGTGTGTGCGCGTGTGTGAGTGCCAAGTGCGTTCATGTGTGTGTACATCATGGAGGAAATGGCCGAGGCCAGGGAGTAAGCTAGTTAATGTCATAATGCCAGGCCAACGTTCCTCTCAGCTAGCCACAGGGGCTAACTCATAGGTTAACGCTGTTATCGTGCGTTCATCACCAATCTCTGCTAACAGCTTATGGCTAACCGCTGGGGAGGGCGGTGCATGAGAAGGCTGCTGAATGATTACTTTGTTCTGGTGACCAGGAGAAAAGAACATGAGAAGGGGAACGGGCTAACGTAGGCTAATGTCATTAGCTAACGGGGTCAATGTGTATGAGGGTTGGGACTTGGGAATGGTGGCTAAATTTCTAACTGCCTGCTAGATTCTTGGATAGTGCCAATGTAATCTAGCTGTCAGAAATGCTTAGAGGTCGAAGTTTCTAAGCCTCATGGCTGCTTTAGTTGAGCTGCTAGCCTATTCTAGAGGAGTGAGTGGCATTTAGGAGCGATAAGTGAATGGTTCCCTTTGCCAGAATGTTATGAATACTGACTTGCTGGCCTTGACAATACTGTGTTATATGAAGTGTGTGTGTGCATGCATGTGTGACTATGTATGTAGGCGAATGCGTGTGTATCCATTTTGCAGTGTGACAGTAATGTGGTTCAGCGGGGACCTGGAATAAAAGGTGCATTGAGGTCCAGAGCTAGCAACGGGTTAACAGAGAGAGACCAAAGAAGAGACTGTCCTGTCAGACAGAAAGGCAACGTAAGGCTAACGTCATTAACCTCCATACAAAGCCCTGGCCCACCACTATGTGTCAGTGGGTGCCTGAGAGTGCAAGGACATGGGCCAAGAGTGTGAGCGAGTCAAAGGTCCATAGGACAGTATACAGACCTATTAAAGATTGTTCACAGAGGTTACATGAGAGAGCTACCATACCTCAATCAGTCTGACCTCAAAGTTAGCAAGAAGATGGTGTAACTGATGTGTATGTTTAGTTGGTGTGTGTTATGCCAGACATCGTAAGAGTGTGCGTGTGCACATGTGTTCACGCTTATGTGTAGTCATGTGTGTCTGTGTGCTTACCCTAGCTCCATGTCCTCATGGTCATCCATGGGCATATCCTCTACCACACACTGCTCCAGCTCCCCAGATGAGGGGGGCGGGGGGAGGGCTTCAGTCCATTTTAGAGAGGGGGTCTTCACCGCCTTCCCCATGGACTTCTGCTTGGGTTTACCTAGACATAGACACACAAAGAGCTGGTTTAGTGCTGTTCAATGGAGGTCCTAAGGTCTCTAAATGAATTTTAATATTCTTGAAAAGGGTATATGTCACAAACCGCAAAATGGAAACATAACTGGAGATCCCTTGTCATTTTTGGAGACATGAATCAGTGTTACACAGTAGGTTAGCTACCGCTACCTCTCTTGTTGCTAGCTAGTAGGTACCATAATACAGTTTCATGGCTCCAAAAATGTCAAGGTGCCTCCAGTTATTATGTTTACATTTTGTGAATGTTGCTTTGGGGTCTTGGTGCCCCACCCTGAACCATTTACCAATGGAAACACTGTCTTAAACACTGTCTTACCGCAGTCCGCCCTGCAGCGCTCGGGCTGGGCGTACTGGGAAGAGGGTCCGGCGGGCTGGGTGATCCAGTGGCTGCCATCTTGCTCTGTGGGGCTGTGAGAGCCCTGGAGCGTCTGATTGGTGAAAGGCATGATGGGAGTGCTGGCGTAGGGCGTGGTGGAGGAGTAGGGGCTGTTGAAGCTACACAGGTCCTCGGCGTTGGGGTCGATGGTGCTGTAGATAGGACCTTCATTGGAGCTGCCCGTGCTGTACTTCTCTGTCTGGTTCAAGTAGTTAGAGATGCCCGCTTCTGGTGGTGAGAGCGGTCAGAAGAAGTGAGAAGTCAGATTCAGGTGACAGGTGGTAACTTATGTGGTAACTGACTTATGGTAAGGAGAATTCATTTGTTATTCGACTGCAGAGTTAGTATTGTTATGTGAGTTAAGCGATTCTTGTATTACCCAAAACAGTTACCATGACATACAATGTATTCACATAACAAAATGTGGAAAAGGTCAAGGTGTCTTTTTCCGAATGCACTGTATACAGGATACAGTAGTTAGTTAAGCACAAGAAAATATAAAAGTACAACAATTCAACCTGTTTGGTTTGCAGAAGATATTCAGACCTGCCAACCCTGTCCAGCATTTTACCAGACGCACGCAGGAAATTGAAGAATCAACTCACGCGTGTAGCACGCTCGTTTGTTTGGAATACTTTCTTTCTTGACAGCATTCCATTTACACATATGGTAAAAGTCACTAACAATATATTTTACTAGGCAAGTCACTTAAGAACAAATTCTTGTTCAGGGGCAGAATGACAGATTTTTAACTTGTCAGCTTGGGGAGTCAATCCAGCAACCTTTCGGTTACTGGCCCAACACTCTAACCACTAGGTTACCTGCCACCCCATCTAATTTGAACGAACACACAAAGGGCCTTTATTCTTCTTTTTTATTTGATCAAACAAACAATAGTTATTTATTTACGTACAAAACAAACATATTTTTTTAACTCATAAGAATAACAAATGTTTGAAGCAGTGCATCAGTGTCAAATAAACACGTTATCCATAATAAAAACAAAAAAGCTATGATAGGAAACAGTGGGTGAGAACAAATCTTCTGGAGACCTTCAAATGTTCAGGAAATCCTTTCCTAGACAGCTTTACCTGGTAGCTAGCAGATTTAGCCTTACGCAGCAGGGCATCAGGGTAGACTTCTCTGTGGCAAACAGTTCCTCTGGCAATCATTGAAACCTTCTTGGTAACGAGGGCACTCAGCATGTCTGTACTGAGGGAGGCTGTACTAGGTTTTGTTCTTGGAAACAAGACTGAATATTCGTTCGCAGTCTGCATTGCTGTGGAATATGACCAATATCCCCAGCATCACAGCCAAAAGGTTGCCCCCCCTAATCATTGTGCTGATTTCTCTTCAGGCCTGATTCTTGCGCATGTTGACCAGACTCTGCTCAAATGTTGTTGACTGATAGAGTCTAAACTCATCTTCCAACAGATGAACAGAGGCTCCCTCAGGAATAATGCAGGGAAAGCGTGCCATGACAAAGTTGAGGGATGAGAACTTGGCAGTCAGCCTGTTGGCAATGTCAGCGACCACTGCATGCTGGAGGAGCACATCTCCAAATGTAAATTTCAGCAACATGTAGTCTACTGCAGAAGAAAATAAGTTTCTGACATCTGCATAGGTCTTCAGATCCAGCTTGCCTTGGCTTCCTATGTAGTTGCGGGTGTCCTGGCCAATGGACAGCTCCTCCTCAGGAAGCTGGTTTTGTCTCGCCAGGTAGAGTGTAGGCTTGACACCACTACTCGTTTCTGCCATCATGGTAGTGACAGTGTCTGGCTTGCAGTAGGACATTAGTTTCTGCAGTTGCATCTCTAAAGTTGACAGTAAAATATGTGAATGCACGGCACCTCTCGTTGTAGAATCAGATTTCCGGCATCAAAAATTGGTATGGCTTGGTCATGTAGTGTTTTTACATTTTTGAGGTTCTTTGGGCCCATTTTAAACTAGATAGATAACTATGAGGTTCAGAGATATATTTGTGTATAATCTGTAAAAAGTATGCATGGATTTTTGATACCGGATCTGTGAGACATTTTAGGACTTTCTCAATTTTTGTAAGATCTTTTGTTCCTTCTTTTTCCTTCTTTTCTGTCTTTTGTTTTGCCCCTATGTCCCCGATATCCCTTTGCTTGAACCGATACTGAGTCATGTTGAAGGTTTTGTCTGTAGGTCCACATTTGATGGAGGATGGTGTGACTTTGCTTCAAGAGGAGCCAGGTGAGGGCTTATCTATAATATTTTTCTTAGCACATGCCCCCAAGTTGAGTCTCTATAGTAGAGGAACGCTTTTCGCCTCTCAAACAGGCCCAATCACTAGGACCAGCTCACAAGTATTGGCTTTTTAGACACGGTTCCTAATCAACACCAAAAGCAAAATCATTTTGGAAAACATTAAAACAAAAACAAATGATTGCATCGACACAGACTGCCAACTGGCTACACAAAGCTTAAGTAGGCTTCCGCAAAGGGAATCTGAATGCTGTACGCCAAGAAAAGTCTGCTGTTTCAGACTATATAAGGGTGCCTATTGTATTTCTTTGCAGCGCATACATCATTTCAGATTTTCAAGATGAATAAAATCTCAAATCTAGGCCAAAGCCATTTTAGAAGCATTGCCTCTATAGCTAATACAGTCATCCATTCTTCATCAGGCAGTCTTCTAAACTCCCGACTCCATTTAATGCCAAGATGTTTATATTTATTTTTGATTGTAGTTTTGTAATGCTTTTTGTGACGTGGATCATAATTACAGTTACAGTTAGGGGTGAAACGGTCCATGTATTTGTATTGAACAGTTCGGTACAGGGTCCACTGTGCACGGTTCAGAACGTACTGCGAACCAAACAATACATTAATCATATATCATAGCTAGGAAAATATATGTATATATATTTCATTGTAAAAAGAATATTACTGCATAAACCAATGACGTTTAAATTAGCATGGGATAAATATCCACATAGTAATAAAGTTGTTGATAGTTGTCTGCAGCTCATTAGTTATTTCAGTCCAGCGAGAACAGAGCTGAGACCGTCGTAGCAGCAATTATCTTATGAAGGAATTAGCAGTTAGCTAAATGCAAAGGAGCAATATGGCAAGCATTGGCGAGCCAGAACTAGAAGACGCCCCAGTATCATTCAGGTCTGCCGTCTGGGAACATTTCAGTTTCCCTGTAAACTATAACGGGGATTGCCAACGAGTGGTGGATAAAACTTCTACAACATGTAGGCTCTGTTCATTACCGATGGCCTGTTAGAGTGGTGGATATAACATCTACAACATGTAGGCTCTGTTCATTACCGATGGCCTGTTAGAGTGGTGGATATAACATCTACAACATGTAGGCTTTGTTCATTACTGATAGCCTATTAGAGTGGTGGATATAACATCTACAACATGTAGGCTCTGTTCATTACTGATAGTCTATTAGAGTGGTGGATATAACATCTACAACATGTAGGCTTTGTTCATTACTGATAGCCTATTAGAGTGGTGGATATAACATCTACAGGCTCTGTTCATTACACGTGGTGGCTCTACAACATGTAGGCTCTGCTGATAGCCTGTTAGAGTGGTGGATATAACATCTAAAACATGTAGGCTCTGTTCATTACTGATAGCCTATTAGAGTGGTGGATATAACATCTAAAACATGTAGGCTCTTTGTTCATTACTGATAGTCTATTAGAGTGGTGGATATAACATCTACAACATGTAGGCTCTGTTCATTGCTGATAGCCTATTAGAGTGGTGGATATAACATCTAAAACATGTATTGCTGATAGTCTATTAGAGTGGTGGATATAACATCTACAACATGTAGGCTTTGTTCATTACTGATAGTCTATTAGAGTGGTGGATATAACATCTACAACATGTAGGCTTTGTTCATTACTGATAGTCTATTAGAGTGGTGGATATAACATCTACAACATGTAGGCTCTGTTCATTACTGATAGTCTATTAGAGTGGTGGATATAACATCTACAACATGTAGGCTCTGTTCATTGCTGATAGCCTATTAGAGTGGTGGATATAACATCTACAACATGTAGGCTCTGTTCATTGCTGATAGTCTATTAGAGTGGTGGATATAACATCTACAACATGTAGGCTCTGTTCATTGCTGATAGTCTATTAGAGTGGTGGATATAACATCTACAACATGTAGGCTCTGTTCATTGCTGATAGTCTATTAGAGTGGTGGATATAACATCTACAACATGTAGGCTCTGTTCATTGCTGATAGTCTATTAGAGTGGTGGATATAACATCTACAACATGTAGGCTCTGTTCATTGCTGATAGCCTGTTAGAGTGGTGGATATAACATCTAAAACATGTAGGCTCTGTTCATTACTGATAGCCTGTTAGAGTGGTGGATATAACATCTACAACATGTAGGCTCTGTTCATTACTGATAGTCTATTAGAGTGGTGGATATAACATCTACAACATGTAGGCTCTGTTCATTACTGATAGCCTATTAGAGTGGTGGATATAACATCTACAACATGTAGGCTCTGTTCATTACTGATAGTCTATTAGAGTGGTGGATATAACATCTACAACATGTAGGCTCTGTTCATTACTGATAGTCTATTAGAGTGGTGGATATAACATCTACAACATGTAGGCTCTGTTCATTACTGATAGTCTATTAGAGTGGTGGATATAACATCTACAACATGTAGGCTTTGTTCATTACTGATAGCCTATTAGAGTGGTGGATATAACATCTACAACATGTAGGCTCTGTTCATTACTGATAGCCTATTAGAGTGGTGGATATAACATCTACAACATGTAGGCTCTGTTCATTACTGATAGTCTATTAGAGTGGTGGATATAACATCTACAACATGTAGGCTTTGTTCATTACTGATAGTCTATTAGAGTGGTGGATATAACATCTACAACATGTAGGCTTTGTTCATTACTGATAGTCTATTAGAGTGGTGGATATATACAAATGTAGGCTCTGTTCAACTGATAGCCTGTTAGGCTCTGTTAACATCTACAACATGTAGGCTCTACTGATAGCCTGTTAGAGTGGTGGATATAACATCTACAACATGTAGGCTCTGTTCATTGCTGATAGTCTATTAGAGTGGTGGATATAACATCTACAACATGTAGGCTCTGTTCATTGCTGATAGTCTATTAGAGTGGTGGATATAACATCTACAACATGTAGGCTCTGTTCATTGCTGATAGCCTGTTAGAGTGGTGGATATAACATCTACAACATGTAGGCTCTGTTCATTGCTGATAGTCTATTAGAGTGGTGGATATAACATCTACAACATGTAGGCTCTGTTCATTGCTGATAGTCTATTAGAGTGGTGGATATAACATCTACAACATGTAGGCTCTGTTCATTACTGATAGCCTATTAGAGTGGTGGATATAACATCTACAACATGTAGGCTCTGTTCATTGCTGATAGCCTGTTAGAGTGGTGGATATAACATCTAAAACATGTAGGCTCTGTTCATTACTGATAGCCTGTTAGAGTGGTGGATATAACATCTACAACATGTAGGCTCTGTTCATTGCTGATAGCCTGTTAGAGTGGTGGATATAACATCTACAACATGTAGGCTCTGTTCATTGCTGATAGCCTATTAGAGTGGTGGATATAACATCTACAACATGTAGGCTCTGTTCATTGCTGATAGCCTGTTAGAGTGGTGGGTATAACATCTACAACATGTAGGCTCTGTTCATTGCTGATAGCCTATTAGAGTGGTGGATATAACATCTACAACATGTAGGCTCTGTTCATTACTGATAGCCTATTAGAGTGGTGGATATAACATCTACAACATGTAGGCTCTGTTCATTACTGATAGTCTATTAGAGTGGTGGATATAACATCTACAACATGTAGGCTCTGTTCATTGCTGATAGCCTATTAGAGTGGTGGATATAACATCTACAACATGTAGGCTCTGTTCATTACTGATAGCCTGGCAACCCCTTCTCCCCACAGCCTTCAGGCAACAATATGCGGCTGACTCCGGTAGGGCTAAAGAAATCAACGGAGCGAAGGCAAAATTCATAGCGGCAGATATGAGACCCTTCTCTGTGGTATAGAATGCAGGGTTCAGAAACATGTTTAAAGTGGTCGAGCCGCGCTTCACTCTTCCTTCCTGTACACATCTTGCCCATACATTAATGCCTGCCTTATTCAAACCCCAAAAAACTACTTGAGAACAAGTTGTCAGGAATGAGGTCTGTTGCTCTAACAACAGACAGTTGGATGTCTAGAGCTACCATACTGTAACGGCTCATTTCATTACGGCAGAGTGGGAGATAGATAAAAAGCCATCTCCTTCAAACACGTCCCCTTGAGAGTCACGTAGTTGCCGTGTGGAAGTTGGAGGGGGATAACGTAACGATTCCTGTGAACACTGACAACGCTAGAAATATTGTAAATGCCGTTGCACTAACTGGATTGGGGCCACAGATAGGATGCTTTGCTCACGTTATTCATCTAGCATCTCAAAAAGCAATGTCAGTGAATCCAATCTCTTGCCTCCTAGTAAAGATCTGGACGGTGGTATCCTTCTGTCATAACAGCACAACTGCTGCACATGTTTAAGACAAATCAGAAGATGCTGGAGCTGCCAAACCACAAATTAATCCAAGATGTCCCTACTAGATGGAATTCAAGCCATGACATGGTTGAGAGACACCTTGAGCAGAAAGTTACTGTGCATTCTACACTGACTGATCAAGCTGTGAGGAAGAATGTGAAAGATATTGTGACTGTCTGAAAATGACATGAGACTAGCAGAGGAAGTTATCAAAGTGTGCAAACCTCTCAAAACAGTCACAACACTGATCTGCACTGAGAGCATTCCATCAGTTTCCATGGTCCTGCCTATGAAAACAATGATCCTGAAATCAATGGTGGCATCTGATGAAAATGAACCCGCAGTAAGGGATGTCAAGACTGCTATCAGAGTTAACCTGGAGCCTAGATATGCTGACCCTGGTCCAAGACTTCTTACACAAGAGCACCGCTTTGGACCCCCGGTTCAAGTCCCTGCTACACCTGGATGCTGCTGCTCGTCTGAGAGTCTACAATGAACTCACAGCAGAGATTGTGACCAATATACAACAGGTATTGTAATTATTTTGTTCATGTGACATTTATTATTTTATTAATTAGTGATTTAACAATTCATTATAAGGTAATAATTGTAATGGTCATAATAGTGTCTGATATATATTTCTAACAACAAATCATATTTTTAAAGCCACTTCAGAGATAGTATTTTCGTCTAATTTAATTCTGCAGGGTCAAGCCACAGATACCATAGGAGCTAACCCCTCTCCAGAGACGGCAGGTGACAGGGGTTCTCCTCCAGAAAAGAAGTCTGCCATGACTAAGCTTTTTGGAGAGTTGTTCACATCCCAGAAGCAGGGACCCAAGTCAAAGGTCAAGGTCATAGAGGAGGAGGTGACCTCATACAGGGAAGTGGACTGTAGTCCCCTGGATGCTGATCCACTTACATGGTGGAAGACCAAAGAGTTAATATACCCTCATGTTGCCATGTTAGCAAGGCGCTACCTGGCTCTGCCTGGGACTTCTGTCCCTAGCAAGAGGGTATTCTTTCTTTCACTAGCAAATGCGAGTGAACTGCTGTTAGATTTACTCAGTGGATTTATTTTTTATTAAAATGTAAAAACAAAAAAACAAAAAATCAGACCCTATTAATTTCTGCATACTTTTAACCCGGAACTCGTACCTGCGTACATGGACAGAGAATTGCGTAGTTGGTACGCAAAATGCGTGCATGTTGGCAGCCCCGTAGTATACCATTCATGTTTATACAAAACAAAATGGCCATTGTGAGCAGAATCATGCCGTGTCTCATACCATTGTAGTATCTCTCTGCCGTGTCATGTTTGGAGGTGCAACATTTGACAGCCTCCTTGCCACTGTGGACCAGGTTGGTGGTGGGCCAAGAGTCTGCCAGCCATGGGTAGTTGCCCATGTTGCCACCCAGCATGCCAGGCCTAAAACACAATTAATCAAATCAAATCCATTTTTATTTGTCACATGCGCCGAATACAACAGGTGTAGTAGACCTTACAGTGAAACGCTTACAATGCAGTTTTAAGAAAAATACCTACAAGAAATAAGAAATAAAGGTACCAAATAATTAAAGAGCAGCAGTAAAATAACAATAGTGAGGCTATACACAGGGGGTACCGGTACAGAGTCTATGTGCGGGGCCACCAGTTAGACAAGGTAATTGAGGTAATATGTACATGTAGGTAGTCACACACTATGATCATATCTGATGTCAATCCACAACTTTGTTCTCATCACATTACAAAAAAGGACTAATATAAGAATGTGAAAATCAACTTGAAATGACATAAACAGGGATCCTTACCTTCCACTAAGTCCAGATGTCTCTCCATGTGGAAAGCCAACTGCAGAAAAAATGTAATGTGTGAATGGCAAGGTAAAATACAGTAAGGTTTCCACAGTGCAGTATGGTACAGTTCGCTGTAATATATTGGCAACCCTAAAGCAGGAATCAGCATTTGAAAAGAATAAAGCGCATTCATATTCTGTTTCAGTAAAAAGCTGAGAGATGGGGCTGGAGAAATGTATCCACTCAAATTTATAGACAAAGCTATGGATGCAAGGACTGACCGTCCATGATATCAAAATTATAGTTCTAACCATGTTTTCAGGCTGTATAGTCTTTGTTTACATTTGCTTTGTTCCAAACATTTGAGTAAAGTAACCTTATATTTTGGGTTCTGATGAGGTATGACAGTTGAACAAAGCTCGCGAGGCATTTACTGTATATGTTATATTCTTCAAGAATCCATGGGTACATATCATTAAGTTATTAGCCCGAAAATGGATGTAGCAACTGCAGATGGCCCCTTTAATGCATTGAAAGACTATTTTGGTGTTCACGCAAGGATTTGTTTGATTTACAACTGCACAAAGTAAAACATCTAACCTGAAATGTAGATTTAAAAAAAAAAGTATTATGAATTCAGAAGAATTCAAATGAATTTGGTTGGAGGCAGGTGATTCTCGTTTACTATGTCACTTTGGGTAAGTTTCAGGTGCCTACAGGGTAAAAATAGTCATTCAACCAGTTTTGAAAAGAGAAAACAGAAGTTTCTACTCCATTGCACTCCATTGTAAAGTGCAAGTTTGCCAATATATTAGAATGCAATAAGTAAATATTTTGTTAGGTAACTTTAAGGTATAATAGTAGCCTTTTGTAAAGTGCAGTGGAATACTTGATATGGTAAGGTGGGTTACAACATACTTCTTTGATATTGTGGTAAAGTAACATTTAGTGGTGTGTAAAGATTGCATCATATAAAGTGTAAAGTACCAGCAGGCGTGTAGTTGAACGATGCAGTGTAGTGACTAAGCTCCTTCCTCTTCTTGCGGCGGCAGTAGATCCACACGCTGAAACCCATGAGGATGACCCAGCAGGCCCCGCCGATCCCAGCGATGAATGCCGGCTGCTTCACCACATCAGTAATCTGCTCGGCCAGGCTCACGCTGCTCTCATCACCCTCCGCGCCCACCCCGGTACCGGGCACTGACGGTGCCTCCACTGGCAGCTCTGAAGGAGAGCGGCAAGTAGTTAGTGGAGGGATATTTAACTTTTACCTGTTAAGTATTATAACCAACCTCGAATCCCTTAACCGAATAGGTGAACAATCTGTCAATATGCCCTTGAGCAAGGAACTTAATCCTAATTGCTCCTGTAAATCGCTCTAGATAAGAGCGTCTGCTAAATGACCAAACATTTAAATGTAATAAAAGAAATGCTGAGTAATAATTTCAGTAATTTTAGCTACCCCCACTATGTGGCGTAGCCTAGTGGTTAGAGCTTTGGACTAGTAACCGGAAGGTTGCGAGTTCAAACCCCCGAGCTGACAAGGTACAAATCTGTCGTTCTGCCCCTGAACAGGCAGTTAACCCACTGTTCCTAGGCCGTCATTGAAAATAAGAATATGTTCTTAACTGACTTGCCTGGTTAAATAAAGGTAAAAAAATGTTTTTATTTTTTTAAATGTCCTTGATATCGCAGAACTGAAATGTCTAATTCTGCTAGCTTGTGGTTCTGGGGGGACTCACTGATGAGGATGGACACAGGCTGGCTGTGGATGCCCACTCTGGCGCTGGTCACCGCTGCCACCTCCACCTGGTACAGGATGCCTGGCAGCAGCCCCTTGAGTACGGTGGAGAGGACAGTGCCATCTACGGTGGTGTTGATGTGGTAGCGGGTCTGGGTGTCATTGCCCACACACCACACCTGTTGATGGTTGGAGGACGGTGAGTTGGTGTGAGATGGAAGAGGTCAAATTTGCGGTGTAAAAATTAGAACGCAGGTTAACGTTTTTTACGTCATGAATCTTGTTCTGAAGGCAGCTCTCCACAGCCACAAAGTCATAAAATCTGATTTTAAACCTAACCTAACACTAACCTTAACCACACTGCTAACCCTAACACCTAACCCTAACCTTAAATGAAGATTTAAAAAAATGAATTTGAGTTTTTATATATATTTTTACAATATAGCCAATTTTGACATTGTAGCTGGCCTATCTAAGAAGAAATCACTCAGTCCTGCCTCCAGGACGAGACTCATGACAGTAAACGTCAACATGCCATTAGGACTGCCTGTTGTCTCTGAGGAAGTCATTATATAGACACAATTTATTTTAGAGTCCTGTTTGAGCTGGTGTTTCCATTATATTTTGTTATTTAGAAAATAACTTATTTGGTAACTGGGTACTTTCTGATACTTGCTTCAAATAATTCAAAACAATTCATAGCTACTCATTTGTTTCCCATTACTTGTTTTAATGAATCCCAAATAAACTATGTCGTAATTATGTAACTATTATTATGTAATTTCCATTTTGTTTATACGAAAATTCCAAAAAACGTGCATGCCATTTTCTCTGTCAGCATACCTTGTACTCCTGGATAATTCCATTCTGCATGTCGGAGGGAGGAGGCTCCCAGGACACACTAATACTGGAGCTGTTGCTCAGCTTCACTGTAACCACGTTGACTGCTCTGGGAGGGGCGCTCGGGACTGCAGGAGAAGAGATACGAGCAAGGTGTGAAAAAAAACTACTGATATGAAAAAATGAAATAGGGGCATTTGGCAAAATAGCGAAAATATGATTTGAGAATGATGAAAATGGCCGACTCCATCAAATGCCATCAAATGGTTATTGAACTATATACAGTGCTTCGTCTTCATAACAGGATGTAAAGGTCACACAGGTGTTGGGAATTGCAATCCAATTGCTTCGACTGTGATGTGACTCCTAGAGGCTCCTGAACAGCTAGCTATTTTCAAAAAGTCCTCAAAATGTTTCAAGACAAGTACTAAAAGGTTTTATTTAAAAACCACTTCTAGAATGTATTTTGTATTTCACCCTTATTTTGCTGGGTGAATTGACTGAGGGCACATTTCCTTTGACAGCAACGTCTGAGTATGACCAATCAATCACCACTTTAAAAGCCTTTATTTGAACCTGGAAGTCCCATTGAGAAAAACCTAATTTAAAACCCTTGTTACCCACCATTCCCTCCATTATGGACATAGGCGATCTCAAGTGTACCATGTCCATATTAGGAGAGCCTCGGTCTCAAAAGGGCTTGTGTCAGTCTCATCAGAAGTTGTGAGTATCAGTAGCTTCAAGCCAGTCTTACCTTCCGCTGCTGTTCTGATCAGCAGCAGCCGACTGTCCTTGCCCTGGAACTCGTCGAAGTAGGGCCGGATCTTGATCTCATACTCTGTGCCTGTGAGCAGGTTGGCGACCACGGCCAGGCGCTCTGACGGGGCCTTGATATCCTGCAGCTGCCAGGTGCCACCGCTGGGCCGGTAGAGGAGCCGGTAGCCCTGGATGTACTGGGACTGACGGTCTACCTGGGGAGGGACAGAAGAAAGGGGTGGAAAGAGAGGAAAACGAGACATTTATGAATTACAGTTTTACTGCCCTTGGAAATGGATATACAGTAAAAAAAAAAAAACATTCCAGAGTGTGAAAGTACAACTGATGGTGTCAGGGGTGCTCCCTCTC
Source organism: Oncorhynchus keta (assembly GCF_023373465.1). Taxonomy (NCBI): domain Eukaryota; kingdom Metazoa; phylum Chordata; class Actinopteri; order Salmoniformes; family Salmonidae; genus Oncorhynchus; species Oncorhynchus keta. The sequence goes on from NC_068431.1 coordinate 24,564,432, forward strand.
TGGCCTCTAGGTCAGCAGGCTTCTCGTTATGGCGCACACCTGTCACCGTCGTTACGCTCACCTGCAGGTCATCAGACTCACCTAGACTCATCACTTCCCTGATTACCTTCCTATATATGTCACTCCCTTTGGTTCCTTCCCCAGGCGTCATTGTTTCTGTTTCAGTTTCCTGTCTGTGCTGTTAGTGTTTCTTGTTTTGTATTATGTTCCGTAAATTTTTTTTAAACACTCACTACCTAAACTTTCTTCCCGACTCTCAGCGCACATCGTTACAGATGGTATTTCTCCTGTGAAAGAATATGTAAAAACTCAGGTCAGGGTACTCACCATCCATGATACTTGAACACTGGAGGCAGTGAGTGTGACAGGCTCCTGAAGATGAACACCCACCTCTCCCAACTCTCTCTGGACCTGCCTGTGGTCCACTCCCTGACCTGTAGGACTCCCATCTGCAAACACAACATTAACAAACATCAGACAGACAATAACAGTAAAACTATAGTAGATGCTTACTGTAGCTCATATACACTTGATTGAAATAATCTAAATAGTTTTTATGAAGCCTTCAAACCGCCATGCTTTCATGATGAAATGCTTCAAAATTTGAGAATTTTTTTTTTTACTTTCAAACTTTTCACTCTCTCTCTACACTAACACCCACCTTGTAATGCTTACATTTTTTTCAATTGCCTTTCATAGTAAATGTCCAGTAAAGCTGTTATATCCCCTCCCAGGTACTGACCTTGTGTGCGGACGGGCTCAGAGATGGGGCTGGGGTCACTCAGCCCGTAGGCGTTGACTGCTCGGACGATGAACAGGTAGATGGTGTTGGGAAAGAGACCGCTGACAGTGTGTTTCTCCAACTTTACCAGGTCAGCCACCGTTTGCCACGTACTGCCTGCTGATTGGCTAGAGTAAGAGACCACAGACAATGATGTCGTGTCATTTCCACTTATGTTAGTAAAGTTACTGTGCAAGGCAAGCCTTCCTTATACCCTGTAGTGACAACGATGTCATTCCTCTATAGTGATAAACTATTATTCACTGTCTTCATTCTGATTACAATAACAATAATGCCAGCTGTGTTTCTGTCAAGTCTTCTGCTTTTTTTTGTCCTTTTAAAATGGCTTGTTTTTATGAAAAATTGTGAGATCACTTGCATAATGATACTATTTCGCTCTGTGATAAATCTTGTGAACAACGCATCTGATGAAGGTAGAGGGAAACATGTTGAGCTTCTTTGGCTTTGACGGTCCTGCATTTTCCTCTCCCGACTCTTCTTATTTAGATGAAATGTCACCTCTTATTATTTAGTGGCATGGTCACATGACAACCTCCTCCACCCCTCGCTTTTTTATTTTTTCTCATTTCTCTCCATTCGTTCACTTTTTATTTTCTTCATCTTGCCAGAGACAGCAGCAGACTAGTGACTTTACAGCTAACCTGCGCAATTAGGCGACAGAGATATAAAAGCTGTGCGAGCCATAAATATTCCTGTAGCAGACCACCCAATACTGGTAGTGATAAATGTAAGGTCACTTTGACGGAGGAGAGGCTGAAGCGTGGGACGCACACACACACACAGGAAAACACAGATACACACGTAAACATACACTCTTTCCCAATAAACATGCATGTCCTTTAGAATGGTACATCTGCCATTCTTCATACAGTAACAATGTGTCAGGATTCCATCTCCCCATTGTCACACACACACTCATCCCCACTTCTCTGTCCCTGGACACTTCCACAGCCCCCAGCACAATTTTGCTCACTTGGCACGGTGCTAACTACTGCCCAGGGGGCAAGGTGATAGAAGAGGGATGAGGGGGCTAGTGAGTCAGGTTGGGAGGGGGCAAAATTCCTCTCAGCGTACAATAGCCCAAGGACTTGTCTGTCTGTGCCATCCGCATTTAAATTCATTACCATTTTAGATTACCCCACTAATTTCCATGAAGGCGTACTAAATTGATCACGGTGTGTTTATGTGTGTGTCATTACAAACCACTTGATGGTTTTTGCAACTGCATTCAAGGAAACTTTAAAAGTTCTTGAAATATTCCGAAATGACTGACCTTCATGTCTTAAAGTAATGATGGACTGTTGTTTCTCTTTGCTTTTTTGAGCTGTTCTTGCCATAATATGGTCTTGGTCTTTTACCAAATAGGGCTATCTTCTGTATACCAACGCTATCTTGTCACAACACAACTGATTGGCTCAAATGCAATAAGAAGGAAATAAATTCTACAACTTAACTTTTTACAAGGCTCACCTGTTAATTGAAATGCATTCCTTCCAGGTGACTACCTCATGAAGCTGGTTGAGAGAATGCCAAGAGTATGCAAAGCTGTCATCAAGGCAAACGGTGGCTACATTGAAGAATCTCAAATATAAAATATATTTTGATTTGTTTAACACTTTGTTAGTTACTTCATGATTCCATATGTGTTATTTCATAGTTTTGATGTCTTGACTACTATTCTACAATGTAGAAAATAGTCCAAATAAAGAAAAACCCTTGAATGAGTAGGTGTGTCCAAAATTTTGACTGGTACTGTATATATTTATTTTATTTTTGCCTTTATTTAACTAGGCAAGTCAGTTAAGAACAAATTCTTATTTTTAATGATGGCCTAGGAACAGTGGGTTAACTGCCTTGTTCAGGGGGAGAACGACAGATTTTTACCTTGTCAGCTCGGGGATTAAGTCCAATGCTCTAACCACTAGGCTACCTGCCGCATGCACATGCACATACACTGACATTGCTCGTCCTAATATTTTAAATAATATATATCCAGTATTAATTATTTCTTAATTTCTTTATTTTACTTTTAGATTGTTGTGAATTGTTAGATATTACTGAACTGTTGGAGCTAGGAACACAAGCATTTCGCTACATCCGCTGTCACACTCTGACCTCTGAGAGCCTCTTTATTTCTCTATTTGGTTCGGTCGGGGTGTGATTTGGGTGTGCATTCTAGTTTTTCTATTTCTTTGTTGGCCGGGTAGGGTTCCCAATCAGAGGCAGCTGTCTATTGTTGTCTCTGATTGGGGATCATACTTAGGCAGCCCTTTTTCACAGCTTAGATAGTGGGATCTTGTTTTTGCATTGTTGCTGTCGAACGCTGCAGAACTTTATGTTCCGTTTTGTATTTTGTTGTTTTGTCGGAGTTCAGTTTCAAAAATCATGAACACTTTCCACGCTGTGCTTTGGTCTCATTCATCTAACGACGGACGTAAAACCCGCAATAACATCTGCTAAATATGTGTTTGCGACCAATAAAATGTGATTTGATTTTGATTTGTTTGATGTGGAATAAATGCAAAGTGGGGGCAGCTGGGAGATTTGGGGAGTGGCTTAGCATGGGCCAGCTGCCAACCTAGCTAGGGTTGATTAGAATGTGAAAGGTGTCAGAGTCTGTGTGTCTGCAGGGGGGGGGGTGAGCCCTCCTGCCTGTCTTGCCCGGCGAACACGGCTCATGTGCTGACACACCATTAAGAAACGATGAGGGATGGCTGCACACAGCAACCTCTGGCTAGAGAGAGGGCAGTGGGCTGGAGGATAGAAAATGTGTGTTAGGGAAAGTGTGTCTTCAGATGATTCGTGTTACTTCTAAGAAAACACTTTTTTTCAAATCTGTCCTTCTGTCTGTTCTACAGAATGTACCACAAGGTTGAGCCCTACAGAACGCAGCCCAGGTCTATCTTCTACTGTCGACTCCACCCACCTGAAGGCCTCGATGATGTAGGAGGTGACGGCAGCCCCCCCCTCATGGGCGTTGGGCTGCCAGGTGAGGGTGACACTGTTGCGGGTCACGTCGGTCACCACAGGTTTCTGGGGAGGTCCCGGTAGCTGGAAGGGTTCTGATGCCTGGGGCACAGACGAACCTCCACTCTCTGAAAATCACAATCAAATCAAACTTTATTTAAATTAATTTAAAAAGAGACAATAGAGACAGAGGATGACAGGGTAGCTGGATGGTAGTGAATATCCTATATTTAGTAGTACCATTCTCAATATAACTGTTGTTGGAAGCCCTTTTGTGGTCTAAAGAGTTACGAATAAATAATTCATGCAATAAGGTCAATTCCATTTAAATTCTGTAATTACGAATTGAAAAGCAACATTATTGTCAATAAGGAGTTGAAATGGAACCGACACCCCAGCCCTGATCACAGTAACTGACTTTGACGGACTGGCTGAATAACAGTTTAGTTGTGAATTATCAGAGTTTCTGTTTGGTTGGTTTACGATGCATTAGTAGGCACTAAATACCATCTTATCAAGCTTCATCAAACATTAGCATTTCATAACAGCGATAAGACACTACTTATTCCAACTCATCATCCCTCTGCTTCGCCATGGGCCAAGCAACGCCCCTAGGTGTGATTTCAACCACAATATCACAAGACCTCTGCCTTATTTCTTGATTCAATGATCTTATATGGGCATGACGTAGAATATACGTAGAATGTATGCACACATGACTGTAAGTCGCTTTGGATAAAAGCGTCTGCTAAATGGCATATATTACTATTATATATTATTATTATATTACTATGACTGTCACGGATCTTTCTGGAACACACCTGGCCCCTATTCCCACTGATTGTATTTGTATATATTTGCCCTTTGGTTTCCATTTGGGGGTTGATTATTGTTACAATGTCAGTTGGTGCGTGTGAGTACCTGTGCTGTGTGTTTTGGGCTTTCGTGCCCTTGTGGATTGAGCAGATGATTACGGGTCTCGTCCCATGTGTTAATCATTGTGCGCATGTTTTATTTATTCAAGGTACTCCTAGTTTTTTTGTTTGGGTTTCTACCCTGTGTTTCTGTTACGTGTTTGTTTGGTCTTCGTCCCCATGCCTTTACATGGCACGCCGGAATTTGTGCTTAATTTTTTTTTTATATTACGCATTCCTGTGTCTGTCTCCCAAATCATTGTTACCAAAGTGACAGAATAATCGACCATTAAGGGAGACAGCGGGAATGGCCCATCCGACAATGCTGCGACTGGTCCATCTGGCGTTGCTGCAACTTCGGCAGCTACAACTGGCCCGTCCGACGATGCTGCAACTAGTTTGTCCGGCGCCACTGCTACTGGTCCGTCCAATGCCGCCGCAACTTTGGCAGCAGCAACTGGCCCGTCCAACGCAACTTCAGCAGCTGCATCGGGTCCTGATCGACCTGCAATGCATTCCTGTGATTTTCCTCGAGGCTGGTGTCGTTGCTCTGCTGTCACGGATCCCCCGTGCCTTTACACGGCACGCAGTAATTTGTGCTTAATAATAAAAACTATTACGCATTCCTGCGTCTGTCTCCCGATCCTTCATGCCAATGTGACAATGACATGGCAGAGGCAATCTAATACTGTAGGGAGGAGTTTATTACAGTAGATTTACCATTCACTGTGTCCGTGTGCATGTGTGTGTGTGTGCGCGCGTGTCTACGTGTGTGGGCATTTACCTTTAACAGTGAGTACACCGCTCCACATCGTTTCTCCGCTGGAGCTGGAAGCCACGCAGGTATAGGCCCCAGAGTCGGTTTCCTGGCAACAAGAGAGAGGGCCAAGTTAACATCGGTGTATATGCACAGAAGCACAATGCCTTTGCCTTTTCACATTCAGGTGTTCTGGAGCAAATCTTTCCAGATAAGTCAACATGAACATCTACCTCGAATCTATGGGCTATCTGTAGTCTCCAAAGACTGTGTATAACAATTCTGTGTATCTCCAAAGACTATGTATAACAATTCTGTGTCTCCCCAAAGATACCCATATATTTTATTGCTCTGATCTAATAAGTACTATTCTCATAATGGTTAATGGGGAACTATTCTATTTACAGTATGGTCTATTGGAACATAGTTGTTGGATATGTACATTTGCGCTCATATGGTCCCATGAACATTAATAAAGAGTAACATTACGCTTTGCTGTCAATGAAGTCTCACATCAAATCAAATCAAATCAAATGTTATTTGTCACATACACATGGTTAGCAGATGTTAATGCGAGTGTAGCGAAATGCTTGTGCTTCTAGTTCCGACAATGCAGTGATAACCAACAAGTAATCTAACTAACAATTCCAAAACTACTGTCTTATACACAGTGTAAGGGGATAAAGAATATGTACATAAGGATATATGAATGAGTGATGAAACAGAGCAGCATACAGTAGATGGTATCGAGTACAGTATATACATATGAGATGAGTATGTAGACAAAGTAAACAAAGTGACATAGTTAAAGTGGCTAGTGATACATGTATTACATTTCTGGTTAGGGAATGTTTTTATCGTTGCTATGGGAACGACATCTTCGACGCACGTTCTAATGAACTCGCACACCGAATCAGCGTATTCGTCAATATTTTTTATCTGACGCAATACGAAACATGTCCTAGTCCACGTGATGGACACATGTAGCTGTAACACTGGTCCCTTAATAGAGAAACCACAGTTCCTCAAAAAGGGTTTGGAGCATATGTGCTGTTATTTTAGTTTTCTTTACTATAGTACCTCTGAGCCTGTGCACATAAAGCGTCTCGGGTTAGAGTTTCTGATCTAGGATCAGGTCCCCACTGTCCATGTAATTGTATTCATTAAGATCTAAAAGGCAAAACTGATAATAGATCAGCATTCCTACTATGAAAGACTTTATAAATATGGGCCCTGATCCTTTGGTACCAATGTGAGAGTTTTAAGGGGCAATCTGCCATTGCTAGATACATTTTTGGACTTATAAATGTATTATATCTACCAATTGATTTTTAAAGAACACTAACTTATAAATGCCTCATAAGCTTAGTTCAACTGTTGTACTCCAACGTTTAACGGAGGTTAAAGGACTGTTCACATTATGTAGACAATGGTATTGTGCTGGGCATAATGAACATGACATTGAAAAGAGGTGGAATATGTAACCAGAGCGGTCTGCAAACTTCTGCGGCTCATACAGCACTTCATGTTTCTGTGGCTCTGACTGTGCTGCATACTGAGCACTCAACAGTAAGCAGCAATACGGGCTGATGATCCATAGCCATGCTTCTAGCAAGGGAAACGTTGTGTGTGTGTGTGTGTGTGTGTGTGTGTGTGTGTGTGTGTGTGTGTGTGTGTGTGTGTGTGTGTGTGTGTGTGTGTGTGTGTGTGTGTGTGTGTGTGTGTGTGTGTGTGTGTGTGTGTGTGTGTGTGTGTGTGTGTGTGTGTGTGTGTGTGTGTGTTTTTGAGTGTGTGTGAGAGACTAAGTGTGGGTCATTAAAAATTCATTGGGAAGCTCAGAGCTAGACAGGGGCTAGAAATTGCTCACAACAGTGGAAGATGTAGAGACTTTAATTTGCAGACAAGGATCTAATGACGGTGACAGCTCACGGCCACCCGCTTGCAGGTTAGTGGGCTACACAATCACACAAACACAGATTTCAAACTAACAACTAGGTTTTCAGACCTTTTGGTTAATTTAAAACCACTCTTATTCAAAACAAAGCAAATTAATTATGCAAAGCACACTACAAAAACACAAAGCGAGACAACACAATGCAATCAATATAATGCAATGTGGTTGGTGCTTGGATGCCTTCCACTACTTCTCTGTGTGTGTGTGTGTGTGTGTGTGTGTGTGTGTGTGTGTGTGCGTGCGTGCGTGCGTGCGTGCGTGCGTGCGTGCGTGCGTGGCTGGCTGGCCAGTTGCAGTGGCGATGCCATTACACAAGTCTAAGTGCCCTGTCTAAAAGCCCCAAGAGAGACAGGAGAGGTGACTCCAAGTCGAACAGTACATCACTCTTCCTTCTCTCTTCCTATAGGCCAGCTGACCCTGAACGGACCTGTATGGCAGCCAAGGATGTGGCTGTCTATGGCGGCAGGTCCATGTTGGTGACTGGTGATTGGAGGAGAGGAGTGGGAAGGGGTAAATGGCCGGGCATCTAACTATTAATCATGGTTGGCAGCTTTGGGTGCTGCCCTAAACAGATAGTTAAAAATGTATGAAGGAGGCAAGAGTTTTTTATTTTCTCCACATCCTCGCTGTTCTGATATCATCTCAAGTGCACTCTTTCTCTATATTGTAGCATCTTCCTTGACTTGTTCTGTTTCTCTCTCATCTCAATATCCTGTCTTTCTTTCTCATCTATTTTCTTTCCATCCCCCCTCGTTCTTGCTCTGGTCCCGGGGTAATGGGCATCTCTTCAGTCACAGAGAGGAACAAACTGACCATCTGTCGGGTCCCCTGCCCTCTCTTCTCCAACTTCCTGTGCCCCACTCTGCTTTAGTTAAAAGATGAGAGCCCTGATAAAACGGAAGGAGAGCAAATTAAAAACAAACAGGGACAGTGTCCAAGTTTCAAAAAGATAGAATTGGCCATAAGTACAGTCCATCAAGTTGAGATGTTAGAAATGCTCTAATACAGTCATTAGAGGAAGTACCAAAGAGTGTTTTCTACATATTGAGTGCATGAAAAATGTTTTGGTTGTCACGCCTTGGTTATAGTATTTTGTGTTTCGTTATATATTTGGTCAGGCCAGGGTGTGACATGGGTTTATATGTTGTGTTTCGTATTGGGGTTTTGTAGGCATTGGGATTGCGGCTGAGTAGGGGTGTAGCTTAGGTTGGCTGCCTGAGGCGGTTCTCAATCAGAGTCAGGTGATTCTCGTTGTCTCTGATTGGGAACCATATTTAGGTAGCCGGGGATTCACTGTGTATTTCGTGGGTGATTGTTCCTGCCTCTGTGTAGTGTTCACCAGATAGACTGTAATTAGGTTTCACGTTCCGTTTGTTGTTTTGTATTTATGAAGTTATTTCATGTATCGCGATTCATTCATTAAAGAACATGAGCAACAACCACACTGCATTTCGGTCCGACTCTCTTTCGACAAACGAAGAATGCCGTTACAGAATCACCCACCACACACGGACCGAGTGGCGTGGTTACAGGCAGCGACAGCAGGAGCAGCGAAGGGAGAACGTTATGGACAGCAGAAGCATGGAGTATACGACGTGGGATGAAATAGACAGGTGGGCGGTCGACCCAGAGAGAGTGCCGGAGCCCGCCTGGGATTCGCTGGAGCAGTGCGAAGAGGGCTATAGGAGAATGGAGTTGGAGAGGAAATCACGACGGCGCAGAGGAAAGCCCGTGAGTCAGCCCCAAAAATGTATTGGGGGCTCAGAGGGAGAGTGGCAAAGTCAGGAGTCAGACCTGAGCCAACTCTCCCTGTTAATCGTGAGGAGCAGCGATCAAAGGACTTCTGGACTTGGGAGGAGATATTAGACGGAAAAGGACCCTGGGCTCAGCCTGGAGAATATCGCCGTCCCAAGGAAGAACTGGAGGCGGAAAAAGCGGAGAGGCGCTGGTATGAGGAGGCAGCACGGCGACGCGGATGGAAGCCTGAGAGTCAGCCCAAAATATTTATTGGGGAGGGGGCTTACAGGGAGTATGGCTATGCCAGGTAGTAGACCTGCGCAAACTCCCTGTGCTTACCGGGGGGCTAGAGAGACCGGGCAGGCACAGTGTTATGCTATGGAGCGCACAGTGTTTCCAGTGCGGGTGCATAGCCCGGTGCGGTTCATACGTATTGGCCGGGCTAGAGTGGGCATCGAGCCAGGTAAGGTTGGGCAGGCTCGGTGCTCAAGAGCTCCAGTGCGCCTGCACGGTCCGGTCTATCCAGAGCCACCTCCACACACCAGTCCTCCGGTAGCAGCTCCCCGCACCAGGCTTCCTGTGCGTGTCCTCGGCCCAGTACCACCAGTGCCAGCACCACGCATCAGGCCTACAGTGCGCCTCGCCTCTCCTGCGCTGCCGGAGCCTCCCGCCTGTTCAGCGCTATCAGAGCCTTCCTCCTCTACAGCGCTGCTGGAGTCTCCTGTCTGTTCAGCGCTATCAGAGCCTTTCTCCTCTCCTGCGCTACCGGAGTCTCCCGCCTGTTCAGCGCTTCTAGAGCCTTCCTCGTCTACAGCGCTGCCGGAGCCTCCTGCCTGTTCAGAGCAGCCTGAGCTGCAAGTCTGCATGAAGCAGCCAGAGCTGTCAGTCTGCAAGGAGCTGCCAGTCTGCAAGGAGCTGCCAGTCTGCAAGGAGCTGCCAGTCTGCAAGGTGCTGCGAGCCTGCATGGAGCAGTCAGAGCTGTCAGCCTGCATGGAGCAGTCAGAGCTGTCAGTCTGTATGAAGCAGCCAGAGCTGCCAGTCTGCAAGGAGCTGCCAGTCTGCAAGGAGCTGTCAGCCTGCATGGAGCAGCCAGAGCTGTCAGTCTGCAAGGAGCTGCCAGTCTGCAGGGAGCTGCCAGTCTGCAAGGTGCTGCCAGCCTGCATGGAGCAGCCAGAGCTGTCAGTCTGCATGATGCAGCCAGAGATGCCAGTCTGCATGGAGTAGCCAGAGCTGTCAGTCTGCATAGAGCAGCTAGATCCGTCAGTCTGCCATGATCTTCTAGATCTGCCAGTCAACCAGATTCTTCCAGATCTGCCAGTCAACCAGTCTCTTCCAAATCTGCCAGTCAACCAGAATCTTCCAGATCCGCCAGCCAGCCAGGATCTACCGGAGCCTACTACCTGCCTGAGCTTCATCTCAGTACTGGGCTTCCTCTCAGTACTGGGTTTCTTCTCAGTACTGGGCTTCCTCTCAGTACTGGGCTTCCTCTCAGTACTGGGCTTCCTCTCAGTCCCGGGCTTTCTCTCAGTCCCGGGCTTTCTCTCAGTCCCGGGCAGCCCCTCAGTCCCGAGCTGCCCCTCAGTCCCGAGCTGCCCCTCAGTTCAGTGGGGTTCTGGGTGAGGACTATTAGGCCATGGTCGGCGGTGAGGGTGGATTATCCCAGGACGCGAAGGGGAGGAACTATAACATTAATGGAGTGGGGTCCACGTCCCGAGCAGGAACCGCCACCATGGACAGACGCCCACCCGGACCCTCCCTATGGTTGTGAGGTGCGTCCGGGAGTCCGCACCTTAGGGGGGTTCTGTCACGCCTTAGTTATAGTGTTTTGTGTTTCGTTATATATTTGGTCAGGCCAGGGTGTGACATGGGTTTATATGTTGTGTTTCGTATTGGGGTTTTGTAGGCATTGGGATTGCGGCTGAGTATGGGTGTAGCTTAGGTTGGCTGCCTGAGGCGGTTCTCAATCAGAGTCAGGTGATTCTCGTTGTCTCTGATTGGGAACCATATTTAGGTAGCCGGGGATTCACTGTGTATTTCGTGGGTGATTGTTCCTGTCTCTGTGTAGTGTTCACCAGATAGGCTGTAATTAGGTTTCACGTTCCGTTTGTTGTTTTGTATTTATTAAGTTATTTCATGTATCGCGACTCATTCATTAAAGAACATGAGTAACAACCACGCTGCATTTCGGTCCGACTCTCTTTCGACAAACGAAGAACGCCGTTACATTGGTATATTGAGATGCTTGACTTAATCTTTTTTCTCTCTTGGTCTCTCCTTCTTGGCCTCTCTCAAAACCCCCACAAGGATTTAATTAAAGTCATGGCGATCGTTAATCACTCTGGGCCCAACAATTAATGAATTAACGCGTCAGCTGGTCCCGAAGCTCGCCACACACACACACAACCTGCGGGTTGCAGGTGCAGCCTGCAACCCCAGAGAGCTCTTGGTAGAATGTATATCATTATCCGTGCATATACTACCACTAAAGATTGCACTCGTTCATTACCTTGGCGAGTCTGCATCACCGCCAAGCTTTATGACGCCACAGAAACTCGACCACCAATCACTAAATCACTGACTCACCCATAAACCATAAAAAAGCCACTCTGCCAGTACTCCAATATTAATATCTGCCTCTCAATTAGATTGCATTAGATTGCTGTGTTGTGTTTTAGAATGGACGGCTACTATGACCTGTATGACGCTCAATGAGTAAATATCAATATATCAAATAGACAGGTTGCTTTGCCGTGGCATCTCAACACTGCTATGCCTATTGCTGTGACTGGCAGTGTGTCATAATAGTACAATGAATGAATTTAAGCTAAATACCATTAAGGCTGGGAAGTTGATTGGATTGCATTGGAAACAGCACTCAGTTGTGACTGCATGCGGTTGCTTAGTATCACCTAGGAGAATTAGCTCAGAAGATTGGCCATGATGAGTCTTGGAGTGCATTGAGAGGAAATGTGAAGCATTTAATTTCATTTACTAATATCCAGGGAGTGATGGCATTTACGAAGGAGGATGGAAAGAGAATCAATGGGAACATTCTTGCAGCATTCATGAGCATTATAGGGATCATTCTTTCTATGTTCTTAAGAATTATTGGGAACGTTCTATTTAAATTATTTCCAGGTACCTGCAGGTTTGTGATCTGGAACATTCCGTTCTCCATCAGGCTGACACGCTCATCTCCCAGGATCCTCTGGCCATCCTTCTCCCATTGAATGCTTGGCAGAGGGTTGCCCATCACGTGGCACTGTAAATGGGCCGTGGAGCCCGGCTCCAGCGTTTGATTGGCCGGTCCTTGGCGGATGATGGGTGGGACTCGGTCGGAGGATGCTGTGTGTGGAGGAAAGGAGAGAGAGAGATACATTACGAGAGAGGGTAGTTGAGTGTATTCTCTTGGAGGACCATCCTCCACCAACCAGCTACAGAATACAAACACATTGCTATATATTCATGAGATAGCTGTTTTAGAGATCATAGAAAAAGTAATATACATAAATGAATCGTAATAGTTAATTCACGTAACAGTTATGGCATGTTACGTTAATGTATCCTAAACATTTGCAGCATGGAGAAACCTTGAAGCCGCCAGTCACTCAGCCTTGTTAAAATACTCCAATCCAGGGGCCTCCCGAGTGGCGCAGCGGTCTAAGGCACTGCATCGCGTCACTTTGATGCGTCACTTCAATCCCAGGCTGTGTCACAGCCGGCCATACCCATGAGGGCGCACAATTGTCAGTGTTAGGGGAGGGTTTGGCTGGCTGGGATTTCCTTGTCCCATTGCACTCTAGCGACTCCTTGTGGTGGGCCGGGCACCTGTAAGGTCACTTCGGTCGTCAGCTGGTCTGTGATTTTTAAACTTTTTTTATTATTATTTTATTTTATTGAATATCCAAAACATACAATATACTGTTTCCAAAATAACTGTTTTTTCACTACAATAATTTTGCAGTTGAACTGCAGTTACAGTGCAGTATAACTGCAGGACCCCCTAACGGTGAATGATGAACTGGAAACTTGAAAGAGTCATGGTTCTATGAGCCTCTCGTTCACATGTCGTTCACCATAGGGGGCTTATTGGAGCTGTCATTGTGACTGAGACTTGTAAATGTGTGATTAAACAATGTACATTTGATAATTGCTAGGCAAACAAATATGAGGTCTAATTGTGGCTGCAACCGGACTAGATTGTGAACGACTCTTGGCGGAATGCATTGCTTGACTGCTGTGAGGCTGATAAGTAGCCTGATGACTCACACTAGCTAATGGTAATAACTAACCCTGCTTTTATAGTTAAAATGCCGAAAAGCGGTTGGGTTCCGTTTGGTTTGAACAATGGTAGGAGAAAACCACCAAATCAAGTTTCCTCAACTGGCCAAGGACCAGGTTAGACATAGTTTCAGGCTATACGCCGCAATGATGATGTAAATCTGTGGGCTCCGGTTACTCGATACATTTGTGTGTTCAAATCACTTTATTCACAGTAAGTCGATGATTGGCTGAGATAATGAGTGGGCTGGACATGCAGAGAGATGAGTTCGGATTGGTCTGCCATGTAGCACACTTCTGTCTTTTTGAACTGGTCAGTATGTGTAGGTAATCCTGTCTAACCTGGCTAATTTGTGTATATATATCGTGTAATATAACTGCATACGTGTTGTTGCTCTCCACTTTCTGGAGGACCGAGTTTTGAAATCAGTGGAATTAGAGTATGATAGTTAAGGAGCCCTGTCTCCGTATTACATCTTCAAATTAAGGGCAACCATGGCATCCGTGACAGAGGGAGAAGCGTCCATCCATGTATACGGGTAAGATAGTCTGGCTAGCTACATTTTCAGATAATACACATTTCTAAATTTGTCAGAAAGTTGTTTTCATATCAAGTTAGTGTACTGTTAGCTCACTAGCTATTGTTACTTGGCTAGCTCACTAGCTAACATTACGTGTATGAATAACCGTCAAATTTAAGAACGCTCAACACCCGTTGAATATGGCCGGTGTCAATAAACGTTGGCAAAAAAAGCGTAATTAAATTGTTGCCAGCAGCACAGTTGCAATCACCAACGCTCTGGATAACATAAAAACAACCTAACCAGCTCTGCTAGGGCGAGTAAAATGGTCAGAGTGAGCTGTTCTCTCATTTGTATCTGGAAATAGCTAGCAAGCTAGCCAACATTGGCCAGTTAGCTTGGATGCTTGACTGCTGTTGTTAGGTCAACTAGCTAACATTACGTGTATGATCTGTGTTGTAATATTATTCATTTCTCAGAGCCATTTACTTTGCTAGTTATAGCCTAATGTTAGCTAACTGACATTGAGACTGGTTGGTTAGCTACCTGCAGATTCATGCAAAGTAGTAATGTCATAAATTGGGATTATGGTTCATTGTTTAGCTAGCTAGCTAGCTACATGTCTTAGCGAAAGATTCCGCTATGCAGGTAACCATTACAATAGAATGTTAATGATGTCATTGGTGGTCTCAACAACTGTTGATAGATATAGCTTGTAAATTTGCTCTGGCTTTTTAATCCGATTTTCAGAGCACTCTCGTCTGAGTGTGCAGAATAACTGACGAATTTACGAACGCTCCACACCCGTTGAATATGGCCGGTGTCAGTAAACGTTGGCAAAAACCGTAAAATGTTGCCAGCAGTCACCAGCGCTCTGGATAACATAAAAACAGCCTAATCAGCTCTACTAGGGCAAAGAAAATGGTCAGAGTGAGCTGTTCTCTCATTTGTGTCTGGAAGTAGCGAGCAAGCTAGCCAACGTTAGCCAGTTAGCCTGGGTGCTTGACTGCTGTTGTTAGGACAGAACGCTCGGATTAAAGAGATGGTTGGGGTTAAGAGGGTGTGAACGATGCTGAATGGGTGTAGACAAAGAGGAGCTCTCCAATAGGTGTACCAAAACATTCAAAGGCCATTTTCTCAAAAGTTAGGTTTTACAAGCAGAATTACTTTCCCATTGTTCTTCAACTGTAGTGTGTGATATACCATGTTCTAGCTCTGAATCGCTACATTTATTCAATGTGAAAAACACCATTTCAAATGTTGCTACATAAGACCGAATCGAGGCGATTGGTTACATTTACAAAAAAATCTTCATATTGCTTTCTCCCATTAGACAGCAATGTTATGGCTTAACATGCCAAAGTAGCACTGAATAATTCAATATTAATTTGTGTAGACCTGGAAAACTATTTTTGTGTCGAGGGGCGTGAGGGAGGCGGAGGACCATGAATAAGTCATTGACGAGTCATTTACTTTGGCATTTACCATTCCCCCTCCAATGCATCTAAAAGTCCTAATGGTAAAACCAAGGACGTTGGACTGCTGGGATTGTGTACAGTACATGCTGAAATTGGGTTTGAGATATTGGACTCCATTCCAAGAGGCCAATGGGATACTTTTATGAAATAACATATTGGAAAGGAAACATAATAATTCACAACATACCACCAGGATTGTGGACACAATTCCTGCATTTGCCACATCACATATTATTTATTTTATTTATTTATTTAACCTTTATTTAACTAGGCAAGTCAGTTAAGAACAAATTCTTATTTACAATGATGGCCTACCAGAAGGCTAAAGGCCTCCTGCGGGGACGGGGGATAATTTTTTTTTTTAAACAAATATATATAAATATAGGACAAAACACACATTACGACAAGAGAGACAACACAACACCACATAAAGAGAGACCTAAGAACACATAGCAAGGCAGCAACACATGACACCACAGCATGGTAGAGACAACAATATTGTAGCAACACAACATGGTAGCAGCACAAAACATGGTACAAACATTATTGGGTACAGACAACAGTACAAAGGTCAAGAAGGTACAGACAACAATACATCACGCAAAGCAGCCACAACTGTCAGTAAGAGTGTCCATGATTGAGTCTTTGAATGAAGATATTGAGATAAAACTGTCCAGTTTGAGTGTTTGTTGCAGCTCGTTCCAGTCGCTAGCTGCAGCGAACTGGAAAGAGGAGCGACCCAGAGATGTATGTGCTTTCGGGACCTTTAACAGAATGTGACTGGCAGAACAGGTGTTGTGGAGGATAAGGGCTGCAGTAGATATCTCAGATGGGGGGGGGGGCTAGGAGGGTTTTATAAATAAGCATCAATCAGTGGGTCTTGCGACGGGTATACAGAGATGACCAGTTTACAGAGGAGTTGGTACTGGTGTGGCATTGGTACTATGTGGCTTTTTTTGTGTGCTAAATAGCCGTATGGCGTAAGTGGATATATGTCAATCTACCTTCATAGAGGCTGAAATATGGGAAGGAGGAGCGGAGTGTTTGTGTGCATGAGTGTTTATATGTGTGGGCCTGTGCCTGAATAGTGAACAGTGTCCACAGATGAACAGTATAATTATCGTTTTAATTGCATTGGCACTCTCTGCATTGACTCTTATTGAGTAATATAGAACATAAGTAGTACAGTATGCAGTTTACATCAATAGTGTACGCCTTGCCCCTTGGCACTAAATCCCATCCCTCCATAGACTGTCCATCCTGTAGTGAGGCACAGGCCCTGGCTATAGGCTCACTAAACCACCATTGCCCTGCAAACAGAAGCAAGCCAATGGACATATATGTGTCTGTCTATGCCAACTCTGTACGTCTGTGTGTACACCATCACGTAAATTACTGTGTGTGTGCTGACATCTTACAGAACAACATACAGTTTCAACGTCACCTAAGTACCACTGTACCTCACTTTCAGTGTGTAGTCTATTGACATGAAGTCTGCTCAATGACATTTAGTCATATATCATTTTTAAAAGTTTTTTAAATTGTGTGTTTTGATTGTACCCCAGCCAATGTCGCCAAAACAAATCATTAACACAAAATGTACCTCAAAATGTATATCAAAACTACAGACTTATTGTATCATCATGAGACAAATGTCTTTCTACGGGACCCAGAAATAAATTTTTTATGCTGAAGCCATAGCTTGTGATATTGTTGGTTTATGAACTCAAACACCATGGCTGAACTATGACAAGGGGAAAATGTGAAAAAAATATTTACCATTGAGCTGTAAGCATAATGTACATTTAGGTTGTTGTCTGTATGCTAAGCTACGATATTCTAGCTAAGGTACAGTGCTTTAAGGCAAACATGGAGCACAAATGCATCTAAACAACAGTTTATCCCCTTCCCTATTTGGCACGGCGGGACGATGGGAGCATGTGTTCCCGGCGAAGTTCATTTGCATAGCGCCATTCTGACTTGTGCTTTTTGACTACGTCTCGCGTTACCTCCTGCTATTTGTTCATTTGGGGGACTGGGGGGGGGGGGGTGACAGTGTTTTATGTTTGATGGCTTTGAAGAATCTTTAATTGATTTGGGTTTAAACAATTGTGAAGGAAGTGATGGAGGGTGAGGGGGGGGCGGGGGTGGGGTTGGGGTTACTGGGGGTCTAGTCCATTGGCTAAAACAGCAGTCCATGACATATCAGCATAAAAAATTATAATTAGGTAGTCGGAAATAGACTAATCCCAAATGGTACCCTTTTCCCTTTATAGTGCACTACATTTGACCTAGGGCTCTGCTCAAATGTAGTGCACTATAAAACAATTACAGTGCCATTTAGGATGCATCCAAAGTGTTAGATGGTAATGGGATATGAATGTGGGTTTGTACGAGGATGGCCCTGGGTTGGGTTTAGGATATTGGTTATTGGCTGTGTGTGTGATAGTTGGATCGGGCCAGTGTCTCCTGACCCCTCCTGTCCCAGCCTCCAGTATTATGCTGCAGTATTTTATGTGTCGGGGGGCTAGGGTCAGTTCGTTATATCTGGAGTACTTCTCCTGTCCTATTCTGTGTCCTGTGTGAATTTAAAGTGTGCTCTCTCTAATTCTCTCTTTCTTTCTCTCTTTCTTTCTCTCTCTCGGAGGACCTGAGCCCTAGGACCATGCCTCAGGACTACCTGACATGATGACTGCTTGCTGTCCCCAGTCCACCTGGCCGTGCTGCTGCTCCAGTTTCAACTGTTCTGCCTTATTATTATTGGACCATGCTGGTAATTTATGAACATTTGAACATCTTGGCCATGTTCTGTTATAATCTCCACCCGGCACAGCCAGAAGAGGACTGGCCACCCCACATAGCCTGGTTCCTCTCTAGGTTTCTTCCTAGGTTTTGGCCTTTCTAGAGAGTTTTTCCTAGCCACCGTGCTTCTACACCTGCATTGCTTGCTGTTTTGGGTTTTAGGCTGGGTTTCTGTACAGCACTTTGAGATGTCAGCTGATGTACGAAGGGCTATATAAATGAATTTGATTTGATTTGATAACCCCCTAGGGATCACTAACTCCAGGGAAACTCACGCTAGGTTTCTATCCTTACAGATTAGCTTTCATACACACACAAACTGGCACACACTCACTCACACAGGAATACATAAGCACACACACACACCAGTGAAGGCTGGTGGGAGGAGCTATAGGAGGATGGGCTAATTGTAATGGCTGGAATGGAATAAATGTAATGGTATCAAACACAAACATGTGGAAACCACGTTTGACTCGGTTCCATTAATTCCATTCCAGCCATTACAAGGAGCCCTCCAATAGCTCCTCCCATCAGCTCCTCCCATCTCTGACGCATACATACACATACACACACAAACAAACTGAAACACACACACACTAAGAAGCTGTGACGGTGCAAACAACTATTTTGGAGGCCTCTGAATTTATGGGATGGTGGGAATCCATTCTTTAATGACAATGTTCAGGCAGGTGGGAGATTAAAATATGCCATGATTTCCTGATTTGTGTGTGTGTTTAGCATGTGTGTGTCTGTCCCAGACTTTTGTGTATGAACAATATACAATATATATCACGTATATCATGATATACAATATATATCAATGTATATCATCCCTACAGGATTTCCTGGTGATTTCTTGGGATATTTGCATTTTAAAAAATGCTCGTGTTCTTAGCAATTCTGACTAGGGTTGCAAAGGTACTGGTAATTTACCAAGTCCCGAGAATCTTCAGTAAATGTGTTAATTAACAAAAAATATATGGCAATCTATTGTAAATTTGGTAATTTATACTCTAATAACTTTAACAAAAGAATATTCATATATAGTATTCATTTTTTATATCTGTGTCCATATTGTCCATGAGTTTCTAGTAGATAGACCACATGGTTAATGAGAAAATAGCCTAATTAATGAAACAATTAACTCTGCAACTCTTCCAAATATTGACTTTTATTCACAACTGCCACCAGTTTGTCACCAAAACATTGACAACAAATACATATTGACGTGTAATAATAAAGGATTTTTCATGCCGGAAAACTCATATTAAACACCAAAGGTATTCACTAAATTATTATTAGGATAATGCTTTTTTAGTTTATTTTAAAATCATCTTATTTAATTATTTAATTATTTAATATATTTTACATTGATAAGGCCACACAGAGGGCCAGAGCTAATTACAGACACCTGTAATAATCTAAAGTACCCAAAAGGGCCACTAGATGTCTTGTGATAGATTATAGAAAATCCTTGAAATATACCAACATTCTGGCAGTTTACTGGTGAACTTAGATAGTTTGCAAACCTATATCTCCCTTTGCAACCATATACAGTATCTGACATGTTGCATGTTAATATGCCCTGATTTTGTCAAATTTGTCCTGAAAATGCTCTGACGAGGGAAAACGTTTGTTGACGTGTGGCTTGGTTGAACCATACAATGCTGTAAATGTGCAGTGATTGGTTGAAATTGTGAGCCCTCTTTTTGTACTGTGGTGATGGGTCAGTTTTATGTGATAATATTGATATGATTTGCCAACTATGGTCTCTTGGCCCTCCCATCCCTACGGGAGGGCACCTCCCACTCGGCCCAGTCAAAGCTCTTCTCTGTCCTGGGACCCCAATGGAATCAGCTTCCCTCTGAAGCTAGGACAGCAGAGTCCCTGCCCATCTTCCAAAAAACACAACCCTAGGTCTTCAAAGAGTATCTTAAATAATCTCACAGTACCCACTCCTAACACTTGCACTTGACTCCCCGCCACTAGCACTGACTTTGCTGATAGCTACTTTATTGAGGAAAAATGTACTTACCATGACTGAGACATTTGGTTGTCCCACCTAGCTATCTTAAGATGAATGCACTTACTGAAAGTTGCCCTGGATAAGAGTTTCTGCTAAATTACAAAAATATAAAATGTAAATGTAATGATTTGACTGCTTTATGCGGAAATAGTGCATTGATTGGTCAAATTTGCAAGGCCTTGCATAATATGCATGGATTTGTTGATTTGACCAAAAAACATGCGATTGCGGAATCCTGGATGGACTGATATACAATAAGCTCCAAAAGTAGTGGGACAGTGACAAATGTTTTGTTATTTTGGCTCTGTACTCCAGCGCTTTGGATTTGAAATTATACAATAACAATAAGGTTATAGTGCGGACCGCTTTAATTTGAGGGTATTTTCATTCATATCGGGTGAACCGTTTAGAAATTACAGCACTTTTTGTACATAGTCCCCCCTATATTAATGGACCAAAGGTATTGGAACAAACTCACTTATGTGTATTAAAATAGTAGAAAGTTTATCATTTGTCCAATATTCCTAACACGCAATGATTATATCAAGCTTGTGACTCTACAAACTTGTTGGATGCATTTGCTTTTTGTTTAAGGATGTGTTTCAGATTATTTTGTACCCAATAGATATCTATGGACAGTTATCCATTGTGTCATTTTGAAGACACTTTTATGGTGAAAAATAATATAATGTGTTTCTAAACATGTCTATAGTAATACATGCTAACCTCTCACCATTACTATAACCGGGGAGGTTAGAATTTTTTATAAGGGGTAGGATATTTGTGCGTCTGGCTGTTGAAGGAAGGGACCAAGGGGCAGCGTGGTGAGCGTAAATGTTATTTTATTATAAAAAATAAAGCCAACAAAACAACAAACGAGAAAACAACCGTGGCAGAACTTCCCACCACCACAAACTGACCAAGCAGCGTGTTTGGTTATTACTGCATTGTCGGAACTAGAAGCACAAGCATTTCGCTACACTCGCATTAACATCTGCTAACCATGTGTATGTGACAAATAAAAATTGATTTGATTTGTTCAGAAGAGGGATCCTGGCAAGGGATCCTGGACATGGGAGGACATCCTAAATGGCAAGGGATCCTGGACATGGGAGGAGATCCTGGCGGGAAATGATCGCCTGCCGTGGGAGCAGCTGGAAGCAGAGAGGAAGGCGGAGGCAGCGAGAAAGAGGGCCCAGGATTACACAGGGTCACGGCTGGCACTAAAGACCGGGAGGCCACTCCCCAAATGTTTTTTTGGGGGGGGGGCACACGAGGAGATTGGCTGAGTCAGGTTGGAGACGTGAGCCAACTCCTCGTGCTTACCGTGGCGAACATCGTACTGGTCAGGCACTGTGTTATGCGGTGGAGCGCACGGTGTCTCCAGGACTCATTCTTAACCCGGTGTGCTACATTCCAGCTCCCTGCATCTGCTGGGCTAGGGTGAGCATCCAGCTCAAGACCGCCAGTGCGCCTCCACGGCCCAGTGTATCCGGTGCCTCTGCCAAGAACTAAGCCTCCTGTATGTCTCCCCAGCCTGGTGAGTCCTGTGCCTGCTCCCAGAGCCAGGCCTCCTGTGTGTCTCTCCACTCCAGTGATCCATGGCAAGAAGCCTCCAGTGATGATCCATGTCAAGAAGCCTCCATTGATGATCCATGGCTCGAAGCCTCCAGTGATGATCCATGGCACGAAGCCTCCTGTGATGATCCATGGCACGAAGCCTCCAGTGATGATCCATGGCACGAAGCCTCCAGTGATGATCCATGGCAAGAAGCCTCCAGTGATGATCCATGGCCCGAAGCCTCCAGTGATGATCCATGGCCCGAAGCCTCCAGTGATGATCCATGGCAAGAAGCCTCCAGTGATGATCCATGGCACAAAGCCTCCAGTGATGATCCATGGCACGAAGCCTCCAGTGATGATCCATGGCAAGAAGCCTCCAGTGATGATCCATGGCACGAAGTCTCCAGTGATGATCCATGGCACGAAGCCTCCAGTGATGATCCATGGCAAGAAGCCTCCAGTGATGATCCATGGCACGAAGCCTCTAGTGATGATCCATGGCACGAAGCCTCTAGTGATGATCCATGGCACGAAGCCTCCAGTGATGATCCATGGCACGAAGCCTCCAGTGAAGATCCATGGCATGAAGCCTCCAGTGATGATCCATGGCAAGAAGCCTCCAGTGATGATCCATGGCACGAAGCCTCCAGTGATGATCCATGGCAAGAAGCCTCCAGTGATGATCCATGGCACGAAGCCTCCAGTGATGATCCATGGCAAGAAGCCTCCAGTGATGATCCATGGCACGAAGCCCTGACCTGAGAGATCCTTTTTATGTCTCTCTTTGGTTTGGTCGGGGTGTGATTTGGGGTGGGTAATTCTATGTTCTATTATTTGTATTTCTATGTTTTGGCCGGTTAGGGTTCTCAATCAGGGACAGCTGTCTATCGTTGTCTCTGATGGTAGCATCCACATCTGCACTTTTACCTCATAGTCATTGTATCATTTCAAATATAAAGTGCTGCACTTTTACCTCATAGTCATTGTATCATTTCAAATATAAAGTGCTGGAGTACTGTACAGACCCCCCCCACACCCGTCCGGACCCGATAGGCATACATTTTTTAATTATAGAGACCTGTTCTGAATGGACCCGAGGACAACTAGACCCTTTCCGTATAGACCTGGTTGGATCCAGACCCGGTCCGAGTGAGGAAAGCAACAGAAAGGAACATTTTTCAGCTACTTTATTAACCAGAGCTGATAAAACTCGAGAGGAGGGAGAGAGGTGCCGCTCTAGAAGGCAGGGGAGAAGGGCCATACTGTGAGCGAGTGGCATGGGGAGGAGGGTGGGAGAGACAGCAGCAACTAACCAACTCGACTTGCTGGCAAAGTTTTTTTATCATCAAAAATGATTATGCAGTACCTGTCTTGACTGCTTCAAACCAGGAGAAGCAGATTACTTAGTACATGTCTTGACTGCTTCAAACCAGGAGAAGCTAGAGAAGCTAGCGTTAGCTAGCTAGGCTAACTGAGGCTGCAGTGCATGCACTTTCTCATCCTACTGTTAGAAACAACAACAACTCCATTCAGCATATTAAGTAGCAGCCTGACTCCCTGTTGGCTATTGGTCATTGTAGTCTATCCTTTTCCTTTAACTTTTAATTCTGTCATTTTAATTCCATCTTCCATTGATTAGATACAGTATCTCCTAACTTTTGCCACACATGGAGTGAGACTCTATTTCTGTAGCCGATTGCCACTGATTATTTACAGTGCCTTTGGAAAGTATTCAGACCCCTTGACTTCTCCACATTTTGTTATGTTACAGCCTTATCCTAAAATAGAACAAATATATATTTTTTTCAGCAATCTACACACAATACCCCATAAAAATTAAGTATAAAAAGGTTTTTAGAATGTTTTACAAACGTATTCAAAATAAATAAAAAACACATACCTTATTCACATAAGTATTGCTATGAGACTCGAAATTGAGCTCAGGTGTATCCTGTTTCCATTGATCATCCTTGAGATGTTTCTACAACTTGATTGGAGTCCACCTGTGGTATGATTTGGAAAGGCACACACCTGTCTATATAGGTCCCACAGTTGACAGTGCATGTCAGAGCAAAAACCAAGCCATGAGGTCGAAGAAATTGTCCGAAGAGCTCCGAGACAGGATTATGTCGAGGCACAGATTTGGAGAAGGGTACCAAAATAAATTCTGCAGGATTGAAGGTCCCCAGGAACACAGTGACCTCCATCATTCTTAAATAGAAGAAGTTTGGAACCACCAAGACTCTTACTAGAGCTGGCCGCTCAGCCAAACCGAGCAATCGGGGGCTAAGGGCTTGGTCAGGGAGGTGACTAAGAACCCGATGGTCACTCTGACAGAGCTCTAGAGTTCCTCTGTAGAGATGGAAGAACCTTCCAGAAGGACAACTATCCCTGCATCACTCCACCAAAACCTGTCTCAGAGCGCTCAGGACTTCAGACTGGGGTGAAGGTTCCCCTTCCAACAGGACAATGACCCTAAGCATACAGCCAAGACAATGCAGGAGTGGCTTCGGGACAAGTCTCTGATTGTCCTTGAGCAGCCCAGCCAGAGCCTGGTCTTGAACCCAATCGAACATCTCTGGAGAGACCTGAAAATAGCTGTGCAGCAACGCTCCCCATCCAACCTGAGAGAGCTTGAGAGGATCTGCAGAGAAGAATGGGAGAAACTTCCCAAATACAGGTGTGCAAAACTTGTAGCATCATACCCAAAAAGACTCAATGATGTAATCACTGCCAAAGGTGCTTCAACAAAGCACTGAGTAAAGGGTCTGAGTACTTGTGTACATGTGAAATATCGGTTTTAAATTAGCAAAAAAATTCAAAAAACCTGTTTTTGCTTTGTCATTATAGGGTTAGGGTTAGGGCTAGAATATGGCTATGACAAAACGTGGAAAATTCAAGGCATCAGAATACTTCCCGAAGGAAGTCTATGATTGGCCAACAACAAGCTACACACGCCACGCTCTTCTGCAGTAATCGCATTCAGACCTGTACATTCCAGGCAAGTCAGTTTAAATTACACATACCCCAGACAATCATATCAGATCCAACTGAGACCCGTGACATTATTTAGAGATTTTTATTTAACCTTTATTTAACTAGTCAAGTCAGTTAAGAACATATTCTTAACTGGAACAGTGGGTTAACTGCCTTGTTCAGGGGCAGAATGACAGATTTTTACCTTGTCAGCTCTGGGATTCAATCCAGCAACCTTTTGGTTATTGGCCCAACGCTTTAACCACTAGGCTACTTGCCGCCCCGCGGGAATATGTGGATTCGGACCCACTTGTGTCCCAGATCAGGTCTCGGGTATATGTGGATCTGTGAAGCCCTCTAGAGTTTGTGTTCCTCCCACAGACACTCACCACTCTCGACCTCCAGCAGGGCCTTGGTGAGGATGCTCCCAGCTACAGAGATAGCCTGACAGATGTAGTATCCCGAGTCCTCACTGTGGACGTCTGTGATGGTCAGCTCCCCGCTCAGAGACACAGAGAACCGTCCCGACTGGGCAGCTTCCTGGATGGGGAACAGCAGGATCTGGGGGGGCAGGAAATGACACAACACACTGTCACATAACAAGTAGGCTGAAACCAGTCAGCACAGGGGGACAAAACTTTACATCAACTGTTGTCACACAATAGGTAAAGCATATCACAACACCACATTATTATGAATGTCATTTGGTTGTCAATTAACCACCCTGATAGAAATTGGCTGTGTAAAACTGAATAGTATTTTGCGAGTGGAATTTTGAAAGTGTAAAGCAGTGGATACACATAAGATAATTCAGCCGAGAGAGAGAGAGAGAGAGAGAGAGAGAGAGAGAGAGAGAGAGAGAGAGAGAGAGAGAGAGAGAGAGAGAGAGAGAGAGAGAGAGAGAGAGAGAGAGAGAGAGAGAGAGAGAGAGAGAGAGAGAGAGAGAGAGAGAGAGAGAGAGAGAGAGAGAGAGAGAGAGAGAGAGAGAATGCCTGTGTGTGCATGCATGGCTGTTTGCTAAATGCATGCAGTGTATGAATGTGTGTGTGGTGTTCGTCACCTCTAATGTGTATATTTTGGGGGGTTGCAGGGGTGCGGTGCTCTTTGACTCTGTCCTCTAAGAGGCTTAAAGCTGGTTGGTGGACAGCCCATGGCTAGAGGTAAAAGATGAAGGGATAATCATGTGTGCGTGAGAGGCAGAGAAAGAGTGAAAAAGGGAGAGGGCCACAGTCACGCTTAGTGATAGAGAGAGGGAGGACACAGGCACAGAGGGATTGAGGGACGGATAGAGGGAGAAAATGGGCACAGAGGGACAGTGGGAGGGAAAAATAGAGGGAAAGGGCAAAGAAGGAAAAAAGAGAGGGCCACAGGGGCACAGAGGGAGGGAAAGAGGGAGGAGAGGGGCGCAGAGGGATAGAGGGAGGTATAGTGGGAATAGTTAGTTAAACCAAAGAGAAGCCCTCTGTTGTGCTATTTAGAGCCAGGCAGTTTGGTGTTATCTAACAGCCATGGCAGGGCTACAAATGGGTTCTCTCTCTCTCTGCACCTCCTACTCTCACATACAATCCTTTGCTCTCTACATCAACTTCTCATTCCTCTCCCCTCTTTTACATTAGCATCTATCCATTTCTATCTTCCCTTTTCGGTTTCTATCTCTCCCTCTACCCACTATACCAACCACTCTCTCCCTCTATCCACCTTCTCTTCATATCTCTCTCTCCATCACCCCCCCCCTCCCTCCTTCTTTCCCTGAGAGTGGTGCTACAGGCTCCCACGCACACACTCCCATCAAGCCTTACAGCATGTTGCCGCAGACTGTGATGCATCACAGAGTTCTCTGTATTCTCACAGTGACTCGCAGACACATACACACACTTATTTTCTGTCTTGCTTAAAGCCTGTGTACTCCTGGTGAGATCTGCTCTAAAATGAGAAGTATATTGCACATTTACACCATAGACTAACACCAGGGTTCACCTCCCACTGCCTCAAAATGTGTGTGTACACTTGTGTGTGTGCACTTGAGCGCATGTGCGTGTGAGGTCAAATTACTAAAGAGGGAGCCAGAGATCGATATAACCTAACCAGAAGAAAAAATCTGTTTCCGATCCTCCTCCTCCTGCTGCCCGCTGCTGCTGGACTTTGCAGATTCTGCCTTTAAACTCCTGAAGTTACAGTAATAGGCTACACCAATGGTCGGCATCCTTTTCCGTTTGGAGTGCCAAGTTATCGTACCATTTCTACTGATCTGCATGACAGTTATGATTTTCATATGCACATTTTCATGGAACGGTTTCATTTTATTTATAAAAAGGTCTTCCTATCTCAAAGTCAATGTCATGTGGTTAATTAAAACTATCTAGATGAAAATTATACAAATCTAAAAGTAACTTCTATTGCCATTGCCAATGGGTAAAAAGCGCCTACATAAAGCCAATAAATATAAACATTGCAGCCCGCAGGTAGAAAATATCCTGATAAAAATAAAAATACTATAAACCACATTGGCTATGCATGGCCTGTCTGTAAGTAACTTGAAACATTGTATCAACCATTAACTTGGTCAGCCAGAAGCTGGTGCTAACAAACTTGCAACATTGTATCAAATATTCTGGGCCCTCAGAGTTTCCTGTGCCAATGAGCGACGTTGAGGATCTATTGACAATCTCAATGGATGTGAAAAAATACTGTTTACTTACTGTTTGTGTCAAAGAAAAATGAGTTTGAGAATCTCCACAGTGATGGTGAGTTAAGACAATGAGAAATGGTATCATATCCCCAAATGGGCACATTTATAAGCCTACATTTCCGAGCAGGCCAGGTAGCCTAGGCCTAGTTCTATACGTAATTAAGTGTGTGTCCTTACTCAAGATTGACAGGAGCACTCCAAACAAAAGACAATGAATAAACTGACAACTTGTAAATGGAATGAAATAAACATGTGTAGCCTCGGTTGTGCGCTCTACAAACAACGTGTCCACTACTTCATTGACAACAGTAAGACTGTAATACATTCAATATATCATTATTATTAATGGAAAATACCGTAACCAAACAAATGTAGATTAGAAGTTATGGGAATTAAAGGTAAATGTACTGCTGGTGATACTGGTGTTGTAAGGGGCTTATTACAGTTGTATTCCAGCCACTAGGGAGTACTCAGGTGAATCCCATGGGAAATAAAGCAAAACAGTTTATGTTAACTGGGGAGAGGAATAAAAACATTTTTTTTTAAATAAATGCTGTTACATCGTGTTGACATGATCAAGGAAACAGTACCTTTCGCGCTGGAGTTTACATTATAAGCGCATAGAAAGGATAACACATTTGTTACTTTCTATGAGCTTATAATATACACTACCGTTCAAACGTTTGGGCTCACTTAGACATTTCCTTGTTTTTGAAAGAAAAGCACATTTGATCAACATACAATTGATTAGAAATACCGTGTAGACATTGCTAATGTTGTAAATGACTATTGTAGCTGGAAACGGGCTGATTTTTCATGGAATATCTACATACGCGTACAGAGGCCCATTATCAGCAACCATCACTCCTGTGTTCTAATGGCACGTTGTGTTAGTTAATCCAAGTTTATCATTTTAAAAGGCTAATTGATCATTAGAAAACCCTTTTGAAATTGTTAGCACAGCTGAAAACTGTTGTTCTGATTAAAGAAGCAATAAAACAGGCCTTCTTTAGACTAATTGAGTATCTGGAGAATCAGCATTTGTAGGTTCGATTACAGGCTCAAAATGGCCAGAAACAAAGCACTTTCTTCTGAAACTCGTCAGTCTATTCTTGTTCTGAGAAATTAAGGCTATTCCATGTGCGCAATTTCCAAGAAACTGAAGATCTGGTACAATGCCGTGTACTACTCCCTTCACAGAACAGAGCAAACGGGCTCTAACCAGAATAGAAAGAGGATTGGGAGGCCCTAGTGCACAACTGATTAGGAGGACAAGTACATTACAGTGTCTAGTTTGAGAAACAGACACCTCACAAGTCCTCAACTGGCAGCTTCATTAAATAGTACCCGCAAAACACCAGTCTCAACGTCAGTGAACAGTGAAGAAGCGACTATGGGATACTGGCCTTCTAGGCAGAGTTCCTCTGTCCAATGCCTGTGTTCTTTTGCCCATCTTAATCTTTATTTTTTTACTTTTTCTTTGCAACTCTGTCCTAGAAGGCCAGCCTCCCGGAATCGTCTCTTCCCTGTTGACGTTGAGACTGGTGTTTTGTGGGTACTATTTACAACATTAACAATGTCTACACTGTATTTCTGATCAATTTGATGTTATTTTAATGGACAACTTTATTTATTTTTATTTAAAAGACAAGGACATTTTAAGTGACCCCAAACTTTTGAATGGTAGTGTAAACTCCAATTCTTTAATTGGTCACCAATGTTGTATTGTACTGTTAGTTGACTAACTGTAGCCCGTCTGATGCTCTGCACAATTCATGTCAGCCTCCTCTGTCCTCTTTCATCAATGACCCATTTTCGACCAATGGCCTGCCATTGACATGGCAGCCATTTTGTGCCAGAACCACACTGACTGAACATCAGTTTCCACAGTGAAGTGGTCATATTGGTGTATACAGAACAACTGTGTTGACCTGATACAGTATTCTATGGTGGGTGCCTTACCTGGCTGCCTTCTTTCTGCCAGAACACGGCAGGTGGAGGGTTGCCCTTGGTTCCACAGAGGAAGTTTACTGTGCGACCCTGGGCTGTGATCTGGTCCCGGGGCCGAACCACAATCTGAGGGGGCACTGCAGAGAGAGGGAAGAGTATGTTAGGACATCCAGAATATGTTCATGTTGTGTTTCTTTGTGTGTGCACGTGTGTGTGTGTATGCCTGTGTTTGGTGTGCACTTGCTATCCTGTCTTCTTGTGAGTGTGTCTGCAAGCGGTGTGTGTGTCCACCAAGCTGTCACCATTGACACTGTGCATGTGTGGAATGCTTAGAGGCCCACCAGAGCACGTTGTGCTCACACACACCTCTGTTTAGAGTGAATAAAATACAGACCACAACTTTGACAACTCTACCAGTCTAGCACTTACATAATTTAGGGTTCTTTGGCTTTCTACATGCTCAGTGGTGCATATAGAGGAGACCACCCTCCCTCTCTATCCTACCCAGTCATGTACACCTTAAACTGGGGCACACATCTGGAGATTTGGAGGTCACTTCTTGATCTAGAACCTTGTATTCAGATGTCTTTGAAGGAGGAAAATAATACAATGGGGGTGAGGAGAATGAGACTTCATTCTCATAATCTCTCTCTCTCTCACACACACACACACACACACACACACACACACACACACACACACACACACACACACACACACACACACACACACACACACACACACACACACACACACACACACACACACACACACACACACACACACACACACACACACACACACACACAGCTTCTTGATTGCTATTGATCACACAACCAGCTATTGCCTATTATTGCAGAGGGACTGATTGTGTAATGATGTCACCTTTGGCCTTGCAGTGCCTAATTGATTTCTCATCTCTCTGGCTGATCCACCTCTCTTATTTCACTCTCAATTAGAGAGCAGACAGAGATGAAGGCCAGGGGGTAAAGAGAAGGGGGGGTAGAGAGGAATATGGGTAGAGAGAAGGAGAGGGGGTAGAGCGAGTGAGTTGGGGGAGTGAGAGGCAGAAAGAGAGAAAGGAAAAGAGAGTTAGAGACAGGTCCTGACAGAGCACATTAATAGTGCCTTTGGGTTGCATCCTATTTATCTCCTCTTTCATTTCCTTTCAATTCATCAAACCAATAGTGGAGCCAGACCCCAGCAATCATTATCGACCCACCTAGAGCAGTTAGTCTAACAGAAAAGCTACCACCTTTAGTTAACTGCCCTGTGAGTATTTTCACATTGGAGGTGTGTTTATTTCAGGATGGTTGCTCTATTTCTGAAGTGTGTAGGCCTACCACAAGCTTGAATTTTTCCCTATCGACGCACCATAGACAAAGCTACCCCTTCTTCCTGTCACACTCGCTCTTCACATAGTGGGACGGGTGTGGTCGGCATGTCAACAACCGGATAAATCACCCGCAAAATAGACCCCGGGCAGAGGTCGATGAGAGTCGTGTTCAGGGGTCAAATGAGGCTCCACATGCTGACCCCAAAGGTCAACAAGTTAAAATCTGAAACACATCCCCTACTGTCTGTCATTTGAGCTAGGGGCTGTGGGGCAGAAGAGCTAGCTAGCTAGCAAACTAAATTAACACCAGAAAACAACGATCTATGTATCCCTCTTTTCTGTCTACGTAGCTATCTCTGGAGCATGCGCTCCTATTGATTAAATCCCATTGTCACGGTTGATGAAAGCACTGAAGTAGCGCAGAAACGCATCGTAATAACCACATCTTATGCTACCTCACCCTAGGCTTGTGCGCACACACACACAAAGACAACACACTTGTATGTGGCGGCAGCGTAGCCTAGTGGTTAGAGTGTTGTACTAGTAACCGAAAGGTTGCAAGATCCAAGCTGACAAGGTACAAATCTGTCGTTCTGCCCCTGAACAAGGCAGTTAACCCAGTGTTCCTAGGCCGTCATTGAAAATAATAATTTGTTCTTAACGTACTTGCCTAGTTAATAAATAAAATAAAAAAGATATATATCGACAACAATACCAACAAAACAAATCCAGTCCACACTAGACAAGGGGTTTGATTAAGACAACTTGACTAAGCACAAACCCAGCTAGTTGTAGTGTTTTTTTTTAACTGGGTCTTTTTCCCCGCCGAAGCTCCATCTTGAGAATAACAATGGCGATGTTTGATTTGAAGAGACATTCACTCACACATCGCCTATGGCTACAATAAATAATTAGCCATAAAGGGCACAGCGCTACCGCACTGAGCTTCAGAGGCAGGAAAAATTGAGAAGATTTAATGTTCTCACATGGGATAGCACATTGGGGAACACACTGTAATGGTGCATCTAAAATATACATAACACCAGAATTGACAAAACGTATAAGATGTGTCATAAGGAAGAAATAAGAAATGCCTTCCGCCGACTACACGTTTTAAGAAACTAATGCTTACATTCGTTTCTTCATACAATGTGATTTTCTGGAGAAAAAAACATCTCATTTTGTCTGTCATAGTTGAAGTGTACCCATGATGAAAATTACAGGCCTCTCTCATATTTTTAAGAGGGAGAACTTGCACAATTGGTGGCTAACTAAATACTTTTTTGCCCCACTGTATGTAAGAATGCTGTTCATTGACTACAGCTCAGCCTTCAACACCATAGTGAAGCTCATCATTATGTTCGGGCACTAGGGCTGAACCCCGCCCTGTGCAACTGGGTCCTGGACCTAGGCCGGGCCGCCCCGAGGTAGTGAAGGTAGAAAAAAATCCAATCACACATATACAGTTACTGGCATAATGCTCTAACCACTGGGCTACCTGCCGCCCCAATCTACTCTGTTTAGAGTACATGTACAGTTGAAGTTGGAAGTTAACATACACCTTAGCCAACTACATTTGAACTCAGTTTTTCCACAATTCCTGACATTTAATCCTAGAAAAATTCCCTGTCTTAGGCCAGTTAGGATCACCACTTTATTTTAAGAATGTGAAATGTCAGAATAATAGTAGAGAGAATTATTTATTTCAGCTTTTATTTCTTTCATCACATTCCCAGTGGGTCAGAAGTTTACATACACTCTCTTAGTATTTGGTAGCATTGCCTTTAAATTGTTTAACTTGGGTCAAATGTTTCGGGTAGCCTTCCACAAGTTTCCCACAATAAGTTGGGTGAATTCTAGCCCATTCCTCCTGACAGGGCTGGTGTAACTGAGTCAGGTTTGTAGGCCTCCTTGCTCGCACACGCTTTTTCACTTCTGCACACACATTTTTTATAGGATTGAGGTTAGGGCTTTGTGATGGCCACTCCAATGCCTTGACATTCGTGTCTTTAAGCCATTTTGCCACAACTTTGGAAGTATGCTTGGGGTCATTGTCCATTTGGAAGACCAATTTGCGACCAAACTTTAACTTCCTGACTGATGTCTTGAGATGTTGCTTCAATATATCCCCAAAACTTCCCTCCTCATGATGCAATCTATTTTGTAAAGTGCACAAGTCCCTCCTGCAGCAACGCACCCCAACAACATGATGCTGCCACCCCTGTGCTTCACGGTTGGGATGGTCTTCTTCTGCTTGCAAGCCTTCCCCTTTCTCCTCCAAAGATAACGATGGTCATTATGGCCAAACAGTTCTATTTTTGTTTCATCAGACCGAGGACATTTCTCCAAAAAGTACAATCTTTATCCCTATGTGCAGTTGCAAACCGTAGTCTGGCTTTTTTATGGCCGTTTTGGAGCAGTGGCTTCTTCCTTGCTGAGTGGCCTTTCAGGTTATGTCAATATAGGACTCGTTTTACTATGGATATAGATACTTTTGTACCAGTTTCCTCCAGCATCTTCACAAGGTCCTTTGCTGTTGTTAGGGAATTTATTTGCACTTTTCGCACCAAAGTATGTTCATCTCTAGGAGACAGAACGCGTCTCCTTCCTGAGGGGTATGACGGCTGCGTGGTCCCATGGTGTTAATATTTGCGTACTACTGTTTGTACAGATTAATGTTGTACCTTCAGTTGTTTGGAAATTGCTCCCAAGGATGAACCAGACTTGTGGAGTTCTACAATTTATTTTCTGAGGTCTTGGTCTTGAATTTTCCCATGATGTCAAGCAAAGAGGCACTGAGTTTGAAGGTAGGCCTTGAAATACATCCACAGGTACACCTCCAATTGACTCAAATTCTGTCAATTAGCCTGTCAGAAGCTTCTAAAGCCAAGCTGTTTAAAGGGACAGTCAACTTAGTGTATGTAAACTTCTGTCCAACTGGAATTGTGATACAGTGAATTATAAGTGAAATAATCTGTCTGTAAACAATTGTTGAAAAAAAATATTTGTTTCATGCAAAAAGTAGATCCCTAACCGTATTGCCAAAACTATAGTTTGTTAACAAGAAATTTGTGAAGTGGTTGAAATACTAGTTTTAATGACTTTAACCTAAGTGTATGTAAACTTCCGACTTCAATATACTGTATATACAGTGCCTTGCGAAAGTATTCGGCCCCCTTGAACTTTGCGACCTTTTGCCACATTTCAGGCTTCAAACATAAAGATATAAAACTGTATTTTTTTGTGAAGAATCAACAACAAGTGGGACACAATCATGAAGTGGAACGACATTTATTGGATATTTCAAACTTTTTTAACAAATCAAAAACTGAAAAATTGGGCGTGCAAAATTATTCAGCCCCTTTACTTTCAGTGCAGCAAACTCTCTCCAGAAGTTCAGTGAGGATCTCTGAATGATCCAATGTTGACCTAAATGACTAATGATGATAAATACAATCCACCTGTGTGTAATCAAGTCTCCGTATCAATGCACCTGCACTGTGATAGTCTCAGAGGTCCGTTAAAAGCGCAGAGAGCATCATGAAGAACAAGGAACACACCAGGCAGGTCCGAGATACTGTTGTGAAGAAGTTTAAAGCCGGATTTGGATACAAAAATATTTCCCAAGCTTTAAACATCCCAAGGAGCACTGTGCAAGCGATAATATTGAAATGGAAGGAGTATCAGACCACTGCAAATCTACCAAGACCTGGCCGTCCCTCTAAACTTTCAGCTCATAAAAGGAGAAGACTGGTCAGAGATGCAGCCAAGAGGCCCATGATCACTCTGGATGAACTGCAGAGATCTACAGCTGAGGTGGGACACTCTGTCCGTAGGACAACAATCAGTCGTAAATTGCACAAATCTGGCCTTTATGGAAGAGTGGCAAGAAGAAAGCCATTTCTTAAAGATATCCATAAAAAGTATAGTTTAAAGTTTGCCACAAGCCACCTGGGAGACACACCAAACATGTGGAAGAAGGTGCTCTGGTCAGATGAAACCAAAATTGAACTTTTTGGCAACAATGCAAAACGTTATGTTTGGCGTAAAAGCAACACAGCTCATCACCCTGAACACAACATCCCCACTATCAAACATGGTGGTGGCAGCATCATGGTTTGGGCCTGCTTTTCTTCAGCAGGGGCAGGGAAGATGGTTAAAATTGATGGGAAGATGGATGGAGCCAAATACAGGACCATTCTGGAAGAAAACCTGATGGAGCCTGCAAAAGACCTGAGACTGGGACGGAGATTTGTCTTCCACCAAGACAATGATCCAAAACATAAAGCAACATCTACAATGGAATGGTTCAAAAATAAACATATCCAGGTGTTAGAATGGCCAAGTCAAAGTCCAGACCTGAATCCAATCGAGAATCTGTGGAAAGAACTGAAAACTGCTGTTCACAAATGCTCTCCATCCAACCTCACTGAGCTCGAGCTGTTTTGCAAGGAGGAATGGGAAACAATTTCAGTCTCTCGATGTGAAAAACTGATAGAGACATACCCCCAAGCGACTTACAGCTGTAATCGCAGCAAAAGGTGGCGCTACAAAGTATTAACTTAAGGGGGCTGAATAATTTTGCACGCCCAATTTTTCAGTTTTTGATTTGTTAAAAAAGTTTGAAATATCCAATAAATGTCGTTCCACTTCATGATTGTGTCCCACTTGTTGTTGATTCTTCACAAAAAAATACAGTTTTATATCTTTATGTTTGAAGCCTGAAATGTGGCAAAAGGTTGCAAAGTTCAAGGGGGCCGAATACTTTCGCAAGGCACTGTATACTCCAGACTCCAACATTGCTCATCCTAATATTGATATATTTCTGAAAATCCATTCTTTAACTTTTATCTTATTATTTTATATTTAAGATTCTTAAAAGTAGCCACCCTTTGCCTTGATGATAGCTTTGCACCCTTGGCATTCTCTCAGCCAGCTTCATGAGGAATGCTTTTCCAAAGGTCTTGAAGGAGTTCCCACATTTGCTGAGCACTTGTTGGCTGCTTTTCCTTCACTCTGCAGTCCAACTCATCCCGGACCATCTCAGTTGGGTTGAGGTCGGGTGATTGTGGAGGCCAGTTCATCTGATACAGCACTCCATCACTCTCCTTGGTCAAATAGCCATTTACGCAGCCTGGAGGTGTGTTTTGGGTCATTGTCCTGTTGAAAATCAAATGATAGTTCCACTAAGCGTAAACCAGATGCGATGGCGTATCACTGCGGAATGCTGTGGTAGCCATGCTGGTTAAGTGTGCCTTTAATTCTAAATAAATCACAGACAGTGTCACCAGCAATACACCATCACACTTCCTCCTCCATACTTCCTGGTGGAAACTACACATGCAGAGATCATCTGTTCACCTACTCTGCGTCTCACAAAGACAAGGTGGTTGGAACAAAAAATGTCTAATTTGGACTCACTCGTCCAAAGGACAGATTTCCACCAGTCTAATGTTCATTGTTCTTGATTCTTTCTTATTGGTGTCCTTTAGTAGTAGCTTCTTTGCAGCAATTCGACCATGAAGGCCTGATTCATGCAGTCTCCTCTGAACAGTTGATGTTGAGATGTGTCTGTTACTTGAACTTTGTGAAGTATTTATTTGGGATGCAATCTGGGGTGCAGTTAACCAGTTATGCATTAGGGGGCGCTATTACATTTTTTGGATGAAAAACGTTCCCGTTTTAAACAAGATATTTTGTCACGAAAAAATGCTTGACTATGCATATAATTGACAGCTTTGGAAAGAAAACACTCTGACGTTTCCAAATCTGCGAAGATATTAACTGTGAGTGCCACAGAACTGATGCTACAGGCGAAACCAAGATGAAATTTCAAACAGGAAATGCCCCAGATTTTGGAGGCGCTTTGTTCCAATGTCTCCTTATATGGCTGTGAATGCGCAAGGAATGGGTATACACTTTCTGTCGTTTCCCCAAGGTGTCTGCAGCATTGTGACGTATTTTTAGGCATATTATTGGAAGATTGACCATAAGAGACTACATTTACCAGGTGTCCGCTCGGTGTCCTCCGTCGAAACTATTGCGTAATCTCCAGGTGCGTGCATGTTTCCATTTTGAAGAGAGGAGAAACTAAACTGCCACGAGTGACTTATCATCGAATAGATATGTGAAAAACACCTTGAGGATTGATTCTAAACAACGTTTGCCATGTTTCTGTCGATATTATGGAGTTAATTTGGAAAAAAGTTAACGTTTTAATGACTGAATTTTCTTTCTTTTTTCTCAGCCAAACGTGATGAACAAAAACGGAGCGATTTCTCCTACACAAATATTATTTTTGGAAAAACTGAACATTAGCTATCTAACTGAGAGTCTCCTCATTGAAAACATCCAAAGTTCTTCAAAGGTAAATGATTTTATTTGAATGCTTTTCTTGTTTTTGTGAAAATGTTGCCTGCTGAATGATAGGCTTAATGCTATGCTAGCTATCAATACTCTTACACAAATGCTTGTTTTGCTTTGGTTGAAAAGCATATTTTGAAAATCTGAGATGAGAGTGTTGTTAACAAAAGGCTAAGCTTGAGAGCCAATATATTTATTTCATTTCATTTGCGATTTTCATGAATAGTTAACGTTGCGTTATGGTAATGAGCTTGAGGCTATAATTACACTCCCGGATACGGGTTTTTTTCTTAGCCAAACGTGATGAACAAAACGGAGCGATTTCTCCTACACAAATCATCTTTTTGGAAAAACTGAACATTTGCTATCTAACTGAGAGTCTCCTCATTGAAAACATCCGAAGTTCTTCAAAGGTAAATGATTTTATTTGAATGCTTTTCTTGTTTTTGTGAAAATGTTGCCTGCTGAATGCTAGGCTTAATGCTATGCTAGCTATAAATACTCTTACACAAATGCTTGTTTTGCTATGGTTGAAAAGCATATTTTGACAATCTGAGATGACAGTGTTGTTAACAAAAGGCTAAGCTTGAGAGCCAATACATTTATTTCATTTAATTTGCGATTTTCATGAATAGTTAACGTTGCGTTATGCTAATGAGCTTGAGGCTATACTTAAGATCCCGATTACGGGATAACTCGTCGCAACAGGTTAACTCTAATGTACTTATCCTCTGCAGCAGAGATACCTCTGGATCTTTATTTCCTGTGGCGGTCCTAATGAGAGCCAGTGTCATCAGAGCGCTTGATGGTTTTTGCGACTACACTTGAAGAAATGTAAAAGTTCTTGAAATGTTCCGCATTGACTGACCATGTTCTAAAGTAATGATGGACTGTCGTTTCTCTTTGCTTATTTCAGCTGTTCTTTCCATAATATGGATTTGGTCTTTTACCAAATAGGGCTATCTTCTGTATACCAACCCTTCCTTCACAACACAACTGATTGGCTAAAATGCATTAAAAAGGAAAGAAATGGTTGAGAGAATGCTAAGAGTTAGCAAAGGTGTCATCAAGGCAAAGGGTGGCTACTTTGAAGAATTTCAAATATAAAATATATTTTTATTTGTTTAACACTTTCTTGGTTACTACCTGATTTCATATGTGTTATGTCATAGCTTTGATGTCTTCACTATTATTCTACAATGTAGCAAATAGTCAAAATAAAGAAATACCCTTGAATGAGTAGGTGTTTCCAAACTTTTGACTGGTACTGTATGTATTCCTTCAGGGTTTCTGCTGGAATCCCATCAGGGCCGGTGGCTTTGTTGTTCCTCCTCTTCCTGATGGCATCTTTCACCTCCTGCAGGCTAGGTGGTTCTCCAATGCCGTGATCATTGACCTCTATCTCAACTGTTGTACTTCTGTTGAGGAGCTCCTCAAAGTGTCTGGAATCTTCAGTGTCTGCCAGCTGCTGGATCTCCAGGGCCTTTTCTGTCCATCATTTGTTTTTTAGTTCCTTCACCTGGTGTTAGACAACTGCCTTCGCTCTGGCATGAGCTTCTCTTGTGGCCCTGCCGTTGATATCGTTCTGCCAGGCACAGAAGGTTCTCAATGAGCTGTTCAATTTCAGAGTCATTCTCATCAAACCAGTCCTTCTGCTTTTTGGTCTTATAGCCGAGGGTGTCCTTGCAAGCGTTAAGGATGGTGGACTTGAGCATGCTCCAGTGTGTTTTAATATCCTTAGGATATTATTCTAACAGTTCTGCACTTAGAACAGTCTGGAGGTGTTGTCATTTGCTGGCATCACCCAGACTTTTGATGTCAAACCTTGGCCGATTCAGCTTTTTCTGCACCCTCCTTTTCCGCATGAGTCAGATGGACATAGTGGAGCGAATTAGACAATAGTCTGTCGAGCAGTCATCTGCGCTTGTCATTGCTCTTGTGATGTTCATACACAAACTCAAATAGACAAATGCAAACAAGCTATCTTACACACACACACATACACACAAGAACAGTCAGTTCTCCTTCTCAAGCTGTCTTACATATGCACACACACAGACACACAGACACAGTAACAAAGCACAGCCGTGTCCTCGGAGAGAGCCTCCTCAGGGGAAGAGAGTGACAGGCAGCTGTCACAGTCACACAGTGACGCAGACAGACAACAGACACATACACATGCGCTGGAGTAGACCCACCCCAAACGCTGTTAATATATTTCCCAGAAGAAAACAATTGAAACAGATGTTTATACAAAAACCCTTGCATGTTGAAGTCCACAACATGTTTTATCCACATTTTATGAAAGATGAAAGTGGACTTATCATTGCATACTGATGTTTTGCTGATAAAATGGATGCCATCTTTTACATTTATAAAAATAAAAAAAATAAAAAAATGTTAATAGATGCTGATAGAACAGACCAAATCGCTACCGGTCCGTCCGCTCGCTCGCTCGCTCGCTCACTCACTCACTCACTCACTCACTCACTCACTCACTCACTCACTCACTCACTCACTCACTCACTCACTCACTCACTCACTCACTCACTCACTCACTCATCGGCATATTTATCCCTCTATTGTCATGCTAATACACAGGGCAGTTTAGGAAATAGCACATTGAGATTATGTCATGATTTTATTCGTGCTGCGGGCATGATAAAAAAAAATATCATTTGAGATTGTTTGTCTATCCCAGATAGGGCCCCTATAACTGAACTCACCTGTATCATTTCAACAAGTAAACTGAGGTAATATGCAAGTAGCTGATTTACTCCGCTGCAACTCCCCTACAGACTTGGGAGCGGGGAGGTCGAGAGCCATCCATCCTCCAAAACACCACCCTGCCAAGCCGCACTGCTCGCTTAATCCAGAAGCACCAATGTGTCGGAGGAAACACCGTCCAGCAAACGAGGTCAGCTGCAGGCACCCAGCCCACCACAAGGAGTCGCTGGAGAGCGATGGAAATCCCAGCTGGCCAATTCCTCCCCAAACCCAGATGACGCTGGGCCAATTGTGCGCCGCCTCATGGGTCTACCAGTCACGTCCGGCTGTGGGATCGAGCCCGAGTCTGTAGTGACGCCTCAAGCACTACAATGCCTTAGACGGTTGCGCCACTCGGGAGGCCCCCCAATGACCAACCTTGGCTGAGATGGAAGAACAACAGAAGGAAAACAGTCTCTACAGCACTTCACCAATTAGGGCTTTATTGGAGAGTGGCCAGAAAAAAAGCCACTCCTGAGGAAAAGGTGCATGAAACACTCCTGGAGTTTGCAAAAGATTCTGATGGGACAAATATGTAACTCTTTGGCCTGAATGCTAAGTGCTATGCCTGGAGAAAACCATGCACAGTTCATCACCCGTCTAACACCATCCCTAGCGTGAAGCATGGCGGTGGCAGCATCATGTTATGGGGATGTTTTTCAGTGGCAGGGACTGGGAGACTGGTAAGGATAGAGGTAACAATGAATGGAGCAAAAACAGGCTAATCTTTGATAGCCTGCTTCAGAGTGCAAACTACCTTTGACTCGGGTGGAGATTTACATTCCAATAGGACAATAACCCCAAGCATACAGCCAAAGCAACGCTGGAATGGCTTCAGAACAATAATGTGAAAGTCGTGGCTCAATGTCAGCAATCCAATCAGCTTCGAGTTCATCTACAAAATGGTCTGTACTATAGATAGTCTGCACTATAAATACAGCAACAGCCATTGACACCTCAACCATAAACATTAAAATGCCAAAAAATGCAATTGGATCAAACTGGTCCATGATATTGATGCACGTAAAGCTAGCCTTTTCTGTACACCTACAACAACATACAGTACATATGGTATTGTCAGAGTATGATTTGACAGGTCTGCCAGGGGGACTTAATGAATATTGACTTTTCCCCCCAATCATACAGTATAAAAGCAAACGAGGGGTTTAACTGGCTCAAATTAAGATCCTACATCTGTATGACAACCACATGGAATCAGATAATTCCTTTCCCTCCTCCCGACACGCACGCACGCACACACACACACACACACACACACACACACACAAGATGAAATGGTGTACTTACTGAATGGACCCACTGGAATGGAGAGATGGATACAAATTGAGCAGAGAGAAAAAACAAAGAGATGAATGAAAATGAGATGGGTTGAGTTGAGACTTGATTTAATGGGCAGTGCAGTCCAGTGAACTAAGATTCAAGATTTAGTGTATCATCATTAGATTATGCTTTATGTAGTATGGCTCAGGTTGGAGGGTCTCCAAACTGAATAATGTTGCCATAATTCACACAGAACAATCTCCATGCAATTCCATGCCATAAACTCCTATTGGTGCGTGTGTGTGCACCTGTGTCTTTACTTGTGTGGGTGTATGCGCACACGCATGTGTGTGTGTGGAGGGTTCCAAAAGTAAATTGTCAA
Organism: Oncorhynchus keta; assembly: GCF_023373465.1. NCBI lineage: Eukaryota > Metazoa > Chordata > Actinopteri > Salmoniformes > Salmonidae > Oncorhynchus > Oncorhynchus keta. The sequence goes on from NC_068431.1 coordinate 24,605,977, forward strand.
AAAGTGCAGGAGACCTAAGTCATTACTGATGGAGTCAAATGCTGCTGAAATCGAAATTGCCTGTCAGCTTTACATAAGAAACTGTGTGTCACTCATGCCCATATTCATGTGTGTTGTGCCTGGTCTTACCATGGACCTGCAGGCTGCCCGATGCCTCTGCCTTGCCCACGCTATTCTCAGACACACAGGTGTAGGTGCCCTCGTCCTCAGCCCGAACCTGGGTCAGACGCAGGCTGTGGTCACTGCGGATATCTGACCTGCAACAACAACAACAGACCAGGGTGATTATATAGAATGATATCCAACTGTACATGGGGTCTCTCTCTCTCTCTCTCTCTCTCTCTCTCTCTCTCTCTCTCTCTCTCTCTCTCTCTCTCTCTCTCTCCTCACCTGCCACGGGGCAGCTCTCCTTCCTCTCTCCTCCAGCGGATGGTGGGGGCGGGGTCTCCATGGGCCTCACACAGGAAGTCCACCGTGTCATCAGCCAACACCACCTGGTTCACAGGACGCTTAACGAACATGGGTCGCTCTGACAGACCGAGAGTTAGAGAGAAAACAACGTACAGTGAGAGAGATAGAGAGAAAAAGAAAAGGAGGACAAGATTGGAGAGTGACAGAAGTTGGGAAAATATGATAAATACACAGTAGAAAATAGAGAGGACCAGAGAAAACACAGAACCAGGGAAAGCAAGGTCATCTGAATGTAAACTCCACTCACCAAACACCACTAGTTCTGCTGGGTCGCTGTCCCTTTCCCCCACCATATTGGTGCCCACACACACAAACATGCCTGCGTCGCTCTTCCTTGTGTTCGAAATCATCAGCTTGCCTCCTCGAATCTATGAGAGAGAGAGAGAGAGAGAGAGAGAGAGACTAAATAATTAAGTCCCCTTAAAGACACAGCAGGGGGGAAGGAAGCATGGTGATGTGCTTGTCATGTCCCCAAGCCTATTCACTCTATCATGTTGTTTATTAAGCAACCAACACATTTAGGAATCTGTGTCTGTTTATCTCTCTTTCTCCATACCCCTAGCATCAAATTGTCACTATCTCTTTCTGTTTCTGTCCCTCTCTCTTTCTCCAACCTCACCCCACTCCACTCTCCCTCTTTCTCTCTCCCATCCCCCCTCTGACTATTCCTCTTATTCATGTGGTTGTATTTGACATTGAGAGAACCTCCACATAGACAGATGTGGAATACATATACCCAAAACCTTCTATACAGATAAGTGACTGTAGTTTGTGTTATGTGTGTAGTGTATCTGAGTGCTTTAGGCCTCAGAGAGAGCAGAGAGGTGGTCTATTGTACTGGTGGGTTCAGTTTTTGGTCATTACACCTTCAAATAGATTAAATTAAATGAGTTTTTTGTCCGTCCGTCTGTCTATCTGCATATACAGTACCAGTCAAAAGTTTGGACACACCTACTCATTCAAGGGGTTTTCTTTACTTTGACTATTTTCTACATTGTAGAATAATAGTGAAGACATCAAAACTATGAAATAACACATATGGAATCATGTAGTAACCAAAAAAGTGTTAAACAAATCAAAATATATTTTATATTTGAGATTCTTCAAAGTGGCCACCCTGCTAAATATTGGCATTCTCTCAACCAGCTTCATGAGGTAGTCACCTGGAATGAAAGTTAATTTGTGGAATTTCGTTTGTTTTTAATGCGTTTGAGCCAATCAGTTGTGTTGTGACAAGGCAGAGGTGGTATACAGAAGATAGCCCTATTTGATAAAATACCAAGTCCATATTATGGCAAGAACAGCTCATTACTTTAAGACATCAAGGTCAGTCAATGCAGAAAATTTCAACCATGATGATGAAACTGGCTCTCATGAGGACCGCCACAGGAAGGGAAGACCCAGAGTTACCTCTGCTGCAGACGGTATGTTCATTAGAGTTACCAGCCTCAGAAATTGCAGCCAAAATAAGTAGTTCAAGTAGACATCTCAACATCAACTGTTCAGAGGACACTACATGAATCAAGCCTTCATGGTTGAATTGCTGCAAAGAAACCACTACTAAAGGACAACAATAAGAAGAAGATGCTTGGTTGGGCCAAAAAACAGTTTGAGCAAAGAAACACGAGCAATGAACATTACACTGGTGGAAATCTGTCCTTTGGTCTGATGAGTCCAAATGTGCGATTTTTGGTTCCAACCGCCGTGTTTTTGTGAGACGCAGAGTAGGTGAACGGATGATCTCCACATATGTGGTTCCCACTGAAGCATGGAGGAGGTGGTGTGGGGGTGCTTTGCTGGTGACACTCTTGGTGATTTATTTAGAATTCAAGGCACACTTAACCAGCATGGCTTCCACAGAATTCTGCAGCGATACGCCATCGCATCTGGTTTGCACTTAGAGGGACTATCATTTGTTTTTAAACAGGACAATGACCCAACACACATCCAGGCTGTGTAAGGGCTATTTGACCAAGAAGGAGAGTGATGGAGTTCGGTATCAGATCACCTGGCCTCCACAATCACCCGACTTCAACCCAATTGAGTTGGTTTGGGATGAGTTGGACTGCAGAGTGAAGGAAAAGCAGTCAACAAGTGCTCAGCATATGTGGGAACTCATTCAAGACTGTTGGAAAAGCATTTCAGGTAATTTCAGGTGAAGCTGGTTGAGAGAATGCCAGGAGTGTGCAAAGCTGTCATCAAGTCAAAGGGTGGCTACTTTGAAGAATCTAAAATCTAAAATAAATTTGTATTTATTTAACACTTTTTTGTTACTACATGATTGCATATGTGACATTTCATAGTTTTGGTGTTTTCACTATAATTCTGCATTGTAGAAAATAGTCAAAATAAAGAAAAATCCAATAAGTAGGTGTGTCCAAACTTTTGAGTGGTACTGCAGGTATAGATAGACAAATATGCAGGCCTGCAGGTCTTTTTTGGATAGCCACAACAATAAAATTATTGAAGGATGCAACAGAGGCATATTTCTATTGACAGACAGGAAGGACTCACGGTGATTCTCTCGTCGTGGTCGTTGACTTTCATGTTGTTCCTCTTCCAAGAGATGGTGGGCTCCGGGTGGCCCCGCGGGGGGATGCACTCCATGACAGCTGGCTCCCCTGCCGCCACCACAACGTCACTGGGTGTCTGCCTGAAGTCATCCCTCAGGACTGGAGGTAAGAGAGAGGTTGGAGAGAGGGAGGTGAAGGGGGGTTATTATACAGCAATGATTCCTCAATATCATTTGCTAGGTCATTTTACACATGTATTTCTTGCCAAAAAAGCACTATCACAGATGGAATTGAATAGAGAGAGGGAGATACAGAGCACTACGCCTACTGCCCAATTCCAAATCAACCCCTAACCCCCTAAGCATTTTGTTGATGTAATATGATTTGATAGGTAATAGCCTTTTCCTCTGTAAGGGAGAGACATAGATGCCGTGGAAGTCCACATCAAAATTCTAAAGTAAGGGTAGTCTAGCACATCTTTCACTGTGCAGGGTAGCTTATAATGTAGGCTAAGTTTAATTTGTAAGTAGGAACTGTATGCCATTAAGTTTTGTGCTGCCTCCACTATCAAGTCTCAAGTCTAAATAAGAGATGTATGCAAAACAGATGAAATTCAGAAAGCAAGAGCAACTCTCAATGTGTGATTTAATGTTATAACCCAAAGCCCTTCAATACTGGGATAATGAAATGACTGTGTTTGCTTGCGCGTGCGTGTGCGTCTGGTTCCTCCCTATGGTCTTCATTGACACAGTGTGCGTGTGTTCTTGCGTGTGTTCGTGTGTGTGTTATTGCGGCTCCTTTCTGGCACAAAGTGGATTAATTCTTCAATCAGACCCACACACTACGAACACACACACACACACACGATATAGACGTGCTGTACATGAGACAGAAATACAAACACTTGAAAATACTAAAGAGACGTACACTAAAACACATAGTTGCGCACAGAACATGAGACAAAAGCCTACTGATATACATCACGCACAAACACACTTACACTCTCACACCCCCCCTCTTTATTTCACTCTCTCTGCCACTCTGCAATTGGTGCCTGGATATGGCCTTACGTTTATGAGCAGAAGGGCTTTGTGATATTGCTTTGCACTCGATTCAATATACTGCAGTGCTTAATTTGAGCTGGAACTCCTGTTTTGGACTCCTGTACCTCTTGTGGCATGAAAAATAATTAACTTTTTTCAATGTAAAAATTATTATAAAAGCGATCAAAGTTCATTCGAGTTGCCTCTTCATTAATAATCCTGCCCCCACAAAAAATGTTATGTGAAAAAAAAAAATTGGGCCAGGGTCCAATATTCTAAGAGCTGATTCGGTTTGGGCCAGGCTCGGATTTATGGTCTGCTCAACATTGTAATGTACTGTATGTTCGAGATCAACGCAAGGCTGTGGCTGTGTGAGAAGTGCACCAGTATCTCTCACATAACTAGAATGAATTCAACTTGTATGAGCTCTCTGCTCTGATAGACATGAGCCTGCAACTGTCATCTATCCAGTGTTGCACTTCATCATTCATTTCATTATAGAATCATAGCCGCGCGAAGGGTTGTGAAGGAACTGCAGCACCCCTGATCAATTGAAATACATTTGCCTGATTAATAGAATTCCTGCTGTCTGTTAATGAAATCGTTCAGAATAGCCTACTACATCATGTGAAGGCCTATAACTTAGCCCCAGAGGATCATTTGCTTATTTAAAAAAAATAGCCCAGCTGTTGATGGTAGCCCAATAATAAGGAATAGGCTACAGCCGGGAACGGGTGGCAAATCTGTCAGTGAAAGAATATAATGTAGACAACACAGGCCATTCTCAAAATTTCAAATACAATCAAGGGAAAACACAGGTTGGAAAGCAAATGGCTCCTGCTGAAAAGCAGAGACTCTTTACTCTAGGCTTCCAAATATTGTTTTACAAAAGAAAGAGAGATACTTTGGCACGAGCACATTTGCCATCATCAGTTAGTGTGCTGCGCATCATTGGGCGAGTCAAAGAAACTGGAAAGCATTTTTAGGACTATCATTTCCTCCTCACATTGTAGCCTACAATATATGTCTGCACACACCTAGACCTAGGCTATTGATGGATTCAAGACGAGGTCGTTTTCATTGAGCTCAGATTTTCAGTTTGTCAATGTCAAAGCCTGTCATTTTAATAATTTGTGATGTATTAAAAAAGTCTCCAGTCATGTAAAATGACAGAATTGCATGTAATGCATTTATAAAAGACCCTAGGTTAATAGAATGTTCCCAATGTGTGCAACTTCTTTTAATGGCCTCTGTTCTACTGCTCTATGTCACTACACAAATGTGATGCTGTTCATGCAATGCTTTATTGTGAAGGGGATTTTCTTCCGGTACCTTAGAACTCCCCAGGTCACCCCCCTCTCCTGCTCACTTTTTGTTCCGGAACCTCCCGATTTACAAATTAAGCACTGATCTACTGTAATACCAGACTGCTGTTAAACTGAATGGAGTCAGTTGGAAAATGGCAGTAGCTTGTATCATTGCGTGAGAAATAACTATGAGAATAGTGGAGTTGGTATTTGAGAGGGATCACTGTCCAACCCCAGGATCCTATCCTCAAATAACGCCCCATATTTGTACCCTCACAAAATTCCCTTTCACATCAGCTTCTGTCCCACGGTTAGCCAATGGGAAACTTGTGAAAATGTTGGGTGTCTTCGGCTTCTAAAGTTACTCAACTTTCTACACAAAATCGGCCACTCATCTTTGAAGTTTAGAGTGAATTGAGATTCGGACATCAATGATGGCGGATGATTTGTTGATGTGTGAGAGTGTTATGGGGGTGGATGTGTTGCATATATTATGATGACCTGATTAGTAATATCAATGCTTGGACATTCTCACTACATTCTCACTGAACATTCTTTCATGAGTATGGAAAGTGTGAAACTCTCAAATCTTCCAGTCAAATGTTAAGAGGAAAGATTTCCCTCAAAGGTTTTCCTCCAAAAAAAGGAAGTCCTTACCCTATATTAATTGCAACAGCACTGATTCACTATATTGTCTATTATTCAGATATTCCAATGAAAAGCTTTGTCACACTCCAAAAAGCACCACTATCCCTTAACTGGGCATTAGGGGCTGAATTACAGTGCTAATGTCCTCACAATGTCAACCGAGCAGGGTGGTTCTGAGCTTAGTCTATCTGGTTAATGACAACTCACTCCTATAATGAAGGTTGAGAAAAGCCAACAAAACCTGAGGACATTACCATAACCATCCTTTATGGAACTTATGAAGGCACTTCCTATCTCTGTCAATGGCTAACATCCATTATGAGGACACCTTATCTCTACTGATGGGTTACGTTCCTTATGAGGACTCACTCTCCCTATCTCTGTCAATGGGGCCCTCTCATCCCGCTTATGTTTGTAATCATTTCTCCAAATGTCAAGATAGCGTGGCGTTCAGTGTGTGTGTGTGTCTGTGTCTCCATACATCAGCCTGTTTAGTTTATAAGCAAGGTCATGCCAGATCGAAGTGTCTGATTGAGAAAGAATGGGGGATCTTTTTTTATTTCCTTCAGCAGTAGCAGTATCACGGAGATACAGTATATGCTGGAAGAGATGTTTTTTGGGATGAATGAACAGTAAATGAACTGTTGAAATTGATGTTAAAACGCTCCACATCTCAGTTTTCTTGAGGATAGTAAATTGTAGTGCCTTTGTTATGAGTATATCATTGCTATTTCTAAGCCCTTGCCTAGGGCATGTGTGTGCTTACTTGCCCGTACGGTATATGTTAGATCCCATACTACCACCCCTTTCCCTAGACTCCAATCATTGGAGTGGACCACACAGCCTTTGGGACCCACACTCTCCCATCGGCACATCAACTGAGGGCCTGAAACAACACACACACACACACGCACGCACGCACACACACACACACACACACACACACACACACACACACACACACACACACACACACACACACACACACACACACACACACACACACACACACACACACACACACACACACACACACACACACACACACACACACACACACACACACACACACACACACACACACACAGCCCTTGACCTTATATAAACCTCATTCAAACCTTACCCCAACCACCATTAATCAAGACCAAAACAGTGTACTACCAAAATCACTCAGGGACCTGTCCAGTCATGGCATGTGGTTTCAGGGAACCTATTTAGCTTGCTACATCCTGGGTCCGGATTGGAGTGCCACAAGGTTAAGGAAAGCTTGTGTTGACCTGTCACACCCGATGCAAGGGACCCTTGATCCTAGGTCCCTGGATCCCTCTCCTCACTTGCCTCTGTTTCACTAGATGCATCACAAATGGTACCCTATTGCCTATTTAGTGCACTACATTTGATAGGGGCCCATAGAGATCTGGACAAAAGTAGTACACTATATAAGGAATAGGGTGCCCTTTGGGACTCAGCCACTGACTGGCCAGCATCTTTGAGAAAAGGGGCTCCACAGAAACTTGATTAGGCACTGGCAATTACCCATAAAGCCCTTGGGGGACCAGATTAAGCAGGTGAACCTTGACCCGCCAGTGCTGATGCCCCTCGGGGGAAGCTCCTCAAAAAAGCCAGGCATAATCCCTACCACCAGGCCTGCATGGTCCACTTCAAATAAGAGGGGGAGACACACACACACACACACACACACACACACACATATGCAGAGAGACATGCACACACACAGATATTTTTTATTTACATACACACACACACACATAAACACACACAGATCCACACGAACACATCTCATGAGAGAGGTAGACCCTAATGAAGGCAACCCTATTCCATCTATCAGCTACCATAAATCAATTTCTCATCTCAGAAGCCTTTTCTGTTTTTAAGTGAGCTCTTTTACAGAGTCAACAATCACGCAGCACGTCTGTTTGAGTTAGCTGTCAATGCGCGTCTCTCATCCAACGTAGCTGTTTGTCTACACCAATGACAAATATACTAGTCACACAAAATGACAAATAGCAAGTCTAAGCTTACCACTCTGTCATCTACATGCAAACATGTCCATTACATTGAATCTAACAAAAATAATAAGCCACGCATATAAACATAATCAACAATATCAGCTGTGTATTTACGGAATCAAACATTTCCCCAGTGACCAGCGAATTACTCTTGCAATGTCATGCTTCTAATATGTCCCCACTACAACAACACTTTTCAATGTCAGGACCTCACTAATATATATGTGCATCGTTTGTGCTCCTGATTTTAAGTAAACGCTTGAGGCAGGCAGGTGGCTCACTTTTAATTAAAAGTCCACTTTATTGTCATCATCAAATGCTCATCAAACGTTCATCACATTCATCAGATGTTCAGGAAGAGGCTAGTGTGTGTTCTTTCCACCTGACAAGCGTCAGTCATTTACAGCAGCTCTATTCATGAATACATTTTCATATAGATGACAGAGAGTTAGAGAGAAAGAGAGACAGAGAATGACAGATAATCTCAGACTGGTAAAAAGAGAGCGAGAAAAAGAGAGAGATGAAGAGAGAGAGGGAAGAGAAGTGAGCGGGAAAGATAGGGACAGAGTAAGGGGGAGGGAAGAGAGAAAGAGACGTAGGTCTCCATTTCAGGCTCTATTGTGTGGGAGTTTGCGGCGGTCATCTGTCAATCTGTCCACTTGCATCTCAAGCTGATGTGAGGCAATCTGTCACACACACGTGCGCACGCACGCACAGGTCATCTACGCCTCCACACACTAATCGCTGCATTTTATCAACCTCAAACATTGATCTGATTTAGAACCAACAAAACATAACACACACATTTCTAGGATTTTGCCTGTGCCTAGCTTTATTCCGTTTATTTTAATTTTAAAAACTCTGTAGTCCTTGACGATGACAAGCATAGCCATAACATGATGCAGCCACCACCATGCTTGAAAACATCCGTTACATGGGCAGGATTTAAACAAACCCAACCTTCATTTACGTTGTGATGCAGTCACAACCACAAGTCTAACAAAACTCAGTTTAGCACGAGATTGATTTTATGACCAAAATGATCCTATTTGACAGTAGAATAAATGTGTCTGACTCAAATCGATGCCACATAGGTTGTTTTCTACAGAAGTTGTTTTTAGGGTCAGTTGCTCTTTAAAGTTATTGTAAACTGACATGACCAGGTCAACTCCACTGTAAAGAAAAATGCAGGTGTCTGCACAACACAACTCCAAATGTAACACATGCGGATGTAAAACTTACTACTCAGCCTGAACTGTCCCTACTTGCTCCAGCAAATAGGTAGCTTTTTGTGTGGAGCCAACTGGTACGATGCTTCAGGAGGGCGGTCACGTGTGCTAGCAAGGCAGAGGTCCCGAGTTTGCGCCAGGTATGGGAGAAATTGGGAGGAAAAGGTCCTCACAAAGCAAGCAGCGTGATGTCCTTTACACAAACATGACAGATAAGAAGCTACACTATACAGTATATAGAAAAGTTACACTATATATAGAAAAGTATGTGGACACCCCTTCAAATGAGCGGATTCGGCTACTTCAGCCACACCTGTTTCTGACAGGTGTATAAAATTGAGCAGACAGCCATGCAATCTCCATAGACAAACATTGGCAGTAGAATGGCCTTACTGAAGAGCGCAGTGACTTTCAAATCGGCACCGTCATAGGATGCCACCTTTCCAACAAGTCATTGGTCAAGTTTCTGTTCTGCTAGAGCTGCCCTGGTCAACTGCAGGTGCTGTATTGTGAAGTGGAAATGTTTAGCAGCACCAATGGCTCCACCGCAAAGTGGCAGGACAGAAACTAACAGAACGGGACAGCAGAGTGCTGAAGCGCGTAGCATGTGAAAATCATCTGTCCTCGGTTAAAACACTCACTACAGAGTTCCAAACTGCCTTTGGAAGTAACTTCAATACATTATATGTTCGTATGGAGCTTTATGAAATGGGATTCCATGGCCGATCAGCCGCACACAAGCCTAAAATCACCATGTGCCATGCCAAGCGTGGCTGGAGTGGTGTAAAGCTCGCCGCCATTGGACTCTGGAGCAGTGGAAACGTTCTCTGGAGTGATGAACCATGCTTCAACATCTGGCAGTCCGATGGACCAATCTGGGTTTAGCGGATGCCAGGAGAACACTACCTGCCAACTGTAAAGTTTGGTAGAGGAGGAGTATTGGTCTGCGGCTGTTTTTTATGGTTCGGGATAGGCCCCTTAGTTCCAGTGAAGGGAAATCTTAATGCTACAGCATACAATGACATTGTATATGATTCTGTGCTTTGTGGCAACAGTTTGGAGAAGGCCCTCGTGCACAAAGCGAGGTCCATACAGAAATGGTTTTGTCGAGATCGGTGTGGCCTGCACAGAGCCCTGACCGCAACACCATCGAACACCTTTGGGATGAATTGGAACGCAGACTGCGAGCCAGGCCTAATCGCCCAACATCAGCGCCCGACCTAACTAATGCTCACGTGACTGAAAGGAAGCAAGTCCTCGCAGCAATGTTCCAACACCTAGTGGAAAGCTTTCCCAGAAGAGTGGAGGCTGTTCTACATTTACATTACATTTAAGTCATTTAGCAGACACTCTTATCCAGAGCGACTTACAAATTGGTGCATTCACCTTATGACATCCAGTAGAACAGTCACTTTACAATAGTGCATCTAAATCTTAAGGGGGGTGAGAAGGATTAGCAGCTGAGGGGGGACCAACTCCATATTAATGTCCATGATTTCGACGAGCAGGTGTCCACATACTTTAATAAAACTGAAAGCATACCTTGACTTGGAAAAGTTCCAATGTTAGATAGCCTTAGCCAACTAGCTAACATAAATAGCATTCCTCTCTGTTTGAGTCAGGTTGTTGATTAAGCTAAATTAGCTAAATCAAACACCTTTGGGATTACAGGCAACATCCGTACTGAGCTAAAGGGTAGAGCTGCCGCTTTCAAGGAGCGGGACTTTAAAACGGAAGCTTATATATGCCCTCCAACGAACCATCAAACAGGCAAAGCTTCAATACAGGACTAAGATCGAATCTTACTGCACCGGCTCCGACGCTTGTCGGATGTGGCAGGGCTTGCAAACTAAAAAATGTATTAAGTTATAAGACCTTTATGATTCATTTTGTCAGTGAATGTGAGGTTTTTAGATTACATAACACTTGAGGAAACATTACTTATTACGTATTTTCTATGTTTTGTTCACCAACAGTCTAACCACAAAGCTGGCAATTCTTTACCCTCTCTTTCTGGCTGCCCTCCCCCTTCCCTTCAAAGTTCAAGTTTGTTTATTTGTCATATACACATGATTTGCATGGAGTACACAGTGCAATTAAATGCTTACTTGCAGGTTAACCTCTTGACAATGCAGCAACAAAAAGAAAGGTATGTAGCTAAATAAATAAAAACAGTAATATAAAAGCTTAATTCAGTAATTTCACCAATTTAATAATGAGCAGTTCATTTATTTACATATATATATTTTTTAATACAAATTGTTACATAGTCTATATGGAAATAACAAACATGAACCAAGTATGGAATAGCTTAGAAGACTGTCAGTTCTACCACCTCAACATTGCTAATTTTAAATAGGGTTAAATATAATGTTGTTAAGTTCAGCTTTAGTCCACAGGGGGGCACTGTGTCACTTGGCTGTGCTTCAGTCAGAAAAACATTCTCTTATCTCTAAAGTCCCGTTTGTCGTAACGATGAGACCAAGGCGCAGCGTGATTTGAATACATTCTTCTTTATTTACGAAGAACACTAAAACAAAATGACCGTGCCGCTAATAATAACGAGTGCTGACATGCAACTACACAGAAAATAACCCACAAAACCAAAATGGAAAATGGCAACCTAAATAGGATCCCCAATCAGAGACAACGATAAACAGCTGTCTCTGATTGGGAACCAATTCAGGCCACCATAGACCTACATTTACCTAGACAATACCAAAACCCCATAGATATACAAAAAACCTGAGACAAGACAAACACACATACCACCCTCGTCACACCCTGACCTAACCAAAATAATAAAGAAAACAAAGATAACTAAGGTCAGGGCGTGACACCCATTTAGTCAACTGGTCGATTGTTTAGTCGATAGGCTGTTGGTCGACTGAGATTTCTTTAGTCGAGCAGTAGCCTCCCCCCAAAAATATATTTATATTGTGGTGTACAAGACACAGTCTGATTCGCGTTGAGTGGACTGATCAATTCTGTAGGCCGTAGGGATGGCACAGTCCATCAGTATAAGACGTGATACTGAACTTGGTGGTATTACATAAACAATAGTGCAAAACTAAACTAATACAAATTATATTATTTAATAACAAATGCACTTTCTCCCTCGTTGGATAGTGGCTGCTGTCCACGGTTCTAAAACACATCAGTGCGCTGTTGAATTGGCACCTTTTCCTTGACCATGTTGATATGTGCACATTAGGAATGTTAACCAGCTGTTGAGAGCAATGCCGCGGAGGCACTAGCAGAATGAGGAGATGAGAAAACAGCTCTTGCCTTATTGTCTAAGAAAAGTGAGGAGAAAGGAAACCCAAACTTAATTAGGTCTATAATCAATAGCCTAACTGTTAAATGGCTTTATAAATCATCAGTATATTTACAGAAATAAGACAGATCCTGCCTCTGTTGCCAGTTTGTAGTTGTATTTGCATTTATTATGGATCCCCAATTGTGACCCAATTCAGGAAACTAGGCGTATGTCGCAAGAGCCGTTTGAACGTAAAAAAATGTTTTTTTTAACAAAATGCGTTTCTTTTGGCAGAAATGCCTTCTCGACCATGTGAACCTTCATGTTTCTTAATAACAAATGTGTATGCCATCTGTAAATATGAATACAATTGTTAATTAAGCCACAGAGAAGACAGCAACCTCCCCACTAGCCATGATTGGCTGAGATGAGTGGGCTGGACATGCCGAGAGAGGAGTTCGGATTGGTCTGCCATTTTGAAGGCATCTGTCTATTTGAGCTCGTCAGTCTGTTGGTAATCCTATCGAATGTGGCTTTAAAAAAAATGTATTGTGTAGTGGAGCTGCATAATTGTTGCTCTCCATTTTCTGGAGGATCAAGTTTTGAAATCAGTGGAATTAGAGTATGATAGCTAAAGTCTCTGAATTACATCTTCAAACTAAGGGCAACTGTGGTATGGCATTCCTGACAGGGAGATACGTCCATGATGCATGTTGATGTATGCAGGTGAGATAGTCTAGCGTTAGCTAGCTACTGTACATTTTTATATATTACACATTTCACATTTTGACAGAAAGTGGTTTCATTTCAAGCTAAAGTGCACTCTTAGCTAGCTAGCTAACGTTAGCTGGCTGGCTCCCTAGCTGATATGATTTATTTCCCAGAGCCGTTTGCTTTTCTAGTTAGAGTCTAATGTTAACTAGCTAACATTGGACCTGGTTGGTTATCTCCCAGCAGTGTGGCATAATTGCCACTTTGTTCATTGTTGTTTAACTAGCTAATGTTAGCTGGCTGTGTACAACAGCCGTTGAATATGGCCGCTGTCAGTAAATGTCTGCAAAACAATTTACCCTCAGGCCCCTACTCTACTACCACATATCCTCAACACAAAATCCATGTGTGTGTATAGCGCGTATGTTATCGTGTGTTTTGTATGCATGTTTTCTAAATCTAATTTTACTTCTTGCATGATTTACGTAATGTGGAATAGAGTTCCATGTAGTCATGGCTATATGTATTACTGTGTGCCTCCATAGTCTGTTCTGGACTTGGAGACTGTGAAGAGGCCTCTGGTGGCATGTCTTGCGGGGTATGCATGGGTGTCCGAGCTGTATGCCAGTAGTTCAAACAGCCAGCTTGGTGCAATGAACATGTGATGAAGACATATATTTTCAATGTTAGCTCTCTGTGTACATCCAAGGGCCAGCCGTGCTGCCCTGTTCTGAGCCAATTGCAATATTCCTAAATCCCTCTTTGTGGCACCTAACCATAAGACAGAACAGTAGCCCAGGTGCGACAAACCTAGGGCCTGTAGGACCTGCCTTGTTGATCGTGCTGTTAAGAATGCAGAACAGCTCTTTATTATGGACAGACTTCTCCCCATCCTAGCTACTGTTGTATCAATTTTTTGGACAACGACAGTTTCAATCCAGGGTTACTCCAAGCAGTTTAGTCTCCTCAACTTGCTCAATTACCTGTCACGATCGTCATAGTGAGGAGACCAAAGCACAGCTTTTTAATGAAAGATGAAAAAACACGAAGTACACCAAACAAACAAAATAACAAGACGAACATGACCGCTATCAAAACTGAGTGCAAACATGCAACATCACATAGACAATAACCCACGAAATATCCAAAGAAGATGGCTGCCTAAATATGGTTCCCAAATCAGAGACAACGATAAACAGCTGCCTCTAATTGAGAACCAATCTAGGCAACCATAGACATACATAAACACCTAGATGGCGAACAACCCCATAAACCTACAAAACCCCTAGACAGTCCAAAAACACAAACATCACCCATGTCACACCCTGACCTAACCAAAATATATAAAGAAAACAAAGAATACTCAGGTCAGGGCGTGACAGTACCCCCCCCACAAAGGTGCAGACTCCGGCCGCAAAACCTAATCTAAAGGGGAGGGTCCTGGTCGGCCTCTTTCACGGCAGCGGCTCGGGTGCGGGACATGGACCCCGCTCTACCTCAGTCTTGGCCCACTTAGGTGGCGCCTCAGGAGCGGGCACCCTCGCAGCAGGCCCTGGACTGAAGATCATCGTAGAGAGCACCACTGGACAGGAGGGAGACTCTGGCGGCTCCAGACAGGAGGGTGACTCCGGCATCGCCGGCGTGACAGGTGGCTCTGGCAACTCCTGGCTGGGTGACGGCTCTGGCAGGTCCTGGCTGGGTGATGGCTCTGGCAGGTCCTGGCTGGCTGACGGCTCTGGTAGCTCCTGGCTGGCTGACGGCTCTGGCAGGTCCTGGCTGACAGACAGCTCTGCCAACTCTTGGCTGGCTGACGGCTCTGGCGGCTCCTGGCTGGGTGACGGCTCTGGCAGGTCCTGGCTGGCTGACGGCTCTGGCAGCTCCTGGCAGACTGACGGCTCTGGCGGCTCCTGGCAGGCTGACGGCTCTGGCGGTTCCTGGCTGGCTGCCGGCTCTGGCGGGTCCTGGCTGGCTGATGGCTCTGGCGGGTCCTGGCTGACAGACAGCTCTGCCAACTCTTGGCTGGCTGACGGCTCTGGCGGCTCTTGGCTGGCTGACGGCTCTGGCGGCTCCTGGCAGGCTGATGGCTCTGGCGGGTCCTGGCTGGTCCCTCTCTCTCCGGTAAGCCCGGGAAGTTGGCGCAGGTCTCCTACCTGGCTTCACCACACTCCCCGTGTGCCCCTTCCCAAGAAGTTTTGTGGCTGCCTCTCGGGCTTCCAGCTTTCGCTGTCTCCAGCTCTGCTTTGGGGCGGCGATATTCCCCTGGCTGTGCCCAGGGTCCTTCGCCGTCCAGAATCTCCTCCCAAGTCCATGAGTCCTACGTTCTTTGCCGCTCCTGCTGCTGGCCGTTACCACGCTGCTTGGTCCATTGTTGGTGGGTTATTCTGTCACAATCGTTGTAGTGAGGAGACCAAAGCGCAGCGTGAAATGAATACATATTTTTAATGAAAGATGAAAAAACACGAAGTACACTAAACAAACAAACAAAATAACAAGACGAACATGACCGCTATCAAAACTGAGTTCAAACATGCAACATCGAGGGGGCGCTAGAGTGCGTGCTATGGAGTAGACGTGCTTTGCTAGAGCTCCGCTCCATTTTGAAACAAATTAGTATATATCTTAACCTCTCACGACTTCAAACAAATATGACAAAGGGAAAAGGCGCAAAAAAAGATCATTTGAATGAGATAGACAACGAACCAATTTCAACGTCGCCAACCCACGAGGAGTTAGCTGAAGAGGCTAGCTTCCAAGAGATCCCCACAGAGCCTACGCAAAGTGACATACTGGCTGCCATAAATTCGCTAAGCAAGAAGGTGGACACAAGGCTGGCTGATATCTCAAAGAGTATTGGGACTTTGGCCGAAACTGTGAAGGCAACTCAGAGAAGGGTCCATGAGGTTGAGCAAACGACAGTCGATCACGAGGCCAGGCTACAGGACATAGAGAAACAGTGCGCAATGTTCAAAAATGACAACAAAACCCTGAAAGCCCGACTGGAAATGCTCGAGTTGCATTCAAGACGCCAGAACATTCGAATATGTGGGATCCAGGAGGACACTGAGAAAGGGACACCCACTGAATTTGTCTCAGAGCTGATAGAGGCATTGCTGGGGAGTAAACACTTCAAAACGGCCATCCTGATCGTCCACGCACACAGATCTCAGGCAACGAAGCCGGCCAAGGGCTGGCCACCAAGGCCATTCATTGTACGGCTGCACTATCCCCAGACCAGGGATCTCATCCTCAAGCTGGCTAGTCAAAAGTTCCCCCTTAACTTCAATGGAGGCAGGGTGGCTTTCTACCCAGATCTTACCTTGGAGGTGAGGAACCAATGGAAAGTGTATGATGAGGTACGCAACAAATGCAGGGCGGCCAACATCCGATATGGATTCCTCTTCCCAGCCCGGTTTAAGGTGACAGTCGAAGGATCAACACGTACGTTTGACAACCCAAAAGAGGCCAAACTGTTCTTGACAAGCAAGTTCCCTGGCTGAGGATACAGAACGGCTGTGTCAGCCGGCTAAATGACCAAATAAAGGCCAGGAATGTGTTTGGATTTCCGGCCAATGTCTTTTCGATTAGAAGATCAGAAATTGGGACTTATATGATAGGTGAGATGTTGTGGCTAATATAGCATTGTTTAGCACATCATGTTTTAGCGCCACTCACCCCCTAACGGGAGAGTTAAGTGTTAAGTGTTATTTAATATTAGCGTATATGCGGAGCATCTATAGACGACGAGTTAGTTCAAGCTGTATGTCTAGACACCCTAAGGTTTGTGTGTTAGCCAAGGAGTGCTTCGTTTTGGGGAAGTCACTCAGTAAAGGGACGGGAGGGGGGATGGGGTATGTGTTTTATGTTCACGTTTATTATTAGTACAGGTGGAATGACAAGCTCCCGCACGGCGGGACGTTTTTCTTCTGAGTTTTGTATGACAGCAACAATTTGCTCTAAAATAAGAAATGCCACATAGTAACAGAGCACAGAGTAGACAAGGTGGAATAAAGATAGTCAGCTGGAACTGTAATGGCTTAGGGCATGTGGTGAAACAAGGTTTTTTCTCATCTTAAATCACTGGGTGCTGAAATAGTGTTTCTTCAAGAAACTCATATTAAACGCTCCGTTCAGGCCAAGCTACGAGTCGGCTGGATCGGTCAGATATACCAGTCTAACGTTGATGCAAAAGCGAGAAGGGTAGCAATCCTGATAATGAAAAACATTCCTTTTGTTTATTCATCCTCGATTTCAGATCCTAATGGTCGGTATATTTTTGTGGCTGGTACACTGAATTCGAAACCAGTAACCTTAGTCAATTTATATGGACCCAACTTCGATGATCCATTATCTTTTCTTAGGGTATTTAAGGACATACCAAATATCTCAGATACAAGTGTTATTGTTGGAGGGGACTTTAACTGTAGATCCTCTTTTAGATAAACAGTTATCAAGGTCACTTCAACAATCAAATGCCAGTGTCTGTCTAAATACATTGATGACAAACCTTAACATTGTTGATATTTGGAGACTGACGCACCCAACAGACAGGGATTATTCTTTCTTTTCATCAGTTCATAAATCATATTCCACAATTGACTAATTTCAGCAGCTGAGTCGGTTACCTATCACCCTATTCTAATTACGGACCACTCTCCTGTGTCCATGGTGCTGAAACTCGACAATATGTCGACAGGTTGGCGACCGTGGCGCTTAGACGCATACCTGCTGAAAGATGAGGCTTTGTGTCAGTATTTGAAGGAGCACATTGCCTTTTTCCTCGGAACTAACGACACGGGGGATGTTGACGACTCCACTCTTTGGGAATCTCTAAAGGCTGTGATTAGAGGTTACATTATTTCTTACACATCAGAGAGGAAGAAACGCGCCAATACTCGGCTGAGAGAAATTGAAAGAGAGTTAGGGGACGAGGAAAACGTTTTTAGGACGAATTCCTCGTATACAGTCCTTGAGAAGATCACAAAGTTAAAATATGAATTCAATACCATCCTTTCGAAACGGGTGGGCTCTTTACTTGCTATAACGCAACAAAGTTATTTTGAACTGGGTGACAAACCACAAATTATTAGCAAGACAGCTAAGGCAGGTACAGGCATCTAGAGCTTTTCACAAAATAAAATACAAGAAGGGTAAAATAGTAACAGATCCGCAGGATATTAATAAATGCTTTGCGCAGTTTTACTCAGAGCTATAGCAATCAAAATGCGATGCTACTGATCCACAAACTATGGAACGCTTTCTCGCTGAATGTGAACTTCCTAAACTAGACAGGGGGGCAGCTTCTGCACTCGATGCAGGGATAACTTTAGAGGAAATTAACACAGCGATAGCACAATTTCCAAACAGCAAGGCCCCTGGGCCCGATGGATATGTAATAGAATTCTATAAGAAGTACTGTGCCAGTCTATCTCCACTTATGTTGCGAATGTTTAAACACTCCAAAGAAAATGCCAAACTCCCGCAAACACTGTATGACATTTCCTTAACATATCCACTGTATACATTGACAGCCTGATTTGCCTGAATCATGCTTTCCACCCCGCATTGGATGATGTGGTGTTTTCACAGTGGAGGGAGAAGGGGCTCACAACAATTGGTAATCTATACATAGATGGTCAGTTAGCTTCATTTCAACAATTACAGGGAAAGTTCAACATGCCAACAACACATTTTTTCAGATCCCTCCAAATCAGGAATTTCGTAAGGACACATATCCCACAGTATGGCATGAAACCAAATAGTCCTACATTAGATAGCTTGATCCTTGTCAAACCCCATTCAAAAGGGTCAGTCTCTAGACCAGGGGTGTCAAACATACGGCCCGCGGGCCGGAACCGGCCCCCAAGGAGGTTCGATCAGGCCCGCAGGATAATTTGAAAGTGGAAAAAAATGCATAAAAGACATGGAATTAATATATTTTTTTTTAAAGACAAGCCGCATCACTGAGACAGACTGAAAACAGCAGACGGTATCAATGCGCCATCTGCTGCTTGTTACGACGTTGTTAAGATTGTTAATGTCTCTACCTCTCCACTACACCCTCATTAGCCAAAATGTCGTTATCCAAACGGAGAAAAGTAGATAAGGAGTGTAGAATTTTCAAAGAAAAATGGACCACGTCCTATTTATTTACAGAGATGCACGGAAAACCTTTGTGCTTGGTGTGTTTGCAACAAGTTTCGGTATTGAAGGAATATAATATTCGACGCCACTACGAGACTCATCACAGCGAAAAATATGACGGCTTGCAAGGACAACTGAGAAGAGATAAGATTAACGAATTGCTGGCGGGTCTGAGGAAACGGCAGTCAACTTTCATCCAGAGCCGAGAAGTCAGTGAAGCAGCGGTAAAAGCCAGCTACCTAATTGCTAGCGAAATAGCATTAGCATCGAAGCCGTATTCCGACGGTGACTTTGTTAAACGATGCATGATGAAGGCGGCTGAACTTGTATGTCCCGAGAAGCGACAAGCTTTTGCCAATATTAGCATGACGAGGAATACTATAGCAGAGAGGATTTCGGAACTATCGGCAGATTTAGACAGTCAATTGAAACAGAGAGTCAAGTCATTTATTGCATTTTCCGTGGCAATTGACGAGAGCACTGACATCACAGACGTGGCCCAACTGGCCATATTTATTCGAGGAGTTGATGAGACATTGACTGTTACTGAAGAGTTTCTTGAGTTGGTGCCAATGATGGACACCACAACAGCCGAGGACATTTTCGGCTCTGTCCTTGCTGCATTGGACAGAGTTGGAGTGGACTGGTCCCGCGCTGTCAGCCTGGCTACAGACGGCGCGCCATCCATGGTCGGAAAGAAAGCAGGTGTCGCGACAAAGTTCAAAGACAAAGTACAAGCCCTTAATGGAGGAGATCGTTTCTGGACATTTCACTGTATTTTGCACCAGGAGGCATTGTGTTGCAAGTCGCTGAAAATGGACCACGTCATGGAGGTGGTTGTTCGCACTGTAAATTTCATCCGGTCCAGAGGTCTGAACCATCGTCAGTTTGACAAACTTCTCAGCGACAGCAACATTACCCACAGCCTGCCATACCACACTGAAGTGAGATGGTTAAGCCGAGGCGCTGTGCTGAGGCATTTCTTTGATCTACGAGAGGAAATCGGACAGTTCATGGAGAAAAAGGAAAACCGGTGTTGGAATTACAATCTCAGGAATGGCTACGGGACCTTGCATTCTTGGTTGATATTACTGAACACTTGAACAATCTGAACAAAATGTTGCAAGGCCGCAAAAAGTTGTCACACAGTTTTCTGACAACATACATGCATTTAAGTTGAAGCTGACTTTGTGGGAGATGCAACTGGCAAATGGCAACCCTGCTCATTTCCCCTGTCTGAGAGATGTGTGTGTGACCAGACCTGATGCGGACATGAAACGGTACAAAGACAAAATTGCAGGACTACTGCGGGAGTTTGAGAAACGTTTTCAGGTATTTGGTGAACTTGAGACAGAATTTTCAGTTTTTCGCTCACCTTTCACAGTTAAAGCTTCTGATCTGCCGGTCGAAATTCAGCTAGAGATAATTGATTTGCAGTGTGATGCAGATTTGAAGGGCAAATTTGCCTCTGTAGGTCTGGACAGATTTTATCAGTATCTACTACCAGGGTACCCCAAATTAACAGCCCTGGCTGCTAAAATTTTGTGCATGTTTGGGACAACCTACCTTTGTGAACAAATTTTCTCAGTGATGAATATCAATAAAACAAAAATGTGTTCAAGGCTCACAAACAAGCACTTAAATGACATTCTGAAAGTGACAGCTAGTCAGGACATGACACCTGGTGTTGATGCACTTGTACAGGCCAAAAGATGCCAAGTTTCAGGTACAAATACAAGTCCAGACTAGACTAACACCCTTAAAATGCTGCCTTAGATACTGTTTGCATTGAAAGAATACAGCTCTGTGAAGATGAATCCTTACTGTGGTGATTTAAAAAATGTGCACTTTAATGTTAGTCAGCAGCTTCAAAACAAAAGTTGTGTGATGGAATTCTACTGTTCATACAACTCCATAAATTTTCAGTATGTATTGTATGTGTATGTATGTTTCATGTATGAAGTTTACAGATTTACAGGACAGGCGAACACTTTCTTCATTACACATTTAAAATCACTCTCCTTAGTTTGTAAGGTGTACGCAGGGATTACATTTAGATTTTATATGCGTATGTGTAAGTGGTTTAAAAATTCCTTTCTTTAAAAGTCTCATTTAATCTTAAAGTGCATTACTATATTTTTCAGTACCAATTAAAGTTTTGTGCCTTTGTACAATCAGTGGGATCAGTTGCAATGCATATTTGTGAATGATAAAAGTAAATTGCACATTTGTCTAAGGAAATATGAGGTGTTTCATGAAATGTTTTGTAAAAGGATAGTTCATTAAATTTCAATATTTTCCTAATGTTCTTGTGCTTCTTTACACCAAAACAAAGGAAAGACATGATATTTTGGTTATTTATAGCAGAGTATGGTATAATTTTAATGGTCCGGCCCACTTGACATCTCCCTAGGCCGTATGTGGCCCACGATGCGAAATGAGTTTGACACCCCTGCTCTAGACTGTATGATGTGCTACAGGCCCACATAGAGGTATCCACAGACACCATTAAAAGGGCTTGGGAACAAGAACTTGGGTCAGAAATCTCAGATGAGGACTGGGTAGAAGCTCTCAGGAATATAAACCACAGTTCAGTGAATGCCAGACACAACCTTGTACAGTTTAAGGTGATACACAGGTTACATTACTCAAAAGTGAAACTGCATAAAATATTCCCGGACACCTCACCACTGTGTGTGAGGTGCAAGCAGGATGAGGGGACGTTGACCCACTTATTCTGGACATGTCCCAAGTTACATGTTTACTGGGCTCTCGTTTTTGATTACTTACCTAGAGCCTTTGATAGAGTTCTAGCCCCACACCCATTGACCACTCTGTTTGGTACAGTTGATGGGAATAACCACGAAGGGAAAGCTCTCTCTCTTTGTACTCTATTAGCCAAAAGGCTCAATTTTGCAATTTTGGAAATTGGAGAGTGTACCTACCTTTGAAATGTGGTTACGGGATTTAGGGAATGTAATACATATGGAAAAGATTCGATACAATACCTCCAATAGAAGTTCAATGTTTTACAAAATACGGCAGCCGATACTGGATAAATGGTCTAGTCCCACTTCATAACTGGGTTGACGATCTGCTGCTACTCTGTGTTGTACTCCACTCAATATTTATTTTTGGCTTAACTACACTGCTTGTAATGCCTTTATGCTGTCTTATTATACATGCACCACCTAATAGGATTTAGTTTTATTTTGTGTATGTGTGAGTTAAGTTTTGTTTTGTCCTCTAAATTGGCCATCCCATTCAACAGTACAATGAATGTCATTGTTAGTATTACTGTCTTTTTTATTTGATTTTTTATTGTAAAATAATAAACATATTATAAAATTTAAAAAACACGCAACATCACATAGACAATGACCCACGAAATACCCAAAGAAGATGGCTGCCTAAATATGGTTCCCAATCAGAGACAACGATAAACAGCTGCCTCTAATTGAGAACCAATCTAAGCAACCATAGACATACATAAACACCTAGATGGTAAACAACCCCATAAACCTAGACAGTACAAAAACACATACATCACCCATGTCACACACTGACCTAACCAAAATATATAAAGAAAACAAAAAATACTCAGGTCAGGGCATGACATTACCGCATTATTCATTACAAGTTTTAGTTGAGGTTTAGGATTTAGTGAATGATCTGTCCCAAATACAATGCTTTTAGCTTTTGAAATATTTAGGACTAACTTATTCCTTGCCACCCATTCTGAAACTAACTGCAGCTGTTTGTTAAGTGTTGCAGTCATTTCAGTCTGTCACGCCCTGGCCATAGAGAGGCTTTTATTCTCTATTTTGGTTAGGCCAGGGTGTGACTTGGGTGGGCATTCTAGTTTCTTTATTCCTATGTTTTCTGTTTCTATGTTTTGGCCAGGTATGGTTCTCAATCAGGGACAGCTGTCTATGGTTGTCTCTGATTGGGAATCATACTTAAGTAGCCTGTTTTTTTCACCTTAGTGGGTAGTTGACTTTTTTGGTGGCCTGTATAGCCCTAGTAAGCGTCATGGTCGTCGTGGTGGTTATTTCTGTTGGCAACATTCTTAATAAAAAGAAATGTACGCTCACCACAATATAGCAGAGGGTGTAAAGGTATGACACATGTTTTCCAGCAACAGACTATGATCGATAATGTCAAAATCCGCCCTGAACAAAATAATCACCCACATCTTTTTATCATCAATTCCTCTCAGCCAATCATCTGTCATGTGTGTGCTGTGCTTGTAGAATGTCCTTCTCTATAAGTGTGCTGAAAGTCTGTTGTCAATTAGTTTACTGTAAAATAGCATTATATCTGGTCAAAAAAATGTTTTCCAAACGTTTACAAAGGGTTGGTTACAGGCTGATTGGTCGGCTATTTGAGCCAGTAAAGGGGGCTTTACGTATCCTTAGGTAGGGGAATAACTTTGGCTTCCCTCCAGGCCAGAGGGCACACACTTTCTAGTAGGCTTAAATTGAAGATATGGCAAACAGGAGTGACAATATCATCCTCTATTATCCTCAGTAATTTTACATCCAAGTCATCAGACTCCGGTGGCTTGTCATTGTTGATAGACAACAATCATTTTTTTCACCTTTCCCAAACTTACTTTACGGAATTCAAAATTACAATGCTTATCTTTCATAATTTGGTCAGACATACTTGGAGGTGTAGTGTCAGCGTTTTTTGCAGGCATATCATGCCTAAGTTAGCTTATCTTGCCAAAGAAAGTTGACAATATCAGTAGGTTTGGTGATGAATGAGCCATCTGATTCAATGAACGATGGACAGGAGATTTCCTTTTTGCCCAAAATTAAATTTAAGGTGCTCCATTTGTCAAAGGCAGGGCTGCAAAATATTTTGCTTGTCCATTCCCAGCGTTCCTCTCCAGGGTGCTGTTGGAAAGATGCATTTCTGCAGTGCTCCACCAACATTCAGTCCCAAAAAAATATCTAACATACATCATGTAACAGATATAGGATATGGTAGAAAGAGTATGTGGCCTTTTCTGAAGCCTACAGGCTGGAGATAAAATGTATGACAATGTAATGAGATGGACACTTTTTACATCATGCAGGTTTCAAATAGCCCAACCCAAATGCCACTCAATCAAATAAAAAAGGAGCTGTCATGTTAGAAAAGCAACATATCCTTCAAACAGGACAGGTCAAAGTAAGATGGACAATCACAACTGCTATCCAGGAGTTTCAACCCATTGTCATGATCAGTGGTTTCAACCCTTGCGATAAAGATTGCAGTCAAAATGCAGTATAACTGCAGTACACTGCAGTATAACTCCAGTTAGGGTGCTATATAACTGCAGTATCCTGAAAATACTTCATCCAAAATAACATTGTTTTTTTCACAGGAGTAATTTATCAGTGTAACTGCAGTTAAAGTGCAATACAACTACAGTACACTGCAGTTATTCCGCAATTACTGCATCCAAATAAAGGCCTGTCCGGAACTGCACCAAAAAAATACATCTGAAAGGTGCTGACATCGGTCAACTGCAGTTACTGCACCTTTACTGCATCTTTTTTCTTAAGGAAAGTTTGTATCCTACCATTTTTTCACAAGCTGATCATATAGAGCGAAAAAGTTAATACTTTTGGATTTCCCACTGTGTAAACACATACTCTCGCAATAGCTCCTGATAAAGTTGGGTAACTGATATTCAGAGCATAAATAGCCAAATTGATTAGTCACAGGAATCAGGACTAATAAAGACAATGCAATGGCCTGTTTTACAAATGGTGGGCCTACCACATACTGTACAGGGGCATTCATAAAATCCCATTGCAGGCGGACATGGTAGGCTACACCCTAGTAAGCACGAGCCAATGTCTTTTGGACGTGTTTTTTGGTCCTGTCCTGGCGTAGTTTTTTGGTGTTTTACAAACGGTAGGCCTACCACATAGATGGGCTTTCATAAAATTCAATTTAAGGCAACACTGTAGGCTACACCTCAGTAAGCAAGGACCGACGCCAAAGCCTTTTAGACGTATTTTTTTGGTGCAGATCCGGACTTGATTTCCACATCCACGGACATTGGTTTTTGGTCCGATCCGGACTGGACCAGCCTTAATCTGGTAAAAACATTTGGTAAAAACATAAATGTCTATATATGACTTCTTTCCAACTTTTATTCAGAACACAAAATGACCCTGATTTCAACATCCAGAAAATACGTATTTTTCAACGTCCGGAAAATATGCATGTTCAGTGTCCTGGAAAATATATATTTTAAACATACGGAAAATACCTTTTCACCTTCCATTCAGAACCTAAATTGAACCGAACTTAAATGTCTGGAAAATACGTATTTTAGACTTCTTTCCAATGTAATTTTACTTACTGGGACTATTCTAGTTTTGCTGGGGGGCAGCATTTTTGGTCTCGTCTATGGCAGCAGAACGGCAAAGAGTGACCCTGACTATAGGTCAAGCCCTATTGTGCCCTATTCGGACGGGATCAGTTTTACATCTGTCATTTTTGTCCCGTCCGAACATGCCATTTCAGTAATTTTTTAAATGGCAGGAGTGTAACAATTCCAACCACAATAACCTACTGTTTTTTGGCAAACTCCAAAGTCATCTGATAATACTAGTCCCGTGCGAATCGACATCCTGTTTTAAGAGAAATGTCTGAGTTTGACAGGTGTTGCTCTCTGTTTGCGTATAAAAACAATAACTCATTCGAGAAATTTAACTAAGTGCTGTGAATAAGCTATATATGAACGGCCTACATGTAGCCTATCAACTATCACAGTGAATGCTTTTGTTTACAGTACCAGTGAAGAGTTTGGACACACCTACTCATTCAAGGGGTTTTCTTTATTTTGACTATTTTCTACATTGTAGAGTAATAGTGAAGACATCAAAACTATGAAATAACACATATGGAATCATGCAGTAACCAAAAAGTGTCAAACAAATCATATTTGAGATTCTTCACAGCTTTGCACAATCTTGGCATTCTCTCAACCAGCTTCATGGGGTAGTCACCTGGAATGCATTTCAATTAACAGATGTACCTTGTTAAAAGTTCATTTGTGGAATTTCTCTCCTTAATGCGAGCCAATCAGATGTGTTGTGACAAGGTAGGGGTGGTCTACAGAAGATAGCCCTATTTGGTAAAAGACTAAGTCCATATTATGGAAGAACAGCTCAAATAAGCAAAGGGAAATGACAGTCCATCAATACTTTAAGACATGAAGGTCAGTCAATCCGGAAAATGTCAAGAACATTGAAAAGTTTCTTCAAGTGCAGTCGTAAATCAAATTAAATTGTATTTGTCACACGCGCCAAATATAACAGGTTCACCTTACAGTGAAATGCTTACTTACAAGCCCTTAACAAACAATGTAGTTTTAAGAAAATACCTTAAAAAAAAGTAAGAGATAAGAATAACAAATAATTCAAGAGCAGGAGTAAATAACAATAGCAGGGCTATATACAGGGGTACCGGTACAGAGTCAATGTGGGGGCTATATACAGTGGGTACCGGTACAGAGTCAATGTGGAGGCTATATACAGGGGGTACCGGTACAGAGTCAATGTGGGGGCTATATACAGGGGGTACCGGTACAGAGTCAATGTGGAGGCTATATACAGGGGGTACCGGTACAGAGTCAATGTGCGAGGGCACCGGTGTTGAGATAATAGAGGTAATATGGACTATGCATAGATAATAACAACAGAGAGTAGCAACTTGGCGCTCCGGAACCGCTTGCCGTTCAGTAGCAGAGAGAACAGTCTATGACTAGGGTGGCACATGCATCTGCCCATTCACTCTTTCCAATTTGTGCAATGGAGTAGTGGAGACCAGAGTCTATCAAACTTGGGCTGTCTCTTGTGGAGGTCATAAGTGAGCTTTTCAAGAGGAAGAAAGTTAACAAGCAGGTCAATCCAGCTTGCGATGTGTGATTATGGAAAATCATATCAGACTGAAATGTAAGAACAAACAAATAACATCAAAAGATTCGGTGCTGGATTAAAAACATCTGGCTGAAGCCCCGGAAACCAAGTCCTGATGACGCCACTGGGCCCAGCCCACCATGGTATGACTCTTTATATGTCATCCTTCAACACAACATGTAACCCTTTATAAGTCTTAACCTTCGAGTCTCGATTCAAGTCCCATGTAATAATGGGCAAGTCTCAAGTAAAGTCCTAAGTTCCACAGCTCAGGTCGAGTCAAGTCAGAAGTGCGTAATTTTGTGTTTCGAGTCCTCAAGTCAATTGTTAAGTGTTTTATGCCAATTTCATTGAAATTGAAACCGATAGCAATGATTTTTGGATCAGATGATGCCCTGATACAGAGGTGACACCACAGGTCCCAGAGTGGTGGGGCAAATTATTTTCCCTGGGGCCCAGAGCTTTTCCTAATTTGGTAACCTTACCAGGTATAAATCAGGACCCTATTGGGTCTGACAGTGATTCGTTACTAGTTGTAAAATGGTATTTATATTGGCAATGGTGGGAGTGGGACCAGATTCATGGGGTTAAGTGCATTGCTCAAGGGAACACAGACCTTGTCGGCTCGGGGATTCAAACCATTGACCTTTCAGTTACTGGCTGAACGCTCTTAACCACTAGGCTACCTGGTATACAGATATTTTCTAAACAGGTAACATGTTGTTTTTTTTATTCTGGTAAAACATCTGGCTCTAGGGAGGGTGAAAACCCTGTCAAACTGCAGCAACCTAGTACGTGTTAATATTAATTATATTTTAAAACTAGACTTTCCTTTACACAGACACAACCACTGCAATTGGACAATATAACTCACAGGGCTGAGCTTGCATTATGCAGGTTTGCATTGTATAGGCCTATGCAACTGCAATTAAAAAGTAACACACACAGTATATTTATGTAATCGGTATTGTTTGAGTAATTTCAGTAATTTTGGATTGAAAAGGTCAAGGTAGCCCTAGCCAGCCAAAATTGAATATAGCCAAATTACATTTTATCACATTTTCCCCTAACATAAATAAATGTGCTATAAATAGGCTACATAACATTATTAGCATTATTAACATTACCCTGGCCAGAGGGCAAGAGAGGACAGGGCGCATTGGCTGTAGCCTATGCAGCTGTGGGCTACGGTTGTTATCAGTAGCCTAGTTGATCAGACTGAGAAGTTCAATACAGTTTAGGTGTAGGCTGCTGCAACATTTCTGTAAAGAGTTCTTGCTGGTATACTGTATGTCTGGAGTGATGTATTATCAAGTTTGCTAAATAAATACCAGAGGACAGTGGCATGGCGCGCACTTTGCGCTTTGCTAGATGACATGCATTTGCCATGCCAGCACAACCTGTGATTTCCATGAATGAGATTGGTCAAGATACAGAACGCACAGAACCTACAGCGCTGATATAAAAGACAGACAGGCGTACATAGTGCGCTAGTTGACAAAACGAGTCCAAGTTAAGTCACGAGTCATAGATGGTTAAGTCGAGTCGCAAGTGTTTTTTCTTTTTGCCAAGTCAAGTCTCAAGTTGCACAATTTGCATCCAAGACACGTGATTTGAGTCCACATCTCTGTAAAGCATGACATATGGTCATAGATACTTTGTAACACATTTATGTAGTGCTTATGAAGGCATTATGAAGGCTTTATGAAGCCTTTATAAGCTGAACATAATTTAAAGCAGGACCATTATCGTTCTGGTCCCGAAGTCGAGCAGGGAATTTCAAACACAGATTCAATCACAATGACCACAGAGGTTTCCCAATGCCTCAGAAGAGCACTTATTGGTAGATGGTAAAAACAGACATTGCATATCTCTTTGAGCATGTTGTAGTTATTAATTACACATTGGATGGTTATCAATACACCCAGTCACTACAAACATACAGGCGTCCTTCCTAACTCAGTTGCCAGAGAGGAAGGAAACCACTTAGGGATTTCACCATGAGGTTTTAAAACAGTTACATTGTTAAAAATGGCTGTGATAGGAGAAAACTGAGGATCGGTCAACAACGTTGTAGTTACTCCTAAATAACAGAGTGAAAAGAAGGAAGCTTGTACGGAATAGAAAATATGGTGGTGGTGGCTGCATCATGTTATGGGTTTGCTTGTCATCAGCAAGGACTAGGGATATTTTCTAGGATAAAAGAGAAACAGAAAAGTGCATGCAAAATCATAGAGGAAAACCTGGTTCAGTTTGCTTTCCAACAGACACTGGGAGACAAATGTACCTTTCATCAGGGCAATAACCTAATACACAAGGCCACATATACACTGGAGTTGCTTACCAAGGTGACATTGAATGTTCCTAAGTGGCCTAGTTACAGTTTTGACTTAAATTTGCATGAAAATCTATGACAAGACTTGAAAATGGCTGTCTAGCAATGACCAACCACCAATATAACGGAGCTTGAAGAATTGTATAAATAATAATGGGAAAATATTGTACAATCCAGGTGTGCAAAGCTTTTAGACTTACCCCCAAAAGACTCACAGCTGTAATCACTGCCAACGGTGATTCTAACATGTATTGACTCAGAGGTGTGAATACTTATGTAAATAGAATTTAATTTGAATTTATTCATAGCTGAATATGAATGTGTGCTGTATTGATGGCGTGTGTTTGACATTCAATGAAAGCGGCCAGTGCCTATGATGATAAGGTCAATGTATGCAATCTATGCCTCATCTCCTGTGTGTTGTATTAGGTAGGCCTAGCCCCCCTTATGGTTTTGCATATCCGTTTTCTGTATGAGGAAGTTGTACAGTCGTGGCCAAAAGTTTTGCCAAATATTAATTTCCACAAAGTTTGCTGCTTCAGTGTCTTCAGATATTTTTGTAGAATGTTACTATGGAATACTGAAGTATTATTACAAGCATTTCATAAGTGTCAAAGGCTTTATTTGACAATTACACGAAGTGGATGCAAAGAGTCAATATTTGCAGTGTTGACCTTTCTTTTTCAAGACCTCTGCAATCTGCCCTGGCATGCTGTCAATTTACTTCTGGGCCACATCCTGACTGATGTCAGCCCATTCTTGCATAATCAATGCTTGGAGTTTGTCAGAATTTGTGGGTTTTTGTTTGTCCACCCGCCACTTGATGATTGAACACAAGTCCTCAATGGGATTAAGGTCTGGGGAGTTTCCAAAATATCGATGTTTTGTTCCCCGAGCCACTTAGTTATCACTTTTGCCTTATGGCAAGGTGCTCCATCATGCTGGAAAAGGCATTGTTCATCACCAAGCTGTTCCTGGATGGTTGGGAGAAGTTGCTCTCGGAGGATGTGTTGGAACCATTCTTTATTCATGGCTGTGTTCTTAGGCAAAATTTTGAGTGACCCTTGGCTGAGACACAACCCCACACATGAATGGTCTCAGGATGCTTTACTGTTGGCATGACACAGGACTGATGGTAGCGCTCACCTTGTCTTCTCCGGACAAGGTTTTTTCCGGATGACCAAACAATCGGAAAGGGGATTCATCAGAGAAAATGACTTTACCCCAGTCCTCAGCAGTCCAATCCCTGTACGTTTTACAGAATATCAGTCTGTCCCTGATGTTTTTCCTGGAGAGAAGTGGCTTCTTTGCTGCCCTTCTTGACACCAGGCCATCCTCCAAAAGTCTTTGCCTCACTATGCATGCAGATGCACTCACACCTGCCTGCTGCCATTCCTGAGCAAGCTTTGTACTGGTGGTGCCCCGATCCCGCAGCTGAATCAACTTTAGGAGACGGTCCTGGCGCTGGCTGGACTTTCTTGGTCGCCCTAAAGCCTTCTTCACCACAATTGAACCGCTCTCCTTGAAGTTCTTGATGATCTGATAAACGGAAGATTTAGGTGCAATCTTACTGGCAGCAATATCCTTGCCTGTGAAGCCCTTTTTGTGCAAAGCAATGATGACAGCACGTGTTTTCTTGCTGGTAACCATGGTTGACAGAGGAAGAAGAATGATTCCAAGCACCACCCTTCTTTGAAGCTTTCAGTCTGTTATTCGACCTCTATCAGCATGACAGAGTGATCTCCAGCCTTGTCCTCGTCAACACGGGAGAATCACTGACATGATGTCAGCTGGTCCTTTTGTGGCAGGGCTGAAATGCAGTGGAAATATTTTGGGGTGATTCAGTTAATTTGAATGGCAAAGAGGGACTTTTCAATTAATTGCAATTCATCTGATCACTCTTCATAACATTCTGGAGTATATGCAAATTGCCATCATACAAACTGAGGCAGCAGAATTTGTGAAAATGAATATTTGTGTCATTCTCAAAACTTTTGGCCACGACTGTATATTTATTTTGCCTTGGACACCAGATGTATAGGCAGATGTATAGGGGGTGGGGGATTGAGTGTCTTGGTGGGTCCCCAAATTGGTGATCAATAAAAGTTCATTTTTGGCAGAGGGGAGGGGAGGTAGGGGGATGGAGGAGGTATGCCTTTGGGGCCTCTCCATGGGGGCCCCATACTTTCCCTAGGATGAGACTAGGATAAGAAAATTGTGGTTTGGCCTATAAATTCTCGCTTAAAACACGAACACACATGTGGCCACACATACACACATTGAGTGACATTGACAAAAACACACACGCATGTGTGTTAGAATGTGTACCTGAGGGGCAGATGATCTCTAGTTACCCCTCATACTCATAATGTAGAGGGTATTAGTGTTGGGACTCAGACAGACAGCACTGTCTGTCCTACTGCTGGAACCACAGCTGTCATGGAGGGTGTGTGTGTTGTGTTTGGTGTTGGGGGGGTTGGTGGCATGAGCTGGACGGGTGGTTTGAGGGGAGGTTTGTGTGTGAGTGTGTGTGTACGAAGAGAGGAGGGAGGTGTTTGGTGCTTAGAGACACCTGCGGCCAGGACATCTGTCCCACCCAGAGCCCCCTCACACACACACCCACCCCTCCCTCCACGCTCTCTCCTTGACGTTTCATCATCTCCAAACTCCCGATAGGGATCAAAGAAAGGCCCACTCTGGATAATGAGACTGGTTGATGGTGGTAGGGAAGACTGGGACTGGTATGGTGAGGCAACCACTGACGGACCCAGACAGATATTGCCTTGGGGATGATAGGGAAATGAGAAGGGGGGAGCAGGGGAGGTTGGGGGGAGGAGGGTACAGTCCAGGAGGGTTCCACCCCCCCCCCAGCCATATGACCCTGATGGCGTGTTTTCTCCTCTCCTTTCTCCCCTTCCCTCATTTCTCCTAATTTTCTCCCCCTCTTTTGTTTATGATGCGTGTTTGTCCTTGTTGCACCACTCATTTAGAAGCTGTCTCCCCTGGTTAGGCCTGTCACCTGAGTCCTGTTAACACACAACAGCTGGGGGTTCCTCCCCTTCGCCTCACAGACCCCCATCTCTAGGCCAACCTCTCTGGCCTTTGGGCGACTGATGGGTGAAAGGCAGCTGGCCCCACCGTGGTGGTGACAGGGCATTGAAAATTATTTCCTTTATGACAAAGAAAATGCATAGGACTCTCCAGGTTGATTGGAGTTCTGATACACCACCATGTATTATAATACTGCTTTTTAAGCATTCTTCCTTTGTTCTTTGTTGCGTTGCATTAAATGTATTTTTTATAAAACAATAAAACAAACAATGTTTGCATGTCTGCTAAAGTAGTGTGTCAGTTTGGGCAACTATATGAGGTAATATTGTTTACAAATAAGGTTTCACTTCCATTTTCCAACTCTACCCAGGGATGCATGACAGAAAACATACACTTATTTAAAGCTTCTCAAAACTCATCATCTTTGGTCGAAGCACCTCATAAAAACTCATAGCACGACTCATAACAACGCAATGTAGAAATACTGTAACGTTCGTAATTCAACCTTAAATGACATAAAAATCTCAGACAGCCATGAAAATAGTTAGGGGAGGCCAGCATAGACGTGGAGGGACAGATAGACGAGGTGAGCTGTCAAGGTGCAACATTTCAGGCCTTTTTAAGTGGTCATAAATGGCCATGCCTGGCCCTCCTCAGCAGCCTTTCACAGACAGAAGTGCCAGGGTACAAATTGGAGTAATAAATGAGTGTGTGGCGACCGCACTACTCAATGTGGAGGGTGACTGTGACCTGCAGGGCCTCATATGAGAGCGAGTGAAACCTTGCCTGTGTGTGTTCATATTTGTACATGTATAGGTATGTGTATACAGTGGGGAGAACAAGTATTTGATACACTGCCGATTTTGCAGGTTTTCCTACTTACAAAGCATGTAGAGGTCTGTAATTTTGATCAGAGGTACACTTCAACTGTGAGAGACAGAATCTAAAACAAATATCCAGAAAATCACATTGTATGATTTTTAAGTAATTAATTAGCATTTTATTGCATGACATACATGTAAGTATTTGATCACCTACCAACCAGTAATAATTCCAGCTCTCACAGACCTGTTAGTTTTTATTTAAGAAGCCCACCTGTTCTCCACTCATTACCTGTATTAACTGCACCTGTTTGAACTCGTTACCTGTATAAAAGACACCTGTCCACACACTCAATCAAACAGACTCCAACCTCTCCACAATGGCCAATACCAGAGAGCTGTGTAAGGGATAAAATTGTAGACCTGCACAAGGCTGGGATGGGCTACAGGACAATAGGCAAGCATCTTGGTGAGAAGGCAACAACTGTTGGCGCAATTATTAGAAAATGGAAGAAGTTCAAGTTGACGGTCAATCACCCTTGGTCTGGGGCTCCATGCAAGATCTCACCTCGTGCGGCATCAATGATCATGACGAAGGTGAGGGATCAGCCGAGAACTACACGGCAGGACCTGGTCAATGACCCGAAGAGAGCTGGGACAACAGTCTCAAAGAAAACCATTAGTAACACATTACGCCGTCATGGATTAAAATCCTGCAGCGCACGCAAGGTCCCCCCCCTGCTCAAGCAAGCGCATGTCCAGGCCCGTCTGAAGTTTGCCAATGACCATCTGGATGATCCAGAGGAGGAATGGGAGAAGGTCATGTGGTCTGATGAGACAAAGAGCTTTTTGGTCTAAACTCCACTCGCCGTGTTTGGAGGAAGAAGAAGGATGAGTACAACCCCAAGAACACCATCCCAACCGTGAAGCATGGAGTTGGAAACATCATTCTTTGGGGATGCTTTTCTGCAAAGTGAACAGGACGACTGCGCCGTATTGAGGGGAGGATGGATGGGGCCATGTATCGCGAGATCTTGCCCAACAACCTCCTTCCCTCAGTAAGAGCATTGAAGATGGGTCATTGCTGGGTCTTCCAGCATGACAACGACCCAAAACACACAGCCAGGGCAACTAAGGAGTGGCTCCGTAAGAAGCGTCTCAAGGTCCTGGAGTGGCCTAGCCAGTCTCCAGACCTGAACCCAATAGAAAATCTTTGGAGGGAGCTGAAAGTCCGTATTGCCCAGCGACAGCCCTGAAACCTGAAGGATCAGGAGAAGGATCCCTGCTGCAGTGTGTGCAAACCTGGTCAAGAACTTCAGGAAACGTA
Source organism: Oncorhynchus keta (assembly GCF_023373465.1). Classification (NCBI taxonomy): domain Eukaryota; kingdom Metazoa; phylum Chordata; class Actinopteri; order Salmoniformes; family Salmonidae; genus Oncorhynchus; species Oncorhynchus keta. The sequence continues at coordinate 24,640,788 of NC_068431.1, forward strand.
TGATCTCTGTAATTGCAAACAAAGGTTTCTGTACCAAATATTAAGTTCTGCTTTTCTGATGTATCAAATACTTATGTCATGCAATATAATGCAAATGAATTACTTAAATATCATACAATGTGATTTGCTGGATTTTTGTTTTAGATGACTTCTCTCACAGTTGAAGTGTACCCATGATAAGAATTACAGACCTCTACATGCTTTGTAAGTAGGAAAACCTGCAAAATCGGCAGTGTATCAAATACTTGTTCTCCCCGCTGTATGTGTAGCCTACAGTATATGTGTTGGGAAGGCCAGTAAACTCCTTTGTAACAGTGAGTTGGAGGGAGGGAGGTTAGTTTATGTGGTAGTTGGCTTGGTCTTCACCCTCTCCTCCATGCACCTCCGCCCCCCAAAGGTCTGCCCCATGTCTCAGGCCTACTGGGCCAGTTTGATTGAAACACAAACATATTTCAAGTCAAGAGGGGCGTTATTAAAATACTGGACAGCTGGAATGTTCTGACACCAGTCCGACCCACTACTTCTAACCATCACACTATCACACTCCCCTCTGCCTTTTCAAGCTTTCTTTTCCTCGCTCCCCTTCTCCTTAGCCCTCTTCCCACAAAAGCATCACTGGTCTCTTTCAGCCTTGGGAAGCAGCCTGTGGACACACACACACCTCATTGGGGTGTAAAATCCTTCCAAACCCCCATACCATGGGAAGTGTTCACCTAGTGTCTCGCTTCATGGCCCATTCCCATCTCCTATAACGGTGGTCCTGCTCTGGCTGTGCTCATCCGACCAGGAGCAAGAGGTTAATCCCCCACACACACCTTTCCTGTATGTGTCTTTTTTGGGGGGGGGGGGGGGGGTGCCTGTGTGCATATGTATGTATTTGGGCTACAGTCCCCCAGGCAGCTAGGCTTAGCTGAGCACCATAATTCAAGGAGAGTACGATAGGGAAACATGTCTGCTGCCAGCCAAGAAGCCCTCTCCAACATCTCTGCCGTCACACTGGAGCATTCTGACTGAAGCCAGTTTTGAAGCCATGTTCCAAATGGGCCCTAATAAAAAGTTGTGCACTATAAAGGAAAAAGGGTGCCATTTGGGATGCATACTATGTCTCTGTCTGAGAATGTGAAAACAACACCAACGGAGGGCTAGATGTTACCTAAATAACTAATAGGTCCAAGAAAAGTATCTTAACTTATATAATATATTTTCTTTCCACAATGAATAACAATGAAAACACTTTGTTTCATAACAGCTCCTTATGAGTGACTATGTTATATAAAGGCCAGCAAAGAGTGGAAAATGAATACAATTCCTAACGTGCAGCCTACAGTATATGTGTGTAGAGAAAGCCAGTAAACTCCTTCATAACAGTGAGTTGGAGGGAGGAAGGGGAGGGTCGTTTATACAGGGGCTGGCTTGGCCTCCACCCTCTTTTGCGTGCATCTCCACCCCACCCCAACAGTCATAGTGGGCCAGTTTGATTGAAACACAGCCATACAGTACTTCAAGTCAAGAGGGGCCATATTAAAATACCACTTGATGTTTGCGAGCGGTGTATACACCCCTTCGCCACTGGAATAAAGGTCTGACCCAAAATAACTGAATGGTGAAAACAAAGAGAGGAAGCATGGTGAGAGGGAGGAGGGACAAGAAGAACGAGGGGACTGGGCAGTATTGATGGCAGGGCTGACGGGGGGAGAGTCCTGCCATTCTCCCAAATTCCCCCCACTGACCCTCTCTATTCTGTCTACTGTACGCCAGCCATCTGGAGAAACTGTTATGTCCCCATACTATCACAATGAGATGAGAATGGAAAATTAGAATGGGTAGTTCTGGTTCCACCTCCCCCAACCCCTCTCTTTAAGGTACCGTATCTCAGTACGATAATGAAGATCTCTGAATACTAAGCGAAGTCTGATGAATAATTGAAAATTAGGTTTCAAAAGGTGCTTAAGAGTAAGATTCCCAACTGATCTCTTGAAGAGTGTTTTATGGCTTTATAAAAAAACGACCAACCATCCAACCAACCAACCATCACAGCCTGGGGATAGATATGGTGTAAAATAGGTATAGGGGGGCTAGGGTTCAGCCGGTGTGATGTTTAGTTTGAGAATGCAGCCCGGAGGCATTGTCGTTCCACACAAACAAGGAGTTGATGAGTGGTCAAACATAAAAATATCTCAGCCTTTTCTCTAAAAGCTGTATGACAATAAAATTACCATAAAATGGACAATAACAAAACATAAAAAGCTTAATTGAACAAAGATTGAATTTTGCAGCAGCATTGCCAAAAAACAAAATGGTAGATATATTATCTAGTATCTAGTATCCTGAAGAGAAATATTCTATTTTGCACCTCAAAAGCTTTATTGGTGCCCACCTTAGAATGTGGGACAGCTTGCCAAATCCCATACGCCTCTTTATCCACCTTCCCTCAGGAGCCAATGCGGGGTTAGTTCTGAACATAGTCGAAATGACTCATGCACACACAACAGCAGAGAGACATGACTGAAATGCAGAACTCTGGACTGGGACTGGGCAATGAGCAAGAGCGAGAGAGAGTTGTATTGGGTGCACACATCGGTGATAAAAACCAGGCCCGTTTTCAATCTGTTTATTGGTGCTGATTTCCAGGTCCATGTCCTTTGGACATGTAGGACAGATTTTGTACTTGTCCAAAAGCTCAAATCACTATGATTATGTCTTTGGCTGCTAGACAATAAAATAATGTTGATTTGAAAACCAATAGAACATGAGAAGAATTCTGGTTTCAATGGCCTATTAAGTGTTTATATGGTCATATATTGGCTAGGCTACTTTGAAACAAGGTAAGACATGCTTTATAAAATTACATAAAATGTCCAGGTTTTAAACAATTACGTTTATGATTAAATAGTTTCAAAATACTGACCGCCTCCGCTCAGATTCAAAGTGGGTGATGTGCGGTGCGCAACAGGCACGGACGGCCCTTCACTCTCTGGTCTTGTGACCAGTTGATCTGGGTGAACGTTGCCTCAGTAGGCTATGTCAACAGAATCAAGTCTTTAGGTGCTAATTATCAATTTGTCAAACATGACTGGCGTTTTGCCTATATTTATGAAATTAAAAGTCTCATTTAAGTTTGGCTACATTTTCTGGCGTCTCCCTCATGACAGGATCGGTCTGGACATGAGGCTGTAGACAATATGCATATCACCTACACTTTGACACGTGTTTTTTTAAATTGAGGTACATGGAAAAATATATATATATATTTTTAAGCACTTTTCTCCCCAATTTCGTGACATCTAATTGGTAGTTACGATCTTGTCTCATCGCTGCAACTCCCCAACAGTCTTGCTTGCTCTGAAACATGACCTGCGCTGTTTCTTGACACACTGCTTGACACACTGCTCGACACACTGCTCGCTCAACCAACATCACCAACACCAACATCCAATTCTGATCGGAATAGTCCTTAATTGTTTGATATTGTGATTTGTCAGATTTTATCAAAATTGTAAATTCGGACAGCTTATTAAATCTATATTCTTCTTGTCTGACAATTTTTTTTTACTTGTCTTGGACAAGAGGAGAAAAGTCGGGAGATTTAGAATAGATGCTTACTCAAACACGGCAAGGCCGGAGACAATGCCAGACACCACATTGTTCTAGCATCTACTGGCATGCGCCAACTATTACACTGTTGGTTCCTTCTCACTTTTGTGCTATTGCTGTAATCGAGGTACAAGTCATGTTATCAGCTCTTTATATTGGATAGAGATAGGATAGGAGGCCAATTGAATAGGAGGCGGTTTGTGTGTGTTCGGTGTCAGCAATCTCCACAGAGAACACACACATACACGCCTCGGTCACTTCTGTCTCATTCTGGCTGGGGACGGTGAGTTTGACAGGGTACGATTGCATGTGTCCTCACTGCCCACATGGCGGTCAGTCAGTTTGGCAATGTCAACTTTCCTGATTTTGTGCATTGTGTGGTTGTTGTCGGTTGCTGACACTTCTGTCTCATCTCGGAGACGGTCAAGACTGTGTGTTTAAGCGGACAAGTGTCCAACTGTGTCTGTCCATTCATGACGTAGGGGCAGTGTGGGAGCTCCCGATGAACAATTGGTCCAGGAACAGATGGCGAGGGTTTTTTTTTACTGACTTTCTGCAAACCGCGGTGCCCAGTGCTCTGTCAAATGTGTTGGGTGTCGTTTATCCAGTGCCCATTCATGTGCCCTGCTCATGAAAACTCCCAAACAACTCGCTCAAGCGTGGCAGATAAAGGAGGGTGTGGAGTTCAAATGCACCCATTTTCCCCACGTCAACAAACTCCAAAGAAAATGGATCTGAGATGAAATCCATTTAGATCCAGTCGAATGACTTAAGCTCTTCTCTGACCTTTCCAACTCTGAAGCGGTGGTCAACTTAAGGTGAATTTCAGATTAGAGAGTTTAAACGGTCATTTACCATTTGTGGTGGGTTAAAAACAGAGTCAATTAAGCGAAAACTTGACTTTGAATCAGCCTCTCGTCTGGCAGGCAGAAGGCTCCCGGGGAAGAGGACGATGCAACAAAATGAACGGAATAATAAAGCAGCCGTTGGTAGAACCTAAAAACAGCAATATATTCACCGAGCCTGACCCCACAGGAGTCACCTTGGGGACAAGAATGGGAGTTTATCTATTTTTGAACCGCATCTTATTCCCGAACAACATGCTTTTGAAATATATCCAAACTAATTTGAGGAATTCTGTGATCACAGTATAACAAGGTTACAGGACTCCAATTAGCACTCCTACTATTGCATAACAGTTTGGGAACTAACAGAATCTGACAGACGGTGGAGGTCAGTGGGAGGGTCTGGTGGATTTGACAGTGTGGCGGTGTAGCCGACGGTGCTAGTGATCTGTAGCCATGAGACATTATGTAGTGTGATTAGTCACAACGGTCGGAGCGGGCTTTTATTGGTCTGCGTGGTTCTGCCATAACCCAGGGCACACAATGGCCCTTCAGATGCCCCACTGCTCATTAGCATGGGGCAGATAGAGAGATAGAGAGATAGAGAGAGAGACCCCTGTTGTCATCTCCTCTTGACCCCCATCATCCCTCTCTCTACACAACACACACATCACTGGCCCCAGGCCACCAGTACAGGTCTTGGCCCCTAACTGGTCTAATTAATTCATGATCCTATGAGGAGGTCAGATTTGGCCGTTGAGGCCGGCTCGATGACCACCAGAGGGAAGGGGGACAAGAGTGGCCAGCCAGAGTCCCAGCCTCACCTCGGGCCATCTGACCCCATCTTTTGTGTTTAGCCCCCTTGGTCCTGTCCTCTGCCCCGTCCTCAGCCTGCACAAGCCTGGTCGCCAGCCCACTGATCTCATTAGTGAAGCCTGGACACACAGGAGGGCTCAGAGAGAGTCCAACTCTGAGAGATCAACTCAGAGAGGTCAACTCAGAGAGGGCAACTCAAAGAGGTCAACTCAGAGAGGTCAACTCAGAGAGGTCAACTCAGAGAGGTCAACTCAGAGACTGACCAACTCAGAGACTGACCAACTCAGAGAGAGGTCAACTCAGAGACTGCCCAACTCAGAGACCGACCAACTCAAAGAGAGATCAACTCAGAGACAGTCTGACTCAAATACAGTGGCAAATTCCCTTGGAACCACTGATGTCCCTAATCTCTGCTGGCGACTATGGGCCCAGGCCTATATTTCAGGATTTCTGTTCCTAGCTTGACATGAGGTTGGAAAAAGCTCAGTCAGGAGTGTGAAGCAGTTATGGAGAAACGTGCCCCATATTGGCCCTGACCAGGGTTAATAACAAAGAGGGAAACCATCCTGGAGCTGCCTGAGGAGAGCGTGCCCTGTAGCAGCTTGGCCATTTCAAAATGGAGGGAGGCAACTCAGACACTCTTATCTGCCAAGTCCCCCCTTCCTCCCAGTTCCTAATCCCCTAAAACCTCAATATTTTTTTCTGGAGGATGGGTGGGGGTGTGTGTTTGTGTGCGTGTGTGTGTGTGTGTGTGCTTCAGCTGCTTCTCAGACACTGCCGTCCTGGATTAGGACGGGTGATAAAGTTGGCCCTGCTCCTGCCACACACATACAAACACAGACACTCACACAAACATAAAAAACAGAAACACACACACACACACACCGAACCACACACACACCAGATAGAGGAGAGAGGACAGTGTCGTCAGATCCTCCCCTCACCTGTGGAATCCCAGAATTCCCCCGGCAGCTTCCATCCTGCCCCCACCAGTTCCCCTGGAAACCACAGCTGACCTCCACATGACCTTCAGGCTCTTTTTTGGACCCCCCTCTCTCCCAAGTTACCCCAGGCAATCCTATTTGAAATGTATCTCAGGGACTGACCCTGTCCCCCTCCGGTACACCTCCATGCCTCGTCTCCTCAAACATATTCATGAACCATAAAAGCAGCGGTAGAGACAGAGACAGGGTCATAAAACCTTCAGAGCAATATAAAACCCCAAACAATGGACTGGCGACCTGGGGAAAGGCAGTCTGAATTTCAAACAGTTTCTTTTCAGTTGGGTCTATTGTACAGCGATGGCTATTACTTTGCATTTTTAGCCGTAAAATGTGATATGGTCTTTGATGTGGATGCCATCCACGAAACACACACACAGGCGAACACATTCAACACAGACACACTAATGTACTATATATACAATGACACATACACACACACTCACAGTATGAACAGTGCCTGTCTGGTCTCTAGACCACCGCTCATCTGTGCTGCTCAGTGCCTCTCCGCTGGTAGCAGATGGAGCAACTAGAGGTTAAACCCCCTGAACCTGTGAGTGAGCCGTCCCACCGAGCAATCTGGTTCCTACCCCCAGCTCACTAACTAGAAAAGAGCCATTGAAAGGCTACTGCCATGCCTGCCCCATACCCGCGCCACACCGATGCCATGCTGTGCCCCTGGCATGGGCAAAGCGGCACAGAGGGTCCTGGCATCCAGGGTTGTATTTCAAGCATCACCATCATCATGCAGGCACCATTGGCACACGCCCACTGATGGAGATGAGCAGTTCCTCTCTAGGCGACCCCAGCCATGAGCCAGCCCTGGGGACAATGATCCAAAAGTCAGATGTGTGCGCACACACACTCATATAACCATGAGGTTGCAGACTGAGAGAAAAAGGAAACATAGGATCCTTATCTTCTGGGGAGAGGAGATGGGAGGTATGAGCAGAGCGACTGATCCACAATGGGCAGTGTGTGGGGGTGTGTGTTATAGTAAGGGATGTGTGTGTTGGTGAGGGGGAGGGGTGTCCTCTCCCTAAGGGTCGGAGCAGGCGTTCGTTGCGTGTGTGTGTGTGTGTTTCTCAGTCGAAAGCCAGCTGCAGGGTGCATTGGTCTCAGAGATACTAGCTTCAGAGACCAGCGGAGACACTGGGCTCCAGAGACTAGGTCAGGATGCCAGTACCTCAGGGCCATTGGATTAGGAGTGACTCAGTGAAGCAAGAGAGAAACCTGTATAGCACTGACTTAGTGAAACCAGACCAGCATCAAATAGAGACGAGAGAAGTTGAGAGCCATCTGTGGCTCAGTCAACCACTTTCCATTGCAACTCTTCCTTAGACCATACAGTGTAAATGAGAATGTCTTCTCAATCAACTTACCCTGGTAAAAGAAGGGTATGTCTTCTGTAAAACCAGCACCAGTCTTAGAGCTAACATAAGCAGCCCACCTCAAAAATACCATCATGGCATATAAGGCTGAAAATACTAGTCAGACAAATCATGATTCCAACAAAAACATTTCCACTACACATTGCCTTATTCCTCAGCTCCCAAAGTGTCCTGTGTTCTGCAGCCTACTCCATTTCCCCTAGCTCAAACGATTACCTCCTCAGGCTTTACTGCTGAAAGTACACCCTTCTGAACGGCCAAGAACACAACTCCAATCTGCTTGCTCACAGCTAATCCCATAAAACATGTAGCTATTTGAGGCATCGGGATATGAGAGCAAGACAAAGTAAAAAGATAATCCTTGGAGCTATGCTCTCAGTTCAGGTGACCGACGTAAGCCTTAACGACCCCGCCAAAGAACAAGCATTGGACTAATTTATGTTACTGTTTCCGTGGAAGCAGTCAGGGTGAAATTAGGCTTGAAGATTAGGTTATAGGGCTGGAGCCTTCCAAAACAGGACGCAGGACCTGAGGTGTTGTAAGAGGGTCTAGAGTTTCATCGACTCTTCTCTTCAGCTGTTTCTTATTACTGCATCGGGAGGTGAGTTTCATGTTATGGGGGGTGTGAGCAAAGGGCAGAAGAATTTAGAAATTCCTGAGATGTATGCAAGTTTTAAGGTGAGCAATATTGGCTCCAATATACACTCCACAAAAGGATGGATGAAAGCGTTGGACATTCACTGCTACCTTAGTAAAAACAGTTTCTGTGTTTCAGGGCTAATTTGAGGGGGGACAGTTAGTCATGGGGTAAAGACAGCCTTCACAAGAATTTAGCTCTAATAGATATGTGTATGTTGCTATCAATACTGTATACAACCAACTGCTTACATCATCCTATAACAGATTCTGAGGAATTGGGTAACTGTAGCCTCACAGGCAACAATACATACAAAGAAACCATCCTCAACTCATATCAGGAAAAACGTAATAAAAGTACTGAAGTACGTAATAAAAGTGCTTAAGTACTGAAATACTCAAATGACCCGTGTTGTTGTAGAACGGAATTACATAATGAAATCCTAATGCAATAGCGCATTGGCTAATCTAATAGTGAAATCAAATTGGCCCGTCCACATTTCATTACAGCAGAACAGATATCAGCAGTGTCCTATTGTGAAAAGTTGCTAGGCGCCAACTTCCATTGCTTTCCATTCTTACAGGGTTTTCTATAGTGGGTGCGTGTGTGTGAGATGATTTCGGGGGCTAACACCTGGAAACAGGAACCATTGGCTGTTCTTGCTACACTTTCCCTTTCCAATGGCACTTATTCGCTTGAGCTGTCACTTATTCGCAATAATGAACCCAGTCCAGGAAGATTGCCTCTATTTTCTATCAGTGCTATACAGTGCTATTCTCCAGCCATCTCTTCCATTTTGGCTGACACCAAGAGCCAAAATGGCAGACAAAAGCAAAGGCACTTACTTGCCACCTCCAGCGATGCATTGCGACTGACGGCCTCGCCTAGGTAGTTGCGTGCCACGCACACATAGACCCCCTCGTCAGGCTTGCTCCGTCGACCGTGGACAATACGCAGGAAGAAGAGGGAGCCGCTGGGCAGCAGCATACGGTGGGAGCGCGGGTCTTCCCTGTCTGTCTCCACTCGTTCGCCATCTTTGTACCACTCCACCATGGGGCTGGGACGCCCCTCGGCCTTGCAGTTGAGGGTGGCTGGTTCGCCCTTGGACACGATCAGGTCAGAGGGGTGCTCCACAATCCGCGGGGGGGCATCCTCTAACCTGGGCCGGGATCCTGGAACAGAAAGAGAGGGGGTAACGGGTTAAAAGTGTACAGTGTTGTGTGACTTGTTGTCAGTAAGTAGGAAAAAGCAGGAGAGAGAGTGAAGAGGGTGAATACTCTACTATGTTGTGAATATGCACTAACTTTCTGTAGGGGAGAGGGGATAGGGCTCCATCAGTATGCACACGCCTACAGGAGAGGATGGAAGAGGGTTGCAAACAACAGAATAAACAAGTCAACATAAACATTAAATTCTGGCTCAAACAAATGTCAACAACATTTTTCCCCCCAAAAAAACAACAACAACATAGGTCCCGAGGAAACTGGACATGTTGAGTTATTGTTCTCGTGATACTATTCCGTAATCATATCAACTTGATGGCTGAGAAATTACATGCTCTATATGTAGAATTTACCGCCAAGGGTTTTTAGAGAGAGAGAGAGAGAGAGAGAGAGAGAGAGAGAGAGAGAGAGAGAGAGAGAGAGAGAGAGAGAGAGAGAGAGAGAGAGAGAGAGAGAGAGAGAATATAACTCCAGCAGGTTTTGATGCTGTAGTGCTTAGAAATGGCTTCCTTGTCATTCCCCCAAGTTTTAATAACAGTGTGTTGAAGGGGACAATTATGGATGAATAGCAACAGGAGCAGAAACACTAGCACGAGAGTGTTTATTTTTTATTTTTAGTGTTTTTCTCACGGTATTTGTCAGAATAATTACGGAGATGCATCCCGATGCCGATTTTTGATGAAGCCCCAAGTTTTTTGAGCCGAGTTGACTTGTCAGCAAACCAAGATGGAGGAGGAGGCTCTCAAGACCTCTCCGCAGAGCTAGGTGTGAGAATGTAGGCTCAAATTATGTCCGATAAGAGGGCGGCTTCGTATCCACTGGACGAATGCCTTTCCCTCCACGGTCGAATCCTCCAGGGTTATAGGATTAACAAGTCAAAGGTAGATGGCTTTTAGTTGATGGAGGCGATACATGATGATTGTGTTGAGTGATGGACCCTCGCTCAAACCTATTACTTTCTTATGGAAGCAATGTGTGGAATCTTGATGTAAAGTATGCACTAACTGGTAGATGGAATTTCAAATCATATGTTAAACAGCAAATGTGATAGCTTGACCTTATTTAGTGTCTAATATCTTAGAGTATCATGGATCGTTATCATAGAGAATGATAAGCCTTTCTAAGCAAATCCTTGAACTGGTTGCTAAATCATAACTTGAATACTGTCTCTTGACGAGCACAAATAACCCGTATTCCAGCAGAGCTTGGTCTACTCATGCCTATAACCAAGTATAACACAGAATCTGACGGTCTACTAAACAAGAAACTACTCTCCATTTGTTTGTGTTAGTTGTCTTCCCTCTAGGGCAGACTCTGCAGAAGAACAGTATAGGACCAACTGATACTCAGCTAATAGCTTTTAGGGTGTAGAAAAGCTGGACAGATTTACGTTGAGGGGGTTGGTGGAAGGTTGTCGGGAAACCCAGCATGACCGGGCTTTAAGAGCTCCTTCATAAATATTACAGGCCGGGCCTGTCAGAGCAGCCCATGTGGGAACGTTAAGCAAAGGTTTTTAAAGGGGAAGGGACTGTGGTCTGAGACTGAGCTAATGTTATGTGGGCATTTTTAAAGCAACCAAGCACCTAACAGGAAATGGAGCAAAATGTTATGCAAAGGTTTTTAAAGGAGAAGAATACATTATTTTGCTCAACTTGAAATTAGCTAAATATTAGGCAAATGTGATACAACCTGGATTCGAACCAGGGTGTCTGTAGTGCTTTAGACCACTGCACCACTTAAGAAACCTTTTCCAACAGAATCGGAATCAGAATGAACACACACCTGATCACCCGCACACACAGTTCACTTTCATAGCAGCCACATACAAACAGCATCATCACATTGCTCGTTGTAAAATTCCTTCTTGCATCTATGCGTCCTCCTCCTCTCACATTTTCCCTTTGCTTGTGGACTTCAGTGCAGTCTGTGACCAGGTGAAAAAACCTCTCCAAACCTTCCTAAGTAGCCTTCCCTTGTGCGATCCGGAACTAATCATAGGGCAGGAGCCTATCTTTTGTTTCTGTAGCGTGAGGCAGCTTGACATAGAAATACACACCCTGGACAGGACGCTAGTCTATCGCAGGGTCTTACCCCCAATCTATCTCCTAAATGTTGATTGCCAAGCAGAGACACATCAGGTCCCATCTTTACAGGCTTCCAATCTCAGAGTGGATACTCTAACCGCTGAGGCCACTGAGTTGGTAACCCAAACCTTCATACCATAACCACTAACCGCTACACACAGCCTACATTGTTGTTACCATCATAGTCAACATAGCTACACCTTATATAGTATGTGGACACCCCTTCGGCTAATTCAGCTACACTCGTTGCTGACAGGTGTATAAAATGGAGCACACTTCCATGCTATCTCCATAGACAAACATTGGCAGTAGAATGAAGAGCTCAGTGACTTTCAACGTGGCACCGTCATAAGATGCCACCTTTCCAACAAGTTAGTGAGTCAAACTTCTGCCCTGCTAAAGCTGCCCCAGTCAACTGTAAGTGCTGTTATTGTGAGGTGGAAATGTGCTGAAGTGTGTAGCACGTAAAGATCGTCTGTCTCGATTGCAAAACTCACTACCAAGTTCCAAACTGCCTCTGGAAGCAACTTCAGCACAATAACTGTTCTTCGGGAGCTTCATGAAATGGGTTTCAATGGCCAAGCAGCCGCACACAAGCCTAAGATCACCATGCGCAATACCAATCGTTGGCTTGAGTGGTGTAAAGCTCACCTCCATTGGACTCTAGAGCAGTGGAAATGTGTTTTCTGGAGTGATGAATCACCCTTCACCATCTGGCAGTCCGACGGATGAATCTGGGTTTGGCGGCTGCAATGACAACTACCTGCCTCAATGCATAGTGCCAACTGTAATGTTTGGTGGAGGAGGAATAGTGGTATTGGGCTGTTCATGGTTCGGGCGAGGCCCCTTAGTTCCAGTGAAGGGAAATCTTAAAACTACAGCATACAATGACATTCTAGATGATTATGTGCTTCCAACTTTGTGGCAACAGTTTGGGGAATGCCTTTTCCTGTTTCAGCATGACAATGCCCCGTATACAAAGCGAGATCCATACAGATATCATTCGTCGAGATCGGTGTGAAAAAACTTGACTGGCCTACACAGAGCCCTGACCTCAACCCCATCGAACACCTTTGGAATGATTTGGAACACCAACTGCAAGCCAGCCCTAATCGCACAACGTCAGCACCCGACCTAACTAATGCTCATGTGGCTGAAAGGAAGCAAGTCCTCGCAGCAATGTTCCAACACCTAGTGGAAAGCTTTCCCGGAAGAGTGGAGGCTGTTATAGCAGCTAAGGGGGTACCAACTCCATATTAATGTCCATGATTTCGACAAGCAGGTGTCCACATACTTTAATAAAACTGAAAGCATACCTTGACTTGGAAGAGTTCCAATGTTGGATAGCCTTAGCCAACTAGCTATCATAAATAGCATTCCTCTTTTGAGTCAGGTTGTTGATTAAGCTAAATTAGCTACAGTGAGGGAAAAAAGTATTAGTATCTAGATAGTGTTTGTGTGGCTGAACGTTATGCTGGCATTGTATTTGTGTAGTAGTGCTGTAATTGACTGTTAATTAGCATAAACATGTTTAGCATCTCCAGGCCTCTTCACATACAAGTTGATGATGCTCTCCTTTGGAATAACTCCATTTAAAAAAGTCTACTAAATCACTAACTAAAAAAAATTACACCACAATGAATCACAATGAATCCATCATTTATTTTAGGCAGGTATAAAGAGACATGAGAAATACACTTTTTGTGCTTATGGAACATTTCTGGGATCTTTCATTTCACCTCATGAAACATGGGACCAAGACTATACATTTTGCGTTATATTTTTGTTCAGTATATATTACGGTATATATTATTTGATTTTATAGTAAGAAAAACGTAATTTAACATTGCTGAATAAAACAGAAAGGATATTTTTCACATTCCAGAGCGAGTGCGCATGTGATGTGGCTATGTTGACCATAAAAGTGATATGTTGAAATAGGTCCTATACACTAGATTTAGAGTTATCTGGCAACCTTAGTTTTGAATGATACGAATCTTAGAATGTCAAAAAATCTAAACATACAGTGCATTCAGAAAGTACTCAGACCCCTTGACTTTATCCACATTTAGTTACGTTACAACCTTACTCAACATTTTATTTTTAATTGTCCTCATCAATCTACACATAATGGAAAAATAAAAAACTGGTTTTTAGAAATGTTTGACAATTTATTAAAAAGAATAAACTGAAATATACGTTTACATAAGTAATGAGACCCTTTTGCCAGTACACACCTGTATTTGGGGTGTTTCTGCCATTCTTCTCAGTAGATCCTCTCAAGCTCTGTGAGGTCGGATAGGGAGAGTCGCTGCACAGCTATTTTCAGGTCTCTCCAGAGATGTTCAATCGGGTTCAAGTCTGGGCTCTGGCTGGACCACTCAAGGACATTCAGAGACGTGTCCCAATTGTCTTGGCTGTGTGTTGTTGTTGTTGTTGTCCTGTTGGAAGGTGAACCTTCGCCCCAGTCTGAGGTCCTGAGCGCTCTGGTGAAAATTTTCATCAAGGATTTCTCCGCTCCATTCATCTTTCCCTTGATCCTGAATAGTCTTCCAGTCCCTGCCGCTGACAAACATCACCACAGCATGATGCTGCCACTACCATGCTTCACCGTAGGCATGGTGCCAGATTTCCTCCAGACGTGGCACTTGGCATTCAGGCCAAAGAGTTTCATCAGATCAGAGAATCTTGTTTCTCATGGTCTGGTAATCCTTTAGGTGCCTTTTGGCAAACTCCAAGCAGGCTGTCATGCGCCTCTGCAATAACATCTGCAAATCTGTGTACGCGACCAATAAACTTGATCATAATTTGAATATTTCACCCCATGAATCAACCACTGTTTGAGGAACATGCAGCCTCTCTCTGCGCGGCAGGTGATATTCCATCCAAACTCTGTATGACATGGGCTCGCCAAACCTGTTCCTGCAGCTAACTGTGCTTAATTTGGGAAACCAAGTGAAATCTGTTCAGGAACATCAAAAGTAACATGTTGTCACAACTAAACATATTTCATTAAACTGTTGACAGCCCCTCTCTCAAGAAAGGAATGAAGAGGAGAGAGAAGAGAAGCGAAGGAAACACACAGTGGTGAGATATTCTGTAGCTAACGGTAATATGACAGCCTATTCATTATGAAAATATAAAAAGGCCCTATTACTAGGCTATTCAAAATCAAGTACAAACTCACTATAATGATAGGCTAACTCTGTGAGCCGCCCTGCACAATCAATGAACCAACAGCATCACCTAGGCTTATACATTCTCCCCCAGACTCAAGGAAAGACAGTTTGGAGCGTAGCACAAGGTAACAGTCCATCCTGTATGCCTAATAATACAGTCCACACTCAAAGGCTACAACTAGAATTTGTTACATTTTTGATTATATACCAGTTGTGTACCAAAGACATCTTAAATCAGTTGTTTGTTTGTTTTTCTGCCATGCATTATATGCTGTAGGCTATTAGGCTATGTATTGTATAACAACACAATCATTATTTCACTTCTGTTTTGGGGGAGCTTGGGCTCATATAGCCCTATGCTTATTCCACTCAGTTTTAACCTGGTGTTGAACTTCTTTCTTCAAATTGATCATCACAGTGAGGTGAGTTTTAAAAGCATGATTCTGTTTTGATGATAAGTGTTAGATGTGATTTTTGATCGCATTTGCATTGATGTCAGAGTGGTTAGAGGGACATTAGAGTGCTTAGTACCAGGCCATTAGCAACGTCATTAGCAAGTTGCGTACTACCAACGCATGTCCAGAGTGTATAAGAGGATATAAGGATAGGATATATATATTTGGGGCGGCAGTGTAGCCTAGTGGTAAGAGCAGTTGGACTAGTAACCGGAAGGTTGCGAGTTCAAACCCCCGAGCTGACAAGGTACAAATCTGTCGTTCTGCCCCTGAACAGGCAGTTAACCCACTGTTCCCAGGCCGTCATTGAAAATAAGAATATGTTCTTAACTGACTTGCCTGGTTAAATAAAGGTAAAATTAAAAATATATATATATATTACGGTGACTCAACTGTCACATTGAATTTGACTGCGGTCATGACTTATGTCACCGCTACAGCCCTAGTCCAAAGGCAGAAAGATGTGCAATGGTTTGGGTTTCCTTAACTGACCTGAGGAGCATTTGAAGTGCAATGTAGGCTACTGCAAAGTAGGCTATGTGTATTGTTTTTTTTAAACTTTTTTTTTTAAACATACAAATAGCCTCATGAGAAGAACATGCTATACAATATTGTCATACCCACTAAGACTCCACAGCAAGCTATCATGGCTGATTAACAGCAAAGGATGAGAGTAAATTTGAGTATTACATGTTCGTCGGGTAAGCCTCAAAATGACAGGGACAAATGCTAAACTAATAAACTGATGCACGATCAGCATCAGCACGAAACATTAGGACTGTGTCAATGTTATTAGAGTAAATAGGCATAAATGCACAGTCACAAGAAAAAAATACTTCATTCCAAATCTTAGACAGACCTTTCATAGCTGGAGAGTAGATCTAAGTCTAAGTGAGTGAGAGTGAGAGTGAGAGAATTTTCCCATCACTACAACAATGTATATAGACATAATACGACATTTGAAATGTCTTTATTCTTTTGGAACTTGTGTGAGTGTAATATTTACTTGTAACTTTTTATTGTTTATTTCACTTTTGTTTATCCATTTCACATCCATTTCATGTTTCCCATGCCAATAAAGTGAATTGAGAGAGAAAGAAAGTAACACAATGGCCTTAGTACGGGAACATAATCTTGTTCAGACTTCAAATATCATTCTATACTGGAGAATGAAAAACTGCTGTGGCTGTGCGTTTTTCTCTTCTTCAAGTTAGCGAGTGGATTGGTTTGACCTTGTCATCTGAAAAAAGAGACAGTACCAGCATCCATAGTGGATTCCATCTCCATGCCATCTCCCCCCACTATTTATTTCACAATGTCTATCCTGGTGGGCTTTTACCCGCTAAGCAGATTGATCAACTTCTCTGGGGAAGTTAACTCAATCTGCACGTCACCCAACTCCCACAAATCACTTAAGTACTGACTTGACTGACATTCTGATGAAAGACGGGCCGAGGGGGACAAATCATTTGCACGGGGCTAACATTGTTCAAGATTTAAAAGAGACACTAGCAATTTAGCGCAACTTCTCACAAATGGAATGAAGATCATATTAAACCTTTTCTTTGTGTTTTCTAGTAGTCAAAATATAATTAAATAATGGATTAACACTATTTTTACCACACAAATTCACCACATCAACTAACATGTGGTCCCTGGAGGCATTTGGCAATTCTGTCTTGGTTTGACCTGGGAAAAAAGTTCAAATTCAAATCTTCATTTCAACAGGCTCAACCCCCCTAAGACATTAGAGGTCAATTGAATAATTGTCTTCTTCATTCAAGCACATGAGAAATCCTTGAGGTCAACACTCACCAACGTACAGAAGACTAATTGATACAGCTAGCTTGCTAAACATCCCCCCACACAACTAGCTAGCTTGCTAACCACCACCCCACATACCTCCAAAGTACTCTCATGGCAGTTATGACACATGAGGTAAAGTATGTGAGAAGACCCTGCTTTCATCTCCCTGCGGGGCAAACCTGAGCATAAAACACTGATGACATCTTAGCTGAGTCGGAGTCAGACATTTTGACACCGTGAAAAATCTCTTTAATTTCCACCTGAGGAACTTGAGATTTAATCAGGCATGGGATGCCTATCAGAACATAGCACCTCAAATCCTTATCACACTGTGAGTCTAAAAAGAGAAGATTAATCCATGCACTGGCTTACCATTTGAAATCACAGCTAAGTCAACCCCCTGCTTCAACTCAGCCCCGCAACTATCTCAAATAAAACTTCTGACTTCAAGTCTCCATGGCTGGAAGGAGCCATTCACATTGTAATTCCAGTACAGTGGCTACTATAGAAGTGACCGCCATATGAGAGTTTAAAGGGGGTTATCAACCAGAGGTATTAGGACAAGAGGAGAGGCATGAGGGGAAAGAGAAAGAGAAAACCACCAACATTCTTATTCCTCCCTCATCTGCAATTCTTTTTACCAGACTGCCCTCCCCTCCCTCTACACTGAAGTGTGTTGTTTTACAGCAGCCCTCCTCCACCTCCTCCTCTTCTCTTTCGCCAAAGCCTGGGAATTTATTTGCAAATGGGCAATCCTTTCCCTATGTTAAATTGGGAGAGGGAAGGGGGCGGAGAGTAGGTGCTTTCTCTCCAACCGCCTACTCTTTGACCCGGGGTACAACAAAAAGTGGTCTTCAAAATTGAGCTTCTGTTGGTTGTGAGTGACTAAATAAGCCAGGGTCAACTCTGGAAAGGAAATTGCTCTGGTGTTTCCTTCTCCCTTCTCGCTCTTGGGGCTAGAGGGATCATGACCGGAGGCTCTCTCTCTGTCTTTGAGAGGGGACTTCGCAAGGCATCTGCATGCTTCCCATCCGAAACAGTTCCAAATAGTTTGTGCATATTATTATGAAAACATTTTGTGACGTTATGTTTGTTTTGGTCTTCAGCAAGGGTTGTTCGTGCACACATTTTTTCGAGGCAAGCCGAAGTCGGTAGCCGAAGTCAGTAGCCGAAGTATACTCCCCTTTGTTGGTCATTGGTCAACAGTAGGGTTTCTTCAATGAAGTGTTTGTTTTCATTCAACGATAGACAACTCAGTTTTCATGCCAAAATTTGCACTTGAGAAATACTGCACCAAACATCTTACTTAGATGTAAAATTGTGTGACTAAGATCTCTTCAGGAAAAATTAACTGACAGATTTCTTGAGTTATCTTAGATTACTTCTGACTATTTTGAGGAAGTGTACGCCTTGATTCGGTCTTATGTCGAAAAATTTGAAAAAGTGTTTTTTACATTGGATAAAAGCAGAGACACAAAATGGCATATCATACACTGCATTTGAGTAACACATTTTGAGAAAATGGACCCATTCGTTCACACCCTCTTAAGCTTTAGCCCCACCCATCTCTTTAAGGGTTGATCTGAGCATTCTGTCCTAACAACAGCAGTCAAGTACCAAAGCTAACTGGCCAATGTTGGACAGCTTGCTATCTACTTCCAGACACAAATGAGAGAACAGATCAATTAACATTTTACTCACACTAGCAGAGCTGGTTAGGCTGTTTTTATGTTATTCAGCGCGTTGTTGACTGCAACTGTGCTGCTGGCAACAATTTACAGGGCGAATTTACTAGCTACGTCTATCAACAGCTGTCCCAGTGACATTCTATTGAAATGGTTACTTGCATAGTGGAGTCTTTCGTCAAGACATAGGTAAACAATGAACCATAACCTGCATGAATCTGCAGGTAGCTAACCAACCAGGTTCAATATTAGCTAGCTAACATTAGGCTATAACTAGCCAAGAAAATGGCTCTGAGATACGAATAATAAGATCATACACATAATGTTAGCTAGTGAGCTAACAGTACACTTGAAATGAAAACAACTTTCTGTCAAAATTAGAAATGTGTAATATCTGAAAATGTAGCTAGCAAGACTAGTTTACCGTATGCATAATTTGACCTCACGTCTTGCTGACAGTGCATATTGGTGGTTGGGGTATTTATTTTATTTTGTAATTATAAAAAATAAGCTGTTACCATGTTCTAACATATGCTTTCTGTTTCAAAGTTGTACCAAATGCACTCCATGGATACAATTGATTGAACACTTGAACTTATATATTTTTTGTTTTGTTTTTACATATAGCCTACAGTAACATAAACTAAGGCAAATACTATTGTGTTGAACAACATAACAAATCGTATTCTAAACATTTACAAATTATATTTTTTTGCGATAGCAAATATTACATGTATTAATTACATTGTTAGAATGTTGCAGTAAGAAGGACTGCTCACTAGCTTGAAGGGGGGGTCCCTCGAGGCTCAGCGGTTCTAGTATTAAGGAGAAAACACATTGCACCTAATGACGGTCTACCGTTCATCTGCTGTTCGTTCACAGAGACATGTAGAATCGGTTTGTACTTGGTTTGCAAATTACCTGCACTCTGTTCAGAGGTGCTAAGTACTCTCGGCCGGCAAACACTACCAGCATTACCAACACTACCGTACCTTTAGAAGCCTCAAATGCAGAGAGCTTGCCTACGAATTGGAGTGGGTAAGTGATATTGAACAGCAAGAATATGAATGTAGGCATACATTTAAGATGTACAATATACCACAACCCCATCCATGAATTAAACTCATCATCCTTTTTCTAGGGCTTTATTGGTTCAAGTTTTTCAAGAAACAGCAACATCTATCATGTTGGACACCACAGGCCACATCCTTGGCAAGGGTCACTGCCTAAAAGCCAAAAATGTTATTGTGATTGTGTTTGTGAAATAAACACAATTCAGTACAGAAATCAGTAGAAGTATAACATGTTACCCCAAGGGGGCTCAACTTACCCTATCCTTATTCTCAATTTACCCCATACCTGGGGTAAGTTGTGGGACCACTTTGTTTTCAGTAATGTTTACATGAATTCTGATTATATCCTGAAATATACGTAGACAGCTTTGTTAGAAATAATACTATATTTTCCTTGAAGTAGTGATGCCGAATGTTAAAAAGAAATGGGTCAACATGCCCCACTCTCCCCTACTAACACTGTCAATTGTACATGAGAGAGGGAAAGGAGGAGGAGGTGTGGGAGAATAGAGAGTGGAATCATAAGAGAGATATTGATGCTTCATGTGCTGAGTTTTCCAGGGGTTGTCACTTTGCATGAAGGCTACAGCGATGCACAAGCCACCCTCAAGTTTTACCTGTGCTTAACTCTTTCTACATTTGATCCCACTGAAAACTAATTCAGAGAGATGCTAACAAGTATTTTCTTATTTCTTTATAATCATTAACCAAACAACAGCGACATCTGGAAAACAACTTTGCAACCGATCACGTTTCACAAAGAGCGGTCGGTTTCAGACTACAGGCAGTAATTTTACTTAGCGTAGAGGCAGGGGTGTAAAAGGCAGATCACTAATAAATTGTCAGTGAGTGCAACAGTGGAGCCCCTGCTTAGTGTAACGGATGTGAAACGGCTAGCTTAGTTAGCGGTGTGCGCTAAATAGCGTTTCAATCGGTTACGTCACTTGCTCTGAGACCTTGAAGTAGTATTTCCCCTTGCTCTGCAAGGGCCGCGGCTCTTGTGGAGCGATGGGTAACGATGCTTCGTGGATGACTGTTGTTGATGTGTGCAGAGGGTCCCTGGTTCGCGCCCGGGTATGGGCGAGGGGACGGTTTAAAAGTCATACTGTTACATTAGCTGTATCATATCACTGGGGCGTGTGAGACTGTATCCCAGAATGAGTTCCTGGTTTGGGGGTTCCACTGAGGCCAGCCCACCACCACAGCTGGGGGAGATAGCAGCAGTTTACACACAGTGGCACTTGTTTTCGAATTGCTGTGCGTTTTGTTGCCAACCTATTTTGCTACCTGACAACTTTACGGGTTTCACTTTTTAATTACCGTTCATATATTTATTTATTTTTTCCTCAACTTTTTCACTCCGGACGCGATTCGTCAGGACCTCCAACATCCGAAGCTAAGTAGTAACATTAACATGATGCCTTCTAATTGCAGCCGCTGTGCTCGCCTTACGGCGAGGATAGCTGTACTGCAAGCCCAGCTTCAGACGCAATCGTTAGGCAAGGGTAATTTCAGTGTAGGAAAGGATGAAACAGCGTCTGTGCCACCAGTAAGTACAGATAGTAGTATAAATCCCCTGGCACAGTCCCCGCAGCCGGACAACTTTCTCACGGTTTCTGGAAGGAAATGCTGTAGGAACGCTCAACCGGTGTCGCTCATTCAGCAGACAGAAACTTTCAACCGGTTCTCCCCATTAAGCAGCGGGTCGGTGTCAGAGGCCGAGTCTTCTCTGGTCTCTACTCCTCCCGTTACGGGGTCTGAGACGCCGAAGCTTCCCACCATTAGCTCTGACAAATTGAAAACTCTAGTCATTGGCGACTCCATTACCCGCAGTATTAGACTTAAAGCGAATCATCCAGCGATCATACACTGTTTACCCGGGGCAGGGCTACCGACGTTAAGGCTAATCTGAAGATGGTGCTGGCTAAAGCTAAAACTGGCGAGTGTAGAGTATAGAGATATTGTTATCCACGTCGGCACCAACGATGTTAGGATGAAACAGTCAGAGATCACCAAGCGCAACATAGCTTCTGCGTGCATATCAGCTAGAAAGATGTGTCGGCATCGAGTAATTGTCTCTGGCCCCCTCCCAGTTAGGGGAGTGATGAGCTCTACAGCAGAGTCTCACAACTCAATCGCTGGTTGAAAACTGTTTTCTGCCCCTCCAAAAGATAGAATTTGTAGATAATTGGCCCTCTTTCTGGGACTCACCCACAAACAGGACCAAGCCTGACCTGCTGAGGAGTGACGGACTCCATCCTAGCTGGAGGGGTGCTCTCATCTTATCTGCCAACATAGACAGGGCTCTAACTCCTCTAGCTCCACAATGAAATAGGGTGCAGGCCAGGCAGCAGGCTATTAGCCAGCCTGCCAGCATAGTGGAGTCTGCCACTAGCATAGTCAGTGTAGTCAGCTCAGCTATCACCATTGAGACCGTGTCTGTGCCTCGACCTAGGTTGGGCAAAACTAAACATGGCGGTGTTCGCCTTAGCAATCTCACTAGGATAAAGACCACCTCCATTCCTGTCATTACTGAAAGAGATCATGATACCTCACATCTCAAAATAGGGCTACTTAATGTTAGATCCCTTACTTCAAAGGCAATTATAGTCAATGAACTAATCACTGATCATAATCTTGATGTGATTGGCCTGACTGAAACATGGCTTAAGCCTGATGAATTTACTGTGTTAAATGAGGCCTCACCTCCTGGCTACACTAGTGACCATATCCCCCCGTGCATCCCGCAAAGGCGGAGGTGTTGCTAACATTTACGATAGCAAATTTCAATTTACAAAAAAAAAAAAATGACGTTTTGTCTTTTGAGCTTCTAGTCATGAAATCTATGCAGCCTACTCAATCACTTTTTATAGCTACTGTTTACAGGCCTCCTGGGCCATATACAGCGTTTCACTGAGTTCCCTGAATTCCTATCAGACCTTGTAGTCATTGCAGATAATATTCTAATCTTTGGTGACTTTAATATTCACATGGAAAAGTCCACAGACCCACTCCAAAAGGCTTTTGGAGCCATCATCGACTCAGTGGGTTTTGTCCAACATGTCTCTGGACCCACTCACTGTCACAGTCATACGCTGGACCTAGTTTTGTCCCATGGAATAAATGTTGTGGATCTTAATGTTTTCCTCATAATCCTGGACTATCGGACCACCATTTTATTACGTTTGCAATTGCAACAAATAATCTGCTCAGACCCCAACCAAGGAACATCAAAAGTCGTGCTATAAATTCACAGACAACACAAAGATTCCTTGATGCCCTTCCAGACTCCCTCTGCCTACCCAAGGACGCCAGAGGACAAAAATCCGTTAACCACCTAACTGAGGATCTCAATTTAACCTTGCGCAATACCCTAGATGCAGTTGCACCCCTAAAAACTAAAAAAAAATGTCTCATAAGAAACTAGCTCCCTGGTACACAGAAAATACCCGAGCTCTGAAGCAAGCTTCCAGAAAATTGGAACGGAAATGGCGCCACACCAAACTGGAAGTCTTCCGACTAGCTTGGAAGGACGGTACCGTGCAGTACCGAAGAGCCCTTACTGCTGCTCGATCGTCCTATTTTTCTAACTTAATTGAGGAAAATAAGAACAATCCGAAATTCCTTTTTGATACTGTGGCAAAGCTAACTAAAAGCAGCATTCCCCAAGAGAGGATGACTTTCACTTTAGCAGTGATAAATTCATGAACTTCTTTGAGGAAAAGATTATGATTATTAGAAAGCAAATTACGGACTCCTCTTTAAACCTGCGTATTCCTCCAAACCTCAGTTGTCCTGAGTCTGCACAACTCTGCCAGGACCTAGGATCAAGAGAGACGCTCAAGTGTTTTAGTACTATATCTCTTGACACAATGATGAAAATAATCATGGCCTCTAAACCTTCAAGCTGTATACTGGACCCTATTCCAACTAAACTACTGAAAGAGCTGCTTCCTGTGCTTGGCCCTCCTATGTTGAACATAATAAACGGCTCTCTATCCACTGGATGTGTACCAAACTCACTAAAAGTGGCAGTAATAAAGCCCTCTTGAAAAAGCCAAACCTTGACCCAGAAAATATAAAAACTATCGGCCTATATCGAATCTTCCATTCCTCTCAAAGATTTTAGAGAAGGCTGTTGCGCAGCAACTCACTGCCTTCCTGAAGACAAACAATGTATACGAAATGCTTCAGTCTGGTTTTAGACCCCATCATAGCACTGAGACGGCACTTGTGAACGTGGTAAATGACATTTTAATGGCATCGGACCGAGCTCTGCATCTGTCCTCGTGCTCCTAGACCTTAGTGCTGCTTTTGATACCATCGATCACCACATTCTTTTGGAGAGATTGGAAACCCAAATTGGCCTACACGGACATGTTCTGGCCTGGTTTAGGTCTTATCTGTCGGAAAGATATCAGTTTGTCTCTGTGAATGGTTTGTCCTCTGACAAATCAACTGTACATTTCGGTGTTCCTCAAGGTTCTGTTTTAGGACCACTATTGTTTTCACTATATATTTTACCTCTTGGGGATGTTATTCGAAAACATAATGTAAACTTTCACTGCTATGCGGATGACACACAGCTGTACATTTCAATGAAACATGGTGAAGCCCCAAAATTGCCCTCGCTAGAAGCATGTGTTTCAGACATAAGGAAGTGGATGGCTGCAAACTTTCTACTATTAAACTCGGACAAAACAGAGATGCTTGTTCTAGGTCCCAAGAAACAAAGAGATCTTCTGTTGAATCTGACAATTAATCTTAATGGTTGTACAGTCGTCTCAAATAAAACTGTGAAGGACCTCGGCGTTACTCTGGACCCTGATCTCTCTTTTGAAGAACATATCAAGACCATTTCGAGGACAGCTTTTTCCATCTACGTAACATTGCAAAAATCAGAAACTTTCTGTCCAAAAATGATGCAGAAAAATTAATCCATGCTTTTGTCACTTCTAGGTTAGACTACTGCAATGCTCTATTTTCCGGCTACCCGGATAAAGCACTAAATAAACTTCAGTTAGTGCTAAATACGGCTGCTAGAATCCTGACTAGAACCAAAAAATTTGATCATATTACTCCAGTGCTAGCCTCTCTACACTGGCTTCCTGTCAAAGCAAGGGCTGATTTCAAGGTTTTACTGCTAACCTACAAAGCATTACATGGGCTTGCTCCTACCTACCTCTCTGATTTGGTCCTGCCGTACATACCTACACGTACGCTACGGTCACAAGACGCAGGCCTCCTAATTGTCCCTAGAATTTCTAAGCAAACAGCTGGAGGCAGGGCTTTCTCCTATAGAGCTCCATTTTTATGGAACGGTCTGCCTACCCATGTCAGAGACGCAAACTCGGTCTCAACCTTTAAGTCTTTACTGAAGACTCATCTCTTCAGTGGGTCATATGATTGAGTGTAGTCTGGCCCAGGAGTGGGAAGGTGAACGGAAAGGCTCTGGAGCAACGAACCGCCCTTGCTGTCTCTGCCTGGCCGGTTCCCCTCTTTCCACTGGGATTCTCTGCCTCTAACCCTGTTACGGGGCTGAGTCACTGGCTTGCTGGGGCTCTCTCGTGCCGTCCCTGGGGGTGCGTCACCTGGGTGGGTTGATTCACTGTTGTGGTCGGCCTGTCTGGGTTGCCCCCCTTGGGTTGTACCTTGGCGGAGATCTTTGTGGGCTATACTCGGCCTTGTCTCAGGATGGTAAGTTGGTGGTTGAAGATATCCCTCTAGTGGTGTGGGGGCTGTGCTTTGGCAAAGTGGGTGGGGTTATATCCTTCCTGTTTGGCCCTGTCCGGGGTGTCCTCGGATGGGGCCACAGTGTCTCCTGACCCCTCCTGTCTCAGCCTCCAGTATTTATGCTGCAGTAGTTTATGTGTCAGGGGGCTAGGGTCAGTTTGTTATATCTGGAGTACTTCTCCTGTCCTATTCGGTGTCCTGTGTGAATCTAAGTGTGCGTTCTCTAATTCTCTCCTTCTCTCTCTTTCTCTCTCTCGGAGGACCTGAGCCCTAGGACCATGCCCCAGGACTACCTGACATGATGACTCCTTGCTGTCCCCAGTCCACCTGGCCATGCTGCTGCTCCTGTTTCAACTGGCCTGGGCCCTAGGACCATGTCCCAGGACTACCTGACATGAGGACTCCTTGCTGTCCCCAGTCCACCTGGCCATGCTCCTGCTCCAGTTTCAACTGTTCTGCCTTACTATTATTCAACCATGCTGGTCATTTATGAACATTTGAACATCTTGGCCACGTTCTGTTATAATCTCCACCCGGCACAGCCAGAAGAGGACTGGCCACCCCACATATGCTCTCTCTAATTCTCTCTTTCTTTCTCTCTCTCGGAGGACCTGAGCCCTAGGACCGTGCCCCAGGACTACCTGACATGATGGCTCCTTGCTGTCCCCAGTCCACCTGACTGTGCTGCTGCTCCAGTTTCAACTGTTCTGCCTTATTATTATTCGACCATGCTGGTCATTTATGAACATTTGAACATCTTGGTCATGTTCTGTTATAATCTCTACCCGGCACAGCCAGAAGAGGACTGGCCACCCCACATAGCCCGGTTCCTCTCTAGGTTTCTTCCTAGGTTTTGGCCTTTCTAGGGAGTTTTTCCTAGCCACCGTGCTTTTACACCTGCATTGTTTGCTGTTTGGGGTTTTAGGCTGGGTTTCTGTACAGCACTTTGAGATATCAGCTGATGTACGAAGGGCTATATAAATAAATTTGATTTGATTTGATTTGGCACAGTCTCAGCATTCTTCTGGATTAGAGACCCCACCGGAACTGAAGACACAGACATACACGTGTTCACACACAAACTGCCCCTAACTCATATCTTGTCTGACCCACAGACCCCACATATCACCACAGAAGAGGAAAGGGGCCCAAAGTGAACTTGGTGGATATTATCAAGGCATATGTTGAATGGTGTAGTAGGGGGGATATCAAATGTCTGGCTGCAGAGCCTGTTCCTGCTATCCGTAGCAGATTAAGTCAGGCTAACATCCCTATGCTCAGTCAGAGGCCTCTCTTTGTGCATTTGGCGCTTAACGCCTGCCTGAACAACAAAAGAAAAGGTAACAAGGCAAAGTATGCAACATCGCTAGTTTTAAACTCACTCTGCAAAATTCACATTAGAGATGTACTCCTTAGAGTTTCTTATAAACTGGCAATACTGCTTTACAAAACGAAGGCAATACAAGGCACTAGGGATGTGTCCTAGTGTGATAAGGGAAGGACACAACAGGAAATGGAGCAAACAACCAGCGGAGGAATTCTATGTGGAGAAAGATCTTCCCTTCTAGTCTGTACCTACTTCTCACTACCTCTCCCATATTGACATTCCTATTTGAGACGACAGGAATATTCAGTGGAAATCTGACAGGAACTTATCCTAATGACAGATGCCAAAGTCAAGAAATCGATGACAGCAGCTGACAAATTATCCCCTACACTGACAGGAAACCAGTCACCTTGAGAAACAGAGGACGGTAAATTATGAATCATCAAACGATTGCCTGAGCCTTTCGAAGTGCTCAAGTCTGCAATATCTGGCACCTGAGAAATATCAAATGGTCTCCCTGCCAATTTGTAGAATTCTGCCAGCTGCTTCGGGTGACAATTAGACTTTGGGAGGGCGCACACTTTTACTACGCATATCATTTTGGTTGTTGACAGTCAATTTGAAAATTTAGCTGCACTTTTGTGGAACCACTACCTGAGCTGCTTCAAAGCTGCGTGACAGGCAGACAAGTCCGTCAATGAATAGACACTTTTTCGCAAGTAAATTGTCTCATCTAATGAAAACCAAATCTCTGTTGTCAGAATTCAGAGGATGGCTAAGGGGGAAGAGAGAAACAGAAGCTTGATAACTTCACTTCATCTCCAATCCTCTTTACCATATGCCATATATGTATTGTTTATTTGTAACATTTTCATCTGACCTTCACCAGAATGCTGAGCAATTATAACTGTCCACTGAATACTATGCTGTTAATGGAAATGGAACTAAGATAAAGCTACTACCAGTACAACATACAGACTACTGTTCTTGGCAAGTAAGACTAGCTAGGAGTCTATTCCCTAATAGTAGTAGTAGTAGTAGTAATAGAGTGAAAGGAGATAGAAAGTATGAGTTTAGTTAAATGACAAAGTCAACAGTGGAGGTGAGGAAGTGTGTCTGTGCTCAAAGTCATTAGACTGAGATCTCCTGATGGGAGTGTACACATGGCAGTGGGCCAATGCTTAGCACTTTTGAAGTGTCATTCAGAGGGGTCTAAGTTGGCAACTAGTTTACTTAGCGGCGAACTATCCAAATACAACACCATATAAGAAGACCATGATTAGGTTGTATTTATTTGCACCAAAGAAAACAAATGTAAGACAAATCAGAACAGATAAAAAAAAATTTAAAAAACAGTCTGCAGGTGAGGTTGAAACCCAAAAGGGCTTATATTTATTTATTTATTTTTCAAAATGTATTTAATAATATCCTCTTGGAACTCTAGGGGCAGTATTGTCATTTTTGGGGAAAAAAAACGTTCCCGTTTTAAACGGGATATTTTGTCAGGAAAAGATGCTAGAAT
Source organism: Oncorhynchus keta (assembly GCF_023373465.1). Classification (NCBI taxonomy): domain Eukaryota; kingdom Metazoa; phylum Chordata; class Actinopteri; order Salmoniformes; family Salmonidae; genus Oncorhynchus; species Oncorhynchus keta. Next base: position 24,669,159 of record NC_068431.1, read on the forward strand.
ATGCATATAATTGACAGCTTTCGATAGAAAACATTCTAACGTTTCAAAAACTGTAAAGATATTGTCTGTGAGTATAACAGAACTGATGTTGCAAGCGAAAGCCTGAGAAAAATCCAATCCGGAGGTGCCCCAGGTTTTGAAAGCGCTGCGTTCCAATGACTCCCTATATGGCTGTGAATGTACCATCAACGAGCTTACGCTTTCTACATATTCCCCAAGGTGTCTACAGCACTGTGCACGTTTTATGCATTTCTGTTGAAGAATAGCCGTATGGGGGCACATTGCGTAAGTGGTCACATGGTGGCTCCGAGAGAGATTCTCGCGTAAAGTACAGAGGTAGCCATTACTCCAATCGGTCCTAGAGAAAAAAGTAATTGTCCCGACGGATATATCACCGAATAGATATTAGAAAAACACCTTGAGGATGGATTCTAAACAACGTTTGCCATGTTTCTGTCGATATTATGGAGCTAATTTGGAATATTTTTCGGCGTTGTGGTGACCGCAATTTCCGGGCGATTTCTCATCCAAAGCATATTTTGAAAATCTGAGATGACAGGGTGATTAACAAAAGGCTAAGCTGTGTTCCAATATATTTCACTTGTGATTTTCATGAATAGGATGATTTTCTAGGAAGATTTATGTCCGTGGCGTTATGCTAATTAGTGTCAGATGATGATAACGGTCCCATTCACGGGCTGGGTGTCACTACAGGTTAAGGCATATTGAGCAGGGCTAGAGGCTGTACAGTGAAATAAGACAACAATCACTAACCAGGACAGTAATGGACAAGGCATATTGATATTAGGGAGAGGCATGCGTAGCCGAGTGATCATAGGGGTCCAGTGAGTGGTTGGGCTGGTTGGAGACACGGCGATTCAGACAGCTAGCAGACCGGGGCTAGCAAGCTACTTATTTTCCACCATAATTTGAAAATAAATTCATTAAAAATCCTACAATGTGATTTTCTGGATTTTTTTTTTCATTTTGTCTGTCATAGTTGAAGTGTACCTATGATGAAAATTATAGGCCTCTCTCATCTTTTTAAGTGGGAGAACTTGCACAATTGGTGGCAGACTAAATACTTTTTTGCCCCACTGTACATGGGACATGACAAGACGAAGGACAAAGACGTCTGACTGCTACGCCATCTTGGAATAATAATATGAAAACTATGACACGAAAACCAATATACAAATATACTGTAATTTAAAAAAAGTTTGTTCAAACTACTTTTGTAATACAACTTTAGGTATTTATAAACGTTAATAATCGATCAAATTGTAGACGGGTCTTTCTGTGTTCAATAGAGGAATGAAAACAAACCAGCGCCACTTTTCACGTCTTGCGCAACTCACTAAAGTGTACCCAGTTCCTAGTTGGCCTACTTCTTCATTGCACAAAGGAATAACCTCAACCAAATTCCAAAGATTGGTGACATCCAGTGGAAGCGGTAGGAACTGAAAACAGGTCCCTAAGAAATATCCCTTGGCAATGACAAACCAGGGAACAGAGAGAGGCAAAATAAAATCTGAATAGTTAGTCCTCAGGGTTTTGCCTGCTACATAAGTTCTGTTATACTCACAGACATGATTCAAACTGTTTTAGAAACTTCAGAGTGTTTTCAATCCAAATCTATGAATAATATGCATATCTTATATTCTTGGCATGAGAAGCAGGAAGTTGAAATTGGGCATGCTATTTATCCAAAAGTGAAAATTCATCCCCCTAGCCCCAAGAGGTTAAATATTCCCCAGAGCAGTTGAGCCAGTCACATATTTGTTTATAAATAGCACAACCGGAGAAAGCGGGAGCAGGTGAGTCCAGCTGTGTATTGACAGTGGTCGCGGTTTATATTGAAAGTCAACCGTGCTTTTTTCCTTCAATAGAGTTATCAGAGACGTGCAAATACAGTTGAAGTTGGAAGTTTAAATACACCTTAGTCAAATACAGTTTTTCACAATTCCTGACATTTAATCCTAGTAAAAATGCCCTTTCTTAGGTTAGTTAGGATCACCACTTTATTTTAACAATGTGAAATGTCCAAATAATAGTAGAGAGAAAGATTTATTTCAGCTTTTATTTCTTTCATCGCATTCCCAGTGGGTCAGAGGTTTACATACACTCAATTAGTATTTGGCAGCATTGCCTTTAAATTGTTTAACTTGGGTCAAATGTTTTGGGTAGGCTTCCACAAGCTTCCCACAATAAGTTGAGTGAATTTTGACCCATTCCTCCTGGCAGAGCTGGTGTAACTGAGTCAGGTTTGTAGGCCTCCGTGCTCACACATTCTTTTTCAGTTCTGCCCACAAATGTTCTATAGGATTGAGGTCAGGGCTTTGTGATGGCCACTCCAATACCTTGACTTTGTGGTCCTTCAGCTATTTTAACCACAACTTTGGAAGTATGCTTGGGGTCATTGTCCATTTGGAAGACCCATTTGCGACCAAGCTTTAACTTCCTGACTTGAGATGTTGCTTCAATATATCCATGCTTTACAGTTGGGTTGGTGTTCTTTGGCTTGCAAGCCTCCCCCTTTTTCCTCCAAACATAACGATGGTCATTACTGCCAAACAGTTCTATTTTTGTTTCATCAGACCAGAGGACATTTCTCAAAGAAGTATGATCTTTATCCCCATGTGCAATTGCAAACGGTAGTCTGGAATTTTTATGGCGATTTTGGAGCAGTGGCTTCTTCCTTGCTGAGCGGCCTTTCAGGTTATGTCGATATAGGACTCATTTTACTATGGATATAGATACTTTTGTACCGGTTTCGTCCAGCATCTTCACAAGGACCTTTGCTGTTGTTCTGGGATTGATTTGCACTTTTCACACCAACGTACATTCATCTATAGGAGACAGAACGTGTCTCCTTCCTGAGCAGGTTGACGACTGTGTGGTCCCATGGTGTTTAAACTTGCGTACTATTGTTTGTACAGATGAATGTGGTACCTTCAGGCGTTTGGAAATTGCTCCCAAGGATGAACCAGAATTGTGGAGGTCTACAATATTTCTTTTGATTTTCCCATGATGTCAAGCAGAGGCACTGAGTTAATCAATTGGCCTGTCAGAAGCTTCTAAAGCCATGACATCATTTTCTGGAATTTTCCAAGTTGTTTAAAGGCACAGTCAACTTAGTGTATGTACACTTCTGACCCACTGGAATTGTGATACAGTGAATTATAAGTGAAATAATCTGTCTGTAAACATATGTTGGAAAAATGACTTGGGTCATGCACAAAGGAGATGTCCTAACTGACTTGCCAAAACTATAGTTTGTTAACAAGAAATGTGTGGAGTGGTTGAAAAACGAGTTCCAATGACTCCAACCTAAGTGTATGTAAACTTCCGACTTCAACTGTAGCTAGCAGCCTCTATGGACATTTGCTCATACTTGCGCTACTTTTGTTAGCATTCTGATAATAGACGCCCAATGGTCTTTTTTGTGTTTTCTGGCGCCCTTGTGTACTAAGTAGGTAATACCGTAAATTCCAGGGTGAGACGGACGGTATGACGATATGAAAATCTGAATGCCGAAAACATGTGTTTTTATATGTGTGTGTGCGCATGTTGTGTGTGAGTGTAAGAGTTAGGTTACATGGAGGAGACTACTGGGTTGTTTGGTTCATCAGGCCCTAGTCTACGCTTGAAGTTATTGAGGGATGATCATGTTTTGGCAATATGAAGGTAGGAATTCCAGAGTATAGATCCTCTGTATCTGATAGAGAATTGACTATGTGAGGTGTGGCAGTGGGGAGATTAGGAATAACAAAGGTCCAATGATTTAACCCTGTGGAACTCCACAGGATATCTTAGTAGATGGTAGATGCACTGGTAGATGCAGGACCATTTGCGTATACAAATTGTTCTCAATCATAAACATAATTACGTAGCCATTTATATGTATAATCATAATAATAATGCAATTTAGCAAGTAATATTTCATGATCAACAATGTCGAACACTTTGGATGCATCGAGAAAGGTCTATTTACAAGTTGTAAAAGAGCCATATCAGTGTAGTTTTTTTTACAAACACCAGTTTCTCAAAAACATGGTAGTACAGATATTAGTCAATCATTTGTAAAAGATCTTGGATCCCCAGATGTATAGTGAGGTTAACTTTGGCATTCTTTTTTAAATCTTGAGGAACGATATCAGTTTGCATTGATTTGGTGAAGATATTCTGTACTTTAATCGAGGAACACACTGAATTCACCAAAGAGGTACCAGTCTCATCATGACCTGCCTCTTTAAATGATCAATTACCTCCATCACCTCCATTACAATAGGTGGATCAAACTGAAGCAGAAGGGAAATGTCCCTTAACGTGATCACAGGGATTTCCATATATTCTTCTGATTTTCTTTGTAAGAGTGGAACCCACATTCACAAAGTTATTAAATTCACGAGATAACATCAGGAAGATATCGGGCTGAAGTGGTGGACAACACAACCCCACACACACAAACACATCAGTGGTGGACAACACAACCCCACACACACAAACACATCAGGATGATATCGGGCTGAAGTGGTGGACAACACAACCCCACACACACAAACACATCAGGATGATATCGGGCTGAAGTGGTGGACAACACAACCCCACACACACAAACACATCAGGATGATATCGGGCTGAAGTGGTGGACAACACAACCCCACATACACAAACACATCAGGATGATATCGGGCTGAAGTGGTGGACAACACAACCCCACACACACAAACACATCAGGATGATATCGGGCTGAAGTGGTGGACAACACAACCCCACACACACAAACACATCAGGATGATATCGGGCTGAAGTGGTGGACAACACAACCCCACACACACAACACACACACACACAAACACATCAGGATGATATCGGGCTGAAGTGGTGGACAACACAACCCCACACACACAAACACATCAGGATGATATCGGGCTGAAGTGGTGGACAACACAACCCCACATACACAAACACATCAGGATGATATCGGGCTGAAGTGGTGGACAACACAACCCCACACACACAAACACATCAGGATGATAAATAGCTAACAGAATGGCTACACGGACTATCAGAGTTCACCCTTGTATTTTATTTTTGCACTTTCTCTTTGCACACTCAGAAGGCTCTACACACTTATGCATGCTGACACTCCAGCACACACATAACATGCACACACATTTATACTGACTCTACACACAGTCACATACAATCATCATTCACGCTACTGGTACGCTGTTTATCATATATCCTGATGCCTAGTCACCTTATCCCAAAACATATCTACCTCTATCACTCCAGTATCCCTACACATTGTAAATATGGTATTGGAAATGGCTTCTTACTTCTCGTGTTCTTCTTATTTCTATTTCTTGTGTGTTTTTGTTCTACCTTATGTTATTGTTAGTGCTACATTGATATTGATTACCACATTGTTGGGTTTGGAGCTTGCAAGAAAGGAATTTCACTGTACTTGTGCACGTGACATTAAAACTTGAAACACACCAAGAGTATTGATTGAATTTGAAACACACAACACCACATAAAATTGGCATACATACACTCATGGACAAACACATATAGAGCAAACACACAGTGCATTCAGACACATCTACACCAAACAAACTGTCTTCCATTTGACTACCCTAGACATGCTGCCTCTTTGTGTGACTTCCTGACAGACAGACAGACAGACAGACAGACAGACAGACAGACAGACAGACAGACAGACAGACAGACAGACAGGCAGACAGGGGGACCTTGTGAGGTCTGGGCAGGGCAATGGGGGGCTGTGTGAACAGGATGCCTGAGAGGAGTAGGATAGCTCATCTACTATGTTCCAGTGCCCACACTGTCTTCATCAACACAGCGCCGCGCAGCCACACATGTCACTCCCCCTGTGTCTCACATATGCTCACACACACACACACACACACTTTCTTATAAAAGGGCATTTTCAAAACACTTGGTGTTACATGCCAGTGCATTAAGGATGTGGCAACAAGGGCACAGAGAAGTCAACTCCTATGGGGAAAAATTGCATTGGTTATGGGCATATGGTATAGGTTAGGGGTTATAGGTGTAGGTTTAGAGTAGCAGAAGTTTAACGGAATATGCAGAAAATGTTGTTGACAGCTTGTGTTGACAGTGACAGGATAAAAATACATTCTATTAATTATATTCCTATGCCGACAGCAACAGGCCATAGAAATACAATGCATAGAATATATTTTATGGTAAAACTGAAAAAAAAACACAGAAACACAAAGCCGTAACAGTCATACATTGTCACTTTTGCTCTCTTTTTTTCCCTCTCTTTCTCTGTCCATTTTAGTGCGTGACCAGCGCTAGGGGTCAGCGTCCACGCAACGTTTTATCAACTTCTATACAACCACTGGACTACTGGAACTAATGCCCCCGGCCATTAAGCCGTCTGCGACTTGGGGCCCAGGGGCCCGTCAGATTTATGCCACGCTGGTATTGTTGAGGGCCCTGTGGCCCCTTTTCACTTCGGACAGCCGCGCTGGAACTCTTCAAAGTCTGGAGAGAGGTGTTGTCAGCAGTCACTGTTAAAAAAATGTCCCCTGTGCTTTGGTTTGTTTCTTTTGATGACCGGATGAACTGGATACCTCAGCCCTATCTGGCAGTGGCAAACAGGTTAGGGTGCCTCTTTTTAGCCCTCGGAATAAGAATGTGTCCGACCTTCAAATTACTTTGTGCCTCTTCATGGGTATTTTAGTGTGCAATAAGGAGGTTATATGCAGGGGGTCCCGGTACCAAGGCAATGGGTTGGGGTACAGATTAGTCAAGGTAATTGAGGTAATATGTGCAGTACATGTAGGTAGGGATAAAGTGACTATGAATAGATAATTAACAGCGAGTAGCAGCAGCGTAAAAAAAAGCAGGGTCATTGCAAATAATCCAGGTAGCCATTTGATGAACTGTTCAGCAGTCTAATGGCTTGAGGGTAGAAGCTGTAAAGGAGCCTTTTGGACTTGAAGCTCCGGTACCACTTGCCGTGCGGGATCAGAGAGAACAGTCTATGACTAGGGTGGCTGGAGACAATTTTTGGGGCCTTCCTCTGACACTGCCTGGTATAGACGTCCTGGATGGAAGGAAGCTTGGCCCCAGTGATGACCTGGGCCGTACGCACTACCTTCTCGCACTACCCTGTGTGTGGGTGTGTGTGTGTGTGTTTGTGCGTGTGTGTTATCTGAGAGGCAACAGAGAGCAAGGGCGCCATTCACCGCAAAAATCTAACGGGGCACAAAGTATGTGAGGATGGTTGGGGGGCGGTCCTAGTTGGAGAATGTTGCATTTTTCAAACACCTGAAACAGCTTTTCTTTTTCCTGCAATCTACAGCCTTAATCATTATACTTATTTCTATGTAAGAAAAAGAAGGGAAAAAAAGTATATTTGTCTGCATATCTAAGCATACATCTTGAGCTGTCTGTTTACTCCTGACTTGGGTAAAAGATTGAAACGATTGCGAGTTTTATTCAGTACATTTAGTCATGTCTTGCTTTTCTAAAGTCTACCAACCTTGCCAGCAGGCATGCCAGCTAGTTATGAGGTTGGGAGATTGAGAACCTATCTGGGCTAGCTAAAGCCAACTTCATAAAATTGCTAGGTGGCTAGTACTATTACAGAGAAACAACAAAAGCAAAAATAAAATATAATATTAATAATCTGAGGGGCACGTGCCCTGCCCTATGGGCATGACGCCTCTGACAGAGAGGGTTCTGCCTGTGTCTTACCTAACATTCTCCCTCTGTCTTCTCTGCCTGTTTGTCTGTCTGTCTGTCTCTCTGGTGTGTCTCGCTGTCTGTACATTTTTTTTAGATCTTATCAAAGTGACGATTTTAGATCAGAACCGAGATGATTAAGGTGTATGGTGTCCTCACTTGGGGATGCAGCTCTCTGTCTACTGTATGTTTTATGGGCTGGTGGCAGTCAGACGTCTTAGACAGTGTTTACAACAGACAAACAGGAAAAGCCTGGTCTATGGTAGCCTAGTGAGGGATCCCTGTTACCCATCAAACGTCTCCATTATTCACGTCACCGTTTAGGAAATTACTCACTGAGTAATGGTGATGACAGAGAGATGCATAGCTTAGCTAGTGGTTTCTATTGTAGCTGCACGCACTCTAGACCAATAACATAAGCCATTCTCCACCCAGGCCTGTTCTGGGATGTGTGTACTGTAATTACGTCAAAGGTTTCATCCTGGCTTTTTGGCCTCATTAAAGGCCTGTTTGGGGACAGTCATGAGAAAACTGACAGCTGTTCTGAGGCCATTTTCCAGTGACTTTAAAAGGAGCTGAGCAAACACATGGCCCTCTCCCATTCGGTCATTCAGGAGACTGAAAACAGGGTGGACAAACTAGCAACTGGGTTGATTGAACATCACCTTACTGACAAACTGAAGCCAGACCTTGAAACTCAACCCTGGCCCCCATTTAAGGCTCTTATCAGGTGTGAAAAAGTAATGGGCGATAGCAGGATGGACCTTTACCGCATAGCGGGAATGGTTGGTCGAGACTTTTTGTTGAAAGGTGATATGTACAGTGGAAAACAGCTTGCATCTTAACATGGACACATAGGATAAACATTATATTTGGACTTAGAGAGGAAAATCTGGTGGAAAATGACATTGATTCGATTTGAGGTTATGGGAGCATAGCGGGAATGGTTGGTCGAGACTTTTTGTTGAAAGGTGATATGTACAGTGGGAAACAGCTTGCATCTTAACATGGACACATAGGATAAAAAATATATTTGGACTTGGAAAATCTGGTGGAAAATGACATTGATTCGATTTGAGGTTATGGGAACATTGAATTAGGAAGATTTGACAAAGCTGTGAACGAGTGTGCATTCAATGTAGCCTTGTGGCCGCATTGGAGCATCTAGAGTCATTGAAGGAGTGCTTTCGCAGATGCTGTCACGGTCTGGGTTCATAGCCTATGTTTACAGCCTCGTAAAAGCCAGCTCAGCAGTATAGGGCAGGGTCCCAGACACCATGCTGTCGGAAAATGACAAAATCCCAGTAATTCCTGTTAAATTGGCACCAGCATACGACCGGGAATCCTCCCTGTGGCCATAGGACATGCAATGGGGATAGCGAGTTATGGTAACTTAGTTGTATTAATCAACAGGCTGAGTTCCCTTGAGAACAATCCACCTTCTGTTACAAAACTCAGTGAAACTTCGAATAAGAAATTATACTGTGATTGGGACACACTGTTACTATCTGTATTACTTACAACTGCAACATTCAGCTGTTCGAATTCTGGCCCTATCTCCTCTCATTAGTTATTCAAGAAGACACAGTCACAACAGAGGTCAACATGTTGCCAAGGTCCCCATGCCATCCAATTTTCCTCTCTTAAACTCGTTTGCATAATTTAAAGTGGTGTCGAACCCAGTGGCATCACTGAATAGTTATTTCTGTGATTGCTCAAGCATTGTCAAGGTGGCCTCAGAGACCTAAACATTTTTCCCCTCACGGATATCTTTTCCTCATTTAAAAAGGTACACTGATATATTTTCCTCATTTAAAAAGGTACACTGATATCTTTTCCTCGTTTAAAAATGTACACTGATATATTTTCCTCATTTAAAAAGGTACACTGATATATTTCCCTCATTTATAGGTACAGCCAGTAGTCTGCGTTTAGCTGAGAAACGGATGCGCATCAAAGGGCATTGTTTATAACGTCTTAATAAACTTTCTCAATTGTCAATGTTTTGAGCAAAATACACCAATTTGTCATATTATCTTCGTATTCAAGATCACTCCATAATATTTTTTTTACTTGGCCTATACCGAGAGGAGTGTAAGTGAATGCGCGTCTGTCACAGAAGGCTTGCGCGCAAAAATAAAACCCACATTTCATTTAATTGGTTAATGGACCGAGAGTGTCACCAAAAACAAATGCGTCACAATGGATAACAAATTTATAGTCAAACACATTGAGCATAACATATAAGAAACAGTAGAATTGTATCATGCATTGAACTTACCAAAAACCAAACCAATAAGCACAATAAAAACCAATAGGGTATCCAACGTGAGGCGAAACTCCATTACCCTCTGGTGTATGATAAAGTTGTCTTCAAAGGTATCCCCCCAAAAATCTAAATTATCCAAATGTGGGTATGGTCGGTCAAGTCTACAGAAGTGGCATCCGACAACTTTGGAAAGTCAGCCCCACATTTTCGAACAATTTCCACCACCTAACCACTCGCAGCATCACAACTGATTAAAAAAAACTACATAATACATTCTGAAGAATTCGTTCCTTTCGGCTTCTACTTATATCATGTATTCCTCTGATAATGTCCTGCAACAGGCGCGGAATGATGGCAAAATTACGCGTCTGGATATGGTCGGCGCTATTTTCTTAGTTTTCTCAGCCACTGTCACCGTATTGTTGATGGGAATTTTTCATAACTCCGTCCCTCTGTATTGAGAGTCAACTTCCTCACCAAAAAAGGTATTCTTCTGATAGAGTATGTGCAGCTTAATTATTGATTGAGACTTTCATCCTTTCTCTGTTTCCCATTTCCTCATCACTCTTGAATGAACAGAAGTCCTGTTATCTGCAAAACGCTCTCGTGGCTAAAGCCCACCCCCTAGCTCCTGTGTATAGTAGTCGAAACAGTGAACACTTAAAGAGACAGTGAATAAATATTTTTTGTATAACTTTTTTTAGAACTGACCAAAATTACACACAAATTGCACACACCATGTTGCGCATTTCGAGACTGTAGGTATAATTACGCCAATTCCTTTACTTCAATCTACATTTATATAAAAATGTTTCAATAAATAGACCAAATAGTTGTATAAGAAAATTCAGTGTATACAAATCAATCAGGTATGGGAAATAAAAACCTTAAAACTGTTCCATGACCCAACCAGACTTGAAAGCAAGTCTAAGAAGCTGTATATCTGTTCTATGTGCAGTATTTTGTGCTTCCCGGTCTACATTTGACTTTCTTTTACTTTCAGTTTTGTATACCAGCTTCAAACAGCTAAAAATACAGCGGTTTAGATGGTGCAATGATTCTCTACACAATGACTGCTTGTTTTGTCACATAAACTGAAATTAGGTGAACTATTAACATTTTAGCAACCAAGAAATGGCAGAGTGATTTCTGCATATTGCACCTTTAAAATATGGTCTACAGATCAGTAGAGTGTACTGGTCTCAACTAATTTCACAAAAATAGGTCAGTTAGTGTCAGGATAATATTTTCACTTGAAATTTTATGAATGTCATATATCAGTCGAACAATTTGTGTTAATTAATAAGGTTGTAGGGAGATTTTGTATTGCCAGTTAGAGGGTTCAAATAAGATGCTTTCAGAATGCTAGGCCTATAATCATAGTTTTCTATCTATATGGGGTATGTTGATTCAAAATATTCCTATGAAAATGCATACATTATTCAACATGTGCATTTCATTTAGCCTGCCATAACATGATCACGTGATCATGGAATGAATTAAAATGTAAACGTATCATATGCCTTATATGAAAAGACACACACCAGGCTTCACAATCACATTGAGTAGGCATTAGGCCGATGTGATGTTATTTACACAGAGCAGGGAATAAAATAGACCATTCTAGAATCTTAACAAACCCCACCGTGCTGAGAAAATGTCACTATACCTATCTGAACGAGGGCTGTGTCTTGACTTGATGGAATGCGAAAGGCAATATTACATGTGCTTGAACAGGGGGAAACTGCAGAGTATAAGACTCAACAGAGCAGGACATAGTAGGACCCATCAAGTGCCGCAGTGGGCAATAATACGGAGTGATTTGATAGAGTGCCGCTTGGCCAAATAAATATGACTTATTGCAAAATACCCAAGTAAACGCGGTGCTTGACATTCATAGAAATGCTTCTGGAGATGGCATTTACTGATCTGCCTGTGCATAGGGACTGCGATGTTATCAGGATTCCTTGCTATTCTGGTGTAGGCCACCATTGTAGATTTCTCAAAAAGGTGTTTCTGTTGTAAATTCCTAACTTACAAATCCATGCATTCAAACACAATCTAAACAATCTAACAACATTTAGCTTGAAATGCATCCTTCTCCTAAAGCACAACAAAACCAAGGAAAGCAACCCTAACTTTGAATACCCTTGATATCGCCCTCATGTTTCATGCATGTGCATGTTTAACTTAATTGCAAAAACTGATTCATTGAGCTCCAGTGCGTAATTGAATAAAACATGATGATGCAGTCCCTAAATACATTTCAGCTCATCTGTGACGGATGCCGCTAGTTTGGGGACCCCATCAAACATTTGGCCAAGCTGTCAGCGAAATGGTGCAGTCAATGAATTTAGATGAATTATCCGGCATTAGATGTCGTATTATGGCTGACAGCTTATCAACATGGTTGGATGCTGTGTCTCGGCCCTAGAGGTACTTCAGTTTTTAGCGGGTGATCTTTCTATTGCTGTGCCTCTGCTTCATTTGTCACGCCTTGCTGTTTGAAGTAAATTATCATTGTGGATTACAAATGCTAAAACGGATGAGCATGACCTTTTTGGAATATTTGACGAGACGCCTTTGGGGGTTCTCTCTCTCTCCTCTCCTTTCTTTTCGCCATTAGCATCCTTTTTACGGAAATTCTCCTAACCTTTTACGGAAATTCTCCTAACCTTTTACGGAAATTCTCCTAACCTTTTACGGAAATTCTCCTAACCTTTTATGGAAATTCTCCTAACCTTTGTCGTTAGTTCTCCAAACCACCAATTCTCCCAGTAATTCTCTCTTGTTGGTAACAGAGAAAGACGCAACAGAGTTAGACGAATAATACTATACATCCTCCAAGATGTATGATACGTTACGTAATCCAATTCGTATGATATTGTCCAACCACTATTCCATTCATGATGTATCCTAACCTAACATATATGTCATACATACCAAATCCTACAAATTGCCCTGAGATCTGGTTGAAAGTTCATTCTAACCTTGAAAGTGTAAACTGGAAAAGATCTTCTCAGAATATTGTCAACTGTGATCAGAATGCAAATAGCTTAACTAATGTTAATTACTTTGCGCAACACGGTTAGCCATACATAATGATTGCTGGAAAGACAGACATCGTCAACAAGAACTTGGAACCGTATACATGAACCATCCATACAACCCCCAGGACATCACACAACACACATGACCATCACATGGCCCGGCTCAGAAGTGACAATTGTCACGCCTTGGTCTTAGTATTTTGTGTTTTCTTTAATTATTTGTTCAGGCCAGGGTGTGACATGGGTTTATTGTATTGTCGTATTGGGTTTTTTGTAGGCATTGGGATTGTGGTTGATTAGGGGTATGTCTAGTATAGGCTTGGCTGCCTGAGGCGGTTCTCAATCAGAGTCGGGTGATTCTTGTTGTCTCTGATGGGGAACCGTATTTAGGTAGCCGGAGTTTCACTGTGTTTTTCGTGGGTGATTGTTCCCGTCTCTGTGTAGTGTTCACCAGATAGGCTGTAATTAGGTTTCACGTTCCGTTTGTTGTTTTGTATTTGTATAGTTATTTCATGTATCGCTTTTTTCATTAAAGTCATGAGTAACCACCACGCTGCATTTCGGTCCGACTCTCTTTCGACAAACGAAGAACGCCGTTACAACAATATGGCTAATATGGCTAATTAATCCAATGACTGTGGACTGGGTTTCAACATGTGCCAGTGTATCATGATTTATTGCCCCAGATCAACCACTCACCATTAAAGCTGACAGCTCCAATTGGACTTTGGCCAAGCAAGTCTTTCGAGCATATAGCCCCTTGGTTGTGGCACTCCAAAGCAAGATCACATGCTATGTGGAATGTGGAAAATAGCTGTTTTGCATGACACAGCAATAATACAGAATTATTCTAATTATTGAAGTTCTGTTGCACAATCTATTTCATCTTCATTTGAGCTGTGTCTTTTTAGCTTGCAAATGTTCACCCTTTCACAAAGTGTCACGACTTCCGCCGAAGTCGCTCCTCTCCTTGTTCGGGCAGGGTTCGGTGATCGACGTCACCGGCTTTCTAGCCATCGCCGCTCCGTTTTTCATTTATCAATTTGCCTTGTCTTGTTTCCATACACACCTAGTTTTCATTTCCCCAATCAATCTACTTGTATTTAACCCTCTGTTTCCCATCATTTTTTGTGTGTAATTGTGTCATGTTATTGTGGTGTCTTATTACGCGCTTTACTTTTGTTAATGTTCCGTGTTTTGAGCGCATTTGATTTATGTAATGCTCTCGTTTTGGAACTAAAATAAAAGTGTGCCTGTTTACCTCACGCTACTCTCTTGCACCTGCCTTCGCCTCTTATACACCCGTTGACACAATGGGCCTCATTGTTGTTTATACTGCAAATCTGCCTCTGTCAAGCCTTGCCATTTCATATTTTTTTCACTGCTATCCAACAACTCAAGTGTCCACACATATTGCAGAGAAATCAAACTGTGATTGCCATGGAGACTGATCAAAAACGCTGCCTCTGAATAGTACTTGACTGCATTTCACAAACTGCTCTAAACGTTTGCTGGAAATGCTGTTAAGGCCATTGAGTTAAGTATATTATATGCAAATGTCATGAGCCACTCTTCAGTGTTTCATTTTCCAAATGACCTGCCATTTTCTTTATGTGTTTACTACATGACTCTGCAAGGGTAACATGTATATAACAAATGTTTTGTTTACACCATCGCTTCATGCTAGCTACTTGTCATATATTGAAAACTGAAAAGCTTTTGCATGTGAGAGGATTCTTCCAGCTGTTTTTATAGCACCAAAAAACTGTTCATGGATTTGATGTTACTTCTGGGAATAGGTATGTCCAAATGCTACTGCTACTGCATAAATACTACAATACAAGTTTTAATTGAGCCTACATTGGTGTGGTTTAGGACAAAAGCACACATACACTTAATAACCTGTATTTTAGGTGGTAACTGCACATCTATTCAACATTTCTGAGGTAAAGTTAGCATCTCTCTGTGAAGTGTAGTTATTTTTGAACTGTGGTTCCTCAGAGAGAACACAGTGCCTTTAAGGTACAGATCCCTGGTCGGAAGTCGACACTCGCCCAGCTGTTGCCTTGATTTATCCATTCTTCCTCACAAACACACATTTTATTGTGTGAGTGAGTTTATCGCTTTATGACTCTTATTTTAAAGTAGCTTTAAACTACTGGCATTCCAGATCATAATGGGAAGTCTATTATGTGGTTATTTTAGCCACCGCACTACTCTAAATGGCTTGGAAACACAAAATTGCAAGTGCATTAAGATAACGTCAGCAACATATAGTAAGTACATCAAGCCTCTACTGTATGTTGCCATTAACCAATCCCAGTCATTTTTCTTAAGTGCAGTATCTGATTGACCGGACAATGTAAAAGACGAAAATAACAAAGCGTATTGTTTTGTAAGTCACATATTTCCAGGTCATTTATGGAAATTTCTTGAAATGAATCCCGTGCAAATCTCTTACTCTCTGTTTCTCACTATTCCATCTCTAATAATCAAGCCCATATCTGTCAGCACCTGTTAATGGAGCCGCTGGCCCTTTAAGGGGCTCCTCGGATTCTATTATAGATTAATTGATTACGAAGGTGGCGCTGGAAAATGACAATATATCTCTTCATTGATCTGCCTTTCAATTAGATTGGCTGCTACCCAACCACCCTAAGGGAGGGAGAGAAAGGGAGAGGTAGAGAATAAGAGAAAGCAAGGGATGCTGTTCTGGGGACGTCCAATTTCCTGTTTCTCTTGATTTGGTCTCTCTGTCTCTCTCTCTCTTTCTCTCTCTCTCCTTATCTCGCTCTCTTTTTGAGCCTTTTTTGTGAGGCCCCAACGTTAATTGTTGGGCTGTGAAGCGAGAACATCCCTCTGTTCTCCCGTGCTCTCTGTGAATAGGAAGGAAATTGGTGTATAGAAAAGGTGCTGAGACCCCAGCCTTCTGTTTGACACCCAAACAATGATATGGCAGACGACCTGAGAGCCAAAGGCGACATTAAGTCTTTGTCTTTCAATGGGATCCAATGGGATTTAACCATTAAAAGGGCAGAAATTAAACTGATTTCAACTGCTAATTGTATAATGAAGGATTCATTTTGGCATGCAAACACAGCGTTGGTTAATTTGTGATTGTACATGACTGAGCAGACCATTCAAGATGTGCATATCCCTCAGAAAGTATTTGAGGTTACAGGAAGTACATGTGTTGTTGATTATATTGTGTTTGACGTCAGTGATGGTCAAGCCTGAATGTCAATCTATCTCAAGATGGACGCCTTGCCTGGTTCCACAGTCACAGAGGGTATTCGGACCAAAGCAAGCGCCTGCATGCTCAGTAATTTGGCCTCAGACTGTGTGCAGGTCCTAGGCTCTAATGATGCGCTCCACATCCCCTCTTTCCCTCCCTCAACTTCTGCTGGCCAAATTGGAGCTCCCATCATTTTGTTTCCTTGGTGATTAAATGACTCTTCCAATTCCCACAGTCTGTGCCTGGGCTCCGAAAGGCGAGATGACAGCAATTATAGCCCCACACTATCCTAACAGTGATGGGGGAAAGTTGCTCCCACAAAGCTGCCTGTGTTTTGTCTGACTGCTACACTGAGGCCCTGACTTGATTTTGAAACCAGGCTGCCCTGGTTTCCTAGGCTTCTGATTATGGGATGTCGGGTGCGATTCGGGCACAGCCATTCAAGATGGTTGGCCCTTTCAAGACCTTTAACAGGGCTATAGGCTATAGGAAAGCATGCTGGTGCTCAACGTAGCCTTTTTTTAAAAGCAGTGATATGGAGTATTCTTCTATATCTAACCCACTCTGTCACCACAACACATATGTAATGTGTACATGTAGCACTAATGTCAATGTTCCATAATATTATGTATACATGAGTATCACCAAAGAATAACATACAACACCTATTTATCTAATGTCTGCACCTAATACTAGTATTTTCAATAATTTATACAACAATGCTTCCTATGGATAACTTTGAGTAAAAGTAGATCTCTGACCATTTTCAGGTCCAGGTCAAGCAGTATGAAATATGCAAACAGAGGCTGCAAATGGTACCCTATTCCCTACATACTGTAGTGCACTACTTTTGACCAGAGCGCTAATAGCCCTGATCAAAAGTAGTGCACTAAATAGGGAACAGAGTGCAATTTGGGACGTAGACAGTCAGTAAGAGGCTGAAATCGGAGTGGAAATTACATATAGCCATGACTCATCCCCACACACTGGTGTTCATTACAATCACTTGGCGAGTAATTATCTGCACGTGGATCTGGCAATTGAATGTTTTGGGCTCTGATTGTTGGAAGCGAGCAACCGAGGCTGCATTCTCCCACATTGAATTTAGCCCCTTTCATTTCTTAACGCACTGCAGAAAGAGAGCTAATGTTGGTTATTCCGGTTATTACTTCAGCCACGCTCAATAATGCAAATTGTCCATTGATATTTCTTATGAAAATCTATCATAAACAAAAACAAGTTATGCTTGGGAATTTGTGTGAAAGAATAATGAGTGTTTTCGTGAATTCATTCATCGAGTTTGCCAGGAGAATTTGAAAGGTTATTGAAAACAGTATATAACAGTATATAGAAACCAAACTATTGAACTCTCGGTAGTAAACCACTGCAAAGCTGTTCTCTGCATGATTCTTAGATACTGCTTGTATAAAAGTGTTTCTTAAATGAATCAGGCACATAACCCTGGCTTTTGTGATTAAGCATTCAATTAAAACTTACCCTGTTTTTTTCCATTCAATACAAAAAAAAGAGGCAATAGGAGTTAATGAGCGCTTTTATCAACTGGAATAGCTGTTAATTTATCTCCAATTTCCTCTAAACTTTTGTCATTTAAACCCTTCCAAAAAGATGGCAAGGTTAATGATTAATGATAGGCTATACAGTATAGCCATTGATTCTGGAAGAATTCACATTGTGAAATGCCTTATGAACTGAGTTCAACTGTTGTACCCTGTCAGAACCCAAAATATAAGCTGGTTTTACTCCATGGTTTGTAAATAATGTCATTGTGAACCAACACTGTATAACTTTAAATCATGTTTGAAACTATAATTTTGGTCTCATGGGTGGAAAGTTCTTGCATCCATAACTCTACATACAGTATCTATACATCTAAAAGCGGGTACATTTCTACAGCACCATCCCTCAGCTGTTTACCAAAACAAGTGGAGGGGAGCCTTGCTTTGTCCAATCTCAGATGGTCCCTTTAAAGTGTCTTTCTTTTGGCATTGGCTTTAATACTGGCAATTTCAAACCATAGTTTGAAACCGTTGCTTTAGCAATACATTGCTTTTGTAAATTACCCTTATGGAGGCTATGGTGAACACAGTGATGGTTCTATCAGGCTATTCATGAATTTTGAGATTGTCAAATCTTTAACAGGACACTGAAAAGGGTGGGTTCGGCACAAACAGGGAAATCCCTTTCATACAAGGTTTATGTATTGAATTGAATATCATTTCAACTATTCTACTATATTCTTCAAAGGTATCTCAGTGCATTCCCTCTACTTGAATGTCAGGTGTAGGAATGTGGCAAGTCTTCTGAAAGCAACACTACAATTTCTCCTCCTTACCTCTTTTTGAGGCTGTCAACATTCCCCTTCAACCGCTCAGGGGGAAAATGTGAGATGATGAGTGAGATGATAATAATAATAATGGGTGAGCGAGTAAGAATTGTTCCGGGGTGGAGGACAAAACATAGCAAAAGCTTGTTTAGTGGTGTGTGAGACCATCATAGAGACGGTAAACAATGTCACAGAGAGAGAGCGAAAGCATAGTAAGCTACTACTAAGTCAAACTGCCATGGCAGAATGGATTAATAACGTGAGAGGAGAGGTTAGGCTATATACAGTGCCTTCGGAAAGTATTCAGACCCCTTGATTTTATTCACATTTTGTTACGTTACAGATTTATTCTAAAATGTATTAAATTGTTATTTTTCCTCTCATCAACCTACACACAATACCCTATAGTCATAAAGCAAGAACAAACTTAAATATCACATTTACATAAGTATTCAGACCCTTTACTCAATACTTTGTTGAACACCTTTGGCAGCGATTACAGGATCGAGATTTCTTGGGTATGACGCTAGAAACGTGGCACACCTGTACTTGGGGAGTTTCTTCCATTCTTCTCTGCAGATCCTCTCAAGCTCTGTAAGGTTGGATGGGGAGCATTGCTGCACAGCTATTTTCAGGTCTCTCCAGAGATGTTCGATCGGGTTCAAGTTCAGGCTCTGGCTGGGCAACTCAAGGACATTCAGAGACTTGTCCCGAAGCCACTACTGCATTGTCTTGGCTGTATGCTTAGGCTCATTTTCCTGTTGGAAGGTGATACTTCTCCACAGTCTGAGGTCCTGAGCACTCTGGTGCAGGTTTTCATCAAGGATCTCTCTATGCTTGGCTCTGTTCATCTTTCCCTTGATCCTGACTAGCCTCCCAGTTCCTGCTGCTGAAAAACATCCCACAGCATGATGCTGCCACCACCATGCTTCACCGCAGGGATGGTGCCAGGTTTCCTCCAGACGTCAGTCTTTAGGTGTGTGTGTTCAATCTTTGTTTCATTAGACCAGAGAGTCGTGTTGTGCCTTTTGGCAAACTCTGGCCACTCTATGATAACGGGGTGATTGGTGGAGTGCTGTAGAGATGGTTGTCCTTCTGGAAGGTTCTCCCATCTCAACAGAGGAACAATAGAGCTCTGTCAGAGTGACCATGAGGTTATTGGTCAGCTCCCTGATCAAGGCCCTTCCCCCCTGATTGGTCAGATTGGCCGGGCGGCCAGCTCTCGGAAGAGTCTTGTGGTTCCAAACGTCACTGTGTTTTTGGGGACATTTACTGCTGCAGAACAGTTTTGGTACCCTTCCACAGATCTGTGCCTCGACACAATCCTGTCTCGGAGTTCTACGGACAATTCCTTCGAACTCATGGCTTTGTTTTTGCTCCGACATGCACTTTCAACTGTGGGACCTTATATAGACAGGTGTGTGACAGGTGTGTGAAACATCTCAAAGATGGTCAATGGAAACAGGATGCACCTGAGCTTAATTTTGAGTCTCATAGCGAAGGGTCTGAATACTTATGTAAATAAGATATTTCTATTTTGAACTTTTTATATATTTGCAATAATTTCTAAAAACCTGTTTCCGCTTTGCAAATGTTTTATTTTCTATGCAGATTGCTGAGGATTTTAATGAAATCCATTTTAGAATAAGGCTGTAATGTAACAAAATGTGGAAAAAGTCAAGAGTTCTTTCCAAAGGCACTGTATATATACTGTACCAGTCCAACAGGGTTTTAGGATAACAGCGTACCAGGGGACACCTGGGTACGGTTGGGCCAATTATGTTGCAGGCTGGTGTTTTTACACACACACACACACACACACACACACACACACACACACACACACACACACACACACACACACACACACACACACACACACACACACACACACACACACACACACACACACACACATGCAGTAGTCTTGTGTGTAACTGCTAATTGTGCATGGAGGGTATGACAATCCCTTAGCGAGGGACAGGGAGAGTCCAATAAGTCACACACGCACACACACAGAAGAATAGCAAAGCATTCCTCATCACTGTTTCACCTCACATATCACCTCTTGTATACATTTTTCTGTCATTGTACTGCAGGAGAGTGAGGGGCCTTTATTTCTGTGAATACAAGGATGTTGGTGGGTGGGGGTAGGTACAGTAAGGGGTTGCTATGAAATGGCACATAGTCAGAAAGTCCCTGCAAATAACTTTGCGTTTCCTCTGCAACAGGGGGAAATGAAAAAGATCACCTGTTCATTAGCCTTTCTCCCCAAATTTTTGTGCTAGTGTTGTCATAGCTAAACCTACCCCCAGCTGAGACTGTCAGGTCTGTGTGCGTGCACATATATGTATCCCTTTCTCTCTCCCTCTTAATCCTTGTCCTTTCCTGCCTTTGTCTCCCACACTCCCCATGTCCTTGCCCCTGTCCTTTTAATCATTACATCAGGTCTTGGGCCTGGTTCCCACTTTAATGTCGCTTTGCCTTTCTTTTCCCCTCGGCTCGGGTTTGTCCCTGATTTACAATGGCCCCAGTGGCCTATGGGGAGGAATGGAAACGAGGGGGGGAGATGGGGGAAGTATTTATGATACCTTCAGCTCAGCCAGGGATGTGTGGTGCCCGAGGGAACAGTCTTGGCTTGGGAGACAGAGGGAAAGTCTCTCCCTGGAGGGAACCCAAGGCAGAGTTAGCGGATAGCGGTTAGCGCGTCGCGGCTTCGGCTGCTCAGGAGACAATGGCCCCTGCCTATCACTCTGAGGGAGTCAGCTGGGTTGAACCTAGGGTGAATGGGTCTATCATGAGAAAGCACACAAGGTCTATCAGGACTTTCAACTGAATAATGGTTACATTCTGGGCTGGGGGCATGAGGGTTGGCCCACTGAGCATGACAATGAGCGTTGCTAGCTTGTCTGACACAGTCCCTCAGGGATGCGTCAAATGTTGGGTATTGTTGTTCTGTGGTGTTGTTGGGATATATACCACTAATGGTTCCTCAAAGCAGGATGTCTGTACTCCTGATTGAGTTAGAGGATAGAGGGATTAACTTCCGATCAAACATGATGTGAGAAATAAATGCTTGTTAAAATATTTGCGCCATCTGTCGATTTGAATGAATGGTCAACAGGGTGGATAATGGGATATATATCAAAAACAAACACCAGACATATTTACAATATTATGATAGAGCAACTGCAAGTAAAAAATGTATATGTTAGTAAGTTTGGATATGTACCTAGCAAAGGTCTAACAGGTAATAGGGTATTGGAGTTGTAACCCAGACAGACTGTCAGTGGCTGCAACACTAACTGGCCCCCACACCTGTTTTGCTGTGTTTTAGAGCAGGTGTACAACCTTGAGATCAAAGGTCAGCGTCTATCAGGCCAGAGTTCATAGAGATCAATCGCTAGGGAGTAGTTGTTGTGGAGTACTGGGCAAATCCAGTAGGGCCCAGAACAGAACCCTGTGGAACACCAATGGCCTTGTCATAGATGTAAATTAACTTTTCAGCTGCCCTGTTCTATCAACTGTTGTGCAGACCACTCCATCATCTCCCCCTAAACTCTAGAATTATTGCTGTCATTTCATCATTATGAGTATGTGCACATAGGGGAATTTTGCTCAAGTGATGAAGGTCATGGAATGAACCACTAGACATGGGTTATGTTTTCTGGAGAGCCTGACCTGCATTGACAAATGAGGGACACACTGTGTATTTTATTTCAATCAATTATTCTCATTGACAAGACACAATTAAATGGTCAAAATCTGTTTGACCAAATCTGCTAAAGATAAATTTACTAAAGATAAAGATATAGTAAGCATCTGTGTGTGCATCTGTGTGTGCATCTTATCTGATATGTAGATATGTAGATATGCACATATGACTAGGAATAAAGTGACTAGGCAACAGGATAGATAATAAACAGTAGCAGTAGCGTATGTGATGAGTCCAAAAAGTTAGTGCAAAAAGGGTCAATGCAGATAGTTAAATAGTTAACCAAATAGCTAACCAGACCTACTATTTAGCAGTCTTATGTCTTGGGGGTAAAAGCTGTTCAGGGTGCTGTTGGTTCCAGACTTGCATCAGTAGCACTTGCCTTATGGTAGCAGAGAGGGTGGCTGGAGTCTTTGACAGTTTTTAGGGCCTTCCTCTGACACGGCCTGGTATAGAGGTCCTGGATGGCAAGGAGCTCGGCCCCTGTGATGTACTGGGCCGTACGCACTATCCTCTGTTGTGCCTTGCGGTCGGATGCCAAGCAGTTACCATACCAAGTGGTGATGCAGTCAGTCAATGGTGCAGCTGTAGAACTTCTTAAGGGTCTGAGGGCCTTTTGTCCAAATCTTTTCAGCCTCCTGAGGGGGAAAAGGCATTGCCGTGCCCTCTTCACGACTGTGTTGATGTATGTGGACCATGATTGGTCTTTAGTGATGTGGACACTAAGGAACATGAAGCTGTCGACCCAATCCACTACAGCCCGGTCAATGTGAATGGGGGCGTGCTAGGCCCTCTGTGTCCTGTAGTCCACGATCAGCTCCTTTGTCTTGCTGACGTTGAGGGAGAGAGGTTATTGTCCTGGTACCACACTGCCAGGTTTCTGACCTCCTCCCTATAGGCCTCCACACAGGGGAAAGCGTCAAATCCCATGTTCCCTCCTCATGTCCTGGACCAAAAGTCAGCTCTGCACTTTGGTAGAGAGCTACTTCGGTCCTGAATCTTTAATTACTGCTAATAAATCATAAATCAGCATGTTAAACATCTTGGTCTTGCAGTCCAGTCCACAAGGCAATTAAAAGTGTATTGATGACACAGCAATAGTCATCTCAGCCTAGGCTTGTACATGGTTTCCCTATGAACTCTGATTGTTTATTAATGCTGATGAATTCACCTTCATTGTAAAAAACAAAAATTAAGGAATGAATCGAGATATATTTTAATTTCGAACCATGCAATGTTTTAATACTAAGTAATCAAACCACAATGAGCCCAAAAATAACCAGACCCAGTCCACATCTAACATTAATAAGTAAACATGAAGTAAGTAACATAAATAAAAAATTATACCAGTTCCATTTATGGACCAAAAAATTGACAGCAGCGCCATAACGGTTGTAAAATAGTTGGGAAGAGTTTTTCGATGTGCCGATTCCATGGCACATGGTTTATGAACGGACACAGAAAACAACACCTGATTAAAAACTTAGTTTTTCAATTAGAATGTTATGGGGGATAAAATCATCCCAGCTCTGCAGACTTTGCTGTGAAGAGGCAGAATCATTAGATATTTTGGTACTGCCCATATGTAGATTTTTTTGGTTGAAGGTTCAGGAATGGCTGAAAAATCACAACATTTACCTTAAACTAACCTCAAATAGCACTGCTAGGTGATTTGAAAAGCAATAGTCAAGTAGAAACTATACTGAACAAAAATATGAACACAACATGTAAAGTGTTGGTCCCATGTTTTATGAGCTGAAATAATAGATCCCAGAATTGTTCCATCAGCACAAAAAGCTTATTTCTCTCAAATTTTGCCATGATAATCCTGACAGGTGTGGCACATCAAGAAGCTGATTAAATAGCATGATCATTACACAGGTGCACCTTGTGCTGGGGACAATAAAAGGCCACTCTAAAATGTGCAGTTTTTCCACACAGCACAATGCCACAGATGCCTCAAGTCCCTCAGACCGTGCAATTAGCATGCTGACTGCAGGAATGTCCACCAGAGCTGTTCTGCGGAGAATTGAATGTTAATTTCTATACTATAAGCCATTTTAGAGAAGTACGTCCAACCGGCCTCACAAGCACAGACCACGTGTAATCCTTCCAGCCCAGGACCCCCACATCCGTCTTTTTCCCCTGCGGGATCATCTGAAACCAGCCACCCAGAAAGCTGATGAAACTGTGGGTTTGCACAACCAAATCATTTCTGCACAAACTGTCAGAAACCGTCTCAGGGAAGCTCATCTGCGTGCTCGTTGTCCTCACCAGTCATGACCTGACTGCAGTTTGGCGTCGTCACCAACTCCAGTGGGCAAATACTCCCCTTCGATGACCACAGGCATGCTGGAGAAGTGTGCTCTTCATGGGGTTCCTCGCAATTCCGTTGTAGGTACGCCAAATACAAATGTGATCCACACTTTTTTAAAGTCTAAAATAATAATAACATTTCAAAAACATTTTTTCTTCACATTTTCAAACAGTCCATTTATATTTTCCAACAGGGCTATACATTTGGGTGAAGTTTTTTTCTCACCTAGGTAGCCTAGCTTCACTGCCAAAAATAAAATGAAACCATCTTGTGTTAAGCGAATTAACAACACAATGTCAAATACAGGTAGTCAAGTCAAATAATTAACGTCCGATCACATTAACCGTTACTCTCTCGTGGGAATTCCACTAACGGTCCGTATGTAGCCAAGCAAGCCACAGGAGTTTTTTGAGCAGAAATAAGATGACTTTTGACTAGTAAGACATGTATAAAACAACAGATACCAAGGGGGCAGCATTTTCACTTTGGATGAATTGCGTGCCCATAGTGAACTGCCTCCTACTCTGCCCCAGATGCTAATATATGCATATTATTATTACTATTGGATAGAAAACACTCTGAAGTTTCTAAAACTGTTTGAATTATGTCTGTGAGTATAACAGAACTCATAGGGCAGGCAAACTTCCAAACAGGAAATGTAAATTCTGGGGCTGGTTGATTTTCAACTCATTGCCTATTCACATCCAAATAAGATATGGATCTGTTCGCACTTCCTACGCCTTCCACTAGATATCAACAGTCAGTAGAACGTGGAATGAAGCCTCTAGTTTGATGTGGGACCGGATGGCAGCTATTTGAGTGACTGGTCTGGCAGAATGCCAGTTCCTGGTTACACACAGTACTTATTATACCGCCTTGCGTTCCATTACTCTAGACAAAAACGAATGCTGTTATTGGATATATATGATAATAACATCCTGGAGATTGATTCTCTACTAGGTTTGACCAGTTTATTCGACCTGGAATATAACTTTTTTAAGTTTTCGTCCGAGTTCGCCTGGACCGGCGCCAGCTTTTGGACATGTGAGCTAAACGTGCTAGCAAAAGTAGCTAATTGGACACTAGTAATGGACATTATCGAACAAAACAACGATTTATTGTGGAACTAGGATTCCTTGCACTGCATTCTGATGAAAGATCATCAAAGGTAAGGGAATATTTATGACGTAATTTCGTATTTCTGTTGACTCCAACATGGTGGAGAAATATATTTACGTCTGAGCGCCGTCTCAGATTATTGCATGGTATGCTTTTTTCGTAAAGTTTTAAAAAAATATGACACAGCGGTTGCATTAAGAACCCGTGTATCTATAATTATATGTAAAACATGTATCTTTCGTCAAAGTTTATGATGACTATTTCTGTTATCTGCTCTCTGTAATTACTCCGGATATATTGGAGGCATTTCTGAACATGGAGCCAATGTAAACTGAGATTTGTGGATATAAATATGCATTTTATCGAACAAAACATAAATGTATTGTGTAACATGATGTCATATGAGTATCATCTGATGAAGATTATCAAAGGTTAGTGATTAATTTTATCTCTAATTCACCTTTTGTGACTCTATCTTTGGCTGGGAAAAATGGCTGTGTGTTTTTTTGGATTTGGTGGTGATCTAACATAAATATACTGTATGTTGTGTTTTCTCTGTATAACATTTTAAAAATCGGACACGATGGGTAGATTAACAAGATTTTTATTTATCATTTGCTTTATTGGACTTGTTAATGCGTGAAAGTAAAATATTTCAAAAAAATATTTTTGAATTTCCCACACTGCCGTTTCAGCGGAATGTTGGGGGGGGTTCCGTTACCGGAACCTGTGTCCTAGACAGGTTAATTAATAAGAACGACCTAGAAGCGTCTTATATGGTGAGCTACCGAGTGGCTAGGACAGGCAAGCCCCACACTATTGCGGAGGACTTAATTATTCCTGCTGCCCCAGATATGGCTCTGACAATGCTGGGGGAAAAGGCCAAAATAACTATACAGACAATGTCTTCATCAAACAACATTGTTTCACGACGCATCAGTGACATGGCAGGAGATGTTTTGAAATAATTACTGCTTCGCATACCTGCCAGTGAATTCCATGCGTTATAGCTGGATCAGTCAACAGACATGGTGGGCCTGGCACAGTTCCTGGTATATGTCCATTACGTTTATGGGGGGGTCAATTAAGAAAGACATCCTCTTCTGCAAACCACTGGAAACCAGGACAACAGGAGAGGATATTTTTAAACTACTGGACAGCTTTTTGATATAAAATGGACTTTGGCAGTCAAGATGTGTTGGTATCTGTACTGATGGTGCAAAAGCCAAGACAGGGAGATATAGTGGAGTGGTAACACATGTGCAAGCAGTTTCTCCCGACGCCACTTGGGTACACTGCAGCATCCACCGAGTCTCTTGCTGCCAAGGGAATGCCTGACAGGTTGAATTACATTTTGGACACAACTGTACAGTGAAAATGGTTCACTTTGTTGAAGCAAGGCCCCTGAACCCGGGTATATTTTCTGCATTATGCAATGATATGGTCAATGACCATGTAACGCTTTGGTTATCAAGGGGCAAAGTATTGACACGTTTTTTTTTTAATTGAGAGACGAGATTAACCTTTTCTTTAATGACAATTTTCTGACCGCTTGCATGATGATGAGTTTCCCACATGACTGGCCTATCTGGGTGATGTTTTTTCTCGCCTGAATGAACTGAATCTAGGACTACAGGGACTCTCTGCAACTACACTGCTCAAAAAAATAAAGGGAACACTTAAACAACACAATGTAACTCCAAGTCAATCACACTTCTGTGAAATCAAACTGTCCACTTAGGAATCAACACTGATTGACAATAAATTTCACATTCTGTTGTGCAAATGGAATAGACAACAGATGGATATAATAGGCAATTAGCAAGACACCCCCAATAAAGGAGTGGTTCTGCAGGTGGTGAACACAGACCACTTCTCAGTTCCTATGCTTCCTGGCTGATGTTTTGGTCACTTTTGAATGCTGGCAGTGCTTTCACTCTAGTGGTAGCATGAGACAGAGTCTGTCAGTCTGTCAAGTGGCTCAGGTAGTGCAGCTCATCCAGGATGGCACATCAATGCGAGCTGTGGCAAGAAGGTTTGCTGTGTCTGTCAGCGTAGTGTCCAGAGCATGGAGGCACTACCAAGAGACAGGCCAGTACATCAGGAGACGTGGAGGAGGCCGTAGGAGGGCAACAACCCAGCAGCAGTACCGCTGCCTCCGCCTTTGTGCAAGGAGGAGCAGGAGGAACACTGCCAGAGCCCTGCAAAAATGTGCATGTGTCTGCTCAAACGGTCAGAAACAGACTCCATGAGGGTGGTATGAGGGCCCGACGTCCACAGGTGGGGGTTGTGCTTACAGCCCAACACCATGCAGGACGTTTGGCATTTGCCAGAGAACACCAAGATTGGCAAATTCGCCACTGGCGCCCTGTGCTCTTCCCGTATTAAAGCAGGTTCACACTGAGCACGTGCCAGACGTGACAGAGTCTGGAGACACCGTGGAGAACGTTCTGCTGCCTGCAACATCCTCCAGCATGACCGGTTTGGCGGTGGGTCAGTCATGGTGTGGGGTGGCATTTTTTTTGGGGGGGGGGGCGCACAGTCCTCCATGTGCTTGCCAGAGGTAGCCTGACTGCCATTAGGTACCGAGATGAGATCCTCAGACCCCTAGTGAGACCATATGCTGGTGCGGTTGGCCCTGGGTTCCTCCTAATGCAAGACAATGCTAGACCTCATGTGGCTGGAGTGTGTCAGCAGTTCCTGCAAGAGGAAGGCATTGATGCTATGGACTGGCCCGCCCGTTACCCAGACCTGAATCCAATTGAGCACATCTGGGACATCATGTCTCGCTCCATCCACCAACGCCACGTTGCACCACAGACTGTCCAGGAGTTGGCGGATGCTTTAGTCCAGGTCTGGAAGGAGATCCCTCAGGAGACCATCCGACACCTCATCAGGAGCATGCCCAGGCGTTGTAGGGAGGTCATACAGGCACGTGGAGGCCACACACACTACTGAGCCTCATTTTGACTTGTTTTAAGGACATTACATCAAAGTTGGATCAGCCTATAGTGTGGTTTTCCACTTTAATTTTGAGTGTGACTCCAAATCCAGACCTCCATGTGTTGATAAATTTGATTTCCATTGATCATTTTTGTGTGATTTTGTTGTCAGCACATTCAACTATGTAAAGAAAAAAGAATTTAATAACAATATTTCATTCATTCAGATCTAGGATGTGTTATTTTAGTGTTCCCTTTATTTTTTTGAGCAGTGCATTGAGAAAGTGCAGTGCATTGAGAAAGTATTCAGACCCCTTGACTTTTTTTCACATTTTATTACGTTACAGCATTATTCTAAGATTGATTAAATCTTAGAATAATCTACACACAATACCCAATAATGACAAAGCAAAAACAGGTTTTTCGAAATGTTTTCGAAATGTTTTTCAAATGCATTAAAAACAAAAAAACAAAATATCACATTGACATAGGTATTCAGACCCTTTACTCGGTACTTTGTTGAAGCACCTTTACCAGCAATTACAGCCTCGAGTTTTCTTGGGTATGACACTACGCATGGCACACCTGTATTTGAGGAGATTCTCTCATTCTTCTCTGCGGATCCTCTCAAGATCTGTCTGGTTGGATGCGTAGCGTCGCTGCACAGCTATTTTAAGGTCTCACCAGAGATGTTCGATCGGGTTCAAGTCCGGGCTCTGGCTGGGCCACTCAAGGACATTCAAAGACTTGCCATTAAGCCACTCCTGCGTTGTCTTGGCTGTATGCTTAGGGTTGCTCTCCAGTTTGAAGGTGAATCGTCACCCCCAGTCTGAGGTCCTGAACGCTCTGGAGCCAATTTTCATCAAGGATCTCTCAGTACTTTGCTCCGTTCATCTTTCCCTCGATCCTGACTAGTCTCCCAGTCCCTGCCGCTGAAAAACATCCCCACAGCATGATGCTACCACCACCATGCTTCACCATGGAGATGGTGCCAGGCCGAAGAGTTCATTCTTGGTTTCATCAGACCAGAGAATCTTGTTTCTCATGGTCTGAGTGTCCTTTAGGTGCCTTTTGGCAAACTCCAAGCGAGCTGTCATGTGCCTTTTACGGAGGAGTGGCTTCTGTCTGGCCACTCTACCATAAAGCCCTGATTAGTGTTGTGCTGCAGAGATGGTTGTCCTTCTGGAAGGTTCTCCCATCTCCGCAGAGGCACTCTGGAGCTCTGTCAGAATGACCATCAGGTTATTGGTCAAATCCGGCTTTAAACTTCTTCACAACAGTATCTCGGACCTGCCTGGTGTGTTCCTTGTTCTTCATGATGCTCTCTGCGCTTTTAACGGACCTCTGAGACTATCACAGTGCAGGTGCATTGATACGGAGACTTGATTACACACAGGTGGATTGTATTTATCATCATTAGTCATTTAGGTCAACATTGGATCATTCAGAGATCCTCACTGAACTTCTGGAGAGAGTTTGCTGCACTGAAAGTAAAGGGGCTGAATAATTTTGCACGCCCAATTTTTCAGTTTTTGATTTGTTAAAAAAGTTTGAAATATCCAATAAATGTCGTTCCACTTCATGATTGTGTCCCACTTGTTGTTGATTCTTCACAAAAAATACAGTTTTATATCTTTATGTTTGAAGCCTGAAATGTGGCAAAAGGTCGCAAAGTCCAAGGGGGCCGAATACTTTCGCAAGGCACTGTATATACAGTATATATATATTTTAGAATAAGGCTGTAATTTAACAAAATGTGGAGAAGTCAAGGGGTCAGAATATTTTTCAAATGCATTGTAAGTAATCAAAGTGGCAATAGGGTACAGAAATAGAGCCTCACAATCAATGGAAGATGGAATAAACAGAATTAAAAGTTAAAGGAAAAGGATAGACTACAATGACCAAGAGCCAACAGGGAGTCAGGCTGCTACTTAATATTCTGAATGGAGTTGTAGTTATTTGTAACAGTAGGAAGAGAAAGTGCATGCACTGCAGCCTCAGTTAGCCTAGCTAGCTAATGTTAGCTAGCTTAAGTAGATATCCCAGTTTGAAGCAGTCAAGACAGGTACTAAGTAATCCGCTTCTCCTGGTTGGAAGCAGTCAAGACAGGAACTAAGTAATCCGCTTCTCCTGGTTTGATGCAGTTAAGACAGGTACTGCATAATCATATTTGATGATAAATAACCTAGCTTTGGCAGCTATGGCAGCAAGTCGGCTTTGTTAGTTGCTGTCTCTCCCTCCCTCCTCCCCATGTCTCTCCCTCCTCTCACACTTTATCAGCTCTGGTTAATGTTGCTTTCCTCACTCGGATCGGACTAGGTCCGGATCCAACCAGGTCTATACAGAAAGGGTCTAGTTGTCCTCGGTTCCATATTATAGACAGGTGTGTGCCTTTCCAAATAATATCCAATCAACTGAATTTACGACAGGTGGACTCCAATCAAGTTGTAGAAACATCTCAAGGATGATCAATGGAAACCTGATCTCAATTTCGAGTCTCATAGCAACTGGTCTGAGTACTTGAGTAAATAAGATATTTCTGTTTTTTATTCGCTTTTTCGTTGTGGGGTATTGTGTGTAGTTTGATGAGGTGAAAAAAGTACTTAATCCATTTTAGAATAAGTCTGTAACATAACGAAAAAGTGGAAAAAGTCAAGGGGTTTGAATACTTTCCGAATGCATTTTATATACCTTTAACCGTCATCCTACCCCCCGCCCAGCAACTTCACTCCCACTTGTCTCCTGTTCCACCTTCCAACCCTCAGTTTACCTCAGCCCATTCCACCTATCTTTGCTGGCCACCCTCTTCAGATTTCTATCAACGATCAAATAAAACAAATTAAAATTTTATTTGTCACATGTGCCGTGAAATGCTTACTTACAAGCTCTTAACCAACAATGCAGTTTTAAGAAAATACCAAAAAAGTAAGAGATAAGAAAGAATAACAAGTAATTAAAGAGCAGCAGTAAATAACAATAGCGGGGCTATATAGAGGGGGTACCAGTGTCGAGGTAATTGAGGTAATATGTACATGTACAGTGGGGAGAACAAGTATTTGATACACTGCCGATTTTGCAGGTTTTCCTACTTACAAAGCATCTAGAGGTCTCAAATTTTGTATCATAGGTACACTTCAACAGTGAGAGACGGAATCTAAAACAAAAAAAAATCCAGAAAATCACATTGTATGATTTTTAAGTAATTAATTTGCATTTTATTGCATGACATAAGCATTTGATCACCTACCAACCAGTAAGAATTCCGGCTCTCACAGACCTGTTAGTTTTTCTTTAAGAAGCCCTCCTGTTCTCCACTCATTACCTGTATTAACTGCACCTGTTTGAACTCGTTACCTGTTGGGTCATCTCCTCTTCACGACTGGGTTGGTGTGCTTGGACCATGTTAGTTTGTTGGTGATGTGGACACCAAGGAACTTGAAGCTCCAAACCTGCTCCACTACAGCCCCGTCGATGAGAATGGGGACGTGCTCGGTCCTCCTTTTCCTGTAGTACACTATCATCTCCTTTGTCTTGATCACATTGAGGGAGAGGTTGTTGTCCTTGCACCACAAGGTCAGGTCTCTGACCTCCTCCCTATACACTATCTCATCTTTATCAATGATCAGGCCTACCACTGTTGTGTCATTGGTAAACTTAATGATGGTGTTGGAGTCGTGCCTGGTCGTGCAGTCATGAGTGAACAGGGAGTATACATCTCATTGAGTGCGGTTTTAGTGCCAGCATCGGTCTGTGTGTCACGCCCTGGTCGAAGTATTTTGTGTTTTTACAGGGAGTATGGCAACGCCAGGTAGGAGACCTGCGCAAACTCCCTGTGCTTACCGGGGGGCTAGAGAGACCGGGCAGGCACCGTGTTATGCAGTGGTGTGCAAGGTGTCCCCAGTGCGGGTGCATAGCCCGGTGCGGTATATTCCACCTCCACGTATCGGCCGGGCTAGATTGAGCGTCGAGCCAAATGCCCTGAAGCCGGCTCTACGCATCTGGTCCCCAGTGCGTCTCCTTGGGCCGGCTTACATGGCACCAGCCTTGCGCTCGGTGTCTCCGGTTCGCCTACATAGCCCAGTACGGGCTATTCCACCTCGCCGCACTGGCAGGGCGACCGAGAGTATTCAACCAGGTAAGGTTGGGCAGGCTCGGTGCTCAAGAGCTCCAGTGCGCCTGCACGGTCCGGTCTATCCAGTACCACCTCCACACCCCAGCCCTCCGGTAGCAGCTCCCCGCACCAGGCTTCCTGTGCGTATCCTCGGCCCAGTACCACCAGTGCCAGCACCACGCATCAGGCCTATAGTGCGCCTCGCCTCTCCTGTGCTGCCGGAGTCTCCCGCCTGTCCGGCGCCGCTGCCGGAGTCTCCCGCCTGTCCGGCGCCGCTGCCGGAGTCTCCCGCCTGTCCGGCGCCGCTGCCGGACTCTCCCGCCTGTCCGGCGCCGCTGCCGGAGTCTCCCGCCTGTCCGGCGCCGCTGCCCCTCAGCCCAGAGGCGCCAGAGCCCCTCAGCCCAGAGGCGCCAGAGCCCCTCTGTCCTGAGCTTCTTTTCACTCCTGAGCTTCTTTTCACTCCTGAGCTTCCTTTCACTCCTGAGCTTCCTTTCACTCCTGAGCTTCCCCTCAGTCCCGAGCTTCCCCTCAGTCCCGAGCTTCCCCTCAGTCCCGAGCTTCACCTCAGTCCCGATCTGCTCCTCAGTCTAGTGGGTTCTGGGTGAGGAATACTAGGCCATGGTTGGCGGCAAGTGTGGACGATCTAGGGACGCAAGGAGAGGGGACTAAGACATTTACTGAGTGGGGTCCACGTCCCGCGCCGGAGCCGCCACCATGGACAGACGCCCACCTGGACCCTCCCTATTGATTTGAGGTGCGTTCGGGAGTCCGCACCTTAGGGGGGGGGGGGGTTCTGTCACGCCCTGGTCGAAGTATTTTGTGTTTTTCTTTATGTATTTGGGCAGGCCAGGGTGTGACATGGGTTTTTGTATGTGGTGCGTAGCTTAGTGGGATTGTAGCTTAGTGGGGTGTTCTAGGAGAGTCTATGACTGTCTGAAGTGGTTCTCAATCAGAGGCAGGTGTTTATCGTTGTCTCTGATTGGGAACCATATTTAGGCAGCCATATTCTTTGGTTGTATGGTGGGTGATTGTCCTGAGTGTCTTGATGTCCTTGTGCTGTGTTAGTTGACACAAGTATGGGCTGTTTTCGATTTTCGTTTGTTTTGTAGTGTTTGTGTTTATTCGTGTTTACGTTGTTTAAATAAACATGGAACGCAATCGACACGCTGCAGTTTGGTCC
This sequence comes from Oncorhynchus keta, assembly GCF_023373465.1. NCBI lineage: Eukaryota > Metazoa > Chordata > Actinopteri > Salmoniformes > Salmonidae > Oncorhynchus > Oncorhynchus keta. The sequence goes on from NC_068431.1 coordinate 24,703,187, forward strand.
GACTCTCCTTCACCATATGAAAACCGTGAAACTGTGGTGGTATGTAGACAGCTCCGAAAAATACAGATGATATCTCTAGGTAGATAATGATGCTGTGATGTTTACCATACAATTTGAATCTATCTAATTGAATAGAATCCGCAGATTGAGAGTTGAAGATAAGTACTTTTACTAAGAGTATTAGTATATTAGTAATTGACTGACCAGGTCTCTCCAAATCTCCTAACAATGCTATTTCTAGGGCAATACCAGAACTTTTAAACAAAGGATGAGCATTTCTTAGTAATCTACCTGAGAACCATTTTGGGTTCAAGTAAAACATTTGTATAAGTGAATATTATTAGCTAGCTAACTACACAACAACATAATGGTAATAATTTATTTGACTGGTAAATCTCTTGATCAACTGGTTAAATCAAGTTGGCATAAGCCTATTCACAATACAGGTGAATTCATATTCAATAGGACTATGTGCATGCATTGAGTTATTGAGCTCCTTTTGTCTGATTTCAGTGGTCTATGGAGCGACAGATGACAAAGAATCTGGTTCCCTTTCATTTGGGAACATGTTCGGACTACTGATTAACAACATTTTCATAGGAGTAGGCTTTTGTCTTCTATCATAAAAATGTGTGCTGTCTCTTTCAGAGAAAATACACCACTTGTATGTCATATAGCCAGACAGTTTGGCTCAGCAGTTCAGCTCGGCAAGGGAAAGACAAGTAATTTAGCTTAATCAGTGAAATATATATATATATATTTCAAAGGTAATTGTCACAAAAAAAACATATATAAATAATATATATATATATATATATATATATATATATATATTTTTTTTTTGTGACAATTACCTTTGAAATTAGCCACTTTTGCTTTTAGGTTTGGGGGCCCGACCGCTTATGTGTATGTCGTTTATGCCTGGAACCAGAACTGCACTCAACAGTTTACTGGGTATCAGTCAGCACAACACTACCTCGTGAAGAGGCAGCTGGGTGTGGGTCAACATTGATGGAGAGAAACCTGACAACAAAAAAGCGAAAGTTAGCAGGGCGGGGGGAAAGTGAGAAATTAACAAGAGAGAGGGAAAAATATTTAAAATGCCAGGGCTTGGGGAAGCACAAAACCTCATCACCCCATCACCAAGCGAGAAACAGACAGCCACATCTTTGAATAAGTCATGAGTTTAGTTCAACCTTGGCGGCAAGGACAAGTTGTGTGGGTGCGGATGTATTCAAACGAACAACTTGCACAATCTCATCTTATCTGACGGTCCTTGTGAAAAGAGAGGTGCATCTTGAGAGGTGTGAATGTAAGCTAAACACATGGCATGTTTTTACCTGAAAGGTATTGTGGGAGTTTGAATGGCAGGGATAGTGGAGGGCAGTGGGGGCCTAGATAACAGAGGATGTTGCTCGAATTGCTACCCAGTAGAATTCTCAGTGGGTCACGATCAAGCATTATATGGCATTCAATACCTGGAAATACATCAGGAAATTTTCAGCAAATGTGAGCTTTGTGACACATATATTGGAGGACAGGGAACATTGTGTAAAGTAAATATGAATATTGTTATAAAGTTTCAATTTGATGGCAACAGCCCAGCTCATAGGTACTATGTCCTTGGAGGCCACAAAAAAAAAGAAAACAGACATAATGTATGTTCTCAATGCTTGTGTATACTAGCTACTATACAAATACAAAGTTATTTCTCAGGAAACTGTGGTCTGCACTGTGGTCTGCACTGCTTCTATGCTGTCTGCTAGAACAAAATAAATGGCCTGTAGTGCAGAAGGACATAGCGGTTAGGTCGGGGTACTAGGAGGTCTTGAAGACAGCGTCTTGGGGGATTTGCTGTGTTTGTCAGTGCGGGTCAGTGAGTGGGTGAGATGTTCAGCTGTCTGGCCTGTGTGTCTCCAGACTTCCCCTCATGTTGTCCCTCTTAAAGCCTCAGTCCACTTACACAGACAGGGCCCTGGGAGCCAGCTGCCCACTGCCCATCAATGACCCACATGTTTACACTTGGCTACACATCAGTCAAACAGATACACTAAACACACACACACACACACACAAGTTTCAAGTTTTATTAGTCTTATGTACTGGATATGCATGGCACACATCCACGTCCAATAAAATGTTTACTTGCAGGTTCCGTCTCGACAATGTAACAACAACAAAAAATAATAACAAAAATACAAAATACGAACATAAAGGAAATGGCAATAGCCATAAAAAAGCAAAGTCGAGCAGGAGCCGGAACACATTGCTTCTCTGCTTGTGTGTCATCTGTCCCTGGTCTGGTCAGTCATCAGTGCTTCCTCATTGAAACCTCGCCAAAAGAAGAATAAATGCTAGGTCTTTTACCCGCAGCTAAAGTGACCATGTTAGGTACTGACAGCTCTCCCTTTGAGTCCTATGGCCTATGGTTAGAATGGATTAAATACAGTAAACTCAAGCATTTGTTAGCCAGATATACTTCCATTATGTGACAAAAGTATAGAATCCCCATAGTTCAAACCATTCTGGATCATTAGAATTGCACTATGTGAGGACATATTGAGTTGGGTTTCAATGACTGTACAGTTTTTTTAATAACAATTTTGTTGCAGAGTAGACTTTAGAATACCAAAACCAGAATTCTAGTGTCTTTCAAACCGCCCCAGAACCTGTCTGCTCTTTCATGCCAGTTGAACTCTGACATAGACAAGACAATTGAACACAGCCGGGCAGCTAGCCCTAAAATGACCACAGAGTCTGTTTGAGGTCAATTGAACATTGACTTGGGATGAAGTGACTCTAATGCGTCACCCTAAGGGACATCTGCCTTAGGAACTCGGAACCAATATTGAGTTCAGTACCGGCCTCTTCACTCAAGAGAAGGACTGCACTGTCATATCGAATCACATTGATCTGTTCATCGCTAACGGCTAGCTCCTCTAACTCCATTGAGCCTCACTCCGGCTTCTTCTCAGAATACAACATCACAAAGACATGCTGGCATCTGGCTCGTTTGTTCAACACACTTCACAGAGTTTCTTCTTCACCGGACAGAAACATCCCAGCTATGAAATTAGCCAGTTTCTGTTTTGGATGGTGAAAAGCGAGGGGCTGGTGAGTTGTCTAGTCATAAACAAAGGTCTTTCGGATGTCTCCAGAGCAAGTTCTATTGGAGGGGTGGGGAGAGAAGAAATGGAGGAGAGGTGCTGATTGGCGGGCCGGAACTGTCTGACAGGCTTCCAGATGGAAAATTGCTTGTCCATCTGCACGGGCTTAACTCTTAGCGTAGCCACCAGTTGACCTGCAAACAGTGGGGGGGTTGGGTCTCAGTTACCATTAGTTGGCACTAATGCTAAACCCCCCAACAGTCAGGGATTTGATGACAGTGAAAGGGTTGGCGTGTGCCAACCGTTTAGAGGAGTGACAGCAATGACAAGGGTCGACATCTGTCTGGGCATCAGTAACTAAGCTAATGCGAACAATAGCTGTTATCTCTGCTCGCCAGCCTGGCTTTAGCGCTATGCTTAGCTACAACACACTGAGCTCCTATCAAGAGGTTAGAGCCAGAGGAGGGAATTAATAGATATACCTAAGAGGGATTTGTTCAACACTGATCCAGGGGAAAGTCATTAAAGGAAATTATTTTAACAGATAGAACATTGCTTTCAGCAAAGAAGTGTTGTTTGCCTCACTGTTGGGGTGCTGGCTCTGGGAGTTGATTGTCAATATTGATCTCAGAAAGATATGATGATGTGAGTGACTGAACTTAGTTGCTCTCATATTCTCATGTTCTTACACTACTGGTCAAACATTTTAGAACACCTACTCATTCAAAGGTTTTTCTTATTTTCACAATTTTCTACATTGTAGAATAATAGTGAAGACATCAAAACTATGAAATAACACATATGGAATCATGTAGTAACCAAAAAAGTGTTAAAGAAATCAAAATATATTTTACATTTTCGATTCTTCAAATTGCCACCCTTTGCCTTGATGACAGCTTTGCACACTCTTGGCATTGTCTCAACCAGCTGCATGAGGTAGTCACCTGGAATGCATTTCAATTAACAGGTGTGCCTTCTTAGAAGTTAATTTGTGGAATTTCTTTCCTTCTTAATGTGTTTGAGCCAATCTCTAGGTCACCAGGCTGCTCGTTAGGGTACACACCTGTCACCAGCGTTACGCGCATAATGACACTCACCTGGACTCCATCACCTCCTTGATTACCTGCCCTTTATATGTCACAGCCAACAAGTGATCAGCATATGTGGGAACTCCTTCAAGACTGTTGGAAAAGCACTGCAGGTGAAGCTGGTTGAGAGAATGCCAAGAGTTTGCAAAGCTGTCATTAAGGCAAAGAGTGGCTATTTATCGAAAAAAAATCAAACATTTATTGTGGAACTGGGATTCCTGGGAGTGCATTCTGATGAAGATCATCAAAGGTAAGTGAATATTTATAATACTATTTCTGACTAATGTTGACTGTGCAACATGTCAGATATTTATTTTTGCTGGTTCTGGCTCTGAGCCCAGCACTCAGATTATTGCATGGTATGTTTTTTCCGTAAAGTATTATTGAAATCTGACACAGCGGTTGCATTAAGGAGAAGTATATCTAAAGTTCCATGCATAACAGTTGTATTGTCATCAACATTTATAATGAGTATTTCTGTAAATTGATTTGTCTCCCTGAAAAATCACTGCATGTTTTGGAAGCAAAACATTACTGAACTTAACACGCCAATGTAAAATGAGATTTTTGGATATAAATATGCACTCTATCGAACAAAACATACATGTATTGTGTAACATGAAGTCCTATGAGTGTCATCTGATGAAGATCATCAAAGGTTAGTGATTCATTTAATCTCTATTTGTGCTTTTTGTGACTCCTCTCTTTGGCTGGAAAAATGGCTGTGTTTTTCTGTGACCTAACATAATCGTTTGTGGAGCTTTCACTGTAAAGCATTTTTTAAATCAGACACTGTGGCTGGATTAACACAAATGTTATCGTTAAAATGGTGCCTAATACTTGTATGTTTGAAAAATTTGATTTATGAGATTTCTGTTGATTTTGTATTTGGCGCCCTGCAATTTCATTGGCTGTTGGCGAGGGGTTCCGCTAGCAGAACGGTGAGCGGAACCCCGTTCCCAGACAGGTTAACACTTTTTTGGTTACTACATGATTCCATATGTATTATATCGTAGGTTTTGATGTCTTCACTATTATTCTGCAATGTAGAAAATAGTAAAAATAAAGGAAAATTCTAAAACATTTGACCGGTAGTGTTAATCTCTTTTTCTGCCCATAGTGAGACCCGATATTTCTATTTGTAAATAGGTAGGTCTCACTGACCATCCCTAAAGCCAACACCTCATTTGGCCGCATTTCCTTCCAGTTCTCTGCTGCCTGTGACTGGAACGAATTGCAAAAATCGCTGAAGTTGGAGACTTTTATCTCCCTCGCCAACTTTAAACATCTGCTATCTGAGCAGCTAACCGATCGCTGCAGCTGTACATAGTCCATCGGTAAATAGCCCACCCAATATACCTACCTCATCCCCATACTATTTTTATTTATATACTTTTCTGCTCTTTTGCACACCATTATCTCTACCTGCACATGACCATTTATCACTCCAGTGTTAATCTGCTAAATTGTAATTATTCGCCTACCTCCTCATGCCTTTTTCACACAATGTATATAGACTATTTTTTTTATTTTTTTTACTGTGTTATTGACTTGTTTATTGTTTACTCCATGTGTAACTTTGTGTTGTTGTCTGTTCACACTGCTATGCTTTATCTTGGCCAGGTCGCAGTTGTAAATGAGAACGTGTTCTCAACAAGCCTACCTGGTTAAATAAAGGTGGAATAAAAAAAATAAAAAATAAAAAGGTCTGTATTGGTCATGTAATTGCCACTGAGTTATTTGAATTCTAACTAGCGCTAATGCAATTGCAAACTAGCGTTAGCACAATGACTATGGAATTCCATGGGTATCTGATAGCATGCTAGTAAATACCCGTATACCTCCAGTCATTGCAATAACGCTAGTTAACATTGTATAACAAAATAACTTCTAACTTCCTTCTTCATACTGGACACAGAAATATAAAAATGGTGTACATGAGTTCATCTAACTCTGGGGAAGTAGATAAAGGGTCTCATTGCGCGAACCACTGCTTTTAATCAGGCCAAGGTGACTGGTAACATGACCGAATACAAACAGTGCAGCTATTCCCTCCGCAAGGCTATCAAACAAGCTAAGCGTCAGTATAGTGCCACTGACACGGCCTGCAACGAAAACATGCAGACTCTCCTTCACTGCAGCCGAGGTGAGTAAGACATTTAAACGTGTTAACCCTCGCAAGGCTGCAGGCCCGGACGGCATCCCCAGCCGCGCCCTCAGAGCATGCGCAGACCAGCTGGCCGGTGTGTTTACGGACATATTCAATCAATCCCTATACCAGTCTGCTGTTCCCACATGCTTCAAGAGGGCCACCATTGTTCCTGTTACTAAGAAAGCTAAGGTAACTGAGCTAAACGACTACCGCCCCGTAGCACTCACTTCCGTCATCATGAAGTGCTTTGAGAGATTAGTCAAGGACCATATCACCTCCACCCTACCTGACACCCTAGACCCACTCCAATTTGCTTACCGCCCAAATAGGTCCACAGACGATGCAATCTCAACCACACTGCACACTGCCCTAACCCATCTGGACAAGAGGAATACCTATGTGTGAATGCTGTTCATCGACTACAGCTCGGCATTCAACACCATAGTACCCTCCAAGCTCGTCATCAAGCTCGAGACCCTGGGTCTCAACCCCGCCCTGTGCAACTGGGTACTGGACTTCCTGACGGGCCGTCCCCAGGTGGTGAGGGTAGGCAACAACATCTCCACCCCTCTGATCCTCAACACGGGGGCCCCACAAGGGTGCGTTCTGAGCCCTCTCCTGTACTCCCTGTTCACCCACGACTGCGTGGCCACGCACGCCTCCAACTCAATCATCAAGTTTGCGGACGACACAACAGTGGTAGGCTTGATTACCAACAACGACGAGACTGCCTACAGGGAGGAGGTGAGGGCCCTCGGAGTGTGGTGTCAGGAAAATAACCTTACACTCAACGTCAACAAAACTAAGGAGATGATTGTGGACTTCAGGAAACAGCAGAGGGAACACCCCCCTATCCACATCGATGGAACAGTAGTGGAGAGGGTAGTAAGTTTTAAGTTCCTCGGCATACACATCACAGACAAACTGAATTGGTCCACTCACACAGACAGCATCGTGAAGAAGGCGCAGCAGCGCCTCTTCAACCTCAGGAGGCTGAAGAAATTCGGCTTGTCACCAAAAGCACTCACAAACTTCTACAGATGCACAATCGAGAGCATCCTGGCGGGCTGTATCACCGCCTGGTACGGCAACTGCTCCGCCCACAACCGTAAGGCTCTCCAGAGGGTAGTGAGGTCTGCACAACGCATCACCGGCGGGCAAACTACCTGCCCTCCAGGACACCTACACCACCCGATGTTACAGGAAGGCCATAAAGATCATCAAGGACAACAACCACCCAAACCACTGCCTGTTCACCCCGCTATCATCCAGAAGGCGAGGTCAGTACAGGTGCATCAAAGCTGGGACCGAGAGACTGAAAAACAGCTTCTATCTCAAGGCCATCAGACTGTTAAACAGCCACCACTAACATTGAGTGGCTGCTGCCAACACACTGACTCAACTCCAGCCACTTTAATAATGGGAATTGATGGAAAATAATGTAAAATATATCACTAGCCACTTTAAACAATGCTACCTAATATAATGTTTACATACCCTACATTATTCATCTCATATTTATACGTATATACTGTACTTTATATCATCTACTGCATCTTTATGTAATACATGTATTACTATCCACTTTAACTATGCCACTTTGTTTACATACTCATCTCATATGTATATACTGTACTCGATACCATCTACTGTATCTTGCCTATGCCGCTCTGTACCATCACTCATTCATATATCTTTATGTACATACAGTGCCTTGCGAAAGTATTCGGCCCCCTTGAACTTTGCGACCTTTTGCCACATTTCAGGCTTCAAACATAAAGATATAAAACTGTATTTTTTTGTGAAGAATCAACAACAAGTGGGACACAATCTTGAAGTGGAACGACATTTATTGGATATTTCAAACTTTTTTATAAAATCAAAAACTGAAAAATTGGGCGTGCAAAATGATTCAGCCCCTTTACTTTCAGTGCAGCAAACTCTCTCCAGAAGGTCAGTGAGGATCTCTGAATGATCCAATGTTGACCTAAATGACTAATGATGATAAATACAATCCACCTGTGTGTAATCAAGTCTCCGTATAAATACACCTGCACTTTGATAGTCTCAAAGGTCCGTTAAAAGCGGAGAGAGCATCATGAAGAACAAGGAACACACCAGGCAGGTCCGAGATACTGTTGTGAAGAAGTTTAAAGCCGGATTTGGATACAAAAAGATTTCCCAAGCTTTAAACATCCCAAGGAGCACTGTGCAAGCGATAATATTGAAATGGAAGGAGTATTAGACCACTGCAAATCTACCAAGACCTGGCCGTCCCTCTAAACTTTCAGCTCATACAAGGAGAAGACTGATCAGAGATGCAGCCAAGAGGCCCATGATCACTCCGGATGTACTGCAGAGATCTACAGCTGAGGTGGGAGACTCTGTCCATAGGACAACAATCAGTTGTATATTGCACAAATCTAGCCTTTATGGAAGAGTGACAAGAAGAAAGCCATTTCTTAAAGATATCCATAAAAAGTGTTGTTTAAAGTTTGCCACAAGCCACCTGGGAGACACACCAAACATGTGGAAGAAGGTGCTCTGGTCAGATGAAACCAAAATTTAACATTTTGGCAACAATGCAAAACGTTATGTTTGGCGTAAAAGCAACACAGCACATCACCCTGAACACACCATCTCCACTGTCAAACATGGTGGTGGCAGCATCATGGTTTGGTCCTGCTTTTCTTCAGCAGGGACAGGGAAGATGGTTAAAATTGATGGGAAGATGGATGGAGCCAAATACAGAACCATTCTGAAGAAAACCTGATGGAGTCTGCAAAAGACCTAAGACTGAGATTTGTCTTCCAACAAGACAATGATCCAAAACATAAAGCAAAATCTACAATGGAATGGTTCAAAAATAAACATATCCAGGTGTTAGAATGGCCAAGTCAAAGTCCAGACCTGAATCCAATCGAGAATCTGTGGAAGAACTGAAAACTGCTGTTCACAAATGCTCTCCATCCAACCTCGCTGAGCTCGAGCTGTTTTGCAAGGAGGAATGGGAAAACATTTCAGTCTCTCAATGTGCAAAACTGATAGAGACAAACCCCAAGCGACTTACAGCTTTAATCGCAGCAAAAGGTGGCGCTACAAAGTATTAACTTAAGGGGGCTGAATAATTTTGCACACCCAATTTTTCAGTTTTTGATTTGTTAAAAAAGTTTGAAATATCCAATAAATGTTGTTCCACTTCATGATTGTGTCCCACTTGTTGTTGATTCTTCACAAAAAAATACAGTTTTATATCTTTATGTTTGAAGCCTGAAATGTGGCAAAAGGTCGCAAAGTTCAAGGGGGCCGAATACTTTCGCAAGGCACTGTAAATAAAGGTAAAAATATACTCTCTACACTCTCCAATTTTAGCTTTAGCCAACACCATCTTCAGATTAGCCTTAACGTCGGTAGCCCTGTCCCCTGGTAAACAGTGTATGATCGCTGGATGATTTGTTTTAAGTCTAATACTTGGGGTAATGGAGTCGCCAATGACTTTATCCCCTTACACTTGTGTGTATAAGACAGTAGTTTTGGAATTGTTAGTTAGATTACTTGTTGGTTATTACTGCATTGTTGGAACTAGAAGCACAAGCATTTCGCTACACTCGCATTAACATCTGCTAACCATGTGTATGTGACAAATAACATTTGATTTGATTTGATCTCAGGGGATTGTCCTTAATTTTGTAGAAACATATAAAAAACACAATATCAACCAATAATATATGTCCCTCCATATCCAAAGGGCATTGATAAACGGTTCAAAGACTTGAATGTCTTCCAGTGAGGTGCCAATGGGATCTTTTGAATCTATTGAAATTCCACCACCTACTGTGAGGCTTAAGGTGACACATTGAAATTCATTTTATTAATTGCTCTCCTTTGGCCATTTCCTCCGGTGCCTCCAGACTACAGTAGCTAAGAGGAGGAACACGCCCAGGCTACCCACACACACTTATGTTCTCATGTAAATACAGGATAAAATGCTGATGGTGAAACACATGAATATGACCATAATAATACTTACCCTGAGACACACTTGTTCACAGATTGTCTGCATGGAAGATATTAATGCATGTACACACATACACACACTATCTCGCTCTCAGTGGTGGCAGGTAGCCTAGTGGTTTGAGTGTTGGACCAGAAACCGAAAGGTTGCTAGATTGAATCCCCGAGCTGACAAGGTAAAAATCTGCCCCTGAACAAGGCAGTTAACCCACTATTCACCAGTAGGCTGTCAATGTAAATAAGAATTTGTTCTTAACTTACCTTTCTCTAGGACATTACAACAATTGAACCACGCAGGTCTTGAACCAACAAAGCCACACGGTCATCAGCTTGATAACCCCTGACCCCTCATTTGACAGCAGCTGTAAAACATAAGTTACTGATAAGATAGCATGGTGTCACTTTAGCCAATCAATGCTAGCTCTTTGTCTTACACCTGGTACTAAACAAGAGACCGAGAACCAGGGAGATAAGAAACTAATACACCATTGTATGCATGTTTCTGTGTGTATGTCTGTCCTCACCGTGAAGTGGGGTGTGTTGAGTACAAATGAAAGCAAGCATGTGTGTACACAGCCTTGTTGTCCCCTAGGTGGACTGTCTACATGCCACCCCCTTGGCTCCAACTCCTCCTCCACACACACACACACACACACACACACACACACCCTCCACACTGGCTGGGCTGCTCCCTCTCCCGAGAGGAAGGCCTATTGATCAGGAAGGCATCTCCCTAATTAGGCCGAACCAAGAGAGGAGAGGGAGGGGGAGGGGGGAACACAAAGAGAGAGAGAGAGAAAAACAGAGGGAGAGGGGAAACAGCAGATGTAGGGCACAGCGGGCTGGTCAATGAATGTGTTGTTCCAAAAGAAATGGAGGTGTGTGGGGAATAAAGTTGTGCTACACAAGCAAAAGAGAAAGAGAGAGGAGGAATGGTGGAAGGTAGGAATGACAAGGCTGTGATGAAGAGAGGGTGGAGAGACGGTGGGAGGAAGGTAGGAACGACAAGGCTTTGATGAAGAGAGAGAGAGCGAGAGAGAGAATGAGCAAAGTGGATTGCATGGAGGACAGTAAGGGAAGGAGAGATATACAGATAGTGATGGATAGAGGTAGAGAGGGCTGGAGCAAAATAGAAATAGGTTCATAGAGCTGGAAGGTGGTGGAGGGTGCTGTGACTTTGTTACACAACCTCATAACTGATTGAATCCTTCGCTCCAGCCGTTGGTTTTCTGAAGCATTTAGGAGGAGAGAGAGAGAGAGAGAGAGAGAGAGAGAACAATGGCCTCCATCATTCTTAAATGGAAGAAGTTTGGAACCACCAAAACTCTTCCTAAAGCTGGCTGCCCGGCCATCCAGGTTCTTGGTCAGGGAGGTGACCAAGAACCCAATGGTTACTCTGACAGAGATCCAGAGTGCCTCTGTGGAGATGGGAGAACCTTCCAGAAGGACAACCATTTCTGCAGGACAACATCAATCAGGCCTTTATGGTAGAGTAGCCAGACAGAAGCCACTCTCCAGTAAAATGCGCATGACAGCCCACTTGGAATTTGCCAAAAGGCACCTAAAGGACTCTCAGACAATGAAAAGCATGATTCTCTGGTCGGGTGAAACCAAGACTAAACCTTTTGGCCTGAATGCCAAGTATCATGCCTGGAGGAAACCTGGCACCATCCTAAGGTGAAGCATGGTGGTGACAGCATCATTTTGTGGGGATGTTTTTCAGCGCCAGGGACTGGGAGACTAGTCAGGATCGAGGGAAAGATGAACGGTGCTAAATACAGAGAGACACTTGATGAAAGCCTGATCCAGAGTGCTCAGGACCTCAGACTGGGGTGAAGGTTCACATTCCAACAGGACAAAGACCCTAAGCACACAGCCAAGACAATGTAGGAGTGGTTTCAGGACAAGTCTCTGAATGTCCTTGAGTGGCCCAGCCAGTGCCCAGATTTGAACCCGATCTAAAATATCTGGAGTAGACCTGAAAACAACTGTTCAGTGATGCTCCCCATCCAACCTGACAGAGCGTGAGAGGATCTGCAGAGAAGAATTGGAGAAACTCCCCAAATACAGGTGTGCCAAGCTTGTAGTGTTATACCCAAGAAGACTTGAGGCTGTAATTGCTGCCAAAGGTGCTTCAACAAAGTAATGAGTAAAAGGTTGAATAGTTATATATTTTTATACATTTGCAAAATGTATAAAAACTGTTATTGATTTGTCATTATGTGGTATTGTGTGCAGATTGATGAGAATATACATATATAGTAGGGAGAACAAGTATTTGATACACTGCCGATTTTGCACGTTTTCCTACTTACAAAGCATGGAGAGGTCTGTAATTTTTAGCATAGGTACACTTCAACTGTGAGAGACGGAATCTAAAACAAAAATCCAGAAAATCACATTGTATGATTTTTTAAGTAATTAATTTGCATTTTATTTGCCTGACAAAAGTATTTGATCACCTACCAACCAGTAAGAATTCCGGCTCTCACAGTTTTTCTTTAATTAAGAAGCCCTCCTGTTCTTCACTCATTACACTCATTACCTGTATTAACTGCACCTGTTTGAACTCGTTACCTGTATAAAAGACACCTGTCCACACACTCAATCACACAGACTCCAACTTCTCCACAATGGCCAAGACCAGAGAGCTGTGTAAGGACATTAGGGATAAAATTGTAGACCTGCACAAGGCTGGAATGGGCTACAGGACAATAGGCAAGCAGCTTGGTGAGAAGGCAACAACTGTCTCACCTCGTGGGGCATCAATGATCATGAGGAAGGTGAGAGATCAGCCCAGAACTACACGTGGTCAATGACCTGAAGAGAGCTGGGACCACAGTCTCAAAGAAAACCATTAGTAACACACTACGCCGTCATGGATTAAAATCCTGCAGGTCACGCATGGTCCCCCTGTTCAAGCCAGCGCATGTCCAGGTCCGTCTGAAGTTTGCCAATGACCATCTGGATGATCCAGAGGAGGAATGGGAGAAGGTCATGTGGTCTGATGAGACAGAAATATAGTTTTTTGGTCTAAACTCCACTCGCTGTGTTTGGAGGAAGAAGAAGGATGTATACAACCCCAAGAACAACATCCCAACTGTGAAGCATGGAGGTGGAAACATTATTCTTTGGGGATGCTTTTCTGCAATGGGACAGGACGACTGCACCGTATTGAGGGGAGGATGGATGGGGCCATGTATCGCTAGATCTTGGCCAAATACCTCCTTTCTACAGTAAGAACATTGAAGATGGGTCGTGGCTGGGTCTTCCAGCATGACAACGACCCGAAACACACAGCCAGGGCAACTAAGGAGTGGCTCCATAAGAAGCATCTCAAGGTCTTGGAATGGCCTAGCCAGTCTCCAAACCTGAACCCAATAGAAAATCTTTGGAGGGAGCTGAAAGTCCGTATTGCCCAGCGACAGCCCCGAAACCTGAAGGATCTGGAGAAGGTCTGTATGGAGGAGTGGGCCAAAATCCCTGCTGCAGTGTGTCCAAACCTGGTCAAGAACTACAGGAAATGTATGATCTCTGTAATTGCAAACAAAGGTTTCTGTAGCAAATATTAATATACTTATGTCATGCAATAAAAGAAGAAGGTGAGGACCAAAGCTCAGCGTGGTAAGTGTTCATGTTTTTTAATAAAGATATGAACACTGAACAAAACAATAAACGTGAAGTAATCAAACCGAAACAGTCCCGTGTGGCACCAACACTAACACGGAAAATAAACACCCATGAAACACAAGTGGGAAAAGGCTACCTAAGTATGATTCTCAATCAGAGACAACTAACTACACCTGCCTATGATTGAGAACCATACCAGGCCAAATGCAAAAACACAACATAGAAAACGGAACATAGACAACCCAACTAACTCAACTCAACTAAATAAGCATATGCTTATTTTTCACATTTGTACTGTGGCATGCTTTTCTTCTACAAAGCTGTGTATACAAAGTCTGTCTCCTCGGCAAATATATTGCTCGCTCAATTATACCATTGCTACAGAGTAGTCTAGACCCAGTGATCTTTTTCTTTAATCTGCTCAATATATCAGCTCTTAGACAATCCCTTTAATGAGTCCAACAGGCAAGTCTATCAAAAGACAGGTCAGTGTGAGGGAAAAGGGAAGAGAGAAAAAAGAGCGGTATGGTTCAAAATGACTGCAGCTTGACAAACCGCTGCGATGAAGACGCTGGTGACCTTGTGCTATTGGCCAATGACCAGGGGATCCTCTTTCAGTATGTGCACACAGGTACTACAGATGAAAGACATTGTTGGAGAGGGGGACAGGGAGAGAGGGAGGGAGAAGGGGTTGTTCTCTCAGAAGAGTTCACTGAGAGGAGTAGGGAGTACACACTGACTGGGGAATATAAAAATAATCATTTGGATTGTGTGTGTGTGTGTGTGTGTGTGTGTGTGTGTGTGTGTGTGTGTGTGTGTGTGTGTGTGTGTGTGTGTGTGTGTGTGTGTGTGTGCGTGCATCTCTGTCTGACTCTATTTGCATGTAGCCTAGGAATGTACACTGTATGTCTCTGTGGTCTTTGTCTGTCTGACATGATTAGTCTGATTGAGTTGGTTTTGTTATATGTTGTGTTTGTAGTGTGTGTTTGCTCACTTGTGTAGGCATCATGTATGCTTTTATGTGTGCGCATGGGTGTGTGTTTTCAGTGTGAGTTTCCCCTTTGGGTTAAATCTCCAATTCCACCCAGAGACACACATTTTCCCTCTGTCTCTCTCTCCCTCTCTTCCCCTCTCTCTTTCGTGTCAGTGCTACTCTTCAATCACGCCAATTGCTTGTGAGTCTAATGTGAGATGTTCAGCTCATCATGCGCGCTGCCCCACTTTCAAGCAGCCAGTGAGCAACAAACCTCTAAATAAATCCAATAAGTGTCAGCTTCACAACACGGAACTAAACATCAGAGCTCACAGTCTCCCAGTAGCATTTCCCAAGTGTGACTCCACCAAGGACCCCATTCAGCCTCCCTCCACCCTGCCTGCCTGAAATGGCAAGGAATAGAAATAGCTGTCCGTGCACATTGCCTGAAGTGGAACAGGCTTGCTATGAAACGTGTTATGATGGAGAAAAACGATGCTTTTCTACACGGCATTGTTGGCTGGTAGAGCGGGAAATGTGAGACAGACAGATCAAAGGATACTAAGCACGATCGTAAAGACGTTTCGTAAACACGTCGTCTTCGAAACAGGGCCCCTGATTAAGAGGATCTTAAGAAGTCGTTATTTTAGAAATGTGGGTTGAGTTTGATTGTGTCCCAAATGACATCCTATTGCCTATGATCTACTTTTGACCAGGGCCCACAGGGCAAAATACACTATATAAGGAATATGGTTCCATTTGGGACACAATCAAACTCAACCCAATTTTTTTTAAATAACAACTTTTTTTGTGTGTGTGTGTGTGCGCGTGTGTGCGTGTGTGCGTGTACGCATCTGTGCGTGGGTGTGCGTGGGTGTGCGTGGGTGTGTGTGGGTGTGTGGTGCGTGTGTGGTGGGTGTAAGGAGGAGGGACCTCGGTGACTGCCTCTTCTCCAGCTATCATGCAATATTAATGGCCTTTATTGATTATGTCTATCCTTCACTGGGGAGATGGGACCCGCAGACATGTCTGCAGTCACTCACACCTCCACTCACGCACACACACACACCACACATACACACACACATATCTCAAGACACTGAAAACTCATGTGGATAATCCCTCCAGACCCAAATAAATAACGTAAAAACCTTCATCTTCTGTCTTTCCTCCCTCCATACCTCCCTACCTCCATCCCCCATCCAATATTGTGTACCAGGTCCATGTAACAAAGTGCCATGACGTCCCCAGTTTCATTTGTAGGAGGACAAGAGACAAACTCCTCAGTTTCAATTGCTGGAGCTGTCGGCCGAATGTAAAGGCGTGTTGGACGGTCTTGTAAGGTCACCGACCGAGGGGAAAAAGTAATATTTTTTATTAATTATTCTCTTCTTTCTCTACTCGTTTCTCACTCTTGTCTCTCCAAGATGGAATACATTTTAAGTCCAAGGATTGATAAGTTGACTGGCTGCCGTCCTCCGAGGGTAGTGTGTGTGTGTGTGCATGCTTGTGTTTGTATGTAAGGCTAGATTTGTCTGAATGTGTAGGTTCTTTCTGGCCCATTGACCGCTTGATCATATAATTAGTTAAGCCCAAACTTAAAAGTTACTACCCACTGGGCACGAACTGTTTCAATGTGTCAACATATTGTGACGTGGAATCTACGTGGAAAATACATTGGGTTTGAAAAAAGTCAACGTAAACTGTTGTTTTGAGGGTGAAATTTCAACTACAGGATTATGCCATCATGGTAATTATCCCTTCAACCACACCGCGTCTCACAACGACACGGTGGTTGGAACCAAAAATCTCCAATTTGGACTCCAGACCAAAGGACACATTTCCACCAGTCTAATGTCCATCTAATGTCTCATCTTTTCACACAGTCTGCTCTGAACAGTTGATGTTGAGATGTGTCTGTTACTTTTAAAGCATTTATTTGGGCTGGAATTTCTGAGGCTGGTAACTCTAATGAACTTAACCTCTGCAGAAAAGGTATCTCTGGGTCTTCCATTCCTGAGGCGGTCCTCATGAGAACAGTTTCATCACAGCGCTTGAAGGTTTTTGTGAATGCACTTGAAGAAACTTCCATGTTCTTGAAATGTTCCATATTGACTGACCTTCATGTCTTAAAATAACTATGGACTGTCGTTTCTCTTCACTTATTTGAGCTGTTTTTGTGATGACAACCAAACACAATTCAACATCACTTTTCAATTATAATAAATAGTCTATTAACTTGTTGACAGGTTAAGAAAGTATATGTTGGATTCACATCTCCAACTCAACCAAAAATAAAAGTTAAAGAATGTGATTAAGTCAGTGGCTCAATCTAAGCAGTAGATACAAATCCTTTGAATGTTGATATTTGGTTGCATTGTCATATAGAGTGTGCATGTTCAAGATAGCATACCTAGGTCATCACAGGTCTGTGGAGATCTTTACAATTGCTGTAATAATCTCTGCAGAATCTCAAACGGTTTTGATCACTTGCACCATGTACTTTTAATGTAATTTCAACTGCAATCCAGGCCGTTTGGTTCTACTATTAGATGAAGGACAGTCATAATACATTAATCTGTTGCATAAATAAACAAAATCTCTGACATTGTTTAGATTTTTTTTTTATTTAACCTTTATTTAACCAGGTAAGCTACTTGAGAACAAGTTCTCATTTACACCTGCGACCTGGCCAAGATAAAGCAAAGCAGTGCGACACAAACAACAACACAGAGTTACACATGAAATAAACCGGCATACAGTCAATAACACAATAGAGAAAAAGAAAGTCGATATACAGTGTGTGCAAATGGCGTGAGGGTAGGCAATAAATAGGCCATGGTAGCAAAGTAATTAATATTTAGCAGATTAACACTGGAGTGATAAATGAGCAGATGATGATGTGCGAGGAGAGATACTGGTGTGCAAATTAGCAGAAAAGTAATTCAATTATATGGGGATGAGGAGGTAGATTGGGTGGGCTATTTACAGATAGACTATGTACAGCTGCAGCGAACGGTTAGCTGCTCAGATAGCTGATGTTTAAAGTTAGTGAGGGAAATATAAGTATCCAGCTTCAGCGATTTTTGCAATTCGTTCCAGTCACTGTCAGCAGAGAACTGGAAGGATAGGTGGCCAAAGAGGTGTTGGCTTTGGGCATGACCAGTGAGATATACCTGCTGGAGAGCGTGCTGCGGGTGGGTGTTGTTGTCGTGACCAGTGAGCTGAGATAAAGTGGAGCTTTACCTAGCATAGACTTATAGATTACCTGGAGCATTCCCTTCTGGAGGGAAATGCTGTAGGAATGCTCAACCGGTGTCGCTCATTCAGCCGACAGAAACTTTCAACCGGTTCTCCCCATTAAGCAGCGAGTCGGAGTCAGAGGCCGAGCCATCTCTGGTCTCTACTCCTCCCGTTACGGGATCTGATACGCTGAAGCTTCCCACCATTAGCTCTGATAAATTGAAAACCCTAGTCATTGGCGACTCCATTACCCCCAGTATTAGACTTAAAACAAATCATCCAGCGATCATACACTGTTTACCAGGGGACAGGGCTACCGACGTTAAGGCTAATCTGAAGATGGTGTTGGCTAAAGCTAAAATTGGAGAGTGTAGAGAGTATATTTTTACCTTTATTTACAGTGCCATGCGAAAGTATTCGGCCCCCTTGAACTTTGCGACCTTTTGCCACATTTCAGGCTTCAAACATAAAGATATAAAACTGTATTTTTTTGTGAAGAATCAACAACAAGTGGGACACAATCATGAAGTGGAACAACATTTATTGGATATTTCAAACTTTTTTAACATTTAAAACATTGGAAATAAATTGTCTGGTTGATAGAGTCTGATGTGAGGAGGGGTAGGACCTACGTTGACAAATAGAGGCTGAAGAAATTTGGCTTGTCACCAAAAGCACTCAAACTTCTGCAGATGCACAATCGAGAGCATCCTGGCGGGCTGTATCACCGCCTGGTACGGCAACTGCTCCGCCCTCAACCGTAAGGCTCTCCAGAGGGTAGTGAGGTCTGCACAACGCATCACCGGGGGCAAACTACCTGCCCTCCAGGACACCTACACCACCCGATGTTACAGGAAGGCCATAAAGATCATCAAGGTCATCAACCACCCAAACCACTGCCTGTTCACCCCGCTATCATCCAGAAGGCGAGGTCAGTACAGGTGCATCAAAGCTGGGCCCGAGAGACTGAAAAACAGCTTCTATCTCAAGGCCCTCAGACTGTTAAACAGCCACCACTAACATTGAGTGGCTGCTGCCAACACACTGTCATTGACACTGACCCAACTCCAGCCACTTTAATAATGGGAATTGATGGGAAATTATGTAAATATATCACTAGCCACTTTAAACAATGCTACCTTATATAATGTTACTTACCCTACATTATTCATCTCATATGCATACATATATACTGTACTCTACATCATCGACTGCATCCTTATGTAATACATGTATCACTAGCCACTTTAACTATGCCACTTTGTTTACTTTGTCTACATACTCATCTCATATGTATATACTGTACTCGATACCATCTACTGTATGCTGCTCTGTACCATCACTCATTCATATATCCTTATGTACATATTCTTTATCCCCTTACACTGTGTATAAGACAGTAGTTTTGGAATTGTTAGTTAGATTACTTGTTGGTCATCACTGCATTGTCGGAACTAGAAGCACAAGCATTTCGCTTCACTCGCATTAACATCTGCTAACCATGTGTATGTGACAAATAAAATTTGATTTGATTTGATGAGCTCTACAGCAAGTTCTCACAACTTAATCGCTGGTTGAAAACTGTTTTCTGCCCCTCCCAAAATATATAATTTGTAAATAATTGGCCCTCTTTCTGGGACTCACCCACAAACAGGACCAAGCCTGGACTGTTGAGGAGTGATGGACTCCATCCTAGCTGGAGGGGTGCTCTCATCTTATCTATGAACATAGATAGGGCTCTAACTCCCCTAGATCCACAATGAAATAGGGTGCAGGCCAGGCAGCAGGCTTAGTGGAGCCTGCCACTAGCACAGTCAGTGTAGTCAGCTCAGCTATCCCCAAAAGAGTCTGTGCCTCGACCTAGGCTGGGAAAAACTAAACATAGCGGTGTTCGCCTTAGCAATCTCACTAGAATAAAGACCTCCTCCATTCCTGCCATTATTGATAGAGATCGTGATACCTCACATCTCAAAATAGGGCAACTTAATGTTAGATCCCTCACTTCAAAAGCAGTTATAATCACTGATCATAATCTTGATGTGATTGGTCTGACTGAAACATGGCTTAAGCCTGATGAATTTACTGTGTTAAATGAGGCCTCACCTCCTGGTTACACTAGTGACCATATCCCCCGTGCATCCCGCAATGGCAGAGGTGTTGCTAACATTTATGATAGCAAATTTCAATTTACAAAAACAAAAACCGACGTTTTCGTCTTTTGAGCTTCTCGTCATGAAATCTATGCAGCCTACTCAATCACTTTTTATAGCTACCGTTTACAGGCCTCCTGGGCCATATACAGCGTTCCTCACTGAGTTCCCTGAATTCCTATCGGACCTTGTAGTCATAGCAGATAATATTCACATTTTTGGTGACTTTAATATTCACATGGAAAAGTCCACAGACCCACTCCAAAAGGCTTTCGGAGCCATCACCTACTCACTGCCACAGTCATACTCTGGACCTAGTTTTGTCCCATGGAATAAATGTTGTGGATCTTAATGTTTTTCCTCATAATCCTGGACTATCGGACTACCATTTTTATTACGTTTGCAATCGCAACAACCCAAAGATTCCTTGATGCCCTTCCAGACTCCCTCTGCCTACCCAAGGACGTCAGAGGACAAAAATCACCTAACTGAGGAACTCAATTTAACCTTGCACAATACCCTAAATGCAGTTGCACCCCTAAAAACTAAAAACATTTGTCATAAGAAACTAGCTCCCTGGTATACAGAAAATACCCAAGCTCTGAAGCAAGCTTCCAGAAAATTGGAATGGAAATGGCGCCACACCAAACTGGAAGTCTTCCGACTAGCTTGGAAAGACAGTACAGTGCAGTATCGAAGAACCCTCACTGCTGCTCAATCATCCTATTTTTCCAACTTAATTGAGGAAAATAAGAACAATCCGAAATGTATTTTTTATACTGTCGCAAAGCTAACTAAAAAGCAGCATTCCCCAAGAGAGGACGGCTTTCACTTCCGCAGTAATAAATTCATGAACATCTTTGAGGGAAAGATTATGATCATTAGAAAGAAAATTACAGACTCCTCTTTAAATCTGAGTATTCCTCCAAAGCTCAGTTGTCCTGAGTCTGCACAACTCTGCCAGGACCTAGGATCAAGGGAGACACTCAAGTGTTTTAGTAGTATATCTCTTGACACGATGATGAAAGTAATCATGGCCTCTAAACCTTCAAGCTGCATACTGGACCCTATTCCAACTAAACTACTGAAAGAGCTGCTTCCTGTGCTTGGCCCTCCTATGTTGAACATAATAAACGTGTCTCTATCCACCGGATGTGTACCAAACTCACTAAAAGTGGCAGTAATAAAGCCTCTCTTGAAAAAGCCAAACCTTGACCCAGAAAATATAAAAAACTATTGGCCTATATCGAATCTTCCATTCCTCTCAAAACAATGTTTTAAAAGCTGTTGCGCAGCAACTCACTGCTTTCCTGAACACAAACAATGTATACGAAATGCTTCAGTCTGGTTTTTGACCCCATCATAGAACTGAGACTGCACTTGTGAAGGTGGTAAATTACCATTTAATGGCGTCAGACCGAGGCTCTGCATCTGTCCTCGTACTCCTAGACCTTAGTGCTGCTTTTGATACCATCGATCACCACATTCTTTCGGAGAGATTGGAAACCCAAATTGGTCTACACGGACAAGTTCTGGCCTAGTTTAGATCTTATCTGTTGGAAAGATATCAGTTTGTCTCTGTGAATGGTTTGTCCTCTGACAAATCAACTGTAAATTTCGGTGTTCCTCAAGGTTTCGTTTTAGGACCACTATTGTTTTCACAACATATTTTACCTCTTGGTGATGTCATTCGGAAACATAATGTTAACTTTCACTGCTATGCGGATGACACACAGCGTACATTTCAATGAAACATGGTGAAGCCCCAAAATTGCCCTCGCTTGAAGCCTGTGTTTCAGACATAAGGAAGTAGATGGCTGCAAATGTTCTACTTTTAAACTTGGAAAAAACAGAGATTCTTGTTCTAGGTCCCAAGAAACAAAGAATCTGACAATTAATCTTGATGGTTGTACAGTCGTCTCAAATTAAACTGTGAAGGACCTCGGCATTATTCTGGACCCTGATCTCTCTTTTGACAAACATATCAAGACTGTTTCAAGGACAGCTTTTTTCCCATCTACGTACCATTGCAAAAATCAGAAACTTTCGGTCCAAAAATAATACAGAAAAATTATTCCATGCTTTTGTTACTTCTAGGTTAGGCTACTGCAATGCTCTACTTTCTGGCTACCCGGATAAAGCACTAAATAAATTTCAGTTGGTGCTAAATACTGCTGCTAGAATCCTGACTAGAACCAAAAAATGTGATCATATTACTCCAGTGCTAGCCCCCCTACACTTGCTTCCTGTTAAGGCAAAGGCTGATTTCAAGGTTTTACTGCTAACCTACAAAGCATTACATGGCTTGCACCTACCTATCTTTACGATTTGGTCCTGCCGTACATACCTACACGTACGCTACGGTCACAAGACGCAGGCCTCCTAATTGTCCCTAGAATTTATAAGCAAACAGCTGGAGGCAGGGCCTTGTCCTGTAGAGCTCCATTTTTATGGAATGGTCTGCCTACCCATGTGGGAGACGCAGACTCGGAGACTCAACCTTTAAGCCTTTATTGAAGAATACAATTGAGTGTAGTCTGGCCCAGGAGTGTGAAGGTAAACGGAAAGGCTCTGGAGCAATGAACCGCCCTTGCTGTCTCTGCCTGGCCGGTTCCCCTCTCTCCACTTTGATTTTCTGCCTCTAACCCTATTACAGGGGCTGAGTCACTGGCTTACTGGTGCTCTTCCATGCCGTCTGTAGGAGGGGTGCGTCACTTGAGTGGGTTGAGTCACTGACGTGTTCCTCCTGTCTGGGTTGGCGCTGTTCAACTGTTCTGCCTGTGGCTATGGAACCCTGACCTGTTCACCGGACGTGCTACCTGTCCCAGACCTGCTGTTTTCAACTCTCTAGAGACAGTAGGAGTGGTAGAGATACTCTCAATGATCGGCTATGAAAAGCCAACTGACATTTACTCCTGAGGTGCTGACTTGTTGCACCCTCGACAACTACTGTGATTATTATTATTTGACCATGCTGGTCATTTAAGAACATTTTAACATCTTGGCCATGTTCTGTTATAATCTCCACCCGGCACAGCCAGAAGAGGACTGGCCACCCCTCATAGCCTGGTTCCTCTCTAGGTTTCTTCCTAGGTTTTCCTAGCCACTGTGCTTCTACACCTGCATTGCTTGCAGTTTGGGGTTCCAGGCTGAGTCTCTGTACAGCACATTGATATATCAGCTATATAAATCTACTTGATTTTGATTTGGAGCCAGTGGGTCTGGCGACGAATATGTAGCGAGGGCCAGCCGACTAGAGCATACAGGTCGCAATGGTGGGTGGTATAAGGGGCTTTGGTAACAAAACGGATGTCACTGTCCACATATTCTAGGTCAGAACCGTCCAGTGTAGTGATGCTAGTCGGGCGGGCAGGTGTGCGCAGCGAACGGTTGAAAAGCATGCATTTGGTTTTTACTAGCGTTTAAGAGCAGTTGGAGGCCACGGAAGGAGTGTTGTATGACATTGAAGCTCGTTTGGAGGGTTGTTAACACAGTGTCCAAAGAAGGGCCAGATCTATACAGAATGGTGTTGTCTGCATAGAGGTGGGTCAGGGGAACACCCGCAGCAAGAGCTACATCATTGACATATACAGGGAAAAGAGTCGGCCCGAGAATTGAACCCTGTAGCACCCCCATAGAGAATGCCAGAGGTCGGGACAACAGGCCCTCCGATTTGACACACTGAACTCTGTCTGCGAAGGCGAGGCAGTCATTTGAGAAACCAAGGCTATTGAGTCTGCCGATAAGAATAAGATGATTTACAGAGTCGAAAGCCTTGGCCAGGTTGATGAAGACTGCTGCACAGTACTGTCTTTTATCGATGGCGGTTATGATATCGTCTAGTTAAACCCTGATGAAGACAGCTTGGCTGTCGAAACTTTGGTAATTCAATTTTTGCATCTGAGCTCCTAGAGTGTGCGGCTCTCTTTTATTTTCATGATATCGTTTAGTACCTTGAGCGTGGCTGAGGTGCACCCGTGACCGGCTCGGAAATATTGACTTTCGAGAGGCAGGGCAGGATGGATATAGGTCTATAACAGTTTGGGTCTAGAGTGTCACCCCCTTTGAAGAGGGGGATGACCGCGGCAGCTTTCCAATCTTTAGGGATCTCGGACGATACGAAAGAGAGGTTGAACAGGCTGGCAATAGGGGTTGCAACAATGGCGGTGGATAGTTTTAGAAATAGAGGGTCCAGATTGTCTAGCCCAGCTGATTTGTACTGGTCCAGGTTTTGCAGCTCTTTCAAAACATCTGCAATCTGGATTTGGGTGAAGGAGAAGCTGGGGAAGTAGCTGCGAGGGGGACGGAGCTGTTGGCTGGGGTAGCCAGGAGTAAAGCATGGCCAGCCGTAGAGAAATGCTTATTTAATTTTTTGATTATCATGGATTTATCGGAGGTGACCGTGTTTCCTACTCTCAGAGCATTTGGCAGCTGGGAGGAGGTGCTCTTGTTTTCCATGGACTTTACAGTGTCCCAAAACCTTTTGGAGTTAGAGCTATAGGATGCAAATTTCTGTTTGAAAAAGCTAGCCTTTGGTTTCCTGACTGACTGCTTGTATTGGTTCCTGACTTCCCTGAACAGTTGCATTGTATTCTCATTTGAACTTTCCTGTGCTTTTAAATGGTTCAAAGTGCAGTGATAGACATTTGGTTGTATACTTAACCAAAATTCTTACATTCTATTTCCATTGGAATTTGGTTGTGCTTTTAGATTGTTGAAAGCATAGTGACAACACATTGGAAGTTCAACTAAGTTTTTTCTCTTTTTTGAGTGGGTGAACATAGGTTGTCTCATTGATCAATCTCATTGATCAACATCTCATCCAAATATTACCCAATTATCCACGTTGAAATTACGTGTTGTGCCCAGTCGGTAGTAAACATTAAAATGACTTACCTTTAGAAGGACACAGAATACCAAGAAAACAGCATTCATCAAGACACCAGAGGATGCGGAGGAGAGGAGAGAAAGAGAGAACAACAAACACTGAATTAGTAATTGGTTTATAATTTTATTGATAACAAGTTGTATACCACATATGCAAAACTGTTTCGGATGAGAGAAAGAGATGTCATAGGCTTTGACTGCTGCAGTCCTTAATACTTATATACTCACAACTCTCATTATGGAGAGGGTAGCATATTATGACAGAGTCAAGAGAGATGTCATCAGTTTATGTTGAGTGTTAAAAAAGTTTCTGGCAGTATTATAGGTGTTCTGATAGTCGTCTACACACTCACTAGTGCTGGTGCTCATATTAACGTCCAACCGATGACGCCCAATGAATGGTAATGATATGTTAGCAGGAATCCTCATGCTTCGAGTTGGCAAAGTAGGTTGGAATGGTGGATCTGATGATAGGAAATGACATTGAGCTCTGCAAACACAATAACTACTTGTGTGAGGTTTCAACGTGCATCACCTAGAATTTATCTGAAAACATATGGTTCCAACACCAAACTCCCCACTCATGCATAACAGGCTGACTACACCATTCGCGTCGTGTGCGTGAGCGTTGCAAAACACGTTTTGAAATCTATGTTTTTCAATTATTGCACCCACACTGCTTGCACGCGCCAATGAGCGTCTGTGTTGCCAAGGGCTAAAATAGAAGTCAGTTCTATTTGTGACACAGATCGCGCTGCAACTCCTGCCTCTCCCATCTCCTCATTGGTTTATAGAAGCAGGTACCCACGTGATATCTCCTCATTAGTTATACTCACGTGGGTGACTGAAAGATGAACAAGGTCAATGGTGGTAATGCACCTCATTTATAAAGTTGCCAATCGCAATATAATGTCAAAAGAAGAAAAGGCCTGGAAGAAGGAGAGATGACTAGAAACGATTTGGTTGACCGTTTTAAGTATGGATTAATTGGCGGAGTAGAGGTCCTTGTGCATTTCAGGTAAAATAACAACTCAATGTTTATATCCCAGGACAAATTAGTTAGCAAGAGCAAGCTAGCTAAATAGGACATTTAGCTCGTAAGTGCAAGCAAGCTAGCTACATTTCCATAAATGTTTAATGATTTTCGACCTGTTCCCCAAATGAATATAATTGGTTCAGAGTTTGTTTTGATATTTTAACCTGTGTGTCGTGATCGTGTTCGGTGTGGGGGGACAAAATACATGTATGCACAATGGCACACGCACGCAGCCGGTTTGGGTCTCGTGCTATTACTCGCCTGAGGTAGAGTATCTCATGATAAGCTGTAGACCACACTATCTACCTAGAGAGTTTTCATCTTTATTTTTCGTAGCTGATTACATACCACCACAGTCAGAGATTGGCACCAAGACAGCATTGAATGAGCTGAATAAACAAGAAAATGTTCAGAGGCGGCGCTCCTAGTAGCCGGGGACATTAATGCAGGGAAACTTATATCCATTTTACCAAATGTCTATCAGCATGTCAACTGTGCAACCAGGGAGGAAAAAAACTCTGGACCACCAATACTGTACACAGAGATGCATACAAAGCTCTCTGACCATAATTCTATCCTCCTGATTCCTGCTTACAAGCAAAAATTAAAGCAGGAAGCACCAGTAGACTAGATAAATACAAAAAGTGGTCAGATGAAGCAAATGCTAAGCTACAGGACTGTTTTGCTAGCACATACTTGAATATGTTCCGGGATCCTGTCAATACAGGACTAAGATTGAATCGTACTACACCGGCTCTGACACTCATCGGATGTGGCAGGGCTTGCAAACCATTACAGACTACAAAGGGGAGCACAGCCGAGAGCTGCCCAGTGACACGAGCATACCAGATGAGCTAAACTACTTCTATGTTCGCTTCGAGGCAAATAACACGGAAACATGCACGAGAGCACCAGCTGTTCCGGAAGAGTGTGTGATCACGCTCTCCGCAGCTGATGTGAGCAAGACCTTTAAACGGGTCAACATTCACAAGGCTGCAGGGCCAGACGGATTATCAGGACGTGTACTGTGAGCATGCGTTGACCAACTGGCATGTGTCTTCACTGACATTTTCAACCTCTCCCTGTCCGAGTCTGTAATACCAACATGTTTTAAAAAGACCACCATACTGCCTGTGCCCAAGAACACTAAGGTAACCTGCCTCAATGACTGCTGACCCATAGCACTCACGTCTGTAGCCATAAAGTGCTTTGAAAGTCTGGTCATGGCTCACATCAACACCATTACCCCAGAAACCCTAGACCCACTCAATTTGCATACCACCCCAACAGATCCACAGATGATGCAATCTCTATTGCACTCCACACTGCCCTTTCCCACCTGGACAAAAATAACACCTATTTGAGAATGCTATTCATTGACTACAGCTCAGCGTTCAACACCATAGTGCCCTCAAAGCTCATCAATAAGCTAAGGACCCTGGGACTAAACAACTCCCTCTACAACTGGATCCTTGACTTCCTGATGGGCCGCCCCCAGGTGGTAAGGGTAGGTAACAACACATCCGCACGCTGATCCTCAACACAGGGGCCCCTCAGGGGTGCTGCTCAGTCCCCTCCTGTACTCCCTGTTCACTCATGACTGCACGGACAGGCACGACTCCAACACCATCATTAAATTTGCTAATGACAACATTGGTAGGCCTGAGCAACCAACAATGATGAGACAGCCTATAGGGAGGAGGTCAGAGACCTGGCCGTGTGGTGCCTGGACAACAACCTCTCCCTCAACGTGATCAAGACAAAGGAGATGATTGTGGACTACAGGAAAAAGAGGCCCGAGCAGGCCCCCATTCTCATCGATGGGGCTGCAGTGGAGCGGGTTGAGAGCTTGGTGTCCCTATCACCAACCAACTAACATGGTCCAAGCACACAAGACAGTGGTGAAGAGGGCACGACAAAACCTATTCCCACTCAGGAGACTGAAAAGATTTGGCATGGGTCCTCAGATCCTTAAATGCTTCTACAGCTGCATCATCGAGAGCATCCTGACTGGTTGCATCCCTGCCTGGTATGGCAACTGCTCGGCCTCCGACCGCAAGGCACTACAGAGGGTAGTGCGAACGGCCCAGTACATCACTGGGGTCAAGCTTCCTGCCATCCAGGACCTCTATACCAGGCAGTATCAGAGGAAGGCCCTAAAAATTGTCAATGACTCCAGCCACCCTAGTCATAGACTGTTCTCACTGCTACTGCGCGACAAGTGGTACGGGAGCGCCATGTCTAGGTCCAAGAGGCTTCTAAACAGCTTCTACCCCCAAGCCATAAGACTCCTGAACATCTAATTAATCTAATAGTCTGGCTACCCAGACTATTTGCATTGACCCACCCTCTCCCCCTCTTTACACCGCTATTACTCTATGTTGTTGTTATCTATGCATAGTCACTTCAATAACTCTACCTACATGTACATACTACCTCAACTAACCGGTGCCCCCGCACATTGACACTGTACTGGTACCCCCCTGTATATCGTCTCCCTGCTGTTGTTTTACTGCTGCTCATTAATTACTTGTTACTTTTATCTCTTATTCTTGTCTGAATTTTTTTGAAACTGCATGGTTGGTTGGGGCTCCTAAGTAAGCATTTCACTGTAAGGTGAACCTGTTGTATTCGGCGCATGTGACTAATAAAATTAGATTTAATTAGAAAAAAAAATGATCAAGTGCATTATTTGCATACCATTACATTTACACAGAAAGCGTCAAATTCAATCTCCTATTTCTGTTGTCGTTGTCTTGTCACCACAGTCACACGTACTTGGTATAGAAAAGCATAAGCTGCCATATGTGTCAGTCCATCAAATTAAACCAGGTTGTGAGGATATATAATTGAAACGCAGCCAATAAAACGCGTAGGCATGCTAAATTAGCTTCCATACAGCCCTGGGGGCCACTGTTGCTGTGTATTGGAACATGTTACCGTCATGTCAAAAATAACCTTTGGGGGGGAAGAATTTGCCTCCTGCAACGTGATTACCAATTTCCATATCCAGTTGTAGCACTATAGCCACGTTGATTTGATTTCATTGGGTTAATAGGATTTGATCGACCATGCACTGCCACCAATATCCATAAAACAGGTCCCCAGAATGTAGGCTTGAGTGTGTGCATGTTATTGGCTGGCACACCCCTCCGGAGCCCTCACAGAACATTTCCGACAACATTGTGAGTGTTACTGAAGAGTTGTCAAGCTTTCATGCACGGTGGCCGGCAGACTGGTAGAGGCAATTATGGGGGTGTAATGCTAGTAGTGGTGGCGATATAACTCTGAATTATAATGCCCATATTTATGGGAGTTGGGAGGTTGCTGTGTGGCAGATTGTGTGTGTATGTATGTAGGCTGTATGTTAGATAGAGGATAGCTAGATGGATGGTAAAAGGATTACTTCTAGTCCTCCAATGCATAGATCTGTCGGAGAGAGGGCTTCAAACACATGTACACCCACACAAACATCACACACTCGCAACCTCCACATATTCATTTATTCACACAATACTTCCACTTATCTTTTTGTATACAGACATACACAAACACACACACACACACATGTACACACACATTTGCAAGCACGCACACACACACACTCAGACACAATGTCAATCTGGTAATGGAGAAGTGGATACACAGCTTTTCACTTCAAGGCTCAGCAGGTAGCTTTTCATTTGCTTCCCTTACCATGGCAAAAAAACAGTGGCCCCAGCATCGATCCCTGCCTCCCTCCCTTCATTACCATGTTAATATCTGCAAAACGCTCCTCTTTCAGAAAAGCACAGGCTCACTCCACAGCAAGAGATGGAGGGAATGAGGGGAGGAAGACTGCTTTCCTTTCGTTCCAGCCATGAAAAAATGTGAAGAGTAGAGGAAAAACTAAAACACACAAAGCTCTGGGGTGCCCAAGCGAGTGCCTGTTTTAGTTCCGGGTGATTTCCTCACTCTCTGCGAGTCTGACTGGGGGCCTCCAGGAATGGGGGTAGGGGAGGAAACACACCCAGGAGAAGAAGTCTCTGCCCTGGGTAAGTAGGGGGGATGGAGCCCTGTGTAGCTAGCCTAGCATCATTAGCCATCTCCAGCTGCCTGGGTAATGTGCACACTTCATTTCCCCCCTGTGGGCCCCCAAACCACTGCATCTCCCAGTGCCTCCAAACTACCAGCAATTTAGGCCAATCTTGGATCCTTAGCTTCTGAAGTCTAATGGTAGCCCCCTGAACAGAAACATCAGTGGAGTTTGCTTTTTAGAAACCTTTGTTGGTGTGTGTTTGGATAGCTTTGTTTCTTTTCCGAAGTCTTTCTTGACAACACAGTATGGCTACCATGAACAAAGAGGAAGATTTCCAGTCGAGATTGGTTGTAATTTGGAGCACTGGTGTAATTTACCGTCGTAAGGTGAGGTGACATTCATAGAAATGTTCATGGAAGTCAAATCAAACCTATATCTTATATTTAGAACTGGTTATCTTTTTAGGCTTGTCCTTGCATGATCAAACTCATATTGAAAATGCAATTATTTTGGAATCCCTATACAGTTCAGTGTTGATGTTTTTGTTTATTTTTACATTGGGTTTAGCCACTGTAATTCTTAAGACAAGGCTGTATAATTAAATGTAGAATGGTCAAATGTGTCTTTTAGTTCGGCCCACCCATTATTCACCCTGTTGCATCCCCTCCCCCTCGATGTGTGATGCATGCTGGGTAATCAACAGCGCTCCAACCCCTCACCATCTTCTCTGCTCAACCCAAGTACACAGGTCTGTTTAGGAGCTATGGCCACAGCCAGACGAATTTGTCCATTACATTACCTGACCCTTTGTCCGACCCTCTGCCTTCTTTGCTAATGCTAATTTAGTACTGTCACGTAGTCTACAGTGGAGTGCGGTGGGGGGGGGGGGTGGACAGAGGAGACGTCCTCATTTGTGCCCACTGATTAAGTGTCACCAGAGAGCAATGGCCTCCCCCCACCTCACTCTCCTGCTGGAGAGGTACAGGTACAAAAGGCTTTAACCCTTTCATTACTATTACCCTGCCAGGCAAAGCTAGAAATAGCGATAGCTTGCTCCAGTGTTTATGGCTGTTGTGGTGGGGAGGGAGGGAGGGAGGGAGAGTACAGGAAAGGCAGGAGAGAAAGAGAGGGGCAGGAAGGGAGAGAGAGGCAGAGAAGTAGCTAGCTCAGTGTTTATGGTTGTTGTGGTAGGGAGAGAGGGAAAGAGAGAGAGAGAGAGAGGGAGGAAAGGTACCTCAGTGTTTATGGCCGATGTGGTGAGGATGAAGACAGAGGAAGGGAGGGAAGCGAAGGAGAGAATGAGGGACAGTGGCTCATTTAAATTCAATGCAGCGCTGAGGTGGGAGATAAGCAACAGATGACAGTAGTGCCGGGCCATTCTATCTCTGCCTGGGAGAGGCCAATCAGAGAGACAGATAACAAAATACACTCCTAAATACTGAAATTATGGGGATGATGGGGGTGTAGCGTAGGGAGAGGGGATAGGGGGTGATTGAAAATGTCGAAAGGGTGAAATAAAATGGCGATGGCTCTTGAAATTCTCCTTGAACATTTGTCTACTAATACAGTTCATAGTTTGCTCTTCCTCTCTTTTTTTAATGATCAACCAATACTTGAATACACTAAACAGGTCCCACACATTTATATCCAGAGCCATACTGATATACTATATCCATTCATTCTTTTTAGATTAATAATAACGAAGGAAATGAGGAGATGATGATATTCAAGACTATTGACTACAGCTAATAGTGACGGAGTATGGTGGTGGGTGCACTAAGGAGGGTCTAGGCTGCATAAGGAGACCCCCTAAGAAACAAAAGGTGACCTTGCCAACGCCAAATGCCTCCTTGCCTCCACCATTGCCTTCACATGGTTTACTATGTCTTAATTACCACACACCACCAAAACCCCGACTGGACTGAATGAGAGAAAAGAGGAGAAAGGTGGAAGGGGAAACAAGATGCTTTGATTGATTTGGTACGAACATGGAAAAGAAAGTGGATTTGAGGAACCCAAATGAAGACTTGCCAGGGTAACTTCCCAAATCAATCTCCATCATCGCTCCCCGCGTAATCAATTAGTCTTCATTTAGAATGGAGTGTTACAGATGGAACACCAAGAACCCACTAGACTGCGATAACATTTTTCTAATTGGATCCATAATAGGTGATTATAACACTGCTTGGATTTAATTAATTCAATAATACTTCAATATTATTGCCTAGTCAAACAAGGGATTTACTCTAAATGAGTTTAAGTGTTAAGAAGTCTTATTTTTCAGTTCACTTTCTATATGATAAATGCTGAACGGCTTCCAAATTAAATTCCCTCAGTTTGTGAAAAAGTTCATCTGGACCATAGCCGACTACGCAACAAACATATTGAGCAGAGCATCAGACGCTTCCCTGCGGCACTCTCAATGTGGCATTTGTCATGCTCTTATTGCTGGTAAGCCATTTCGCTAAGCTCCATGGGTGAGAAGCAATCCAGTCTCCTTTGGTTCTTCCAAAGTCTATAAGCTGGTGCATTATCTCCGAGCCACGCTACAGACTGTCACAGGTCAGACCACCAACCTACAGCAGGCTACTCACCACCAGGGTTGGGCTCAATGCCAGACTCTGCTCAATGCCACATGAATTAGATTACCATCAATGACTTCATGGCAAAATGAATGCCCGAATCAATGAATTAATGAAAATGAAAAATCTAATTTTTGTTAGTTAAGACCATGTTTCAAGAATCTGTTTACAGGAGGGGCAATACTATTTCATTGCATTTCCTGATTTGACAGGAAATAGAATTGACCCAAACCCCCCTGTTTCTCTCAGACGTCGCCTACTAGACACAGAGTAATAAAGAAAAGAGGATGGCTAATAGAGTGACCTGGTGTGTGTGTGTTATGTGTGACCAGGGTTATGTGTGGGGTGACCTCCAGTTGCACTGACCCATATTAATAATGACTTGTGTCAAATGAGGCTGGTGATTTCCTTTATAATCAGCCCCCGCCAGATGGATGCACACATGGCCGTGGATCATGGTATTGTAATTCAGATGATGTGTGTGTCACTGCCGTTTTCTTAATAAATGAGGAGGATATGGTTTCGTGCCTAACCTTCTCTTTGCATCTTTGTGTTCTTTGTGTTCACACAGATGCATGTTTCAGTAATAGGCCTAGGGATTTTTTAACTTAGGCACAATATCTCTGTCGTAGCAAAACACCTTTTCAATGGATTATGATGGCTTATGTTGCAGGCTTTTGTGTCCGTTCACCATCTATTCTGCATTGATGCAATGGAGATGTTTGGGATACCTCGATCCGTTCTGTCCAAGAATGTTTCTACTTGGCCATGTCGAATATTCAAGCTGCCTTGTAAACAAAACTACACACTTCTTATAGTATTCTCATCCCAGCTTCTGAAATGTAGCTATACGTTTTGCTTCCACACTCAACAGCCCTCTTTATCTAAATCTCTATACCACAGACAGTATGCTGAACACGCAATCCTATTTCTGATAGCTATCCACCACAGGCAAGGCAGTGGAGCAGCAGTGTTGTTGTAGTTAAGCCTCCAGACCTAGGGCGACAGACCAGCACACAGCACACATAGCACATCTCTTTGACTGAAGTGTTTGGACTGAAGTGTGCCCTCGCACACAAATACAATACTACTCTGATCTGACTTCCTCTACCATAAGGAATATGCTGGAAGGCATCCTTTTCTCCTCTTTACCCAAAGCTACATTGTACATCGGTGTATGTGTTTGATGTACAGTATCTCAGCTGCAGAGAAAGACTTATTATATAATGCAAAGACAATACTTCATATGCCAATTGTCAATGAGTACTCCCAAATGGAGGTTGAGAATTTTGAAAACCTTCTGTTGGGTCATACAGTACATACCTGTATCATGCAGAAGGCTACCATAGCACTCCTATCAATTTTTTGAATGTCAGTATTTTTGCTACAAGTGTGTGACACATGCTTACGGCTGGTTTTCTCGACAGCCCAATTTGACGTAATCACACATTCTTTTGACTTCAACCACGGCACACAGCATTCAGAGTGCTCCTCCACGGCCCAGTGTATCCGGTGCCTGCTCCACACACCAGGCTTCCAGTGCATCTCCCCAGTCCGGTGAGACCTGTTCCGGTTCCACGTACCAGGCCTCCGGTATGTCTCCCCAGCCTGGTAAGCCCTGTGGCAGCTCCACGCACCAGGCCTCCATTACGTCTCCTCGGTCCAGTGAGTCCTGTTCCGGGCTCCACGTACGAAGCCTCTAGTGATGATCCTTGGCACAAAGCCTCCAGTGATGATCCATGGCCCAGAGCCTGTAGTGATGATCCACGGCACGGAGCCTCCAGCGACGGTCCCCAGTCCGGAGCCTCCAGTGACGGTTCCCAGTCCGGAGCCTGCAGCGACAGTCCCCAGTCCGGAGCCTCCAGCGACGGTCTGCAGTCCGGAGCCTCCAGCGTCGGTCTGCAGTCCGGAGCCTCCAGCGGCGGTCTGCAGTCCGGAGCCTCCAGCGGCAGTCTGCAGTCCGGAGCCTCGAGTGGGGGTTCCCAATCCAGAGCCTCTGGCGATGACCCACGGTCCGGTTCCTCCGGCAAAGATCCATGGCCCGGAGTCTCGGCGGTGATCCATGGTCCGGTTCCATGGAAGCGGAGGGATCAGCGTGCGGAGCGGGAACTACGTCCCGAACCGGCGCCGTCACCGAGGATAAATGCCCGGACCCTCCCCTATCGAGTCAGGTTTTACGTCTATTTGGTTAGGTCAGGGTGTGATTTGGGTGGGCATTCTATGTTTTCTATTTCTTTGTTTTTGGCCGAGTGTGGTTCCCAATCAGAGGCAGCTGTCTATCATTGTCTCTGATTGGGAATCATACGTAGGCAGCCTTTTTCCCACCTATGTTGTGGGTAATTATTTATTTTCTGTGTGTGTTTGTGTGTGTCACGGTTTTGTCACGTTCGGTTTCTGTATACCTGTTTTTTTGTGAAGGTTTCACTTTATTAATGTGGAATTACATGCACTCTGCGCCTTGGCTCATCTATGACAGGGAGTTTGAAGACAGTGACCGTGCAATATTAACTTCTTTTGATATTCTTGTCATTTGTTAACAATACATTTAACCATCATTCAATAACTGCTCAAAACTGATAACTACTCAACCAAAATTATGTAAACTCAGCAAAAAAAGCAACGTCCCTTTTTCAGTACCCTGTCTTTCAAAGATAATTCGTAAAAATCCAAATAACTTCACAGATCTTCATTGTAAAGGGTTTAAACACTGTTTCCCATGCTTGTTCAATGAACCATAAACAATGAAAGAACATGCACCTGTGGAACGGTCGTTAAGACACTAACAGCTTACAGACGGTAGGCAATTAAGGTCACAGTTATGAAAACTTGGGAAGATGGTCAGTCAGTCCGGAAATTTTCAAAAACATTGAGTTTCTTCAAATACAGTCGCAAAAACACTATACTCTCATGAGGACCGCCACAGGAAAGGAAGACCCATAGTTACCTCTGCTGCAGAGGATAAATTCATTAGAGTTAACTGCACCTCAGATTAACTCCCAAATAAATGCTTCACAGGGTTCAAGTAACAAGACACATCTCAACATCAACTGTTCAGAGGAGACTGCATGAATCAGGCCTTCATGGTCTAATTGCTGCAAAGAAACCACTACTCAAGGGCACCAATAAGAAGAAACTTGCTTGGGCCAAGAAACACAAGCAATGCACATTAGACCGGTGGAAATCTGTCCTTTGGTCTGATGAGTCCAAATTTGTGATTTTTGGTTCCAACCGCTGTGACTTTGTAAGATACAGAGTAGGTGAACAGATGATCTCCACATGTGTAGTTCCCACCGTGAAGCATGGAGGAAGAGGTGTGATGGTGTGGGGGTTCTTTACTGGTGACACTAGCGCTGATTTATTTAGAATTCAAGGCATACTTAACCAGCATGGCTACCACAGCATTCTGCAGCGATATGCCATCCCATCTGGTTTGCTCTTAGTGGGA
Organism: Oncorhynchus keta; assembly: GCF_023373465.1. Taxonomy (NCBI): domain Eukaryota; kingdom Metazoa; phylum Chordata; class Actinopteri; order Salmoniformes; family Salmonidae; genus Oncorhynchus; species Oncorhynchus keta. Next base: position 24,739,512 of record NC_068431.1, read on the forward strand.
CCATCATTTGTTTTTCAACAGGACAATGACCCAACACACCTCCAGGCTGTGTAAGGGCTATTTGACCAAGAAGTAGAGTGATGGAGTGCTGCATCAGATTACCTGGGCTCTATAATCACCCGACCCCAATTGAGATGGTTTGGGATGAGTTGGAAAGCAGAGTGAAAGAAAAGCAGCCAACAAGTGCTCAGCATATGTGGGAACTCCTTCGGGATATCTCATGAAGCTGGTTGAGAGAATGCCAAGAGTGTGCAAAGCTGTCATCAAGGCAAAGGGTGGATACTTTTGATAATCTAAAATCTAAAATATATTTCAATTTGTTACGTTACAGCCTTATTCTAAAATGTGACCCGATCAGGAAGCTAGGCTTATGTCTCAGGTCCCGACTTCACAGGATAACCTTTTGAATGTAAAAAATAGAGTTTTATCAAAATGAGTTTTTGGGCAGAAATGCCTTCTCGAACATGTGAACTTTCATGTGGCTTAATATCAAACTTGTATGTCATCTGTAAATACGAATAAAATAGTTAAATTACGAGCCTAGTTGGTTTAGCCACAGAGAAAGGCAGCAACCTTGCCGCTAACCATGATTGGCTGAGATATTGAGTGGGCTGGACATGCAGAGAGATGAGTTTGGATTGGTCTGCAGTGTTTCGTCTTGTATCTATAGAATGAGTTGCTCATAATGCTCAAGATAATCCTTTCTACTGCAGTTTCATTTAAAGATATAACGTTAACCATGGAAAACTGCAAATATGTAGCTACTGCTCTTAATAACATTGCTGCCTTGAATTTATCAGGTGTATCGACAAAGGTCAGTGGGGAAAAGTTGTGATGGACTACTTTCTGGACGACGAATGCTGACCCTCTCTCACTCTGAAAATAACTTGTTTTGAAGTCAGTGGAACACAACGGGCCAAACAAGCTGTGCAAACTAAACGGAAACTTACCTGACCAAGAATTATTTGGAAAACATTATTGACCATTTATTTAGGAGTTAATCTGAGGTGCAGTTAACTCTTCATTTTTTGATTGATAAGTTAGTCTTGCCAGCTATCTACACTTAGAGTAATCATAAATTAATACCGAACGGGCACACAGAGAGTCCCCTTCAAAAACACCATCATTGGAGAGTGATTCTGAGGTAATACCTTTGCTTGGACTGAGCGAACGCTTGTAAAATAGAGTCAAGCAACCAGCATAGCAAAGGATGTCAGAATCTTGTAAGTCCTAGCAACAGCCCTAGCAATGGAAGCTAGAACTCATTGAATCCCATTGTGATGTGGTGGGGGGACACTATTAGGCATTACAGCCCCCCTCATTGATTTTGTTAGTCACTCTCACTAAAATATTACAAACATTTTTCCCAGATAAGTTGACTGAGAACATGTTCTCATTCACAGCAAAGACCTGGAGAATAGTTACAGGGGGTGAATTGGCCAATAGGAAACTGGGGATGATTAGAGGGTCATGGTATGAGGGCCAGATTGGGAATTTAGCCAGGACACCAGAGTTAACAACACTTCTCTAACAACAAGTGCCATGGGATCTTTAGTGACCACAGAGAGTCAGGACACCCATTTAACGTCCCACCCGAAAGATGGCACCCTACACATGGCAATTTCTCTAATCACTGCCCTGGGCCATTGGGATATTTTTTAGACCAGTGGAAAGAGGGCCTCCTACTGGCCCTCCAACACCACTTCCAGCAGCATCTGGTCTCCCATCCAGAGACTGACCAGGACCAACGCTGCTTAGCTTCAGAGGCAATCGAGCAGTGGGATGCAGGGTGGTACGGTGCCAGCATAAGTCATGGCAAAATGTGTAGAATTACAGGGAATTATCTTTAGAAATGCAAAAATGACTCTCCACCCCATGGCAAAATGGTTATAATTGCAGGAAATTACCTTTAAAACTGAAAAATGATCCTTGCCCCATGGCAAAATATGTAGAATTGAAGGGCCCAACCAAATCTCGCTTATAGGGCATGTTTAAATGATCTTGGGGCCCAGGAAATGTCACGACCCTGACCATAGTTTGCTTTGTATGTTTATATGTTTTGTTGGGTCAGGGTGTGATCTGAGTGGGCATTCTATGTTGTATGTCTAGTTTGTCTGTTTCTGTGTTTGGCCTGATATGGTTCTCAATCAGAGGCAGGTGTTAGTCATTGTCTCTGATTGGGAACCATATTTAGGTAGCCTGTTTTGTCATTGTGGGTTGTGGGTGATTGTCTATGTTATGTTGCTTGTATGCACAGTGGTTCATTAGTGTCCCGTTGTTGTTTTGTAGTGTTCAGTTTTCCCATTAAAATGACGAACACTTACCACGCCGCATCTTGGTCCGATCCTTACTCCTCTTCAGACGAAGAGGAGGAAATCTGCCGTGACAGGAAAACACAGAATTTCTCATTTGGATCCCAGGCTGAAAAAGTTTAAGAAACTTTGGTTTATAGTTTTGTACTTAAAGTTTTGAAAATATACCACTTACATCTGAAAAATGTGCCAAAGTGATTGAAAGAAATGAACAGCTTCACCAGATCAGAGTGTGTGTGTGTGTGCCCTGTGTTAGTGATGTACAGGTTGACTCAGTCCCCAAGGTTATATCCACGGGGCGGGCGGGTTTAGAGTCATGAAATATTGTGTGGACGAAGGGCGGGTTAGTGGGTGGCAGGTTTAATAAATAGACAACAATGCAGAAAAAATCACTAAATGTATAATTATTTAGCAATTCATATCTATAGGCAATATTTAGTTTTTTCTTGCATTAATTGCATCTGGCGTTAGTGCATAGCCTTAGCTTTAGGGCCTAACTGTAGAGCGCCAAATACAGTGCCTTGCGAAAGTATTCGGCCCCCTTGAACTTTGCGACCTTTTGCCACATTTCAGGCTTCAAACATAAAGATATAAAACTGTATTTTTTGTGAAGAATCAACATCAAGTGGGACACAATCATGAAGTGGAACGACATTTATTGGATATTTCAAACTTTTTTAACAAATCAAAAACTGATAAATTGGGCGTGCAAAATTATTCAGCCCCCGTAAGTTAATACTTTGTAGCGCCGCCACCTTTTGCTGCGATTACAGCTGTAAGTCGCTTGGGGTATGTCTCTATCAGTTTTGCACATCGAGGCACTGACATTTTTTCCCATTCCTCCTTGCAAAACAGCTCGAGCTCAGTGAGGTTGGATGGAGAGCATTTGTGAACAGCAGTTTTCAGTTCTTTCCACAGATTCTCGATTGGATTCAGGTCTGGACTTTGACTTGGCCATTCTAACACCTGGATATGTTTATTTTTGAACCATTCCATTGTAGATTTTGCTTTATGTTTTGGATCATTATCTTGTTGGAAGACAAATCTCCGTCCCAGTCTCAGGTCTTTTGCAGACTCCATCAGGTTTTCTTCCAGAATGGTCCTGTATTTGGCTCCATCCATCTTCCCATCAATTTTAACCATCTTCCCTGTCCCTGCTGAAGAAAAGCAGGCCCAAACCATGATGCTGCCACCACCATGTTTGACAGTGGGGATGGTGTGTTCAGGGTGATGAGCTGTGTTGCTTTTACGCCAAACATGACGTTTTGCATTGTTGCCAAAAAGTTCCATTTTGGTTTCATCTGACCAGAGCACCTTCTTCCACATGTTTGGTGTGTCTCCCAGATGGCTATGGATATCTTTAATAAATGGCTTTCTTCTTGCCACTCTTCCATAAAGGCCAGATTTGTGCAATATACGACTGATTGTTGTCCTATGGACAGAGTCTCCCACCTCAGCTGTAGATCTCTGCAGTTCATCCAGAGTGATCATGGGCCTCTTGGCTGCATCTCTGATCAGTCTTCTCCTTGTATGAGCTGAAAGTTTAGAGGGACGGCCAGGTCTTGGTAGATTTGCAGTGGTCTGATACTCCTTCCATTTCAATATTATCGCTTGCACAGTGCTCCTTGGGATGTTTAAAGCTTGGGAAATCTTTTTGTATCCAAATCCGGCTTTAAACTTCTTCACAACAGTATCTCGGACCTGCCTGGTGTGTTCCTTGTTCTTCATGATGCTCTCTGCGCTTTTAACGGACCTCTGAGACTATTACAGTGCAGGTGCATTTATACGGAGACTTGATTACACACAGGTGGATTGTATTTATCATCATTAGTCATTTAGGTCAACATTGGATCATTCAGAGATCCTCACTGAACTTCTGGAGAGAGTTTGCTGCACTGAAAGTAAAGGGGCTGAATAATTTTGCACGCCCAATTTTTCAGTTTTTGATTTGTTAAAAAAGTTTGAAATATCCAATAAATGTCGTTCCACTTCATGATTGTGTCCCACTTGTTGTTGATTCTTCACAAAAAATACAGTTTTATATCTTTATGTTTGAAGCCTGAAATGTGGCAAAAGTTCGCAAAGTTCAAGGGGGCCGAATACTTTCGCAAGGCACTGTATACGCCAATTGTCAAATGCTTTTGGGAACATGGGCAGAAAAAGTTAACATTGATCCACTGAGGCAAAAAGGACAATGTCGAGTTTAATTCAATGATTGAAAATCAGTGAAATAGCGTGTTGAAAATTAATAGAAGGGAGGGCAGCAACAGGAAATGTCAATTATAATTATGTGGATTATAATTCATGGACATTATTTGTAGGGGTTGATATATGTTTCGTTAGGACATATCAAATTTTACATTTTAAAGTGGAAATTAGAACCTTAAGAAGCCTTTTAAAGGCACTACAGAGGGTAGCGCGTATGGCCCAGTACATCACCGGGGCAAAGCTTCCTGCCATCCAGGACCTCTATACCAGGAGGTGTCAGAGGAAGGCCCTAAAAATTGTCAAAGACTCCCGCCACCCTAGTCATAGACTGCTGTTTCTGTGGTACCAGAGCGCCAAGTCTAGGTCCAAGAGACTCAAATAGCTTCTACCCCCAAGCCATAAGACTCCTGATCATTTGCATTGGCCCCCTGCATTGTTGTTTAAGGGCTTGTAAGTAAGCATTTCACTGCATGGTGTACACCTGTTGTATTTGGCGCATGCGACAAATAACATTTGTCTTTGAAAATTCTCAGCAACAAAAGAGTGATCAAATTAAGATCTTACATCTGAAGGTCAATAACCTCTCACATAGCCTCCAGAAGAATTAAGAATTTTTGCTGTAAATTATACACCAAATGTACATTTTGACTTGGGAATAGGAATGGAGAACTATTTATTTATTTCGTTCAGAATCTTTCCATTTAAAAAAAAAAGATTATTGCATTTTCTCCATGGTCTCTAAACATCTTTGCTGCTAGAGTGAAGCAGAAATAAAAGAGGAGAGAGAAAACAAACCGATGTCAACTAAATTGAAGCATTCATTCTATTGATTTATGACATTATTCAGGTGAGCAAGGGCTTATTTAATCTTCTAAGGCAATAAGTAATGACAGAAGAGAAGCTGTATCTAATTTTAGACAAGTTGACTAACAAATAGCCTACCAACATGTAAATTATAAACAGAAACACAGGCCTATCTAAGAAGGCCTTCTATATTAGCGGGTTATGGTTGGGTGAAGGTCTCAGATTTTCACTTTATCACATATAGTCAGGCAGTTGTGGATGTGTTATTAGCAATTGTGGGTGGGTGAACAGCTAACCTGCGCATCATTAGCGTGTGTGTGCGTGTTCATGCATGCGTGTGCATGTGTGTGTACATGTGTGTCTGCAAAAAGACAGTATGTACTGTATGAGAGTATAGTGTCAGTATATGTGTGTGTTTTTGTCTGTTTCTACACCTAACTGTTTGTATCTGGATACATCTAGCAGGAGATAACACTCCTCCTGACCTCAGTGCTGCACTAATCCTCCTTCTACAAATCCCCCAACTTCTCTCTCCCTTGCCAGAGCTGCAATCTAGCTCTAAAGACAGGCTCCACAACTCACAAGCCCTGCAGAAAAGCTGTGTCTGCACTACCTGTGGCTGGGGATTTCCAAAGTCATTACAGGAGAAACAGAGGAACAGGGAAGGGGGGAGAAGGGGGGAGGTAGGGGCAGAGGGATGGGAGGGAAGGAAGAAACATGATAGAAAGAGGAAAGAGGTAGATAGAGTGGTGGAACGGGTGAATAGTGATAGGGGAGCAATTCACATTGGCATTTTCCCTGTTGTACGTCCTATTGATTAAAGTGCTTTTCAATTTCGCTGCCATGAGTTCTAATACATGCCTCAAATTAGTAACCCCTCTGTTCTTGTTATTGGATTCAATTCCATAGACAACTGCAACAGAGGGAGTTCACCAGATAATGGATGTTCTCCTTCATAGGCTTTGGCTTGTGTTCCTATAGAGCAGGGGTTGGCAACCTAAGGCAGCACTGAAGATGAGAGAATCGTTTTCACATGGCTAGCAGCTAGCATGCCTTCTTTTGTTCTTTGAAAAAAGTTCAGGGCGTAAAATGTCATGAGCAAAGAAAAATAGGGCAGATGTCAGCTCATTTGTTGCCTCTTGGACAAATTAAAATGGATTTGTTTTACTGAAGGACTGGTCTGTTTGCGCTCCTGTTGTAAAACTGTTGTTTGTTGGACATTAAGTGTACGGCGTCATTTTGTAACGAGCCATGAGAAAAACCAAGGAGAAGGCGGACAAGGCTGAAGGAATCAAGAGGAACATGTCTAGGTATGAATAGCAAAGCAGTGTGTTTACACATCTACATGCAGTCAAAACTCCAGCTATAGAGGGGAGCTACAAAGTTGCGCAATGCATAGCTAAACATGGAAAACCATTTACTAATGGGGAAAATATTAAGGAAGCTTTCCTTAGTAGTTCTCAGGCTTAATTTGTTTGCCTAACAAAGACACACTCATTTCAAAGATAAAAGACATGCCTGTGTCTGCCAGAACTGTTGAAAGGCGCAATACCGAGATGGTTGAAAATGTAAAGGAGCAGCAAAATGTAGCTGATGAGAGTGTGGATGTGAATGAAATTCCACGCCTGGCAGCTGTTGCAAGATACTGTGTCTCAGAGCAGGTACGTGAGGAGCTGCTTTGTCTGAATCCCATGCATGGTACTACTAAAGGGGAAGATGTAGCAAAAGCCTTCACAGATCATTTTGAAGAGGTGTTATTTAAAACATATTCGCTATTACAACTGATGGTGCCCCGCTATGGTGGGGGGAAATAAAGAAAAGCTGATTGAAGATAAGATTGGCTACCCCATGGTTAAATGTCACTATCATTCAACAAGAGAATCTGTGTTCCAAGATCAAGCCCATGGTGCTAATGGACAGCACCTCTTTTTAGCGAGCTATGGAATTCTTCAGTTTGTGGGCAATTAGATATTCAATAGACACAAATAGTTGTAATGCACATATGAAAATCAGAACTGGCATACAGATTGTTAGAAATGGTAGGATAAATTATAAATTGGCACTCCACACAAAAAAGGTTGCCAACCCCTGCTATAGAGCTTGGTTAATATTTCAGCCAACCTGTCTTTTCCTACCCAACCCCAATTTACTTTATTTAATTATTTGAGGTTTCCCCCGATACCATACTACATCCGTGGTGGGAAGAAGATATATGATACAATTTAGTACCTTTCAAGGAACTCATTCATTTATTTCTGAATGACCAACCCAACACTTTCGAAATCTGTCATAGAATCCGGGGTTATTCTGGTGTTCCTCTCGGGAGACGACTCAGAGATAGGAAGTGTATCCCAATCCGAAGGAGGGAGGAAGCAGCTTGACTTGAGAAAAGCTTGGGACGACTGGCGACGGTGATGTCATTTATCTCCCTATACAGTAGATTACGCACTCCCAACAAACAAACAGGAACAGGATGTCATGGCACTTCCTGGTGGTGTGCTGTCAAATAGATACCCCCTGCTATATGGAGTCAGACAGGCCAGATTTGGTGGTGGTGTAGTTGTCACGCTGGTTGTTTTGGAGGTGTTTAGAAAAGAGGGCTGCCATTTCCTGACTCGTTGCCTCATGGGACCTATTGAGGATGGGGGGTGATGGGGGGTGTAGTGCACAGGAGGCTGCTGAGGGGAGGACAGCTCATAATAATGTCTGGAACGGAGGGAATAGAATGGCATGTGTTTGATGTATTTCATACCATTCCACTGATTCCGCTCCAGCCATTACCACGAGCCCGTCCTCCTCAATTAAGGTTCCACCAACCTCCTGTTGTGTAGTGAGGGATTGTGATCCTGAAACTGGTAAAGTTCAGGATGCCTGGAGTGCAGGTGCGGTGACTTGAATGGAGCCCAAAATATCCCCCGTCACCCAGAATGCAAATGTCCTTCCTGCATCCTTCCCCACACACAGCACTGCTAAACACTTCAGCCTCTCTTTCTCTCTCTCCCACTCTCTCTCTATCTCTATCTTTACCTGACATTTACTGTACATTTTACCCCCACTATAGGTCTGACTAAAGTCCTTGGCCATGCATTGCACAGTAAATGTTGGTTAATATAATGGTAGATTGCAAATTATATTACCAAACATTTAAAGTACATTTTTATTCCTAACAAACTAAAGGACTGATTTGCATGAATTTGCCCTTACATCATGGAGTGACGCTATAAATACTTTTTAATGACTATTATTATCTTGTTTACAGTCACTGTAAGAACACTTGAGGTTGGATCCCCACCTGAAAACAGTTGATACAGCGATGGCGTCATTCAAAATCAAATACAAAGTACTGGATAGCAAGTTCTCGAAATGTGATTAACATACCACTGTGCTAGAGAATAGGCACAATCCGTGACTCAAATCTGGTTGCCCACAGCGGTCATTAGTAATTAAATTAGTGTTTGGACAGCCAGCAGGTAAGTGGAACAGCTTCATGTAGGCAACGAACACATTAACATAATGGTAGTTAATTACACTTTGGGCTTGGCTGGAGACTTATTATTGAGAAGTAAGGAGTAAAGCTGACCTTTTGGGAAAGTTTTTACTTTGGTATTGTGATAGATCTCCATTGTTTTGAGGTACAAGTGAGGTGTGGCCTTTTTAAAAGTATTATACTGTATGTTTTAATGTTAGAGTTGATATGCTGGTGCATATGGTAAAGATTTACAGTATAGAACATGTATTGACATATTTGTGTTTCAGCCAGCCTGTCTTCTCCTACCCAACCCTGGTTTACTGTATTGATTAATCTGTGGCTTCCCCCTATACCATACCACCTCTGTGGTGAGAAGACGGTATATTATGGAATGTAATACTTTTCAAGGATCGCATTCATTTCTTTCTGAACGGCCAACAAAACATTTTCACTTCCCCGCGTCTACGGATTCTATCATAGAATCCCGGTGTTCATCTCAGGAGATGACTTGGAGATAGGGAGCGTATCCAGATCCAAAGGAGGGAAGAAGCAGCTTGACTTAAGAAAAGAGAAAAAGAGAAAAGCTTGAGACGACTGGAGACGGTGATGTCATTTATCTCCCTATACAGTAGGTTACACACTCCCAACAAACAACCAGAAACAGGATGTCACGGCACTTCCTGGTGGTGTGCTGTCAAAATGAGACCCCATCCCCCCGCCTGCCATATATGGAGTCTGATGGGCCAAATTTGGTGGTGGTGTAGTGGTGTCACACCAGTTGTTTTGGAAGGTGATTAGGAAAGAGGGCTGCCATTTCCTGACTCGCGGCCTCACGGAACCCAATGAGGATGAGACATGATCGGGGATGTAGTGAGGGATTGGGCTCCCAGAACGGATAGAGTGCAGGTCAAGGATGCCTGGAGTGCAGGTGTGATGAATTGAATGGAGCCCAAAATATTTCCCGTCACCCAGAATGCAACTGTCCTTCCTGCATACTGCCCCACACACAGCACTGTTAAACACATCAGCCTCCTCTCTCTCTCCCTCTGTCTCTCCCTCTCTGTCTCTTTCTCTCTTTCCCTCTCTCTCTCATGATACACACATACAGTAGAAGCATCTCTATCTTTAGCCAACATTTACTGTACATTTTATCCCCAAAATGTCACAACTAGCTCTCGCAGTCACTTCAGAAATAGATGTGCATCTATGGTTCTCAAAAGGCACATTTACATGTTGTTGAAAAAGTCAACTTTCAAAGTGTTAGGCATTAAGGCTAGGCATTAACTCTGAATGGCTAAGGTTAGGCATTAACTCTGAATGGTTAAGGTTAGGCATTAACTCTGAATGGTTAAAGTATGGGTTAAAGTGTGGATAGGCTAAAACAAAAAACACTATCTATCTCTGGATTCGAACTGGTAATCGTTGGCCGGCACCTGTGCCACGTCGAATCATAGGCAGATACTTACGCCCATCCACCATCCTCGTCCACAGCATCCAAAACCAAAAACCTCACTATTGCCCAGCAGTCCAGCAGCCCTCACTGTTGTTCCTACTGGCAGGTTTCCAGATCTCAGGATATCCTCAAAAATGGATACTCACTTGTATCACGAATGACCTGGCTGCTGACTGAAGTCCTTGGCTACACCCTGACTGCTGACTGAAGTCCTTGGCTACCCCCTGACTGCCGACTGAAGTCCTTGGCTACCCCCTGACTGCTGACTGAAGTCCTTGGCTACCCCCTGACTGCTGACTGAAGTCCTTGGCTACACCCTGACTGAAGTCCTTGGCTACACCCTGACTGCTGACTGAAGTCCTTGGCTACACCCTGACTGCTGACTGAAGTCCTTGGCTACACCCTGACTGAAGTCCTTGGCTACACCCTGACTGCTGACTGAAGTCCTTGGCTACACCCTGACTGCCGACTGAAGTCCTTGGCTACCCCCTGACTGCTGACTGAAGTCCTTGGCTACACCCTGACTGCTGACTGAAGTCCTTGGCTACCCCCTGACTGCTGACTGAAGTCCTTGGCTACCCCCTGACTGCTGACTGAAGTCCTTGGCTACCCCCTGACTATTGACTGAAGTCCTTGGCTACACCCTGACTGCTGACTGAAGTCCTTGGCTACAACCTGACTGCTGACTGAAGTCCTTGGCTACACCCTGACTGCTGACTGAAGTCCTTGGCTACACCCTGACTGCTGACTGAAGTCCTTGGCTACACCCTGACTGCTGACTGAAGTCCTTGGCTACACCCTGACTGCTGACTGAAGTCCTTGGCTACACCCTGACTGCTGACTGAAGTCCTTGGCTACACCCTGACTGCTGACTGAAGTCCTTGGCTACACCCTGACTGCTGACTGAAGTCCTTGGCTACACCCTGACTGCTGACTGAAGTCCTTGGCTACCCCCTGACTGCTGACTGAAGTCCTTGGCTACCCCCTGCTGACTGAAGTCCCCTGACTGAAGTCCTTGGCTACACCCTGACTGCTGACTGAAGTCCTTGGCTACCCCCTGACTGCTGACTGAAGTCATTGGCTACACCCTGACTGCTGACTGAAGTCCTTGGCTACACCCTGACTGCTGACTGAAGTCCTTGGCTACCCCCTGACTGCTGACTGAAGTCCTTGGCTACACCCTGACTGCTGACTGAAGTCCTTGGCTACACCCTGACTGCTGACTGAAGTCCTTGGCTACACCCTGACTGCTGACTGACGTCCTTGCCTACACCCTGACTGCTGACTGAAGTCCTTGGCTACACCCTGACTGCCGACTGAAGTCCTTGGCTACCCCCTGACTGCTGACTGAAGTCCTTGGCTACCCCCTGACTGCTGACTGAAGTCCTTGGCTACCCTGACCTGACTGACTGCTGACTGAAGTCCTTGGCTACCCCTGACTGCTGACTGAAGTCCTTGGCTACCCCCCTGACTGAAGTCCTGCTGACTGAAGTCCTTGGCTACACCCTGACTGAAGTCCTTGGCTACACCCTGACTGCTGACTGACGTCCTTGGCTACCCACTGACTGCTGACTGAAGTCCTTGGCTACACCCTGACTGAAGTCCTTGGCCACACCCTGACTGCTGACTGAAGTCCTTGGCTACACCCTGACTGTCGACTGAAGTCCTTGGCTACCCCCTGACTGCTGTCTGAAGTCCTTGGCTACCCCCTGACTGCTGACTGAAGTCCTTGGCTACACACCCTGACTGCTGACTGAAGTCCTTGGCTACTGCTGACCCCTGACTGCTGACTGAAGTCCTTGGCTACCCCTGACTGCTGACTGAAGTCCTTGGCTACCCCTGACTGCTGACTGAAGTCCTTGGCTACACCCTGACTGAAGTCCTACACCCTGACTGCTACACCCTGACTGCTGACTGAAGTCCTTGGCTACCCCCTGACTGCTGACTGAAGTCCTTGGCTGGCCCCCTGACTGCTGACTGAAGTCCTTGGCTACCCCCTGACTATTGACTGAAGTCCTTGGCTACCCCTGACTGCTGACTGAAGTCCTTGGCTACACCCTGACTGCTGACTGAAGTTCTTGGCTACACCCTGACTGCTGACTGAAGTCCTTGGCTACACCCTGACTGCTGACACTACACCCTGACTGCTGACTGAAGTCCTTGGCTACCCCCTGACTGCTGACTGAAGTCCTACACCCTGACTGCTGACTGAAGTCCTTGGCTACCCCCTGACTGCTGACTGAAGTCCTTGGCTACACCCTGACTGAAGTCCTTGGCTACACCCTGACTGCTGACTGAAGTCCTTGGCTACACCCTGACTGCCGACTGAAGTCCTTGGCTACCCCCTGACTGCTGACTGAAGTCCTTGGCTACACCCTGACTGCTGACTGAAGTCCTTGGCTACCCCCTGACTGCTGACTGAAGTCCTTGGCTACCCCTTGACTGCTGACTGAAGTCCTTGGCTACCCCCTGACTATTGACTGAAGTCCTTGGCTACCCCCTGACTGCTGACTGAAGTCCTTGGCTACACCCTGACTGCTGACTGAAGTCCTTGGCTACACCCTGACTGCTGACTGAAGTCCTTGGCTACACCCTGACTGCTGACTGAAGTCCTTGGCTACCCCCTGACTGCTGACTGAAGTCCTTGGGTGACAACCTGACTGCTGACTGAAGTCCTTGGCTACACCCTGACTGCTGACTGAAGTCCTTGGCTACACCCTGACTGCTGACTGAAGTCCTTGGCTACACCCTGACTGCTGACTGAAGTCCTTGGCTAGTCCTTGGCACCCCTGACTGCTGACTGAAGTCCTTGGCTGACTAGTCCTTGGCCCCTGACTGCTGACTGAAGTCCTTGGCTACAACCTGACTGCTGACTGAAGTCCTTGGCTACCCCTGACTGCTGACTGAAGTCCTTGGCTACATCCTGACTGCTGACTGAAGTCCTTGCTGACTGACGTCCTTGGCTACCCCCTGACTGCTGACTGAAGTCCTTGGCTACACCCTGACTGAAGTCCTTGGCTACACCCTGACTGCTGACTGAAGTCCTTGGCTACACCCTGACTGCTGACTGAAGTCCTTGGCTACCCCCTGACTGCTGACTGAAGTCCTTGGCTACACCCTGACTGCTGACTGAAGTCCTTGGCTACCCCCTGACTGCTGACTGAAGTCCTTGGGTACAACCTGACTGCTGACTGAAGTCCTTGGCTACACCCTGACTGCTGACTGAAGTCCTTGGCTACACCCTGACTGCTGACTGAAGTCCTGACTGAAGCTACACCCTGACTGCTGACTGAAGTACTTGGCTGACCCTCTGACTGCTGACTGAAGTCCTTGGCTACAACCTGACTGCTGACTGAAGTCCTTGGCTACACCCTGACTGCTGACTGAAGTCCTTGGCTACACCCTGACTGCTGACTGAAGTCCTTGGCTACCCCCTGACTGCTGACTGAAGTCCTTGGCTACAACCTGACTGCTGACTGAAGTCCTTGGCTACCCCCTGACTGCTGACTGAAGTCCTTGGCTACACCCTGACTGCTGACTGAAGTCCTTGGCTACATCCTGACTGCTGACTGACGTCCTTGGCTACCCCCTGACTGCTGACTGAAGTCCTTGGCTACACCCTGACTGAAGTCCTTGGCTACACCCTGACTGCTGACTGAAGTCCTTGGCTACACCCTGACTGCCGACTGAAGTCCTTGGCTACCCCCTGACTGCTGACTGAAGTCCTTGGCTACCCCCTGACTGCTGACTGAAGTCCTTGGCTACACCCTGACTGCTGACTGAAGTCCTTGGCTACCCCCTGACTGCTGACTGAAGTCCTTGGCTACCCCCTGACTGCTGACTGAAGTCCTTGGCTACACCCTGACTGAAGTCCTTGGCTACACCCTGACTGCTGACTGAAGTCCTTGGCTACACCCTGACTGCTGACTGAAGTCCTTGGCTACACCCTGACTGCTGACTGAAGTCCTTGGCTACACCCTGACTGCCGACTGAAGTCCTTGGCTACACCCTGACTGCTGACTGAAGTCCTTGGCTACCCCTGACTGCTGACTGAAGTCCTTGGCTACCCCTGACTGCCGACTGAAGTCCTTGGCTGACCCCTGACTGCTGACTGAAGTCCTTGGCTAGTCCTTGGCCCCCTGACTGCTGACTGAAGTCCTTGGCTACACCTGACTGAAGTCCTTGGCTACACCCTGCTGACACCCTGACTGCTGACTGAAGTCCTTGGCTACACCCCCTGACTGCTGACTGAAGTCCTTGGCTACACCCTGACTGCTGACTGAAGTCCTTGGCTACCCCCTGACTGCTGACTGAAGTCCTTGGCTACACCCTGACTGAAGTCCTTGGCTACACCCTGACTGCTGACTGAAGTCCTTGGCTACACCCTGACTGCTGACTGAAGTCCTTGGCTACCCCCTGACTGCTGACTGAAGTCCTTGGCTACACCCTGACTGCTGACTGAAGTCCTTGGCTACCCCCTGACTGCTGACTGAAGTCCTTGGCTACCCCCTGACTGCTGACTGAAGTCCTTGGCTACCCCCTGACTATTGACTGAAGTCCTTGGCTACCCCCTGACTGCTGACTGAAGTCCTTGGCTACACCCTGACTGCTGACTGAAGTTCTTGGCTACACCCTGACTGCTGACTGAAGTCCTTGGCTACACCCTGACTGCTGACTGAAGTCCTTGGCTACCACCTGACTGCTGACTGAAGTCCTTGGCTACAACCTGACTGCTGACTGAAGTCCTTGGCTACACCCTGACTGCTGACTGAAGTCCTTGGCTACACCCTGACTGCTGACTGAAGTCCTTGGCTACACCCTGACTGCTGACTAAAGTCCTTGGCTACCCTCTGACTGCTGACTGAAGTCCTTGGCTACAACCTGACTGCTGACTGAAGTCCTTGGCTACACCCTGACTGCTGACTGAAGTCCTTGGCTACACCCTGACTGCTGACTGAAGTCCTTGGCTACCCCCTGACTGCTGACTGAAGTCCCTGGCTACAACCTGACTGCGGACTGAAGTCCTTGGCTACCCCCTGACTGCTGACTGAAGTCCTTGGCTACACCCTGACTGCTGACTGAAGTCCTTGGCTACACCCTGACTGCTGACTGAAGTCCTTGGCTACACCCTGACTGCTGACTGAAGACCTTGGCTACACCCTGACTGCTGACTGAAGACCTTGGCTACCCCCTGACTGCTGACTGAAGTCCTTGGCTACCCCCTGACTGCTGACTGAAGTCCTTGGCTACACACTGACTGCTGACTGAAGTCCTTGGCTACACCCTGACTGCTGACTGAAGTCCTTGGCTACCCCCTGACTGCTGACTGAAGTCCTTGGCTACCCCCTGACTGCTGACTGAAGTCCTTAGCTACCCCCTGACTGCTGACTGAAGTCCTTGGCTACCCCCTGACTGCTGACTGAAGTCATTGGCTACTCCCTGACTGCTGACTGAAGTCCTTGGCTACACCCTGACTGAAGTCCTTGGCTACACCCTGACTGCTGACTGAAGTCCTTGGCTACACCCTGACTGCTGACTGAAGTCCTGGACCCTGACTGCTGACTGAAGTCCTTGGCTACACCCTGACTGCTGACTGAAGTCCTGACTGCTGCTACTACACCCCCCTGACTGCTGACTGAAGTCCTTGGCTACAACCTGACTGCTGACTGAAGTCCTTGGCTACACCCTGACTGCTGACTGAAGTCCTTGGCTACACCCTGACTGCTGACTGAAGTCCTTGGCTACACCCTGACTGCTGACTGAAGTCCTTGGCTACCCTCTGACTGCTGACTGAAGTCCTTGGCTACAACCCTGACTGCTGACTGAAGTCCTTGGCTACACCCTGACTGCTGACTGAAGTCCTTGGCTACACCCTGACTGCTGACTGAAGTCCTTGGCTACCCCCTGACTGCTGACTGAAGTCCTTGGCTACAACCTGACTGCTGACTGAAGTCCTTGGCTACCCCCTGACTGCTGACTGAAGTCCTTGGCTACACCCTGACTGCTGACTGAAGTCCTTGGCTACACCCTGACTGCTGACTGAAGTCCTTGGCTACCCCCTGACTGCTGACTGAAGTCCTTGGCTACCCCCTGACTGCTGACTGAAGTCCTTGGCTACACACTGACTTCTGACTGAAGTCCTTGGCTACACCCTGACTGCTGATTGAAGTCCTTGGCTACACCCTGACTGCTGACTGAAGTCCTTGGCTACCCCCTGACTGCTGACTGAAGTCCTTGGCTACCCCCTGACTGCTGACTGAAGTCCTTAGCTACCCCCTGACTGCTGACTGAAGTCCTTGGCTACCCCCTGACTGCTGACTGAAGTCATTGGCTACCCCCTGACTGCTGACTGAAGTCCTTGGCTACACCCTGACTGAAGTCCTTGGCTACACCCTGACTGCTGACTGAAGTCCTTGGCTACACCCTGACTGCTGACTGAAGTCCTTGGCTACACCCTGACTGCTGACTGAAGTCCTTGGCTACACCCTGACTGAAGTCCTTGGCTACACCCTTACTGCTGACTGAAGTCCTTGGCTACTCCCTGACTGCTGACTGAAGTCCTTGGCTACACCCTGACTGCTGACTGAAGTCCTTGGCTACCCCCTGACTGCTGACTGAAGTCCTTGGCTACCCCCTGACTGCTGACTGAAGTCCTTGGCTACACCCTGACTGAAGTCCTTGGCTACACCCTGACTGAAGTCCTTGGCTACCCCCTGACTGCTGACTGAAGTCCTTGGCTACACCCTGACTGCTGACTGAAGTCCTTGGCTACACCCTGACTGCTGACTGAAGTCCTTGGCTACCCCCTGACTGCTGACTGAAGTCCTTGGCTACCCCCCACATATATTATGGAGTGACGCTATAAATACTTTTTCATGACTATTATTATCTTGTGTGCGTACAGTTTTTACTTTGGTATTGTGATAGATCTCCATTGTTTTGAGGTACAAGTGAGGTGTGGCCTTTCTAAAAGTATTATACTGTATGTTTTAATGTTAGAGTTTATATGCTGGTGCATTTTGTTAAGATTTACATTATAGAACATGTATCAAGTGGTTTGTCACAGGATTTGTATGGTGGCGCTCTGGACAGGTGGTTTGACAATGTCATGACAAAAATGCGCAACTTTGAAACAAAAGGCTGTCACTGATTGGTCAGTGAATTATAGAAGGCTTGTTTCAGCTTGCTGCATTTTGTTGTTTATCTTGTTTTGATGCTTGTCATGTCTATGATAATATGGCTAGGGTTGGCTAGCTGGCCAACCAACAACTGTAACAATAGCAAGTTTTTGTTGAGTAAATTGAGGCAAATATATTGATAAAACTCACCTTGTCCGAGAGAGAATTACATGACTATCAAAACGTCACGCCAAGGTAACCCTACAACAAACACACAATTAATTCGATTTTTGGATAAAATTCACGATGTGAAAAATGTATGACTGAAAAACCATTGGGACCATTTCTGTGTTTTTGTGGGTATTATGACGGGTCCACTGTGCCGGACTATGACTGTAGCCTATTGCCGCTTTGATGACTTATGATTGGCCAACAACAAGCTACACACGCCAAGCTTCACCCTCATGAAAAGCAAGAGCAGCAGCATAAATTATAACATTTCTCTCTCTACTGCATTGGTCGTGTTCAGATCTGTATGGGTCAGGTAAATTACACATACCCGAGACCCATGCCAATCATATCAGATCCGAATGCAGTGAATGCTCCAACCAGGATTTCGGGAAAACCAGGGAATTTATGTAAAGTTCCTGGAATTTTGCAACTCTAATTCAATTTAACTTTAACTATTGTTTGTGTGCTAAAACAATTCTGTCAGTGTCGATGAGTGTTGTTGTTCTGTATGTTTGACTGAAGCACAAACATGTTTTCCTCGTTCAGTCAGAAAACCCATATTCTGCTCAATTTCTGTTTCCTCTCATGAATCTTTCTGCATCATCTTATTGATCGATAGACCGGAACAAACCTCCAATTTGTGCAAATCTTTCCTCACTGAACGTGTGTGTGGTAGGGAATGGAGAGGAGAATTGGTGTATGTGCATTCGTGCATGAGGGTATGTGTGCTTTGAATTACAGTTATTTGCCACAGAGAACCCCTACCCTACCCTACCCCCAAAATAAGCAATGATTCAGGAAGAGCAACAGGAAAGAGATAAGCCATCTGAGTGGAATGCAAATGGTTTATTGGATATAACAGCTCTTTTCCTGTACCAGAACAAGACCCTCTGTGTTTTATGTTTTGGGGACTTTTTTATTTTCTCCTAATGACTCAATGCTTTGACAATGCTAAACAATCCAAAATCCTGATACTATGTCAGTGTTCTGTTCTGTGAATGGGTGATTGGGTGTCTTTATTGAAATGTGTGGTTTAGTGAGGGTGATTTCTCTGAAGATTTCTAGAAGTTTGGGGATCTGATGGGAAATGTAGCTGTACATACATGAACACACACATACAAATACACTCACACACAAACATAAAACACACACACACAATCCAGTACTCACACAAACATGTTAACAAGTACGCACATGCGTTTGCTCATGCTCTGACACACACAAATACACAGGGGAACCCGAGCTTTAGATCAATGCTTCAACATAATCAATATACAGCGATGAGGAAGGGGAGGAGAGGAGGTAGAGCAGAGATATATTTCAAAGGCAACCTACTCATTAGTCAAAAGAAATGTAGGAGTGAAAGGAAAACATAAAATAGAGATTTGGGTTCAATACAACATTTACATATTCATTTGTTCAATTACATTTCTCCAGAGGAGAAATCATGGTGTTTTCAATATATACGATGAGCAAATTAATTAAAAATGAAAAACTGAAATGTCAATAAGTATTTAACTCCTTTGTTATGGCAAGCCTAAAAAGTTCAGGGGAAAGAATTTGCTTAGCAGGTCACATAATAAGTTTCTTGGACTCGTAGGTCCCTCAGTGGAGCACTGAATTTCAAACACAGATGGGTTAACATTTTAAAAAGCAGACATTGCAAATCCCTTTAAGCATGGTGAATATATGAAATACACTTTGGATCAATATACCCAGTCACTACAAGGATACAGGCGTCCTTCCTAACTCAGTTGCCAGAGAGGAAGGAAAGAGCGCAGGGATTTCACCATGAGGCCAGTAGTGACTTTAAAACAGTTACAGAGTTTAATGGCTGTGATAGGAGAAAACTGAGGATTGATCAACAACATTGTAGTTACTCTACAATACTAACCTAAATGAAGAGTGGAAAGAAGGAAGCCTGTAGGGAATAGAAATATTCCGAAACATGCATCCTGTTTGCAAAAAGTCACTACAGTAAAACTGCAAAAAATGTGTCAAAGAAATTAACTTTATGTCCTGAACAGAAACCGTTATGTTTGTGAAAAATCCAACAACACATCACTCTTCATATTTTCAATCATGCTGGTGGCAGCATTATGTTATGGCTATGCTTGTCATTGGCAAGGATTGTGGGATATTTTAGGATAAAAAGAAATGGAATAGAGCTAAGCACGTTTGTAATTTTGTATATTTTATATTGTATTTTATTTTTTTAATTGTGTATATCCCTTGAGACCAAGTTCCCTGGCAAAGCTCAATATTAAGGTAAAATAAATTGATGTATAAGTCAACGCAGAGGAAAGCTAAATAATCATAATGATGAGAGAGAAGGGGAAATAGTCCAACCCTGATGAATGGTAGTTATCACTAGCAATACAAGTGGCACCATGTGCACTTCTTTGAGCTGCCCTATGTGGATCTGGGTCCAAATACTGAGCTGAGCCCAGTCTAAACACTACCTGGTAGCCTACTCCTTCCTCTTTTGGTCCTAATGCCTTACGTGTCTGTGTTTAGGTCCATGTCAGGTTAGGTGGAGATGGGCTATGTTTATGTCATGTGGCCACCCCCCAGGTGCACTAATCTCGTTAACCCATAATTAAAATCTTGTGTAATTTGGACACAGCTGTGTGATTAAATCTGCGTCCATACGTGATAGAAATGTGAAGTTCGCGTAGTCTCCACCCTCAAAAAAGCCTCTAATTTTACCACGTGCTGTCACGACTTCTGCTGAAGTCGTTGCCTCTTCTTGTTTGGGCGGTGCTCAGCGGTCGACGTCACCTGCCTTCTAGCCGTCATTGATCCATTTTTCATTTTCCATTGGTTTTGTCTTGTCTTCCCACACACCTGTTTTCAATCCCATTCATTACCTGTTGTGTATTTAACCCTCTGTTTCCCCTCATGTCTTTGTCGGAGATTGTTTTATGTCAAGTGTTGTTTTATGTTGTATAGGTGCGCGATGGGTCCTACCCATGTTCGTTTATGTATGTAGGTATGTAGTGTTTGGAGCATGTTAAGTGGACTTATATTAAAAGACTCCATTTACACTCCGTTTGACTCTGCTGTGCCTGACTTCCCTGACACCTATACATACGACTCTGACACATGTGAAACAGCCAAAGTTTAAGCACAGCCTTTGCCCAATCCTGATATGTCCAAATAATTAGCTACTGATGCTCGTCATCCTATGCATTCCATCCCGTTGCAACACACACACACACACACACACACACACACACACACACACACACACACACACACACACACACACACACACACACACACACACACACACACACACACACACACACAGAGAGAGAGATGGAGAAACAGTGAGAGAGAGAGGCAGAGGGAGAAAGACATGGACAGAAAAAGAAAGAGAGGAAGATAGTCCATTGATTTGACTAGGGTTGGGGCTGTACGAGGACCAGGGGTGGGATCAGATTTGCATAGAGAGGGTGTGAGAGGACGCTGTCCCAGGGACCCCCAGAGACAGGGGGCAGAGTGGGGTGACACACACACACACACTACTCCAAGACAGCAGGGTGACAGGGTGACAGAGTGGGGTACGCCTGAAGAGGTGGACAGAGGGTACAGATGAGAATTACTGGGGTTTGGGCTGGAGACGCCCCCTCACCTGCCACCATGGCGCACCCGAACAGAGACACATACACACACACACACACACACACACACACACACACACACACACACACACACACACACACACACACACACACACACACACACACACACACACACACACACACACACACACACACACACACACACACACACACTCTGCACATATACTAACACACTTTAACATGATGAAAGGAAAAGGGAAAGGGGGATACCAAGTCAATTGTACAACTGAATGCATTCAAATGAAATATGACAATGCATGGTAATATACTGTGTGTATGTCAAGTGATTGTCTATAATAACATCTGCTTCTTGAATTGATTTGTTAATTCAGTTTTATGGATTTATATATATCGCTTATCCGTTTGCATAGACTTAATAGGTCTATGACACAGTCTGACCGCTTGCTCATGGATATACCCAAATAGACGTATATATCCCTCTAGTAGGTGGTGTAAGCTAATGTTGACATCAACTTGAATAGAATGGTTGGGCATGCTATTATATAATGTATTTGAATTCCATCTACTGGTCATTCTAAGGTGTTTACATGAGGGGAATGTCTCATCATGAGAAGAGCTGTATTCTCGGGGGAATGCATTTCCCACTGCTTTACGGTGTAGGTTTTAAGGTAATATCCATATTACAACAACACATTAAAATTATACATCATTTACAAATATCTTCTATAATTTACAATGGGTTGGAAATATGAAGTATAATGTTACAATTCGACCTAAATGTATCTGAATTATATTTCGGTATGATTTTGTTCGGTCTCATATGAGAGAATAACTTGGGAACACAGGGTTCTACCACCATCGTGTGTCCATTTGGTAATATCGCAGGGGCATTCATCAGTGTGTATCAATAGGCAGTTTATCACACCCCAAATCATATTACTGTACTAGTTGCTGTAGGCTACATGTACATGTATATAGAGGATATTCTGGGTAGGGTATATTACTTTAGGACAAAATATTCTATGTGCTTTGGTAATATAGTTTAGCAATTTGCAACAAGGGTTGCTAACCATGAAAAGCCTATACAAAGCAGGACTAGGTTCACTAAAATCAAAATAGTTGTTACTACATAGCCACAAGAGGGAGACCTTAGCTCAGATTTAAGACACATTCACCCGCAAATGCATGTTAAGACATTACCAATGTATAAATCACAAAGTCACTGCACTACAGACTCTGTACAACTGGTAAGTCTGCTGAATACTTTGAGGAGCAGGTGCAATGGCAGGTTGTTACAATTACTCGTATCTCTTTTGCAATGTGTTAGCAGTAACACAGTAACACGCAGCCTAACTTTTATGTTCCTATTCTTCGTTCTCTTTCTATATTTTTGTCAGGTCTTCATTGGAAAGGAGTGGAACATTTCACATGACTCGCCTCATAAAACAAAGGTGAGGACAGAATGAATTACAAAAAACATAGTGTAGCCTGGCCCACAGGCTATAGCTTCATTGACCTCCTTTAGAAAGACCCCAAGACTCCATACGTCACATCAAATGTATTGGTCATATATACGTGTTCAGCAGATGTTATTGTTGGTGTAGCGAAATACTTGTGCTTCTAGCTCCGACAGTGCAGTAATATCTAACAAGTAATATCTAACCATTTCACAACATGTACCCAAAATACATGTTAATCTACGTAAGGAATAGATTCAGAATATATAGATATATGTCAGAGCAGCATTGGACTAAGATACATTGGCATAGTATAGAATACAGTATATACATATATACATATGAGATGGGTGATTCAATATTAACACACAATAAGTGACTAAGATACAATAGAATAGTATAGAGTACAGTTTATACATATGAGATGAGTAATGCAAGATAAGGAGACATTATTAAAGTGGTTAGTGTTTTATTTTCTTGAAGTGGCCAGTGAGTCCTAATATATGTCTATAGGCAGCAGCCTCTGATGTGCTGGAGATGGTGGTTTAACAGTCAGTGGTGTAGTATAGAATACTATACAGTATAAACATATAAAATGGGTGATGCAATATCTAAACACAATTTAAAAGTGATTAAGATACCGTAGAATAGTGTGGAGTGCAGTTTATTCATATGAGATGAGTAATGCTAGATACGGAACATTATTAAAGTGGCTACTGTTCCATTTCTAAAAGCGTCAAGTGATTCCAAATCTATGTCTTTGATGTGCTAGGGATGGCTGTTTAGCAGTCTGATGGCCTTGAGATAAAAGCTGTTTTTCAGTCTCTCGGTCCCAGCTTTGATGCACCTGTACTGACCCCGCCTTCTGAGGACAAACCTGATGGGAGGGGTTTGTCCTGCTCTCCACCACCTTGCCTCTTTTTCACTCCAATTACCCACCCCACCTTCTGTCCCACACTGGAGGAAAGAAAAGGGAGGTGGTCGTGGAGGAGAATCTCTGAAATGTCATCCAGGGATTGGCCAGCTTTGATAAGCAGCTATCAGAGCTACCCCTTGCCCCTGACATTTCCTTTTAATGTGTGGGGCTCCTGGCTGGCAGCAGGGTATTTTAAATGCAAAGCTCGAGGCCCAAGGGGGAGCAGAGCTGGGGGAGAGAGAGAGGGAGAACTCCTTCCTTTCACCCCTCCCCTTTTCCTCTCTGTGGGCACCACCTAGTTCTTAATTGGCAGGGTAAATGGTTTGGCACACACATGCTAATTAAGGTTGCCTAAGTCAATACCCCCCCCCACACACACACACACACACACATACACACACACCCTCTCCCCTCCTGCCTCCCCACCAACACCAATGCTTCCTGATTTCTGATTCCACTCTTCTATTCAAAAGAAGAAAGGATGGAGTGTAGGTTTCAAATGAGATACTCATTAGGTTAGGAAACAGGCGTGAGATTGTTTCCATAGTGAATTAAATCTAAAGGGTTATTTTACTTTGAATGGTTGAAAAAAAAATAATTAAGTTCTTTCAGTGTGGGCATGGGCATTTCAACTGTCAATGTATGAGTATCACTTTAGTTATGACAACACACGCACGCACACACACGCACACACACACACGCACACACACGCACGCACACACACGCACACACACACACACACACACACACACACACACACACACACACACACACACACACACACACACACACACACACACACACACACACACACACACACACACACACACACACACACACACACTTTTTATTCTACAGCTTAAGACCTATTTAATGATTGGTTTCACACGTACATACACAAAAACACACACACACATACCAGTGGATTCATGGGATGACTGTCACATTTAATCACAGTATGTCTCAAACAATTAGATTAGAATATTAATGTTATTCTCCCAATTAACCTTCTGCCATTGTATGTAGTGCCTGCCCTTCTAGCAGTCATCATGTTGACTGTTACAGGCTACATGAAAACTTGACCATTTAATTGAATATGGTTACATCAAGGGGAGAGTAAAATAGGATGGACAAAAGAATCAGGATAAGATTTATTCCTGTCGTAACAGCTTTTATATGTTATTTGAACATGTATTTAAAACATGAATCCATAACAAAAATCGAAATTGATCCACCAAGGAAAAGCCTCTCTCTTGTGGTGAAGGAGTAGAATTGCAAGAAGGCCACTCAGTGCCATGATTCCAGTCAGTCAACTGAGTCAAATTTCAGATACTGAACAGGAAGTAGGCATGAATCTCCCCATCAGACATAACTGAAATCAAGCCAAGCTTTCCATACTGTAACAGTATACCAATGCAGTTGTCACTTTATTTAAGTAATTTTACGCAGTTTATCATAGCGCATTTCGCTTTATTACAAGTCACACATCATTGTATTTTGTAGAGGAAAGTAGGCTGGCCCTCCTTGAAGTCTCGTAGACTGATGCATTGCGCTCTTTTTGTCTATACACCCTCTTGCATAAACTTCCACCATTTTCACTCCAATTCCCCACCCCACCTTCTGTCCCACACTGGACCAGTTACCAGACCCCAACTCAGGGATGGAAAACCCTGGAGATCCCTTCACTCTCCACCCAGTTAGATAAATCTGCTTTTAGGTTTTTTTGCACCTCTCATGTGGAATGATCTTCAAAAGTCCTTAACGTTGGTGGATTTGGTGGCTCTAGGGCAATTCAGGCGGAGGTTAGAGGGCCTTTTTACTGAAGAATGTGTTTCTTTCATATGGTTGTGTGTTTTGCTTTTAGTGTTTTGTGTTTGCTTTTCATGTATTGTGTGATTGATTTGTACATAGATATGTGTGGTGTAATTATTGTTTATGAATGTGTTCATGCAGAGCTCATCTGAGAAAAAGACAGTGGTCTCAACATGACTCCCTGCTTAAATAAAGGTTCAATAAAAACAATGATATCATTATCACCTATTTACATTTACATTTAAGTCATTTAGCAGACGCTCTTATCCAGAGCTATTTGCACCTTACCTACTCCTGAAGAGTTGGCTAATGACCTTTTCATTCATCTTTTCTTTTCACACACACAGGCACACGCATGTACCATTAATACAACACAGGGTTGAGGGTTTCTGTCCCAATCCCAAGTCAAACCCTGACCACTGGTCTTAGACACTTTGTGATGATCTGACAGGGATGGGGAAACAGTTTCCACCATAATGCTGACACCCATCCAGTCTATTCAGGCTGTCTTGTAGTTGCTCACTCCTGATCTAATGGGGGGTGATTGCAGTCAAGCTGACTCTCTTTTCATAGAAAGAAAGGGTGCCCTCTACTGGCCAATCTACACATATGCAGAGAGAACTTTAAAGCCAGTGAGCCAAGAAGTGAGGATAACCAAGACACATGTAGCACTCTGCCCACCCTTCTGGCCCTGGTCTGACCACTTCCTTCCATGTGCCAGGCTCAGTGGCCCAGCCTGCTCCTGGTTGGCGTTTTACTCCCTGGTAGCATGCCTGGTATTGGCATAACATGAGGAGTTGGTCAACAGCAGGGGTTCTCTCTCACTCTCACACTCACTCACTCACACCTGGCAACTCTAGGCCCCCTTCAGTACACTTTAAAGGGTTTGCTGTGAATTTGAAAGTAACTTACAGGCAGCTCTGTGGCAGCTAAAATTCAGTATTTCATATTACAGCATTATACACCTACTGTAATATAAGTACAGTATCAAAGCAAGTACTGTGTAGTACACACAGTACAATACCATAAAATGAACTGTATTATACTGTAAAAAGTTTAATGCTACCGTAATCGGAAATGAATGAATGAATGAATGAATGAATGAATGAATGGCTGGATGAATTAAATTCATTGAGGGAGGGAGGGGTTTGTTTTTAACAGTATTTTACAAGTGATTGGTAAAGCAGGTTGGCTGCTAGGTAAAGTGTTACATACAGCATATTAATGAATATTTTGTGTTTTATAACAAAGGCTTCCAAACGGGCAGCAACTACAGGGCAAAACGGACCAAAAGGACATGGCAAAATGTTCAACTGTTTAAGGTTTAAAACTTACTCCCACTCCAATCTGTCCCCTATACATTTTACATTGATGGGGCACTATAATCACATATGAGTTAAATTGGTACAGCATTTTCACTCACAGGTTGAACAAATATAGCCTCTTATAAGGCACACCTCAATGATGTTAATGAGTCAAAACAATACCATACACTCACTAGTGGTCAAAGGTTTTTGGTGCTCCTAAGGTACGGTACTATTTTCTGTGGGGTGGAATTAAAGTACCATTAGAAATACAGCATTTATTTCCCGCCCACAACAAGTGACCTACTTCTCATACATGCCAGGTTATGTAGTATGTGGGATAATTGATAAGGTTGATAGGCGCACACCTGTGTGAATTGGCAGAGTCTATTAACTTGACTGTGCTTGCCTGCATGTATGTGTGTGCTTGCCTGCATCTACTGCCAACTCAGACCTAATGTAAGCTGGTGTGTATGTGTGTTAAAGGAAGGAAAGGTATGCACCTAAATGAAGCTGACCAGAGACCTGACCTGTATGTCTTTTATTTGATTCATTCACAAGGGTTTTGTAACATGTCTATTAACAAGTCATTTTCCA
Source organism: Oncorhynchus keta (assembly GCF_023373465.1). Classification (NCBI taxonomy): domain Eukaryota; kingdom Metazoa; phylum Chordata; class Actinopteri; order Salmoniformes; family Salmonidae; genus Oncorhynchus; species Oncorhynchus keta. The sequence goes on from NC_068431.1 coordinate 24,766,801, forward strand.
GTAAGACAGATTCAAATCCTTCTAAAAAATTCAAATCCTTCTAAACCACATGAGATGCATATGAACTATGGTGTAAGAAACAGAACATCTGAAAGGCAAATGCTACAGTGTGTCTCATTACAAAACTCCCCACAATGTCTATACTGCAGCTGGAGCTTGGTGGAGGAGAAGGGAGATCAATCCCCTGGTCTCATCACCCAACCCTTCTACCTGCAAATGGCCAGCGAGCATTCTCCCTCACGCCTCTGCCCCCCACACTTCCTCTGGCGCAACCATGGCAACGTGCCCCTAACCCCAGCTTTTCTGTCATTTCCGTTGGCAGGGTGAAGGTGCACTCAGCCTGGGAAATCAGCCTAATAAATAGCTTTATGCTAATGAGGCTGGCGAGCGGCGGACAGAGCTGCCAATCTTAATACACTTATTACATTTCTATCAGTCGCCCCAGAGACAGAGGGGGGCACTCGGTGCTTCCGTCTCTTTCTCTCTCTTTCGTTTTGTTTCTTCCTCTCTCGTTTTGTTTCTTTCTCTTGCTCTCACTTTCCCCATATCTATTTGACACTCTATGCCTCTGGCTTCATCCACACTCTCTTTTTCTTTCTCCCTCACGCCAACAAGCATGTGCGATCTCAGTATATTGGAGTTTATTCTCTTGTGCTCTACAGAGAATAGATACAGGGTCTATCCAGGATGACTGGGCTGGCCAGCTGTTCTCTCGGCACCTCCATCTATGCTCTCTCTTTGGTTCATGCCCCCTACAACACTCTCTCTTTGGTTCATGCCCCCTACAACACTCTCTCTTTCTCCTATGTACTTTTCTCTTTTGTATTCCTTTCACTTTGCCACCCCTTTCTTTCTTTCTTTCTTTCTTTCTTTCTTTCTTTCTTTCTTTCTTTCTTTCTTTCTTTCTTTCTTTCTTTCTTTTTTTCATGTCCCCATTCTCCTCTCTACTCTGCAATAATAATAGAAGTGCAACACCTTACTGTGAATCAGTGTTTCACAAATCACTTCCCCCTCTCCCTCCTCTTCCCCCTCTCCCAGCTCTTCCCCCTCTCCCTCCTCTTCCCCTGTACTCCCTACAACCCTGTCTGAGGACCTCTCTGTATTGTCTCTCCATCTGCTCTCCTCCTCCTCTTCCTCACAGCACAGATGCCACAGGTCCTCACCCTACCCCACCACCCAACCGCCAAAGTGCGGGCATGAGGAAGTAGCAGCAGTGGTGACAGCCTGGCACTAAATACCCAATCAGTCGTAACACCCGGGGAGTGAGCACACTGCAGCCCCACTCGTATCAGCGCTGCCAGGGGTTAAGACAAGGTATGAATACAAAATGTAGACTGCACGGCTGCCTATCTTATCTCCAAGCTATGAAAAGCAGCCATTTTCTTATTATATGTCTGAAACAGAGTTGTATGTTATGAAGTAGAGCTTAAATCGTATCTCTTTTGTACATGCTGATAGTTTTCATGTGTATTTTTATTCATATCATTATTCACAGCTAACTGTAACATTGCACCAGAGGCAAAGATGAGGGATATATCCATGAACTGAATCAGACGTATGTTTCACAGGACTCTTACGTACTATATCACAAACCATTACCGCCGGGGTGGTCACTCTCTTCCCAAGGATATAGGTCATGAGCTGGGGATGGGATGTGTACTTACAGTATCTTCTCTGTGTCCATATTAGGACAGCCTTAGTCTCTACAGGACTTGTGACAGTCTGAGACCAAGGCTGTCCTAATATGGACACCGTACTTAGGGGGCATTAGATACCACTTTACATATAAGACCTGTTGTCATGCCTCCATATTCCCAACCAACAACCATACGTCAACATCCACTCATTACTGTTCATTAGTTATTTGCTTAATAAGAGGATCTTTATGTCCCCAAACCTGGTTCCATACAGTGCCTAATTATATTCTGTAACAACACAATGGCAATAATAACTTCAATCAAAACTAAATGTTTCCCTGACAAATCTAGTGTTATGCTAATCATATTAGCATTTAAGTCACTAACACAAGCATTCCAAAAAGTAGCATAATATCTTTAGTCTAGTGGGCTAATAATTTGCACTGCAGAGTGTGTGTGTGTGTGTGTGTGTGTGTGTGTGTGTGTGTGTGTGTGTGTGTGTGTGTGTGTGTGTGTGTGTGTGTGTGTGTGTGTGTGTGTGTGTGTGTGTGTGTGTGTGTGTGTGTGTGTGTGCGTGTGTGCGTGCGTGCGCGCGTGCGCGCGTGCGTGGTTGTGCAGGGCCGCAGGTGATTAAGAGTGTGATTACTATTGCGGTGTTTGCTCCTCTGCATTCTGGAGCACACTTGGTCCTCTCATCATCAGTTACAGAGAGAGATAAAGAAAGGAAGAGAGGAAGAGGAGGAAAGGATCTCTCCCTTTGTGTGTGTGTGTGTGTGTGTGTGTGTGTGTGTGTGTGTGTGTGTGTGTGTGTGTGTGTGTGTGTGTGTGTGTGTGTGTGTGTGTGTGTGTGTGTGTGTGTGTGTGTGGGCATAATACTGACAGTACTGCTCTGTAACGACTTAATTAGTGTTTAACTGGGAAATGCCTATTGATTGGCAATATGGCTCTTCTCCCCAAGGTAGCCACCCCTCCACACACACACACACACACACACACACACACACACACACACACACACACACACACACACACACACACACACACACACACACACACACACACACACACACACACACACAGAGATCTCCATGTGGTGTGATGAAGTGATTTATCATTTCCACACACCCCGTCCTCTCGCCAGGCACACACTACGCAAACCAACCAGCCATTAACAGTGTTGGCTAATGAATCAATAGCCGCATGCGGCCACAGCAGCGTGACGAAGACAGTGATCATATGCAGCCCATAATAATGCTAAAAAAATCATCGGTGCTCAGTGGGTGAGGATTAGGGTGACCACATTCAAAATACCCAAATGTAGGCCTCCCGAGTGGTGCAGTGGTCTAAGGCACTGCATCGCAGTGCTGAGGTGTACTACAGCCTCGGGTTCGATCCCAGTCTGTATCACCTTGATTGGGAGTACCATAGGGCGGCGCACAATTCGCCCAGTTTTGTCCGGGTTTGGCCAGGGTAGTCCGTCATTGTAAATAAGAATTTGTTCTTAACTGACTTGCCTAGTTAAATAAAGGTACAAAAATTACTACATTTAAAAAAAAAGATATATACAATTGGCATAGAGTCAACCGGGTCAGGGGAGAGTTTGGCTGGGATTTCCTTGTCTCATCGTGTTCTAGCAACTCCTTGTGGCGGGCCGGGCGCCTGCAAGCTGACTTCGGTCGTGAGTTGGACAGTGTTTCCTCTGACACATTGGTGTGGCCGGCTTCCGGGTTAAGCGAGCAGTATGTCAAAAAGCAGTGTGGCTTGGCAGGGTCATGTTTTGGAGGACACACAGCTCTAGAACTTCGCCTCTCCCGAGTCCATAGGGTAGTTGCAGCGATGGAACAAGACTGCAACTATCAATTTGATACTACGAAAAGGGGGGGGCATTTTTAATAAAATGCGGGACAATGGGATGATTTTGAAGGACATTCGCCAGACAGTGTAAGCAGCCCCCCACCTACGTCTCGTCTTGCACTGTGCAAAATATCAGATCTCAATTTGAGAAGTGTTCAACATCACCAGTAGCCTACTTTATGATATATATCTTGTCATAAGCTCGACCTGACTGCAAGATAGAGGTTGGAATGTCAATTCTCATCAAATGAATAGGAAGTCTGACTGAAATATGCAACAAATCAACTTTTTTTTATTCGTGTTGTTTTAATTAATTGATCAAATGCGGTACATGATTGTTTTGTTGTGGGACAAGGGACAAAGGAACAAAATGCAGTACTGTCCCACACAATTCGGGATCTGTGGTCACCCTAGTGATGATGCTGGTTACAATACAGTGGGGCAAAAAAAGTATTTAGTCAGCCACCAATTGTCCAAGTTCTCCCACTTAAAAAGATGAGAGATTTAATTTGTAATTTTCATCATAGGTACACTTCAACTATGACAGACAAAATGAGGGAAAAAAATCCAGAAAATCATATTGTTTCTTATGAATTTATTTGCAAATTATGGTGGAAAATAAGTATTGCTGAGAGAGAGAGAGAGAGAGAGAGAGAGAGAGAGAGAGAGAGAGAGAGAGAGAGAGAGAGAGAGAGAGAGAGAGAGAGAGAGTGAGTTTTGGCCATAATACATCAGAAAGACAAAGAAATCAGATTTGAGCTGAACATAACAGTGGAATGGAGGACGGTAGCAGGTAGAGGTCTTCACAGATCCACCTGTACCCAAATATCAGAGATAAGATCTGGGACCCAAGCAGGTCCGGATCCAGAATTCTAAACAATGTCACAAGTCTGGGTTTGATCTGATATGATTGTCACGGGTCTTGGGTGTGTGTAATTTGAAATGTCTTGTACAGATTGAAAGACACTGCTGCAGTAAAAAGAGAGACAGGCTTTTAACGAGAGTGGAGAGTGGCACGTGTAGCTTGTTGTTGTTGTTGTTGGACAATCATAAGTCATCAAAGCAGCAATAGGCTAAAGTCATGCAGTCTTCCCATTTCAATTCTGCATTAACTTGATTCTAGCACTGTACAAAGTGTTATGCTGGAATTCAGCATATGGTGCTGTTTTGTGTATGAGTGAGTATGAACAAGCATGCATAACCAATTCCCTTGACATTGTGGGTGTATCAGTGCTCCTTCTCAAGTGTGGAATTCCAAAAATAGTTGGTGACGATATTGTGATGTGACTGTAAAATATGAATAGGTATCTTGGCAGCATGAGTGTGCCTGAATATGGAAGTTTTAATGTGTTTTTCTACGTAAAGGTCAAGGTCTCTGAGTATACTGTATGTATTGCTATGTGAAAGTGTTGGACTGTGTGTGTCCATGCACATAATGTCAGGCAAGGTGCATGCTTTGAAGCCCCACACATTGCATCTGCACTGTGTACACTGGCCTGGTGGTGCAAACACAAGCCCACATCCACTGGGGGATTGTAGCCATTAGAATAACAATAGTGGAGGCAGATGTCACAGACAAAAGACTGGGCTCCTTTTCAAAGCCCTGCGGTGTACTGTATGACCAAACTGTCACGGGTTCTGAGGTATGGGGGGGCTCTGTGGAACTGAGATGGAGGGTGAGTCATTAGCTTATGTCAACGAATGGAAAATAAATGAACCCCCGTGTTCTGTGTTATGGGATCAGGGAGGGTCAAGGGGCACGACCCCCTCTGGCGTCATCAGCACACTTAACCCCCTCACTTACATTGACATCCTGCTTGTTGGTGAGCTCCCAAGTGGATACTGGGACAAGATAGCCCCAATAGGCCAGACCAGAGGAACATAAAAGTCAATCTGGTTAGTTTTTACGTATCATTTGATTAAATACAAAAGGCTAGTGTTTTACGACAGCAGAGGATATTTGTAGTAGATAGTGACATACTGTGATCATGTATGAGAGAGAGGAGGGAGGGGGGAAAGGTGTTTATAGTATTGATGAGATGATTGACAGGAGCTCAAAAACTGCAGCAAGACAAATAGCCTGATACAGTCACCATCTGCTACTATGGGTCTGGCTAGCATGCATGAATACAGCGTATGTGCGTACACACACTGTCACGATCGTCTGAATGAATGGACCAAGGCGCAGCGTGCGTAGAGTTCCACGTTTCAATAAATTAAACTCACCGAAACCAATACCGAACAAACGAAACGTGAAGTAAATGCAGTGTTCACAGGCACTGCACAAAAACAAGATCCCACAACCAACAGGTGGGAAAAGGCTGCCTAAATATGATCCCCAATCAGAGACAACGATAGACAGCTGCCCTAGTCACACCTAATAGAGAATTAAAAGGATCTCTAAGGTCAGGGTGTGACACACACACACACACACACACACACACACACACTCTAGGTCTTCCAATATCTGAAGGGCACTTAGCTACCACTGCCCCCATTTCTATTCAACCCAACACATTCTGTAAAATCCCACCACTTCACATCCCAATAACACACCACACAAATCATTTCCATCCCCCTATGCACATAACATCACAGTCCTTTTAATACCTGGACGGAGTGGCACTTCCTTCCTGACAATTACTATGGCAGCACCAATACAACTGCCTGATACGCGCTTGTCACAATATGACACTAATACCTATAACAGCCATGAATAAATCCTACGGCAGTCTCCACTATATCACTTTTCAATCTTAGCTGCATCCCTTAGGGCCCTGGTCAAGAGTAGTGCACTACATAGAGAATAGAGTATCATTTGGGACGCAACCTACTCTGCCCCCTCACCTCCTAAAAATATCCTCAGCGTAATTGAGTAAGTTTCTGAAATGTGCATTAGTATATCAATAACAATTGTGACGCCCAAGTTCTGTCTCATCTCGCCCGACGCTAGCTCGCTACCCCTTAACGCCCGTCACCTTCACACATGCAGATACAGATTGCAGCGGTAGAGCTGCCTCATTTCCATTCCCATTAGGTTATGTACATAATTCTGCATATCATCACAGGTGGGGGTTAAGACCCTGAGATTAGCTTAGCAGGGTTAGCGTAACGGTGGCGATGGCAGTGGTGATTGCCTGGCTCATGGAGGCAGATGAGGAGGCTCACCCACCCTCAGATAGAGAGACAGATAGAGAAAGGGCCTGCTTCTCAAATTGCACCCTATTCCCTACATAGCCCTAGTCAAAAGTAGTGCACTAACTAGGGAATAGGGTGTCATTTGGGAAGCAGCCAGGGATGATACAACAGTCATTTTCCGGATTCCTGGACAGATGGCTCTATTGCCACAATGTTATTCATAGCCTGCCCAGTTGGAGGAGATTGACACCGTGGAGGGGATATTGAGATAATGCGAAGACAGGCTGGAGGAGATGGAGAGAGATAGGGAGGGAGAGAAATAAGGAAGGAGGGAGAGAGATAATGAGGGAGGGAGAGAGATAGGGAGGAGAGAACTTGGGAGGGAGGAGAGAGATTGGGAGGGAGGGAGAGAAATAAGGAGGGAGGGAGAGAGATAGGGAGGGGGGAGAGATAGGGAGGAGAGAACTAGGGAGGGAGAAGAGAGATAGGGAGGGGGAGAGGAGATGATGGATAGAGGGAAGAGATAGAGATGGAGGGGAGTGATAGTGATGGAAGCTCAAGGAGGAAGATAACATGTGCTGTTATGGCCCTGCTTTCTGCTTAACCCCAGTCTCCCATGATATTACCCAGAGTAGACATGAGACAACCTTGCTTTCTATGGTGATAGCATCACATGTCAAATGAACGGTAATGCCCTTCTCTGTCAAGCCAGAGCCTTCCCAGACCAGAGTGCATGAATGAAAAGAAGCAACAGGTCCGCCCCAACAGAGAACCACTGTCTAGCCTCTGCCTTTAGATCCTACAGTATATCTGAATGGATGGAGAAAGACAGTAGTTACAGGTATGTAGCCTTCTGTACAGGTTTGATTTGGATGCCACAATATTAATTTGAAATCATTTGACTAAATTCTGTGGCTATTGAATCTGTCTGGCATTGGAGATGACAAAACTGTGATATTTGAACCTGAACCTTACTATGGAATATCAGGTGCTGTTTCTTCAGCTTAACCATGATAATAGGTCTCTATTGAAATGGCACAGGGAAGAATAAATAGCTCTCTGTTGGTCTATGGGCCTGAGCCTGCCAGTCTAGGTAGCCAGCAGCCAGTTGGTCTTTCTATTAATCAGTCATTCTCTTTCTCTCTTACTACAAAGTGCCAAAGCCTAGCCATGTGCAGAGTATCATGACTGGCAACAGAAGACTGGAAAAGGTCAGATTTAATGACAGTGGTCATGATTTATCTGGTGCATGCAGTCTATGAAAAATGCATGTGTGTAGGTATAAGAGCATATGTGCATCTGTGTGTGTGTGCCCGCGTGTGTGCATGTCTTTGTGTGCGCGTGGATCCGTATGTGTGTGGGTCCATGTGTGTGTGCCACTGTGACTGCTAATGGCATGCTTTGGGAGAGTGGGGAGATGAGGCAAAGAGAAGGGGAGGACACCTGGCGTTCCCAGTCCTTGGCTGCAGTATGAATAAACATGTTTGGCTTCAGAAAAGCTCTCCAGCATCCCATTAATAATGCATTCCTGACCACCCATTCCAAGTGAATAAATGAGGAATACCGGAGTGGGGAAGTGCCAGTGAGGCGCCACTACTGCGCTAACATTCTTTCACTGTTTGTCTCTCTAACTATGTCTTTTTCTCTCTCTCTCTCCCTCTGATTCCCTGTCGTTCTCTTTGTCTCATACTAGTAAAAGTGCATCAGTTCATGTAGTGCACAATTTTGTATCCAGTATGGACCCAATTAAGACACAATTTATGCAGCTCACCTCTCTCTTCTTCCCTTCTTCTTCTCCTCCCTCTCTCCCTGTCAGAGCTGGGCCAGAGCCAGGTAAATGCAGGGGGTCGACAGTTAGTCAGTGTAGCACAATATACACACCCTGTCAGATTGACAGTGTGTTCTCACACCTCGTATCTGACAGACACCACGGAGTGCTCTGGCACAGGAAGTGTGTGCACTTACTCAGCACTCCTCCTTCAGGACACATCACAACCATGCCACGCTCATTGCTCTCCCCAGTAGTGTCAGGGCACAGCAGGTTTGGATCCAACTTTTACGTTTTAAATTCAGTGTTTTCTAAAGCTGCAAATTGAACCCGTTGAGTTAAAACAAAACAAGAAAGTTGATGTACAGAACACCTTATAAAATAAGATATTTATTTCTGTCATGACTATTTAAGGATAAAAACAGATTGGACACAGTCAGAGCTTTCACACTCTGGATTTGCATATTGAGAGATAATTGCCACATACACACACAAACACACACACACGCACACACACACTCTCTCACATGGTGAACATGTTGAATGAATGACCTGGGTTGATATGGCTTGGTGAAAGAGCGCAAAGGGGAGCTTGATCTCGATGAGCAGACAAATGGCCACATTAGCACAGAGGGATTAGCACACACACACGCATGCTGGCCACCTCGCCCCAACACCCACATCCCTAATTAGAGCACAGGGATTACACTCCCATAGAGTCAAGGTTTTAATACGGATAACCATTTCCTCCACAATCTATAGGCTTTTATGGGATCCATTTGCTAAAAACCTGAAGATATCTCTGAACAGGAAGTATTAACATTTAGGACTAGGGCTGTCTGTTAGTTAGATCACCAATCTGGCCTACAAACCATCACGGTCACCTAATAATCCACAGTTTACAATTGGCTCATTCATCCCCCTCCTTTCCCCTGTAACTATTCCCCAGGTCGTTGCTGTAAATGAGAACGTGTTCTCAGTCAACTTACTTAACGGATAAATAAATAAAATAAAAAACATAAGCATAGGAGTTTAGCTGACATGTTGTAATTATGATGTGTACAATCAAACCTGTCAATTCGCCTACACATGTACACTCACACACAGACACTCATGGCAAAGCTCAAACTATTTCAGATACTCCAAATCTAAGTCAAATCAAATCACATACACATAATTAGCAGATGTTATAGCAGGTCTAGCAAAATGTTTGTGTTCCTAGCTCCAACAGTGCAGGGGTGTCTAACACAACAATACAATACACTACAATACAATACACAACCATCTAAAAGTGAAAGAATGGAATTAAGAAATATATAAATATTAGGACGAGCAATGTTGGAGTGGCACTGACTAAAATACCGTAGAGTACGGTATATACATATTAAACATTAAAGTGACTAGTGTTCCATTATTAGAGTTACCAGTGATTCCATGTCTATGTACATAGGGCAGCAACCTCAACCCTACTTTCTGAAGGTCATAAGAACAACCTCAAAAGGAATACAGAATGAGCTTGAACGATAATAGAAAAAAGCAGTCACCAGAAACAGTCTAAAGCCTGACAAAAGTCTATATTTACTGTGAGCCTCCTCAAACACAGCTATCTCTGCCCACAAAAGTCATTCCATGCCTCCAAATACGATCCTCCCATCACCCCTAGAAAAACATCAATCAACAATACTGCTGAATGCGCAAACCCAACAAAGCCCATTGAATCGCAATAGTCTATGTGCAATAAAGGGACTGGAACTACGCAGACAACATTGTCAAACAAAGGGAATAGAGAGAGAGGAATGGTGAGAGAGAGAGGAATAGTGAGAGAGAGGAATATTGAGAGAGAGGAATAGTGAGAGAGAGGAACAGCGAGAGAGAGGAATAGTGAGAGAGAGGAATAGTGAGAGAGAGGAACAGTGAAAGAGAGGAATAGTGAGAGAGAGGAATAGTGAGAGAGAAATAGTGAGAGAGAGGAATAGTGAGAGAGGGAAAGCGAGGGAGGGAAAGTCAGAGAGGGAGAGATAAAATAATGGATAAACTATTGCCAATCCGCTGTGGTCCAATATAGACTATGTTTGAACAAATTCACCATTATTTCCAGGATTGGTTATTGGGCCACGTCGATTTTCTCCATTACAGTCGATGAGGCTCCAGGGAACCCTAGCAGACCGTCCACTCTCTGCCCCGCTGTCGAATTTCTCGCCTGGGCACCCTTAGGTTGACTGTCCCCTGGTCCTCTAGTCCTGGCTTGGAGAACCAGCAGGAAGTAAAAACAAAAAGAGATATAGCGGGAGAGCGAGGGTGTCTTTAACAGCAGGGCTCACGATAAGTCCCTTCTTTACATTCCTGGAATGAAGCCCAATACACCAGACAACAGTTATGCTGCTGAGGTCCATAAAGATTTTCTGACACCTCCTAACCTTCAGGGCTCCTCTACCTGTCCTTGTCTTCCTGTGGCTCTATTACTCTCTAGCTTGTCTAGTTCCCCTACTCTTGGCAGGTTTAGTAGAGCAAGGACTATACCATTGTTACTGTGTGATGCTTCTCTCAGTAATGTAGGCAAACATGGCAACATTGCTCTGTAAAGTTATAGTTATCTTGGAGACAACATTGGAGCCTGTCGAATGATCGTTAGAACTCGACCGGCTCTCGGCTCTCGAGCTCAAACGAATCACCACATTGAATATCAGCTCATCTAAACAAGAGTCACATCTAATAAAGGCTTCAGATAGCATCTGCAGTGCTGACATCAGTCAATCCCTCCCTGCAATAGATTGTTGGCCTCGGCAGTCGGCACACTCCTCCCTCATTGTGCTCCTATAGATCTGAGGAGTGGACTGCCGCTCCATCTCTATCTGCACTCCATTAGGGCTCTGTGATGAGACCGATGGACAGAGGGAAGAAAGAAAAGGTGAGAGGGAAAAAGAGAGGTTGTTGTAGACTCAGCATTATCAATGCGCCCACCGCTGAGATAAGCAGCTTATCGGGAGGCTGCATTTACTTCCCACACGTACGCGTTTAAAATACAGCCCCCCTCCAACAATACACCCCCTACACACACACGCACACACACACACACACACACACACACACACACACACACACACGCACACGCACACGCACACACACACACACACACACACACACACACACACACACACACACACACACACACACACACACACTCTCTCTAACCTTCCCCACGCCACTTTCTAACTCACAAACATCAATCTGCAGTGACAAGCTGTATATTTATCAAACAAAAATACTATTAGTCAGGATGTCAGACGTGTTCTGAGAAGGGGGGAGAAGGGATACAAAAGATTGTGTTACTAAAAAGATTGTTACATGGTGAAATATAGAGTGAAGAAAGGAAATGCAAAAAAATGAAAATAAAGCAAAAAAACATGTCAGATCAATCATAACATTAATTGCCATGATAAAACTGCTTTAGTCAACATCTGTCAACAGCAATTTCTCAACTCTCCAGTGTAATCCCCAGAATACAGCAGACTGCAACTCAAACCAACCATAACATATGATATAGCCTATATACCTGACCATGGGAAGCCCATAACCTTGAGTGCCAAGGCATGTGAGGAAGTGTGTGTTTGTGTGTTGGCCAGTATTACAATATTGATTGGTGCACCCAGAGCAGGGGAGCTCATTAGAGAAACATCAAGGTGAACACGCCCTTCCCTCCACTTAACTCCTCCCCAACTCTCCCCTCCCCATTTCCTATCCCTACTCCCTCATTATAGCCAGAGGAGCAGGGCACAGCAGGAGCTTCCCATTACACCGTTTGCCTAGCTGCCTGTTGGTCGATTCCACGCCAGCGGGAGAGGATATTTTTTTTTTATATTCATATAAATATTTTTTATGTTGAATAAATTAACATGAAAAAATCAGTGGTGGGAAAACTTCTCAATTGTCATACTTGAGTAAAAGTAAAGGTACTATAGAAAATGACTGAAGTAAAAGTGAAAGTCACCCAGTAAAATACTGCTTGAGTAAAAGTCTAAAAGTATTTGGTTTAAAATATACTTAAGTATCAAAAGTAAATGGAATTGCTAGAATGTATCAAAAGTAAAAGTATGAACCCCTTTCAAATTCCTTATATTAAGCAAACCAGACTGCACATTTTTCTAGTTTTTTTTACTGACGGATAGCCAGGGGCACACTCCAACACTCAGACATAATTTACAAACAAAGCATTTGTGTTTAGTGAGTCCACCAGATCAGAGGCGGTAGGGATGACTAGGGAAGTTCTATTGATAAGTGTGTGAATTGGGCCATTTTCCTGTCAACATGTAATGAGTACTTTTGGGTGTCAGGGAAAATGTATGAAGTAAAAAGTACATTATTTTCTTTAGGAATGTAGTGAAGTAAAAGTTGTCAAATGTATAAATAGTAAAGTACAGATACCCCAAAAACGACTTAAGTAGTACTTTAAAGTATTTTTACTTTAGTATCTTACACCACTGGACAATGTGTATTTCAGAATCTAGACATCCTCCACATGTTAGAGCACAGTGCACACTATAATGAGTATAATAATGACACCAAGATGTTGTCTGTGTCATGTACGGTTCACAAATCATAGGGTCTTACAGGAGGCATGTGGGTCTAAAAAGGACCTAAAATGGCCACTTTCATCGTGATTTTCCCAAAAACATCTGTGATATAAATGTAAAAAGCATGTCAAACATTCGTCCTTCCAATTAAGTTTCTATGTGAGAATTGCCAGAATAATCGGAGATTCCAAAAATATGATGTTAAATTGTGAATAAGTCTACTAAAGACAATGCATCATCTTTCTTTGCTGTAGGCAGAGAAACTCTCTCATTCAATCTTGTCTCACCCCAATTTAAACAAGTTTCAAGACAATATATTTATAATGACAGACACATAACAGCTATCTTTACGTTAAACTGCTAAATAAAATATAATTTCATATTCAAATATCAAATTCATCTTAAAATGCCCATCCATCAAAGTCAACAGACTATATATCTTCTCTCATGCCAACTCTTCTTTGCTCCTTATTTATTTCTGATCTCCCTCTACACTCAAATGAACACTTAAAAGAGCTCCACACATCAGTCAGTCAATCAGTCAGCGAGTCAGTGAGGGATACTATGAAATAAATGCACATAAAGTCTGTAATTTTACGTTATCTTGCTTTCAAGATAACTATTACTCCTCTTTCTACACTATAGAATTGCCACATTACAAAGCCCCACACATACAGCACTTCACAACATACAATAATAAACTTTGTGACAGTCAGTGAGTCATTATTTGTAATAAGACAACAGAGACACACCATTGTGAAGTGTCAGACAGTGGTCCACTCTCCACTGAAGCTGGCTTATCATTTGCTTTCATGACAACACATTACTTGTTCTTACTTTTGTTTTTACCACTCAACAAAACCCCACACATACAGTAGCTTTAACACACATACACTGACAAATCTTATAACAGTCAGTCATTCTTAGCAGTAAGACAACAGAGAGAAACACCAGATAAGGGAAGTGTTAGAGGTCCACATTCTTTATTATTACCACTCAACAAAGCCCCACACCTACAGCACCTTATACAATGACAAAACACATATCATCCAGTCATTTTTGGAAGCCGATAGAGGCACCATTAAGAAGTGACAGACCGCTGTCTACTCACCATTGAAGCTGGCTTTACATTTGCTTTTATGATAACATTCAAATTACTTCTTCTTTCACCCACTCACTCAACAAAGCCCCAGACATATATCACCATACATACAATGTAAGCCAGCAGAAAGAAACACCCTTCACAAATGTCAGTGTTCCACTCACCGTTGATGCTGGCGGTGAAGTTGCCCCAGTCCAGCAGTAGGGAGGTGTTGAACGAGGGGATGGAGGAGAGGTTGAAGAGCAGCTCGCTGCTGTTAGACGGGTCTCTCAGGGTGTCTGTGAATAGGTTCATCTGGAGCAGGGTCTTGATCAGGTAACGCAGCATCTTGCCTCTATAGCGGTCAAAGAGGGGGAACACTGTCCCTCTCTTCTATCACTCCTTTCAGATCTATATCTCTCCTTTCAGCTCTATGAGAGACTAAATGAGCAGCTCTCTGGCTCCCACTCTCTCGTTGTGTGAAAAGTGTTAAATGAGGGTCCTCAATGTATTATGAATGTCCACTTATTCCCAAAGTCTTACACTTTAAAAAGCAGTCTTTTGTAGGTAAGAGTCTAGGGGTTGGAATGCAGAAAGCGAATAAAAAGATGAAAAAACTTTTGTCATTAACTGTCAGGCTCCGAGGGTTGTCACATTGGGGGGTACCCCTCTTTCTATTCTTCCCTTTCTTTTCTTCTCCTCCTCTGAGTGCATCGGATTGTTTCCCCTGCTCTCCTTTTGTTCTGCAATCACATAACTTCACACGGCGTCTGCCGCCGCACAAAAACACCTTGCCAGTGTGAAAGAATCTAGCTTCTATCTGATTACCCTTTGGATTGCCTGCTCTTTTTTCACCCCTCCCTCTCGCAGCCTGTGTCCCTCCTTCCCCCTCTCTCTCTCTCTCTCTCCCTCTCTCTCTCTCTCTCCCTCTCCCTCTCCCTCCTCTCTCCTCTCTCTCTCTCTCTCTCTCTCTCTCTCTCTCTCTCTCTCTCTCTCTCTCTCTCTCTCTCTCTCTCTCTCTCTCTCTCTCTCTCTCTCTCTCTCTCTCTATATATATATATATATATATATATATATATATATATCCTCAAGCTTCCTGGAATGGTGTGATGGCGTCCCCAGGGGTCCGGGAGAGAGCAGGTGCTGTCAGCAATAAATGTTTAATTATTGGATTAATAATCATCCCTGGAGGCACGATGGAAGAGGGAGAATACACTGTCACTGTCTTAACAGAGCAGGACGTGCACACACACACACAGAGGCATAGACACGCACAGACATATACGGTCACCCATAAATGAATGCACACACACACAAATGCAGTGAAATAAACGAACATGAACTGATACTAACTTGTGCTATCCCATACTGTTAGTATGTTGAATTTTCAATGACTGTACAACTTGAGAATGAGCTGGAACCCAACAACCACTCCTATCTGTGACTATTAATGAGCATTTATATATATTAGATTCCAAACAATGTTTTCAGAACAGTATTTCCATAATAGTGGGAGCAGTTTTAGGTCAGACGACTAAATCACAGCTAGCTCAATTGATACATGTATCTATTATGATTTATGACTATGCTGTGTTGCGTTTATGAAATATGTATGAGGAATCATTGTCAAACACAATTTCAATAATCCCAAACTGATTTTGAGCTCTTCATTGGGCATGCAGTGCAGTAATTGCTATTACGCTGCAAATCTAATTTCATAAGTATAACATATACAGCAGTCAGCATTTTTGGGATAATGAAAGACGAGCTGATGTCTTCTCCTTTATAAAAACTAAACCAAAAATAAGAGAGCGTGATTTAGATAGCCGTCACATCTGAGCTGCTACAGAACTGTTTCTATAAGACAGAAAGATATGATTTCATATTCCATTTCAGATCAAGTAAAGCAATGTCTATGACTAGTAGTGAAAGGGAAGTGGTCTGATTGTGAATAATTATGTGACTCAAAACTGTAGGTAAAATAGTGTCCAAGATTATTAGTGAAGTCTAAAGGGTGTAGTGATGCTCAGCAAAGTGGAGGATCACTGAATATACAGTCTATCCTAAGCAATAAATGCAAGTGCATGCATGAACGTAGACCTATGTGTGTGCATGTGTATGCATGAATGTGGGCTTGAGGATGTATGTTCATGTGGATATCTACAAATGCATGCTGTGTGTGTCTGTGTATTTGTATGCTTGTGAGAAATATTGAATATATACGTGTGTGTTGGCCAACACATTTGTGATGTATGTGTCTGAATGTGTGCATGTGTATATGTTAGTGAATTTTTTTGTCCCTAAATTTGTGTTTGTGCATGTCTCTTAATACGCTAAACCTGGCGCGTGTGTGTTGGGGTGGTCTGGGTGGTCACGTGTGGTTCAGCACCCTGCTGACAGTGTCAGTGTGACTCCAATTAGCAGAGCCTTTCCCTCATCGGGCCCCTGTCCTCCCGCTCCGTCTCTGGGACAATGGGAGCCATCCCCTCTACAAAGTTGGCGTGACGACCCCCATCCTGCACCCTTTCCAGGGGAACTTTCCGGAACCCTCATTTTAAGGGGTCTTCCATTCATGGGGCAGCTGTGCCAGAAGATTCCACATCGGCTTCTCATCAGCGTTCAATATGGGGATGGTATGGACCCCATGCAGTAGATCGATAGCCTCTCAGGCTATGTGCGTAAAGCTGTTGCCTCATCTCATCCCTCAACCCCACTCTCAGACCTCACACCAATTCGCCAGTGTAGATGTTTGAGTGCCTCGGTAGTAGCTGGTGAGGTGAAAGAAATGCATAGATTATCTCTATAGGTGATAGTCGACATGGCAGCATCAACATGTGGATGTGGTCTACCAGTAAAGATGTGTAATTGCAGTGCAAAGATAGAATGAGTGTCCTCTCTCTCTCTCTCTCTCTCTCTCTCTCTCTCTGGCACATTCTATAGTAGTAGAACCTCCACAGCCATGTCTTATTTTCTAGCAGGCACAATGAACACCCACTGGGAGACACATCCACACCATAATCTTCCCATTTGGAATCATATTACATTGTCTGAGGTGGATTATTGCCTTCAATATATCGCCTCACAAAGACGATCATTTGTCTTTCAAACCATTGAATAATGGTCCTGGAAATGAACCAGTAAATAGTATTCCAACAAAATGAACTCACTTAAAATGATGCCACTGCTGCATCCCTTATCTCAGAAGAGATGCATTGACGTAACCTGGCAAATGTCTATTACATGGCCGCAATTATCTTTGGCGCCAAACCAACGGTTTTATCGCAACCATAAATCAACCATAATAAGCTGGTAATAAAATACCATAGCAAAGATGAGTGTAATTACGTTGTAATGATTGCATGCTCCCTGGTTTCTCCCTTCAGCCATACATATCATGTATTTATTGTTCTCTGTTGCAATAGCATCATGCTTGGTGAATACATTCTCTTTCCTTCTCTATTACGCATGCAAAGTGAACCCCATATTCACTTTTTACTGCCTTCTGCATTTCATCGCTACACCGCCACTGTGTTTTGGCTACCAAACAGTGTTGAGTATGTACTCTAACGCTATTAAGGGAGATCAGTTTTGGTTGTATTGTTTGGAGCATGTTTGCCTCTAGTAAAAGACAGGCCATCAGCGTTCTGGCTGGAAGTGGCGAGCCAGCGAATGGAGGGCCCGTGGTGTCAAATTACTGTTTAGGATTCAGCCCGTACTCTCTGTACTCTGGCTGGTAAATGCAGGGTGCAGTGTGATGAGAAATAAAAGCACAGCCAGGTCAGAACACACAGGAAAAATATATTATATTAGGACATGGTCCAAACTCACAGCCACTGCATGCCAATGGCTTTATTCTTCCAAATGCATTCATTTTAAGACGTGTGCAGCTGATACTGCTCATAACTTTGGCCTGGGGTTTTCCCTGGTCAGGTCTTGAGGTCCCCTTCTTGCTCTTACGCTTCATCATAATGTTGCGTCAGATGTCATAACTCAATGTGGCTTGTCATTAATGTAATGTAATGGCAGTCATTTGGTAATTCCTATGACAGGTCAAAAGGCCATTATGGCAGTACAACCAGGTCATCTTGATCATATTGTAATTTGTACTGTCTGGATCCTCTATATATATACCACTGATGGTCACTCTTGGAAGTGATAGAAAGGGACAGTTTTTCCTTCCCAGACTCTCCTCCTGAGTGGCAGTGTTTAAAAAGTGGCCTCTAACTGAAGTGTTCCATTCAGAGCTCAGATTGGAGATCGATAGCAGAGCCAGCGTCGTGGCATCCACTGTTTCTTCTTCCCCTGCTTGAGAACATCATCAAAATCGAACTCTCATTACCATTCGATCCTCCATCCTCTCCCCAAGAGCCTCCAACAATTAGTCTGATTCAATTAAGTGAGAAGGAACACAGCGCAATCGTTTATTGACTAACCTTTGCAATCTCGGAAACCTCCCAGACAAGGAGTGAGAAGTCAGTTTCGTTGTTCGTTGGTCTTCTATGAGACTATTTTTACCTGTTCTCTATACTATATTGAAGCCGCCAAGGCCGAGAGATGGGGTCCTGTTCTCTATACTATATTGAAGCCGCCAAGGCCAAGAGATGGGGTCCTGTTCTCTATACTATATTGAAGCCGCCAAGGCCGAGAGATGGGGTCCTGTTCTCTATACTATATTGAAGCCGCCAAGGCCGAGAGATGGGGTCCTGTTCTCTATACTATATTGAAGCCGCCAAGGCCGAGAGATGGGGTCCTGTTCTCTATACTATATTGAAGCCGCCAAGGCCGAGAGATGGGGTTTTATCTAAGGAATCGATTGCATTGAACTCTTCTACATATTGACCTCTGTGACGACTTCAGTCTCTTTTGCTCAAGCACAGGGGCTGTGAAAATCCGTATATTACCGCACTGTTGGAGCAAGAAACACAAGCATTTCGCTGCACCTGCGATAAATCTGCAAATCTGTGTACGCAACCAATAAACTTTGATTACATTTTGTTTTTAAATTGCAAATGTATTGAAAATGAAATTCAGAAATATCTAATTTACATAATTTTTCACATCCCTGAGTCAATACTTTGTAGAAGCACCTTTGAAGGCGATTGGGGTAAGTCTATAAGAGCTTTGCACACCTGGATTGTACAATATTTGCCCATTATTTTTTTTCATGTATTCAAGCCATATCAAGTTGGGTACTGGGCGGAGGCTGGCTAGAGGTGAATGTTTAACAGTCTGATGGCCTGGAGATAGAAGCTGTTTGTCAGTCTCTCGGTCCCAGCTTGTATGCACCTGTACTGTCTCCACCTTTAGATCATAGCAGGGTGAATGGGCCGGGGCTAGGGAGGCTGAGGTCCTTGATCCTCTAGGCCAGGTCGCAGTTGTAAATGAGAACTTGTTCTCAACTAGCCTACCTGGTTAAATAAAGGTGAAATAAATAAATACAATTATCTTCTTGGCCTTCCTGTGACACCAGGTGCTGTAGATATCCTGCCTCCTGGTGATGCATTGGTCTGACTGCACCACCCTCTGGAAGGACCTGTGGTTGTGAACGGTGCAATTGTCATACAGTACCAGGCAGTGGTACTGCCTGACAAGATGCTCTCATTTGTGATTCTGTATAAGTTCGTGAGGGTCTTAGGGGCCAAACCAAATTCTTAATTTGAATGGCACAAACAGTACTGGAGTCAATGACGAAACAAGGCATATGTCTATCGACACACAATGTACATATTACCCTAGTCTGCCAGCATATCAAGTGGCAACCCTTGAGCCAACACATGTCAACTCATTGTTGTTGGCTTTGTGATAGCCATGAAAGCTTGTTCCCCCAGAGATCTGCCTGTCTGCTGAGATGGGGTGTGGTTGATCATTGAGCTCTTTTGAACAACGAGACGAGACTTCTGCTGTTCACACCTGCAGTTGAATGTGTAAAATCAGTGGAGATGTGGCCCCACACTGTTTAGTGGAACCAGGGGTGGGCAGAACATCTGTGCCCAGGTCTGGCTGTGCCCTGCTGAGAAGCTCCAGGGCTAGGGTATAGGACAGCCAGCTGAAGCCCCCTCCTCCCGGTCCCAGCCGGATGAAGATGGCGACAGACAGCCAGTCCCGTTTAGGATGCAGGTGTGCCATACCCGCGAGTCCTATGCCCTCCTACAGCTGGATCCACAACTCCCATCAGGGAAGGAGGTGCCTCGTAATTGGGTGACTTTTTGGCAACAACACCGAGCGCCGCTGACCCTCGGCTGGCGAGCAGTTGGCATGCTCCGTCATTAGAATGGCGCTCCTGCAGTGCCCATATGCCAGGGTGGCATAATTGGTGCTTCCGTACGTTCAGCTGGGAGACCAGAGGGAGAACCCCCAGAGCAAGCTGGCCACTGTCTCCTGAGGGGGTTGTGTCCAATCACGCCTCACAAACTAACTCTCCGGGAAACGCATGGCTGATTTCACCCTTTCCGCACGATCACGTCACGAATCAGTCAACTTGACTGATAACTCATCAGTCAACTTGAAACTTTCAGGATCGATGCAGTTTAAAAGCACAGGTATGTTCTGGTAACACCGAAGTCCTTTTTTTCCTAATATGTAATTGTAGGAAAGCCAGCAGAAGATGGGTTAACAGGACCTACAGGACCTATATTATGTTGTTCTGGGCATTAGCCATGGCCCCAATGTACACTTGGAGCCAGGAGGGGAGGAAGTTAAATAAAGCGTTGGCTCCAGCCCATAGCGTTGACTCTAAACCCTGAGAAATCTCGCCGTAATCACATAACAAAGACACAATTAGCTACGACCCCATGGATATTAACTTGGAAAACACACCCCTGCCATTTGTACCCTTCTGACATTTGCATTTCATAAATTCTACCCCCTACCTTTCCCTATCCATTTATCTTTATTCATAAAAAGTTAATTTGCTGAAAAATGCAAAATATTCATTCATATATGCATTAGAACACCACCCCTCCTCCCAAATCAAAAGTGCAAATTTAGCAAAACTGCAGACCATATCTGTCTCACTTAGGTTAGTATCCTCGAATCTGAATGTCTCTTAGCAATTGTCTCCTATTCTCAAGTGCTCCTCCAGACTGGCCCTTTGCACCCATTGCAGCAACACTTTGATATGACCAGTCTGAAACAACCTTACCCACTCACTGGGATGGGTCGCAAGCAATCAATGCATCGAATGCTTGAGTTCATTCCAATCAGTACTATAAAGAGAAAACAGTGGTGTGTGAGAGTGTGGCATATTGATTGTTACAAATATGAATTATTTGTCAGCCCTGATATTTCAAGGGGAGACATCTTTGGTTTGATTGCTTTCCCACTGTGCTGTCTGCTGTTTGGAAAATAGGCCAAGCATTTTAGGTGAGCAAACCTTGTGAAAATCAATTGTGTCTGCAAAAATCAAATAAAAATATATATTTAAAAATAAATTGGAATATCGCTAGCAACAACAAAATTAAATGAATAAAGTAGAAAAGAGTATAATATCTTTCTAATGATCTACTTTATTTCTCAACTCCTAATATTAAACAAATTACACTAATTGGAGCCAATTACACTCACTGGAGTATCTGACATACAGTAGGTTTTGAAAAACCACCCATGAATAGGCTACCAGTATGGCAGGTGCCGCTGGCTGCTGATAAGCTTTCTTAACTTGGACATACAGTACATTTTGTCAATACATGGCTAACCTTTGTTTAACCATCTAAACAGCTGCTCTTGTGTTTGGAGTTCCCTTTCTATATAAAAAGGCTATGTTAGAGTTTACACCTCCTCTTCCAACTTTAATATGGGGAGGTCAAAATAATGAAAAACTATCTACCAAATCTATTCATTTCAAATGTTGATTACTTCTCCTTGTCATTATCATTCACCTGATGATAAGACAAGACATGTGAATGTCTTTTTGCTTGTTGCTAATGTGTGATGGGGATCCCTGGGGTGCCGGTTTGCCTGCGAGGGGTCCCTGGGGTGCCGGTTTGCCTGGGAGGGGTCCCTGGGGTGCCGGTTTGCCTGGGAGGGGTCCCTGGGGTGCCGGTTTGCCTGGGAAGGATACCTGGGGTATAACTGTTTGTCGGTAGCTTCATGAAATGGGTTTCCAAGCCTAAGATCACCATGCACAACGCCAAGCGTCAGCTGGAGTGGTGTAAAGCTCACCGCCAGCTCGAATGCATATTGCCAACTGTAAAGTTTGGTGCAGGAGGAATAATGGTCTGGGGCTGTTTTTCATGGTTCGGGCTAGGCCCCTTAGTTCCAGTGAAGAGAAGTTGTAATGCTACAGCATACAATGACACTCTAGACGATTCTATGCTTCCAACTTTGTGGCAACAGTTTGGGGAAGGCCCTTTCCTGTTTCAGCATGACAATGCCCCTGTACACAAAGCAAGGTCCATACAGAAATGGTTTGTCAAAATCAGTTTTGAAAGAACTTGACTGGCCTGCACAGAGCCCTGACCTCAACCTCATCGAACACCTTTGGGATGAATTGGAACGCCGACTGCGAGCCAGGCCTAATCACCCAAAATCAGTGCCCGACCTCACTAATGCTCTTGTGGCTGAATGGAAGCAGGTCCCCGAAACAATGTTCCAACATCTAGTGGAAAGCCTTCCCAGAAGAGTTGAGGCTGTAATAGCAGCAAAGGGGAGACCAACTCCATATTAATGCCCATGATTTTAGAATGAGAGGTTCGACGATCAGTTGTCTACATACTTTTGGTAATGTAGTGTATTTAATGTTTGAATGCTAAATAAATGTAATCTCACAATGAGTTAAACCAATTCTGAAACAAAACAAAATAAAGAAAACTATTACTTTTATAACCAAGGAAGAATGGCCAGCTAACTAAAAGCCTGGTGACAAGGCAGGTACAGGTGAACTAATAAGAGAAAATCTGTGTACGTAGCCTAAGTGAGTGTAAGTGTCTCTATGCAAGTGTGTGGTATTTGTGCTGCGAGGTGTGACTTCCCTAAGACAACATATAACGGCCCACAGACGGCCATAAAACAACTCCATACACAGCCACCATGCTTCACCAGCCACGGACCCGCCCCATCCCTAACTCAGGGCATCCTGGCCGGCTGGCTGGTTGGCCAGCTGGGGCTCTCTCCTCAGGGCTGATGAGCTGGGCTGAGTAACAGGTAGCATCCCCAGGTGCAGGGGCCTCCTCCCATGTTGGTAAGCTATTGCGCACAGGGCCTGCAAAGCTGCGCTTAATTAGGCAAGAAGGGGGCTCCCATTGGTCTGTAATGGGGTCTTATAAGATCCATGTTGGAGCATGGGCGAACTAGGGGGGTTCGCTCTTTGCCCTGCATTATGGATTTACCCATCTGGCCATTGAAGGGGGTGGAGGGCAAGGTGATGTGCTGTTGGCCGACTTAAACAAAGACACAGTGAGAGAGGGGCGTGTCCATGATCACACGCCAAATTACTCTGGCCTCTACAGGGCTATTGTGTTCGTGATGGGTTGGCTTTTCACAGCTGGGGCAGCCCAAATTGTTCTTTTATATTCTGTTATACTCCCTTATTGGAGCCAGAGGGGATCTGGGAATGATTAACAGACACCACAATGAAGTGGACATATTGCCAACCTTTCCTTCTCAATGTACTTTTCCCATTTATTTCTCCCTCCCCAATTGCAAATGCCTGGACCTCGCTTGGTTAACTATGCTGACCAGTGGATGCTCATCAGAGGAGGAAGGGGAGGACCATACTCCTCAGTGAATTTCATAAAAATAAAATGGTAAAATATTGAAAAATGTGTCCTTTTTACATAAAACTATACTAAATATATTCACGTCACCAAATAATTTATTAAAACACACTGTTTTGCAATTAAGGTCTACAGTAGCCTCAACAGCACTCTGTACCGTGGCATCATGGTGTAGCCAGAGGAAAGTCAGCTTCAGCCCTCTTCTTGATACATTGACTTCAATACAAATCCTCGGAGGCTCTTGGTTCTCACCCACTTCCATAGACTTACACAGTAATTATGACAACTTCCGGAGGACATCCTTCAACCTATCAGAGCTCCTGCAGCATTAACTGACATGTTGTCCACCCAATTAAAGCAACAGAGAATGAAGCTACTGTAGTACCGAAAGCATAAGCTACAGCTAGCTAGCACTGCAGTGCATAACATGTGGTGAGTAGTTGAATCAAAGAGAGAGAAAGACAATTGTTGACCAGTTTTCAATAAATGAATTTCTTCAAAAATGAAGGAGAAGCAAGAGAGAGAGAGATTTTGACATCTTTCTCCCCACTTAGTTACTCAAACGTAGTTCCGCAAACACCCGGCTCAAACAGAGGGTTAGCTGGCTATGACTATCCAACACAACACTGGAACTCTTCCAAGTAAAGGTAAGCTTTTGGTTATATTAATGGTTATATTAATTTATTGCCACCGGGCCCGCCGGTTTAACTGACTATACACTGTAATGTTACTGCATGATTGTAGTGAGTTTACTAACGCATTAGTTCTATTAGCTATGTTGAATAGGACGTTACTTTAGCTAATATGGGGACAACAATGTAGGCTGTGTATAGTAGTTATGACATAGTTTGGCTTGGAAAGTTTTATTTTCCTGTTCACATAGCTGATGTGTTGTTCATTGAAGTCACAAACAAAGGGAAAAGGTGAAAGGAGGAGAGTGCATAGCAGTGAGAAGGAATACACTGTGGTTGCTATGAAAGTGAACTGTGTTTATGCGTGATCAGGGGTGTATTCATTCCACCAATTCTGTTGATAAACGATTCTTAAATGGAAGCAGACGAAACAGGGATAAAATACCTGAATTTGTCCAATATAAACTCTTGTTTGCAACTATTGGACTAATGATTACACCCTATAGTAGATAAGCTAGATGCAGGCAAGAGTGTGCAAGGCGGTATTAAATGTGTCACTGTCTGTCCATGTGTCACTGTCTGTCATCTCAAATATCTGTATTTGATTGTTTGCCCAAACTTTGAAAAACTTCAGGGAAACTATAAAGACTACTCATTAAAAGTCTTTGGACTACTCGTTCAAAGTCTATCAGTTTCCAAAGTTTGGTCATTCCATCTGTGAAATTACCACAGACTTTTCTAGTTTTGTCCTCTTCACACTCCTGACACAGTTACCCAGACAGTGCAGGGACACGAAGGTGAGTGCCGAGTGGAGACAGTCAAATCTCCTTGTGCCCCATCCCCTCTCTCCTGTGTTGTGCTTCCTGCATCTGATCTGATGTCCATTTTGCAGCCCGCCGCTGGTCCTCAGGGGAAGGGAAGTGAAATAGAGGCTCATCAAATGAGGCCAGTCCCCCACCTCCCTCCCCAATAAGCCCAGCTTGATAGAGTTTACGTTGCAATTAGGAGAGAGACGAGTGGCCCTTTCATGAGTTGGATAAATGAAAGGCCTGGCTGGTCGGGCTCCGGCCCCCGCTGGTCCTCTCTTGGTACGAGCTGAGCCCTGCCACCGGTTCCCCCTCTTAGATCTCTCTGTCACACTGAAGCCATTAGTCCAGTGGCCCGGTTGGTGCTGAGACTAATAATTGTGCCCTTCCAGGGTCTGAGGTTTTCACTTTGTGGTGGCTTGAGGTGTTAAGATTTGCTGTGGGGAGAGCAATGCACAAAACCTTTATTTGAGATGGTCTCTCTGGAATTTCTTGTCTTTGTCTTTGTAACACACATTTGATGCTGTAAGGAAATAGAGCATTGTCACTGAGTGTGACATAACTAATCATTAATTCCTCTGACCCTGTTCAGTCTAAAACTGGAACACCATTTTACTGAGACAGTACAGATATGTCCCAAATTGCTCCAGCTAGATCTATGGGTCTCCAAGTTGACTACCATTGTATCATTCTTGTGGCATCGTGTTACTTGTTTTGCAGTTACAATACCAAGTTGACTTGTCTTGAGTGTATTAAAACTAATGATTATCAAAGTGTTATCGCCATAAGGACCAACTCTATCCAATATACAGTATATTTTCCAAAGTAAGTACATACAATGCAGAGCCATGCTGTAGTGTTATATTAAACCATGATTTCTATGATTTTGGCTGTAATCGTTTAGTATGCATTATGGGGATGATGGCAAACACAATGGGGTATGTAGCTTGGCTTGCTTATGCTTGTATTGACATTCTTGGACAGTGACAGTGTTTTTGAAACAGCAGGGGTTCTATCTGGAGACATAGCTGAGGATGGGATAGGGCTCTCCTGCCAGCTGAGCACACGCACACACACACATCCACAAAGAGAGGCGTTTGACAGGCTGATTATCGCACAAAGAGATGGACAGGGTGGGTTCCCTTCCTTCAGTGGGATCCCCCAAGGACCCCCACACACACTTTAAACAAAAAGCTAACTCACACTCCAGCACAATGGGAGAACCTTGTAATTAGAACATGGAGTATTTCATTGAGCTCATTATGACACCCATGTAAAGATTTGATGCTCCATCAACCCTCAGAGTAGCGTATAGTAGAGTCATAACTATAATGATGGCTTCCCTCTGTGTATAGATACGTACAGTAGACACAGCTAGGAGTAATATATCTCTAGTCTACACTATAGTCCCATAGTTGCCATCCTGTTTTGACCTTCTGTCATGAAAGGTTTTCAGAGCACAGGCCCAAACATGAGCGAGCTGAAATGACTTTTTTCTGGTGATTTGTTTTTATACTTGACCCTTGTTTTTGTCACTATGAATATGTTTCCACACGACAACAATTGACCAATACAACAGAAAACAGACACCGACGTACAAGGAAAGCTCATTTCCTTCTGTTAATTACATAGGCTCGTCCTAAGCAGACCAAGATCACTTCATAACATATTGAGATTACACCACTCATCTAGGAAACGCGAGAGACAAATCCATGGTCTGTGCCTCTAAGAGCATAAACATAAACTCATCGTTTCCCCCCCGACATTGGTTTGTATTGTGGAAAACCATAGTCTGATCAAAACCTATCCAGTAGCCCTACGATGTTGTGATAGTATGTAGTGATTGCTATCTCAGGTATAGCAAGAGGAAGGCAGAAAATCAATACAGTGTGGAACTAGAATAGATGTACAGTATAGATATCAGATACTACTACAAAGGCCGAATTGTAATTTGACTTTGCACTAATTCAAACTTCTACATACTGAAAATGATAGGCTACATTGATGTTAATGGTAGATTTGCAAAAATATTCACATGATGTGCATCGTTACTGTATCTCAAATCAAGACCATTAAAAATGACCACAATAGACAAAGGGATGGGGAGCCCACTTCACACTAAATCATTTTCTCTGGGTGTGCTCCAGCTCATGCTTCTGTGGTGTTGAAAGAAAACATGGGGTGTGGAGGTGCTAACTAACAGCGAATAAACTGTAAGCTATTCAGATAAAGAGAGGAGCACACTCTATACAGTGCCTTCGGGAAGTATTCAGACCCCTTGAATTTTTCCACATGTTGTTACATTACAGCCTTATTCTAAAATTGAGTAAATCTGGGTTTTTCCCCTCATCAAATGATACACAATACGGCATAATGACAAAGCAAAAACGGGTTTTTAGAAATGTTTGCAAATTTATTAAACACACAAATATCAGATTTATATAAGTATTCAGACCTTTTACTCAGTACTTTGTTGAAGCACCTTTGGCAGCGATTACAGCCTTGAGTCTTCTTGGGTATAACACTACAAGCTTGGCACACCTGTATTTGAGGAGTTTCCCGTATTCTTCTCTGTAGATCCTCTCAAGCTCTGTCAGGTTGGACAGGGAGCGTCGCTGCACAGCTATTTTCAGGTCTCTCAAGAGATGTTCGATCGGGTTCAAGTCTGGGCTCTGGCTGAGCCACTCAAGGACATTCAAAGACTTGTCATTAAGCCACTCCTGCGTTGTCTTGGCTGTATGCTTTGGGTCATTGTCCTGATGGAAGGTGAACCATCACCCCAGTCTGAGGTCCTGAGCAGGTCCTGAGCACTCCTGAGCACTGAGGTCCTGAGCACTTCATCAAGGATCTCTCTGTACTTTGAGCCGTTCATCTTTCCCTTTATCCTGACTAGGATCCCAGTTCCTGCCGCAGAGAAAGTTCCCCCCCAGTATGATGCTGCCACCACCATGCTTCACCGTAGGGATGGTGGCAGGTTTCCTCCAGATGTGAAGCTCAGCATTCAGGCCAAATAGTTCCATCTTGGTTTCCTCAGACAAGAGAATCATTTTACTCATGGTCTGAGTCCTTTAGGTGCCTTTTGGCAAACTCCAAGCAGGCTGTCATGTGCCTTTTTACTGAGTAGTGGTTCCATCTGGCCACTCTACCATAAAGGCCTGATTGGCAAAGTACTGCAGAGATGGTTGTCCTTCTGGAAGGTTCTCCCATCTCCACATAGGAACTCTGGAGCTCTATCAGAGTGACCATTGTGTTCTTGGTCACCTCCCTGACCAAGAACCCTTCTCCACCGATTGCTCAGTTTGGTCAGGCGGCCAGCTCTAGGAAGAGTCTTGGTGGTTACAAACTTCTTCCATTTAAGAATGATGGAGGTCACTGTCTTCTTGGGGACCTTCAAAGCAGCAGACATTTTTTGGTACTGTTCCCCAGATCTGTGCCTTGACACAATTCCTTTGAACTCATGGCTTGGATTTTGCTCTGACATGCACTGACATGCAACTGTGGGACCTTACATAGACAGGTGTGTGCCTTTCCAAATCATGTCCAATCAATTGAATATAATAATAATAATAATATATGCCATTTAGCAGACGCTTTTATCCAAAGCGACTTACAGTCATGTGTGCATACATTCTACGTATGGGTGGTCCCGGGGATCGAACCCACTACTCTGGCGTTACAAGCGCCATGCTCTACCAACTGAGCTACAGAAGGACCACCACAGGTGGACTCCAATCAAGTTGAAGAAACATTTCAAGGATGATCAATGGAAACAGGATGCACCTGAACAAAATTTAGAGTCTCACAGCAAAGGGTCTGAATTCTTATGTAAGTAAATAAATTAGCAAACATTTCTACAAACCTGTTTTCACTTTGTCATTATGTGGTATTGCGTGTATATTAGCAAAACAAACGGTATAATTTTAGAATGAGACCATAACATAACAAAATGTGAAAAAAGTCAAAGGGTCCGAATACTTCCGGAATGCACTGTATAAACTCCCAGTACTTTATTGGTTAAAACACCAACGTTTCGCCATCACTGAGCCTTTATTAGGTAAAACACCAACATTTCGGCATCACTGTGCCTAAACTGGGAGTTTATATACACACACACACACACACATATATACAGAATGTGCTACTTTCTTTCAACACAACGTCATAACCTACAGTATCAACCATGATAAGCATTAGTATCCTTATGTGTCCATTCATACAAATATACATTACCTACATATGTCTCCTTTCTGGCCGTGAGTGATTACTATTCACATAAAGAGGCAGCCCTTTAATTACCCAGTCTGGCCTTGGGGGGCCATTACAGCAGGGAATCTTTCCACTCTTTATTAGTACATTTTAATATGGGCTTAGAAAAGAGCAATGGGTTGGGCAGCCATTTCCCTCACCCTGGGCACATGTATCCTGCTTTAGGGTTTTAGTGGAACTACTACTGAACCTTCCACTTGAATATATGCATGGTGGGCTGTGGACCGGTGGGCTGGTCCCAGGGCACAGGACCATGTTACACAGGTGATGGACGATGCAGTCGGGCCTCATCTGGGGGTTCTCCCTAACAAAGGGAAGACAGGGAGAGAGGGAGAGCAGTGAAGGGTGGAGGGTTGAGGAATGGCATCACATCATGCTCTTTCAGAGGAGTAGTCAAATACAGTATTGGTGGATAGAGTAAGAGGGACCTACCTAAGAGGGACCTATGAAATTCAAGGCAGGAGACCTGAGCAGGAATAACTCTGTGCCCAAATTATAGCTCTATTTACTATCCCAAAAAGTGTTGTTCTGTAGGACCCCCATGAATGCAGGCGTGTCACTACAAAGATCAGGATTGGACCATGTGAACTATGTGAATGCATTTTTTAAAATTACAATATCAGTTTGAATTCCCATCAACAGTATCAAAAGTATGAACTAAAGTACATACAGTCAATGATAAACTCAATCTCAATCTCTATGATTCAAAGTCCCTCAAAGGGAATAGGCAAATTGCTCACTTTAGTGCCTGAGTCAACATCTCAAAATGTAGAGATGTAACATAAAATATGCCATGACAGAACTCTGTAACATAACAGAATGCTGGGAACTGAGGAACTGAGGAACTGAGGAACTGAGGAAATGAGGAAATGAGTTGTCAAACATCTGGCTCCAGTGGCATGCATTGAAACACATCTTTCAGGTGGCTTTCTTTTGCAAAATAACCATGAGTTAACAGAGTTATTTATTCACAATTATATTAAGGTGTAGAACATTCAATGTATTACAGGGTTCAATAACAGGTCTATTTTGCATCAACTAATAAAATTATGGATGATCTGACCAGAGGCGTCCAGGACCTTGTCACGAATCTCGCCGAAGATGGTTCCTCTTCCCGTTCGGGCGGCACTCGGCGGTCGTCGTCGCCGGCCTATTAGCTGCCATCGATTCCCTTTCCATTTGTTTCTGTTTATTGGATTTAATTGGGTACACCTGTTTTGAGTTAGTGTTTGTTTGTAGGCTATTTAAGGGCACTAGGCCCGCTGGCTATTTGTGCGGGCTTGTTCTCTGTTATTTTGGTGTTGGTGTAGAAGTGTATTCCTCATTATTTTCCAGACAGTTTTAGTCCGGTGTATTTTGGTCGGGGGGTTTCTTCCGCCCGAGTGTTGGCATGTCCATGTCTCCGCTGTCACGTACGACATTACCTGCTCTCTGCGTTTGACTCCTCCACCGCACCATTTGTAGAAGTCATAACAGACCTGAAGAACAGTTTGGTGAGTTTAAACAAAACAATATGACAGCAATATGTAAGGCATTGCGAGAGGACCATGATGAATCCATGATAACAAATCAGATTACCTTGAGGGACAATCAAGGCAGAACAACATTGTTGTGGACAAAATTGGAATGAGTCTGAGGACAAAGTGAAGGAAATGATCTCTGACTAACTGAAGATGGACCACAGAAATATTGAGATGGAGTGAACTCACAGAACTTCAAAAACCCACACCCAGCACAGGTGACAGGCCCAGGCTGATAGTGGTCAAGTTCCTGAGGCTCAAGGACAAGGCAGCTGTTCTGAAAAGAGCCAATAACATTAGAGGAGCGTACAGCTTCCTCAATGAGGACTATCCTGAAGCTGTGAGCCAGAAGAGGAAAGAACTTATCCCAGCCATGAAAGCTGCCAGGGCACGTAGGGATATTGTGTTCTTAGAAATGTTTACAAATTCATTGAAAATGAAAAGCTGAAATGTCTTGAGTCAATAAGTATTCAACCACTATGTTGTTGTTAAGCCTATTTCAGGTATATCAATGGCTTAATAATTTGCATGGACTCTGTATGCAATAATATTGCATAACATGATTTTTGAATGACTACCTCATCTCTGTACCCCACACATACAATTACACTCAGGGATTTGACCATGAGGCCAACAGTTACAGAGTTTAATGGCTGTGATAGCAGAAAACTGAGGATGGATCAACATTGTAGTTACTCCACAATACTTACCTAAATAATAGTGAATTGAAGGAAGCATGTACATAGTAAAAATATTCCAAAACATGCATCCTGTCTGCAGGAACTAAAGTATAACTGCAAAATATTTGGCAAAGAAATTAACTTAATATCCTGAATACAAAGTGTTATGTTTGTGGCAAATCCAACACAACCACTGTTCATATTTTTCCAAAATTGGTGGTGGCTCCATCATGTTTTGGGTATGCTTGTCATCAAATCAAATCAAATTTTATTTGTCACATACACATGGTTAGCAGATGTTAATGCGAGTATAGCGAAATGCTTGTGCTTCTAGTTCCGACAATGCAGTGATAACCAACAAGTAATCTAACTAACAATTCCAAAACTACTGTCTTATACACAGTGTAAGGGGATAAATAATATGTACATAAGGATATATGAATGAGTGATGGTACAGGGCAGCATACAGTAGATGGTATCGAGTACAGTATGTACATATGAGATGAGTATGTAGACAAAGTAAACAAAGTGGCATAGTTAAAGTGGCTAGTGATACATGTATTACATAAGGATGCAGTCGATGATGTAGAGTACAGTATATACGTATGCATATGAGATGAATAATGTAGGGTAAGTAACATTATATAAGGTAGCATTGTTTAAAGTGGCTATATTTGATATATTTGATATATTTACATCATTTCCCATCAATTCCCATTATTAAAGTGGCTGGAGTTGGGTCAGTGTCAATGACAGTGTGTTGGCAGCAGCCACTCAATGTTAGTGGTGGCTGTTTAACAGTCTGATGGCCTTGAGATAGAAGCTGTTTTTCAGTCTCTCGGTCCCAGCTTTGATGCACCTGTACTGACCTCGCCTTCTGGATGATAGCGGGGTGAACAGGCAGTGGCTCGGGTGGTTGATGTCCTTGATGATCTTTATGGCCTTCCTGTAACATCGGGTGGTGTTGGTGTCCTGGAGGGCAGGTAGTTTGCCCCCGGTGATGCGTTGTGCAGACCTCACTACCCTCTGGAGAGCCTTATGGTTGAGGGCGGAGCAGTTGCCGTACCAGGCGGTGATACAGCCCGCCAGGATGCTCTCGATTGTGCATCTGTAGAAGTTTGTGAGTGCTTTTAGTGACAAGCCGAATTTCTTCAGCCTCCTGAGGTTGAAGAGGCGCTGCTGCGCCTTCTTCGCGACGCTGTCAGTGTGAGTGGACCAATTCAGTTTGTCTGTGATGTGTATGCCGAGGAACTTAAAACTTGCTACCCTCTCCACTACTGTTCCATCGATGTGGATAGGGGGGTGTTCCCAACTGCTGTTTCCTGAAGTCCACAATCATCTCCTTAGGTTTGTTGACGTTGAGTGTGAGGTTATTTTCCTGACCTCACCTCCTCTCTGTAGGCCGTCTCGTTGTTGTTGGTAATCAAGCCTACCACTGTTGTGTCGTCCGCAAACTTGATGATTGAGTTGGAGGCGTGCGTGGCCACGCAGTCGTGGGTGAACAGGGAGTACAGGAGAGGGCTCAGAACGCACCCTTGTGGGGCCCCCGTGTTGAGGATCAGCGGGGAGGAGATGTTGTTGCCTACCCTCACCACCTGGGGGCGGCCCGTCAGGAAGTCCAGTACCCAGTTGCACAGGGCGGGGTCGAGACCCAGGGTCTCGAGCTTGATGACGAGCTTGGAGGGTACTATGGTGTTGAATGCCGAGCTGTAGTCGATGAACAGCATTCTCACATAGGTATTCCTCTTGTCCAGGTGGGTTAGGGCAGTGTGCAGTGTGGTTGAGATTGCATCGTCTGTGGACCTATTTGGGCGGTAAGCAAATTGAAGTGGGTCTAGGGTGTCAGGTAGGGTGGAGGTGATATGGTCCTTGACTAGTCTCTCAAAGCACTTCATGATGACGGAAGTGAGTGCTACGGGGCGGTAGTCGTTTAGCTCAGTTACCTTAGCTTTCTTGGGAACAGGAACAATGGTGGCCCTCTTGAAGCATGTGGGAACAGCAGACTGGTATAGGGATTGATTGAATATGTCCGTAAACACACCAGCCAGCTGATCTGCGCATGCTCTGAGGGCGCGGCTGGGGATGCCGTCTGGGCCTGCAGCCTTGCGCGGGTTAACACGTTTAAATGTCTTACTCACCTCGGCTGCAGTGAAGGAGAGACCGCATGTTTTCGTTGCAGGCCGTGTCAGTGGCACTGTATTGTCCTCAAAGCGGGCAAAAAAGTTATTTAGTCTGCCTGGGAGCAAGACATCCTGGTCCGTGACTGGGCTGGGTTTCTTCTTGTAGTCCGTGATTGACTGTAGACCCTGCCACATGCCTCTTGTGTCTGAGCCGTTGAATTGAGATTCTACTTTGTCTCTGTACTGACGCTTAGCTTGTTTAATAGCCTTGCGGAGGGAACAGGACTCCGGGCAGCCGAGCGGAAATGGAGGAAAACTCGCCTCCCTGCGGACCTGGCATCCTTTCACTCCCTCCTCTCTACATTTTCCTCCTCTGTCTCTGCTGCTAAAGCCACTTTCTACCATTCTAAATTCCAAGCATCTGCCTCTAACCCTAGGAAGCTCTTTGCCACCTTCTCCTCCCTCCTGAATCCTCCCCCCCTCCTCCCTCTCTGCAGATGACTTCGTCAACCATTTTTGACATCCGATCCTCGTTTGCTAAGTCAAACGACACCGCTGGTTCTGCTCACACTGCCCTACCCTATGCTCTGACCTCTTTCTCCCCTCTCTCTCCAGATCTCTTGTGACGGCCGGCCGCCCAACAACCTGCCCGCTTGACCCTATCCCCTCCTCTCTTCTCCAGACCATTTCCGGAGACCTTCTCCCTTACCTCACCTCGCTCATCAACTCATCCCTGACCGCTGGCTACGTCCCTCCCGTCTTCAAGAGAGCGAGAGTTGCACCCTTCTGAAAAAAACCTACACTCGATCCCTCCGATGTCAACAACTACAGACCAGTATCCCTTCTCTCTTTTCTCTCCAAAACTCTTGAGCGTGCCGTCCTTGGCCAGCTCTACCGCTATCTCTCTCAGAATGACCTTCTTGATCCAAATCAGTCAGGTTTCAAGACTAGTCATTCAACTGAGACTGCTCTTCTCTGTATCACGGAGGCGCTCCGCACTGCTAAAGCTAACTCTCTCTCCTCTGCTCTCATCCTTCTAGACCTATCGGCTGCCTTCGATACTGTGAACCATCAGATCCTCCTCTCCACCCTCTCCGAGTTGGGCAGCCCACGCTTGATTGCGTCCTACCTGACAGGTCGCTCCTACCAGGTGGCGTGGCGAGAATCTGTCTCCTCACCACGCGCTCTCACCACTGGTGTCCCCCAGGGCTCTGTTCTAGGACCTCTCTTATTCTCGCTATACACCAAGTCACTTGGCTCTGTCATAACCTCACATGGTCTCTCCTATCATTGCTATGCAGACGACACACAATTAATCTTCTCCTTTCCCCTTCTGATGACCAGGTGGCGATCGCATCTCTGCATGTCTGGCAGACATATCAGTGTGGATGACGGATCACCACCTCAAGCTGAACCTCAGCAAGACGGAGCTCCTCTTCCTCCCGGGGAAGGACTGCCCGTTCCATGATCTCGCCATCACGGTTGACAACTCCATTGTGTCCTCCTCCCAGAGCGCTAAGAACCTTGGCGTGATCCTGGACAACACCCTGTCGTTCTCAACTAACATCAAGGCGGTGGCCCGTTCCTGTAGGTTCATGCTCTACAACATCCGCAGAGTACGACCCTGCCTCACACAGGAAGCGGCGCAGGTCCTAATCCAGGCACTTGTCATCTCCCGTCTTGATTACTGCAACTCGCTGTTGGCTGGGCTCCCTGCCTGTGCCATTAAACCCCTACAACTCATCCAGAACGCCGCAGCCCGTCTGGTGTTCAACCTTCCCAAGTTCTCTCACGTCACCCCGCTCCTCCGCTCTCCACTGGCTTCCAGTTGAAGCTCGCATCCGCTACAAGACCATGGTGCTTGCCTACGGAGCTGTGAGGGGAACGGCACCTCAGTACCTCCAGGCTCTGATCAGGCCCTACACCCAAACAAGGGCACTGCGTTCATCCACCTCTGGCCTGCTCGCTCCCTACCACTGAGGAAGTACAGTTCCCGCTCAGCCCAGTCAAAACTGTTCGCTGCTCTGGCCCCCCAATGGTGGAACAAACTCCCTCATGACGCCAGGACAGCGGAGTCAATCACCACCTTCCGGAGACACCTGAAACCCCACCTCTTCAAGGAATACCTAGGATAGGGTAAGTAATCCTTCTCACCCCCCTAAAAAGATTTAGATGCACTATTGTAAGTGGCTGTTCCACTGGATGTCATAACGTGTATGCACCAATTTGTAAGTCGCTCTGGATAAGAGCGTCTGCTAAATGACTTAAATGTAATGTAAATGTAATAGCTGCATTGTTTATATTCGGTCATGTTACCAGACACCTTGCCCTGATTAAAAGCAGTGGTTCTCTCTTTCAGTTTCACGCGAATGCTGCCATCAATCCACGGTTTCTGGTTAGGGAATGTTTTTATCGTTGCTATGGGAACGACATCTTCAACGCACGTTCTAATGAACTCCCACACCGAATCAGCGTATTCGTCAATATTTTGATCTGACGCAATACGAAACATGTCCCAGTCCACGTGATGGAAGCAGTCTTGGAGTGTGGAGTCAGCTTGGTCGGACCAGCGTTGGACAGACCTCAGCGTGGGAGCCTCTTGTTTAAGTTTCTGTCTGTAGGCAGGGATCAACAAAATGGAGCAACAACAAAGACTATGGAGTTTAAAAAATGTTTTTTTTTTTAATACAAATGGAATAGAGCACAGGCAAAATCTTTGAGGAAAATCAGGTTCAGTCTGCTTTCCAATAGACATTGGGAGACAAATTCACCTTTCAGCAGGACACTAACCTAAAACACAAGGACAAATATACACTGGAGTTGCTTACAAAGATGACATTGAATGTTCCTGTGTGGCCTAGATACAGTTCGGCTTAAATCAGCTTGAAAATCTATGGCAAGCCTTGAAAATGGCTGTCTAGCAATGATCAACAAACAACTTGACAGAGCTTGAAGAATTCAAATATAATAATGTGCAAATATTGTACAATACAGGTGTGCAAAGCTCTTAGACTTACCCAGAAAGACTCACATCTGTAATCATGTATTGTAAGGGTTGCGTGTTGGTGGCAGGGAAGTCAGACGCAGGAGAACAAACTTGGTATAAACGGAGTTGTTTAATAAATGCTGACCAAACTCCAAAACAACCAAAATGTACAAAGTGGGTACAAACCCGTCGAACACCAACACTAAATAGCACATCACATACGTATAAACAAAACAATCTCCGACAAGGACATGAGGGGAAGGAGAGGGTTAAATACACAACATGTAATTGATGGGATTGGAACCAGGTGTGAAGGAAGATGAGACAAAACCAATGGAAAATGAAAAATGGATCGGTGATGGCTTGAAGGCTGGTGAAGTCGACCGCCGAACACCGCCCGAACAAGGAGATGGACCGACTTCGGCGGAAGTCGTGACGTGTATGGACTCAGGGGAGTAAATACTTATGTAAATTAGATATTTCTGTATTTCATTTTCAAGAAACTGGCTAAATGTAATACATTTTGAATTCAGGCCGTAACCCAACAACATGTGGAGTAATTCAAGAGGTATGAATACTTTCTGATTACACTGTATATGTAGCCTTAGAAATAAGGTTAATGAAAACATCAGATAAAATGTATATATTAGCCATTTCTGAGACTCACTTAGCTAATTCCTTTGATGATACAGCAGTAACAATACAAGAATATACCATCTACAGAAGAGACAGGAATGCCTATGGGGGAGTTGTTGCTGTGTATGTTCAGAGGCATATCCCTGTAATGCTTAGAGAAGATCTCATGTCAAGTGTTATTGAAGTGTTGTGGTTGCAGGTTCACCTGACTTATCTAAATCAGACAGAAATGACTGATGGCACTTTGAGATTTATTTTAAACTGCAAAACCCTTACGCACCACTGCACTTTGTATACCAGGGTTGGCTGGCCTTCTCTCGTAGGCTCAGTCATGCCACAAGGGGTCTTTTCACAGTCCCCAGGTCCAGAACAAATTCAAGAGAAGTACAGAACTATACAGAGCCATGATTGCATCGAACTCCATCTTCCATCTCATACAGTGCAAATTAACAGAGAACCTGGTTTAAAAAAAATACATAAAGCAACTCCTCATGACACAACGCCTCGACCCCCATGTGACCTACTTTTTGTGTGTATGTACTGACATGTACACTGAGTGTACAAAACACCTTCCTAATACTGAGTTGCACCTCCTTCCTGCCCTCAGAAACGCCTCAATTCATCAGGGCATGGACTCTACAAGGTGTCAAAAGCATTCCACAGGAATTTTATAGATTGGTAAATTAGTCTAGCAATCAAGGTCGAAATAGAACCTGGGGAGCCCCATTGATTTAGTTAGACAGTCTCACTCAGATATCATATTAAAAACTGAAAAATGTCTCATTACCCTACAGCAAAATGTGTAGAATTGCAGGAAATTAGCTGTGAAACTGCTCATTTTACCCTCCGCCCCATGGCAAAATGAGTCAAATTGTAGGGAATTAACTCAAAAACGTAAACATTTGCATGGAATTAGTTATTACATTTTAAAAATCTTCTCTCCACCCCATGGCAAAATGTGTAAGGGGGATGCACGTGCGTTTGCATTCTGGAAACGCACCACGTTAATCAAAGGCAGAGGAGAGACCGGGAGGGGAGATGAGGGGAGGGGAGGGGAGAGACATAGGGCCCCACTGGGCGCAAAAGTAACCCCTCTGCTCCAAGCCCCTTTTAATTAGACTCACAGCAGGGGCACATTACTGACACATGTGCCACTCACTCACGCACACACACAAACTTTTTTCTCTCTAGTGTGTGGGTCATCCTCTCGTCTCTAATTCTCTGCTAGTGAGCTGCTATCCAGGGGCCAACAGGGTCACAACCCTGACCAGAGAAAATAAGACGTCCTGAGACCCTCCCCGGTCCCCAACGCCCAGTCTGTCAAAGCAGTGTGAAACAAAAGGATAGACTGCGTCATATCGCCTCATTAGGGAACCATGGACAATTAGTGTTTCATATGGCAAGGGCCTTTTCAGAAAAACATGTGAGAGGAAGCTACAAATTTCACTGACCAGAGAAACAACTAAACAATGTTGTTTTGAAATGTATCAGTTGCAGATACTTTTCAAGTGCTCATTTTAAGACATGTTTGGGCAGTGGACATAGAGTTTGCTAGCCATCTGCCCGCCTAAAGCCCTACGGAAGCATTGACATTTGGTCAGAGACCTTTCACCTCAATGTAAAATGTCATGACATCAAAAGTCACCCTGACACAAAGAGCCCTAAACCCCAAAGGAGGGAAATGTAGCTAACCTGACAGAACAGGGTCCTGCCCGTAATCAAGAATGATTCATTAGTTCAAACGTTTACTATCTACTCCTCGCAGAATGAGTGACACAATTGACTCAAGTCTAACTTCAGGTGAAATAGAGCCATTAAAACAATGCTTGATCGAACTGTGCTGTCATAGCACAATAGACACCCTCAACCCCAGACCCTGCAGGAAGTTATATTAATTGGGGACACTCAGCGTGCAAGGATAAGACCGGGCTGGAATACACTCGGTCTAGAGAAGCTTCAGTCTTTATTGCGGTTATCAATCACTGGCACACAAAGTGAGGAGACAGCAAATAGGCAAATTTCCCACGCCAGTCGCAGTCATTATGACACAGTTGAAGGGTGCCGGCAGTGAATTACCATGTGAAGATTCGGGAAGGTGATGCTGAAAATGGCACAATCTCATCTGTTTCATAGATTTCAATCCCATTAGGGACCCAGTATGAATTCTCCTAGGAACTTTGAACTGGTACTTTGGCCATCAAATAGAGCACGTGTACACTTTTAAAACCTGAGTGGTACAAGTGGAAATAAACACGTCTGTCATAATCTAGGTAGATCCATTGAAGTTTTCAAAAGGTTTTCTGAAGTGTGTTTTTTAATGTTTTCCTAGCTATACAATGACAACTCAATGCCATAGTTCAGAAGCCACAGTGGACACTTGATTCACATGTTCAATGAAAACGTTCATAAGTAGTTTTTACTTTCCTATACAAACCATTTTCACGCAATGCAATAACTTATCTGCAGTTAATTAAGGTGAAGAGTTCTGTCTTTCACTTTGAGTGAAAGTGACAAAGGCTCTGCAGCCACTTACCCAAACATTCTCTCCCAGAGTTAGCCCATGCAACCAGTGAGAGTGGTGGTGAGCTCTAAGGGCAGAGCAGGGGATAAGGCTTAGGGCAGCTGCTGTGGGTAATGGCATAATGAGCTGTGGACAGGCCTGAGGTCAGGGGGCAAGGGTCCAGCTGCCCCACACCTGGGTCCACTTTGGGGTGAAAAGCCTGCCCACTCAGGGCCACTGCCCCTCCTCCCACCACCCACGCTGTGGAGTGGTCCCTTCATCACTCAGGTCCCACTCTCACACATTGGCAGCCCGTCTTGGGCCCTTAAGTGGGACCATGCATCAAAGACGATGACCATTAGTGATCCTTCATTCATTCCTCTCTCCTTTATTCTCTCTAACTTTGACATCTCTGGATTAATTGCATTTGAATGAAGCACACAGAGTGAAAGATGATTTGTCTCAAATGGGATTTTATTGAAAATTGCTGACTAAGGGAACTGCATGTATATTTGGTAAGTAAAACATGTACAGTATAGGTTAGAGCTACCTGATTCATCACAGATATAAGAATATCTAACCCTCTGTCCAATTCCTTCATGCAATGCTCAAAACCTACATCACAACCCAAGCACTCAGTTCTGTCACCTCTGGTCTCTTAGCCATCCCACCCCTACGGGAGGTCAGCTCCCACTCAGCCCAGTCAAAGGTCTTCTCTGTCTTGGCACCCCAATGGTGTTACCAGCTTACAATCATGCTAGAACAGCAGAGACCCTGCGCATCTTCTGAAAACGTCTCAAACCCTACCTCTTCTTCAAGAGTTCTTTTTTTATATAAAGTCAGCAAAAAAAGAACCGTCCCTTTTTCAGGACCCTGTCTTTCAAAGATAATTCATAAAAATCCAAATAACTTCACAGATCTCCATTGTAAAGGGTTTAAACACTGTTTCCCATGCTTGTTCAATGAACCATAAACAATTAACGAACATGCACCTGTGGAACGGTCGTTAAGCTTACAGACGGTGGGCAATTAAGGTCAACGTTATGAAAACTTAGGACACTAAAGAGGCCTTTCTACTGACTCTGAAAAACACAAAGGAAGGGTCCCTGCTCATCTGCGTGAACGTGCCTTAGGCATGCTGCAAAGGGCATGAAGACTGCAGATGTGGCCAGGGCAATACATTGCAATTTTCGTACTGTGAGACGCCTACAGGGAGACAGGATGGACAGCTGATCATCCTCGCAGTGGCAGACCAAGTGTAACAACAGCTGCACAGGATCGGTACATTCGACCATCACACCTGCGGAACAGATACAGGATGGCAACAACAACTGCCCGAGTTACACCAGGAACGCACAATCCCTCCATCAGTGCTTAGACTGTCCGCAATAGGCTGAAAGAGGCTGGACTGAGGGTTTGTAGGCCTGTTGTAAGGCAGGCATCATCAGCAACAACGTTGCCTATGGGCACAAACCTATCGTCGCTGGACCAGACAGGACTGGCAAAAAGTGCTCTTCATTGACTAGTCGCGGTTTTGTCTCACCGAGGGTGATGGTCGGATACGTGTTTATCGTCGAAGAAATGAGCATTACACCGAGGCCTGTATTCTGGAGCTGGATCGATTTGGAGGTGGAGGGTCTGTCATGATCTAGGGCAGTGTGTCACAGCATCATCGGACTGAGCTTGTTGTCATTGCAGGCAATCTCAATGACCCTTCAGCATGACAATTCCACCAGCCATACTGCTCGTTCAGTGCGTAATTTCCTGCAAGACAGGAATGTCAGTGTTCTGCCATGGCCAGCGAAGAGCCCGGATCTCAATCCCATTGAGTACGTCTGGGACCTGTTGAATGGAAGGGTGAGGGCTAGTCTGGGAACTTGCAGGTGCCTTGGTGGATGAGTGGGGTAAGATCTCACAGCAAGAACTGGCAAATCTGGTGCAGTCCATGAGGAGGAGATGCACTGCAGTACTTAATACAGATACTGACTGTTACTTTGATTTTGCCCCCCCTTTGTTTAGGGACACATTATTCAATTTCTGTTAGTCACATGTCTGTGGAACTTGTTCAATTTATGTCTCAATTGTTGAATCTTGCTATGTTTATGTTAGTGTAATTTAATTATGCCAATGTGCTTTCATCAATTGAAAGCCCTTATTCTATTTTATGAGAATTTCTAAGATTTCTTGTTTGCATAAAATAGACGCAGACCAGTCTTTCAATAATAGGTAATATAATTTATTCTCAGAGCGCACTCCCACTTAATCACGAGCAACAGTTTATATACAGATCATAACGTAATTTCATTGCTTTAACAGAATCCACTCCTCTCGACCAGGACAAAATGAGGTGAAAAGTTCATTATAACTTTCTAACACACTCCCAGATCATTTTTGACCCCTCAACATTATCGATCACCACTGAACTGACAGTTCTGATTAACAGAAAACTTAGGAATGCACTCACTGTCTTATCTAAAAAACCCAGAGCTAAGTTTCTGTAGGGTCAACCATAGGCTAACGACCCTATCTGTTTTCACAGTCCACAACCCATTCGTTTTATTCCTAGTTGGAATGGTGTTCATTAACTTTTATTACTCCTTGTCCGTGTCTCACAATCCCACCTTATGAACTAGTTAATAGTTCATCAGATATAATAAAAAAAGGGTATAAGTTTACTTAGTTACAGTTCAATTTAAAATGATTTGTTCAGTCATTTTAATCATAATTTTACCAACAGTTTATACAAATATTTACACATGTTAAGTTTGCTGAAAATAAATGCAGTTGACAGTGAGGGGATGTTTCTTTTTTTGCTGAGTTTAAACACACACACACAACCGTTCAAAAGTTTGGTGTCACTCCGAAATTCTTGTTTTTGAAAGAAAAGCACATGTTTTGTCCATTAAAATAACATCAAATTGATCAGAAATACAGTGTAGACATTGTTAATGACTATTGGTGGCCACACCAGATACGTCAACAGTGAAGAGGCAACTCCGGGATGCTGGCCTAAGCAGAGTTGCAAAGAAATATCCATATCTTAGACTGGCCAATAAAAAGAAAAGATTAAGATGGGCAAAAAAACACAGATACTGGACAGAGGAACTCTGCCTCGAATCCCGAAGTCGCCATTTCACTGTTGATGTTGAGACTAGTGTTTTGCGGGTACTATATAATGATTCTGCCAGTTGAGGACTTGTTATGCGTCTCTTTCTTAAACTAGACACTCGAATGTACTTGTCTTACTCAGTTGTGCACCAGCGTTGTACGATATCTTCAGTTTCTTGGCAATTTCTGGCATGGAATAGCCTTCAGTTCTCAGAACAAGAATATACTG
The DNA here is from genome assembly GCF_023373465.1 of Oncorhynchus keta. Taxonomy (NCBI): domain Eukaryota; kingdom Metazoa; phylum Chordata; class Actinopteri; order Salmoniformes; family Salmonidae; genus Oncorhynchus; species Oncorhynchus keta. Next base: position 24,810,046 of record NC_068431.1, read on the forward strand.
ACGAGTGTCAGAAGAAAGGTCTTTGTTTATGGCCATTTTGAGCCTGTAATCGAACCCACAAATGCTGATGCCCCAGATACTCAACTAGTCTAAGGAAGACCCGTTTTATTGCTTCTTTAATCAGAACAACAGTTTTCACCTGTGCTAACATAATTGCAAAAGGGTGATCAATGATTAATGATCAATTAGCCTTTTAAAATTATAAACTTGGATTAGCTAACACAACGTGCCATTGGAAAACAGGAATGATTGCTGCTGATAATGGACCTCTGTAGATATTCCATTAAAAATCAACAGTTTCCAGCTACACTCGTCATTTACAACATTAACAATGTATTTCTTATCAATTTGATGTTATTTTAATGGACAAAATTGTGCTTTTCTTTCAAAAACAAGAATTTCTAAGTGACCCCAAACTTAACGGTAGTGTATATAATACACTTGCACTTGTCTTTTCCTTCTAGCACTGACATTGTTGTTAACTTACCACGACTGTGGTATGTGGTTGTCTCGCCCATCTTCAGATGAATGCACTAACTTTAAGTTGCTCTTCTAACGTATACACTGGGAGTCGGAAAGCAAGTGCAGGTGGTGAGTTTAATAATAAACGGAACAATCAAACAATAACAAACCGTGAACATCGCTCCACACTACTTCTGCACGCCTGAACCACTCAACTGCAGGAGCTTCAGTCTGGCCCAGGGTCCAGAGCCAGCACCGGTTGAAAACCCAGAACATACTGGAAGGGGGTCAACCCAGTGTAGGAGTGATGTAGCGAGATCTGAGCATACTCCACCCATGGAATGAATCAAGCCTGCCAGTCCTGACAGTGACTCCTCAGGAACCTCCCCAGCTCCTGGTTCATCCTCTCCATCTGCCCATGGGACAAAGGCCTATACCCGGAAGTGAGGCTGACCGTGACCCCCAGCTTCTCCATAAAAGCTCTCCATACCCGTGATGTGAGTTGGGGGCCGCGGTCGGAGACGATATTCCGAAAGGCCATGCTGTAATAGTGCCTCAACGACCTGGAGAGCAGTAAAGAGACCAGAAAGAGGGATTAAAAGGCAGGATTTTGAAAATCTATCCACAACTACCAAAAAGGGGTTGAAACCAGCAGAGGGGAGATCAGTAACAAAGTCAATGGATAGATGGGACCAGGCACGCTGAGGCACGGGAAGAAGTCGCCCTGCTGGAGCGTTCAGGGAGGATTTGGTTTGGGCACATACAGAACAGGTGATGACCTGCGCCAAGGTGGGCCACCGGTACTTCTCAGAGATGGATTGGGTAACGAGAGAAATACCTGGATATCCAGCGACGACAGCTGTGTGTGCCCAGGTCAGCAGCGATCCCTTATCCCCGTGGGAACATAGATGCGCTCAGGAGGACAGTTAGTGGGTGCGGGCTCCACTCCAACCTACGGGGACCACCCTTGAGGAGAGAGGTGAGGCGACGGAGCTGAAGTTCCTGATGAAATGGTGGTAGAAGTTGGCAAACCCCAAAAACCGTTGTAATCCCTTTATGGTGGTTGGGACTGGCCATGACCTGACTGCATATACCTTCTTGTCTTCCATCCTCACTCCCTGTAGGCTGATTTGGTAGCCTAAGGAGGAGACCGCCTTGTGATGAGATTGGCACATCTTAGCCTTGACGAACAGGTGGTTAGCCAGGAAGCATTCCAGGACTGCTCGAAAGTGAGTGATGTGATCCTCCAGGGTAGCCGAGTAGACCATGATGTCATTGATATACACAACCACCTGGCGTCTGAGCATGTCCCTGAACACCTCGTTGAAGAACGCCTGGAACACTGACGGAGCATTGGCTAAACCAAATGGCATCACCAAGTACTTGCAGTGACCAGTCTTCCATTCATCCCCCTCCTGGATGCAGATGAGATTGTATGCACTCTGCAGGTCCGCAGGCACCAACGGGAGAGGGTATCAGTGCTTTGTGGTGATTTCATTGAGTCCTCTGTAATCTATACATGGACATAACCTTCCATCCATCTTGGCCACGAAGAAGAAACAAGCCGATGCAGGAGAAGTGGACATGCGGATGAAGGAGAAGTGGACATGCGGATGAAATCTTGTTGGAGGTGCGGACAAAATAAAAGACATACCTGCACACGAAGAGACAACACACATTATGTTAACCCTTGGCCCAGTCCTAGCTCTCAGGCACCTGCGCAAGGCACATGGACACTCACTCAGACACTGTCCCAAGTACTCATTATGTTAACAAGTTACAATAGATGCCCTAGTTAGCGAGCTTTGTGAAACTTGTTAACATAAATCTTTATATTATCCACATTGTAACAAACTTATGGTAGCATAACAGTACATTGTGTAATATTATGATGGTTTTATATTAAACAATTTCGGAGCCAAGGACAACATACCTTGCTAGCCGAAGGTCAGGCAAAAGAGAGCAATAAGGGGGTATGGAAATACAGATAACCCACGATGGGACAAACCAAAATATACAAAACTTTAACAATCACATGTATGTACAATATTGATATGAAAAAGTGTTTGTTCACCAAAGAAAAACATTAGCTATGCAGCTGTAATTAAATAAAAAAATACACTTTATTTTTTAAATTATTATTATTATCAAATTATTAACATCCCCTCTTGACCTGGCTTATTTGAATTGGTCCTTGTGTGCAACTTGGTGCATAATCTAGGGGAAGAACATCACACTGCAACATTCACCCCCACTGTTTTACACTAGATTATAGGCACAAAACCCATTACCTCGAAGGTAACAAAGCAAAGAAAGAAAGAAAACATTTCACACCCCCAGGGCGACAGAGTAACCCAGTGTAGTCCCTTAATTCTAGACCCAGAAATTGTCGATCAGCTGAAAAGCTATCCCGCGAAGGATTAGGAAAATAAAGGGTAGCTAATCCCTTATTCAACCGTATATGATGAAGGGGAAGTTCTCCTGATGAATGACTCCATGGTGAGGGTGATGTAATGTTCCGGATCCTAATGGCCGACTATCGAGGGCTTGAAACAGGAAAAGAGAGGAGAGTGAGTATAAGATGTTCAGAGAGGCGGAAAGGGTCTGGTCAATAAAGTTCCCCGCGGAATCCACTAATGCTGTAGACACAGTACATGAGGGACAGTCAAATAGTGTGATGGACTCAAACGAGCTTAGCAGAAAGGGATGAAGATGGAATAGTCACTCCTGCCCCAGGAGGTGGAAGATCAAGTGACCATCTCTGCTCTTGTGGATCCTGTATTGGGAAGTGCTGGACACTGCTGGAGCTGGTGCTCTCCTTGACCACAATACAGACAGAGCCCCAGCTGTCTCCATCTGCGTCGTGGAGAGGCATGTGACCCCTACCTCCATGGGTTCAGGCTCTGATCCAGAGTGTTCACTGAGGGAGGGAGAGAAGCGATGAGTACCGACGCTCCCAAAGAAGGTTATCCAGACGGATGGACATCGCAATGAGTGAGTCCAAGGAGGGGTTGTCGGGCCAGTCCAGTTCTGCCTGGACCGCCTAGCGCAGACCTCTTCTGAATAGCGTGCGAAGCACCGGCTCATTCCATCCACTGGATTCTGCTACTGTCTGGAAGGTGAGTGCATACTCAACAGCCATCCTGTCCACCTGCCGTAATTAAAGTAAGTGCTCACCCCCCTCTCTGCCCTCCGGGGGATGATCGAAGATGCACTTCAACAGAGCCATGAACCCCTCATATGAATCTAGCTCCTCCTCTCTCCCAGACGGCCATGGCCCATTCCATCGCCAGCCCAGTCAGCAGAGAAATAACCGTGGCAACCTTGGACCTCTCGGTGGTGGGGGCTCCCATCTGGTGTGTAAAGTAGAGGGAGCACTGAAGTAGGAATCCAAGGCATTTAGTGTGGTACCATCATATTTATCCAGGAGGGACACATGAGTGTCGCTGAACAGGTTCCTGAATGGGCTGTTGTGCTGGCTCGCAGGGTCGACTGATTGTAGAGTAACCTCCACTAGTTGACGACAACACCTCCCGGGCATGTTTGAGACATTGCGAAGAGCCTCCTCCATAGTCGTCCCCAGTTGTGCCAGCAGGTCATGATGTTAACTTAGAAGGTATCCCTGCTCATCAACGGTCTGAGAGATATTGTTTTCCTGCTGCTTCCATTGTTGGAGTTAGTATTCTGTAACGTATACACTGGGAGTCGGAAAGCAAGTGCAGGTGGTGGGTTTAATAATAAACGAAACAGCGAACAATATAAAAACCACGAGTAGCCTATAGAAATTAAACACAAACAATACTGACTGGGGAAAGAACCTAAGAGAGTGCCTTTACTATCGTTAAATGAAGACTTTTAGTTTTTATCAAAGATTCTCTGTAATTAGTATTACGTGATTAAACTGATTAATCATATAACTGTAATTAACTAGGAAGTCGGGGCACCAAGGAAAATATTCAGATTACGAAGTTATAATTTTCCTAATATAACTTTTCAGATATGTTCATATCTGATCAATAGTCTTCTGAATGAATGAATTATTTATTTTACCTCACATTAGTCTCATTCCAAATGTTGTAAATTGTTGGTTATCTGCACGAACCCAGTCTTCACTATGAGTCATCCATTCATCAATTGTCTTAAATCATTTATTTATTAACTAACTAAACAATCACAGAAGTGCACACACAAACAAACAAAGTAAAGATAGTTACAAGAAATGATAGGGGAATGTGCCCTAGTGGGCTAAACCGGCATGGCGGCTTGTTAGACAAAAGGGGAGTGGGGGTCAGCTGAGATAAGACAACACGTGGTATGGTTAAAAGATTCAGCCATCTACTCAAACCTTGGCCCTCTCGTTAGGGAAACATGGTCTGTTGAGAAATTCTCAAAGTGGGGGTTGTATTCGGGAGTTGCAGAAAAGGGCCTGTCCCAGGATTCCCGACGCTAACCGGGCTCATGGGCGGTCCTCTGATTTAGTTAAACTGAAAAGGGAATTGTAGTTTCCTTCATTAAACAGTCCAAAATGACATTACACAATTTTACAAACAGTATTATCTTCACTCGTTCATCTTATACAACAATTAGATGTAAACCTCATATCTGAGTCTCTTATATAAACAACATTATGGTAATGTGGCCATATTGTCTCCCATGAGTTTCACCAAATTGTACCAAACTGGATTCTTCACCGATCTTTTATACCTTCTCCAGAACATAAATGTTGTTCGGACCTCAAGTTCTGTGAGATGGAAGACATTCCTTTGTTCTCTATGAAAATTCACTCTGTCTCTATACTGTGGCCATGAGGAGATAATCTCCTCCAGGAATTTACGACCTCTCTCTGACCACAGCAGCCTGGGTGTAGGAGACAGGGAGAGGGGGATGGGGCTTGCTGTACCCAAAGAGGGCAACGTCATGACACAGATATAAGGGAGGTAATACGTGAGGTAATGGAGTCCAGGTGTGTCTGATGATGACGTGCAGGTGCACGTAATGATTGATGCCAAATGTGCATAATGATGGATCCCAGCACCGGTGGCTAGTGTTCCCACGACGTTGAACGCCGGAGGGGAGGAGCAGGAGTAGATGTGACAGCTCTGGATAAAAGCATCTGATAAATGACTAAAATGTTAATTCTATAGACATAGCATTTGAGAGCCTGATTCTCGAAGATTTTCTATAAAAGGCAAGGACCATGACTCTACAACATTAATCTTTGAGACAAACATTCTCAAACATTTATTGTTTTAAAAAGTCTTGCTTTGCCGTGTTTGATTGATTGATTGTACTTCCTAATAACTCATATTGCTGCATGATCGAGGTTCTCTGTTTCCAATGCTAGCTACAAGAGTTGCTAACGGTTGAATTTCCCAACAAAGTTGTAGCATTGACATCTGATGTGAGTATGTCATCACCCACGTGACCTGAATTTTCTACATACGATTTGCTGACTCATACCTGAGACAATGGTTGAATTAAGTCCAACTGAGACTGAGGTTATCCTAATATGGACATAGTACAGTGGCTTACTTCAGCAACATGACTTATGCTTGATCTATCTCCTCATCTTCACTAAATGTATCGATCTATTACAATGACAACGAGGGCAAAAGTATTCCCTTTCAGCTCTATGAAATATCAAAGAAATACTGTATGCTTGGCTCTGAAACAATGCGGTCTAAGGACTTGGTTCATGCTGATATAATATCACTACCAACCAATTACCCACCCCTTAACTTGTCATTCATGAGATGTTAATGAACTGTAAAATAACCCTAATTTGAAACGGTGTCTATAAAATGGTGCCCAGCTGGTGTTTCAATACAGACCCTTTTGGCTGATAAATAAATAATTGTTTATCATTGTCCTATTTTCCCCCTAATGAAATAGACAGAAATGTGTGGGTGTTTAAGTTACTTCCAATATCTAGAGATAAAAAAATAACATTTGATAAGCATATTCAGTATAAATTCATCAAAAGCACTTTCTTAACTTCTTCATCCCCGACACAGCCTCAAACCCACTCTGCTTCACCAAGACTTGGATTCCCTCACTGCTCAGCCTGCCTTCATCTCTCCGTCCTTCCCTCTCTCCATCCCTCCCTCCTTCCTAAGCACAAAGGCATGACATGACTTTGGCCCTGAACCTGGGCTACCTGACTGTTTTGTTATGAGCGGGTGGAGATCAGATGTTTTTAGTCATTACACCGCCTCTCATTAGGTTCTGGCCTCGTCCACATCAAGCTAATGAGACAGTGTTTAATGTGGAGCCCGAGCTCCCTGATGAGGGAGTCGCGTGTGTTTGGGCGCGCTGGGCTGAATTATCCCCACGTCTGACTAGGGGCTGGCACCTGGGCCTCTGTCGCTCTGGGGAAGGTTAGCCTAGGGCTTGGAGCTCCCTGGGGGGAGAGAGGGTTGGACTCAGCTGGGGAAATCTGCCAAGGTAAATTTTCATTGGGACGGTGTGGATTAAGGGATGAGTGCCTTTGTTTTTTTTTTTTTTTTTGGGGGGATTTGACAGGGTTAGAGGGGGTCTTTTGTTTAAAAACATGCGGGAGAATTCAGTGCAACTGTCTGACTTAATTGGAAAGTGGGAGGCGAATTAATTCATTTGGCGTGTGCTGTCATTTTAATGTATCTGTTTAAATATTCATATAGCACATTGAGTCTACCAGTCTGACATTTTGATGCATGCTTCTAAAAGGAGTATACAATGCTCATACAATATCATTACCTTTCTCAAACTAAAAAGCTTTTCCAGAAGCTTATTCAATGACAAATACAACACTGTTATATTGTTCCCCTTTGTATCACTATAATAAAATAAACTGTTGTGGCACCAAGAACAAACATTGGCTACCAAGAGGCAATGCAAGTACTAGTTACGACAGTGCATGCTTAGTTTAAAGTTTAATTGAAGGAATTAAAAGTAGCCTTACACAACTAGCTTCTACGTATGTAAAGAAAATCAAGTGATGATCACAATGTATTATTAGCCTTAAAGGGATAGTTTGGGATTTGGCAATAAAGCTCTTTATTTACTTCCCCAGAGTCAGATGAACTCGTGGTTACCATTTTTATGTCTCTGTGTCCAGTACAAAGGACAATTGCTAACTAGTGTTAGCGCAATGACTGGAAGTCTACAGGAACAGCTAGCATGCTGTTCCCATATACTTCCAGTCATTGTGCTAATGCTACTTAGCAATTGTGCAAACGCTAGCTTGCAACTTCCTTCAAACTGTGGCACTGGCCACATTGCCAAGGCTTTGGGACACAAAGTTTGTGTTCAAACACCTTTCAAATGAGCCCACATCCCAATTTCCAGTAATTTACTATGAATGTATGGATATTTATTTTTCCATATTTGTTTTTGCAGAATCTTTGTCCATTAGGGCATTATGCTAATAATAGCTGTCTATTTACAGAAGCGTTATCCTTTCTCTGGTCAGACAGAAGTGGATTGAGTAGGCAACGGAAATGGACAAGCCATCCGAAATGTAATCATAAGCAAGAAAACTGTATCTGAAACAAACCCACCCTAACACCTGCACTACTGTACACATGTTATAAACCGAAAATGGTGTCTGATTGAAAATAAACATTATAATACTCACAAGTATGATATCATCCCTCCCTCTCAATCAAGTCTCATCTCTCATGAATACCTTACCATTTTAATAAAAACACACTCATGAATAGACCATGCTAAACTTAAAATTCAAATGGCACCACAAGGCTTATAATACCAGACAGCTTATAATTAGAAAGATAGTCAGTCTTCAAACCTCAGTAAATAAAACACTAGGTAAATGCCTCCAGTATAAACCTCATAGCCAATCATTTTGTCCTGAACGAGTACAAATACAGCAATCACCTCATTAATCTTAAATTATGTCTGCACATATATGGAGCGTAATGGAGATGTCATAATGGCATATAGACACAGATCCCAGTCTTTAGGACATATTTGCAATCAAGAATATCCAATCACCCATGGAGCTTTTAGGGTTGTCTTTACCTCTTGAAAATATGCATTTAAGCTGCTAAACAGAAGTCCATGGTTGCGTCCCAAAAAGTCAGCCTATTTCCTTTGTAGTGCATTACTTTTGTCCAGGGCTGCCTTGTCAAAATAATGCACTATAACAGCAATTGTGTGCGGTTTGGGATGCAGACCATATGTAATAAGTCATAATGAAAAAGTATTATTCTATTGACATAAAGCACTCTCTCTCTGAATTTATAGCCTCTCCTCACAACCGGATGTGCAACCTGTCTTTAAAGGTTAGTCTGTCCACCTTCTTTCCTGTATCTGACCTTTACTACATATCAAACAGAGTGGAGAGTGTCAAAAACCATTCCTACTGAGAGAAAAGGGTGGACAGGAGGATTTTTCTCCCCTCTGGCCAGGTCATGACCCCTAGCCACAGAAAGGGCAAATGCCCACTTCTGGATGACAGCTGGCAAAGCAGTTTATGAATTGGGTCGAGATGCCTGAAGGAAGTCCAATCAAACATTGTCACAAAGAAGATGTGCTCTTAACAATGGCACACTCCACCAGGCCCATCAAAAGGCCAATTATACACACTATTTAGATTAACCGTATCTTCCTTATTTCATTTATAGAAATACTGTCCCTTCATAGAAACATAGAATGTTACATCAAAGACGATTCAGTGAAAGACTGCCATCTTGTTAGTGTTAGCCGTAATGCCAATGCAATGGTAACCAGTCATGTGCTGCTTAGTACATTCTGGGTCACAATATGAGTGGGACAATTGGGTGTAAGGTCAACAACACATTAGCATGAATTATGTGAACTAAAGCACAACATTACAAAACCATTCAGTAGTACCGCATTTGCCTAATTTCATTTGAAGAAATACTATAACTTCATAGGAAGATACTCACAACCTGTGTCTATGAACTGCGTTAAACTCTGTGGTCTGGCAGAAGTCATTGTTTTCTAATGGAGGCTCTCAGGACTGTTGTGGGACACTAGCATTTCAATTGAATACTTGGACTGGTAGAGATCTGAGACATGTTAATTTAGATGTTTTATAGAAAGGGTGATTAGTGTCTTGAAGAGCAGGTTCTGTTTGACAAAATACTTCACCTCTGGAAGTGTTGTGTACAATAGGAATAAGATCGGAGATAGTCATTAAAGATAGTTTGCTATTGGAATTTCTCAAATGTTATTTGACACAAGCAATTACACTAATTTGAATGCACGCATCATGCACTGATCCTCACATAATATGGTCATGGGAAAATTGTGTGAGTAGAGAAGTAATAAGTGTAAGACATGTCAAGAATGCGATTACGGGGGGGTGCTGAAGAGTATTTCTGTCTACATTCTGATTGGCTGGGCCTGGCTGCAGTGGGTCTAGTGGCTGCACCCCTGCCCAGTCATGTGAAATCCATAGATTAGGGCCCAATACATTTATTTCAATTGACTGGTTTCCTTAAATTAACTGTAACTCAGTAAAATCTTTGAAATTGTTGCATGTTGCATGTTGCGTTTATATGTTTGTTCAGTAAAAAATCTGTGTAAAACAAATCCTAAACTCACATGGACACCAACGGCACTTGAAGCTGCCTCAAATTCCGAAATTATATTTTCAATGTCATTGCCTGGACGACAGGTATGACAACAGACCATTCTCCTGACAAAGTATGTGTGAGAGGGAGAAAGTCTGAACTTGCCAGGATGTTATGAACCTCATAATGAAAAGGATATGGCTCATGCCCAAGCATTCCTCATTAGCCATGTCTGTTCGAAAAAACATGACAGGATCAGCTCAGCTTTATTGAAAGGTCTTGGGTAGTGTTCCTCCCACTCACAGGTACTTAAACACGCATGACACAGCTCTAGCTGAGCTGCAAATAGAAAGAGGTAACATTTACATCCACCCAAACATTCAAGTGAAAGTTCAAACAACTCTTGTTTGAGACAATAATGATTTTCGGGAAGAAATATTGTCTGGGAAGGGGGCTACACACAAAAGGAATGGCAATGGCATATTCATTCAGAAGATGATTCCCTGTTAATCATCTTTACATACACCTAGGTTGGAGTCATTAAAACTCGTTTCTATAATTCACTGTATCACAATTCCAGTGGGTCAGAAGATTACATGCACTAAGTTGACTGTGCCTTTAAACAGCTTGGAAAATTCCAGAAAATGAGGTCATGGCTTTAGAAGTTTCTGATTGACTCAAGTGGTATTAATTAGCCTATTAGAGGTGTACCTGTGGATGTATTTCAAGGCCTACCTTCAAACTCAGTGCCTCTTTGCTTGACATCATGGGAAAATCAAAAGAAATCAGCCAAGACCTCAGAAGAAAAGTTGTAGACCACAAGTCTGGTTCATCCTTGGTACCTTCAGGCAATTTCCAAACGCCTGAAGGTACCACGTTCATCTGTACAAACAATAGTGCGCAAGTATAAACACCATGGGACCACGCAGCCGACATAACGTTGAGGAAGGAGATGCGTTCTGTCTCCTAGAGATGAACGTACGTACTTTGGTGCAAATCAATCCCAGAACAACAGCAAAGGACCTTATGAAGATGCTGGAGGAAACAGGCACAAAAAGTATCTATATCCACAGTAAAACGAGGCCTATATCGACATAGCCTGAAAGGCCGCTCAGCAAGGAAGAAGCCACTGCTCCAAAACCTCTATAAAAAAGCCAGACTACGGTTTGCAACTGCAGATGGGGACAAAGATCGTACTTTTTGGAGAAATGTCCTCTGGTCTGATGAAACAAAAATAGAACTGTTTGGCCATAATGACCATTGTTGTGTTTGGAGAAAAAAGGGGGAGGCTTGCAAGCCGAAGAACACCAACCATGAAGCACAGGGGTGGCAGCATCATGTTGTGGGGGTGCTTTGCTGCAGGAGGGACTGGTGCACTTCACAAAATAGATGGCATCATGAGGGGGAAATTATGTTGATATATTGAAACAACAGTTAGGAAGTTACAGCTTGGTCGCAAATGGGTCTTCCAAATGGACAATAACCCCAAGCATACTTCCCAAGTTGTGGCAAAATGGCTTAAGGACAACAAAGTCAAGCAATTGGAGTGGCCATCACAAAGCCATGACCTCAATCCTATAGAAAATTTGTAGGCAGAACTGAAAAGGAATGTGCGAGCAAGAAGGCCTACAAACCTAACTCAGTTCCACCAGCTCTGTCAGGAGGATTGGGTCAAAATGCACCCACATTATTGTGGGAAGCTTGTGGAAGGCTACCCGAAACGTTTGACCCAAGTTAAACAATTTAAATGAAATGCTACCAAATACTATTTGAGTGTATGTAAACTTCTGACCCACTGGGAATGTGATGACAGAAATAAAAGCTGAAATAAATCATTCTCTCTACTATTATTCTGACATTTCACATTCTTAAAATACAGTGGTGAGCCTAACTGACCTAAGAAGGAATTTTTACTAGGATTAAATGTCAGGAATTGTGAAAAACTGAGAATAAATGTATTTGGCTAAGGTGTATGTAAACGTCCGACTTTAACTGTTAAATAAAAGTAAAATAAATAACATTTATTTATTAAAGACTGTCAGAAAGAATGTTTGTACATTTTTGATCAAAACCCATGAATGAGTGAGTCACTCAGCTTTACACTGACAAACCCTCACTGGACTATTTCATTTAGTTTCTTCTTCACATTAGCAAAGAAGGACTCCGTGTTTCAGAAACTCATTTTATAATGAGGGGCAATCACTCTTTCATACTGTGGAAAATAAATCCAGTTTGTTATTCAGAATGATTTATTTCTGCTTTTAGTTGAAGAGAAACCGAAAGCCCACCGTGCCCATTTTTCGAAAATCATCAGTCCAAATGTCAAGTGTAATTCCCCCATTGTATTTACCCAAGTTCTCTCTTAATTTATGGACCACTGACAGTTTTTTGTTGTTGTTGCCTGATGCAGGACTCTAGTGCCAGAGAAGAGAGACTCTCAGACTGAAAACACCCCCATTAATTTATGAAAAGTTAGTCAATTTGTGCCACAGTTTAGTCTAACTCCCCCTTGTGATAGTGTGGTGCAATGACAGAATGTCACCATCTACCACCAACGGTCACAGCATAAGCTCAAAACTTTTAAAGGAAGAACCACTGTACCAACAGGACATTAAAAATTGTAATATCTTATGTTTCCCCAAGACTTGGCTGAACGACGACACAAATAATAATAGAGCTGGCTGGCTTCTCCGTGCAAGACAGAACAGTTACGTCTGGTAAGACTAGGGGCAGGGCTGTATCTATTTGTTAACAACTGCTGGTGTGCAATGTCTAATATTAAAGAAGTCTCGAGGTACAGTATTACTCGCACAAGGTAGAATACCTCATGATAAGCTGTAAACCACACTATCTATTTTTCGTAGCCGTCTATTTACGACCACAAACCGATGCTGGCACTAAGACCACACTCAACGAGATAAGGCCATAAGCAAACAAGAAAATGCTCATCTAGAAGCGGGACACCTAGTGGCCGAGGACTTTAATGCAGGAAAACTTAAATCCATTTGACTTCATTTCTATGACCTCATGTGCTTCCAGAGGAGAAAAAAACTCTAGACCATCTTTACTCCACACACAGAGACGCATACAAAACTCTCCCTCGCCCACCATTTGGCAAATCTGACCATAATTATATCCTCCTGATTGCTGCTTACAAGTAAAAACTAAAGCAGGAAGTACTAGTGATTCGCTCAATACCGAAGTGGTCAGATGACGTAGATGCTATGCTACAGGACTGTTTTGCTAGCACAGACTGGAATATGTTCCGGGATTCATTCAATGGCATTGAAGAGTATACCACCTCAGTCACCGGCTTCATCAATAAGTGCATCGACGATGTCGTCCCCACAGTGACCGTTCGTACATTTCCCAACCAGAAGCCACAGGCAACATCCACACGAGCTAAAGGCTAGAGATGCCAATTTCTAGGAGCAAGACAATAATCCGGACACATAAGAAATCCCGCTATGCCCTCAGATGAACCATCAAACAGGCAAAGCGCCAATACAGGACTAAGCTTGAATCCTACGACAACGGCTCCGACGCAAGTCAGATGTGACAGGGCTTTAAAACTATTACAGACTACAAAGGGGAATCAAGCCACGAGCTGCCCAGTGATGCGAGCCTACCAGATGAGCTAAATGCCTTTTATGCTCGCTTTGAGGCAAGCAACACTGAAGCATGCATGAGAGCACCAGCTGTTCCGGACAACTGTTTGTTCACGCTCTCCATAGCCGATGTGAGCAAGACCTTGAAACAGGTCAACATTCATAAAGCCGCGGGGCAAGACAGATTACCAGGACCTATACTCAAGGCATGCACAGACCAGCTTGCAAGTGTCATCACTGACATTTTCAACCTCTCCCTGGCCGAGTCTGTAATACCTACATGTTTCAAACTGACCACAATAGTCCCTGTGCCCAAGAAAGCAAAGGTTACCTGCCTAAATGATTACTACCCCGTAGCACTCACGTCAGTAGCCATGAAGTGCTTTGAAAGGCTGATCATGGCACACATCAACACCATCATACCAGAAACCCTAGACCCACTCTAATTCGCAGACCGGCCCAACAGATCCACAGATTACGCAATCTGAATCACACTCCACACTGCCCTTTCCCACCTGGATAAAAGGAACACCTAGGTGAGAATGCTGTTCATTGACTACAGCTCAGCTCAACACCGTAGTGCCCACAAAGTTCATCACTAAGCTAAGTCCCTCTGCAGCTGGATCCTGGACTTCCTGATGGGCCGCCCCAGGTGGTAAGGCTAGGCAGCATTACATCTGCAACGCTGATCCTCAACTTTGGGGACACTCAGGGTTGCCTGCTCAGTCTCCTCCTGTACTCCCTGTTCACCTACGACTGCGTGGCCAAGCACAACTCCAACACCATCGTTAAGTTTGCTAACAACACAACAATGGTAGGCCTGATCACCGACAACAATGAGACAGCCTATAGGGGGGAGGTCACAGACCTGGCAGTGTGGTGCCAGGAAAGCAACCTCTCCCTCAATGTGAGCACGACACAGGAGCTGATCGTGGATTATAGGAAACTGAAGGCAGAACAGGCCCCCATTAACATCTTGGTGACTGGGGGCAGTATTGTGTAGCTTGGATGAATAAGGTGCCCAGAGTAAACTACCTGCTACTAATATGCATATAATTAGTATATTTGGATAGAAAACACTCTGAAGTTTCCAAAACTGTTGAAATGATGTCTGTGAGTATAACAGAACTCATATGGCAGGCAAAAACCTGAGAAGAATCCAACCAGGAAGTGGGAGGTTTGTAGGTTTTCAACTCATAGCTTGCATTCCATTGCTTTTCTACAGACAAAAGGAATTCTCCGGTTGGAACATTATTGAAGATTTATGAAAAAACAACCTATATATTTATTCTACACTTCGTTTGACACGTTTCTATGACCTGTAATATAACTTTTTGGACTTTTCGTCTGACCTTTCGGCTGGACTTGCACGCGCATCCAGGATATTTTTGGATATAAATGATGAACATTATCGAACAAATCAAACGTTTATTGTGGAACTGGGATTCCTGGGAGTGCATTCTGATGAAGATCATCAAAGGTAAGTGATTATTTGTAATCTTATTACTGACTTCTGTTGACTGCATAATATGGCAGATATCTTTTTGGCTTGTTTCATCTCTGAGTGCCGTACTCAGATTATTGCATGGTATGCTTTTTCCGTAAAGTTCTTTAAAATTCTGACACAGCGGTTGCATTAAGGAGAAGTTTATCTAAAGTTCCATGTCTCATAGTTGTATCTTTTATCAATGTTTATCTGTAAATTGATATGGCTCTCTGCAAAATCAACAAATGTTTTGGAATTACTGAACATAACACGCCAATGTAAAATGAGATTTTTGGATATAAATATGCACTTTATCGAACAAAACATACATGTATTGTGTAACATGAAGTCCTATGAGTGTCATCTGATGAAGATCATCAAAGGTAAGTGATTAATTTTATCTATATTCTGCTTTTTGTCACTCCTCTCTTTGGCTGGAAAAATGGCTGTGTTTTTCTGTGACTTGGTGGTGACTTAACATAATCGTTTGTGGTGCTTTCGCTGTAAAGCCTTTTTGAAATCAGACACTGTGGCTGGATTACTGAGAATTGTATCTTTAACCTGTTGCGACGAGCAATCCCGTATCCGGGATCGTAATTATAGCCTCAAGCTCATTACCATAACGCAACGTTAACTATTCATGAAAATCACAAATTAAATGAAATAAATATATTGGCTCTCAAGCTTAGCCTTTCGTTAACAACACTGTCTTCTCAGATTTTCAAAATATGCTTTTCAACCATAGCAAAACAAGCATTTGTGTAAGAGTATTGATAGCTAGCATAGCATTAAGCCTAGCATTCAGCAGGCAACATTTTCACAAAAACAAGAAAAGCATTCAAATAAAATAATTTACCTTTGAAGAACTTTGGATGTTTTCCATGAAGAGACTCTCAGTTAGATAGCAAATGTTCAGTTTTTCCAAAAAGATTATTTGTGTAGGAGAAATCGCTCCCTTTTGTTCATCACAGAAAAAAACCGAAAATTCAGTCATCAAAACTTTTTTCCAAATTAACTCCATAATATCGACAGAAACATGGCAAACGTTGTTTATCATCAATTCTCAAATTGTTTTTCAAATATCTATTCGGTAATATATCAACCGGGACAGAGCTTTTTTTAGTAAGACCGGGTGGAAAAATGGCTACCTCTGTCTTTTGCGCTAGAAACACACAAAGAGCCATCAGGTGGACACTGACGCAATGTTGTTGTACACGCTCATTTTTCAAAATAAAAGCCTGAAACTGTGTCTTGTGATACTAGACACATTAAGGAAGCCAAAGAAAAAGGAATATCGTTGATATCCCATTCACTGCTCAATAGGGACGCATAGGAAGGGACTCTTATTTAGAAACCGCTGCATTCCTGATTGGAATTTTCTCATTATTTTGCCTGCAATATCAGTTCTGTTATACTCACAGACAATATCTTTACAGTTTTGGAAACGTTAGAGTGTTTTCTATCCTAGCTGTCAATTATATGCATATTCTATTTTCTGGTCCTGAAAAATAGCCCGTTTACTTTGGGAACGTTATTTTTCCAAAAATAAACAAATGACCCCTAGATTCAACAGGTTTAATCAAGCAATTATTAACTCATTCACCTGGGGCACTATGGCAAAATTAGTTTTATTGAGTTTCTATTTCCCAAATTAACTCAAAGAATATCAGATTATCGATTTTACAACAGCCGCTAATTAACCAGTTACCTCTACAGTCTCTTTCTGAACATTACATAATCTGGGAATCTGCACGGACCCGGGTCTCACCAATGAGTTCGTACCACACCAATCTTAGTTGAGTATTTATTTACTAGAAAGCTAAAATGATGATAAAAGATATACATACACAAAAACACATTATAGACTATTGATTAGAATTTAGTATAACGGGCCAATACACTATGGCACGTGTTACCCAAAATGGGGATTTAAAAGTGAGAGAAAAAGAGAAAGTGCACGAGAGAAATATACATTTGGGTGAATTTGTCAGCTATGCTTATTCTAACCCTAGCCTTGCCCCAAACTGCCGCTCTTATGGGTCACAATATAATGATGTAATTACGTGGGGAAGGTCTCCGTGGGTTCTCCGCATGGACCGTTCAGGCTGCTCAATGACGCACTTCTCCGGCGCAACTCTTTGGTTGTCCTCACGATGTCAGTGTCCTTTTGGCTTAGGATTCTGTTCCCTCGCCTTTGATCTGAAGTGCTCTTCTGAGGACAGACAGCTCTATAGCTCAGAGCTCACAGCATAGGAATGAAACAGTGTAGATACCCCGATTCGATGAGGAGTGGAGGCTAGGTGGTTCGACTTGAATTCACCCGCTTAGACACAGCTTCTCATCCTTAGCTTGGGTAGAAAAATATTTATTTGTCTTCAAACTTGTGTTGCGTTTTGGGTTTGTTTACTTTTTTAGACCTCGGCTGCAGCTTGGGTCACGTAATCTTATCTGTAAATTCTTTACTCACAGGTTTTATAGTGGGTGTAACCACTATGGGCATACCAAGTTATGGGCAAGGTCTAGATTTTACTCAAATCCAATTTTAGACAACTAACTTCACATTTCATCTTTACCAAAACATTCTCTTTGATTTGGACATTTTCCATACAACGTACAATGTATAAACATTAAACATATACTAGGTAAACTGTTGACTTTACAATGTTTTCGTAATAACGTCATCTATTAACAATTAATAACAAAACAAAAATGACATACATTTTCATATTCCATCTATCGTCATGACCACCATTGTGGCTGACGGAAACCATTGTTCCAAAGTCCCTTTATTTCATACTTAATATTCTGAGGCTGGTTCTCCATAGTAACAGGACAAAAGGAATTTGTCTGTGGCCTAAGATTTACCATGGGCGTGAGGGGTCATAAAAACCCCACATCTTCAGACCCCTAGATCTCTCCTCCTCTGTTGGGGTTGAGAGATAATCTGTATCCTGTAACCTGACCTGATCAGGACAGTCATGACACTATTGAACATGCCATACTAATGAAGGCATTTTAATTAATTATATGAAGAGTGCCTTGGTCCTCCTTTCTTTTTGATGACCAATTCAACCCTTTTACCAAAGAGCATCTTCTGTCTACTAAAATGTACTATTGTGTACCTTAGTAGCGCTTCCCTTCCTCCTCTTTCTACTAATGCTTCAAAGAGTTCAAGTAACAGACACATCTCAACATCAATTGTTCAGAGGAGACTGCGTGAATCAGGCCTTCGTGATCGAATAGCTGCAAAGAAACGACTACTAAAGGACACCAATAATAAGAAGAGACTTACTTGGGCCAAGAAACACGAGCAATGGACATTAGACTGGTGGAAATCTGTCCTTTGGTCTAATAAGTCCAAATTTGAGATTTTTGGTTCCTACCGCCATGTCTTTGTGAGACACGGAGTAGGTGAACAGATGGTTCCCACCGTGAAGCATGGAGGAGGATGTGTGATGGTGTGGGGGTGCTTTGCTTCTGACAATGTCTGTGATTTATTTAGAATTCAAGGCACACTTAACCAGCATGGCTACCACAGCATTCTGCAGCAATACGCCATCCCAACTGATTTGCGCTTCGTGGGACTATCATGTGTTTTTCAACAGGACAATGACCCAACACACCTCCAGGCTGTGTAAGGGCTATTTGACCAATAAGGAGAGTGATGGAGTGCTGCACCAGATGACCTGGACCTCCACAATCACCCAACCTCAACCCAATTGGGATGGTTTGGGATGAGTTGGACCAGAAAGTGAAGGAAAAGCAGCCAACGAGTGCTCAGCATATGTGGGAACTCCTTCAAGACTGTTAGAAGAGCATTCCAGGTGAAGCTGGTCGAGGGAATGTCAAGAGTGTGCAAAGCTGTCATCGAGGCAAAGGGTGGCTACTTTGAATAATCTAATGTAATATTTTATTTAATGCTTTTTTGGTTACTACATGACTCCATATGTGTTTTTTCATAGATTTGATGTCTTCATTATTATTCTACAATGTAGAAAATAGTCCAAATAAAGAAAATGTCTTTAATGAGTAGGTGTGTCCAAACTTTTGACTGGTACTGTACGTGTTTAGGCAAATCATTAGTTAGCTAGCTACCTGTCACATGAATTGTGAAAAAAATACAATAGCTTACGTTAGGTAACTAAGCGCTAGCCAGTCAGTCAGGGGGGCTGACAGAAGTAAACTGGTATCAACAAAATGTGTTTCACCTTATCCCATAAAACATGACATTGCTAACTAAGCATTATTTAGCTAATAAATGCTAACATTTATAAGGAAATCGAATTAATAAGTTAGACACTCACCGGACATCTTTGGTAGGTACTGTGGCTAGCTAGATAGCTTGGTTTCCATTTTCCAACAGATGTTTCTAATCCCCTTGATTGGTCATCAATGGTTACTGGTCTTGGAATTTATGTGTTCACCACGAGTGGCAATAGATGTTATTGTTGCCAAAGGTTTGCCACCGATTCACCACTAGAGGAAAATGTTTGCAAACTTCTGGTAACCTTTTGTGGCACACTATGTAGTTTGCAGCCACATAAAGTTACTTCCACTGCCTTTTCTCACATTATTAATTTTACACACACAAAAAGATCCAACCTAGTGAATGTTGTTTACAGAATAATGTGATGTTTCTTTCAGGCCTGTCATGAAATGTTTTATAAATACTTTACTCGCATAAAAAGGTTGGATGGAAACCTGGTTATTGTCACCAATCAACTGCATTACAGTTAAAAACGACTTTGACTACCACCACTGATTTCTGTATGCTAGCTACGCTACCATATTATACGAACTGGAGTTAGAATTTAGCAGTCACTTCTTCTAAACCTGAAAAGGGACAACTTCTACATATTATGAAAATAGCCAAATATATCAAAATCAGGCATTAGTAACCACGTTGTGGGCCTGTTATAATACATCAATCATAATGTATTGACTAATATTTGTTGTTTGTTGAATAATATGCACCAATCCGGCAACCTCCTCCTATCCCCCACAGTGTGTGTTCGATTGACCTCTTTACCGTATACAGTAGTATCTGTAGAACACACAGACAACTGATATCTATGATTTATAGTCTTATCAGTGATTATTACCATTTTAAATCAATGAAATGTATTTTATAAAGCCGTTTTTCTTCAGCAGTTGTCACAAAGTGCTTTACAGATACAGCCTAAAACACCAAAGCACAGTGGCTAGCAAAAACTCCCTACAGGGCAGGAACCTAGAAGGAAACCTAAAGAGGCTGCGAATGGATAACATGCAAATCTGTGAAGCTCTCCAAATTTTGAGCTTTTGTGCAGAACCCACTAAGTTGTTTCAGATGCCAAGCTTATGGTAATGTTGCAGCAGTGTGTAGGAGGTGATTGCTTGATGTGAGAAGTGTGTAGGAGGGCATGGGACAAAGGAATGTGTAGTATTGGTGGAAAGAAACTGTGTGTGTCAATTGTGGGGGTACCCACGTTGCTGGGGATAAGAAGTATCCGGTGCGAGAGAGACCGGTTGAGATTGCCAGGGCAGAACAGAAGGTGTCATATGCAGAGGCAGTGAAGAGAGTAGAGGATTATGGGTCAAGGGTGAGTAGTATGCCTAGACCAATACAGAGGAATACAAGTTTGTGCTTCAGTAAGGTTGGCTTCTTAGCATTCATTGCCATGGTTATCACTGTACCGCATAAATGGAGTGGTGTAGGGTTAGTTGATGGTGCAATGTTTTCCTTTTACTTCCCCTTTCTTTTTAAATATTGTATCACAAAATGTAACATGATTAACACACACTACCGCACAGTCGGTGGCAGCATGCACAAAAAAAACGTGCTAATGCCATGATACCAAAGAAGGAGAAAATGATGAAACCTATAGAACAGTGGTTCCCAAACTTTTTATAGTCCCGTACAAACATTCAAACTCTGCATACCCCTTCTAGCACCAGGGTTAGCACACTCTCAAATGTTGTTTTTTTGCCATCATTTTAAGCCTGCCAATCCAAAAATCTGGCAGTGGCTTCTGATTAAATTACATTTTCAAAGAATTTCAATGAGGCTCTCTTGTTCAGATATCGGTAAGTGGACTGAAAGCAGGGCATGAAAGGGATAACGAATCCAATTGTTTGTGTCGTCTGTTTCGTGAAAGTACCTGCGTAATTGTGCACTCAGCTCAATCAGATGTTTCGCTATATCACATTTGACATTGTCCGTAAGCTTCAGTTAATTTGCACACAAAAAATCATACAATGACAAAAAGACCTGTGTGTTGTTCTTGGTAATGCAGACAGAGAAGAGCTCCAACTTCTTAATCATAGCCTCAATTTTGTCCCGCACATTGAATATAGTTGCAGAGAGTCCCTGTAATCCTAGATTCAGATAATTCAGGCGAGAAAAAACATCACCCAGAAGGGCCAGTCCTGTGAGAAACTTGTCATCATGCAAGCGGTCAGACAAGTGAAAATTATGGTAAGTAAAGAAAACTTTAAGCTCGTCTCTCAATTAAAAAAAAATGTGTCAATACTTTGCCCCTTCATAACCAGGGCACTTCTGTATGTTGTAAAAGAGTTACATGATCGTTGCCCTTATCATTGCATAATGCAGGAAATACACAAGAGTTCAGGGGCCTTGCTTTAACAAAGTTAACCCTTTTCACTATAGTGTCCAAAATGTAATGCAAGCTGTCAGGCATTCACTTGGCAGCAAGAGCCTCTCGGTGGATGCTGTAGTGTACCCACGTGGCGTCGGGAGCAACTGCTTGCACGCGCGTTACCACTCCACTATGTCTAACTGTCATTGCTTTGGCGCCATCAGTACAGACACAAACACATCTTGACCACCAGTCCATTTGATGTCACAAAGCTTTACAAAGCTGTACTTTAAAAATATCTACCGCTGTTGTCCTGGTTTTCAGTGGTTTGCAGAAGAGGATGTCTTCCTTAATTGACCCCCCATAAACATAATGGACATATACCAGGAGCTGTGCCAGGCCCGCTACGTCTGTTGACTCATAGAGCAGTAAAGCATAGAATTCACTGGCTTAGATGCGAAACGGTAATTGTTTCAAAACATCTACTGACATGTCACTGATGCATCGTGAAACAGTGATGTTTGATGAAGACATTGTCTGTATAGTTTTTTGGCATTTTCCCACAGAATTGTCCCAGCCATATCCGCAACAGGAAGAATTAAGTACTCCACAATAGTATGGGACTTGCCTGTCCTAGCCACTCGGTAGCTCACTATATAAGACACTTCTATACCCTTCTTATTAATGGTATCTGTTGCTTTTATACTACTCTAACACTGTCTTAATTCTTGCTCAAAAAACTCCTGTGGCCTATTTTTCTAATTGGCATATTTTATTTCTAAATGTCTGCGCAAGAGTGAAGGTTTCATCAAGTTGTGAGATAGTACATTTGCACATTTAACATACTGTGGCTGAAGAAAGGCACTACTTCCAAAATAAGTGAACCCCAAATCAATGTAGTTCTCATATTTGTGCCTCTTTGATGGTCCAAAGTCCCTGCCTGTTATTCGGTGCTTTCCCGGGTAAGGGAGCAGTAGCTCTTCGGCTGCATCAGATTCACAACTGTCAGTGTCCATGCCAGCTGGGCTAGTAACAAATGTAGAATTACTGATACTAGCATTGGATATGCTTGTGGAAGCAGAACAACTTGTGTTGTCCACCGGTGCAGGTGTCGACAACTGGGAACTGAAAAAAACGAGCTCAGAATGGGAAATGTTTTTGTTTTGAAAGGTCAACTCAGAATTCCAATTCAGAAACTCTGGCACCTGAAAATCATGGTTTGACCTTGTTTTTTGCCCAGAGTTCCCAGTTTACCGGTTTAACAGACACAATCACTTTCATCATGCAAACCTGAGGCTATGCAGTTCTGTGGATATGTCTTATGGTTAAAAGTAGAGCTCGAATTGAAGGGGTATGTGAGGATATAGGCCTAACTCTTGTTAGAGATGGGAAAAACCATATGCTACCCCTTGTTTGCTTAGACTTAGAAAAAACAAAGCTCCAGATTATATAAAGTGATCTAGGCTATAACAATGATTATCTCCACGATTATTTCCACATAGTCTACTAGCCTATCAAATGTCTTGCTCAACCTCACAGGAAAATTGAGTTGGTTTATTAAATGCTCCACAATTTATAATATTATTGGTACAAAAGACCAAAAAGAATCAGTAGGGGTCTATGCACAGACCAAATATCTTAACAGATCAAAATAGTTTTATTCTGGAGAATCCCATTGAATCGGGCTATTCATTTCAGTGCAGTTGCGTTCTTACACATAACCTTAGCCTAAAAGTAACCGAAAACACCCTAAATGTTTTGATCACAGATCATGATGAAGCCTGAACATTTCAGCTGTTTGTCATTGATTTTGCCCACAATCGTCTACAGATTTCATACACATGAATACCTGTATTTAATCTGGATTTGACAAATAGCCTGACAATTATCCTGACTTTTCATGTCATATTTGTTACCAATTAGGTGAAATACCTATAATTCCTATTATTAAGCTTTTGTTTTCCTATTAATTTGCATAGATCCATTGAGATTAATGTTATTTACCATCTTCTGCTTTTTATGAATAAACAAGCATTGGGGTAAAACATAATATCATTTTGATGCCCCCCCCCACACATTAATGTTACTTAACTTACAGATCACAAAGTAAGCTAATTTCCACTTCATTCATATGCAAATACATTTTATTCATACACTGGCTTGTCTGGCTGGCATGTTTTCATTTTAAACAGGCCTTCACTTATCTACACTGAAATATTATTTCAGTAATCCTCTATTATAATTTTTGTTTTAATCATAGCTCATTAGTACACCCTTGTGGTTGAATATATATCTATTGTATGTTCTATGATATAACAATGAATAATGTTGAACTAACAAATACCATCAATGGATACATTATCATTTACAATAATGAACACCTTATGAAACAGCTGTGGAAACTAATCTGCCCCCCCCCCCCAAAAAAAAAAAATATATAAATTGCTATTTAATATGTTTTAATTGACTTTAACATATGTTTTGTACCCTCACATGGCAATCATACACTGAAATACTAAATTCTGGTGTGGAATAGAGAGGAGTGTTATGTGGATGGGAGTTTCTGCCTGTCACTTGTATTCAACAGGCAGTCAGTCTCGGAAGGGGAACTCGAAGAGGGAGAGTGCAAAGTCCAGGCGCTGCGTCTTACTTCGCTCTGAGTGTTTACAGTGCTAGTGTTTTTAGCTAATCTGTGCATCTCACATTATGTGCCCAGTATGATAGTTTTCTTGCTCTTTCTTAGCAGATAATGACAATATGACAATAACAGTAGCTGAAGCAATGAAAAGTTGGAGGGTGGTTAGTAATGGAGGACATCAGGTGGATCCATGTCTGTGTGTTAGGCAGAACCCCTAGGTCCTAGAGAACAGGAGCAGAGTAAAGGGAACAGGGTAGGAGACAGACGTAAACAAGCAAACACACAGGTTACAGGTTTATCAGGTATGTAAAAATACAGTCATTAAATGATTTAATTGAAATGTTTGATTTGACATGCAATAATGTTAATGGCAGATGGAAAATAAAGGATACATCTCTGTAATGTTTTATGTCAGTGGGGTTGATGAGGGAGGGATGATCCCTGGAAAAGATAACGAGATGAGTTGTAAGAAAAACTCCAGGGTGGTGTCATGACCGCTGGAGTCATACACCTTAATAACAGTACCTACATGAAAGCGGCACCCACCACGAGGAGGCAGATGTAAATAGTTATCATCTGATCTTTTTAAATTCACCTTAATTCTTGCGGATCAGTGGGACGCTAGCGTCCTATTTCGACAACGTCCGGTGAAATTGCAGAGCGCCAATTTCAAATTAAATTACTATAAATATTCAACTTTCATGAAATCACAAGTGCAATACATCAAAATTAAGCTTAACTTGTTGTTCACCCAGCCACCATGTCAGATTTCAAAATGGCTTTACGGCAAAAGCAAACCATGCGATTATCTGAGGACAGCGTCCAGCACACAAATGCATAACAAATCATTTTCAACCAGGGAGTTGCGACACAAAAGTCAGAAATAGTGATATAATATATGCCTTACCTTTGATGATCTTCTTATGTTGGCACTCCAAAAGGTCCCAGTTACATTACAAATGGTCCTTTTGTTTGAAAATGTCCTTCTTTATATCCATAAAAACTTAGTTTAGTTGGAGATAAACTTTTGTTTTTGACCAAATACTTATTTTCCACCATAATTTGCAAATAAATTCATTAAAAATCCTACAATGTGATTTTCTGGATTTTTTTTCTCATTTAGTCTGTCTGTTGAAGTGTACCTATGATGAACATTACAGGCCTCTCTCATATTTTTAAGTGGGAGAACTTGCACAATTGGTGGCTGACTAAATACGTTTTTGCCCCACTGTAGCAGTGTTCCAAGAACATCCACCAGGGGTGACGAACAGAAAGGAGACACAAGAGGGCACCCCACACTCATTTTAGATCCCAAGGGGTCTTTATTTTCATACTGTATGCTCTCACTCTCATCCTTTGCCATCTTCTCAAGTATTTTATTGGAACTACATCCATCCACCCACCCACCCACCCACACTACTCTAGCATCTTGTTTACATTTCTCACATTTTAGACATCCAGCTTTGGCCTTGGATGGATCATGTTGCAATGAGATGGGCACAGAGGTATGTATGTAAACTGTTTTCAGTGTGGCGGCAAATTATTTGAACAAGAGAAGAGGATGTGGTTGCTTGTGGAAGGAGATTAGTGTGGGTGATAGGTAGAACAGCTACAGTGACAATGATTAGTTGCTCTGGCTCATTACTTCTTGACTAAAAGAAAGATAGATTTATAAATTAGTTTGACCTTGCCATAGTTCAACAGCTGAAAAGCCTTCATTAACATACTCCCAGAGATAGCAAAACATTCAGTATTCACTGAATGAAGTAGCCTTCCCATCTCCACTTACAATTTCCTTCATATAGCACATTCAATTACATTATTATTGTAGATGATAGGCTACTCCTTTATCTACTTTGTAAAATACCGTAATCATTGAATGAAGTAGCGTACCCAACCACATTTACCATTTCATTTATCAATTAGATAAATAATACTAGCACATACAGTTACATTATTGTAGAATAGGCTACTCCTGCATCCACACTATATTAGGATACCGTTATGATTTAATTGTTCCTGACAGGCATGATTTTAAGGTCTTCGACCAAAGTTGTATGTCGTACCTCATTCCCTTCTTCAGTGAAAAGTAGTTATGTATCCCACTTCAATTCAGTTTGAGTGTGAATGTGTAGGTCTAGTGACAGTGGACAAATAAACCCATAGCTCCAGCACACAATGGCATGTAAGGTTAGTGTATTACAATGTAAAATATGTATATATCCTATAGCACCATGTGTGTACACTTTCATTTACAATTTAATTCATCCATTAAATAAATAATACTAGCACATCAAATTACGTTATTATTATGCAATAGTCTACTCCCCTATCAACAGTAAATAATATTGCCTAAGTGCTTTCGACAATGCGTTACAAACTCAAATAAACCAAATTTGCCTTATCAACACAGTAGGCCTAAATATTTACTAACGATATCACAACTTAAATATAGCCTACTCACTCCTCAATCGGATCAAGGACATCTTGGTAATTTTTTTCATAGTCTCTAAGGCAAATATCTGGGCTAGACACTCGAAAATCGAGTTCCGTGCTTGTAAAAAAAAAACAAGTGAATGTCTGTGTAGTCTCCGAGCTCTCAAATACCGTGCCGCCTCTCACTTTATGAACGGTCACTGCTATCCGGACTCCTTGGGATGTCCCTACCCTTAACCCTAAACTATAACACTAAACTTAACCATTTTACATTTATACTTGATTGAGGTAGGGACAGCCCAATACACAAGCCGTATGCTACACTATAGCTCAAGGTAGCTACTTCGGAATGTCGGCTTCCACAAAAAATGGTAATTTTCTAACATTTATGGCTGAGATTTAATTAATATAAAAAATAAACTATGCATCATATGACTTTCACACTCAATGTCAACAAAACTAAGGAGATGATTGTGGACTTCAGGAAACAGCAGAGGGAACACCCCCCTATCCACATCGATGGAACAGTAGTGGAGAAGGTAGTAAGTTTTAAGTTCCTCGGCGAACACATCACAGACAAACTGAATTGGTCCACCCACACAGACAGCATCGTGAAGAAGGTGCAGCAGCGCCACTTCAACCTCAGGAGGCTGAAGAAATTCGGCTTGTCACCAAAAGCACTCACAAACTTCTACAGATGCACAATCGAGCGCATCCTGTTGGGCTGTATCACCGCCTGGTACGGCAACTGCTCCGCCCACAACCGTAAGGCTCTCCAGAGGGTAGTGAGGTCTGCACAACGCATCACCGGGGGCAAACTACCTGCCCTCCAGGACACCTACACCACCCGATGTCACAGGAAGGCCATAAAGATCATCAAGGACAACAACCACCCGAGCCACTGCCTGTTCACCCCGCTATCATCCAGAAGGCGAGGTCAGTACAGGTGCATCAAAGCTGGGACCGAGAGACTGAAAAACAGCTTCTATCTCAAGGCCATACGACTGTTAAACAGCCACCACTAACATTGAGTGGCTGCTGCCAAAACACTGACTCAACTCCAGCCACTTTAATAATGGGAATTGATATAAAATATATCACTAGCCACTTTAAACAATGCTACTTAATATAATGTTTACATACCCTACATTATTTATCTCATATGTATACGTATATACTGTACTCTATATCATCTACTGCATCTTTATGTAATACATGTATCACTCGCCACTTTAAACTATGCCACTTTGTTTACATACTCATCTCATATGTATATACTGTACTCGATACCATCTACTGCATCTTGCCTATGCCGCTCTGTACCATCACTCATTCATATATCTTCATGTACATATTCTTTTTATCCCTTTACACTTGTGTGTATAAGGTAGTAGTTTTGGAATTGTTAGTTAGATTACTCGTTGGTTATTACTGCATTGTCGGAACTAGAAGCACAAGCATTTCGCTACACTCGCATTAACATCTGCTAACCATGTGTATGTGACAAATAACATTTGATTCGATTAACACGCAGGCGTCACGCAGACATTAGTAAGGCATTGGTATCATGTCCTGTCAGTCAGACGTTCAATGGTAAGCGACAGTCACAAGGAGGTACGGTTGCCTAAGCTTAATTCTGGCACATATCACCCCCCATACATACAGAAGATGTATATCACATCCCCTTCCCTTTTGACGCCTGCTACGTTAGGCTACCCTCCCCTTAGCAACAGAAGAAAGATGGCGGCGCCCTGTACCTCTAATCATTCTCCCGAGATATCGACGCCGTTAAAGATGCCGAAAACAGAAGTTCCATCACCAGAATCAGAGGATTTGAGTGACAGCAACCAATATCATTCCAATCCATCCACACCTAATCGATTCTCGCCTCTCAACGTGGGTATGACGATTTCTGGGAGCGCAGGCCGAAGTGGATCGGCCTTTGCCTCAAATAGCTTCACAGCTTGCCGAGGGATGTCGTGGACCCCATCCGAAACAAACGCCCTTATTGCGGTGTGGGGCAATGAAAGACTGACGGAGGCACGAATGCAGCAATTGGAGGTTGCAGGCACCGTTTTTTCTGGAAAGGCCCCTGGTCCCGCAATGTACGAGCGGGTCTCACGAGCCCTAGCAGAGCTCGGCTACGAAAGGACCCCATCCCAATGCAGGGAGAGGATGAAGGTAATGGGGGACAGAGTAAGCATGTTCATCTATCACATAGGTAGTCATCTGTCAGATGCTTGCCACTCTTATTAGGCAGTAACTGCGTGCTATGTTAAATCATGTAATGTTAACCAGTGATGTTGTCAGTGTTACAGTAGCTTCCTAGCTTATGCCCATTGACTAACTAACGTTAGCTAGCAAGCTAGCTAATCATATGTAGCTTGCTAATGTAACGATTCAACCCGTAGGTACGTTTTAAAACATTCAGTAAATTGTTAAGCTAGTACGTCACTTTCAGTTGTATTGGGTTGCACTACAACAGTCCGTGGGAAGCCTTACTGTGCCTGTGTTGTGGGCAGGATGGTTGTTCCTTGTGACGGGCGAATATGTAATGTAAATATGTAATGGATCTTATTATTAAACATACTTTCCAAACGTGGGTCTGTTGTAGACAGTGCAGCACTTTTGTTTCGACATCAGGTAAGCAGACAGGAAGTGTGCCTGCAACAGACTAGAGGCAGCGATTTTTACAACTAACCCAAGATAGACCAGAGCCTGTCGTTTCCAAGGGGAGAAAATTACTCATTGTGGGCAGAGCCAAGGACGAGCTAGGGAGGTCCTATTGGCACATTCTAGCATTTATTTATTTGCATATTTCCTTTAGGGAACTAACGGAAATATACACTACTTCTAAACAACAACATTTTTGGGAGAAACTTTGGCAAAGGGTAAATTCTACAAAACACAGTCCACTCCTTTTGTTACAGATGTTAGTTTTGGACACAGAAAACTATGGAGATCAAATGGTTCATCAATGAGAAAATTAGCAGAATGTCAATATTGCTCCATCTTCTCCCACTGCCGGCCATGGGGCTTCTTCTCGTCGCTTTGTAGTGAGTGGAAACACCAACCTAAACAGACCCAAGAACAATCAGCCCTGAACCCGAATGAACCCTACGACAGCCAGACATAGACTCGACCCATACCCTAACGGGTTCGACCCAAGTGGCAACATTTTTTTATCAGCGAACTTGCTCTTCTGGTTAAAGAATATGTTGGCTAGTCCTTAAATCAGTCAATAAATTCACCTTATTAGCGTAAAATAAATATGCTATAGGCTATGCAGAGATACGGTCGGGTCCACTCGGATCTATCAGACTTGGGGTCCAAGGGGAAAAGTTAGAATTTTGGACCCGGACTCGCTCAGGTCCCGGGTTGAGCCTTGGGTATTCAGGATTGGGTGGACCTGTGAAGACCTCTACAACAGACCCACGTTTGCAAAGTCTGTTTAAGTGATAATGCCCTCGAAGCCGGTGTTTGGAGGATATATTGGCACGGGTGTTATTCGGATTGAGACGAAGTCGAAACACCAGCTTCGAGGGCATTATCACTTTCGTATATATATACACACGTTCAAATAATGATTGACATGTTTTCATAAACTTTTTATTTTAATTAATTTATACATACTATTTCATCCTTCCACGAGATATAGGGTTTCTATTGATGCTGATAATCTAGGGTTTCTATTGATGCTGGCTGGTCATTCATTTTAGTCTTTTTGTTTCATATCTATGGACGCAACCCTACGGAGGTCCAGAGAGGACATATGAATTAAAAAAGTATTCCCTTGTTATGTCAATCACAACTTATTTATCTCATGATCACTACATAAAGTTGTTTTGTCAAGATCGTAAGATCATTTTCTCATGATCACGGCGTAATAAAAATAAGAGTTATATATAGAAAAGACACCAAGAGACACCAAAAATACTATTTACACACTTCATATATACAGTACCAGTTAAAAGTTTGGACACACCTACTCTTTCCAGGGTTTTTCTTTATTTTTACTATTCTACTACATTGTAGAATATTAGTGAAGACATCAAAACAATGAAATAACACATTCTTCAAAGTAGCCATCCTTTGCCTTGACGACAGCTTTGCACACTCTTGGCATTCTCTCAACCAGTTTCATGAGGTAGTCACCTGGAATGCATTTCAATTACCAGGTTTGCCTTGTCAAAAGATAATTTGTGGAATTTTTTTCCTTTAATATGTTTGAGCCAATTAGTTGTGTTGTGGTGTTATACAGAAGATAGCCCTATTTGGTAAAACTCCATATTATGATAAGAACAGCTCAAATAAGCAAAGAGAAAACACAGTCCATCATTACTTTAAGACATGAAGGTCAGTCAATCCAGAAAATTAAGAACTTTGAAAGTTTCTTCAAGTGCAGTCGCAAAAACCATCAAGCGCTATGATGAAACTAGCTCTCATGAGAACCACCACAGGAAAGGAAGACCCAGAGTTACCTCTGGGGCAGAGGATACATTCATTAGAGTTACCAGCCTCAGAAATTGCAGCCCAAACAAATGCATCAGAGTTCAAGTAACAGACACATCTCAACATCAACTGTTCAGAGGTGACTGCATGAATCAGGCTTTCATGATCGAATTGCTGCAAAGAAACCATTACTAAAGGACACCAATAAGAAGAAGAGACATGTTTGAGCCAATGAAACACAAGCAATAGACATTAGATCGGTGGAAATCTGTTCTTTGGTCTGATGAGTCCAAATTTGAGATTTCTGGTTCCAACCACTGTGTCTTTCTTAGACGCAGAGTAGGTGAACGGATCTCTGCATGTGTGGTTCCCATGTGAAGCATAGAGGAGAAGGTGTGGGGGTGCTTTGCTGGTGACACTGTCAGTTATTTATTTAGAATTCAAGGCACACTAAAACAACATGGCTACGACAGCATTTTGCAGTGATATCCCATCTGGTTTGCGCTTTTGTTTTTCAACTTGACAATGACCCAACACACCTCCAGGCTGTGTAAGGGCTATTTGACCAATAAGGAGAGTGATGGAGTGCTGCATCAGATGACCTGACCTCCACAATCACCCGACCTCAACCCAATTGAGATGGTTTGGGATGAGTTGGACCGCAGAGTGAAGGAAAAGCAGTGAACAAGTGCTCTGCATATGTGGGAACTCCTTCAAGACTGTTGGAAAAGCATTCCAGGTGAAGGTGGTTGAGTGAATGCCAAAGCTGTCATCAAGGCAAAGGGTGGCTACTTTGAATAATCTAAAATATGAAATCTATTTTGATTTGTTTAACAATTTTTTGGTTACTACATGATTCCATATGTGTTATTTCATAGTTTCAATGTCTTCACTATTATTCTACAACGTAGAAAATAGTACAAATACAGAAAAACCCAAACTTGACTGGTACATATTCATATACAGTACAGTTAAATTAATCTTTAGAAAGAGGAGAGGCGCTATGATTAAATAAAACATTCTGTTTTTAAAGCTAAACTTGCTTTTTGCCACCAGTAACCTCTGGTGGCAGAGCATTCCACAATGTCATGTATATAAATGAGCAATGCATTAAATCTATTTTTGGTTTGGGTACAGTGAAGAAACCAATGTCTGGTGGTGGATGTACAGTGCATTCGGAAAGTATTCAGATCTCTTCACGTTAAAAAAATAATAATAAATACATATGATTCCAAGAACATCATATGTATTTATTTAAAAAAATTTAAAAAATACATTAGCCTTATTCTAAAATTTATTAAATTAATTGTTTATCACTCTACACACAATACCCCATAATGACAGAGCGAAAACAGGTTTGTAGCAATTTTTGCAAAACAACAACTGATATCAAATCTAAATGTATTTGTCATATGCACCGAATACAACAGGTGTACAGTGGAATGCTTAGTTACGGGCCCCTAACCAACAATGCAGCTTCAAAAAAATATGGATAAGAATAAGAGATACAAGAAATTAAAGAGCAGCAGTAAAATAACAATAGCGAGACTATTTACAGGTGGGTGTACAGATACAGAGTCAATGTGCGGGGGCACCAGTTAGTTGAGGTAGTCTGTACATGTAGTTAGAGTTATTAAAGTGACTATGCATAGATGACAACAGAGAGTAGCAGTGGTGTAAAGGGGGGACTGTAAGTAGCCATTTGACTAGCAGTATATCCTTCGTGTTGGGCTCGTCAGAGTCGTGAAAGGAAAAAAAGGATTCTGTTAGTCCGTGGTGAGTAATCGCAGTCCTGATGTCTACAAGTTATTTTCGGTAATAAGAGACAGTGGCAGCAACATTATGTACAAAATAACGGAACAAAAAACACAATCGGCTGGGGGGCATGTAAAACGTCTGCCTTCTTCTCCGGCGCCATCTTACAATAATCCATCCTAACTTATTTACATGACTCAAAATTTAACTGAGGTGAATCCTGTTTCCATTGAAAATCCTTGATGATTCTACAGCTTGTGGATAAATGCAATTTGTTGAACATGATTTGGAAAGGCACACAACTGTCTATATAAAATGTCCCACAGTTGCCAGTGCATGTCAGAGCAAAAACCAAGCCATGAGGTCAAAGTAATTGTCTATAGTCCTCCGAGACATGATTGTGTCGAGGTACCGAGGTACCCTTCTGGGGAAGGGTACCAAAACATTTCTGCAGCATTGAAGGTACCCAAGAACACAATGGCCTCCATCATTCTTAAATGGAAGAAGTTTGGAACCACCAAGACTCTTCCCGAAGTTGGCCGCCCTTCCAAACTGAGCAATCGGAGGAGAAGGGTCGTGGTCAGGGAGGTGACCAAGAACTCGATGTTCACTGGCAGAGGTCCAGTTCCTCTGTTGAGATGGACAACCATCTCTGCAGCACTCCACCAATCTGGCCTTTATTGTAGAGTGGCTAGACGGAAGCCACTCAGTAAAAGGCACATGGAGTTTGCCAAAAGGCACCTAAAGGACTCAAGATTCTTTGGTCTGAGGAAACCAAGATTAAACTACTTGGCCTGAATGCCAAGTTTCACGTCTGGAGGAAACCTAGCACCATCCCTACTAGAGGTCGACCGATTATGATTTTTCATACCATTTGTATTTCATTAACCTTTGACTATTGGATGTTCTTATAGGCACTTTAGTATTGCCAGTGTAACAGTATAGCTTCCGTCCCTCTCCTCGCTCCTCCCTGGGCTCGAACCAGGAACACAACGACAACAGCCACCCTTGAAGTTAGCGCGCGCTAACTAGCTAGCCATTTCACTTCGGGTACACCAGCCTCGTATCGGGAGTTGATAGGCTTGAAGTCATAAACAGCGCAATGCTTGACGCACAACGAAGAGCTGCTGGCAAAACACACGAAAGTACTGTTTGAATGAATGTTTACGCGCCTGCTTCTGCCTACCACTGCTCAGTCAGATACAGTGCCTTGCGAAAGTATTCGGCCCCCTTGAACTTTGCGACCTTTTGCCACATTTCAGGCTTCAAACATAAAGATATAAAACTGTATTTTTTTGTGAAGAATCAACAACAAGTGGGACACAATCTTTAAGTGGAACGACATTTATTGGATATTTCAAACTTTTTTATCAAATCAAAAACTGAAAAATTGGGCGTGCAAAATTATTCAGCCCCTTTACTTTCAGTGCAGCAAACTCTCTCCAGAAGTTCAGTGAGGATCTCTGAATGATCCAATGTTGACCTAAATGACTAATGATGATAAATACAATCCACCTGTGTGTAATCAAGTCTCCGTATAAATACACCTGCACTTTGATAGTCTCAAAGGTCCGTTAAAAGCGGAGAGAGCATCATGAAGAACAAGGAACACACCAGGCAGGTCCGAGATACTGTTGTGAAGAAGTTTAAAGCTGGATTTGGATACAAAAAGATTTCCCAAGCTTTAAACATCCCAAGGAGCACTGTGCAAGCGATAATATTGAAATGGAAGGAGTATCAGACCACTGCAAATCTACCAAGACCTGGCCGTCCCTCTAAACTTTCAGCTCATACATGGAGAAGACTGATCAGAGATGCAGCCAAGAGGCCCATGATCACTCCGGATGAACTGCAGAGATCTACAGCTGAGGTGGGAGACTCTGTCCATAGGACAACAATCAGTCGTATATTGCACAAATCTAGCCTTTATGGAAGAGTGGCAAGAAGAAAGCCATTTCTTAAAGATATCCATAAAAAGTGTTGTTTAAAGTTTGCCACAAGCCACCTGGGAGACACACCAAACATGTGGAAGAAGGTGCTCTGGTCAGATGAAACCAAAATTTAACATTTTGGCAACAATGCAAAACGTTATGTTTGGCGTAAAAGCAACACAGCTCATCACCCTGAACACACCATCTCCACTGTCAAACATGGTGGTGGCAGCATCATGGTTTGGGCCTGCTTTTCTTCAGCAGGGACAGGGAAGATGGTTAAAATTGATGGGAAGATGGATGGAGCCAAATACAGAACCATTCTGGAAGAAAACCTGATGGAGTCTGCAAAAGACCTAAGACTGGGACGGAGATTTGTCTTCCAACAAGACAATGATCCAAAACATAAAGCAAAATCTACAATGGAATGGTTCAAAAATAAACATATCCAGGTGTTAGAATGGCCAAGTCAAAGTCCAGACCTGAATCCAATCGAGAATCTGTGGAAGAACTGAAAACTGCTGTTCATAAATGCTCTCCATCCAACCTCACTGAGCTCGAGCTGTTTTGCAAGGAGGAATGGGAAAACATTTCAGTCTCTCAATGTGCAAAACTGATAGAGACATACCCCAAGCGACTTACAGCTTTAATCGCAGCAAAAGGTGGCGCTACAAAGTATTAACTTAAGGGGGCTGAATAATTTTGCACACCCAGTTTTTGATTTGTTAAAAAAGTTTGAAATATCCAATAAATGTTGTTCCACTTCATGATTGTGTCCCACTTGTTGTTGATTCTTCACAAAAAAATACAGTTTTATATCTTTGTGTTTGAAGCCTGAAATGTGGCAAAAGGTCGCAAAGTTCAAGGGGGCCGAATACTTTCGCAAGGCACTGTACTTAGATGCTCAGTCAGATTATATGCAATGCAGGACACGCTAGATAATATCATCAATCATGTGTAGTTAACTAGTGATTATGATTGATTGTTTTTTATAAGATAGGTTTAATGCTAGCTAGCAACTTACCTTGGCTTACTGTATTCGCGTAACAGGCAGTCTGCTTGTGGAGTGCAACGAGAGAGGCAGGTCGTTATTGCGTTGGACTAGTTAACTGTAAGGTTGCAAGATTGAGTCCCCCGAGCTGACAAGATGAAAATCTGTCGTTCTGCCCCTGAACAAGGCAGTTAACCCACTGTTCATAGGCCGTCATTGAAAATAAGAATATGTTCTTAACTGGCTTGCCTAGTTAAATAAAGGTATTAATATATATAATTATTTATTTATTTTGAATCGGCACCCAAAAATACTGATTTCTGATTGTTATGAAAACTTGAAATCGGCCCTAATTAATCAGCCATTCCGATTAATCAGTCGACCTCTAATCCCTACCGTGAAGCATGGTGGTGGTAGCATCATACTGTGGGGATGTTTTTCAGCAGCAGGGACTGGGAGACCTGTCAGGATTGAGGGAAAGATGAACAGAGCAAAGACAGATTGTTGATGAAAACCTGCTCAGGACCTCAGACTGGGGTGAAGGTTCACCTTCCAACAGGACAATGACCCTAAGCACACAGCCAAGACAACGCAGGAGTCCTTTAGGACAAGTCTCTGAATGTCCTTGACTGGCCCATCCAGAGCCCGGACTTGAGCCCGATGGAACATCATGGGAGAGACCTGAAAATAGCTGTGCAATGACACTCCCCATCCAACTTGAGAGCTTGAGAGGATCTACAGAGAAGAATGGTAGAAACTCTCTAAATACAGGTGTGCCAAGCTTTCTTTTTTTGTGTGTAGATTGATGAGGAAAAAACAATTGTCAATTTTAGAATAAGGCTGTAATGTAACAAAATGTGGAAAAAGTCAAGGGTTCTGAATACTTTTCCAAATGCACTGTAAATTGCTGAGGTAGTCACTTGGAGAAAGCTCAAGTACACAGTACAAATATCGTAAATATAGATTTCATGATGTAATTACTATTCAACAAAACTGAATTAAGGCTTGACATTACTTATATGCTTTCTAAATATAGCATAATTAAATTATAAAATTAAGATTTCACCTTCCTTATAACTGTTAAATGCATATTTGTATGTTTAGTGTTAGAGGAAAAAGTACTTATTTTCTAAAGGTCTCTCTTGATCAAAACGTCTTCCCCAATCGCTGTGAACGTCTCAGGGCCTTAGCTTGGCTTCCTGAACTCGTTAGCAACTTGCCTTTCACCTCATCAATTTGTCCATCAATGACAAACTATTAATTATTTTTGATTGATGGCTATAAATCAATCTCTGAATTGCATTGCTTGGTCAGTGGCTGTGATGTAGGGTTCAGCCAGGAGTTTATGGATAGTTGAAGAGTGAACTAAATGGTAGGAGGGATATCCCATCTTCAAGTGGTTTCAGATCCTACGTCACACAGGCTCAAAATACTACTGTGTAACCATGGCTATCGCTCAATGTAAGCCATTTTGATCTACAGTGTCCACAGCCCTATTTCTAAGCGAAAATGTTGGTCGGAACCAGTACCAGAACCACGCAGGTCCCCTTACAAATAAGAGGTGCTCAAAAGTCTGTTATTTATCTTGTTTTGGTCAAATAATTTCATTTTTTTGTTTAGTTGTGGGGGCTCGTAACAGTTCTTAACGGGTGAATGTTTGTCAACAGTTGGCAAGAATAATTTTACAAATACTCCAAGTGCTTAATCTGGATTCTCCTCCATATACACACCAGACCAAAATAAATATTTTACATCTTCAACAAAAGAGTCCTGAGAAAACATTTTCTATGATCTTATAAATAACTTTAGGCTCTGCCTTTGGTACTTTGGCTTTCCTTATTATTGCCATAATTGTATGGTCACAACAGCCAATGGGAACTGCTATTGCTTTGGAGCAAAGCTCTGCAGGCATTGGTGAAGATATGATCAATACAAGTGGATGTCACAGAGCCATCACTATTGGTTTACACTCTAGTTGGCTGAGTGATAACCTGGGTCATGTTACAGGCATTAGTCACAGTAAGAAGCCTCCTCTTGAGAGAACAACTAGATGATAACCAGTCGATGTTGTTGGATTGCGCAGTGAGATGGAACAGTAAATAGGCATTTCAACATCATAGCCTTGTGGAATAGACACCAGGTAGAACGCGGTTTAATCCAATAAGCATCCAGGATTAGGCCCGCCTATTGTATATTTAATACCATCCTTTAGATATTTGTTGTCTGTTTCTTTCCGTCATAATGAGCAACTGTCCTGCCCACTGGCACAATATGTTGAAATGGAACTTCTGGCTTACCATGGGCTGTTTTTGTGCAACGCTTGTGTATGTAAATACACCCACATATCTAAAAGCACCCAGATCGCTATCAGGAAAGCCAACTGGACGTTTGCATAAATATCCTCAGCTATATGCATTTCAAAGAAAATTATTTCTGTAAATGTATGTAGCCATTCATTCATCTTGAGCCCAGTCCTTTTGTGGGTGATTATGCCGTCTCTGGTGTATTTGTGGCATTGGATAGGCCTATAGCTAGTCTAATAGCTAACACTAACTTCAAGATCTTCCTCTGAGGTTCACACACTCATTATGACCCGCAGACGCTGCGCCGGTGCTATAGCAGAGTGAAGGAGCATGGCGTCGGCAAGAGGAAAAGTAGCTACTCCATCGAGCAGCTGGAAAAGGTGTTTGGCCAGGGAGGCTGGGACTCCCAGACGTGTGCCCCCGTCCTCATCAACAGTAGTGGCCTGTACCAGGAGATGGAGTCTGACGGCAGCACCATGGAGGACTTCTCCCAAGAAGACTGGTGCAACCAGGTGCTGGCCTCCGCCTTCCAGGAGGGAGAGATGGAAACTGGTGAGTGGTGGTGATGATGATGATTCTGGTGATGACATAGGGAAGGGGTCAGCAGACTTATTTTTTTGTTAAAGTTGTAGGTAGACTATCCAGGGGACTGGTAGTTCTTATTAGGGGTAGCTATGAGAGTGTGAAACATTTGGAAGCACTGCCTGCATTGTTGGTTAAGGGCTTGTAAGTAAGCATTTCACTGTAATACTTGTTGTATTCGGCGCATGTGACAAATAACATTTGATTTAGTATGCAGGCTCTTCCTTCACTCTGTCAAAATGAATACTGTAGGAGTAATGAGCATATATGCCTGTCAGGGTAGCGTTTGATGTGTTATTTTGATGATAACAAATACTGTTCCTTTATTTCTTCAGAGGAAACACAACCGCCAAAGAATGCAAGTGTCGTGCAGCTTCGACCTGAGCCCTCGGAGCAAGTTCAGTATGTGTTTTTGCCATAGAATTAATGACACCTGATAACAGTACATGTAACATGGATACAAGGTCAAAATAAATACTTTTTACTGCCAAGATGTTATTAAAAACAAATCACTGACAGAGACGTGTCACTGCATTATTCAATGTCCAGTCTTCATAAAAATGTATCATCTGTTCTCATTACCAACCCTCCACTGGTTCCAACCTAATCTTGACCGTTCATGTATTTCTGTCCCTCTCAGGAAACAGGAAGTGATGCAGAATGTGGTGCGCATCCTGGAGTCGGTACAGGTGAAGTGGGAGCACTTCCAGACATGGACCGACTTCTCCAGATTGCACCTCTCCAACAAGCTGGCCATCTTTGGTGTGGGCTACAACACACGCTGGCACGAGGACGTCTGCTACCACTACGCCGAGATCAGCTCCCAGGTGCCCCTGGGTAAGCGGCTGCGCGAGTACTTCAATCCGGAGAAGGCAGAGGGCCGTGTCATCATGACCAAAGTGCAGAAGATGAACTGGAAGAACGTTTATTATAAGTTCCTGGACATCACCATTAGCGAGGCGCGCTGCCTGGAGCTGCACATGGAGGTAGACTGGATCCCAATAGCACAGTCAAGGGTGACGGGCTGCAGCAACGGGGCCTCCGAGTACCTCCTACCCGGGGGAATCCCTAAGACTTATGGCCTTTATGCCATCGGTTACGAGGAGGTGTCAGCGGAGTCAGACTACACAGGGGAGGATGAGGCCCCAGACTCTCCGCTGCAGCACCAAGACTCTGACCAGAGCTTGCCTCTCTCTGGATCGTCGGGCTCTGGCGGGTCTGGGTTCGAGAGTGGGGTGGGCCCGGGGGGGAGAGTGGGGGAGAAGACGGTGGCCAAAGTGACCTACTGCTACCTGGGCATCGCAGAGGAGAGGACCCTACAGCAGTGCCTTTTCCAGCACTTTCAGAGCTCAGGCAAGCACTACAGCCTCAGGCAGCCGCAGGCCGTCACACGCTTCCTCCAGGGGAACTGCAGGGGCACCGGGCAGCAAGCCAGGGAAGAGGGCCTCTCCATGGGCCCTGAACGCTCGGCCATTTACATCAAATTTATCGAGGTGGAGCTAGATTTCCTCTCCGCTGGCTCCCTGGTGGAATGTCTAGAAATTGCAGTTGGTTACTCCTTAAAGTACAACAAAGCGACGTTGTAACGCATGTTGTTTCGATTCCCATTGACTGAAGGATTGAAAGAGGGCCAGAGGGACATGCAGTATCTCTTTCTCCCAATTTAAGTGCAGACCTGAGTTCAAATACTATTTGAAATCATTTTGAGTACTTAATCTGGGCTTGATTGAGCTTGCCTGGGACAATAAAAACAATAGAATAGTCGCAAAACTGCAAACCCCACCCATCTGACACTCCAGGCAGGCTGAAGCAAACACCAAAAAATATTTGAAAGATTTAAAATAGTGTTTGAACCCTGATCTGTATACACGCTATCTAATCAGGGAATGTGAGAGGGAATGGCTAGTGCTGGATGCATTTCCCTACCTCGAGGATATAGCAGGGGATATATATTAAAAGATTGTGTGTGCGCTTGTTTAAAAACTGCCTTTACATTTCTTAGACTTTGGATGTCTATCTTCAGGTCTAAATTGCCACAAAAAGATCCAGGGGTAAAGATCATGTAAGGAATGTGAACCAATTGAAAAGAGGACCTAAAGGGGAAATATGAATGAATATATAAAATATTGAAGATCTCTATATAGAAATATATATTTAAGAATATATATTGATGTTGTCAAGCATTCCAGTATTTGCAAACATATGACATTCAAAGAAGTATGTTAATGTTTTGGTGTTTTATTATATATATTTTTTATTATTGGTTAACAGTCTTTGCGTATTATTGTTTCCAGGTCACAGTCTTGTATGTTTACATGTTTAGAAAAAACAATAAAACGGGGCGCTGACCGTCATTTGCCACTCACCGATTCGTTTTAGGTTCCGGTGTGCTCATTTGTGGGTGTTGGGTGTTTGCTATCTAGTGGTGACCTGTAGGTCCTATCCTTCCTTGCAGAAAAGCCCATGCTTCATGCACCACTTTGTCACTAGATGGCAGCAAATAACAGGGTGCTGAGAAGCTCCAGGCAGAAGGTGAATACCTGGCCTGCTACATTAGGTTAGTGAATCTCTAACTATGGGGGGTGATAAGTTCCAGAATTAAGCCTCATGTGTACACGTCATGTAGACGTAGTGTTCACGTTGTGTAACGTGGCACTGACACATCATGTCAGTTTGCTTGTAAGTTTATTATGAAAGAT
Source organism: Oncorhynchus keta (assembly GCF_023373465.1). Classification (NCBI taxonomy): domain Eukaryota; kingdom Metazoa; phylum Chordata; class Actinopteri; order Salmoniformes; family Salmonidae; genus Oncorhynchus; species Oncorhynchus keta. The sequence continues at coordinate 24,851,506 of NC_068431.1, forward strand.
CGTACCATGAACGCCTTAAAAACGTCTACATGTGTTACGCATCACGTGTTAGTTTAAGTGTGTTTAGTTTATTATTAAAAATCGGACCATGAACTCCTTACAAATGTCTACATGTATATGATTTTGAAAAAATCTACGGTAATCAATTTCATTTGTCGATTTAGCTAAAATAGGCATATCAGTTCTAGAAAACTTTAGGCTAGTTGATATCGCAGCCAGCCACCATTACTGTGTAGATATGCCTATTTCTCACATCAATACAGACACAAGGGCTTCTTTGTTGGAGGTAGCCCTATTCAGAAATAAGAGGTAGCCTAGGTCTCTAGTGGCGCATTTAAAAGAACTCGGAACTCCGCAATCTCTGGGGGGGTTCTGGGATTCTTTTTGTTTTGAATGGTCATCTAACTCGGAACTCTGCAATATCTGGGGGGGTTCTGGGATTCTTTTTTGTTTTGAACGGTCATCTAACTCGGAACTCTGCAATCTCTGGGGGGTCTGGGATTCTTTTTTGTTTTGAATGGTCATCTAACTCGGAACTCTGCAATCTCTGGGGGGTCTGGGATTATTTTTTGTTTTGAATGGTCATCTAACTCGGAACTCTGCAATCTCTGGGGGGTCTGGGATTCTTTTTTGTTTTGAATGGTCATCTAACTCGGAACTCTGCAATCTCTGGGGGTCTGGGATTCTTTTTGTTTTGAATGGTCATCTAACTGAACTCTGCAATTCTGGGGGGTTCTGGGATTCTTTTTGTTTTGAACGGTCATCTAATCGGAACTCTGCAATCTCTGGGGGGGGGTCTGGGATTATTTTTTGTTTTGAATGGTCATCTAACAGAACTCTGCAATCTCTGGGGGGGTCTGGGATTCTTTTTGTTTTGAATGGTCATCTAACCGAACTCTGCAATCTCTGGGGGGTTCTGGGATTCTTTTGTTTTGAACGGTCGAACTCTGCAATCTCTGGGGGGTCTGGGATTCTTTTTTGTTTTGAATGGTCATCTAACAGTGAACTCTGCAATCTCTGGGGGGGGTCTGGGATTATTTTTGTTTTGAATGGTCATCTAACTCGAACTCTGCAATCTCTGGGGGGTCTGGGATTCTTTTTGTTTTGAATGGTCATCTAACTGGTCATCTAACTCGGAACTATGCAATCTCTGGGGGGGGTCTGGGATTCTTTTTTGTTTTGAATGGTCATCTAACTCGGAACTCTGCAATCTCTGGGGGTCTGGGATTCTTTTTGTTTTGAATGGTCATCTAACTCAGAACTCTGCAATCTCTGGGGGGGTCTGGGATTCTTTTTTGTTTTGAATGGTCATCTAACTTGAACTCTGCAATCTCTGGGGGTCTGGGATTCTTTTTTGTTTTGAATGGTCATCTAACTCGAACTCTGCAATCTCTGGGGGGGTCTGGGATTATTTTTGTTTTGAATGGTCATCTAAGCAGTTTGTCATTGAACTCTGCAATCTCTGGGGGTCTGGGATTCTTTTTGTTTTGAATGGTCATCTAATCGGAACTCTGCAATCTCTGAGGGGGGTCTGGGATTCTTTTTGTTTTGAACGGTCATCTAACTAACTCTGCAATCTCTGGGGGGTCTGGGATTCTTTTTGTTTTGAATGGTCATCTAACTAGAACTCTGCAATCTCTGGGGGTCTGGGATTTATCATCTTTTGTTTTGAACGGTCATCTAATAAACTCTGCAATCTCTGGGGGAAAAAATATAATTTTGTTTTGAACGGTCATCTAACACGGAACTCTGCAATCTCTGGGGGGGGGGTCTAAGGGATTCTTTTTGTTTTGAACGGTCATCTAACTCGAACTCTGCAATCTCTGGGGGGTCTGGGATTATTTTTTGTTTTGAACGGTCATCTAACTCAGAATTCTAATTCAGAAACTCTGGCATCTTTCTCTGACCTGAAAATCACTGATGTTATGATTTGACCTCGTTTTTTCCCCGGGGTTTAACAGACACAATCACAGTCATCCTTAGGCTATACATATCTGTGGAGATGTCTTATGGTTAAAAGCAGGGCTTGAATTGAGGCGATATGTGAGGATAGAGGCCTAACCCTTGTAAGAGAGACAGGCAAAAAGCATGCTACCCCTTGTTTACTTAGCCTTAGAAAAAAGCGATCTAGGCTATAACAGTGATTAACTCCATGATTATTTCCGCATTGTTTACTAGCCTATCGAAGGTCTTGCTCAGCCTCAACATTACAGGAAAATTTGCTTCTTTTATTAAATGCTCCGCAATTTAGAATATTAGTGGTAGACTATACCAAAAATACCTAAAAAAAAAAGATAAAATCAGTAGGGGTCAATGCACAGACCAAAGATCTTAACAGATCAAAATGTTTTTATTCTGGAGAATCCCATTGAATCAGGCTATTCATTTCAGTGCAGTTGCGTTCTTACACATAACCTTAGCCTAAAAGTAACCGAAAACACCCCAGCCTGTTTTGATCACAGATCATGATGAAGCCTGAACATTTCAGCAGTTTGTCATTGATTTAGCCCACAATCGCCTATAGATTTGATACACCTGAAGACCTGTATTTAATTTGGATTTGACAATCAATAGCCTGACTAGGATCCTGACTTTTTCCCATGTCATATTTGTTACCAATTAGGCTAAATGTATTCCTATTAATACGCTTTTATTTTCCAATGATTTTGCATAGACATCCAATTGCGATGTAATGTTATTTATCATCTTCTATGTTTTATGAATAAACAGGCATCGGGGGAAAAAATATAATTTTGATGATCCATACACATTGTTACTTACCATATAAGAAATAATTTAAATAAAAAACTTTGGCTAATTTCCACTCCATTCATATACAAATACATTTGATTCATACACTGGTTTGTCTAGCTGGCATGTTTTCATTTTAAACAGGCCTTCCCTTATCTACACTGCAATAATACGTGGATGTCGATTATGGCAGCCCCCCACACCTCTCTGATTCAGAGGGGTTAGGTTAAATGGGCCGGCAGGTAGCCTAGTGGTTAGAAGGTTGTGCCAGTAACCGAAAGGTTGCTAGATTGAATCACCAAGCTGACAAGGTAAAAATCTGTTGTTCTGCCCCTGAACAAGGCAGTTAACCCACTGTTCCTAGGCTGTCATTGTAAATAAGAATTTGTTCTTAACTGACTTGCCTACTTAAATAAAGGATAAATAAAAATGCATTAGACATTTTAGTTGAAGGCATTCAGTTCCGGCATTCAGTATCCTTTCCCAATAATATTATTTCATTAGTCCTCTATGATTTAAAAAAACCCTAGGTCCTAGAGAACAGGGGCAGAGTAAAGGGAACAGGGTAGTTTTTTATTTTTCCTTTATTTAACTAGGCAAGTCAGCTAAGAACAAATTCTTATTTTCAATGATGGCAGAACGACAGATCTTTACCTTGTCAGCTCAGGGAATCGATCTTGCAACCTTTCGTTTACTAGTCCGACGCTCTAACTACTAGGCTACCTGCCGCCCCACAAGTCATGTAAAAAATACAGTTATTGAATTATTTAATTTAAATGTTTGATTAGACATGCAATAATGTTAATAGCAGACAGAAAATAAAGGATACTTGTCAAATGTTTTATGTCAGTGGGGTTGATGAGGGAGGGATGATCCCTGGAAAAGATAGCGAGATGAGTTGTGAGAGAAACTCCAGGTGGGTGTCATGACCACTGGAGTCATACACCTTAACAGTACCTACCTGGAAGCGGAGGTTACTTAACGTGACCCAGCGGTTAGTCTTGAGATTGACTATTTGGTACTGTTGACAGCATGGCAATGCTGCCCACGATGAGGAGGCAAATACAAATACTTATGAGATTTTTATATTCACCTTAACGAACGGGGACCCCAGCTAGGAGCGAAAGAGGAGCAAGGTTTCCCAGGTCTTGCGTTCCTTTCGTCCTTCTTCCAAGCCAAGTCATTCGCCCGGATGTCGAAGCACTTGGTCCCCTTCATTCTCCTCCGGTGGCACTCTTTCCTTTTCTCCTGCGCATTGTCCATGTTCAGTCTCACCCTGTTTAATAATAGAAATAAATGCAATTAATAGGGTAAAACTATGAGACAGAGAGACGTTTGTTTTTAGTAGTAGTCATTCTCCAAGATTGGAGAAGAAATCTCCAAGACCTCACTAACGCACTCCATTGTCACAGCTCCCCCTACCAACAGTAATTCTATACATACATTAAATGTAAATACCTGGGAGGCCTATAAAATGATACAAGGGATGGCTTCATAAAATAAACAAAATAAAACATAAAAAATATGACCATACATATGTGTCACGTATACATGTCATATGCTTGGGTACCACCTTGACATCTCTGATCTGCTTGCCTCAATAAATGAATGCTAGAACATTGGTAGCCAGGATTAGCAATTTGTATCTAGTCTCCTAATAATTACATAACGGTTATCTTTGTTTGCATGTGAGCATGTCTTTTTTTGTCGGTCCTGTCAATGTTGAGTGATTACACATGCCTCAGCACATATAGGTTACTTTGCCTACTTGCAAATGTGTGTTAAAAGTGGGGATGTTTCATAGAGTATCTTAACTCCCCACCACCAATGGCAAAAATGTTTTACAGAAAACCACAGAACCGCCACTGCAATAGGCCTACACTCAGATAAAAAGGTGCCATCTAAAAACTAAAATGATTATTCCGCTGTCCCCATAGTAGAACCCTTTTTGGTTCCAGGTAGAACCCCTTCTGTGTCTAGGTAGAACCCTTTTGGGCTCCATTCCACAGAGGGTTCTACATGGAAACTAAAATACTTAGTGTTCTCCATTGGTGACAGCCAAAGAACCCGGTTGGAACCCCCTTCTCAAAGAGTGTTCTCAACAAGTTTAGACTGCTAAATTTACACCATTTAATTCTGTACTCAAACATCTGCCTGGTATTCAAGATCACACGCAACATAGCACCACCACCTTTGAAGGTTTTCATCATTCTCTGCTCAGACTTAAATAGCAGTGTTCCAAGAACCCCCATCAGGGGTGACTGTAGGAGTCACAAGAGGGAACCCCACACTCATTTTAGATCCCAAGGGGTCTTTATTTTCATACTGTATGCTCTCACTCTTATCACTATCTCCTTTGCCATCTTCTCAAGTTTTTCTTGGAACTCCACACACACACACACACACACACACACACACACACACACACACACACACACACACACACACACACACACACACACACACAGTAGCATATTGTTTACATCTCTCACATTTTAGGCGTCCAGCTTTGGCCTTGGATGGATCATGTTGCAATGAGATGGGCATGAGATGGGCAATGAGATGGAATGAAGTAGACTACCCATCCCCACTTACAATTTCCTTCAGAAAGCACATTCAATTACATTATTATTGTAGACTATATGCTACTGCTTTATCTACCTTGTACAATACCGTAATCATTGAATGAAGTAGCGTACCCAACCACATTTACCATTTCATTTATCAATTAGATAAATAATACTAGCACATACAGTTACATTATTGTAGAATAGGCTACTCCCGTATCCACACTATATTAGGATACTGTTATGATTTCATTGTTCTTGACATGCATGATGTAGTGTATTACAATGTAATACACTGTATATACTGTATACATTTCCTTTTTATGTTTATTTTTGGCTGCCTCTTGGGCCCTCCACAGGCCTGGGCACAGGGGCTTTAGCCTCGGTAAGCCACTGCCCTGGCTGCATTGTCTTTCATGTATTTCCTAGTTAATGTACAGAACATGGGAGTTTATCTCTTACATAATATGTAGGCCTAGACTGTGCAATATGCAATCATGTGTACCAATGTACCACGGTTCTATTTGGGATTATAAACTGGCTCGTTTGAGCCCTGAATGCAGATTGGTTGAAAGCCATGGGTTCTCAGACCATATACCATGGGTATGACAAAATAACTTTTTACTGTTTTAATTAAGTTGGTTACCAGATAATAGCAATAAGGCACCTATGGAGTTTGTGGTATAGGCTATATATGACCAATATACCATAGCTAATGGCTGTATCCAGGCACTCAACATTGCGTCGAGAGCAAGAACAGCCCTTAACCTTGGTATACCCTGCTAGGTAAAGTCTCCCCTTATCTCAGCTCGCTGGTCACCATATCATCTCCCACCTGTAGCACACGCTCCAGCAGGTATATCTCTCTAGTCACCCCCAAAACCAATTATTTCTTTGGCCGCCTCTCCTTCCAGTTCTCTGCTGCCAATGACTGGAACGAACTACAAAAATCTCTGAAACTGGAAACACTTATCTCCCTCACTAGCTTTAAGCACCAACTGTCAGAGCAGCTCACAGATTACTGCACCTGTACATAGCCCACCTATAATTTAGCCCAAACAACTACCTCTTTCCCTACTGTATTTAATTAATTAATTAATTTTGCTCCTTTGCACCCCATTATTTTTATTTCTACTTTGCACATTCTTCCATTGCAAAACTACCATTCCAGTGTTTTACTTGCTATATTGTATTTACTTTGCCACCATGGCCTTTTTTGCCTTTACCTCCCTTCTCACCTCATTTGCTCACATCGTATATAGATTTGTTTATTCTGTATTATTGACTGTATGTTTGTTTTACTCCATGTGTAACTCTGTGTCGTATCTGTCGAACTCCTTTGCTTTATCTTGGCCAGGTCGCAATTGTAAATGAGAACTTGTTCTCAACTTGCCTACCTGGTTAAATAAAGGTGAAATAAAAAAAATATTGGTCATATACCTCATCTCCTCGGACATTAACGCTTTAATAGAACTGCTGCACCGGTAGTGCGCTGCGAGGAATTCCGAGAGGGTGTTGCTAATGAGCACAGGTGGCGCTCGTTGAGGTGGCAGGGCAGAGCTTTCTCACGATGACAACCATTTTATCCAAATATTCAATGTTCCAAAGCTTAATAGGGAAAGTTGACGAAGACATTTTTGTAGGCTTGGGTACTTGCCGAAGTTGTTCACTGGAACAATTCCTCGCACCCGATGCTGAACACCAAACGCGAGTCTGTCACGTCAACTGCCGCTGAGGTCACATTTCTCTGGCGGAAGGAAGCAAATTGAAAGACTTCACATTACCCAAAGAGAAATTGCGCACTGATAACGGGAAGACCGTGTACGTTACGACTGGAAACAGAGTTTGTGGGGTGACCGAAGGCGCATACTGGACTATGGAGATGTATACTTTGTGGAAATTTGGCACCTTGCTGTCACTTGCATTTCTCTTGTATTTTCCAGGTAAGAGGATGGTCATTTTGAGTTTGAATTAACGCATTTTCTTCTCTAAAGTGGTAGTTGTTTTTCAATTGCTTATTGTGGATATTTTAAGGTGTTTGTAACCAACTAAAATTGTCGAGCTAACATAGATAACATAGAAACATTTTTCTTGGTGCCTCTGAATGACAGGAACCTACAAGACCGAATAGCCAGTAATACTAAAATGAACCATTGAAATATGGAGAAGTGGACGATTTACACTGTTTAGTGGGTTTACACTGTTTAGCAAAGTGTTGTTTCGTCACTGTCAAGCTTTCTAACATCAACAGTCTTGGTCATACTAGTGAGATTACTCTTACAATTTATCCAAGTTTTAAATACACCCCCCAAAAAAATAGATTATGGTACTAGGGCTTCAAAATTGCAGGAATTTTACCCACATTCTCAGGTTTTCCAGATATCCTGGTTGAAATAACTGGAATAAAGAGGGAATAACAGGAAATCCAGCAATCCTCCAATCAGGTTTTATAGAAATCCTTGTAATTTTGAGAAAGTTTACTGGAATTTTGCAACCCTAATTATGGTACTAATTTTGTTTATTGACCATGTAAAAAAAAGTCTGCCATTTGTCTGGTTTTAGAATTGGACACAATTTTCAAAATATTGTACACTTGAACTATTTTAAATCGGTAATGTTTTTGTCAAATTTATCCTTCAGTTTATATCCTTTTGTTTCCAAAACAATCACATGTGCTGATGCAGGCAATCTCACCCTTAGCTTATTTCACCTTAACAAGGTGAGGCATTGCCAATAGTATTTCAAATAGTAAGGAGTATTACAAGGACTCATTCCTTGACACATGGTTAATGAAATCTATCCTCACACTCTTGTCTTGAGTATGAAGTGCAGAAAAAAACTGCTAGGTAGCTGAACAATAACCTGTCGGACTTATTGCTATTATAATACAAATTTCTCAACATGAGTTTTCGGCCTTTACTTCAGCTGTTTGACTCTACAGCAGGTGTGTCCCCTGAGGGCCAAATCATGGGAGGAAATGGTTGTGAATAGCATCCTGCTAACAGGAAGATTGCTCATTCTCTGGGCAAGCTACAGATTGTTACACTAGGGTAATGTGATTCACCAGGTTCGTGTATCCATTACTGGGAGTTGCAGGTTAGGTACCGTTTGGTGTAGCACAGATAATATTCAACCAACCTTGATGGGTAATGTCATATACATCATCTCCAGCACCACTCCAACATCAACATATGTGAAAATTGTGAGTGTTTTGTTGTACAGTGTTTCCAATGACTACATTGTTGTGCATTGTGATTTTAACCAATTATGAGTAGGCATTGCCTACTAATTGGTTGTCATTGGAAATAGTACTTTATCTGTTCTATTGCAGAACATAGAAATGTGCCATTTTCACATGATGTTGGGGTGGTGCTGGAAAGATGAATATGAAGTTGAACACTTTAGAAATGTCCCTTTTAACATGGCTACACCTTCATTCTCGATACGGTTAAACATGTATCTTCTAAAATGTCTGTGTCCAGTTGCAGGTGGTTGGTTTTGAATCTAGAAAATGCTCCGTTACTAAATTGAACTCTCCATTAAGTAATCCAGCAATGTGTACGCCGCCATCTTGTCTATTTCGAATCTTCTCTCGTTGACCGAGACAGGTGAGTGTCATCATGACATGCAGCACTACGTGTCTCAATCAATGAGAGATTCTTCATTTAAAATATGGTGCCGCAAACATTGTTGGACACATACATTTTAGAAGACGTGTGGGTGACTTGGTTGGTCTAAAATTCTGTGCTACACCAAACGGTACTTAAACTGTAACTCCCAGTTCTGGATACCAAAACTCTGTGGTAAAATCACATTATCTGGTGTAACAATCTGTAGCCATCTCCTGGCATGCCTTCATCCCTATGGCTATGTTTCATATTTAGTCATGTAAGGAATTTGTGTTCTTGAAAACAGGATAACCTGTTTTTTTGCCTTTTCCCATTAATCATTTGATTGAAATGTAAATTAGTTTTGTGTATGAAGTTGGGAAAACTAGTGTCTTGGAACTGAAGTCTGGAGTTAAAGTAGGCTACATTAGACTAATGAGTATTGTTAGTACACTGCTGCACAGCGTGTGTGTGTGGCACCCCATGCCATTAAAATACTATCAAGCCAGGCGCCAGCATTGTTGTTTTCATGGCAGCTTCTTGCGCAGTTGGTCATTTCGAAGCTAAGTTTGTTTAATTTGGAACATTAGCATGCTCTCTGTTCATTCAACACAGCAGGACATGTTGCCATGTCAGGCACTATAAGACATACAGTAATCATATTTCATAGGCCCATCACATGGTGTTAGTTACATTGTCCCGAGATCCCTAAATCAATTAGGATTTTCAAGTCAGACCCTAGTCGTTTTGGTTTAGCTCATTTGAATTCCATTAGTCTCAGTTCAATTGGTTGACTACATAATTATGTTGTAACTGTTTAAATGACCTTGTGGTGTTTCCAGTACTTTACAGAATCTCATTCTGAAAATAAATGAGTTTCATTTTTTTCCCCCACAACTTGATGTCCCTGGACTTGTTTTTGCTAATTACTGAAGTGGGTAAGGTGGGTAAAGGAAAGCTGTACCAGTATTGTTACACTTGAAAGCTTTTTGCTCTTTCAGTCTGATCGCAAGAGTTGGTTTCAGGGTTATCTGGATAATTTGGATTAGTTATGTATATGGAGAACATACAGTTGAATTTGGAAGTTTACATAAACTTCTGTTGGAATTGTTAACTCGTTTTTCAACCATTCCACAAATGTATTAACTTGTTGAGTGTAGGGGGCAGTATTTTCGTGTTTGGATGGAAAACGTACCCAATTGAAACTGCCTATTTCTCAGGCCCAGAAACTAGAATATGCATATAATTGTCAGATTAGGATAGAACTGTCAAAATATTGTCTGTGCGTGTAACAGAACTGCTATTGCAGGTGAAAACCTGAGGAAAATCCAACCCGGAAGTGCTATTTTTCCTGAAAGCTCTATGTCCCATTGGATGCCTTGCCTCCATTTAAAGGGATATCAACCAGATTCCTTTTCTAATGGCTTCCTCAAGGTGTGAGCAGTCTTTAGACATAGTTTCAGGCTTTTATTTTGAAAAATTAGTGAGAAAGAACCCATTGCGTCAGTGGATGGCTGAGTGCCAGCAGAGTTTTGCATGCGCAACAGCTTGGAACAGCCATTTTCTCTCTCTCTCCTATTGAAGAAGCTACAGTCCTGGTTGATATATTATCAACTTATATATTGTAAAAACAGCCTGAGGATTGCTTAATTATAAAAAAACGTTTGACAAGTTTCTACGAACCTTACGGATACTATTTGGAATTTTTGTCTGCGACGTCGTGACCGCTCGAGCCTGTGGATTACTGAACATAACGCGCCAACGAAATTATTTTGGTATTTTGGATATAAAAATTATCTTAAATGAACATTTATTGTGTAACGGAGTCTCGTGAGTGCAAACATCCGATCATCAAAGGTAAGCAATTTAATATATTGCTTTTCTGACTTTCGTGACCAATCTACTCGGCTGCTAGCTGTTTGTAATATTTTGTCTACTGAGAGAGATGTCCTTACATAAACGCTTGGTATGCTTTCGCCGAAAAGCTTTATTGAAATCTGACATGCCAGGTGGATTAACAACAAGCTAAGCTGTGTTTTGCTATATTGTACTTGTGATTTCATGAAAATTAAATATTTTTAGTAATTTAATTTGAATTTGGCTCTCTACAATTCAGCGGATGTTGATGAAAATGATCCCGGTAACGGGATGGGTGCATCAAGAAGTTAACTATAATTTTGGCAAGTCTGTTAGGACATCTACTTTGAATGACACAAGTAATATTTCCAAAAATTGTTTAGACAGATTAATTCACTATCACAATTCCAGTGGGTCAGAAGTTTACATACACTAAGTTGACTGTGCCTTCAAACAGCTTGGACAATTCCAGAAAATTATGTCATGGCTTTAGAAGCTTCTGATAGGCTAATTGACATCATTTGAGTCAATTGGTGGTGTACCTGTGGATGTATTTCAAGGCCCATCTTCAAACTCAGTGCTTGAGATAATTGGAAAATCAAAAGAAATCAGTCAAGACCTCAGAAGAAAGATTGTAGACCTCCACAAGTCTGGTTCATCCTTTGGAGCAATTTCCAAATTCCTGAAGGTACCACGTTCATCTGTACAAACAATAGCACGCAAGTATAAATACCATGGGACCATGCAGCCGTCATACTGCTCAGGAAGGAGACGTGTTCTGGCTCCTAGAGATGAACGTACTTTATGTCAATCCCAGAACAACAGCAAAGGACCTTATGAAGATGCTTGAGGAAACCGATACAAAATTATCTTTATCCACAGTAAAACAAGTCCTATATCGACATAACCTGAAAGACCGCTCGGCAAGGAAGAAGCCTTTGCTCCAAAACCACCATTAAAATAGCCAGACTACGGTTTGCAACTTCACATGGGGACAAGATCGTACTTTTGGAGAAATGTCCTCTGGTGTGATGAAACAAAAATAGAACTGTTTTGGCGATAATGACCATCATTATGTTTGGAGGGGAAAGGGGGATGCTTGCAAGCCAAAGAACACCATCCCAACTGTGAAGCACAGGTGTGGCAGCATCATGTTGTGGGGGTGCTTTGTTGTAGGAGGGACTGGTGCACTTCACAAAATAGTTTTAATCTATGTGGATATATTGATTGCAAATTAGTTGCAAAATGGGTCTTCCAAATGGATAACGATCCCAAGCATACTTCCAAAGTTGTTGCAAAATGTCTTAAGGATGACAGAGCCCTGACCACAAAGCCCTGACCTCAATCCCGTGGGCAGAACTGAAAAAGCGTGTGTTTATTTTTTTTATTTCACCTTTATTTAACCAGGTAGGCAAGTTGAGAACAAGTTCTCATTTACAATTGCGACCTGGCCAAGATAAAGCAAAGCAGTTCGACAGATACAACGACACAGAGTTACACATGGAGTAAAACAAACACAGTATAAACAAGTCTATATACAATGTGAGCAAATTAGGTGAGAAGGGAGGTAAAGGCAAAAAAGGCCATGGTGGCAAAGTAAATACAATATAGCAAGTGAAACACTGGAATGGTAGTTTTGCAATGGAAGAATGTGCAAAGTAGAAATAAAAATAATGGGGTGCAAAGGAGCAAAATTAATTAATTAATTAAATACAGTTGGGAAAGAGGTAGTTGTTTGGGCTAAATTATAGGTGGGCTATGTACAGGTGCAGTAATCTGTAAGATGCTCTGACAGTTGGTGCTTAAAGCTAGTGAGGGAGATAAGTGTTTCCAGTTTCAGAGATTTTTGTAGTTCGTTCCAGTCATTGGCAGCAGAGAACTGGAAGGAGAGGCGGCCAAAGAAATAATTGGTTTTGGGGGTGACTAGAGAGATATACCTGCTGGAGCGTGTGCTACAGGTGGGAGATGCTATGGTGACCAGCGAGCTGAGATAAGGGGGGACTTTACCTAGCAGGGTCTTGTAGATGACATGGAGCCAGTGGGTTTGGCGACGAGTATGAAGCGAGGGCCAGCCAACGAGAGCGTACAGGTCGCAATGGTGGGTAGTATATGGGGCTTTGGTGACAAAACGGATTGCACTGTGATAGACTGCATCCAATTTGTTGAGTAGGGTATTGGAGGCTATTTTGTAAATGACATCGCCAAAGTCTAGGATTGGTAGGATGGTATGTTTGGCAGCATGAGTGAAGGATGCTTTGTTGCGAAATAGGAAGCCAATTCTAGATTTAACTTTGGATTGGAGATGTTTGATATGGGTCTGGAAGGAGAGTTTACAGTCTAACCAGACACCTAAGTATTTGTAGTTGTCCACGTATTCTAAGTCAGAGCCGTCCAGAGTAGTGATGTTGGACAGGCGGGTAGGTGCAGGTAGCGATCGGTTGAAGAGCATGCATTTAGTTTTACTTGTATTTAAGAGCAATTGGAGGCCACGGAAGGAGAGTTGTATGGCATTGAAGCTTGCCTGGAGGGTTGTTAACACAGTGTCCAAAGAAGGGCCGGAAGTATACAGAATGGTGTCGTCTGCGTAGAGGTGGATCAGGGACTCACCAGCAGCAAGAGCGACCTCATTGATGTATACAGAGAAGAGAGTCGGTCCAAGAATTGAACCCTGTGGCACCCCCATAGAGACTGCCAGAGGTCCGGACAGCAGACCCTCCGATCTAACACACTGAACTCTATCAGAGAAGTAGTTGGTGAACCAGGCGAGGCAATCATTTGAGAAACCAAGGCTGTCGAGTCTGCCGATGAGGATGTGGTGGTTGACAGAGTCGAAAGCCTTGGCCAGATCAATGAATACGGCTGCACAGTAATGTTTCTTATCGATGGCGGTTAAGATATCGTTTAGGACCTTGAGCGTGGCTGAGGTGCACCCATGACCAGCTCTGAAACCAGATTGCATAGCAGAGAAGGTATGGTGAGATTCAAAATGGTCGGTAATCTGTTTGTTGACTTGGCTTTCGAAGACCTTAGAAAGGCATGGTAGGATAGATATGTCTGTAGCAGTTTGGGTCAAGAGTGTCCCCCCCTTTGAAGAGGGGGATGACCGCAGCTGCTTTCCAATCTTTGGGAATCTCAGATGACATGAAAGAGAGGTTGAACAGGCTAGTAATAGGGGTGGCAACAATTTCGGCAGATCATTTTAGAAAGAAAGGGTCCAGATTGTGTAGCCCGGCTGATTTGTAGGGGTCCAGATTTTTCAGCTCTTTCAGAACATCAGCTGAATGGATTTGGGAGAAGGAGAAATGGGGAAGGCTTGGGCGAGTTGCTGTTGGGGGTGCAGTGCTGTTGGCCGGGGTAGGAGTAGCCAGGTGGAAAGCATGGCCAGCCGTAGAAAAATGCTTATTGAAATTCTCAATTATGGTGGATTTATCAGTGGTGACAGTGTTTCCTATCTTCAGTGCAGTGGGCAGCTGGGAGGAGGTGTTCTTATTCTCCATGGACTTTACAGTGTCCCAGAACTTTTTTGAGTTAGTGTTACAGGAAGCAAATTTCTGCTTGAAAAAGCTAGCCTTGGCTTTTCTAACTGCCTGTGTATACCGGTTTCTAGCTTCCCTGAACAGCTGCATATCACGGGGGTTGTTCGATGCTAATGCAGAACGCCATAGGATGTTTTTGTGTTGGTTAAGGGCAGTCAGGTCTGGGGAGAACCAAGGGCTATATCTGTCTGGCCAGCTCCGGAGTAATTGATGTTTGCTCCGGAATCAACGAGAGCAGATAGACACATGGATAGCAGCTAGCGAGCTGTGAGATCCGGGAATGACTGTCCAGAGAGCAGTCGAAATCCAAGGACATGGAGAGAAATTGGTCCGGTAAGTTCCGTTCCAAGCCGCGCTGCGCCGTACAAAACTGGCGATAGATTTTCGAGCTAAAGGATAGCTGATGACCACAAACCGTGGTTAGCTGAATACTAACGATTTGCCAGTAAAGAAGCTAACTAGCTTCTGGCTAGCTTCTGGCTAGCTTCTTGGAGTATTGCAGATTTGAGGTAAATAATACTTATTTAGAAATATAAATTGGTGAGGCGGGTTGCAGGAGAGTGTTTTGAAGATGAGTTGATAGAAAATAAAATGTATGTGAAAAAAAGTTGTAAATATATATATATATATATATATATACAGGACACGACAAGACGAGGACAAAAGACGTCTGAACTGCTATGCCATCTCGGCTTAGGTGTGTGTGAGCAAGGAGGCCTACAAACGTGACTTAGTTACACCAGCTCTGTCAGGAGGAATGGGCCAAAATTCCCCCAACTTATTGCGAGAAGCTTGTGGAAGACTACCAGAAACTTTTGACCCAAGTTAAACATTTTAAAGGCAATGCTCCCAAATGGTAATTGAGTGTATGTAAACTTCTGACCCACTGGGAATTTGATGAAAGCAATAATAGCTGAAATATAATTTCTCTCTTACTATTGACATTTCACATTCTTAAAATAGTGGTAATCCTAACTGACCTAAGACAGGGAATTTGTACTAGGAGTAAATGTCAGGAATTGTGAAACGGCATTAAAATGTATTTGGCTAAGGTGTATGTATGTAAACTTCTGACTTCAACTGCACTTATTGAATAATTAGACCTCAATTTAATTACCTTTTACTTTATGAACAAATAATTTCTATTCAAAATGCTATACTTGTTAGACGATGTGATAGGTAGATGGAACAAGCAACACGCTGGTTGATGACACAATACAGTCCTAACATATAAACTGACAGTGCACAAGCAAATGTTAATATTACCCAGCTCGACAATAATGACTAGCCTCATTAATGTTCTGCCAGAACGATTTATCACTCCTCTGTTTCTAGAGACATTGATTGACATAATGTGCAATGAAGTTGGCGCCGGAGGGGATGGCCGCCGTTTGACGATCTCCTAACCAATTGTGCTATTATGTGTTTTTTTTCTGCAATAGTTGTAAACTATTTTGTACATAATGTTTCTGCAACCGTATCTTACGGCAGAAAAGAGCTTCTGGACATCAGGACAGTGATCACTCACCTCTGATTAGACAAAGATTTCTTCTACAACAGCAGCAGCAAGCAGGACTCACACAATATTCTCCAAACAACTCACAAGGCAGACATCCCAATCATTCGCAAAAGGAAGTGACAGAGAGGACGAAGAGCCGGATGCCTCGTCCGGACCCGCAGAAGACAACTAGGAATGCTGCCGTTACGTCAATATTACTCGCCAACGTGCAATCATTGGACAATAAACTAGACGAGGTAAGATCACGAATATCCTACCAACTGGACATAAAAAACTGTAATATCCTATGCTTCACGGAATCGTGGCTGAATGACAACATGGATATTCAGTTAGAAGGATACACTCTGCACCGGCAGGATAGAACAGCACACTCTGGTAAGACGAGGGGGGGGATCTGTGCATATTTGTAAACCGCTGGTGTACGAAATCTAAGGAAGTCTCTAGATTTTGCTCGCCTGAAGTAGAGTATATTGTGATAAACTGCAGGCCACACTACTTGCCTAGAGAGTTCTCAGCTATACTTTTCGTGGCTGTTTATTTACCGCCCCAGACAGATGCTGGCACTAATTTTGGTTTCATCTGACCAGAGCACCTTCTTCCACATGTTTGGTGTGTCTCCCAGGTGGCTTGTGGCAAAATTTAAACAACACTTTTTATGGATATTTTTAAGAAATGGCTTTCTTCTTGCCACTCTTCCATAAAGGCCAGATTTGTGCAATATGCGACTGATTGTTGTCCTATGGACAGAGTCTCCCACCTCAGCTGTAGATCTCTGCAGTTCATCCAGAGTGATCATGGGCCTCTTGGCTGCATCTCTGATCAGTCTTCTCCTAGGTATGAGCTGAAAGTTTAGAGGGACGGCCAGGTCTTGGTAGATTTGCAGTGGTCTGATACTCCTTCCATTTCAATATTATCGCTTGCACAGTGCTCCTTGGGATGTTTAAAGCTTGGGAAATCTTTTTGTATCCAAATCCGGCTTTAAACTTCTTCACAACAGTATCTCGGACCTGCCTGGTTTGTTCCTTGTTCTTCATGATGCTCTCTGCGCTTTTAACGGACCTCTGAGACTATCACAGTGCAGGTGCATTTAGACGGAGACTTGATTACACACAGGTGGATTGTATTTATCATCATTAGTCATTTAGGTCAACATTGGATCATTCAGAGATCCTCACTGAACTTCTGGAGAGAGTTTACTGCACTGAAAGTAAAGGGGCTGAATACATTTTTCAAAGTATTGGGATAGTGACACGTTTTTTTGTTTTGACTCTATACTCAGCACTTTGGGTTTGAAATGATACAATGACTAAGGATTAAGTGTAGACTTTCAGCTTTAATTTGAGGGTATTTTCATGCATATCGGATGAACCATTTAGAAATTACAACACTTTGTCACATTGACTTAATTTCTATTGATCTTTTTTTGTCACTTTTTTATTCTAAATAAGAATAGGATGTTTCTAATCACTTCTAAATTAATGTGTATACTGCCATGATTATTGATTGTTCTGAATGAGTGATTGAGAAAGTTAAGACTCCCGTCATACCCCCTCCAAAAAAAATGCTAACCTCTCCTGTTATTGCAATGGTGAGCGGTTAGCATGTCTTGGGAGTATGATATTTGTGCATCAAACTTTCTGTCAATTGGATTATCAATCAAATTCAATCAAATTTTATGTATATAGCCTTTCGTACATCAGCTGATATCTCAAAGTGCTGTACAGAAACCCAGCCTAAAACCCCAAACAGCAAGCAATGCAGGTGTAGAAGCACAGTGGCTAGGAAAAACTCCCTAGAAAGGCCAAAACCTAGGAAGAAACCTAGAGAGGAACCCTGCTATGTGGGGTGGCCAGTCCTCTTCTGGCTGTGCCGGGTGGAGATTTTAACAGAACATGGCCAAGATGTTCAAATGTTCATAAATGACCAGCATGGTCGAATAATAACAAGGCAGAACAGTTGAAACTGGAGCAGCAGCACAGTCAGGTGGACTGGGGACAGCAAGGAGTCATCATGTCAGGTCGTCCTTGGGCTCAGGTCCTCCGAGAGAGAGAGAGAAAGAAAGAGAGAATTAGAGAGAGCATATGTGGGGTGGCCAGTCCTCTTCTGGCTGTGCCGGGTGGAGATCATAACAGAACATGGCCAAGATGTTCAAATGTTCATAAATGACCAGCATGGTCAAATAATAGTAAGGCAGAACAGTTGAAACTGGAGCATTATGTTATGAAATGTTATAGCCTACAATGAGTGCATTTTCTTTTTCTCCCAGTGCGGGAAGGAAGAGGGGGAGAGAGTGGCTCGCTCATCACAGCAGCAGGCCCCAGCGACACCGGATCAGTGCAGATACTTTTAATTATGAGGATAATGCACATTACTGTTTGAACAAATCATGGTTTTAGTCTCTCCCAAAAAATGTGACAGTTTGCATGAGGTGACAATGTAGAATGTGCAGCTTGCTGATGCAACCAATTAAAAATGTAACTCGCACAGCCAAGTCAAAGAATTTACAAAATGTGCCTAAATGGTTGCAGTCTGGAGCCCTGCTATAGTGATCTCTGATCCACAGAGGGAGTGAATGTGGGCAGAGGGGGAGGGGGCAACCTTTTGGAATGAAACTCAGCCCAATTAGTGGCTTCTGCCACACAGGCCATCCCCCAGACAACTGTCTCAGACAGACGTCACTTTCCTGCTGCTCTGCTCTGCACTTTCCTGCTGACGGCAGACTCCACACAGGCCAGGGGTCAATTGCAAAGCAGTGGGCGACTTTCCTAAGTCCCAACACTGAGCCTGACCTATGGCTTCCCTTAAAGATACACCCACTCTCCTTTCTTGCTCCTCATCTCTACCTCCCACTCTCCCTTTGCCCATTCCTCTCCATCTTCTTCTCTGGAAAAGTAAATGGCCTGAGCCAGTACTACAGATGGGCGGAGGGCTGTGCTTACTATAGCTTTCACATTATTGCCCCCATTAGTGAGTGATTCATGACTGCTGTGTGTTAATCTTTCCTGAGAAAAATGTTATTGTGTGTTTGCATATAGGGTAACTGAGTTATTTTTGAGTCTCCTGCAATTTTTTTATGGCTAGCAATTGATTTGTTCCTCGGTATGGCATTGTATATCCTTCTGAAGACTCCAAACAAATGCCGGGAGATATTTATAGATGGACTCTTCCGACTCTTAATGAAATGTCTTAAACTTACATGTCAATGCCACAGAATAATTTGTCAGTGACAATCTGGTTACTAATGACTTTAAACACCTTCAAGCTTATCGGATGACATGACAGGTTGTGGAGCTGCTTTGTTATCGACTCTCAGTTTACGCATCACGACAGGCTGCTGATGTCAAGCCTCTCCCATATCGATCTGCCTTTTAGGAAGCATTACAGGAAGTGCGGCCTAAGAACTAAACGGTCATCAACTGAGATGACATGGACAGATGTTGTCATCCATCAGATTCCAGCTGCAACATTATATTCTCCTGACACGCTGTCCCTCGTCCTTAAACACTTGAGGGACTGAGTGGGGTGGGGAAGGAAGAGCGAGAGCGAGAACATTATGAAATCCCTCAAATGCACAGTAGGCCTACGTGGAGTTACTGTTGTGTGTGTGTTTTGAGCATGATTGATTACACTTTAGGATTAATAATACTGACAATTGTGTACCTCAGATGTTAATTAAACTAGTTTATGGACTCATCACAGTAGTTGTAATTGAACTAAATGTAGGACTCTAGTCTTTTATTTCAAGTGCACGAACCCCCTCTGAAGACTGTCTATTCTGTCAGATGAGCTGGAATTTCTGTTCACTACAACCCGCTGTAACTTGTTTTTGGGTTGTCCCTTTTTTTTTTTTTACAATGACAAAAGCCATTAGTGTTTAAAATAATACTTGTAGTGTCATCTTGACCTGTGTGTAGGTCTCTTTCTCCCCCCTCTTACAAACACAAACAAACACATGTTGTTTTGATTAATGAAGGACAGATACCAGTGTTTATCTTATCCCTTGTTCCCTATTTGTCATTCTGGTTGGGACAAGTGATAGCTAGGAATATGAGTCGATTTAATAGCAATTGGATAAGTGTGCCTTAAGCCTGGATTTCCTTTATGTGCAAAACCCCACTGTCTCCCCTCTGCTGTAAATTACTAATGTCCTCTGAAATCCACTGCAATCCCATATGGCAAATCAAGGCCCAGGCGCCATCAGCCAATCCTCCTACTGCAGCATACAGGTAATGTCAGAGAACAATATGCAAATGCATGCTAGAACTTGCCAATATGATCTCACTAGCTGGTGCTTGGCTCTGCCCACATCCATGCTTGTTCTGCCCACTATGATTAATTTGCGCCTATTGGAAACGAAAGGCTGTCTATATTGGGTTAGTTAAAGAAATTGACCTCTATGAAAGCCCCAGCTAGCTAGTCCAGAGCCTTACAGACAGGAGGGAATAGCATGGCAATAATGCTGGTGAATCTCAAACTTCTTATGGCAGCAATCCCGTTAACGGGATCGATATGACAACAGCCAGTGAAAGTGCAGGGCGCCAAATTCAAAACAGAAATCTCATAATTAAAATTCCTCAAACATACATGTATCTTATACTGTTTTTAAGGTAATCTTGTAGTTAATCCCACCACAGTGTCCGATTTCACAGCGAAAGCACCATAAACGATTGTTCGGTCACCACCAACTCACAGAAAAACACAGCCATTTTTCCAGCCAAAGAGATGAGTCACAAAAAGCACAAATAGAGAGAATGAGTCACTAACCTTTGATCTTCATCAGATGACACTCATATGACTTCATGTTACACAATATATGTATGTATAAAGTTCATAGTTATATAACAATCTCTGTATACATTGGCGCTTTACGTTCACTAGTTCCAAAAACATCCGGTGATATTGCAGAGCCACATTTTACAGAAATGCTCATTATAAATGTTGATGAATACAATTGTTAGACATGGAAATATAGATATACCTCTCCTTAATGCAACCGCTGTGTTGGACATTTATAAATATTCCCTTTTGATCTTCATCAGAATGCACTCCCAGGAATCCTAGTTCCACAAATGTTTGTTTTCTTCGATAATGTCCATTATTTATGTCCAAGTAGCTACTATTGTTAGGGCGTTTAATACACAAATCCAAAAGGTCGTGCAGGTCCAGTTGGACGAAAAACTTCAAAAAGTTATATTACAGGTCATAGAAACATTTCAAACTAGGTATAGAATCAATCTTTAGGATGTTATCATAAATCTTCAATAACGTTCCAACCGGAGAATTCCATTGTCTGTAGAACGCAGTTCGCTATCATGTGAAATGCGCGTGACCAGGACCTGGCTCTCTGCCAGACCACTGACTCTGATCCGGCCCCACATCACAGTAGAAGCCTCATTCTAGTTTCTAAAGATGGTTGACATCTAGTGAAAGCCTTCGGATGTGCAACAACCAATATCCCACTGTGTATTCAATAGGGGCTGGGTTGACAATCAACCAACCTCAGATTTCCCACTTCCTGTTTGGATTTCTAGTCAGGTTTTTGCCTGCCATATGAGTTCTGTTTATAATCATACATCATTCAAACAGTTCTAGAAACTTCAGTGTTTTCTATCCAATACTAATACGCATATATTAGCAACTGGGACTGAGGAGCAGGCCGTTTACTCTGGGCACCTTTCATCCAAGCTACTCAATACTGCCCCTGCAGCCATAAGAAGTTAAACAAAAAATATAAATTCAGCAACAATCTTGGAAATTGTTTTTCATTAGGCCCCAATCTATGGATTTCACATGACTGGGAATACAGATACCTTTTAAAAATAAAAAAAATAGGTAGGGGTGTGGATCAGAAAACCAGTGAGTGTCTGGTGTGACCATTTGCCTCATGCAGCGTGACACCTCTCCTTCGCATAGAGTTGAGCAGGCTGTTGTTTGTGGAATGTTGTCCCACTCCTCCTCTGGCTGTGCGAAGTTGCTGGATATTGGCGGGAACTGGAACACGCTGTCATTCACGTCGATCTAGAGCACCCCAAACATGCTGAATGGGCGACATGTCTGAGTATGCAGGCCATGGAAGGACTGGGACATTTTCAGCTTCCAGGAATTGTGTACAGATCCTTACGACATGGGGCCGTGCATTATCATGCTGAAACATTAATTGATAGCGGTGTATGGGAAGAACCATGGGCTTCAGGATCTAGTTACGGTATCTCTGCATTAAAATGCAATTTTGTTCGTAGCTTATGCCTGCCCTTACCTTAACCCCACTGCCACCCTGTGGCAACGCTCACCCACACAACCTCATACATGTGGTCTACAGTTGTGAAGCCGCTTGGACATACTGCCAAATTCTCTACAATGAGGCAGCTTAAGGTAGAGAAATGAACATCCAATTATCTGGCAACAGCTCTGGTGGACAATTGCACGCTGCCTCAATTTTAAGATATCTGTGGCATTATGTTGACACAACTTCACATTTTAGTGGCATTTTATTGTCCCCAGCACAAGGTGCACCTGTGTAATGATCATGCTGTTTAATCAGCTTCTTTATATGCCACACCTGTCAAAGGGATGGATAATCTTGGCAAAATGCTCACTTGCAGGGATGTAAACAAATTAGTGCATCTTGCATGTCTTTCTAGCTGGCCCCTCTGCCTGCTCAGCAGAACTTTACCCCATGGGGGGACAAGTCGGCCTCCCTCCTCTCCCTCCCCAGAGGGCTGGAGCTCAAGCGTCTCATCAGCACCTCAGGTCAGCCATGAGGTTAGAACAAGTACACCTCAATACTATTGTAAAGTGACTGTTCCACTGGATGTCATAAGGTGAATGCACCAATTTGTAAGTCGCTCTGGATAAGAGCGTCTGCTAAATGACTTAAATGTAAATGTAAAATACACTGAAAACAAGCTGGGATAGGAGGTGAAAGCATGTAGTGTGGGTGTGTTATATAGATCCATAGGCAAGCCTTTGTAGCTTCTAACTTTTTTTTATTTGCTCTTACCTTCCCTCCAGTCCTCTCAGCCTTCCCATGGTGCTGTGTAATTACAGGATTTCTGTTTTTTTGGTCACACAACAGTCCTCTGGAGCCGTGGTGTGGAGCTCGGAGGTGCAGCTTTCTCTCTTTAAACTGTAATTGTTGTTTATTTACATTTACATTTAAGTCATTTAGCAGACGCTCTTATCCAGAGCGACTTACAAATTGGTGCATTCACCTTATGACATCCAGTGGAACAGCCACTTTACAATAGTGCATCTAAATCTTTTAGGGGGGGGGGGGTGAGAAGGATTACTTATCCTATCCTAGGTATTCCTTAAAGAGGTGGGGTTTCAGGTGTCTCCGGAAGGTGGTGATTGACTCCGCTGTCCTGGCGTTGTGAGGGAGTTTGTTCCACCATTGGGGGCCAGAGCAGCAAACAGTTTTGACTGGGCTGAGCGGGAACTGTACTTCCTCAGTGGTAGGGAGGCGAGCAGGCCAGAGGTGGATGAACGCAGTGCCCTTGTTTGGGTGTAGGGCCTGATCAGAGCCTGGAGGTACTGAGGTGCCGTTCCCCTCACAGCTCCGTAGGCAAGCACCATGGTCTTGTAGCGGATGCGAGCTTCAACTGGAAGCCAGTGGAGAGAGCGGAGGAGCGGGGTGACGTGAGAGAACTTGGGAAGGTTGAACACCAGACGGGCTGCGGCGTTCTGGATGAGTTGTAGGGGTTTAATGGCACAGGCAGGGAGCCCAGCCAACAGCGAGTTGCAGTAATCCAGACGGGAGATGACAAGTGCCTGGATTAGGACCTGCGCCGCTTCCTGTGTGAGGCAGGGTCGTACTCTGCGGATGTTGTAGAGCATGAACCTACAGGAACGGGCCAACGCCTTGATGTTAGTTGAGAACGACAGGGTGTTGTCCAGGATCACGCCAAGGTTCTTAGCGCTCTGGGAGGAGGACACAATGGAGTTGTCAACCGTGATGGCGAGATCATGGAACGGGCAGTCCTTCCCGGGAGGAAGAGCAGCTCCGTCTTGCCGAGGTTCAGCTTGAGGTGGTGATCCGTCATCCACACTGATATGTCTGCCAGACATGCAGAGATGCGATTCGCCACCTGGTCATCAGAAGGGGGAAAGGAGAAGATTAATTGTGTGTCGTCTGCATAGCAATGATAGGAGAGACCATGTGAGGTTATGACAGAGCCAAGTGACTTGGTGTATAGCGAGAATAGGAGAGGGCCTAGAACAGAGCCCTGGGGGACACCAGTGGTGAGAGCGCGTGGTGAGGAGACAGATTCTCGCCACGCCACCTGGTAGGAGCGAAC
Source organism: Oncorhynchus keta (assembly GCF_023373465.1). NCBI lineage: Eukaryota > Metazoa > Chordata > Actinopteri > Salmoniformes > Salmonidae > Oncorhynchus > Oncorhynchus keta. The sequence goes on from NC_068431.1 coordinate 24,875,641, forward strand.
TGTCAGGTAGGACGCAATCCAAGCGTGGGCTGCGCCGGAGATGCCCAACTCGGAGAGGGTGGAGAGGAGGATCTGATGGTTCACAGTATCGAAGGCAGCCGATAGGTCTAGAAGGATGAGAGCAGAGGAGAGAGAGTTAGCTTTAGCAGTGCGGAGCGCCTCCGTGATGCAGAGAAGAGCAGTCTCAGTTGAATGACTAGTCTTGAAACCTGACTGATTTGGATCAAGAAGGTCATTCTGAGAGAGATAGTGGTAGAGCTGGCCAAGGACGGCACGTTCAAGAGTTTTGGAGAGAAAAGAAAGAAGTGATACTGGTCTGTAGTTGTTGACATCGGAGGGATCGAGTGTAGGTTTTTTCAGAAGGGGTGCAACTCTCGCTCTCTTGAGGACGGAAGGGACGTAGCCAGCGGTCAGGGATGAGTTGATGAGCGAGGTGAGGTAAGAGAGAAGGTCTCCGGAAATGGTCTGGAGAAGAAAGGAGGGGATAGGGTCAAGCGGGCAGGTTGTTGGGCGGCCGGCCGTCACAAGACGCGAGAGTTCATCTGGAGAGAGAGGGGAGAAAGAGGTCAGAGCACAGGGTAGGGCAGTGTGAGCAGAACCAGCGGTGTCGTTTGACTTAGCAAACGAGGATCGGATGTCGTCGACCTTCTTTTCAAAATGGTTGACGAAGTCATCTGCAGAGATGGAGGAAGGGGAGGGGGAGGGGGAGGAGGATTCAGGAGGGAGGAGAAGGTGGCAAATAGCTTCCTAGGGTTAGAGGCAGATGCTTGGAATTTAGTGGTAGAAAGTGGCTTTAGCAGCAGAGACAGAGGAGGAAAATGTAGAGAGGAGGGAGTGAAAGGATGCCAGGTCCGCAGGGAGGCGAGTTTTCCTCCATTTCCGCTCGGCTGCCCGGAGCCCTGTTCTGTGAGCTCGCAATGAGTCGTCGAGCCACGGAGCGGGAGGGGAGGACCGAGCCGGCCTGGAGGATAGGGGACATAGAGAGTCAAAGGATGCAGAAAGGGAGGAGAGGAGGGTTGAGGAGGCAGAATCAGGAGATAGGTTGAAGGTTTGAGCAGAGGGAAGAGATGATAGGATGGAAGAGGAGAGAGTAGCGGGGGAGAGAGCGAAGGTTGGGACGGCGCGATACCATCCAGTAGGGGCAGTGTGGGAAGTGTTGGATGAGAGCGAGAGGGAAAAGGATACAAGGTAGTGGTCGGAGACTTGGAGGAGTTGCAATGAGGTTAGTGGAAGAACAGCATCTAGTAAAGATGAGGTCGAGCGTATTGCCTGCCTTGTGAGTAGGGGGGAAGGTGAGAGGGTGAGGTCAAAAGAGGAGAGGAGTGGAAAGAAGGAGGCAGAGAGGAATGAGTCAAAGGTAGACGTGGGGAGGTTAAAGTCGCCCAGAACTGTGAGAGGTGAGCCGTCCTCAGGAAAGGAGCTTATCAAGGCATCAAGCTCATTGATGAACTCTCCGAGGGAACCTGGAGGGCGATAAATGATAAGGATGTTAAGCTTGAAAGGGCTGGTAACTGTGACAGCATGGAATTCAAAGGAGGCGATAGACAGATGGGTAAGGGGAGAAAGAGAGAATGACCACTTGGGAGAGATGAGGATCCCGGTGCCACCACCCCGCTGACCAGAAGATCTCGGGGTGTGCGAGAACACGTGGGCGGACGAAGAGAGAGCAGTAGGAGTAGCAGTGTTATCTGTAGTGATCCATGTTTCCGTCAGTGCCAAGAAGTCGAGGGACTGGAGGGAGTCATAGGCTGAGATGAACTCTGCCTTGTTGGCCGCAGATCGGCAGTTCCAGAGGCTACCGGAGACCTGGAACTCCACGTGGGTCGTGCGCGCTGGGACCACCAGATTAGGGTGGCGGCGGCCACGCGGTGTGGAGCGTTTGTATGGTCTGTGCAGAGAGGAGAGAACAGGGATAGACAGACACATAGTTGACAGGCTACAGAAGAGGCTACGCTAATGCAAGGAGATTGGAATGACAAGTGGACTACACGTCTGGAATGTTCAGAAAGTTAAGCTTACGTAGCAAGAATCTTATTGACTAAAATGATTAAAATGATACAGTACTGCTGAAGTAGGCTAGCTGGCAGTGGCTGCGTTGTTGACACTACACTAATCAAGTCGTTCCGTTGAGTGTAATAGTTTCTACAGTGCTACTATTCGGGGGCTAGCTGGCTAGCTAGCAGTGTTGATTACGTTACGTTGCATTAAAAGAACGACAATAGCTGGCTAGCTAACCTAAAATCGCTCTAGACTACACAATTATCTTTGATACAAGGACGGCTATGTAGCTAGCTATGTAGCTAGCTACGATCAAGCAAATCAAACCGTTGTGCTGTAATGAAATGTTTATGTAAGGCATCCCCAGAGTGTCGGTGTGCTGTACACACATTTTATAATGTGCTCCTTGTGCAGAAAAGTATGAAAGATCTCAATTTCACAATTTCTGTCAATCTCCCAACCTGTCATTGTTGTCTGAGAATTGTCATAATTAAATCATACTCCTTAATTCTACACAGAAGTGACTGCAGCCTTGAGATCAAATGGAATGCTAATTGAATTAGGAACCTCAAGTGTGTTCTCACTAAAATAGTATTGTACAAATGTAATTTCCATGACCCTCGCCAAAGGAAGTGCTTGATAAGCTGTTTTTGGGCCCAGAAGTCACTTTCTGTCATCACTTGTAAGTAGACAATGCCCCACCAGCATTAAATGGCCACTAAAAGCATTGATTTGAGGACTATTTGCCTCTGGGGTTGACTTTTCTGTCATTGTCGCCAACTGTTTAGTCAACGTTGCTGTGGCCCCTTTCAGTTTTGAATGGCCATGTTTGCTTCAGTAGCTTCCCTTACTGTATTAGGAACTGATGTAAACTGAATGCATACTATGCTATACCTTTTGTAAGATGTTGCATTAGCATAATGCAGTGATTCCAAACCTCTTTGAATGCTTCCTCCTCCCCTAGATCTTTCTCTGCCTCCCCTAGATATTTCTCTGCCTTTTGGTTTGTCCCCTTCTGCTATATGGAAGATTTAGATTTAGATGCACTATTGTAAAGTGGCTGTTCCACTGGATGTCATAAGGTGAATGCACCAATTTGTAAGTCGCTCTGGATAAGAGCATCTGCTAAATGACTTAAATGTAAATGTAATGTAATGCTAGAGATTGAGGAATTTCCTCTGGTTTGGTGGTTACTTGTTTTTTATGAATGCATCTACAATAGCCTACAAAGGCACAGCACCGTACCACACAGAGTCAATGTCTTTTAGAGGTAGAAGTTTTTAAACGGAATGCTAAACAGGATATATTAGGATTAAGTCTGAAGGCAATCTAGATTAGTGTTACTTAAATGTTTTTCTGGCGAGTGGAAGGAAAATATGTAAATGCTACTGTTAACCAACTGCCGTACAAATAATACATTTCCTTGAGGGGGAACTATCCACCTTGTTCATTGGGATTAAAAAATATGTAGGTAAATGGGTATGCTTTGCTACTGTAGGTTTAGACAGCCACAAATGGTGCTTAACGTGTACATTACAAATGCTTTGTACCGAGACAAATGGTTTATGCAAAGGCGAAGTGTGATGGTCGGCCATTTGTTAGTCAACGTGGTCATTGATGTTTTAACTTCATTAGTGACTGTTCATTACAGCTATTGATTTCTCAGGGAGTTACAATCCATGGGAGTCATGTCCATTAACCTAATCATTTAGCACAGTTTGCTAGGTTAGTGGGCCACTCGGTTTAGATCTTGTTTGGGTTTCCACATCTGCTCTTTGCCCTGAAATATATCCATGACACAGTATTTGACCTGGTCTCAGCCTCTCTCTACCCAGGACAGACTTATCGTGACCCGTGATGCTGCATAATTGCACTCATTTTGAGATGAGGCTTGACAAAGTAGTAATGCTCGACTCCCTAGAAGATTATTTGGTTTGACTGTTATCCTGAACTGGGCAGGAGTACGCACACAAGCTCTAACAGTATCACAGAGCCATGTGATGAAAAGGCACTGTAGAAATGCAATGCAGCAATCATCCAAGTTACATTCAGCGACCAACTTCTAATCAGTCCCCATAACGCTCTTTGCATACCCTACCACTATTTGCTCTTCCAGTGCAACCCGCTCACCACCAGCGACTCTGAGTTTCATCCATTTATCTCAATTAATTTTGCCCATGTCCACTCGGGTGACACGACTGGCTGTCTCATACTTTTCCTTTTAATCTCCTCCTTAATCACTTTGGGTCTCCCAACCTCGGCGGTTGAATTCATCACCGAAAATAATAACCTCCTATTGCAGTTAATAACACACATTTTTGGATTCCGAAATCGCAACGGTATTACCCCCTAACATTACCTGTCATCAAAGAAGACCTAAGGAAGACACATCGTCTCATTTCTCGAAGATAGATTATCAGGCCCTTAACAGTGCTAAGACACTCATCACTTCATTGCTCTTTCTTTACTGCCAGAGTAAAAATAGTCATGTGGGTGTCAAGGACATCCCACAATATTTTTTTTCCTTGACAATCGATCAATAATTCAGTCCAATTATCCCTCCACTTGATCAAGTGACCCTACTCCTTCAGATGAACCGTTTCGCCCATTACCTGCCAATCATAGGGAACATGGCTACTATGTCTGTATTTGGGCATACTGATTAAAATCAACACAGATCCAAAGACACAATGTTGCTACTTTCACGTGATGATAGACAAACCTGTAGTCCAGTGTTATTGTAGAGTCTTATCATTATCGGAAATTGGGATTGTTTTCCCTGACTACTTAAAAGTTGAGTGTACGGTTATACACTGAGTGTACAAAACATTAGAACACCTTCCTAATATTGAGTTGCACCCACTTTTGCCCTCAGAACAGCCTCAATTTGTGAACTCTATAAGGTGTCAAAAGCGTCAAGGGATGCTGGCCCATGTTGATTCCAATGCTTCCCACAGTTGTCAAGTTGGATGGGTGTCCTTTGTGTGGTGGACCATTCTTTATACGCATGGAAAAATTTTGCGTGTGAAAAACCCAGCAGCATTGCAGTTCTTGACACACCGAAGCCGGTGTGCCTGGCACCTACTACCATAGGCACTTAAATATTTTGTCTTGCCTATTCACCCTCTGAATGGCACACTTATTTTTTTATTTTTATTTCACCTTTATTTAACCAGGTAGGCCAGTTGAGAACAAGTTCTCATTTACCACTGCGACCTGGCCAAGATGAAGCGAAGCAGTGTGACAAAAACAACAGTTGGACATTGGATAAACAAACGTACAGTCAATAACACAATAGAAAAGTCTGTACAGTGTGTGCAAAAATGTAGTAAGATTAGGGAGGTAAGGCAATAAATAGGCCATAGATGCAAAATAATTACAATTTGGCATTAACACTGGAGTGATTTAATGTGCAAGTAGAGATACTGGGGAGCAAATAACAAAACGGGGATCAGGTAGTTGGGTGGGCTATTTACAGATGGGCTGTGTACAGGTGCAGTGATTGGTATGCTGCTCTGACAGCTGATGCTTAAAGTTAGAGGGAGATATGGGTCTCTAGCTTCAATTTTATTTATTTCCCCCCCTAATTTGTTCCAGTCATTGGCAGCAGAGAATTGGAAGGAAAGGTGGCCAAATTAGGTGTTGGCTTTGGGGATGACCAGTGAAATATACCTGCTGGAGTGAGTGCTATGTGTGGGTGTTGCGATGGTGAGCTGAGATAAGGCGGGGCTTTACCTAGCAAAGACTTATAGATGACCTGGAGCCAGTGGGTTTGGCGACAAATAAAGTTGAAGTCGAAAGTTTACAGTCAGTTTCCCCCAATTTCTGACATTTAATCCTAGTAAAAATTCCTTGTTTTAGGTCAGTTAGGGTCACTACTTTATTTTAAGAATGTGAAATGTCAGAATGTTGCATCTTAAGATGTTGCTTCAATATATCCACATAATTTCCTTCCTTCATGATGCCATCTATTTTGTGAAAAGCACCAGTCACTCCTGCAGCAAAGCACCCCTACAATATGATGCTGCCAACCCCGTGCTTCACGGTTGGAATGGTAGATCTTTGGCTTGCAAGCCCCCCTCCCTTTTTCCTCCAAACATAACGATGGTCATTATTGCCAAACTGTTCTATTTTTGTTTAATCAGACCAGAGGACATTTCTCCAAAAAGTATGATCTTTGTCCCCATGTGCAAACCGTAGTATGGCTTTTTTATGGAGCTTTTGGAGCAGTGGCTTCTTCCGTTGCTGAGTGGCTTTTCAGGTTATGTCGATATAGGACTTGTTTTAATTTTGTACCGGTTTCCTCCAGCATCTTCACAAGGTCCTTTTGCTGCTGTTCTTGATTTGCACTTTTCGCACCAAATTACGTTCATCTCTAGGAGACAGAATGCGTCTCCTTCCTGAACTGTATGGTGGCTGCGTGGTCCCATCGTGTTTATACTTGCGTACTTTTGTTTGTACAGATGAATGTGGTACCTTCAGGCATTTGAAATTGTTCCCAGGGATAAACCAGACCTGTGGAGGTCTACAATCTGGAGGTCATGGCTGATTTCTTTTGGTTTTCCAATGATGTCAAGCAAAGAGGCACTGAGTTGGAAGGTAGGCCTTGAAATACACTGCTCAAAAAAATAAAGGGAACACTAAAATAGCACCCTAGATCTGAATGAATGAAATATTCATATTCAATACTTTTTTCTCTACATAGTTCAATGTGCTGACAACAAAATCACACACAAATTATCAATGGAAATCAAATGTATCAACCCATGGCGGTCTGGATTTGGAGTCTCACTCAAACTTAAAGTAGAAAACCACACTACAGGCTGATCCAACTTTGATGTAATGTCCTTGAAACAGGTCAAAATGAGGCTTGTGTGTGGTGTGTGGTGTGTGTGTGTGTGTGTGTGTGTGTGTGGCCTGTATGACCTCCCTACAACGCCTGGGCATGCTCCTGATGAGGTGGCAGATGGTCTCCTGAGGGATCTCCTCCCAGACCTGGACTAAAGCATCCGCCAACCCCTGGACAGTCTGTGGTGCAACGTGGCGTTGGTGGATGGAGCGAGACATGATGTCCCAGATGTGCTCAATTGGATTCAGGTCTGGGGAACGGGCGGGCCAGTCCATAGCATCAATGCCTTCCTCTTGCAGGAACTGCTGACACACTCCAGCCACATGAGGTCTAGCATTGTCTTGCATTAGGACGAACCCAGGGCCAACCACACCAGCATATGGTCTCACAAGGGGTTATGACTGACCCACGGCCAAACCCGGTCATGCAGGAGGATGTTGCAGGCAGCAGAACGTTCTCCATGGCATCTCCAGACTCTGTCACGTCTGTCACATGTGCTCACTGCTTTCATCTGTGAAGAGCACAGGGCACCAGTGGCGAATTTGCCAATCTTAGTGTTCTCTGGCAAATGCCAAACGTCCTGCACGGTGTGGACGTCGGGCCCTCATACCACCCTCATGGAGTCTGTTTCTGACCATTTGAGCAGACACATGCACATTTGTGGCCTGCTGGAGGTCATTTTGCAGGGCTCTGGCAGTGCTCCTCCTTACACAAAGGTGGAGGTAGCAGTCCTGCTGCTGGGTTGTTGCCCTCCTACGGCCTCCTCCACATCTCCTGATGTACTGGCCTGTCTCCTGGTAGCGCCTCCATGCTCTGGACACTACGCTGACAGACATAGCAAACCTTCTTGCCACAGCTCGCATTGATGTGCCATCCTGGATGAGCTGCACTACCTGAGCCACTTTTGTGGGTTGTAGACTCCGTCTCATGCTACCACTAGAGTGAAAGCACCGCCAGCATTCAAAAGTGACCAAAACATCAGTCAGGAAGCATAGGAACTGAGAAGTGGTCTGTTGTCACCACCTGCAGAACCACTCCTTTATTGGGAGTGTCTTGCTAATTGCCTATTTCCACCTGTTGTCTATTCCATTTGCACAACAGCATGCGTGTAAAGGAAAGAATGAATGGGGCCATGTATCGTGAGATTTTGAGTGAAAACCTTCCATCAGCAAGGGCATTGAAGATGAAATGTGGCTGGGTCTTTCAGCATGATAATGATCCCAAACACACCGCCCGGGCAACGAAGGAGTGGCTTCGTAAGAAGCATTTCAATGTCCTGGAGTGGCCTAGCCAGTCTCCAGATCTCAACCCCAAAGAAAATCTTTGGAGGGAGTTGAAAGTCCGTGTTGCCCAGCAACAGCCCCAAAACATCACTGCTCTAGAGGACATCTATCTGCATGGAGGAACTGGCCAAAATACCAGCAACAGTGTTTGAAAACCTTGTGAAGACTTACAGAAAACGTTTGACCTCTTGTCATTCCCAACAATGGGTATATGACATAGTATTGAGAAACTTTTGTTATTGACCAAATACTTATTTTCCACCATAATTTGCAAATAAATTCATAAATCCTACAATGTGATTTTCTGGAGAGAAAAAAAAATATCCTGTCATAGTTGAAGTGTACCTATGATGAAAATTACAGGCCTCATCTTTTTAAGTGGTAGAACTTGCACAATTGGTGGCTGACTAAATACTTTTTTGCCCCATTTTTGAGCGGTGGTCGTTTGACCGCGGACCCATTACGGACACAGACAGTGATTGCTGAGATCCTGTTTGAAGAAAGCAGAGGTGTATTTGGAGGGCAAGTTGGTCAGGATGAGATCTATGAGGGTGCCCATGGTTACGGATCAAGGAACCTGGTAGGTTCCTTGATCATTTGTGTGAGGTTGAGGGCCTCTAGCTTAGATTGTATGATGGCCGGGGTGTTAAGCATATCCCAGTTTGTTTCACCTAACAGTACGAAATCTGAAGATGAATGGGGGGGGGCAATCAATTCACATATGGTGTCCAGGGCACAGGTGGGGGCTGAGGGGGGTAAGAGTAACGGGCAACGGTAAGAGACTTGTTTCTGGAAAGGTGGATTTTTAAAAGTAGAAGCTTGAATTTGGACACAGACCTGTAGATTGCAATGCCGCCCCCTTTGGCAGTTCTATCTTGTTGGAAAATGTAGTTGGGGATGGGCATTTTTGGTGGCCTTCCTAAGCTAGGATTCAGACACAATCAATGTCTCAATTGTATCAAGGCTTAGAAATCCTTCTTTAACCTGTCTCCTCCCCTTCATCTACTCTGATTTTTTTGAAGTGCATTTAATAAGGGACCATAGCTTTCACCTGGTCTTGGAAAGAGTAGGTGTTAATGGTTTGTACACTCAGTATATAGTTAGTTGCTGGAGCACATGTTATGTGGTCTGCTTTGTTCTTGTGGCAGTCTACTAGTTTAATGTTAGCCCAGATCCTGGAGATGTATATGGACTTCAACATGGCTTCTGAAGGACCCGCTGAGTGTCCATTATACGGAGTCAACACACACACAGGCAATCCTTCCTGAGCCCTCTCAGTTGAGATCGGGGAGACTAATAATCACGCTTTATTGGTCACATGCATATATTAAGCAGCAGTTATTGTGGGTGTATGGAAATACTTGTGTTACTACTGCACTGTTGGAGCTAAGATCTTCCAATACACACCTAATAGTTAAAGAATGGAATTAAGAAATATATAAATATTAGATTGAGACATGTCGGAGTGGCAATGACTAAAATACTGCTTTACTCATCTCATATGTATACTGTATGTAAACATTATTAAAGTGACTATAGTGTTCCCTTTATTAACGTGGCTAGTGATTCCAAGTCTGTATATAGGAAAGCAGGATTGAGTAGCCCAGTGGAAGTCTGCTAGTGATGGCTATTTTAATTGTGATTGCCTTGAGATCGAAGCTTTGAGGCACCTGTACTCACCTCGCCTTCTGGATGGTAGCGGTGTGAACAGGCCTTGGCTCGGATGATTGTCCTTGATGATATTTTTGGCCTTCCTCTGACATTGGGTGCTGTAGGTGTCCTGGAGGGCAGGTAGTTTGCCCCCGGTGATGCGTTGGGAAGGCCGCACCACCCTCTGGAGAGCCCTGTGGTTGCGGGCGGTGCAGTTGCCATACCAGGCTGTGATACAGCCCGACAGGATCCTCTCGACTGTGCATCTGTAAACGTTTGAGGATCTTAGGGGCCAAGTCAAATTTCTTCAGCCTTCTGAACAGACACCAGGGTGTGTGTGTGTTCACATATTTTTACAGACTTTTACTGGGGGTCCTAGATATGTATCGACTTTCCCCTCTCCTGAAGTACTCATCTTAGCCACTTTTGGTGTGTCGGGGGTGTGTGTGTGGGTCTTGGTCATAAGAGAAACTACTATGAGGACCCATAGCATTTCCATCTCAACCCAATAGCCTAGATTCCCTTGTGTAGGGGGAAGAGGACTTAAAGTGCCCTCAAAGTATTCAGACCCCTTGACTTTTTCCACATTTTTGTTACGTTACAGCCCTATTCTAAAATGTATAAAATATTTGTATATATCTATACACAATACTCTAATGACAGTGTGAACCAGGTTTTTAGAAATGTTTTCAAATGTAAAAGAAAAGAAGAAAAGAAAAGAAAAAAACATACCTTTTTGTGTTCAGACCCTTTGCCAGAAAATAAGCTCCGGTGCATCCTTGATCGTCTTTGTTTCTAAAACTTGATTGGAGTCCACCTGTGGTAAATGTTTCAATAGATTGGACATGATTTGGAAAGGCACACCTGTCTATATGCGGTCCCACAGTTGACCGTGCATGTCAGAGCAAAAACCAAGCCATGAGGTTGAAGGAATTGTCCGTAACGCTCCAAGACTGTATTGTCGGCACAGATCCTTGGAAGGGCACCAAAAACTTTCTGCAGCATTGAAGGTCCACAAGAACACAGTGGCCCCCATCATTCTTAAATGGAAGAAGGTTGGAACCATCAAGACTCTTGGTAGAACTGGCCACCCAGCCAAACTGAGCAGTCATGGGCTAAGGGCCTTGGTCGGGGAGGTGACCAAGAACTCGATGGTCACTCTGACAGAGCTCCAGAGTTCCTCTGTGGAGATGGTTGTCCTTCTGGATGGTTCTCCCATCTCTGCAGCACTCCACCAATCAGGCCATTACGGTAGTGGCCAGACAAAAGCCACTCTTCAGTAAAAGGCACATGACTGCCCACTTGCAGTTTGCCAAAGGCACTTAAAGACTCTAAGACCATGAGAAACAATTTTCTCTGGTCTGATGTAACCAAGCTTGAACTCTTTGGCCTGAATGCCATGTCTGTAGTCAACCTGGCACCATCCCTACGGTGAAGACTGATGGTGGCAGCATCATGCTGTGGGGATGTTTTTCAGTGGCAGGGACTGAGATACTAGTCAGGATCAAGGGGAAAGATACATTGTGCAAAGTATAGAGATCCTTGATGAAAACCTGCTCCAGAGCGCTCAGGTCCTCAGACTGGGGTGAAGGTTCACCACCAGGGCAATGACCCTAAGCACACAGCCAAGATGACGCAGGAGTGGCTTCGAGACGAGTCTCAATGTCCTTGAGTGGCCCAGCCAGAGCCCGGACTTGAACCTGATCGAACATCTCAGGAAAGACCAGCAAATAGCTGTGCAGCAATGTTCCCCATCCAAACTAACAGAACTTGACAGGATCTGCAGAGAAGAATGGAAGGAACTCTCCAAATACAGGTGTACTAAGCTTGTAGCGTCATACCAAAGTAGACGCAGTGCTGTAGTCATTGTCAAAGGTGCTTCAACAAGGTACCTAGTATAAAGGGTCTAAATACTTATGTAAATTGTGATAATTTATTAAAATAACTTTTTGCTTTGTCATTATGGCATTTTGTGTGTAGATTGGGGGGGGGGGATGCAATTTATTCAATTTTAGAATAAGGCTGTAATGTAACTGTGGAAAAAGTCAAGGGGCCTGACTACTTTCTGAAGGCACTGTACTTGTGGCAATATGATTCCAGTCATACAGAACTGAGTATATAATTCAGATACACTCTAGTTGGTCTGAATAACCGGTGATTGGGGAAAGTATTTTTTAAAATTCCTTTAATTCATCAATCAAGTAAAAGGGAGGACCCAAAACCTGCAGACACTCAGCTAGCCGTGGAATGAGTTTGACATCTAGATGATGATCTAGAAGCCTGGCACGTTGCATGCGATGTCCATACCTGTAAGCTTAGAAAGCGTAAGTGGGGAGGAGTCACTCTAGACTGTGACTTGTTGAGCCACTCACTGCTCTTTGCATACAGAAATTGTGGTTGGCCACGTAGCCTCTCAGCTAGCTAACATCTCTGATAGCTTATCATGTCTTTGACGCGACCACAGTCCCCCTGTGTGCATTCAGCAGAGAAAAGACTGATGGTGGTTATTGGTGCCCAAAAATTAAATTTTCCCCTTAGTTTCTAAGAACTGCACTTTGTTGGGTCAGGGTGTTGTATTTGTATTACTGCAGGTACATTTTGTCTGCATTTAGGGGAAATTGTTTACCCATCCAAACGTTTACACCTAGATATTTTCACGTGCTTTTGGTGCCCTTCAGACCGACACTTCACTCTTCTTGTATTCATGTCCAGCGGTTTAAAATGGTAGCTTAAAGGTTAAATGTTCACCCTGGAACATAATTGTTACGACAATTCCCAGCTTCTGCACTCCACACAGTGACCAAATGTTCACATATTTGTTCATTGCAGGTCAGAGTTAAGATGAAGAGAACCTGTGAGGCTGAGCAATGCCTAGGGATTTGCTGAGCTATCAGTTACATACTGCCCGTCCCTTGCCCTTCTCTCTCAATGCTGTTGTGTACAATCACTGAGTGGTGTTTGTTTAGCACCTATCGAGTATAGGCTCTGTACATTGCAGCTCTATTACACTGTAAGCTCTAACTTGTCCCAAAATTTTTTATGCCAGCTGTTTCCACTGCAGAAAATTAATTTCACTCCTGATATTTGTTGGTCTAGATATCACATGATCATGGCACATGTGTGCGCAATGTGCATTGCCTTGTAAGGAGGAAAGTTCAGAAGGCTAAGTGAATTCTAATTAGGGTTAAGGTGCAATCCATTCACTAGAGGATTCATTGACCACTTGTTCACCCCACCCCATGAATAGTTAGAGATGGAAACAAACTCTCATTCTATTAGACATGTCATAAACCAGATCCCATTTGGTACTGCATCTACATTGAAATAAGTCTCTTCACATCATTTGTTATTCTGATTGCAAGCCAATGGACAACAAATCACACTGACTTTTTGGCTGAATTTATTTTTTTAAGTTGAATTTGGACCCTCAGATACAGAAGGGGGGTTAAATGGAATAGTGAAATGCTCTGGAGAAGAGCTGATTTTCCCCCGGTGCTGTTTATCAGCAGGAAAGCTCTGCGTCCTGGCCTTTTCCTCTTCCCTGACACTCCACTTCCTCTCCGGGCAGCCTGGGATTCCCAGATAAACTCCCGGGAACATTCCGCGGCCACGCACAATTCCATCTGCACTGATCCCACCCCCGATAATACAGAATGCCTTTTTCCCCCAAATAAATACATCTCTGGATTCTCAATTTAACGCAATCTCAATTACAGGAGTCTGCTGGTCTGGACCAGAGTGTAGCCTCATTGTAGCTGGAGAAAAGCATCTGGGGGTTTCTATGATGAAATACTGAAAAGCTGGGATCTGAGGGGTAATTGTGTGGATTGTGGTCTGAAGAGCAACAAAGTATTCTTTTCCCAGATAGAGGCTACCAATTCAAAGTCATCCGTTTGTGTCCCAGCTTTATCATAGGTTGCACAGGAATAAAATATTCACTCTGAACTACATTTCCTACAGCATATCCAAATCCAATTTTATTTGTCACATACACATGGTTAGCATGTGTATGTGAAATGCTTGTGCTTCTAGTTCCGACAATGCAGTAATAACCAACGAGTAATCTAACCTAACAATTCCACAACAACTACCTTACACTTGTATGTGAGTATAAAGGGATGAAGATATATGAATGAGTGATGGTACAGAACAGCATTAGGCAAGATGCAGTAGATGGTATCGAGTACAGTATATACATATGAGATGAGTAATGTATGGTATGTAAACATAAAAGTGGCATTGTTTAAAGTGGCTAGTGATACATGTATTACATAAAGATGGCAAGATGCAGTAGATGGTATAGAGTACAGTATATGAGATGAGTAATGTATGTAAACATTCTATTAAGTGGCATAGTTTAAAGTGGCTAGTGATACATGTTTTACATACATTTTCCATTATTAAAGTGGCTGGTGTTGCATCAGTTTGTTGGCAGCAGCCACTCAAAGTTAGTGGTGGCTGTTCAACAGTCTATTGGCCTTGCGATGGAAGCTATTTTTCAGTCTCTCGGTCCCTGCTTTGATGCACCTGCACTGACCTACACCTTCTGGATGATAGCGGGGTGAACAGGCAGTTGCTTGGGTGGTTGTTGTCCTTGATGCGCTTTATGGCCTTCCTGTGACACCGGGTGGTGTAAGTGTCCTGGAGGGCAGGTAGGTTGCCCCCGGTGATGCGTTGTGCAGACCTTACGGTTGTGGGCGGAGCAGTTGCCGTACCAGGCGCTGATACAGCCCGACAGGATGCTCTCGATTGCATCTGTAGAAGTTTGTGTGCTTCTGTAGTTTCTCTGCTGTTTCCTGAAGTCCACGATCATCTCCTTTGTTTTGTTGACGTTGAGTGTGAGGTTATTTTCCTGACACCACACTCCGAGGGCCCTCACCTCCTCCCTGTAGGCCGTCTCATCGTTGTTGGTAATCGAGCTACCACTGTAGTGTCGTCCGCAAACTTGATGATTGAGTTGGAGGCGTGCATAGCCACGCAGTCATGGGTGAACAGGGATTACAGGAGAGGGCTCAGAACGCACACTTGTGGGGCCCCAGTGTTGAGGATCAATGGGGTGGAGATGTTACCTACCCTCACCACCTGGGGGCGGCCCGTCAGGAAGTCCAGTACTCAGTTGTACAAGGCTGGGTTGAGACCCAGAGTCTCGAGCTTAATGACGAGTTTGGAGGGTACTATGGTGTTAAATGCTGAGCTGTGGTCGATGAACAGCATTCTCGCATAGGTCTTCCTCTTGTCCAGATTTAGGGCAGTGTGGTTGCGATTGCATGGTATGTGGACCTATTGGGGCGGTAAGCAAATTGGAGTAGGTCTAGGGTGTCGGGTAGGCTGGAGGTGATATTGACTAGTCTCTCAAAGCACTTCATGATTATGGAAGTGAGTGGTAGTCGTTTAGCTCAGTTACCTTAGCGTTCTTGGGAACAGGAACAATAGTGGCCCTCTTGAAGCATGTGGGGACAGCAGACTGGGATAAGGATTGATTGAATATGTCCGTAAACACACCCGCCAGCTGGTCTGCGCATGCTCTGAGGACGCAGCTAGGATGCGGCTATTCCTAGTATAGAGAATACCACTAAACCATTGTTGGTAGGTTAGTCATTCCCGTGAAGAGATGACATTCCACCGATCGTTTTATGAAAGGATGACAAACCAGCAAATTCAAGGATGAGAACCATACACAGAGGATGACTTTGTCAGCGATTGCACCGCAAAACCAAACGGCAGTCTTCATTTGATCAGTTATACACTGAACAAAATATAAACACAATATGCAACAATTTCATAGTTTACTAAGTTACAGTTCATATAAGGAAATCAGTCAATTGGAATAAATTAATTAGGCCTTAATCTATGGATTTCACATGACCGGGAATACAGCTGTTGGTCACCGATGCCTTAAAAAATAGGTCGGGGCATGGATCAGAAAAGTGAGTATCTGGTGTGACCACACCCCTCATGCAGTGTGACACCTCTCCTTAGCATAGAGTTGATCAGGCTCTTGATTGTGGCCTGTGGAATGTTTTCCCAGGCCATGGAAGGACGAACATTTTCAGCTTCCAGGAATTGTGTACAGATCCTTGCGACATGGGGCCTTGCATTATCATGCTGAAACTTGAGTTGATGGCAGCGGATGAATGGCAACACAATAGGGCCTCAGAATCTCATCACAGTATCTGTGTGCCTTCAAATTGCCACTGATAAAAAGCAATTGTTTGTCCTTAGCTTATGCCTGCCTGTACTATAACCCCACCACCATAGGGCACTCTGTTCACAACGTTGACATCAGAAAACTGCTCGCCCACACGTTACTCACTGTCTGCCCTTTGCCCAGTACAGTTGAAACCGGGATTTATCCATGAGGAGCACACTTCTCCAGCGTGTCATTTGAAGGTGAGCATATGTCCACTGAAGTCGGTTACAACTGCAGTCCAGACCCTGGTGAGAACGACAAGCATACAGATGCGCTTCCCTGAAACAATTTTTGCACAAACTGTCAAACCATTAGTTAAATCCATTTATCAGCTGTCCGGGTGACTGGTCTCAGACAATCCCGCAAGTGAAGAAGCCGGATGTAGAGTCCTGCCAAATTCTCTAAAACAACATTAGAGGCGACATCTAGCAACAGCTCTGATGGACATTCCTGCAGTAGCCTGCCAATTGCACGCTCCCTCAACTTGAGACATGTGATGTTATGACGCAACTGCATGTTTTAGTGGCCTTTTTATTGTCCGCGGCACAATGTGCACTTGTGTAGTGATCATGCTGTTTAATCAGCTTCTTGATATACCACACCTGTCAAGTGGATGGATTATCTTGGCTAGCAAGAAATGGTCACTAGCAGGGATGTAAACAAACAAATTCTCTGGCATCTTTTATTTCAGCTCATTATACATGGGACCAAGACTTTACATGTTGCATTTCTGTTTTAGCATAGAACTGAACGTCCAATCACACATGCTTTGAAAAGGAAACGTAAACCCTGATCCTGCAACCCAGCACCACGCCCTATCCTTCCTACAACTGGGTACCCAACTGTGGAGAGTAGTAGAAAATAAACGATTGTGGAGATAATGGGGGATTGGATGAGGCATCTCAAGTCCTACTTTCAATGTCTATTGTCTTGTGGGAAGGGCGCTGGGTGACGCCAGAGACAGACTGGCAATGCTCGTCATTTATCACGGTGACCCATTCTGGCCCAAATGACACCTTATTTCATATTAGTGCACTACGGTTGACCAGCTCCCATAAGGTCAAAAGTAGTGCACTATATATTGAATAGGGTGCCATTTGGGGCACACGCACAGGCTCTACAGTGCTGGGCCTGGACCCTTACCTGGATAGGAGTAGAAAGGGAACAGTGCTCTATCTGGCTCCCCATTAGACTACCGAGCCTTCACGAATCTCTTTTCAATTAAGCATTTCAGATATCCAGTAAGTGAACCCAGAGAGGGAAGGCTCAAACAGCTCTGTCTCCCAGACTTACTTTTTAAGAAGATATTAATATAATAATAATAATATATGCCATTTAGCAGACGCTTTTATCCAAAGCGACTTACAGTCATGTGTGCATACATTCTACGTATGGGTGGTCCCGGGGATCGAACCCACTACCCTGGCGTTACAAGCGCCATGCTCTACCAACTGAGCCACAGAAGGACCACATATTATGTTTGCCATGACTTTGATGTAGTTGTGGGCTTCATGTATGCCTACCTGGTTATACTGAAATGATGCACAATGAACATTAACCGTTTGGCTACTCCATGTAATTCCTTTTATCAATTCAAAAACACCTCAGACCTTCAGCCAAAACATCATATCATATGGGCATGTTGGCTGTCAGTCATATGATGTATTTATAGCCATGTGTGTTTACGTCTGCATGCATGTATAGATTTTTTTTTTTTTTAATTGTCAGACTTTCTTTTTTTCATGGGAGTCATCACTGTCATATTTTTCCTCTGGCCTGAGGTTCTGCCGGTCTTTGGGGGCCTTACCTTCAGAGATGGCTTTGAAAGCTGATAGGATTAGAGCGTGACGAGCAGGCTTAGCATGGGCCCAGCACTCCCAATCTCCAAGTGTGCGACAGGACTGGGTGCAAGGAGGGAGGCGGCGGAGGGTGGAACTATGACCCACCTCTGTGCCCGCCACACCCCTTATGTCGCTTGGTGCATCTAGTCATCTTTCACCAAAGCAATATTGTCCACTGTGCCCCCCCCATCTGTCTGGGTCTCATACACTGTCACTGTGGAAGTTGTGCCTTCAGAATGCATTCTCACTTCCTGGACCTTTTCCACATTTCGTTGTTACAGCCTGACATTTTAAAACTGATTTAATTGAGATTTGATGTCACTAGCCTACACACAATACCCCATAATGTCAGTGGATCTTTTTTATATATAATATAATAATAATAATATATGCCATTTAGCAGACGCTTTTATCCAAAGCGACTTAGTCATGTGTGCATACATTCTACGTATGGGTGGTCCCGGGGATCGAACCCACTACCCTGGTGTTACAAGCGCCATGCTCTACCAACTGAGCTACAGAAGGATTTTTTTAATATATTATACTGAACAAAAATATAAACACCATGTAAATTGTTGGTTTTATGAGCTAAAATAAGATCCCAGAAAATCTCCATTTGCACACAGCTTTTTTAATATATTTTTTTGCACAAATTTGTTCCCTCGAAGGGGCAGGTAGCCTAGTGGTTAGAGCGTTGGGCCAGTAACCGGAAGGTTGCTGGATCAAATCCCCAAGTTGACAAGGTAAAAATCTGTCATTCTGCCCCTGAACAAGGCAGTTAGCCTACCGGGGAACAGTGGGTTGTCATTGTAAATAGTAATTTGTTCTTAACTGACTAGTTAAATAAATAAATAAATAAATAAATAAATAAATAAATATCCCTGTTATTGAGCAATTTACTCCTTTTGTCAAGATAATTCATCCACCTGACGTGTGGCATATTAAGATGTTGATTAAACAGCTTGAACATGACACAGGTGCACCTTGTGCTGGGGACAGTAGACCACTCTAAAATGTGCAGTTTTGTCACACAACACAATGCCACAGATGTCAAGTTTTGAGGGAGTGTGCAATTGGCATGCTGACTGCATGAATGATTTTATGTCCACCAGAGCTGTTGCCAAATAATTGTATGTTAATTTTTCTACCATAAGCTGCCTCCAATGTCGTTTTGGAGGATCGTCTGAGACAGCCACCTGGACAGCTGAGACTGTGGGTTTGCACAACTGAAGAATTTCTGCACAAACTGTCAAACCGTATCTGGGAAGCTCACAACAAAATATGGAGAAAGTTAAGGGGTATGAATACTTCCTGAAGGCACTGTATGTCTGTGGGATCTTGTGGGTTGTGCCTATGTTTGCACAAATATGACCTCCTTATGTGAGCCCAAGTCCCAGTTGTCTGAGAGCGATCTTTTGTCAACGTCTCATTTCACTCCTCTGACTTCTCCACTGTCTGTCACTCAGTCTTACATATTCATATTACTACACACTTGACAATCAAATGCATCATTCTCTGACGTGTTGAATAGACAAGTCTTGTTTTGATGTAATGGAGATTGTTCTTTGTCTCATAAAACACAAGCTTTGTGGAGGATTTTGTCATTGTTGATGTTACATGACGTCTTCATTTCCATATTGCGGTATTTGATCCATAGTATCACATTGAGCAAGTTCTTTCCCCCTGATGCTTAGCTATGCCACGTCCTGCTGTACCACTGACCCCTCAGTGGAAGATGACTTCTCACAGCAGCTCGGGACCGTATTGAGTCACTCATTCACACTCCTGCTGGTGCAGACGGCTACTCAAACTGTAATAATCAACCCTGCTGGATCCAGATTATTTCACAAGCATCAGTCTATCATTGTATATTTAGTCAAACAGATGTGCATGTGTACAATAGAATAGTGAACAATTGTAGCACCTCATTTTGCCCACCAGCGTCTGGTGGCTGACGTGACAACTGACCGACTAGGCATACAAACATGGCAATGACCAGTCATATCTCCCATAGCCATACCGAGGTCTCCTAGCAACTCGGCACAAGCATAGTTCCCTTGTGGTAAATCTGTAATAAGCTGCATGTAACGAGCAGATTTCAACCCCCTCCCTGTAAACCTTGTCTAAAAAAGCAACATTTAAACAATCACCATAACAATGGGCTAATATGTCTGTGTATTACATGATGTGCCTCAAATGCTTCATATGCAAAAACTTGGTCCATATGCCCCACAGACATTGAAAGGCCACCCTAGCTGTGCTGACCAGAATTCAACATATTTGCTTATTTTTTTCTGAATGTTCAGGGGAGTTGTATGAAAGCTAAGCCCTGTTAAACTCTAGCCACGAGCAATCCCGTATCCAGGAGTGTAATCATAGCCTCAAGCACATTACCATAACGCAACGTTTCCTATTCATGAAAATCGCAAATTAAATGCAATAAATATATTCAAACACAAGCTTACCCTTTTGTTAACAACACTGTCATCTCAGATTTTCAAAATATGCGTTACAGCCAACGCTAGACAAGCATTTGTGTAAGTTTAGCATGGCATAATGCTATGCTAGGCTGTGCTGGCAGCAGGCAACATTTTCACAAAAATAAGAAAAGCAACCAAATTAAATCATTTACCTTTGAAGAACTTCAGATGCTTTCACTCAGGAGACTCCCAGTTAGATAGCAAATGTTCCTTTTTTCCAAAAATAATATTTTTGTAGGGGAAAAACGTAACGTTTGTTCATCCTGCTTGGCTGAGAAATCGACAGAAAAATACTTCAACTATAATGCATTAGCATAACGCAACTTTTTCTATTATGAAAATCGCAAATGAAATGAAATAAATATATTGAAACACAAGCTTAGCCTTTTGTTAACAACACTGTCATCTCAGATTTTCTAAATATGCTTTTCAACCAAAGCTACACAAGCATTTGTGTAAGAGTATTGATAGCCTAGCATAGCATTAAGCCTAGCATTCAGCAGGCAACATTTTCACAAAAACAAGAAAAGCATTCAAATAAAATCATTTACCTTTTGAAGAACTTCAGATGTTTTCAATGAGGAGACTCTGTTAGATAGCAAATGTTCATTTTTTCAAAAAATATTATTTGTGTAGGAGAAATCGCTCCGTTTTGTTCAATACTTTTGGCTAAGAAAAAAAAAGAAATTCATTCACTACAACGCTGAACTTTTTTCCAAATTAACTCCATAATATCGACAAAAACATGGCAAACGTTGTTTAGAATCATCCTCAAGGTGTTTTTCACATATCTATTCGATGACAAATCCTTCATGGCAGTTGCGTCTCTACTCCGTAGCAAACGGAAAAGGTGCTCATGGTCCTTCTGTAGCTCAGTTGGTAGAGCATGGCGCTTGTAACGCCAGGGTAGTGGGTTCGATTCCCGGGACCACCCATACGTAGAATGTATGCACACATGACTGTAAGTCGCTTTGGATAAAAGCGTCTGCTAAATGGCATATTCTTACTTGCAGCTGGAGATTACGCAATAATTGCAACGGAGGACACCAAGCGACCACCTGGTAAATGTAGTCTCTTAGGGTCAATCTTCCAATGATATGCCTACAAATACGTCACAATGCTGCAGACACCTTGGGGAAAATGTGGAAAAGGTAAGCTGACTCCTAGCTCCTCCACAGCCATATAAGGAGTCATTGCCATGAGGCGGTTTCAAAAAATGCGGCACTTCCTGATTGTATTTTTATCTGGGGTTTTTCTGTAACATCAGTTCTGTGGCACTCACAGACTATCTTTGCAGTTTTGGAAACGTCAGTGTTTTCTTTCCAAAGCTGTCAATTATATGCATAGTCGAGCATCTTTTCGTGACAAAATATCTTGTTTAAAACGGGAACGTTTTTCATCCAAAAATTAAAAGAGCGCCTCCTATATCAAAGAAGTTAAGCGTCCTAAGTAGAGTTAAGCAAATGCTACTGGTGGTCTTGGCAGTGAACAGACTACGCATTTCAGCCCAGTAAAGCGGCTCAAGGTCAGAGCTACATTACTGTGCAAATGTACTTTTCTCTGCAAGGAAAAAAATTATTGCCATGCCAAAAACCTCAGGCAGATGTGACTCCCAATTGGAAATGTGATGTTCGGCGCGTGTTTGTTTTTATAGGCTCTAACAATGGGCACACCTTGTCGACTGAGGATTTGTAAAAATATGTCCGTTTTGAAGTCTTTGTTTTACTACTCGTTGTGGAACGTGTTCAAAGTATTTGCTAGAACAGTGCTGATATGAGGTCATGACAAAGGAAAGTGTTAACATTGAGCATTCCAAAATTGATCCTTCCATACCTTTCACAGGTTACTATGACTACTATCAACCAGCCTCATAACACATTCCATCAAAATATGCAACAATGTCCAACTCAACTGACCCGGAGTAAGAAAGACTCCTGCATTATAATACTCCTCATACTCTGTTTATTTACTCCATGGGCCTCAGATCTGTGGCCACGTTGTCATTGTTGGTCAGCCAAAAACTGGAGACATTGAGGGACTGGATATTTTTCCATAAAGAATTAATCGCAATCCAGAGATTCTGCCAAAAAGTGGCTATTTGAAACCAGGCGAAGACATAGGAACAGGCCTACTTTCAAGCATAGTCAGATGGACAAACACATGGTTGCCTATTGACTGTGGGCTTCTCACAAGGAATGGGCCACCACAAACCAGTGGTGACACCGAAAGGGGAACATTTTCCACTCAGCCAAACTCGGGGGGGCAGCAGTCGCAGAGGGTGTGGAAGATTACCTTCTAAGGCAGGAAAGATGACCCTAGTTTCCGGGAAGTCAGTTCTCTCTCAAGACATGCAATGGGACATGCCTTCATGACAGGAAGAGACTATACCTTCTCAATGACTGTTCCAGATATGGTATCATTACTCAAGTGTTCCCTCTGATAGGCTTGGTAAACACATTAGAACTGTAAACTCACCATTTCCAATTCCCCTGACAATTATTGTAGCAGCACCACTCCAGCAGCTATATCTCACTGGTCACCCCCAAAGCCAATTCTTCCTTTGGCTGCCTCTCCTTCTAGTTCTCTGCTACCAATTTTATTTGACCTTTTATTTAACTAGGCAAGTCGGTTAAGAACAAATTCTTATTTTCAATGACGGCCTAAGAACAGGGGCAGAACAACAGATTTGTACCTTGTCAGCTCGGGGATTTGAACTTGCAACCTTCCGGTTACTAGTCCAATGCTCTAACCACTAGAGCGAACTACAAAAATCACTAAAACTGGAGATTCATATCTCCCTCACTAGCTTTAAGCACCAGCTGTCAGTGCAGCTCACAGATCGCTGCACCTGTACATAGCCCATCTGTAAATAGCCCATCCAACTACCTCATCCCCATACTGTTATTTATTTATTTCTCTTGCTCCTTTGCACCCCAATATCTCTATTTGCACATTCATCTTCTGCACATCTACCATTCCAGTGTTTAATTGCTATATTGTAATTACTTTGCCACCATGGACTATTTATTGCCTTGCCTCCCTTATCCTACCTCATTTGTACATGCTGTATATATACTTTTTCTACTGTATTATTGACTGTTTGTTTATTCCATGTGTAACTCTGTGTCAAACTGCTTTGCTTTATCTTGGCCAGGTCACAGTTGTAAATGAGAACTTGTTCTCAACTAGCCTACCTGGTAAAATAAATTTAAATTGTTTGTTTTATAAGAGCAGTCATTCCTGTGTGTGACAGGTTAAGAGCACGTATCCCGCTATAAATCCAGGCCAGTATATTTACAGAAAGTGTCAGTAAACCGATCTGACAGGGTATGGGGGAAAGTCCTCAGAGTAATGTAATCCTGCCCCAGTGATTCGCCTCTTGTCTCAGTTGCAGATTGTGGCATTTCTCGTTTTTTAGTCGCTCGTAACACGATAACCTGTCTATATTTAGCTTCTCAATTTTGAGTCTTTCCCTCTAATTCCTCCCTTAAGAAAATAAAATGCAGTCACTGCAGTGTGCTGCAAATTCTGCATCCAAAATACGTATTTTTTTTACTGCAGTAATTTTGCAGTGTTACTGCAGTACACATTTTTGTAAGGGATATGAGAACCTGTTCCAGTGGCATTATGACTTTCTAATCTTGGCCAACCAGGATGTTTCTTCTTTTGTTCAAGAGGGGGTGAAAAAGGTTTACTGAAAGTGACCTCACAGATTGCTTCTATTTGGTGTTATTAGCATGTTGAACAGCCCCAATTAGTATTGCTACACCAGGCCTGTGTTGTCGCTGCCATTTGAGTGAGCTGTTATCTGTGGCCACGTCAAAACAAGATTAATGCCTCGCTCTGCCTTATCTTTTGATATTGAATCCCTCCTCTCCCTTCTTCTCAAGGGCGTGTAAGTCAGCATCTTAAATATTTAACACATTGTGATTATTGTTTCTGTAAGATTGAATCAAGGTCTGATGCAGCTGTATACCATAATCAGCCTGAAATAGTTTGGCGTGTGCAGTGCTAGCCTCGTTAGCCTAGTTCTGTTCTGTCTTGTCTTCCTAGGAGCGTGATGGGATGGGCGCTAGGAGTAATAAGCACTTGGCTACATGGACATGACAAGGCCATAGACAACATATGGTGTTTTGGGGTCTGGTATTCCCTTAAGTATTAGCCACCTTGGTAAGGTGATTATGCTGATGTCATGCCAGTGGGGCAGTCCTCACACTTGCCACCCTGCTTTTTTTTAACTGTGTTCTGGCAGCCACAGGACTCACCTGAGTCCCCTCTCTGAGGTCTTCCCTGCCCAAAACATTTTAATCTAACTAGACAAGTCGGTTAAGAACAAATTCTTAATAGCAATGATGGCCTACCAGGGAGCAGTGGGTTAACTGCCTTGTTCAGGGGCAGAAGGACCTTTTTTTTTTACCTTGTCAACTCGGGGATTCGATCCAGCAACCTTTCAGTTACTGGCCCAACGCTCTAACCACTAGGCTACCTGCCGCCCCAAAGCCTAGCCCTTCGCCAACCTTTCACTCTTTCATCAAAGACTCATCTTTTTGCTGCTGGCCATTTTTTTTTTTATCACGATAGTCCCTGCGCTCTAAAGACTGTTTGCTTTTCACTGAGCCTATATCCACTACTGAACTCTCACTAGAAACTCCTAACCAGAGGTTGTGTTGAGATTTTGGCTGAGGTTGGTGGAACAGCATTGAAAATGGATAGGCTTTCAGAACCACACTGTTTGATAATCAGCAATGATCATTTCTACTTTTTTTTTCTCCCTCAAACTCCATTCTACTGCATGTAACCTTTTCCCCCTCCACCTTAACCCCACTCCTGTCCTCTAGGCCTCTTACTGTCATACACATGTCAAGACACAATCAGATTCCCTAGAGACCACTGACACCGACCACCCATACCCGACACCGAACTACAACGGAGGACCATGACAGCCCTGATGACATCCGCCAGATGATCCCAGCCAGAGTTTGATTAGAGTAGAAAAGTTAGCAGACACGTGCACACTCACAGAAACGTACACAGTATCTCTAACTCACACACCCACTTGCTCTCACACAGCACACTAGAATCAGATATTGAAGCCAGTGTGTTATGTCACAGCTCAGGCTTCGCCATGGCTATAATCCAATGTGTCCTTTTCAGTATTGTGCAGATTGATCTTCCCGTCAGTCTGTCTGATCGGATCCCTGAAGAGATCAGATGGCGTTGTGAATGCCGGGTAACGTTCCAATCCACCTAACAACACCATGTCATTTTATTTTCATCACCATGGACTGAGACATAATGGCTTGTTTCAAGATGAAGCACATGGGTTTCGAAGAGTTGAGGTTGTCTACCTTGTATGGCGTTATGAATGGATGGATTATGCACTGTAGTGTTCGACACTAAAGTATGCATTGTGTTCCGTTACTTTACATTTTGAGTAAGAAGCAGATTTTTTAAATCTATATTGTATTGTATTTTTACACGATCCAATCTAAAAGTAGTAACAGATCATATGGATTAGTGCTATAAGTATTGTACCGAGCTGTCAATTTCATTATTATATTTATGCTTTTACAGTTCTACCTTTTTCCCCCAGTTCCTACACTGACTCGGTGCAGATTACATTTGGCCCATCATGATATGACAGGTCACAATTGTAGAACAAATGTGAGGTAAGTTACCAGAGGTCTTGGGAGGAAGTCGTATCGCAGAATGCCTGTTTTTTAAGCCAGGTGTCCACAGCTTTGTGTGACTAGCTGGCTTCCTGGCTGTCATTTCCTTCTTGAACTGTGCTTCTCTGACAGACACTGCTAATTCTGGAGCACGGCCCGATCCTGATCTCGCTATCAGAAGGCCCAGGTTTTTCCTGTGCGCCTCGATCTGCACAATGTAAAGGAAGAGTCTGAGGGAGGGGTTCTTTAATTTTGCACCTGTGTAGAGGATGCTGACTTCTGAGCTTTGCAGTAGATCAGCAGCACTCTACTCAAAACACTTTTCTCTCAAATGAGTATTCTTCTTTCAGGACTTAGCAAAACCCATGTTTCTTATAACTCTTACTATTGAGTGACATGATCATGTAAAATTGTTTGTTCTTTGAGGCAACATTCATTCTTTGGAACGGAGACAGAGCTGTTGCTTCCTCATCATACTTACTTATCGTCATCATATGAATATAGCCTATTGGGTATATGAAGGCTTTTTGTTATGTCTATATGAAGACCATTAAGCTTCGGAAGTCTGTACCTGATTTCCCTCTGCCAATACACATGACAAGCGCTCGGTAATACCCACCCTGTCTCTCACTCTGTCCCCCCCAAAAGACCATCCCAATCAGATCCAACTCAAAGCTGTCATTACTGCTTCAATTAACCTCAACGTCTCTGTGCTCAAAGCTCCTCCAAGCACAGCCTTTGTCTTTACCAACCCTGCACATCACCGCTACACATACACTCTACGCTACACATACACCCAAATATATTCCCACTAAACACAAACACACATTAGCAAATACACTAGCACACATACGCAGTAAACATGCATGTGCACACCTGAAACTTTGTCCTCACCCCTGTAATTAAAATAATGACTAAAATGTTTTTCTTGTCTCTTGACTGAAAGGCTGTACAGATAAGCCAAGAAGGGAGCAGGAGAAACCGTTTCTGGGAGATGGGGTCAGTACTCAAGTCTGCTGTTTCTTTTAGTTATACTAGAAGACTGTGCTGGGAACAAGAGAGCCTTCACTGTCTGTCACCGAGAGGAGTGTGTTTGGACAGACTACAGTAGATTGCCTGCTGGCCTCAATTCTGCATGGTTATCGCCTAAAAGTCCAGTGATCTCTCACACGCAGTTTAAAAAAACAGATAGTTTATCACTCCACCAGTCTGTCACACTCTGTGTATGTGCTGTTTACATTTACATTTAAGTCATTTAGCAGACGCTCTTATCCAGAGCGACTTACAAATTGGTGCATTCACCTTATGACATCCAGTGGAACAGCCACTTTACAATAGTGCATCTAAATCTTTTAAGGGGGGTGAGAAGGATTACTTTATCCTATCCTAGGTATTCCTTAAAGAGGTGGGGTTTCAGGTGTCTCCGGAAGGTGGTGATTGACTCCGCTGTCCTGGCGTTGTGAGGGAGTTTGTTCCACCATTGGGGGGCCAGAGCAGCGAACAGTTTTGACTGGGCTGAGCGGGAACTGTACTTCCTCAGTGGTAGGGAGGCGAGCAGGCCAGAGGTGGATGAACGCAGTGCCCTTGTTTGGGTGTAGGGCCTGATCAGAGCCTGGAGGTACTGAGGTGCCGTTCCCCTCACAGCTCCGTAGGCAAGCACCATGGTCTTGTAGCGGATGCGAGCTTCAACTGGAAGCCAGTGGAGAGAGCGGAGGAGCGGGGTGACTGTTAATCTTGTATTTCCTGATCAATACTTAGACCTAGTACTACAGTATAATTAAATTGCTCAAACAGTATGTACTTACAGGGAATATTTTGTTGTGAGTCTGTTTCAGCCCTTAGCGCCTACTGCTTTGATTTGGAGACCCTGATCCCCAATCTAGGGCATTCAATTGAAAACATTTTGCAATGGAAAACAAGAATGAGTATTTCTTATTGGAAGCCCCTCCCTGTTTGGTGCCTGGTGTTAGTGGGTGACTTTTCCCTGGAGCCCGTTTGGTGCTTTATCTCCATGAGAATTGTGCTACTACGCCCATCCTATTCGATGTGCCTCTCTCTCTCTGTAGCGTGTCCAATGCTCTTCAGAAGAAGTACTTGGACTGTTTCGCCGAACAGTAATCAGATCGACTCAATTTTATCTCTGATGTGCTCGTGGGTTCATCTTTTGCTTTGATTATTATCGATATTCCCCTAGATTGGGGACAGTCATAATCACCACGATGACGTAAGAAGTCCTTTGAAAGTATATTTCTTCATCAAACCCAATCACTTATGGGACTTTCATACAGGCTATAAAAGATCTTCCCCCAGTTATCACCACCATCCATCCATCATAATACAGGGATGAGACATTCTCACAAAGTGACTGCCTCTTAACTTTTTGCTGTTCATAAGGCGGGTGAGGAAGTTAAATGGGTGCCTCCCTCCACTTATCTTTTAGCACGATGGGACGCTATATAAACCAGCACCTTCATCAAAGTGCTAGCTATAGATTTATCTACTGGTAGGATTCTGGAGGGAGTAAACAGGACCTAGCTACAGCCCTTCCTGTAATTTTGGCCTGCTTACATGAGCCACGCACTGCTCTTCCCTTGGGGGATTAGTAATCAAACACTGCTGCAAACCTGCCCCTAGACTGAGGCTGTCCTAATATGGACACCATTCTAGTCCCACTCATTATCCATTAATCCCACACCTCTGTGATCAAGAAGGCAATATATTCTCAATGAGTCCTTGTTGGAGAAAATTGACTTAATATAAGTTTTAAAGCTGTAATAGTTCATTGAAGCTAACAACTTTACCCTCCTGTGTTTTGGTAAAAAGATGAGGGAGGAGCCTGGAGAAATGTAACCAAATTCAAAGTGAGCGCTATGTATGCAAGGACTGACTATCCATGATATCCAAAGTATAGTTTTGTGGCTATACAGTGTTTTAGTTTACTTTTACTTTGTTTACAAACATTGGAGTTAAGCTACCTGTAGCTTATATTTTGGCTTCTGATTGGGTATCAGTGGAACTAAGCTCATTGAACATTTATATGTTGTATCATAAGTTATCTATCATGACACTCTTAATCGCAGCAGGAAGCCTAGTGGCTAAGGGCATTGTGCCAGTAACCGTAAGGTCACTGGTTCGAATCCCAGAGCTGGCAAGGTGAAAAAATAAAATAATAATCTGCTGTTCTGCCCTTGAGCAAGGCAGTTAGCCCTCAATGACAACTGCTTCCCGGGTGCTGATGATGTTAAGGCAGCCCCCTGCACCTCTGATTCAGAGGGGTTGGTTTGAATGCATTGTTGTGCAACTCACTAGGTATCCCCTTTTCCTCCCTCTCGACACCTGTCACTCCAAATGCAGGTGCTCTCTCATTACCTACTGACTAGATACTGATGTTGTCAAGGGCCTCCCCTCCAGTGAGGTTCTCAACCTGATATTTCAGTCGGCTCTCATTTGAGGCCCACATTAGGAGTATTACCAAAGTCAAGTGTTTCCATTTGCGGAACATTGCCAGGTTAAGACATTTCGATCACGACCTGCAGCTCAGCGACTCATCCATGTCTTTATCCCGTCTGGACTATTGTAACAATCTTTTTGTTTGGCGCAGCTGCCAAGTCCCTAAACAAGCTACAATATGTCCAACTGTGCTGCACGTGTCCTCACCCATAACTCCCCCCACGAGCACATCACTCCAGTGCTGTTCAACCTCCACTGGCTCCCCATGTGCTCACGCATCAACTACAAATTCTTGGTTCACACCAAGCTATCCACAACTCTGTGCCCAAGTACCTGTCTGACCTCATTCTGTCATCCTGTTCCACACGCACCATTTGTTCCTCTATGTCCATCTCCCTTCAGCAGCCCCGCAGCACATACAAAAAATATTGGTGACGGGGCTTTCAGTTGTGCGGCTCCGCTGCTGTGAAACGCACTTCCAGACACTATTAGGGCTGCAGAGACTGTCCTCCATTTAAGGCACAGCTCAAGACCATGCTGTTCAGAAATGCTTTCAAGGACCTCTGCTAATTCTGTTCTCATGTCTTCTGGGTCTGACAACCACCTGTATATGGCTTTCATTGTCTGTTTTGGGTTGTTGGTGTTATTTTAAAATGTATTTATTATTATTGTCTTTACCATAGCTATACTGAACAACATTCTTTAACACATGATTCATGAGCTGAAATAAAAGATCCCAGAAATTTACCAAATACACATTGATTTGTTTACATCAATTTATAAAGACCTTATAAAATGCTATACAGAAACCCAGCCGAAAACCCCAAACAGCAAGAAATGCAGATGTAGCAGCACGTGGCTAGGAAAAACTCCCTAGAAAGGCAGAAACCTAGAAAGAAACCTAAAGTGGAACCAGGCTCTGAGGGGTGGCCAGTCCTCTTCTGGCTGTGCTGGGTTGAGATTATAACAGTACATGGCCAAGATGTTCAAACGTTGATAGATGACCAGCAATTAGTAAGCATTTCTCTTTTGCCAAGATAATCCATCCACCTGACAGATGTGGCATGTCAATAAGCTGATTAAACAGCATGATCATTACACAGGCGCACCATGTTCTGGAGACAATAAAATGCCACACTAAAATCTGCAGTTTTAACACACAACACCATGCCACAGATGTTTCAAGTTGAGAGGGAGCTTGCAATTGGCATGCTGACTGCATGAATGTCCACCAGAGCTATTGCCAGATAATTTAATGTTCATTTTCGTTACCATAAACCGCCGTCCAACATCGTTATAGAGAATTTGGCCGTATGTCCTGCAGACCAAGTGTGGGCGAGAGGTTTGCTGATGTCAACGTTCTGAACAGTGACCCGTGGTGGCGGGGTTAAGGTGTGGGCAGGCATGAGCTACAGACAATGAACACAATTGCATTTTATTGATGGCAATTTGAAGGCACAGATACCGTGACGGGATCCTGAGTCCCATTGTCTTGACATTCATCTGCCGCCATCACCTCATGTTTCAGCATGATAATGCACGACCTCATGTCGCAAGGAATTGTACACATATCATGGAAGCTGAAAATGTCCCAGTTCTTCCTTGGCCTGCATATTCACCAGAGATGTCACCCATTGACCATGTTTGGGATGCTCTGGATCGATGTGTACGACAGCGTGTTCCAGTTCCCGCCAATATCAGTAACTTCGCACAGCCTCTGAAGAGGAGTGGGACAATATTCCACAGGCCACAGTCAACATCCTGATCAACTCTGTGAAGGAGATATTGTGCTGCATGAAATGGTGGTCACACCAGAAACTGACTGGTTTTCTGATCCACGCCTCTACCTTTTTTAAAAAAGGTATTTGTGACCAACAGATGCATGTCTGTATTCCTAGTCATGTGAAATCCATAGATTAGGGCCTAAATTAATTTATTTCACTTGACTGATTTTCATTATGAACTGTAAAATCATTAAATTGTTGCATCTTGTGTTTTTATAGTTTTGTTCACATACATCCAATGGTTTCTGTGTTTTTATAAGAGAACAAGGTTCACACCAAATGCTAGAAAATGTATAAACCGAGGGACTACCTGAACTTGTACAATAAGACACGCTTGTTTTCATATCCATTGTACAATGTGTGTGTGTGTGGGGGGATGCGGTGGTTATGTGGATGCAGCTTTGTGTGTGGGGGGGATGGGATGCGGGGGATCCGGTGGTGTGTGTGTGGGGATGCGGGGGGATCCTGGTGTGTGCTGGGGTTTGTATGTGTTGGGGGAATATGTGGGGGGGGGGGTGCGAGGGGATCCAGTTGTGTGTGTGTGTGTGTGTGGGGGGGGGGGGGTGTGTGTGTGTGTGTGTGTGTGTGTGTGTGTTATTGGTTCCAATAGCCCTGGAAGAGAGCGTCAACTAAGTTTTTTTTTGTCTTTGTAAATTGTTTCCCTGTGTCCCTACTAAGCATTATCATGTTTTGTTTTTATAGCTGTTTTTTTTACAGTATGAGGAATCTCGTGAAGTAGATTTCTTGAAGGATGACACATTTTGCGCTGACAATGAAATGAAATGTGGCTTGTCAACATTTTGACTTGGCAAGTGTCAGTTTTTTTGTTTTGATATGAAAGTGGACTGAAATGTGATTGATTGCCTCTGTGTCCACCTATAATAGGTCTGAGAGAAGACGTTTTGATATGACATGTTTTAAGTGTTTGTCAACAAGCCACAACCGCTACAGCTTTTCCTTATCAAAACTTGTATCTTGAGAAACTACAAAAATAAACATGCTTGCAGTGTGTGAAACAACAAAAACTTAGCAGGTTATCATTTCTA
This sequence comes from Oncorhynchus keta, assembly GCF_023373465.1. NCBI lineage: Eukaryota > Metazoa > Chordata > Actinopteri > Salmoniformes > Salmonidae > Oncorhynchus > Oncorhynchus keta. The sequence continues at coordinate 24,907,881 of NC_068431.1, forward strand.
ACACAGCTTGGGAAAAGCATGTCTTATTGTTTTTTCCATTCTGCCAGAAACAATTGCAAAACGCAGGGGCTTTATTCAACCTATTAAGCCACACTCGGACAGGTTTCTTAAGTAAGTACTCTGGTTTACCCCTCCCCCTCTCCGTCCTCCAGGTGTGCTGGCCCAGATCCAGATGCCCCAGAGTATCATGAAGGTGATCGAAGGTCAGAAGGTGGTGCTGCAGGCCTGGTACAGCACCAGCTACAGCATCGGCAAGAACACCATCCTCTGGAACTTTGTAGCCAATAACTCTCAACTGGTGAGTGTTTGGGCTCTGTTATGTTCTGTGTTTGGTGCCTTCAGCATCTGTGCTGATTGTCTGACAATTTAGGGCCATTCTTACTTGAGACGTGTACAGTAACTTGAACTTTCGCACCAAACAATGGCATATTTGTGCGTCTCAAATTGGGATGTGTAAGGAACTCTTTGATCATGCAGTGGTAATGATTAGAATGTGACATCCTAAGGCTACAGTATAATGTCCCAGAGGCCTGTAAGGTACCTGCATTAGCTCTGCATACCAGTTAAATAATTTTTATTTAACCTTTATTGAAGTAGGCAAGTCCTATAAGAACTAATTCTTATTTACAATGACTGCCTACTCCGGCCAAACCCCAATGACACTTGGCCAATTGTGCGCCACCCTATGGGACTCTCAATCATGGCCAGATGTGATACAGCCTGGATTGGAACCAGGCACCTCTTGCACTGAGATGCAGTGTCTTAGACCGCTGCTCCACTCGGGAGCCCAGAAGTACTTTATACATGGAAGTTTATTTTTTGTAAAAATTTATCAAATCTGTAATATGACTTTTGTAAGTTAATTTGAAATTATGGATGTATTTAATTTTGTTAGGGTTTGTTTTAATGTTTAACTCAGACTTCAGTGATTAATTATCATTTGTCTGTTGATTATTATTATTATTGTGTCATTTTTGCTCAAAAGCTCCCAACTACCAGAGAGCCAAGTCTAGGACCAAAAGGCTCCTCAACAGCTTCTACCCCCAAGCCATAAGACTGCCCCCGGAAAATTGATATCCCCCCTCCATTTTGTACACTTGCTACTCGCTGTTTTTATTATCTATGCATAGTCACTTCACCTACATGTACAAATTACCTCAACTAACCTGTACCCCCACACACTGACTCAGTACCAGTGCCCCCTGTATATAGCCTCGTTATTCTTATTGTGTTACTTTTTATTGTTACTTTTTATTTTAGTCTACTTGGTGAATATTTTCAAAACTCTTCTTGAACTGCACTGTTGGTTAAGGGCTTTTAAGTAAGCATTTCACTGTAAAGTCTACCCTTGTTGTATTTGGTGCATGTGACAAATTGAAGTTTTATTTGAACTACAACTGAAAATCTTTCTTGCTTGGCCATCTGTGGGGGAATAGTATCATGAAGGATGTTGACTGCTGTTAATCTGGCAAAACTGTGGTGGTTGTGTGTGTGTGTGTGGTGGTTGTGTGTGTGTGGTGGTTGTGGATGCAGCTTTAACCCTTTAACAAAACAAATCAAGCTGGTGAAAGTGGGCAGTTGGCCATAAGGCTCTCATCTAGCTTGGATTTTCAAACTTGCATCCACAGACAGTACTATCTAGGGATGTGCATGGGCTTATATTTGCTAATCACAGATTTGTTTTACAGCAGTATACAGATGGACCAAGTCCCAAAGGGGAAAAACAAAGACAAAACAAATCCAGTTTGAGTCTAGTAGTTACCATTCCACTACAGTAGCACTCACCAACAGTAGATTGGGAGGTTGCAGTTGTTGGCTTGAACAGAACAAGCTGCTTTGGCTAAGGCCCAGTCATGGAGCGGTACTCAGATTTAACTACAGAATGTCTGAGCTGTGCGCTTTTATCTCAACTCTGAATCAGACTGTTCGTCTTTAGCTCCAAATGATAATTCTGTCTTGCTTGTTTGCATAATGATCTATATGACATTTTAAAGTACTTTACTTCTATTCATACTCCAATGTACTCAATTGAGCCATGACAAGGCAATATTAAAAAGATAACATTATCTTGGTGTAAAATAAAGAAAAAGGATATTCTAGGGACCTTTTCAACAATCTTCATGGCTCTTGTCCCCTCCATCCAACCCACACAGATAATCTCCTACACCCTAGGCTCAATTAGTTTAGGCAGCCCGCAGTTTGAGGAGCGAGTGGGCTTCACCGCCACCATGCCCTCTGCCAACCTGTCTCTGTACATCAACAACACGAAGGAGTCAGACTCGGGACGCTACTTCTGCCAGGTCATCATCCCCGGGGCCCAGGGCTTGACCGGGGAACTTATCCTCAACGTCATTGGTAAGGACGAGGAGACCCCTTATGTAGTTCTTGTAGTCATGCAGTACGCCTTCTGTGTATTCTTATGAGCTGTACATGTAGAATGAGGCATGCATGTACGTAATCAGTGCCATCAAAATATTCATACCCCTTGACTTGTTCAAAATGTTACAGCCTGAATTCAAAATGAATTAAATTGACTGACTGCTTTCGCTCACCCATCTACACACAATACCCCATAATGGCAAAGTGAAAACATATTTTTAGGAAAGTTTGCTAATTTATTGAAAGTGAAATACAGCAATTGAATTTCCATAAGTATTCACATATCTTTGGTATGACACTCCATATTGAGCTCGGCTGCATCCCATTTCCTTTGATCATCCTTGACGTCACTAGAACTTGATTGGAGTACATCTGTGGCCAATTCAATTGTTTGGACATGATTTAGAAAATACATACCTTTCTACAGTATATAAGGTCCCACAGTTGACAGTGTATGTCAGAGCAGAAACTATACCATGAAGTCCAAGGAACTGTCCACAGATCTCCAAGATTGTTACTGTATGACTCATCACAATTCTGTCAAAGTTTGGACACAAACTCATTCAATGGTTTTTCATTATTTTTTACATTGTAGAATAGTGTGAAGACATCAAACTATGAAATAACACACATGGAATCATGTAGTAAGCAAAAGTGTTAAACAAATAAAAATATTTTATATTTGAGTTTCTTCGAAGTAGCCTTGATGACTGCTTTGCACTTTTGGCATGATCTCAACCTGCTTCACCTGGAATGCTTTCCAACAGTTTTGAAGGAGTTTCCACAAATGCTGAGCACTTGTCGGCTGCTTTTCCTTTATTCCGAGGTCCAACTCAACCTAATTGAGATGGTTTGGGATGAGGTCGGGTGATTGTGGATGCCAGGTCATCTGATGCAGCGCATCAATCTACTTGGTCAAATAGTCCTTACACAGCCTGGAGGGGTGTTTCAGGTCATTGTCCTGTTGAAAAACAAATGATAGTTCACAGACTGTGTCACCAGCAAAGCACTATCACACCTCCTCCATGCATCACGATGGGAACCACACGTGGAGATCATCCATTCACCTAATCTGCGTCTCACAAAGACACGGCGGTTGGAACCAGAAATGTGAACTCATCAGACCAAAGGACAGATTTCCACCGGTCTAATGTTCATTGCTTGTGTTTCTTGGCACAAGTATGTGTCCTTTTAGTAGTGGTTTCTTTGCAGCAATTCATCTATGAAGGCCTGATTTTATACAGTCTCTGAATTGTTGATGTCTTTTACTTGAACTCTGTGGTGCAATCTGAGGTGCAGTTAATTGCCGATTTCTGAGACTGGTAACTCTAATGAACTTGTTCTTTGCAGCAGAGGTAACTCTGGGTCTTACTGTCCTGTGGTGGTCCTCATGAGAGCCAGTTGCATCATAGTACTTGATGGTTTTTGACACTGCACTTGAAACTTTTAAAGTTCTTGAATTTTTCTGGATTGACTGACATGTTTTAAAGTAATGATGGATAGTCATTTCTCTTTGCCTGTTTAAGCTGTTCTTGCTATAATATGGACTTGCTCTTTTACCAAATATGGCTATGTTCTGTATACCCCCTGACTGGTACTGTATATCTGGGGAAGAATATGAAACAATTTCTTGAGTGTTGAAAGTTTCCAATGGCACAGTGGTCTCCTTAATTGGGGGGGGGGGTTGTTATCTGCAGCACTTCACCAATCTGGGCTTTATGGGAGAGTGGCCAGACGGAAGCCACTCCTGAGAAAATGGCATATCGCGGCACGCCTGGAGTTTGCAGAAAAGACGAGTGAAAGACACTGAGCGTAAGGCAAATGATTGTCTGAAGAGACAAACATGTAAATATTTGGCCTGAGTGCAAAGGGCTATGTCTTGAACTAAGCACAGCTCATCACCTGTCAAACACAATCCCTTCCGTGAAGCATGGAAAGGCCTTTCATCAGAGGCAGGAATTGGGAGACTGGATAGAGGGAACAATGAATGGAGACAAATATAGGCAAATCCTTGATGAAAACCTGCTTCAGAGTGCAAACTACCTTAGACTGGGGTGAATATTTACATTACCAACAGGACAATGACCCCAAGCATACAGCCAAAGCAATGCTGGAATGGCTTCAGAACAAGAATTTGAAAGTCCTTGAGTGACCCAGACAATGCACAGTCTTGAATCCCATTGAAAATCTGTGGAAGACTTGAAGATTGCTGTTCACTGCCACACCCCATCTAATCCTTAACTTACCTCATTTGCACTCTGTGTTGTTGTATGTGTCGAATTGCTACGCTTTATCTTGGCCAGGTCACAGTTGCAAATGAGAGCTTGTTCTCAACTAGCCTACCTGGTTAAATAAAGGTTAAATAAATAAATAAATAAAAATAATTTACAGATTTTCTCAAGCTCTGTTAAGGAAAAATGGGAGAAAATTGCAAAATACAGATGTGCAAAGCTGATAGACATAGCCAAGATGATTCAAAGTTGTAATCGGCGCCAAAGGTGCTTCTACAAAGTATTTACTCGGGTGTGAATACTAATCTAAAATGAGATTTCACTCTTTCATTTTCAATACATTTGCTAAATTGCATCAATTTGGAATTCTGGCTATAACCTAACAAAAAGTGGAATAAGTCGAGGGGTATGAATACTTTCACTGTATATGATCAAATGCTGATAAGAGACACACACACTAACAGATGTGCTCTACTTGCACATATACCCGCATACAGTACATGCGCACCCGCATACCTGTACATACGTTCCTGTATGTATCTTCACACAATAGTTTCACTGTTTGCCACTACCCTAAATCCTTAGCATTCTTTTATCTATCATTATTCAAATACTGTAACTTAGCATCTCATCACAAATGTTCAACCTCTCTCCTATATCTCAGTCCCTCCTGCTGTACCAGAGTGCGCTCTGTCGGGGAAGCCAGTTCTGAAAGGCAACGTCACGCTGAGCTGCAAGTCCAAGTCAGGCAAGCCCATCCCCATATACAAGTGGCAGAAGACCAGCCCCACATCTGAAGTCTTCTTCTCTCCCATGCTCCGTGAGTAACTAACTGCAGTCTGACATCTGAAACATGGAGTTCTAACTTTATTAACCAACATCATAAGCAAAACCTTTTGTTTACCCAGAAATTGTGTATTTATTATAAATGTACTGTATTTCAGGGAGAGCTTGCTCTCTTTCTGCAGTTTGATAAGACTTTGAGAGTACTGTAATAGTATATCGTTCAGCCAAGTTGTTGTGCGCACGTAATGTGAGTTGCTCTGGATAAGAAATGTTTACAGTATATACCATAAACAAATGTAATGATAAAGCAGAGGGTATAATTTTGCCAATGAAAAGGGGATTTTGAAAAAGTTACATTTGAATTGAGGCAATAAGGTCTCACTTTACGTTGTGTCCTAAAGTTAAAGGTACTATGTATTGTGTAACCACACAACCAACTGGGTATAATGGTTATGAGTGTGTTGTATCAATCTGTACTTTGTAATACACTATACAAACGTGTGTGTGTGTGTGTGTGTGTGTGTGGCTGCCATATACAGTTGAAGTCGGAAGTTTATATACACTTAGGTTGGAGTCATTAAAACTTGTTTTTCAACCACTCCACAAATTTCTTGTTAACAAACTATAGTTTTGGCAAGTTGCTTAGGACATCTACTTTGTTCATGACATAAGTAATTTTTCCAACAATTTTTTACAGACAGATTATTTCACTTATACCTCACTGTATCACAATTCCAGTGGGTCAGAAGTTTACATACACTAAGTTGACTGTGCATTTTAAACAGCTTGGAAAATTCCAGAAAATTATGTCTTGGAAGCTTCTGATAGGCTAATTGACATAATCTGAGTCAATTGGAGATGTATTGCAGGGCCTACCTTAACTCAGTGCCTCTTTGCTTGACTTCATGAGAAAATCTAAAGAAATCAGCCCTCATAATTTGTTTTAGACCTCCACAAGTCTGGTTCATCCTTGGGAGCAATTTCCAAACGCCTGAAACAATAGTACCCAAGTATAAACACCATGGGACCACGCAGCCGTCATACCGCTCAGGAAGGAGACACGTTCCGTCTCCTAGAGATGAATGTACTTTGGTGAGAAAAGTGTAAATCAATCTCAGAACAGCAGCAAAGGACCTTGTGAAGATGCTGGAGGAAATAGCTACAAAAGTATCTATATCCACAGTAAAACAAGTCCTATATCGACATAACTTGAAAGGACGCTCAGCAAGGAAGAAGCCACTGCTCCAAAACCTCCATAAAAAGCCAGACTACGGTTTGCAACTTCACATGGGGACAAAGATCGTATTTTGGGGGGAAATGTCCTCTGGTCTGATGAAACAAAAATAAAACTGTTTAGCCATAATGACAATCGTTATGTTTGGAGGAAAAAGGGGGAGGCTTGCAAGCCGAAGAACACCATCCCAACCGTGAAGCACGGGGGTGGCAGCATCCTGTTGTGGGGGTGTTTTGCTGCAGGAGGGACTGTGCACTTCACAAAATAGATGGCATCATGAGGAGGAAAATTACGTGGTTATATCGAAGCAACATCAAGACATCAGTCAGGAAGTTAAAGCTTGGTCGCAAATGGGTCTTCCAAATGGACAATGACCCCAAGCATACTTTCAAAGTTGTGAAAAAATGGCTTCGGGACAATAAAGTCAAGGTATTGGAGTGGCCATCACAAAGCCCTGACCTCAGTACTGTTGACAATTTGTGGGCATAACTGAAAAAGCATGTGCGAGCAAGGAGGCCTACAAACCTGACTCGGTTACACCAGCTCTGTCAGGAGGAATGGACCAACACCAGCTCTGTCAGGAGGAATGGACCAAAATTCACCCAACTTATTGTGGGAAGGTTGTGGAAGGCTACCCAAAATGTTTGACCCAAGTTAAACAATTTAAAGACAATGCTACCAAATACTAATTTAGTGTATGTAAACTTCTGACCCACTGGGAATGTGATGAAAGCAATAAAAGCTGAAATCCTTCTCTCTACTATTCTGACATTCTGACATTTCACATTCTTAAAATAAACTGGTGATCCCAACTGATATAAAACAGGGAATTTTTACTAGGATTAAATGACAGGAATTGTCAGGAATACTTCAACTGTATCTATGTGGATTTAAGGACACTTAATGTGAAATGGAACAGGCAATCAAAAGGATTGTGCATAAACAAATCATAGTTTCAGTAGGCATAACAGAGAGAGATAGGATACGGCACGGGTCAAAATGATTGATTGATTACCATACGTCATGATGACGCGTGCATGTTTAAATATGTGCCCCCGCCCCGGCCCCCCTGTTCGTGTGGTCATGTGTTAGAGGGTGTGTGTTTTTTTATAGTTCTATGTTATGCTTTGAAGTAGGTCTGTTGTTTGATGTCTAGGGGGGCTGGTTGAACTGGGGAGGGTGTTGTTTGAGTGTTTGAAATTTTGGGACCGTACACCCAGTTTTATCTCCCTTATGGTTGTTATCTATGAAGCAGGAATGTCCAGGGTTATGTATTTGGGGCCTAGGCTTTATAAATGTCCAGAACAAGCCATTTTTTAAGACCTGAATATTAAACATCTAAAATATGTCTACAAGGGGAATTCTCGGAGTGCTCTGTAGCTCACGTCATGAATCCAACGCCAAAAGCCTGGAGGATATTTTGGTTGAGGCTCCCGAATGTTTTAACGGATTTTTGTGTACAAGCGAGGGACATATTTTGTACATATTCAACCCGGAGGAATCTACGGTTAAGATATTCACAGACAGCGTGTCCCAACCCTTTTATAGTGCAGAACCCGAGAGTTTTTCTCCAGCGCTAAGGACGCGAGAATGGCTTAAAATAAGACTAGCTTTGTGTCAAATGGAACGAGTCCTGAGTGCTTCAAGGCTGCCGGGATATGCGTTGGAAGAACAAGTCTGGGGACGAAAGGATCTAATGGCTCTGAGAGTCACTTCCATGGGGTATACCCCGGACTACCCCTACGTCATGATGACGCGTGCATGTTTAAATATGTGCCTCGGCCCTCCTGTTCGTGTGGTCATTTGTTAGAGGGTGTTTGTTATTTTATATCTATATGTCATGCCTTGAAGTATTCAAGGTGTTTGATGAGTAGGGGGGTCTGGTTGTGTGGGGGGTGTTTGAGTGTTTGAACTTTTGGGACCATGTCCTTTTGAGACCCCACCCCCCCATCTTTATCTCCCTTATGTTTGTTATCTGATGAAGCAGGAATTTCTGGGGCTATAGCGCTGGGGCCTCAGCATTTATAAATGTCCAGAATAAGGCTTGCGAACCCAGAACCGTAAACCCTATTTTTTTTTAAACATGGATTTTGCGATCAGTGGCAAAGCTGTGATGACTGTAGCCTCGGAGGCAGGACCGCGTCTGAAACATTGAGAAAGGGCAAAGTATACAGCCGCAATATACGATGCACCAAAAAAGCGGTTTCTAAACGTGTATAGAACCCAGATACCGCCCGCAACGGCGCTGAAAGATGAAGTGTTGATGTCTAACGGACAGCATTGGGGGTATCTGTTTGATTACTTGGCCTGTAGCGTGAAACTCTATACGTTAGCCGAAGGAGAAGAATATAACGACCAGAAATTAGGCGTGACTTATGATGTTGAAGACTGGACGGTTTTTCGACAGGTTTTGTGTCCCGAACTGAGCCGTATCACCAAGGGTTACAGCTTGTTCACAGGCTACGAGACCCGCTGGGAAGGTACCCCGGACACCTCAGGAAGAGTATTTCACAGGGTGAAAATACAACGAAAAGATGGACTCCCCTGCGGTTGCGTGGAATTTTACGTCAGCACCGTGGAAATCCGAAACCAAAACATCCGGGATGGCGGTTCGGACGGGGATTTCCGGCTTCGAATGCTTATCCCCTTTAAAAGCTGGCCTTTAATGGAATTGAAAATGTTGGAGATGTTGGACACTCTGTTTGTACAGAGCCAAAAGCGCCAGAGCATTGTTCGACTAAAGAAGTGCATAATATATACGAATCCGGAGGATTACGACTCAAAGCATCCCCAAGAAGATACAACGTCAGGAGATGCAGCCCCCAAAGAAAGCGAGGTAAGCGGTGTTGTTAACCCCGCCCAGATACCCCGAGGGCTGGTTCAAGAATAAAAGGCTGGTTCTTAAAACCTACAGTTCTTAACCTACGCATTGACCATGGATATTCCTAACGCATACCCGAACTCCGAAATGGCCTGGGCTCCCGACACTAAGGATTGTATGCCTCGCAGCCCTCCATTCTACTCCCCCCTGGCAAGACCCTCGACACCCCCTACATGTACACAACCTGAGGATGTGTTTGATGGGGTGGTCAGTACTATTTTTTGTGGACACAATCAAGGCCTCAGTAGGCACGCTTTTAGACGTGGTGATTGGAGAATATATACGAGAAAAATGCATCGGTTGTGAGATTAATCACCCCAGCCAGCGAAGGCATCCCTGCCTATACGATCCCCCAAGATACTACTTCTTCAACAATTTTGAGGCGCTGGTGAAGAGACTTTGGTCCTGCCGGTTTATACCATCGCTGGTCAGAGCCCTGGAGGCTATGGGCCTTGTGCCGTCTATCCCCAGAGTTTACGGGGTAACCGAGGCTTTCCTACATGAACTGAAGGAGGCCATTCACATACACGAGAAACTCAAAGAAATCCGACACACCCTGGTGGAGGATAACAAATACCGGGAGGCTGTGGTGTCTGATGTGATGACTTTCTGGCTCAATAAACCCCAAGAGCCCGAGTGACATTTTTGTTATTTAGATGTAGAGCAATGGGTAACTATGTGTATACGAGGTTAGAGAGAATAAATACATTTTTCCTTTTGAGAGAACTTACAAGTGTTATGCATCAAATTATTGAAAATAAAGTGAACAATGTCTCGTTCTACACAACCCCCAATTCCGGGGCTAATGTAGAGCGTGTTTTGAAAATGGACAAAATCATGAATCATGTACGACATGCGGGCGAGGGTCTACAATGGACACAAATGGTTACCCGGCTTGGTGGTGATTCTGAAGAACTAGAAACAACTTTGTCTAAGATTTTACTTTATTTGTTTGAAACACCCTTTAATTGTAACATGTATCATATTTGTTGTTTATATACTTTTATAGCTGATGTGTCTGTTGTAAAATTTCAGCGAAACAAACCTGTTAATCTAAGCCAAATATACAAGGTTTTACATGATTCGATCATAGAGAAAGGGGGGGCATGTATCCTGCAACGAATTAGGGATTGTCTGTATACGTAATACCTAATGTTTTCATGGAAATAAAAAACCCAAAAAATGAAAATGAAATGTTGTTGTTATTTGAAAGTGGCTCATTAACGTTATTGGACCTCAGAGAGGCAAGAAGGATGGCAGAGCAGATTTTGAAAAACATTTATTATAATCCCTCTAACCCGGGGTCTTATGGTGGGTGGTAAGGAGCGTTTACAGCGCGCTTTAGCCGAAGAAACAGGTCACAGGTTAAGCGATGCTAAAGTCAATGAGTGGTTATCCCAACAAGATGCTCACACTCTGCATAAACCCGTGAGAAAACATTTTCCTAGAAATAGTTTTTTTCTACACACCCATTGTCCCAATTTCAGGCTGATCTATGTGACATGCAGGCCCTTGCAGATAAAAATGAAGGAAATCGCTACATGCTAACGGTCATAGATATTTTCTCTAAAATAGCTTTTGTCCGGGTCTTAAAGAATAAGAGCGGCGCTGAGGTGACCCGGGCATTTGCCTCTATCTTGAAGGAAGGAGGCGCCCCCAAGAAAGTGCAGACCGATGGCGGAAAATACTTTTTTAATAAGCCCTTTCAGAAACTAATGAAAAAGCACAATATAGTACATTTTGCTACAGGATCGGATTTGAAAGCTTCTGTGGTTGAACGCTTTAACCGAACTCTGAAGGAGCGGATGTGGCGCTATTTTACAGCTCACAACACGCATAGATATATCGACATAGTTCAAGATTTAGTAATTGGGTATAACAATAGTTATCATAAAAGTATGAGGATGAAACCCTCCGAGGTCTCTTCGGAAAACTCTTTTCAAGTCTTTAAAAATCTGTATGGTTTGCTCCCTCTTCGCCGTAAGAAAAAAATAAATTTTAAATTTATTGTGGGGGACTTGGTTCGTATATCCAAGTTGAGGGGTGTTTTCGATAAAAAATACGTGCAAGGATACAGTGATGAGCTTTTCACGGTTACAGAATGTCTGCCGCGCATACCCCCGGTCTACATATTAAAAGATTATGACGGGGAACTTATAACGGGATCTTTTTATGAGCAGGAATTACAGAAGGTAAAGGTTGGTAAAGACAAGGTGTTTCACGTAGAGGAGATTCTAGATCAAAAGAGAGAAAACAGTCAAAAATGGGTGCTGGTCCGCTGGAAAAACTGGCCGCTAAAATTCAACAGCTGAGTATTAGAGAAGGATGTAGTGGAGGCATCAGGGGTTAATTTAAACCCCCATGCAGGATAAAATACATCCTCATTCGGGTGTACACCGGAGGGCATAATGGAACACAGCGGCTTCTACCTGACTCTCCCCAGTAATGCGTCCGCACAGATATATCGTAATAATCAGAGTTCTAATTATACAACCAATTTTCCAAAGCCTATAGAGTTATCAGAGGCCTGGGAAGTAGGGCTCAGCGAGATTACATACCCCCATAGCTGGTATAATATCAAAGATAAGGACCGGGAATTTTATTTCAAAAAGTTAACGGAACCTGCAACATTTATTAAGGTTAAAAAAGGGTTCTATAGAACCGTCGAAAGGCTCGTCTCCGAGTTGAATGAACGTCTATCGCAGAACAGTACGGAAATATTCCTGATGTACAACCCTATACATAAAAGGGTACAAATCTCAGGAGATGCTTCCTGGGGGATAAAGACTGGTGGTAATTTAGCCTACATGTTGGGGATGGGGCCCAATAAATGGACGTATGTGAGAGATAAATTATTCCCATTCCCCGCGGATATACATGCAGGATTTTACAACATATTTGTGTATACCGACATCATATCCTATCAAAGGGTCGGAGACAGCTGTGTGCCACTCCTGAGAATGGTTCATATAGACGGAAAGGACGGCGACATAGTCACTGTCACCTACGACAAGCCACACTACGTACCTGTAAGCAAGAAATATATTGAAAACATTCTTGTTGAGCTTAAAACGGATCAGAACGAAAACATTGAATTTACTTATGGTAAAACGATTGTAAAACTCCACTTTAGACCCACCAAAACCTCTCTACATATATAATATTAGTATTATATATTTTATATACATAACACATCTAAATTAAAATTATGGAACAACGACATCTCGACCCTAACCGGTATGTCACATACTATGTCGATCAAGTGGGTAATGGGTTACCCGGCTATTATGGGTCGCCCACCATGTATGGTTCGGGGATCGGAGGGATATTTCGTAACCTCTTTAGGATGGTTTTACCGTTTATGAAGAGAGGCTTCAGCATAGCCAAACCGCATTTAAAATCAGCAGCGAAAAATATAGTAAGTGAGGTTGTCGCCAATGCGATAACCAGAAGGGCGTCACCAGATGTCGAGAGTCAAGAAGGCTCGGGGTTGATGATGTTGTCTCGAAGACCGAAAAAGAGACCGCCCGGTATAAGACGAAGACTTGCGCCTAAAAAACTGAGGTTAACTGTTAAAAGAAACTCAGTTAGTCAAAGACGGGGTAAAGTGAGGAGGTCTGGACCAAAAACGGTAAAAAGAATACTCTGAAGTATTTTCTAAAAGAACAAGCACCATGGCTCTTTTACACCGCATGTCCTCTGAAGCTATAAAAACAGAGCTCGATCTTTTCACGGCCCCCTTAACCCAACATTCAGTAGAGAGGTCCAGTTATGTGGAGATAGCCCCACTCTCTGCCATTACAGACAACGGCCCCATAGTTTTTCATACCAGGCCACGGTGACAACTATCTGGACCTCAACAATACCTTGGTGCATTTGCGTCTAAAAGTGACCAAAAGAGATGGTACTGATATTGCAAACGATGCCAAAGTGAGTCTCATTAATTACCCAGTGTCCACCATCTTCTCCCAAGTGGATGTGACTTTGGGGGAACGTCTAATCAGTCAAAGCAGTGCCACATATCCCTACCGTGCCATCATGGAATGCTTACTCAACTACTCTGAAGACACTCTCAAGACCCAATTCAGCGCAGGGGTTTTTAGCAAGGATACTGCAGGAGGCTCTATGGAATCGACAGACCCATCCACAGGTGCAAATAAAGGCCTGGCCGCACGGGCTCGCTACTGTCTAGAATCTCGAGAGTTTCATCTGCTAGGCCCTATACACTCTGACATTTTCTTTCAAGAACGTTTACTCTTAAATGCGGTTGATTTAAGACTAAAATTAACCAGGGCCAAGGATGAGTTTTGCCTAATGTCTGCAACGGATGGGGACTTTAGCTTAAAAGTGTTGGGGGCCACGCTTTTTATTTAAAAAGTATCGGTATCTCCGGCAATTCGTCTGGGTCACTCACAGGCTTTGCTGAAAGGAAATGCCCTTTACCCTCTCCAAAGAATTACCATGAAAACCTTTAGCATACCTGTGGGCAGCAGAATCTGCAGTCAAGAAAACCTATTTCTAGGCCCTTTACCGCGATACGTGGTTATAGGTTTGGATGATCACGCCTCCAATACGGGCAGCTTAAATAAAAACCCATTTAATTTTCAACACTTCAATGCAGAGTATGTCGCTCTGTGTCAGGACAGACATCAGGTCCCAGCTAAGGCTTTCCAACCGCAATTTAATAACAACATATCTGTGTGAGAATTTTACAATCTATTCCTGGCTACCGGGAGGCATCTAAAAGATCTCTCTTTACCTATTGACAGAAATGATTTTGCAGAGGGTTACACAATGTATGCTTTCAATTTATCCCCAGATGATGACACCTCAGGAAATCTTTCTGTGGTGTCCCAAGGTAACCTCAGGCTGGAAATGCGTTTCCGTACACCTTTAGCCTGTACCGTTAGCATGATTGTTTATGCCTGCTCTGATTCAATCTTGGAGGTGAATAGCTGAAGACAGGTTTTAGTAGATTATTATTAAGGATCGTTGAGCAAAAGACATGAATACCCAAGAGTTGGAAGGGCTGATGAGCCGACTGATTGGAAAACAATTTTGCGGAGTGTTGGCTTGTGATGAATTACCTATGGAGAAATGGAAGGTGCGGCCTGCAATGTTTATTGTCAATACCCATCCTAAAAACATGCCGGGTGAACATTGGCTAGCTGTGACATTAGAAGAGGAAGGAGGAAGAAAAATCACAACTTTTTTTGATTCCTATGGTTTTTCACATTTCCCCAAATCTATTAAAGAATTTCTGACCAAAAATGGCTCAAAGATATACTACAACATCAAACAGGTGCAAGATACCCTTTCAACGACATGCGGTCAACACTGTGTATTCTACCTATGCCAAAGAGCCCGGGGAGTTTCTTTTGAAGATGTTATGTCTCTTTATAAGGATGATTTAAGAAGTAATGATAAAGTTGTAGCTTGTTTTGTTAGAAGATATCAAGGCGTATGCTCACGCCAAATGTTTCAAGAATGCCACAAATGTTAAATTGCTTATTTATTTTAAATAAAATTTATTGAATTTAATCATAGGCATTCAAAAGTCATTCAAAAGGCTAACCACCCAGAGAGATCGGGATTAGGGAAAGGTCCAGAGGCGTTCAGTGGGGTAAATGGGTTATCGTCATTCATTTCATAAGGATGCGAGGGTTTTGGGGCATCTTTAGGGGTGCTGTATCTCTGTGAAGGTGTGTGTTTTAAAGAGTGAATCTGTTGCCGAATCTTATAGTTGGGTACACCCGAGAGGGGTATGTTGAGGATGGCCAGGGCCTTAAGAAACTGAAGCCACCCTGGAGGTCTGCGGTCATCAGCAACCTTGTGGGCAGATGTGGTACTTTTAAGCAAGTCAAGTATATGTGAACCCTTGACAACCGCACCCTGAAGGATAAACTCTCCTTTGTCATTCCAAGTAGCTGCCCCATTTGAGTCTTTTAGCTTGTTCATAATGTAGCTAACATTTTTCCTGTTACGTGCCGGAACATGGGTTAACAAGTCATGCATAACTTTATCTTCAACAGGCATTTGATCTTCAGACGGTAAGCTCGCAGGTACAGGCATTACAGGGCGTGGCTCTCGCGAGGCTCGTCATCTTTTAAAGGGTCCTGTAGGGAAATAGTTAAATGGCCTGTCTCTCTCTCCCCTTGTTTCACCAAGGACAAATACCTTTGCAAGAGGTTTGTGTATTTTTGGACCTTATCATAGGGGTTCAATCCTTTTTGATTCAAAATATCCTTCATGGCCGTATCCAAATCATTTTCCGCTGTTTGTCTGATATTTTCGGGGGACCCTGCACGTTTTTTAAAGTCTATCCAACTCTTGTTGTGGCACCAGATACATTTTATTGGCCATCACCCTATGTGTTCAACCACCACGTCGGGCTGCAATAAGGCTGGTGATGAAGGGCACGGCTATACTTAGTAAAGGTAGAATAAAACCGCCAGACTGTTGTATGCTATGTCGTTTCTTTTGAAGACTGACCCTTTTATTGGCAAAGAGCTTGATCAAGGTCTTTTGTCTCTTTAATTTTTTCAATTGTGTCAGGGTGAGTGGAATGCGTCCTTTGAGAAGATTCAAAGCAATCTCACATAGGGATAATATGAGATCTGAAGAACAGTGACCCAAGATGGCCTTCCGTTCATTAGATGTAGCCCCAACTAGGCTTCTCAAGAGGGGCAAGTTTCTTTTTAAACGCAGAGACATAGCGGCTAATTTTTTTTTAGGAATGTACGCAGCCGGCCACTCCCACGGGAACAGACCCGTTCGTAGCCTCAGGTGTTCTGGAGTATTTGCTTTTAAATCCACGATTAAATAAGAAAATGGCACTTGGGTAGCGTCCTCGTAGCTCTCCATAAAGTAGGATTTCCTTCCCGGGTACATCTGCTGAGCTAGAGTGTTAATCTGTAGTTTGTCTCTAGGATTTTTGAACAAAACCATGTAATTGGCGTTCAAACTGATGGTGCGGCTATTTTTACCTTGGTGAAACACATTCTGCACCAAGTAAAGCACGGACAGGTTTATATGATGAGTATATTGGGTAAACGCTCGGGCAATTTCGGGATGTTCGCTACCTGCAAATAGCATATCGTCCAAAACCAACAGATTGTTTTTATGAGGAGGTAAAAGTTCATCATCAGACAAGGTATCAGGTATTCCTTCAACAAACTAGATTTTTATTGTCTTCAACAATTCATCATACAGAGGTTGATAACATGAATAACACCACACAACATTATCAGGCTTTTGAGATAACACATGTTCAGAATTCTCTAAAATACTTTTTACAAAACAAGTTTTACCACTATTCGAAGGCCCTGCGATTAAGGCCGAAAATGGTAGTTGCAACCGGGGGTCAAAACCTTCTACAGCAGTCATTATATCTTAAGCTTTAAGACCCCTGTAGCTTGTAGCATAAGTCAGCAGCCAAAGGGGTAATGTGGTCCAGTCAGGCAAAAGCAGTCTCTTGTCATAGACAACCCTGAATCTTTTAGTAAGTGGGGCCTTCCTCAGATGGAAGCCCTTTATTATACCCAACAATCTTTTTGTAGGAGCTCCTAAATCTCAAAGTCACTATTCCTGTCATTTAGGAACCCCCCTCAAACAAGCGTGTGATTGATTCCTAGTTTTTTACACGAGGGGTATTTTTTTCATAGTTTTTTTGAGTCACACCTGACACACTGCGGCCTGTAGCATAAGTCAGTAGCCATAGGGCAATGTGGTCCCGTCAGGCAAAAGCACTCTCTTGTCATAGACAACCCTGAATCTTTTAATGAGTGGGGCATTCCTCAGATGGAAGCCCTTTTTATCCCTAACAATCTTTTTGTAGGAGCTCAAAATCTCCAAGTCACTATTCCTGTCATATAGGAACCCCTCGACCAAGCGTGTGATTGATTCCAAGTTTACACGCTGGGCATTTTCATAGTTTTGAGTCACTCCTTTGGCTTTCAATACCACGTGATTCTTTAGCGTTCTAAAAGCATAGCTTTTGGGCCCACAGGATGACCATTCTGTGATATGGTCACCCTCTGCGAGTTCGCTCGTTAAGCCACCCAGATAGTTGCTGAGTGGGGGGCTCCAATCCCCTGGTTTGCTTACATAGACCACAGAGTCTGTGTCATGGTAAAGCACTCGCCTCTGAAGCTGCACCATGAGCTTGTACAGTTCAAGTCGGCCATAGGCCGTGGTAAATGCTGCAAGAAACACATTTACATTACCCGGGGGTAGAACCCACTTCTTGTTACGTCGCCATTGCACCAAGGCAATGTCTTGACTCAAGAATGAAAAATGTGAAATTTCGTATTGGTCCGAAAAAATGAATTCCAAAAATTATTCAGGGTCTTTAATAATCGACGTTGTTAGCATATTACACCTCTGCGCTAATTTGCCCCAAAGCGAATTTAAGTACAATTTCGACACATTTCGTTTGGTTTTGTTGACCTCTATTCTGTCAGGGTCAAGAAGGATGCCTTCTCTGTCATGATAGTCTTGAATGTACCTGTCTTTACTCTCTTGATCTGTGACCGATGCAGGATAGCCTGAAGCCATTTGCTTACATCTCAAGAAGGTCTTGATGTACTCTTTAAAAAGAGTGTCTGATTTCTTTGAAAAGTTCCATACTTCAAAGATTTTGGCCATACGATACCCCATCTCTAAAGCCTTAGAGAATTCAGCTGTGACCCATACACCTGTCAGTGCTCTTTCTTGATCGGTGTGATCACATGGGTTTTGTTGTATGTTTTCACTGCAGGTGCGACAAAGGGGAAAGAAAAGTTTTCCTTGAGGGCCCCTGTAAGGCAACACAGGTATAAACAAACCCCTTGGAGGGTAGACTGTTGCTTTGATCAGACCAAAATAGTTTTGAGGTAAGTCAAAATCACAATGAATAATTTCAGGATGACCTATAGGATAGCATGAGGAACTCATTACATGCGGATAAAGGGATGTAAAATCTACATAGCCTATTGTCTCGTCGGGTTCCGCTACATACCTCAATGTCAAAGCATTGGTACGGCCGCCATACAAGGCCTGTCTTGGCTCCAGAGGTTCTGGGGTGTCAAAGCTGGAAAGGAATGCTTGAACATGAGGATCAGACTTTTTGAGGGCTGTCCATTCGTGCTCCCACAAAACAACCACTTTTAGGCCGTAAGTAGCCTGTAAAGAAGCAACTTTGTCTTGAAACTCTTGGTACATTTCCCCAAAAGTATTTTGGGATAGGACACACATGTTCTGGGGCACAAAGCAAGATTTGCAACCATGGAAGAAACAACCATTGTACTCATACACGGTCTCAACCCCGTCAATCTGGGTGTAGCCATCTACATGGTAAGAGCCAAATGCCTTCTCCCCTCGATTCAAAGCATGTTGAATAAAAATGTCTTTATCCTGGGCCATATACTCTAGCCATTGAATGGACCCACTAGAGTATGCCTTGAATTGGCGTCGGTAGTTGTCAGGCGAGGGGATCGCTATAGAGGCTGTAGGCAGATAGTGTGTACGGTATGTTTTCATGCATGCCGATGCAATCGTTGTACAACTCCATGGGTCAATACCGGCATCTTTGATTACCTCTTCTCTGAATCTGAGGCATCCTTCACGAATTATAACCACATCATTGTCACAGTATGATTCCATCTCTTTATGGAAATCAAAGGTGCCATGTCTTACTGTCTCATACCAAATCATGAATCTCTCATGCTCTTTGGGAGACATTTGATCACACCCATACATTTCTGGGCTGGGATATGATCCGATATAATGTAGATTCTCCTCAGATGTGAAGAAGTGGGGGAACCAGCCTTTCACAGAGTTTTCAAAACCCAAGGCCTCTGGCATTTGAGCCAATCTCATGGGTAAGAAGCTTAAACTGTCAATGTATCTCTGGTTGAAGGCTGGATCTAGAAAACACAAGATTTTACTACCTTGCGCGATGACCCTGGGGGCCACGCCTTGCTGTATCAAGGGGTTCAGAAGAAGGTAAGAGTCGTAGGCTCTAGCATTGTGCGCTATAAACGTAAAGTTTCGGTACTGTGGTTTTCTAAAATGTTTTAGAAAGAGTAGTGCACAATTGGATCCTTCTGCAGACCACCTTTCCCCCTTGAATGTCATGGTAGATACAAAAATAGGCAAATGATCCCCAGATTGCTGATTTGTCTCAAAATCATAGAACACATATTTCTCTGAGTGTTCATCTTCAGCCAAGGGCTGAATATAACACTCGTGTGGCACTTCTTGAACCACTTCAGCATTTCTGCTTTTCAGAGCCCCTTTACAGATTGGACAATGTATGATTCCACAAACATGTGGTTTAGGGCTATCTATTTTAAGGCTGTAATTGCAATGACATTTTGGGCATGTCTTGTTAATGGCACAAATGCTTACAGATTTACAGGCCTTAGGGTGCCATGTTTAAATTTTGTGTTTATCATAACAGTAGGTCGAACGACATGTGCAATGGCAATCCGCACATGGTGTCAAGTTTAAGGTTTGCATAGGGCACTCTGCATCCTGACATACCGAACAGTTATAACGGCAGGAGTGCCCCCCCTTTCGGGTGTAGCCGGTATGGCAGGATGTACACACATAGGGTGCACCTATGAACGCCTTGATGTTGGTAATGGCATAGTAATGTTCGTTTTGCACATAAAAGTACAGAATCTGAGGGTGCGGTTGGGGGGTGTTTTGGAACTTCAAGAGAGCTGCATTAGCTCTACTGTGGTACAAAACCACAATCTTGATATTCAGAAGGTTTTCAAATTTGACAATGTCTGAGTATGCCACCCCTTCATGTATCCCGAGACCCACCGCCATTTGGATCTCTCTAGCCTTTTGCAATGCCGTCAGATCAGTACATCCGGGGTTAAGTAAATGCGCTAGGCCTATTGCAAAACATAGCTTATTATCGGGATTGTGAACGTTTATGAGGTAGGCCCTTTTATTGCTTATGATTTCTGACTGCATTAGGCTATCAAGCGTCCTTCTCTGCCCACCACCCCCCTGCGGTTGACGTATTATTTGCACTACAAGCTCGAGGGTCCGATCGGCTATGATGGCTAAATTTGACTGAACAAGGCGTTCTACCAGCGCTGTAAATTGTTCAAGATCTGCTTCGCCATTGGGTAAAATAAGAGATACTGTATTATGCAGGCTATCTCCACATATTTCCAACTGTAAGACATCACGAGGTTCGCCATAATCTCTTGCTGTTTCTAACAGGTCATTCAGAGTGTCCATTATCATCATGTAAAATACAGCATAGTCAAGATTCTGATTCACACATAGGAAATTGAAAAACTGTTGAATCTCTGTATTGTTGAATTTATTCCTGTACACAACCCTGACACGTCTATCATGAACATCTGCCGCCAGATTTATTAGACAATTGTCCAATTCCCCAAAAACATCTTGTGGCGTTTCAGACTCTACGGACCTAGGCGTTACTGGTTGTTCTATCGCTGTTGGGGTTGTCGGGGCCGAAATTGTCTGACTCTCGTTCATCCGATTAATTAAGGTTATGAGGGCTTCGGGAATCTGGGATAACATGTTTTCCTCAGACGCCCCTGACTCATTCATACGATTAATCATTTCTAAGAGTTCGGCTGGAATTACATTTACATTTAAGTCATTTAGCAGAATCTGTGTTAATATGCTTTCATCTAACGTTCCTGACTCGTTCATACGTTTAATAACTTCTAGGAGTTCGGCTGGAATCTGGGATAAGAGGCTTTCAACTGTCTCCCCGTGTTGCGTTAGTTCTGCCATTTTTGGATAATTAAGGGTGTTCTTTTTTGGGGGGGGTCTTTCTGTAATGGTTGGTGTTACATGTATGATTTTAGCATCTGTATTTGCATTTTTTAATGGGGTTGCTGTTTAACATGCGTGGAATTGTTCTATGCCAGAATAACATATCGTCTCTGTATTGTCTCTCAATTAAATCCCCCAGTCGTTTGTATAGCAAAACATTCCTCGATTTCAAAGCCCTTGAAAATAATGTGAAAAACCTTTCTTGTTCGGCTGCAGGTACTGAGGCCGTAGAATTGACTGGGTCTATAAGGTTGGCCGCATCACAGAATAGCTGGTCTTCAACATCTGACATGTCATTAAAAACAGGTCTCTCGGGTGTTTCATCGGGAATGCTCGGGGCGCCGGAATCCCCCAGCTCTAGATGTATGTGGTCGTCTGTGCCGTTTTTCGCCGGGGCGGAGTCTGAATGAAAATAATACATACATAATTATGTTATTAGATATAATATACATATATATATATATATATGTTAGCTACATACAAATGTCAAATACCTTTTCCTTTATAATAATATATATTAACAATACATAGTTAAAATACCTCGGCTTTTTTGGCGCTTGTTGTGATGAATCGCCGAAACCGGGGGTGTGTGACTTTTTCCCTCTAGCGTTCCAGATTCTGCTGGGCCTGTCTCCGGACAGTCTGAAAAAACATTATTTGTCCTTGTTTTAACATAGGCTGTCAACAGATCTATAACTAATAAAAAGGCTTATAACTAATAACCAAACTGTATAATGGTCTCATACCGGGCCCCTGGAGCGCCTGCTCGTGAAGCAGCAAGTTCCCGGCCCAACAGTAGTTTTCGGGTGGGCTTGATTCAGAGCAATGTATTTCGGCAATCACGGCTCTTTGCCTGTTGCTGTCTGGAATATTTCGTGCGGGGGTCGATGTTCCCTGGATTCGCGGTGAGTTTGAAAAATCGCTCGTACAGAACGGTAGAATTGCATCAAAGTCCTGCGTGTCAGATGTCCATAACGCATCCTTTATCATTCCTGGCTGTATGTCGGCTGTAAATACATAAAAAACATTTTTTTTTTAAATAGTACACCCTATTTTTTAATGTTTATATATAAATATTCTTGGGTATGTATTTAATTATAAGGACTTACAACGAAAAAAGGCCTCTGGTGATTGCCTGCCAGACTTTTGCGCCTGTGAACCACCCTCATGTTGTTCCAGATCAGGTAAATCGCGTAAAAGCTGCTTAAATGTCGGGGAGCCTAGACACCATTAGACAATATTAACAGTTATACGCTATATCTACACTTTTTACATTTTTTTTTAACTATATTGGCCTTTTGGCCTGAAATACCCAAATAACTCGGGGTTAATATTCCAATAATATTCAAACAAATCTTAAAATATGTTTTTCATTTACTCACCTCCAGAAATACCCATTATGCGAGATTCACTTATTCCGAATATTATTATTATTATTTTTTAATCTGTCCGTGCAGTTCAATATTCGGGCCTGTATTTTGCGCTAAAGCAATGCTAACAATGTTAAAAATAGTTCTGTCCCTAACTATCTAAAAGTACGGAATGAGTTTTTGCGAGATGTATGCTACACCCCAACCCCTGTATGTCGGTTTTAGAGCCCCCAAAAGGCTTTGAATTCAAAGTACCGTTCTGTCTGCATTGGGTTTGCTAGAATCCCTGTGTGTTGATTAGATATCAGTATTTAACCCGGGCTGTAGGCCTATATCTTGACAGGCCATATGACGGATAATGTAAACCTTGGTTTCAAACGATTCTCTACAGATAGAGCTCTGGGATCCCGGGGTGAACCCCACCACCTTAGGATTTATGTAACACACACACAGCCACACACACACACACACGTCTGTTGCTACGCCCCAAGACCACTCACACACACCCACACCCCTGATTCTATTTTACTTCGCGACAGAGCTGGAAGACGTTGTTAAATAGGCTTTTCCCATAGTTAAAGGGTGAGATACCGTTTTTTAAAATTCCTTTTATTGAATTCCAAAATATTTCGTACAACCTTTAAGACATGTTTGAATTAAGTAACACATTTGAATAATGTGTTTTATGTAAAAATAAAAACCTTGGAGGCCGGTCTTTGTACATTATTACAAACTTTAATAAAACGTAATGTTCATAACATACCATGTAGGAATAGACTATAAAATAATACATGTTTTTTCAGATCTTACAGTTGTCTGCGCCAGACCCTAGCGTGAGAGAAAAGAGCGCTACCCCTTAGTTAAATGGGGGCTATACATTTAAAATAATTAACACCTACATTTTAACACACGTTATAATTCAATTCAAATCAAATCAAATCAAATCAAATTTATTTATATAGCCCTTCGTACATCAGCTGATATCTCAAAGTGCTGTACAGAAACCCAGCCTAAAACCCCAAACAGCAAACAATGCAGGTGTAAAAGCACGGTGGCTAGGAAAAACTCCCTAGAAAGGCCAAAACCTAGGAAGAAACCTAGAGAGGAACCGGGCTATGTGGGGTGGCCAGTCCTCTTCTGGCTGTGCCGGGTAGAGATTATAACAGAACATGACCAAGATGTTCAAATGTTCATAAATGACCAGCATGGTCGAATAATAATAAGGCAGAACAGTTGAAACTGGAGCAGCAGCACAGTCAGGTGGACTGGGGACAGCAAGGAGCCTTCATGTCAGGTAGTCCTGGGGCACGGTCCTAGGGCTCAGGTCAGTTGAAACTGGAGCAGGAGCATGGCCAGGTGGACTGGGGACAGCAAGGAGTCCTCATGTCAGGTAGTCCTGGGACATGGTCCTAGGGCTCAGGTCCTCTGAGAGAGAGAAAGAAAGAGAGAAGGAGAGAATTAGAGAACGCACACTTAGATTCACACAGGACACCGAATAGGACAGGAGAAGTACTCCAGATATAACAAACTGACCCTAGCCCCTGACACATAAACTACTGCAGCATAAATACTGGAGGCTGAGACAGGAGGGGTCAGGAGACACTGTGGCCCCATCCGAGGACACCCCCGGACAGGGCCAAACAGGAAGGATATAACCCCACCCACTTTGCCAAAGCACATCCCCCACACCACTAGAGGGATATCTTCAACCACCAACTTACCATCCTGAGACAAGGCCGAGTATAGCCCACAAAGATCTCCGCCACGGTACAACCCAAGGGGGGCAACCCAGACAGGCCGACCACAACAGTGAATCAACCCACCCAGGTGACGCACCCCCCCAGGGACGGCACGAGAGAGCCCCAGCAAGCCAGTGACTCAGCCCCGTAACAGGGTTAGAGGCAGAGAATCCCAGTGGAAAGAGGGGAACCGGCCAGGCAGAGACAGCAAGGGCGGTTCGTTGCTCCAGAGCCTTTCCGTTCACCTTCCCACTCCTGGGCCAGACTACACTCAATCATATGACCCACTGAAGAGATGAGTCTTCAGTAAAGACTTAAAGGTTGAGACCGAGTTTGCGTCTCTGACATGGGTAGGCAGACCGTTCCATAAAAATGGAGCTCTATAGGAGAACGCCCTGCCTCCAGCTGTTTGCTTAGAAATTCTAGGGACAATTAGGAGGCCTGCGTCTTGTGACCGTAGCGTACGTGTAGGTATGTACGGCAGGACCAAATCAGAGAGGTAGGTAGGAGCAAGCCCATGTAATGCTTTGTAGGTTAGCAGTAAAACCTTGAAATCAGCCCTTGCTTTGACAGGAAGCCAGTGTAGAGAGGCTAGCACTGGAGTAATATGATCAAATTTTTTGGTTCTAGTCAGGATTCTAGCAGCCGTATTTAGCACTAACTGAAGTTTATTTAGTGCTTTATCCGGGTAGCCGGAAAATAGAGCATTGCAGTAGTCTAACCTAGAAGTGACAAAAGCATGGATTAATTTTTCTGCATCATTTTTGGACAGAAAGTTTCTGATTTTTGCAATGTTACGTAGATGGAAAAAAGCTGTCCTCGAAATGGTCTTGATATGTTCTTCAAAAGAGAGATCAGGGTCCAGAGTAACGCCGAGGTCCTTCACAGTTTTATTTGAGACGACTGTACAACCATTAAGATTAATTGTCAGATTCAACAGAAGATCTCTTTGTTTCTTGGGACCTAGAACAAGCATCTCTGTTTTGTCCGAGTTTAATAGTAGAAAGTTTGCAGCCATCCACTTCCTTATGTCTGAAACACAACTTCTAGCGAGGGCAATTTTGGGGCTTCACCATGTTTCATTGAAATGTACAGCTGTGTGTCATCCGCATAGCAGTGAAAGTTTACATTATGTTTTCGAATAACATCCCCAAGAGGTAAAATATATAGTGAAAACAATAGTGGTCCTAAAACAGAACCTTGAGGAACACCGAAATGTACAGTTGATTTGTCAGAGGACAAACCATTTACAGAGACAAACTGATATCTTTCCGACAGATAAGATCTAAACCAGGCCAGAACTTGTCCGTGTAGACCAATTTGGGTTTCCAATCTCTCCAAAAGAATGTGGTGATCGATGGTATCAAAAGCAGCACTAAGGTCTAGGAGCACGAGGACAGATGCAGAGCCTCGGTCCGATGCCATTAAAATGTCATTTACCACCTTCACAAGTGCCGTCTCAGTGCTATGATGGGGTCTAAAACCAGACTGAAGCATTTCGTATACATTGTTTGTCTTCAGGAAGGCAGTGAGTTGCTGCGCAACAGCCTTCTCTAAAATCTTTGAGAGGAATGGAAGATTCGATATAGGCCGATAGTTTTTATATTTTCTGGGTCAAGGTTTGGCTTTTTCAAGAGAGGCTTTATTACTGCCACTTTTAGTGAGTTTGGTACACATCCAGTGGATAGAGAGCCGTTTATTATGTTCAACATAGGAGGGCCAAGCACAGGAAGCAGCTCTTTCAGTAGTTTAGTTGGAATAGGGTCCAGTATACAGCTTGAAGGTTTAGAGGCCATGATTATTTTCATCATTGTGTCAAGAGATATAGTACTAAAACACTTGAGCGTCTCTCTTGATCCTAGGTCCTGGCAGAGTTGTGCAGACTCAGGACAACTGAGGTTTGGAGGAATACGCAGGTTTAAAGAGGAGTCCGTAATTTGCTTTCTAATAATCATAATCTTTTCCTCAAAGAAGTTCATGAATTTATCACTGCTAAAGTGAAAGTCATCCTCTCTTGGGGAATGCTGCTTTTTAGTTAGCTTTGCCACAGTATCAAAAAGGAATTTCGGATTGTTCTTATTTTCCTCAATTAAGTTAGAAAAATAGGACGATCGAGCAGCAGTAAGGGCTCTTCGGTACTGCACGGTACCGTCCTTCCAAGCTAGTCGGAAGACTTCCAGTTTGGTGTGGCGCCATTTCCGTTCCAATTTTCTGGAAGCTTGCTTCAGAGCTCGGGTATTTTCTGTGTACCAGGGAGCTAGTTTCTTATGAGACATTTTTTTAGTTTTTAGGGGTGCAACTGCATCTAGGGTATTGCGCAAGGTTAAATTGAGATCCTCAGTTAGGTGGTTAACGGATTTTTGTCCTCTGGCGTCCTTGGGTAGGCAGAGGGAGTCTGGAAGGGCATCAAGGAATCTTTGTGTTGTCTGTGAATTTATAGCACGACTTTTGATGTTCCTTGGTTGGGGTCTGAGCAGATTATTTGTTGCAATTGCAAACGTAATAAAATGGTGGTCCGATAGTCCAGGATTATGAGGAAAAACATTAAGATCCACAACATTTATTCCATGGGACAAAACTAGGTCCAGCGTATGACTGTGACAGTGAGTGGGTCCAGAGACATGTTGGACAAAACCCACTGAGTCGATGATGGCTCCAAAAGCCTTTTGGAGTGGGTCTGTGGACTTTTCCATGTGAATATTAAAGTCACCAAAGATTAGAATATTATCTGCAATGACTACAAGGTCTGATAGGAATTCAGGGAACTCAGTGAGAAACGCTGTATATGGCCCAGGAGGCCTGTAAACAGTAGCTATAAAAAGGGATTGAGTAGGCTGCATAGATTTCATGACTAGAAGCTCAAAAGACGAAAACGTCATTTTTTTTTTTTTTGTAAATTGAAATTTGCTATCGTAAATGTTAGCAACACCTCCGCCTTTGCGGGATGCACGGGGGATATGGTCACTAGTGTAGCCAGGAGGTGAGGCCTCATTTAACACAGTAAATTCATCAGGCTTAAGCCATGTTTCAGTCAGGCCAATCACATCAAGATTATGATCAGTGATTAGTTCATTGACTATAATTGCCTTTGAAGTAAGGGATCTAACATTAAGTAGCCCTATTTTGAGATGTGAGGTATCATGATCTCTTTCAGTAATGACAGGAATGGAGGTGGTCTTTATCCTAGTGAGATTGCTAAGGCGAACACCGCCATGTTTAGTTTTGCCCAACCTAGGTCGAGGCACAGACACGGTCTCAATGGTGATAGCTGAGCTGACTACACTGACTATGCTAGTGGCAGACTCCACTATGCTGGCAGGCTGGCTAATAGCCTGCTGCCTGGCCTGCACCCTATTTCATTGTGGAGCTAGAGGAGTTAGAGCCCTGTCTATGTTGGCAGATAAGATGAGAGCACCCCTCCAGCTAGGATGGAGTCCGTCACTCCTCAGCAGGTCAGGCTTGGTCCTGTTTGTGGGTGAGTCCCAGAAAGAGGGCCAATTATCTACAAATTCTATCTTTTGGGAGGGGCAGAAAACAGATTTCAACCAGCGATTGAGTTGTGAGACTCTGCTGTAGAGCTCATCACTCCCCCTAACTGGGAGGGGGCCAGAGACAATTACTCGATGCCGACACATCTTTCTAGCTGATATGCACGCAGAAGCTATGTTGCGCTTGGTGATCTCTGACTGTTTCATCCTAACATCGTTGGTGCCGACGTGGATAACAATATCTCTATACTCTCTACACTCGCCAGTTTTAGCTTTAGCCAGCACCATCTTCAGATTAGCCTTAACGTCGGTAGCCCTGCCCCTGATAAACAGTGTATGATCGCTGGATGATTCGCTTTAAGTCTAATACTGCGGGTAATGGAGTCGCCAATGACTAGAGTTTTCAATTTGTCAGAGCTAATGGTGGGAAGCTTCGGCGTCTCAGACCCCGTAACGGGAGGAGTAGAGACCAGAGAAGACTCGGCCTCTGACACCGACCCGCTGCTTAATGGGGAAAACCGGTTGAAAGTTTCTGTCTGCTGAATGAGCGACACCGGTTGAGCGTTCCTACAGCATTTCCTTCCAGAAACCGTGAGAAAGTTGTCCGGCTGCGGGGACTGTGCCAGGGGATTTATACTACTATCTGCACTTACTGGTGGCACAGACGCTGTTTCATCCTTTCCTACACTGAAATTACCCTTGCCTAACGATTGCGTCTGAAGCTGGGCTTGCAGTACAGCTATCCTCGCCGTAAGGCGAGCACAGCGGCTGCAATTAGAAGGCATCATGTTAATGTTACTACTTAGCTTCGGCTGTTGGAGGTCCTGACGAATCGTGTCCAGATAAAGCGTCCGGAGTGAAAAAGTTGAGGAAAAAATAAATATATGAACGGTAATTAAAAAGTGAAACCCGTAAAGTTGTCAGGTAGCAAAATAGGTTGGCAACAAAACGCACAGCAATTCGAAAACAAGCCTGCAAGTTGTGACCGGAAATGACGTCCATAATTCAACATTTATTACTATTTCTTACAGATATAGGGGTCCTGTTAGCCCTGAACATTATCCGTTTCCAATTCCCCATCGCAAAGTCTTTTCCGCGCTCCGTTGAAGCTCTCTCCACTTTCCTGCCAGGGAAAGATCCGCCTTCGAACTTGTTGTTGTTCCGGGGTATGTCTCAACGATAACCTCGGCCATCGCCGTAATTGTTCACGATTTTCGAAAAGACTGTCCAGCTTATTCATCAGGGTTCGGAAAATGTGGTAATCGCGCCATTTAAAACTGAACATTATTTGAAAACAATTTACATCCTTGCATGCTTTGGAGGATACATATGAACTGACCGTTTTCGTAGCATTTAACCTGTCAAATTGCTCACATGCTAAAATTGTCACTCTGGAGTCCGGGGTATACCCCACGGAAGTGACTCTCAGAGCCATTAGATCCTTTCGTCCCCAGACTTGTTCTTCCAACGCATATCCCGGCAGCCTTGAAGCACTCAGGACTCATTCCATTTGACACAAAGCTAGCCTTATTTTAAGCCATTCTCGCATCCTTAGCGCTGGAGAAAAACTCTCGGGTTCTGCACTATAAAAGGGTTGGGACACGCTGTCTGTGAATATCTTAACCGTAGATTCCTCCGGGTTGAATATGTACGAAATATGTCCCTCGCTTGTACACAAAAATCCGTTAAAACATTCGGAAGCCTCAACCAAAATATCCTCCAGGCTTTTGGCGTTGGATTCATGACGTGAGCTACAGAGCACTCCGAGAATTCCCCTTGTAGACATATTTTAGATGTTTAATATTCAGGTCTTAAAAAATGGCTTGTTCTGGACATTTATAAAGCCTAGGCCCCAAATACATAACCCTGGACATTCCTGCTTCATAGATAACAACCATAAGGGAGATAAAACTGGGTGTACGGTCGCAAAATTTCAAACACTCAAACAACACCCTCCCCAGTTCAACCAGCCCCCCTAGACATCAAACAACAGACCTACTTCAAAGCATAACATAGAACTATAAAAAAACACACACCCTCTAACACATGACCACACGAACAGGGGGGCCGGGGCGGGGGCACATATTTAAACATGCACGCGTCATCATGACGTATGGTAATCAATCAATCATTTTGACCCGTGCCGTATCCTATCTCTCTCCTCATAACTGTCATTGTTCTGTTTTTGTTTTGACTTGGAGATTTAGGGGTTAATCTGTTTTGGATGAGATTGAAGCACACAAGGTTGCATCCTAATGTGACTGCTCAAATCCACTTTTTTCCCAAACCCATAGTCAGTGTTCCCATACTTAGATAATGTATTTCCTGTCATTTATGGGGTGCAAGAATTGGATAAATATCCCACATTGTTTGGTACATTTGAATTTTCTGGTTCGTGGTGATTTAATGATGAGGAAAAACAGCATATAATCAATGCACAGTTTCCATATAAGGACAGCCGCAGAAGTGGCAGGACTGACGATGCTGTCCTAATATGGACACTATGGGTGTCAGTGGAGGCTCCTCAGAGGAGTAAGGGGAGGACCATCCTTAGTGAATTTCATAAAAATAGTGAAACATTAAGTTACCCTTTTTAGATAACACTATACTACATATATTCACGTCACCAAATAATTTATTAAAACACACTGTTTTGCAATGAAGGTCTATAGTAGCGTCAACATCACTCTGTAGGGTAGCACCATGGTGTAGCCAGTGGACAGCTCCTTTCTGCCCTCTGGGTACATTGACTTCAATACAAAACCTAGGAGGCTCATGGTTCTCACCCCCTTCCATAGACTTACACATTAATTATGACAACTTCCGGAGGACATCCTTCAACCTATCAGAGCTCTTGCATGAACTGACATGTTGTCTACCCAATTTTAAAGATCAGTGAATTAATGTAGTGCTGAAAGCATAAGCTACAGCTAGCATTGCAGTGCATAAAATGTGAGTCGTTGACTCAGAGAGAAGACAATAATTTAACAGTTTTGAACAAATTGAATTTATTAAAAAATGAAGGAGAAGCGAGAGATTTTGTTTTTACTTTCACTTAGCTAGCGAATTCAGCAAGCTAATTTCGCATACTCAAAGTCCCGGCTCCCACAGTGAGGGATGCTATGTTAGCTAGCTGGCTATGGCTATCCAACACTGGAACTCTTCCAAGTAAACGTAAGCTTTTGGTTTTATTAATTTATTGCCACGAGACCCACCTGTGTAACTGCTTACTGCTGACTGTACACTGTACTGCATGATTGCATGTGGTTTACTAGAGCATTCGTTTTAGTAGCTATGTTGACTGACGTTAATATGGTGACAACGACAGGCTGTTTATAGTGGTTATAATATGAAGATTTGGCTTGGAAATGTTTTTTTCCCGGCTGGTCACGGAAAGCTGATGTGTTGTGCACTGAAGTCCACAAGCGAATTGAATAGGTAAGAGAAGGAATAAAACGACCAAAGGGAATTATGCTGTCATGTGACTGCTATGAAAGTGAACTGTGTTTGCATGTGATCAGGGGTGTTAACATACCTGAATTTGTCCAATAGAAAATCTAGTTTGCACACCCTAGATCAGCTAGATACAGGGAAAAGTGCAAAGTGGTGTTGAATGAGTCAATGGTCTGTCACCTTGATTTCTCAAATGTACCTCGACCTGTGCACCTACCTATGTTGTAAACTTTTTAATTCATAGGCTAGGTTGTAGCAACCTCATGATAGGTATAGGGAAAATGAGTGTCATGTAGAAGCCTAAACCTATCGATGTTACGTTGAGCTGGGTGAATGGAATATGAATGACAGTCATCCAATATGCTGTAATAGAAATAAGGCCATGCTTATACAAATAATCATCCTCCCTGAATGGCACGACCACCACTGATGGGGTTATGTGTGTGTTACAGATGAGAAGACAGGTACCCTGAAGCTGAGCAACCTGAGCAGCAACATGTCGGGGAAGTACGTGTGTTTGGCCAGCAACACGGCCGGCACAAAGAGATGCTACATCAACCTGGAGGTCATCACCTGTACGTACTTTTATAGTGCAACACTGGACACACACGACTCACTATACACTATGTGGGCCAGTCAGAATGTAGAGAAATGTGCTTCCTAAAACAGTTGGCACCTGGTACGTGAAACGGCTTTGAAAACCAGAGCATGCAGATATCCAGAGTAAGTCATTAAGAATGCATTTTAATTGGGACTGATTCACTGCCCTCACTTAAATGGAGTGTTCCTTCATTTAATGTGCACTTAAAAAAACAAATGATAGTCACACTAAGTGCAAACCAGATGGGATGGCGTATCGCTGCAGAACACTGTGGTAGCCATGCTGGGTAATTGTGCCTTGAATTCTAAATAAATCAGTGTCACCAGCAAAGCATCATTACACCACCACCTCCATGCTTCACAGTGGGACCCACACATGCGGAGATCCGGTCACCTACTCTGCGTCTCACAAAGACAAGGCGGTTGGAAAGAATCTCAAATTTGGACTCATCAGACCAAAGGACAGATTTTCACTGGTCTAATGTCCATTGCTTGTGTTTTGTGGCCAAAGCAAGTCTCTTCTTCTTATTGGTGTCCTTTTAGTAGTGGTTTCTTTGCAGCAATTCGACCATGAGGGTCTGATTCACGCAGTCTCTTTTGAACAGTTGATGATGTGTCTGTTACTTGAACTCTGTGAAGCATTTATTTGGGCTGCAATTTCTGAGGCTGGCAGCTCTCTAATGAACTTATCCTCTGCAGCAGAAGGAATTCTGAATTCTTTCCTGTAGCGGTCGTGAGAGCCACTTTCATCATAGTGCTTGATGTTTTTTGACACTGCACTTGAAACTTATAAAGATGTTGAAATTTTACGGATTGACTGACCTTCATGTCTTAAAGTAATGATGGTCTGTCTTTTCTCTTTGCTTATTTGAGCTGTTCTTGCCATAATATGGACTTGCTATTTTATCAAATAGGGCTATTTTACCAAATAGGGCTATTTTACCAAATAGGGCTATTTTACCAAATAGGGCTATTTTACCAAATAGGGCTATTTTACCAAATAGGGCTATTTTACCAAATAGGGCTATCTTCTGTATACCACCCCTACCTTGTCACAACTGATTGGCTCAAACGCATTAAGAAGGAAAGAAATTACACAAATTAACTTTTAACAAGGCACACCTGTTAATTGAAATCCTTTCCTGGTGACTACCTCATGAAGCTGATTGAGAGAATGACAAGTGTGTGCAAAGCTGTCAAGGCAGGGTGGTGTACTTGGCAGAGTCTAAAATATGAAATACATTTTGATTTAAGACTTTTTGGTTACTACATGATTCCATATGTGTTATTACATAGTTTTGATGTCTTCAGTATTATTCCACAATGTAGAAAATAGTACAAATAAACCCTTTTAATGAGTACGTGTGTCAACTTTTGACTGGTACTATATCCACACACACACACGGTGTGTCTGTGTCAATTCCTACGCGTGGTAGCTATCGCTTTCTGTTATCTATTACCACCTAACATTTCTTTCCTTAGTTTGCTGGGAGACTACAGTATAAAATAGGACAAAAAATGCAATTAAGCTTCTTTAAAGGAAACCTCAATTTGGTGGAAAAGGGACCTTGGTTGGTGCTACTCTGTTAATTAAATTGACATTTAATTTAGAGGATTGTCTTTTCTGTCTGTACGTTCTTATCTTTACATTGCCACAAAGACAGATCTCTGCCCAGTCATTGAAAAAGACTGAACAGTCACAGGCTGCTGTACATGTACTGTTGGGTTAAGAGAGCTGGGTATTGTGTGAATGTAAGAACAAAACTAATACAAATAACATGATGCTGCTGTAGTTTTATTATCTTTTGGAACACAAAGGCTTAATTACTACAGCATCTAAACAGTGTATTTATTTAATTTCCCCTGGAGAGTGAAGTACTATACCACAGATCTGTAGTGCAAGTGTGTTTTTAATGTTGTGTGTTTCCCCAGCGACCAACGCAGGGATGATTGCTGGGGCCACGGTGGGCTCGGTGCTGGGCTTAACCTTCATCATCCTCTTCCTCGTTGGTCTCCTGAGGAGAAGGAGAGACTCTGAGGAGGACCTGGCCAATGACATCAAGTTAGATTCACCTTTGTGTGTGTGTGTGTGTGTGTGTGTGTGTGTGTGTGTGTGTGTGTGGTGATCGATGTGCACATATTAGTATACCATACAAAGAACATACCGTATGTATACTGTTATATACCTGTGACATGAAGGTGTGCGTATGCCAAATGGATGTCAGCTAGTCTCTCACCCCTTCTCTTCCTCCTCTCCACCCCCAGGGAGGACGCTCAGGCTCCCAAGCGCGTCTCGTGGGTCAAGAGCGGCGGCTCTGGCTCGGATGTGGTCTCCAAAAATGGCACACTCTCCTCCATCACTACCGCCAACAGGCCCCACCAGAGGGAGGCCTCTTCCCAGCTATATCCCCACCGCCCTCCCTCTGACACCACCTCCATCATCACTGCCACAGGCAGCGTCTCTGGCTACCGCCTCGGGCCGCGTGATGGAGCCTCCACACCCACCCATGGCCACGCCCTGCCGGGCTACAGCTACAACACTGATACAACCCAGACCCGCGGACAACTGTCTAATTCTGCAACACCCAGTGCCAACGTTAGTCCCAGAACTCAGCACCCACAGAGCTATACCCAGCCCCAGACAGCACGTCCAGCCCCGCGCCCGCCACCTCTGCCCACTGTCGTGACCGCGTCCAACATTTCCCGCATGGGAGGGGTTCCCATCATGGTGCCGGCTCAGAACCAGGCCGGCTCGCTGGTGTAGTGCCAGTCTGTCATGGTGCAGTGTCCCTTTACCCTTCAACTGTACTTACTCACGTACATTTTCAAAAGGAAAAGATTCAAATGCCACAAAGATATAGCTAACTCGAGGATTAAAGCTTGAATTGGCCATCGAAGATGGAGCGTTTGACCTGCTCAAAATGCAGTGAGATCATTGGTAAGACCTTAAGAGATGGACTGTGTTGCTACACAGGGCTAATTTTATTTAATGAAGTATACAGAAGTACATTTTATTCAAATGTTTTGTATATGTATACATATGTATATGTATACAAAATATGTACAGATCTGGATTTAATACATTTGGGAAGTATTTCGTATTTTTTCTATTGCACATTCAATCAGTGTATTTTTTTTACAAAGTTTTCCAATGCAACTATTTAAGTCATCGGTCTTTCTCTGACAAGATTGTATTCACTCTATCACGTCCTATCAAGGCCATTGTATGATGTCACTTTCAAAATGGGGACTTGACAAGATGTCATGGCACACTGGTGCTAGATCCCCTGATTTGACTTCTTTGTGCATTCCTGCAGATGGATATGGCAATTTAGATTATGAAGGACCAAATTAGTTTGAAGAACAGCATATTATTCATTTTATTCTATCTACTTTAACTTCTCAAATGAGTGTAAAAAAAATATGGTGGACTACTGCTGAATACCTGTGTGGCATCATGCAGTTAAGAGAAGAAACTGACTGGGCATACTAGATTGAACATTTGCTACTAGATTTTCTAAATGCAAAGTACACTTTTTGCCTTTTCATGTTCCTTGTTTCAAACTTCACTACAATTCTCTTTAGACACAGCTCTTAAAACATATGTCTTTTACCACATAGGAATAGCTTTTCATATTATGTAAAATACAATTTGACACATTTTGTCAATTACATGGAATTTAGCGACTAAAGATTATGGTTACACCATCGAGCTGTACTGATTTTGGGTTGCTCTCTGCAAGGAAATTGTAAATAAGGTTTGCTTTCAATTGTATTTGAGGCTGTTCATTAACACTTGTGACTGACTGGATACAAAAGCAGAGTTTCTACTTGTCAACATCCCAAGCCGACAAGTTAATTGATGGATATAGACCCAAATGTCATCATATCAAATGAGTAAGATGAGGCACTTGTTTGAAATGGAGGAGGTGGTGTGGGGGTGCTTTGCTGGTGACACCGTCTGTGATTTTATTTAGAATTCAAGGCACACTTAACCAGCATGGCTACCATAGCATTCTGCAGCGGTACACCATCCCATCTGGTTTGTGCTTAGTCCCACTATCATTTGTTTTTCAACAGGACAATGACCCAAAACACACCTCCAGGCGGTGTAAGGGCTATTTGACAAAGGAGAGTGATGGAGTGCTGCATCAGATGACCTGGCCTCCACAATCAGCCGACCTCCACCTAATTGAGATGGTTTAGATGAGTTAGACCACAGAGTGAAGGAAATGCAGCCAACAAGTGCTCAGCATATGTGGGAACTCCTTCAAGACTGTTGGAAAAGCATTCCTCATGAAGCTGGTTGAGAAAATGCCATGAGCGTGCAAAGTGGTCAAGGCAAAGGGTGGCTACTTTGAAGAATCGAAAATACAAGATGTTTAACACTTTTTTTTTTTGGTTAAAGGATTCCATATGTTATTTCATAGTGTTGATATCTTCACTTATTCTACAATGTAGAAAATAGTAAAAATAAAGAAAAATCCTTGAATGAGTAGGTGTCCAAACTTTTGACTGATACTGTATATTTCCGGATGTTGTGTATCCCTGGGGTAAGTTAAGCTGCGGGACAGGGTACATTAATCCGCATACAAAGTTGTGTACTTAATGAAATATTACCACAACCTTTTTAAAACCATGTCTATCTTTATTACCCAAACTCAATTCAACACAATCACAATAGCGTTGTTTTATTTTAATCTTTTATCACTGACTTAACACCTAACAAACTTTGTACTGTCACCTCATATCCGCAGCGTAGCCTAGTGGTTAGAGCGTTGGACTAGTAACCGGAAGGTTGCGAGTTCAAACCCCCGAGCTGACAAGGTACAAATCTGTCGTTCTGCCCCTGAACAGGCAGTTAACCCACTGTTCCCAGGCCGTCATTGAAAATAAGAATATGTTCTTAACTGACTTGCCTGGTTAAATAAAGGTAAAATTAAAATATCCCAGTGATAATGCCTTGCTTTGCGCCTCGGAAGGAGACACTTAAACTTTCCATTGGATCAACTTACCCCAATGCAAACATTTTGACTAAATTAGCCCACACTGCTTCAAGGATGCACTTTCATGCTAAGTTTAGGATCTCATATTGAAGATTATAGAGACTCCAGCTGATTTATAGAACAATATAAAAATGACATACTATGGTTTCGATACAAGAATTATGACCCCTCTAACACAATAAATTGGACCTAACTTATCATTTTTTCCATGTGGTTTTTCAGACTCCATGAAATAATGACCTCTTAAATATTTGGTCAAATGGTATATGTTGTGTATGATCAACGTTGGATCAACTTACCGTACCCCTTTTCCTGAACATTCAACCCTCCCTTATTGTTCAACGATGATTAGGTTCAGCTTTGTAGATATTGACTGCTACCAACCTGACCTTGCAATTTGATTTAATAAAGGGATTTGGCTATGTCACTGATCAAACTACCCTCGAGTCAATCTGGTGTTATTTGATACCATTTACTTTTGCAACACTCTACTGTCCAGTTTTTACTCTCTTGATTGATTTATTCAGACATGTTTATGCGTAGCAAGGTAATGTTGTTCCCCTAGGACCTAGGTTATGAACAAGACTTGTTAGCGATCCAAGAAACTAAATATTGCACTTAAGACTACCATTTTAAATATGAAAAGTTGGAGGTTTGTGTCACTTTAAATTGGTGGACTGGTTCATGTTAATGGCTGGATTGAAATGAATGCAGTTTCAATGAAGCATGTCATTTTTTCTTCTTACCCTCAACATCAACCTCTGTCACTTGATAGTATACATTGTCAGTAACCTGGAGCAGAGCGAGACACTGTCTTGTCTGTTTTTATGAGCACAGAAGGTCAGGCTTGGGGAGAAAAAGACACATGCATAAAAGGATTGAGTGTTTGTGTGTGTGCTGTAACTTTTTGAGTATGGAGACTTGCTCAGACTCAAAATAAGTGTATTAATTATCAACGGCAAATAATTTTGTATTAAAGGGAAAATATGAATACTGGCCTTTTTTATATTGTAATGTATATGCATTGTAACACAGGAATAGAATTCAAAAAGAGAAATGAATTATATAAACGTTGAATGTTACAGAATATTTTTTAAATACTAGCTTTGTTTGAACTGATAATGGAACAGACACTGATGGCCAAGATGGTGCATATATGCTCAACCATATACTACTATGTGCATGAGTTTCTTATACTTATGTATATGGACAATAATTGTATCAATAGATTGTGTGTAATAAAACATTTGTATAATTGATATTTACCTCCTGGAGAAGCATTACAATTGTATGATCCAATAAAAACATCTCAAACAGGAAGAGTTAACAATATATTGTATGCAGATCTCAGTTGTGTGAAGGCTTACAAAATTATGGCCAGAATCTTGACATTGATGCATGGTTTTATTAATTGAAAGTGAGTCACTATGTCACCACCCTGTGGCCTAAATAACTTTGCAGTTTGTGTTCATTGCAGAGGTTTTGAGTCCAGAACTAATCAGTGTCTGGGGAAACAGACCTTCATTGCATTGTGTTGCCTTGATTCAGTCAGCAGGGAGGGGAGGGACAAAAATAACACTTCTGGCACACAGTTTTAGGGTAGCATGTTTATTTGAACTTGTGATTAGCAATGTAGTATTCTCCTACATGGCTCAAAGGAATTCATAAAATGAGCCCATCTCATCATTGACAAACTCCATGATATAACTCCATGTGACAGAATGGGGTGACACACTATTCATTAAATAAAAGTATAAAATGAACAAAACAGTATCATGATGACCTATATCAAATATAAGATCACAGTAAAAATAAATTATCAAAAGTGAAAAGAGCACTGGATATTCAAACATCATTGGCTGAAATAACAAAAACATTCAAATATACAGCACCTGTAATAAACTACAGTGCTACCATGGCTAAGTGGCTTTTTT
Source organism: Oncorhynchus keta (assembly GCF_023373465.1). Taxonomy (NCBI): domain Eukaryota; kingdom Metazoa; phylum Chordata; class Actinopteri; order Salmoniformes; family Salmonidae; genus Oncorhynchus; species Oncorhynchus keta. Next base: position 24,946,793 of record NC_068431.1, read on the forward strand.
ATTCAAATGAGTTAAGTTTGTCGAATAATGAGAACTGTTCAGTCCAACTTTCCTTCATGTAAGTGAAACCCATCACTCCTCAATAATCTTTAAAAAAAACATTTTTTAAACTTTACCCCTTTTTCTCCCCAATTTCGTGGTATCCAATTGGTAGTTACAGTCTTGTCTCATCGCTGCAACTCCCGTACGGACTCGGGAGAGGCGAAGGTCGAGAGCCGTGCGTCCTCCGAAACACGACCCGGCTAAGCCGCACTGCTTCTTGACACAATGCCCTTTTAACCCGGGAAGCCAGCCGCACCAATGGGTCGGAGGAAACACCGTACACCTGGCGATCGTGTCAGTGTGTACTGCGCCCGGCCCGCCACAGGAGTCACTAGTGCGTGATGGGACAAGGACATCCCTGCCGGCCAAACCCTCCCCTAACCTGGGCGACGCTGGGCCAATTGTGCGCCGCCCCATGGTTCTCCCAGTCGCAGCCGGCTGCCACAGAGCCTGGACTTGAACCCAGAACTCATATAATCTTTACAATGTGACATTTGGGTCTACAGACAAAATGGCATCAGAACCAAACCCCTTTGGGCCTGAGGTGTAGTGAAGTAAAACTTAGCCGTGTGAATATCTCATAACAACATCAAATCATCTCTGTAAAAATTGTTCAACAAAACAAATTCATCCCTGTATAACTGTGTGGTCACTGGACAGTATTTGCTTGTCATGCTCTGAATAGAGATCAGTTTGTCAGTGGGGGTACAGTGGCCCCATACAGTAATATTCAGGAGACAGCCATTTTGGCTCCGGATGGATCTTAGTGTGCAGGAAGGACAAGGTGAGCTCAGCAAAAAGGAATAGTTTTATTAGATGAGTAAGGTACAGTGTTTTAGATGGTAACGGTCCATGGCTGACAATGAAAGCGGGGGGAGCTCATGCAGCTTGGACGGGTGGAGGGTTGCCAGATTGGAGTCTCCTCCGAAGTCTCCGTCAGACAGCAGCCCATGGCTTGAATTCTTTAAGTAGGACACAGCACTGGAGAATTTTTTGGGGTGGTTAATTAGGGATACTTCAATCATCGTTATAATTATCTGCGTTTGTCAACTATCATATTAGCTAAACGTTATCATTAGCCTATTTTAATTTCTTTACAGCCCCCTTTCACATGACATAAGTTCAGACAGGAAACTCACATTCATTTAACCATTTATTAGAAAATAGATGACAACATGTGGTCTTGGCGTTAGGCTCTGCTCCCTCAGGGGAGCTTAGTGCCATTAGAATACAGGCAGTGAGTGAGATATACCAATCCCCCTGACGGGAACAAAAGCAGAACCAAACAGCTGTTGTACTTTCCACTTTTGTTGACCCTTACTTGGACAATATACTGTAAATGCTTTTCAATGAGTTATTCCCTTACACTTAGAGTTATACCTATGCAATGTTAAGTGTTTCTAAACCTAATAAAGCATTAGTTACCTTTCAATATGTAGTCAGTTAGCAGTGTAGGCACCTTCTCACTGTCCTCCTTCATGGCATAAAGAACTGTGGGGAGAAAAGCAAAGCAAGGTGGCTCTTAGCACTGAGTATAGCACTGCAGGGGATTGAGTTCTTTGAACATTGTAGGCATTGACTTACAAGTTGCCTAACAGATGGGACACAGACTAACCAAATAGAAAATTAGGTTTGTACCAGACTATCTGAACAAAACTAACTGAGGGTAAATTTGTGTGTTTCAGACAGCGTTTCCCAAACTCGGTCCTGGGGACCCTAATGAGTGCACGTTTTGGTTATTACTCTAGCAATACACAGCTGATTCAAATAATGAACTCTTCATTAAGCTTTGATTATTTGAATCAGAGGTGTAGTGCTTGGGCAAAAAACAAACTAGGAAAACGACCCATTAGCTTAGCATTACATTTTATTTCCCTGCCTACTTACTATTAGTGATCATCTGAAGGTCGTCCACAGTTGGAGGAGTTGCTTTCTTCTCATATGGAATTACCGTGTTTAGATACTGAACAATGAAGAAAAAGAGACAGTTACGGAAGTAATGTAGCAGTGTTGAACCCACATGCTTCATTGTAGATTTAACACACTGATATACTTGGTGGCTAAGAGCTGTAAATGCTTAAGTGTCTGACCAGTTTGTCCATCCCTGTGCTGCCAAATGTCTGTCTGATGCCTGTCTGCAGGATGTTGGAGAGACCCTCCATACTGAAACGCTGGAACACAGACAATCACTAGCAGTGAGTAACAACAACCAACCCTCTGTCATCACAACACGGATTTAGTAACACTAAATGAGACAGCTATGAGACATAATTCTATAAGACAGCATTCTAAATACATTATAACCTTTCTCTATGCATTCATACAGCTTATACGGAGTTATTATGAATATACACTGCTCAAAAAAATAAAGGGAACACTAAAATAACACATCCTAGATCTGAATGAATGAAATATTTTTATTAAATACTTTCTTCTTTACATAGTTGAATGTAATGACAACAAAATCACACAAAAATGATCAATGGAAATCAAATTTATCAACCCATGGAGGTCTGGATTTGGAGTCAAAATTAAAGTGGAAACCACACTACAGGCTGATCCAACTTTGATGTAATGTCCGTTATGGATGCTGCGAATTTTCGCAGCTTTTTGTTAAAAATCGTGCAACATTTCAAAGTCCTGCTACTCATGCCAGGAATATAGTATATGCAAATGATAAGTATGTGTGTATAGAAAACACTCTGAAGTCTCTAAAACTGGTTCATTTGTGTCTGTGGCTATAACATAACGTGTTTAGGAGTAAAAATCCCTCGAAAAACTGTTCTCCAAAAACACAAAAAATATATTAATCCGCCAGTCAATGTATTGTTTAAGGCGACTGCAAATAAATGAAGACGCCCTGTAAACGCCTACAGCTTCCACACGATGTCGCCAGTGCTGGCATTTCCAGCCTACTTAATCCTTGGTTGTATGACGTTTTGGCCTTTCCTGTTTTAGTCTCTCCACAGGATGTTGTGAAAATGGAAAAGATGGACGCTGATTTCAAGACTAGCTGCTATCGAATACAGATCGCCCCGTGATGAATTGTATAGATTATTAACGTTTATTAATACCTAAAGTTGGTTTAGAAAAGTAGTTTGAAGTGATTTGTAAAAGTTTATAGGCAACTTCTGTGATTTTAAAAAGTGACGTTGCGTCTTGTAAAATGGAATATTCCTGGATCAGACCGGTCTAAGGAAAACAACATTTTGGCTATACAATGACGGATTTAATCGGGAAAAAGACACAATTGTGATGTTTATGGGATATATAGGAGTGCCAAGAAAGAAGCTCGTCAAAGGTAATGAATGTTTTATATTTTATTTCTGCGTTTTGGGTAGCGCCGGCGACCGCAAAATCTGTTGTTTTAGGTGACGTTCCAGTACTTTGGGGGTGCATGCTATCAGATAATAGCTTCTCATGCTTTCGCCGAAAAGCATTTTACAAATCTGACTTGGTGGCTAGATTCACAATGAGTGTAGCTTTAATTCAGTACCTTGCATGTGTTTTTTAATGAAAGTTTGAGATTTATCAAAAACTATAGGTGGCGCTCTTGAAATTTCCGCTGATTTGATCCCGACAGCGGAACCAAATCCCTAACAAGTTTTAAAACAAGTCAAAATGAGGCTCAGTAGAGTGTGTGGCCTCCACGCACCTGTATGACCTCCCTACAACGCCTGGGCATGCTCCTGATGAGGTGGCGGATGGTCTCCTGAGGGATCTCCTCCCAGACCTGGACTAAAGCATTTGCCAACTCCTGGACAGCCTGTGGTGCAACGTGGCGTTGGTGGATGGAGCGAGACATGATGTCCCCGATGTGCTCAATTGGATTCAGGTCTGGGGAACGGGTGGGCCAGTCCATAGCATCAATGCCTTCCTCTTGCTGGAACTGCTGACACACTCCAGCCACATGAGGTCTAGCATTGTCTTGCATTAGGAGGAACCCAGGGCTGTGCGGCCCCCCAAAGAAATGCCACCCCACACCATGGCTGACCCACCACCAAACCGGTCATGCACATTTGTGGCCTGCTGGAGGTCATTTTGCAGGGCTTTGGCAGTGCTCCTCCTGCTCCTCCTTGCACAAAGGCGGAGGTAGCAGTCCTGCTGCTGGGTTGTTGCCCTCCCACGGCCTCCTCCACGTCTCCTGATGTACTGGCCTGTCTCCTGGTAGCGCCTCTGTGCTCTGGACACTAAGCTGACAGACACAGCAAACCTTCTTGCCACCCTGGATGAGCTGCACTACCTGAGCCACTTGTGTGGGTTGTAGACTCCATCTCATGCTACCACTAGAGTGAAAGCACCGCCAGGATTCAAAAGTGACCAAAACATCAGCCAGGAAGCATAGGAACTGAGAAGTGGTCTGTTGTCACCACCTGCAGAACCACTCCTTTATTGGAGGTGTCTTGCTAATTGCCTATAATTTCCATCTGTTGTCTATTCCATTTGCACAACAGCATGTGAAATTTATTGTCAATCAATGTTGCTTCCTAAGTGGACAGTTTTATTTCACAGAAGTGTGATTGACTTGGAGTTACATTGTGTTGTTTAAGTGTCCCCTTAATTTTTTCGAGCAGTGTAGTAGATTAGTGTCACGCCCTGACCATAGAGAGCCCTTGGAGAATGCTGTCATACAGGCGTGCTGAAGAGCGTGACACCAGTTCGGTGCCATCTGCACCGGTTTCACGCATCTGGCCTCCAGTGCGCCTTCCCAGTCCGGTACGTCCTGTGTCAGCTTCCCGCACTCGCCCTGAAGTGCGTGTCACCAGTTCGGTGCCACCTGTGCCAGATCCACGCATCAGGCCTCTAGTGCGTCTCCCCAGTCTGGTACGTCCTCTGCCTGCTCCTCGGACTTGCCCTGAAGTGCGTGTCACCATTCCGGTAAGACGAGGGGGCACGGTCTGTGCATATTTGTAAACAACAGCTGGTGCACGAAATCTAAGGAAGTCTCTAGATTTTGCTCACCTAAAGTAGAGTAAATTGTGATAAATTGCAGGCCACAGTTTTCAGCTATACTTTTCGTGTCTGTTTATTTACCACCACAGACAGATGCTGGCACGAAGACTGCACTCAGTCAGCTGTATAAGGAAATAAGCAAACAGGAAACCACTCACCCAGAGGCGGGGCTCCTAGTGGCCGGAGACTTTAATGCAGGGAAACTTAAATCAGTTCTACCAAATTTCCATCAACATGTTAAATGTGCAACCAGAGGGGAAAAAAATTCTAGATCACCTGTACTCCATACACAGAGATGCGTACAAAGCTCTCCCTCGCCCTCCATTTGGTAAATCCGACCACAACTCTATCCTCCTGATTCCTGCTTACAAGCAAAAATTAAAGCAGGAAGCACCAGTGACTCGGTCTATAAAAAAAAGTGGTCAGATGAAGCAGATGCTAAACTACAGGACTGTTTTGCTATCACAGACTGGAACATGTTCCGGGATTCTTGCGATGGCATTGAGGAGTACACCGCATCAGACACTGGCTTTATCAATAAGTGCATCGGGGACGTCGTCCCCACAGTGACTGTACGTACATACCCCAACCAGAAGCCATGGATTACAGGCAACATTTACACTGAGCTAAAGGGTATAGCTGCCGCTTTCAAGGTGCGGGACTCTAACCCGGAAGCTTGCAAGAAATCCTGCTATGCCCTGCGACGAACCATCAAACAGGCAAAGTGTCAATACAGGGATAAGGTTGAATCATACTACACCGGCTCCGACGCTCGTCGGATGTGGCAGGGTTTGCAAATTATTACATACTACAAAGGGAAACACAGCTGAGAGCTGTCCAGTGACACGAGCCTACCAGACGAGTTAAATCACTTCTATGCTCGCTTCGAGGCAAGAAACACTGAGGCATGCATGAGAGCATCAGCTGTTCCGGACGACTGTGGGATCACGCTCTCCGTAGCTGACATGAGTAAGACCTTTAAACATGCACAAGGCTGCAGGGCCAGACGGATTACCAGGACGTGTGTTCCGGGCATGTGCTGACCAACTGGCAGGTGTCTTCACTGACATTTTCAACATGTCCCTGATTAAGTCTATAATACCAGCATGTTTCAAGCAGACCACCATAGTCCCTGTGCCCAAGAACACAAAGGCAACCTGCCTCAATTACTACAGACCCGTAGCACTCACGTCCGTAGCCATGAAGTGCTTTGAAAGGTTGGTAATGGCTCACATCAACACCAAAAGGAACACTTATGTGAGAATGCTATTCATTGACTACAGCTCAACGTTCAACACCATAGTACACCACAGAAATTTGGACATATTTCCACTGGTCCACACTAAAGTCCATTGCTCGTGTTTCTTGGCCAAGAAAGTCTCTTCTGCTTATTGGTGTCCTTTAATAGTGGTTTCTTTGCAGCAATTCGATAATGAAGACTTGATTCACACGGTCTCCTCTGAACAGATGATGTTGAGTTGTGCCTGTTACTTGAACTCTGTGGAGCATTTATTTGGGCTGCAATTTCTAAGTCTGGTAACTCACTAATGAACTTATCCTCTGCAGTAGAGTTAACTCTGGGTCATCCTTTCCTGTGGCGGATCTCATTCATCATAGCGCTTTATGGTTTTTGCAACTGCACTTGAAGAAACTTTCAAAGTTGTTGAATTTATCCGGATTGACTAACCTTCATGTCTTAAAGTAAGAATGGGCTGTCATTTCTCTTTACTTATTTGAGCTGGACTTAGCCCTATTTGGTGAAAGACCATCTTCTGCATACTACCCCTACCTTGTCACAACACAACTGATTGGCTCACACGCATTAAGAAGGAAAGAAATTCCACAAATTAACTTAACAAGGCACACTTGTTAATTTAAATGCATTCCAGGTGACTACCTCGTGAAGCTGGTTGATAGAATACCAAGAGTGTGCAAAGCTGTCATCAAGGCAAAGGGTGGCTACTTTCTGGAATCTAAAATATAAATTATACTTTGATTTTTTTAACCCTTTTTTGGTTACTACATGATTCCAAATGTGTTATTTCATAGTTTTGATGTCTTCACTATTATTCTACAATGTAGAAAATAGTAGGGAATATTGAATGATCCTCAATGATCCATCGCATCTCCCAAAAATGTTTGCAACATACATCTGTAAAATGATAGTCTAGAAATTAAAGCTTTGGTTGTCTTCCTCTCAGGCTTCCATGTCTTCTCCCTGGACCTCCTCAATGTCCACCTCTTGAACATCAGACATCTGATGTCCTCATCTTCACTGTCACTTTTCAACCTTGTTGAGAATAGCTCATTGTCAGGCTCAAAAAGCCTCAAATTTGCCCGGATAGCCACCAATTTTTAAACCCTTGTATTGGTCAGCCTGTTGCGTGCTTTGGTGTGCGTGTTCCCAATCAAGGACCAGTTGCACTCTGAGGCGGCTGATGTTGGTGGGATTTGGAAGATGATGGAGGCAACAGAGGAAAGGGCCTCAGATCCACAAAGTCCCTTCCACCAGGTGGCTGTGAGATATGTTTGCATGACTGCCATCCCAAAGCCCTTGCCTGGAAGTGTACTTCGCCAGACTGACAAGAACCTTGCCCTCATCCAGGCCAAGGTGGCGAGACACGGTCGTGATGACATAATAGGCCTTGTTGATCTCTGCACCAGACAAAATGCTCTTGCCAGCATACTTGGGGTCCAACATGTATGCTTGCGGCATGTTTGGGCTTCTGGCAGAAGTCGCTTTTTGATGTATTTCAGAACTGCAGTTTCCTCTGTTTGGAGCAACAGTGGAGTGGGCAGGGCAGTACGAATTTCTTCTCTTACATCTGCAAGCAGAGTCTGTACATCAGACCGGATGCCATTGTCTCCCTCAATCCTTGCAATGGCTACTGCTATAGGTTTCAGGAGTTTCAGACTGCTTACCACTCTCTCCCAAAATACATAATCCAGGAGGATCCTCTTGATGGGGCTGTCCATATCAGCAGAGGGCCATTTCCTGGACAGCCTCCTTACCCCCCAGGAGACTGTCAAACATGATGACAACACCACCCCAACGGGTGTTGCTGGGCAGCTTCAATGAGGTGCTCTTGTTCTTCCCACTTTTCTTGGTGAGGTAGATTGCTGCTATATCTTGATGACACTTCACACACCTAACCATTTCCTTGGCTCTCTTGTAGAGTGTATCCATTGTTTTCAGTGCCATGTCCTTGAGGAGCAGATTCAATGCATGAGCAGCACAGCACAGCTTTAGACCAAGCAGCTTTCACGCCCGCAGCATTGTCGGTCATCAGTGCAAATACCTTCTGTGGTCCAAGGTCATTGATGACTGCCTTCAGCTCATCTGCAATGTAGAGACAGGTGTGTCTGTTGTTCCTTGTGTCTGTCCTCTTATAGAATACTGGTTGAGGGGTGGAGATGATGTAGTTCATTATTCCTTGCCCACGAACATTCGACCACCCATCAGAGATGAATGCAATACAGTCTGCTTTCTCTATGATTTGTTTGGCCTTCACTTGAACTCTGCATCCAGCAAATTAGTCGACAAAGCATGTCTGGTTGGAGGGGTGTATGCTGGGCAAAGAACATTCAGAAATCTCTTCCAATACACATTGCCTGTGAGCATCAGAGGTGCACGAGTTGCATACACAGCTCGAGCAAGACATTCATCAGCATTTCTCTGACTACGTTCCTCCATTGAGTCAAAGACACTTCTCATTCCAGGAGGACCAAGAGCTGTTGCTATCAATAAGGTGTCCGATTCATCATTTTCACCTCAAATAGAAGAATAGGGACTTTTGTCAGAGGTTGCTTGTTGTGAGCACTTAGGGAACTTTATGTACTTGGCCAGATGATTCTGCATCTTTGTTGCAATTCTTCACATATTATTTGTCACAGTATTTGCAAATGTACACAGCTTTCCCTTCTACATTAGCTGCAGTGAAATGTCTCCACACATCAGATAGAGCCCGTGGCATTCTCCTGTAAAGATTAGGAAAAAAAATAGTAAAAACACAAACAAATATAATTCCATGTACAGATAAATAGTTAAGCACTTAGATTAAACAACTCCTTTGTAAGATAAATGTTTCAAGATGAAACAGGTGAATTAACACTCCTCAGTTAGCAGGCTAAAGCAAGCTAAAACTCACATGGTAGCAAAAACTAACTAGCAGAAATTGTTAACAAGTTAGAAATGATTTAAACACACTTTGCTGTAGGCTACTATTTACTAGTTAACAAAAAATCATGCATGTCATTTAAAATATATTCACCCCACCCAGTATTGTAATCAAAACATACCAGAAAGCATGTAGTCCTTGGCTCAGACAGTGTAGTAGTGTGGGCTCAATAGCATCTCATTGGTGTGCAAGATCTTGAGCATCAGCTGTACATGTGAGGGAAGAGTGCACTCCACATGTAATGGAAGTATGCACTGTGCATGCAGAGGGTTGTAATTCCATTGAATGTGGATATTTTAACCAAAATATGCCACAAGACCTAGAACTGCCTTGTGTCTCCTACAAAAAAAGGTTCACTGTTATAAGCTAACTTTTTGAGGAATTTAAGAAAAATTCCCCAAATTCCTGGGCTCAACTTCCCATGGAAAATTTCAGAGCGTTTGCAACCCTAGCTGTTACTGTAAGTGAACCTATGGTCACTTCCTCTGTGAGTACTCGGTCTGTTCTTCCCGTAAGTTCAGTTAGTTAGGACCTCTCGGTCCATTATCCATGTTGATGTGTGAGGGAGAGAGAGAGCTGTCTGGCTTGGAAATGGATGTGTATGGACATTAAGCCCACATGCATGTGTGTGTGTGCATGCCTGTGTGTTGACAGATACACGCATGCACACACACACACAAAACTACAGGAAAAGGAGGACCGAGCATGCCCCCATTCTCATTGATGGGGCTGTAGTGGAGCAGGTTGAGAGCTTCAAGTTCCTTGGTGTCCACATCACCAAGAAACTAACATGGTCCAAGCACATCAAGATAGTCGACTCCGGCACTGCTTGCTGTGCGGTAGCAGAGAAAACAGTCTATGACTTGGGTGACTGGAGTCTCTGACAATTTTATGTTTTTCCTCAGACACCGCCTATTATAGACTTTCATCTCCCTCACCAACTTCAAACATCAGCTATCTGAGCAGCTAACCGATCGCTGCAGCTGTACATAGTCTATTGGTAAATAGCCCACCCATTTTCACCTACCTCATCCCCACACTGTTTTTATTTATTTGCACACATTGTATATAGACTCCCCTTTTTTTCTACTGTGTTATTGACTTGTTAATTGTTTACTCCATGTGTAACTCTGTGTTGTCTGTTCACACTGCTATGCTTTATCTTGGCCAGGTCGCAGTTGCAAATGAGAACTTGTTCTCAACTAGCCTACCTGGTTAAATAAAGGTGAAATAAAAGAAATAAAATAAAAAATATAGGTCCTGGATTGCAGGAAGCTTGGCCCCAGTGATGTACTGGGCCACACGCACTACCCTCTGTAGCAGCTCACTGTCAGATGCCGAGCAGTTGCCATACCAGGTGGTGATGCAACCGGTCAGGATGCTCTCGATGGTGCAGCTGTAGAACTTTGAGGATCTGGGGACCGATGCCAAATCTTTTTGCCATGATCTCTTCACAACTTCCTTGGTGTGTTTGGACCGTGATAGATCATTGGTGATGTGGACACCAAGGCAGTTGAAACTCTCGACCCGCCTCACTACAGCCCTGTTAATGGGGGCCTGTTCGGCCCGCCTTTTCCTGAAGTCCACGATCAGTTCCTTTGTCTTGCTCACAATGAGGGAGAGGTTGTTGTCCTGGCACCAGACTGCCAGTTCTCTGACCTCCTCCCTATAGGCTGTCTCATCGTTGTCGGTGATCAGGCCTACAACTGTTGTGTGGTCAGCAAACTTTTAAAAACATATTTTTTATATTTCACCTTTGTTTAACCAGATAGGCCAGTTGAGAACATTTAAAACTGCGACCTGGCCGAGATAAAGCAAAGCAGTGCGACACAATTTAGCAAATTAACACTGGAATGATAGATGTGCAGATGATGATGTGGAAGAAGAAATACTGGTGTGCAAAAGAACAAAAATGTAAATAAAAACTATATCAGAATGAGGTAGATAGATTGGATGGGCTTTTTACTGATGGGTTGTGTACACCTGCAGTGATCGATAAGCTGCTCAGATAGCTGATGCTTAAAGTTAGTGAGGGAGATATAAGTCTCCAACTTCAGCGATTTTTGCAATTTGTTCTAGTCATTGGCAGCAGAGAACTGGAAGGAAAGGAGGTGTTAGTTTTGGGGATGACCAGTAAGATATACCTGCTGGAGTGCTTGCTACGGGTGGGTGTTGTTATGGTGACCAGTGAGCTGAGATAAGGCGGAGCTTTACCTAGCAAAGACTTATTGATGACCTGGAGCCAGTGGGTCTGGCGCCGAATATGTAGCGAGGGCCAGCCGACGAGAGCATACATGTCGCAGTGGTGGGGGGTATATCGGGCTTTGGTGCAAAACGGATGGCACTGTGATAGACTGCATCCAGTTTGCTGAGTAGAGTGTTGGAGGCTATTTTATAAATAACATAGCCGAAGTCAAGGATCGGTAGGATAGTCAGTTTTACAAGGGTATGTTTGGCAGCGTGAGTGAAGGAGGCTTTGCTGCGAAATAGGAAGCAGACTCTAGATTTAATTTTGGATTGGAGATGTTTAATATGAGTCTGGAAGGAGAGTTTAAAGTTTAGCGAGACACCTAGGTATTTGTTGTTGTCCACATCTAAGTCAGAACCGTCCAGAGTAGTGATGCTAGTCGGGCGGGCAGGTGCGGGCAACGATTGTTTGAAAAGCATTCATTTAACCTCTCTGGGACATGTGATACAGTAGCGTCCCGCCTCGCCAACAGCCAGTGAAAGTGCAGGTCACCAAATTCAAAACAACAAAAATCCCATAATTACAATTCCTCAAGCAGACAAGTATTGTACAGCATTTTAAAGATAAAATTCTCGTTAATCCAGCCACAGTGGCTGATTTCAAAAAGGCTTTACATCGAAAGCACCACAACCGATTATGTTAGGTCACCACCAAGTCACAGAAAAACCCAGCCATTTTTCAAGCCAAAGAGAGGAATCACAAAAAGCACAAATAGAGATAAAATTAACCACTAACCTTTGATGATCTTCATCCGATGACACTCATAGGACTTCATGTTACACAATACATGTATGTTTTGTTCGCTAAAGTGTATATTTATATCAAAAAATATCATTTTACATTGGCGCGTTACGTTCTGTCTAAAACATGCAGTGATTGTGCAGAGAGCCACATCAATTTACAGAAATACTCATCATAAATGTTGATGAAAATACAAGTGTTTTACGTGGAATTAGAGATATACTTCTCCTTCATGCAACCGCTGTCAGATTTCAAAAAACGTTACTGAAAAAGCAAACCATGCAATAATCTGAGTACAGCGTTCAGACAACAAAACAGCCAAAAAGATATCCGCCATAATATGTAGTCAACATTAGTCAGAAATAGCATTATAAATATTCACTTACCTTTGATGATCTTCATCAGAATGCACTCTCAGGAATCCCAGTTCCCCAATAAATGTTTGATTTGTTCGATAAAGTTCATAATTTATGTCCAAATAGCTTATTTTGTTAGGGCGTTTGGTAAACAAATCCAAACGCTCGTTCAGGTCCAGCCGAACGTCGGACGTAAAGTTTGAAAAGTTATATTACAGGTCGTAGAAAATTGTCAAACTAAGTATAAAATCAATCTTTAGGATGTTTTTATCATACATCTTCAATAATGTTCCAACCGCAGAATCCCATTGTCTGTAGAAAAGCAATGGAACGAGAGCTAACACTCTCGTGAACGCGCCTCACGAGCATGTGGCATAATCCCCTCTCATTCTCTCCCCCTTCATAGTAAAAGACTGTTGACATCTAGTGGAAGCCTTAGGAAGTGCAATATGACCCCATTTACACTATATATTGGAATATGGCAAAGAGTTGAAAATCTCAGATTACCCACTTCCTGGTTGAATTTTTCTCAGGTTTTCGCCTGCCATATGGGTTCTGTTATACTCACAGATATAATTCAAACAGTTTTAGAAACTTCAGAGTGTTTTCTATCCAATATTCCTAATAATATGCATATATTAGCATTGGGGACAGAGTAGCAGGCAGTTTACTCTGGGCACCTTATTCATCCAAGCTACTCAATACTGCCTCCCTGTCACCAAGAAGTTAAGAGCAGTTGGAGGCCATGGACGGAGTGTTTTATGGCATTGAAGCTCGTTTGTTAAGAATCTCCAAAGAAGGGCCAGAAGTATACAGAATGGTGTCGTCTGCGAAATGGTGGATTGAAGAATCACCCGCAGCAAGAGCAACATCGCTGATATTTTCACAGAAAAGAGTCGGCCCGAGAATTGAACCCTGTGGTACCCCCATAGAGACTGCCAGAGGTCCGGACAACAGGCCTTCCGATTTGACACACTGAACACTATCTCAGACGTAGTTGGCAAACCAGGCGAGGCAGTCATTTGAGAAACCAAGGCTGTAGAGTCTGCCGATAAGAATACAGTGATTGACAGAGTCGAAAGCCTTGGCCAGGTCGATGAAGACGGCTGCACAGTACTGTCTTTAATCAATGGCAGTTATGATATCGTTTAGTACTTTGAGCGTGGCTGAGGTGCACCTGTGACCAGCTCGGAAACTGGATTGCACAGCGGAGAAGGTACGGTAGAATTCGAAATGGTCGGTGATCTGTTTGTTAACTTGGCTTTCGAAGACTTTAGTAAGGCAGGGCAGGATGGATATAGGTCTATAACAGTTTGGGTCTAGAGTGTCACCCCCTTTGAAGAGGGGGATGACCACAGCAGCTTTGCAATCTTTAGGGATCTCGGGTGATACGAAAGAGAGATGGAACAGACTGGTAATAGGGGTTGCAACAATGGCAGCGGAGAATTTTAGAAAGAGAGGGTCCAGATTGTCTAGCCCAGCTGATTTGTACATGCCCCGATTTTACAGCTCTTTCAGAATATCTGCTATCTGTATTTGGGTGAAGGAGAAGCTGGGGAGGCTTGGCCAAGTAGCTGCATGGGGTGCGGAGCTGTTGGCTGGTTTTGGGGTAGCCAGGAAGAAAGCATGGCCAGCCATTGAGAAATGCTTATTGAAATTCTCAATTATCGTGGATTTATTGGTGGCGACTGTGTTTCCTAGCCTCAGTGCAGTGGACAGCTGGGAGGAGGTGCTCTTGTTCCCCATGGACTTTACAGTGTCCCAGAACTTTTTGGAGTTAGAGCTACAAGATGCAAATTTCTGTTTGAAAAGGCTAGCCTTTGCTTTCCTGACTGACTGTGTGTATTGGTTCCTGACTTCTCTGAAACGTTGCATATTGCGGGTACTATTCGATGCTAGTGCAGTCCGCCACAGGATGTTTTTGTGCTGGTCGGGGGCCTTCAGGTCTGAAGTGAACCAAGGACCTTATTTGTTCTTAGTTCAATTTTTTTTGAAAGGGTCAAGCTTATCTAAGATGGTGAGGAAATTACTTTTAAAGTACAACCAGGCATCCTCTACTGACGAGGATCCTCTATGGAACTTAATGATGGTGTTGGAGACGTGTTTAACCATGCAGCCGTGGGTGAACAGGGAGTACAGGAGGGGACTAAGTACACTCCCCTGGTGTGTACACACCCCTGAGGGGCCCCAGTGTTGAGGATCAGCGTGGCAGACATGTTGCTACATACCCTTACCAACTGGGGGCGGTCCAGGATCCAGTTGCAGAGGGAGGTGTTTAGTCCCAGGATCCTAAGCTTAATGATGAGCTTCGTGGGCACTTTGGTGTTGAACGCTGAGCTATAGTCAATGAATAGCATTTTCACATAGGTGTTCCTTTTGTCCAGGTGGGAAAGGGCAGTGTGCAGTGCGTCATCTATGGATCTGTTGGGGAAGTATGTGAATTGGAGTGGGTCTAGAGCAGGGGTGTCAAACATACGGCCCGCGGGCCGGAACCGGCCCCCAAGGAGGTTCGATCAGGCCCGCAGGATAATTTGAAAGTGGAAAAAATGCATAAAAGACATGGAATTAATATTTTTAATTCGCTGCAATTCATGGATTATCCGCTAAGGGGCGCACTCTTTCCATCAGAGTAGAAGACAAGCCGCATCACTGAGACAGACTGAAAACAGCAGACGGTATCAATGCGCCATCTGCTGCTTGTTACGACGTTGTTAATACCTTGGTCTCTACCTCTCCGCTACACCCTCATTAGCCAAAATGTCGTTACTATATTTTTCAGTACCAATTAAAGTTTTGTGCCTTTGTACAATCAGTGGGATCAGTTGCAATGCATATTTGTGAATGATAAAAGTAAATTGCACATTTGTCTAAGGAAATATGAGGTGTTTCATGAAATGTTTTGTAAAAGGATAGTTCATTAAATTTCAATATTTTCCTAATGTTCTTGTGCTTCTTTACACCAAAACAAAGGAAAGACATGATATTTTGGTTATTTATAGCAGAGTATGGTATAATTTTAATGGTCCGGCCCACTTGACATCTCCCTAGGCCGTATGTGGCCCACGATGCGAAATGAGTTTGACACCCCTGGTCTAGAGTATCCGGGAGCATGCTGTTGATGTGAGCCATGACCAGCCTTTCTAAGCACTTCATGGCTACAGTTTTGAGTGCTACTGTGCGGTAATCATTGAGGCAGGTTACCTTCGCTTCCTTGTGCACAGGGACTATGGTGGTCTGCTTGAAAGATGTAGGTATTAGACTCAGTCAGGGAGGTTGAAAATGTCAGTGAAGACACTTGCCAGTTGGTCCGTGCAAGCTTCGAGTACACGTCCTGGTAATCCATCTGGCACCGGGGCTTGGTTAATGTTTAAAGGTCTTGCTCACATCGGCTACCGAGAGCGTTATCACACAGTCATCCAGAACAGCTGGTGCTCTCGTGCATGCTTCAGTGTTGCTTGCCTCGAAGCGAGCATAAAAGGCATTTAGCTCGTCTGGTAGGCTCGTGTCACTCTGCAGCTTGCGTCTGAGTTTCCCTTTGTAGTCCGTAATAGTTTTCAAGCTCTGCCACATCCGACGAGCATCAGAGCCAGTGTAGTAAGATTCAATCTTAATCCTGTATTGATGCTTTGCTTGTTTGATGGTTCGTCTAAGGCAGGGGTGTCAAACATCGGCCCCCAAGGAGGTTCGATCAGGCCCGCAGGATAATTTGAAAGTGGAAAAAATGCATAAAAGACATGGAATTAATATTTTTAATTCGCTGCAATTCATGGATTATCCGCTAAGGGGCGCACTCTTTCCATCAGAGTAGAAGACAAGCCGCATCACTGAGACAGACTGAAAACAGCAGACGGTATCAATGCGCCATCTGCTGCTTGTTACGACGTTGTTAATATCATTAGCCAAAATGTCGTTATCCAAACGGAGAAAAGTAGATAAGGAGTGTAGAATTTTCAAAGAAAAATGGACCACGTCCTATTTATTTACAGAGATGCACGGAAAACCTTTGTGCTTGGTGTGTTTGCAACAAGTTTCGGTATTGAAGGAATATAATATTCGACGCCACTACGAGACTCATCACAGCGAAAAAATATGACGGCTTGCAAGGACAACTGAGAAGAGATAAGATTAACGAATTGCTGGCTCTGAGGAAACAGCAGTCAACTTTCATCCAGAGCCGAGAAGTCAGTGAAGCAGCGGTAAAAGCCAGCTACCTAATTGCTAGCGAAATAGCATTAGCATCAGCCGTATTCCGACGGTGTAGTAAGCTTTTGCCAATATTAGCCTCGAGGAATACTCGGCAGATTTGAAGGGCATTTCTCTGTATGGACAGATTTTATCAGTATCTACTACCAGGGTACCCCAAATTAACAGCCCTGGCTGCTAAAATTTTGTGCATGCTTGAACAAATTTTTCAGTGATGAATATCAATAAAACAAAAATGCGTTCAAGGCTCACAAACAAGCACTTAAATGACATTCTGAAAGTGACAGCTAGTCAGGACATGACACCTGGTGTTGATGCACTTGTACAGGCCAAAAGATGCCAAGTTTCAGGTACAAATACAAGTCCAGACTAGACTAACACCTTTAAAATGCTGCCTTAGATACTGTTTGCATTGAAAGAATACAGCTCTGTGAAGATGAATCCTTACTGTGGTGATTTTGCACTTTAATGTTAGTCAGCAGCTTCAAAACAAAAGTTGTGTGATTTCTACTGTTCATACAACTCCATAAATGTTCAGTATGTATTGTATGTGTATGTATGTTTCATGTATGAAGTTTACAGATTTGACAGGCGAACACTTTCTTCATTACACATTTAAAATCACTCTCCTTAGTTTGTAAGGTGTACGCAGGGATTACATTTAGATTTTATATGCGTATGTGTAAGTGGTTTAAAAATTCCTTTCTTTAAAAGTCTCATTTATCTTAAAGTGCATTACTATATTTTTCAGTACCAATTAAAGTTTTGTGCCTTTGTACAATCAGTGGGATCAGTTGCAATGCATATTTGTGAATGATAAAAGTAAATTGCACATTTGTCTAAGGAAATATGAGGTGTTTCATGAAATGTTTTGTAAAAGGATAGTTCATTAAATTTCAATATTTTCCTAATGTTCCTTTACACCAAAACAAAGGAAAGACATGATATTTTGGTTATTTATAGCAGAGTATGGTATAATTTTAATGGTCCGGCCCACTTGACATCTCCCTAGGCCGTATGTGCGAAATGAGTTTGACACCCTGGTCTAAGGGCACTAACCACTAACCCACACATTGACTCTGTACCGATACCCCCTGTATATAGTCTTGCTATTGTTATTTTATTGCTGCTCTTTAATTACTTGTTCTTTTTATTTCTTATTCTTATTTGTATTTTTTTTAACTGCATTGTTGGTTAGCGGCATGTGACTCAAATTCGATTTGATTTGATTTGATTTGGATACAAACACCATCATCATCATACAACATTGGTATGTGTCAATTCCTCAGTGCTAACCTTCGTAGGCATGGAGGCGGGCTTGGAGTCTGTGCAGGCGTTGATCATAGTAGGTGTTCCACCAATCACAGTCGTGGTTATCGCGTTACCCTGCAGACTGAGGCCCTTGTCGACCCGGCGCCTGCGCTTGCCCGTGTCCCGCTGTTCCTTCTGGCGGTTTTGCACCTCCATGAGGACCGTGATGAACGTGTTCTTCACCTCCTTCTCAAACTCCAGCTCGTCACGACGCGCCAGCTGGGTGACCAGCTCCTCGGAGTACTCTGTGATGGCCGCCTCCACCCGGCACAGCAGCTCCACCAGGGCCGAGCTGGGCATCACACTCAAGCCTGGAGGGAGAGAGAGGCATGGAGGTCAGGTATAGAGCTACATTAGCCTGGAGCCCCGCTCTGCATGAGCTGAATAGCCAAATCCTATGGTCATTGTCACAAACAGACAGATCTGAACCCAGGCAAACTGACATAGGTCTGGAGGGAGAAGGGAGGAGACAATGGTTGTAATCAGGTATGGAGCTATGCTACATTAGCCTGTTGATTCCAAATGCTGTATTGTCAACTCTTACGGTCACTGTTACTAATAGATCTAGGACCAGGCTAACTGTACATAGAGGTGAACAGAGATTCAAAATGCATAATGTTATATACTGTAGAAGGGATATCAAATTGCTTTCCTTGAGGGACAAAGCACAATGACATAAACTGCTTGGGAAAAAGGAAACCTGGGCCTGTATTCATAAAACATCTCAGAGTAAGAGTGCTAATTTAGGATCAGGTTCCCCCTGTCAATATAATCATATTTATTGTGATATAAAAGGCAATACTGATTCTAGATCAGCATACTTTGAGACACATACTTTGAGACACTTTATGAATATGAGCCCAGTACCACTTCAGGCCTCAAGGGCAGGAATTGAATTGATGTGTATTCATGGATGCCATGGGAAGCCAGGCTTCACAATTTTTTGGACCAATAATAAAAATGTATAATAATAATACAAATATATATTTTGTCTCTCTGTGTTTCATAAATTGTACTTCAATTCACAAGAGGCTGAATGTATCTTAAAGGAGAAAGCATCCAAGCGAGCGAAACAGCGCCCCTCTGTCTCTCTACATGTAGGCCATCAAACTGATGCTGTCTGGTTCAAACGAGTATGACATTGTTGCCGCCCGTAGCATTGAATGCAAGGGAAGCCAGTGAGTATCTAGCCTCCCTTGACAAAAAAAAGTATAAAAAATGTACCAATCAGCATTGAGCTAAACTGAGCGAGCTCAACTGTGAATGGTCCTGGCGCACCAGAAAAAGTGTCAAGGGATGCCAGCTTGGATTTGGCGTCACTCCTATCAAATCCCATTGAGAGCATACTTGAACTGTTGCACCTCGTTGTGTTGTTGTCCTCCGGTGGCTAGCTAGCCAGCGAGCTAAAATTGGCCTTTTCCTAAATTAGCCATGGATGGAAATAGAGATTTGGACTTGTGGTTTTAATTCATTCTCTGTACTGGCCAATGACTTTAACAGTGATTCTGATCCAACCATTAATTCATACATTGTTGTGCCTCTGACCTGGGAGGATGGAAGTTCAATATGTAGCTAGATGTAGAAGGCTAATGTTAACTAGCTAACGTTTCCCATGAATGAAAGTTAGGGTAGCGAGCTAGCATTTTAGCCAGGTAGCCTAGGACAATAAACAATAAAAGCGTGTATAGGTATGACAGACTGTGATTGACTGTTTCCTCAACATGAAAGAGAGGAGGATTACATTGGAATTTCTCTACGAGTCAAAAAGTTTTTCTACATTCACGAACACGCACGCACACACATAAATCAGAACCATGGACAGCCACATCACATTTAGCTTACGTGGATTGAACAAAACATTTTTGGGTATCTTTTAGTTGTTACTCTATTAGACTAAGTAGATGTGATTTGATGATGTTGAAATGTTGAAGTTAAAATGGTGCTGGAATAGTGGAGGCAGCTGCTGTTTTCTTTGCGACTTACAGTAACTCTCTGAGGTTCTAAATCAATACTTGTTTAGTGGTCTGAAAATGTCGGAAACATTAACTTGCTTGTAGGTCATGTAACTGTCTGTTACTCTACATGCAATATCCTTTGTGGCCTTTTGTTTTATTTTTAATTTAACCTTTATTTAAGTAGGCAAGTCAGTTAAGAACAAATTCTTATGGCCTACACCGGCCAAACCCAGACGACGCTGGGCCTATGGTGCGCCGCCCTATGGGACTCCCAATCATGGCCGGTTGTGATACAGCCTGGATTGGAACCACTTCACTGGACAGAGATTGCTATCTGGTTTTGTGATAAAATAAAGGTGTGGTTGTATTTATTCTAGCCACTGTGTCTTCTTATTTCTCGACCATAAGGCCTATATATCATGGTTGCAAGGCATATGAATTAACAGGTTATAGAGCAAACAATGCAATTATCACAACACATAGATTGTAATGTCTTTATTGGGGGGTGGGCTTGGCTTCCCCAGTGATGTTACCCACGCACCGCTACTGCATACAGTATATGAATTGACTACATACATGGGAGGAAAATGGGTTGATATTACCCGTATGTCACCTATGACGTTTTTCATTTGTCTTGACATTAAATTCTGAGGAGAGGAACTGGCCTTTGACTGTTTCTGTGACTGTGGGTGATACTGTCCAATATTACTACTATTTTTGGAAGTAAACACACACAAACACACACCAAGCAGGACAAATAAAAATGTGTCTCATGCAGGAGAGCCACATGGTCACACAATGTCTTTCCACAGGGAACCATATTGAGTGTGTGACATGGCCCTCTGAAATGATCGACTCATACGAAAAATGCCTGCTGCAGGTTTGTCCAGTTATTCATCCTATATTCACCATAGAGGCTGAAGACTGATGAAAGTTCCAGATATTTACTCAGGTAAACTGATAAGACAACCACATTGTCTGAACTAGGAACCCTCACCCAATCAAAGTCCAATAAGCAGGGCGTTAGCCTACTGAGCTAAACCCTAGCCATTAACTCAATCAACTTTACATATTTTTGTCTCAGACAAGGTTACTCAGTGATACAGTCACAGCTCATAGAGCACATCTTTAACCACTACAAGATCGGTCAAAGGTCACTTTCTTTTTACACACTGTTGTATAAACAGGAAATAGAATTAGGAAAAAGTGTCTGTCCACAACTCCAATGAAAATCTCAATTGGACCTTGAATTGCTAAAATGTTCATTTAACTCCTTGGTAAATGTGACTTGGTGTTTAACCCTTCAGTCAACCTTAGTTTTTGTACACTTACCTTCATAAGAAGGCATGTTGTTATTGGCGGCCTGGGATAGCTGTCTGATCTCTTCCAGAAGGGATGGGTTGGTCTTGGGTGAGGAGTGTCCACTCTCTTCCTCGTCATCCTCCTCTGTCTCACCAGGGTCCGGAGAGTTCTTCATCATCTCAACTATCTCCTCAATGACCTTGGAGAGAGAGAGATGGAGGTAAGGTAGATGAATGTACAGTAGCCTATGCTATAATGCAGAAGGGAGCTACTTGAAATAAATAGTCTTGCTATACATTTAGCCTTGGCCTAAATTGACTTGGCCTTTCTAACCACTATTATTATAGTATATGGGGGAGTTAATGTATTATTCTTTTGTATGTTTTAAATTAGTCTAAATTAGATTAAAGTAACTGTCCAGAGAGAATCTCACATTTAAAAGTTAATATTCTGTTAACTCATACCAAAATAATGTTGTTGACTCATCTTTTATTCGTATTTGTGGCCAAAGCATAAATGGGAGAAAAACCCACATCTCAAACAGACCATTTAAAAGATGTTTGCTACTTCCCCATAGAGGATGATTGTCAATAAGCGGTCTACTTGGATTAATATTTTGAATGACCGGTATACTCCTACACCATTCTGTTGTTGGGTACGCCCACACCATTCCAGCACAGAAAAGCTGCTTTTTACTTTTTAACTTGTGTTGTAAATAATTATAGGTCATATTTCATAGAAATCTGGAAACACTGGACAGCTACTTTAACTAAACCCAGTAATATTCAGTACTTAACTGGAAGTCCGACCAAGTCCTTTGGATAACAGGAAGTATATGTGTCTGTAGTCACCTGATCAGCAGTGAGGAGAGGCTCCTCGCTCAGGCAGTTGGCATTGTCGTTCTTCTCGTTCATCTCCTCCTCCTCTTTTTCATGAATCTGTAGAATACAAGAGAGAACGAAAGAAACCATGGAAACCCATTCAGCCACATTAGTGCTAAAGTATCTTAACTTCTTAGTATTGGAAACAGAAACCATGGAAACAAGGTTTATAAATAAGAGTACAGAAAAGCCATTCACCTATATTGGATTTATCTTTAGATTATTAGCATTGGCATTTAGGGAGCTAGTGAACATGGCCCAAATATGACCCCATTATCCCCCTCTCTGCTCTCTGCTCTTCATCTCAAAATACAATTTACTACCCTCCAGTTTAGAAGCCAATTTGAAAGTGTTTGGGTTGTGCTTAGTCAGACTGTCTGTTTTCTACTTGATTGCTTTTGATGCGCATTGTTTTTATGCCATTTGCCTCAATCAGTAATAAACTTAAACCGGGGGCATGGAAGGGTAAATGCTGACGGAATGCTTTCCACTGTTTGGAGAGTCGCTTATACAGTAGCTTCCTGCTGGGGACTGTCTGTCTGCGTATTGGCCCTGACCCAGTGCCTGCACTTGCATGTGAGCAGACTAGAGGAGGAGAGGGAGAGAAGGTGTAGGAGGAGGGGGGTTGATTGACAGATGCTAAGTAGCATGCAATCAAGGCAGCTCAGCCTTGATTTTTGGTGTCAGGTCAGCTGACGTTAGCACCACAAGCACGACACACTCTTGCTTGCACGTTTTCTAAAACGTTGATCTCTTACAGCATGTTCTCCCACATTGCCTCACTAAAGAACACACTGCAGTCAGTAAAACATATCCATTCAAATAAAAGTCTAAAGATCTAATGAAAAAATGTACTTCCAAGATGTTGTCTCAGAATGTTGTCTTTCCAGTTGAGAAGAAAGGGGGTTGGAAAATGGAGAAACATGATTCTTCCGATGACCTTAAAGTATTTTGGAGTATATTGGAGGGCGTTACCTCCTGATCGGAGAGGTTGCCGTTGAATCCCTCTGAGTTGGGGTTGTCCCAGCTGGAGACAGAGGAAGGGACGTAGTTATCCATCAGCGCATCCCACACACTGAAACATGGACATAAACAAACACACATTCAGTCACCAACACTGCAACACAACAAAAATACACTGTAAAAATGCACACAAAAAAAAGGAGATGCAAACACACTTAGCCACCAACATTGCAACAATATAATCCGGCACAAGACAAACACTCAGTCACCAATGCTGAAACAGTCAGACAGTCAGGACATCCCACACACAACACAGCACAAAACACTATCAGTCCTCAAGGCTGTAACTCAGGAAACAGGCCATTTTTGGGGGGGCATAGAATGGTAATTCAATAATAATCCCAAATTCAGTGGTGGTTTGTGATTCAAACAAATTGAGGAGGAGGATGGATTACATCGAAGAGGACCTAGATGACCCTCCTCTACCAAAATCACATTTGATAGAAATTGTCAATTGTATATCTGCAGCCATTTTCTTCTATCAGTGTTCCGTTGAACATTTGCAGACAGTGAATGCAGAGGAAGAGATGTTCACATCACATTATTGTGCTCTATTCTCTTTTGTTGCTCTTTTATTTCACTCTGTTTTGGCTGGTCTCTCAAAAATGATGTCCCTGAACTTGTCAACATAATTAATCAAATCGAAATGCACATCAAAATCCTCCCCATTGCAGTCCAGGCTGCAATGCGCACAGTCAACTAACAATAAAATCTAAACTCACAGTTGACACATTTTTTACTGGTGTCCAATTTGAATAAGTATAGATAAAAACAGCCCCTTGCCGCATTGTGCAAGTTCTCTTCGAACTATAAGATCCTCGGTCCAATCAAGGCTTTAGCCTTGTGAAAATGACCAGAGTAGAACTCTCCCTTTCCGTGTTTTTCACCCAGCTTGGCATGGCATCCACACCCTACCATCCTTAGTGGCACTGCCCAGCCATTCACCATGCAGGAAACAAGCAGCCATTCGTCAGGACTCATGACCTTAGAGGTCATGCCTGTTGTGTTGTCCCACACACACACACAAACACCCACACACCAGACATCTCTCCATCTGCCAAACAGAAACTAGCTGGTACAGGACTGTCCCATATGTTTGCAAACCTTTAGCTAATCTGGCCTTTAGATTGAACCGGTCATTCCATCAACTGTGTTGCATAACATAAATAATCTATAAACTATCACATTTGGCTAGATAAAATAATGCTTGGATAAATGTGTGTATATATTCATTGCATCACTACAAGGATAAGGATAGGGGAACCAATTTCAAAACATTCAAATCAGAAACATCATATGATGCAGTTTCTAACTCTGCAGTGTAATGTAGAATACAGTAGATCATCAAATGCAAAACAAGGTCATTATTCATTCATTACAGTTTAGATAGCTGTGATGACTTGTGGTATTCTATTGAACCATATTCGGAGTACATAGGACCGAAGGACAAAGTATTGATGATATACAATGATATACAAGTTTGTATGTTGGGGATGCTGTTGTTAGCATGTAGGGGTGCTAACAACAGCATCCCCAACATACCCATTTGTATATCATTGTATATCATCAATACTTTGTCCTTCGGTCCTATGTACTCTGAATATGGTTCAATAGGCATACCCAAGGGCACCTACAACCAAGCTATTTTTAGCAAGAGGGTTTATTTCCACCCAATGCGAGAATGTCTGTGTTTCTGCTTCCGAGGCTGTTGGCGAATGGGAGTGCTAGCTGCCTGCTGGTAGAGGCAGCGACAGACCAAAAGAGCGTTCAAAAATATATTTAATAATTCAAGGCCTATACCGGCTGTGGACTGCTGGAGTGGGCAGGGTCACACGGGTGGTTTGTGTTTTTGTGTTTTTCTGCTGGTGGGTGATTTGGTCGCTGTGAGGTGGGCTGAGTATCAGGATCTGAGTGCTGGGTCATGAGCTATCCAGTGGTATTTTTATAACAGTAGTGGTATATCAGCCAATGCTCTGTTTAGCTGATAGCTGTGATGACTTGTGGTATTCTATCTAAACTGTAATGAATGAATACGTGTAGTGTTCATAGCTGCTCCTTTCACACCATACCCAGACTTTACATGCTCTGTTTGCAGTAAATAGTGTGCCTTATGATTAGGATTGTACAGTCACAAAAGTATGCAGTATCAAGACAGAAGAGGAAGACATCATCAGGCATGATGGACTCCCTAAACAAGTAAGCATTGACCAATGCTTTTTTCAAAAGATTGCTGCAAAGAATGTGCCATATTATCAAAAGGATTACTGGGGTGGATTGTACAACTCAAAAGGTAAGCAGATGAAGTGAAAAATCACTTCCCCTGTGATACACCATTTGTATCTTAAACTCTTATCACAAAAGCACAGACCCTTTATGCTGAGGTCAGACTTAAGCTTAAAAACCACAAAGGTGGTGGCCGACACTTACTCTTCATCCTGCAGCCGCTCCTCGTCCTCCTCGGTGTGAGACTGGTTGCGCACGGGGGCCAGGCCCTCCGTCTTGGTGTTGTAGTTATGGAAACAGACATTCAGCTTCTCGTCAAACTCGTTGACCAGGTCCTCCATGGACTTGAAACTCATCATCTCAGAGAAGTTCTCCAGTTCAGAGAAGTCCTCACGGGTGATGGGGGTCAGGGAGACGGTGCTGTAAGGGGGCCGGCTGTGGGGCATGTCCTCTACCCGGCAGGGCCTGAGGTCCTCGAACTCCTCATCCAGGCACACAAGCGGGGCCTCCATGGTGGGTGTCCCCAATCACAAGTCAATGACAGAGAAAGAAGCCCTAGCATAGGGAAGGAAGAGACCAACATTTGAAAACAACATGGACTTTACAGGGGATTGCTTTTTTCAATTTGAGTCATTAGATCATACTCCAGAAACACTGTCAATACCACTGACCCAGAAAAGACAAAGAATTTCTGGGTCCCAGCACCGGCACCAGTACTTCAGCTCTCAGGAAGACAGTAGTGATAATTCGGACATCTGCTACATCAGCAGTAGCACATCTGATTCAACAAACAACGGCTTGGTAGTTAGTTGAATCAGGTGTGTTAGTGCTGGGCTGGAGTAAAAATACCTGATTACATAATAAATTCACACATCAGTTTGCTAGAGTGATTTCAATTGGATATTTACCAATAAAATACACATAGAAATTTTGTAACACGTCTGGAATGGCAAAGTCACCCCCAGACAAAGAGGAAGGGACTCAGCTGGACCAGGAAAGACCCAGTCCCCCAGGGAACCAAAATGGTTAATTAAGCAATACTGGTGGGATTTCATTGATGAGGAAAGGGATTCAGGGACTGACAGTCATTATAAAGACTACAGTGTCCACCAGTTATGTTGTCTTAAGAGCAATACTCAACAAAAGAAAGGGCATAGCTGGCCCTAAATTTAGACAATGTGCTAATTATAGATTTTATCGCTGTGGTAAATTCTGTTTCACAGCAAGATTGTACTAAGCACCATGAAATTTGGGAAACATTGTTCAAGATGGACACTAACCAACTTAAGTGCAAATCCTAAACACTTAAATCATGAGGTCATATAGCTATAATTATCAGACATCCTCAATGATGAATTACTCTGTATGTAATTCTTGTTATTACTATCCTGGTAAGTATGGAGTGATCTGTACAAAATTAACAACAACAGTTGATTCTTGTGAAAGTTGTGTGTCAGTCCAAGTTCTGATGCAGTGCAATTACAGGAGTGAGAGCTAAATGTACTAACATTTTTTCTGGATCTTTGCATATAGCCAGGGAGTGTCGTGGAAAGGAATCCATTTAAAACAAGATTGTGTAAGCCTCTTCCTTTCTCTCATCACATTATTTAGCAAAGTGCGACTTCATCAAAAGACAGGAAGGACTAAAGATTAATGTCTCTCTCTCTTTGTCTCTCTGTTTCCCATCATACCCACCCTTATTTTCTGCAGAGAAGCCTCTGAGTACAGTGGGGCAAAAAAGTATTTAGTCAGCCACCAATTGTGCAAGTTCTCCCACTTAAAAAGATGAGAGAGGCCTGTAATTTTCAACATAGGTACACTTCAACTATGACAGACAAAATGAGACAAAAAAATCCAGTGTGACTGTTTGAGGTTGTGGACAGGTGTCTTTTATACTGATAACAAGTTCAAACAGGTGCCTTTAATACAGGTAACGAGTGGAGGACAGAGGAGCCTCTTAAAGAAGAAGTTATAGGTCTGTGAGAGCCAGAAATCTTGCTTGTTTGAAGGTGACCAAATACTTATTTTCCACCATAATTTGCAAATAAATTCATTAAAAATCCTACAATGTGATTTTCTGGATTTTTTTCTCATTTTGTCTGTCATTGTTGAAGTGTCGATAAAATACAATTGTGTTCGTTGTGCATGCACATACCATAATCCCACTGGTTGAAACCGGGATTCATCCGTCAAGAGCACACTTCTCCAGTGTGCCAGTGGCCATCGAAGGTGAGTGTTTGCCCACTGAAGTCGCTTACATCTCTGACGATGAGCATGCAGATGAGCTTCCCTGAGACGGTTTCTGACAGTTTGTGCAGAAATTCTTTAGTTGTGCAAACCCACAATTGAATTAGCTGTCCGGGTGTCTGGACTCAGACCATCCCGCAGATAAAGAAGCCGGATGTGGGGGTCCAAGCTTGGTGTGGTTACATGTGGTCTGCGGTTGTGTAGGCCAGTTTGGATGTACTACCAAATTCTCTAAAATGACATTGGAGGCGGCTTATGGGAGATACATTAAATATAGTAAGAGATATTTGCAGCTTTTCATGGCTACATGAGAAGCTTTGAACTTTTGTTAGTTCTTAGTCCATGTGCTAATGGACATCTTGCAGGAAGATACAAAGAAAAGACTGAAAATAGCAGAACATTATTTTGTTCTGGTAGACTGCCCTGAAATCATGGCTGAGAGTGACAATATGAGTTTGTTTGCGTGTTTGTATGTGTATGCCCATGTGAATGTATATGCAGTGAGTGTAATGGTGTGCACGCATGTGTGAGTGAATGGGACATTTGACCTTCACCAATGGACCCAGGTGATGGTGGTGTTAACCTACCACTGTTTTGCTCCTTGCCTAGGGCCAAAACACCCACAAACCACCAAGACCAAAAAAAAACAATCGCAGAATCTCATCAGATGTCCTTTAATACAATGTAACCAAATAGCTGTCCCCATTTTACACTGGCAAAAACAAACGCTAGCACACTGACTGGAGAATAAATCAATATTTGTTGTTATGCCAAATCCATTGCCATAATTTCATTCCATAATGAAAATTATAAAATAACAAATACATAATCATTTCTTGACATATTTGGGACAATTCAATCGATATAGCGATGGGTGGATCATATTTATCTCAGAACAATACAAACACGTCTCCTGCTATTCATATTCATATGGCTGTGTGGCTGCCTGCCGTAGCCTCTCCTGTGGTAAACATGAATATTAATATGAATATGTTTACATCTATTACTTTCATTGGCTACATGAGAACATGCTTGTCAGTTCCCATAGCCATTATGGAAGAAAATGGATTTGGGGTAGGAAGAGAAGAGAGAGGATGAGGGGACGAAGAGATGGAAGACAAGACCATGGTTACATAAGAGGGAGGGAGATGATGGAAAACAATGATGGAGGGAGAGGTGGCGGTAGAGAAGGATAGATAGAATGATAGATTACCTGCAGTAACTGTGCCTTCGGTAATATGGCTTAGAAACAGAGAGACGGTCCCTCCTTGTCCTAGGCAAGGCAGATCTGCACTACGGCACCTTCCTCTGCAAATCCCAACACTGACCAACCAACAGCAATTACAGTCATTCCAGAGACTGGAGACAAAGAGAAAGAAAGAACCATGACAATGTCCGGTGCTGTTCTGTCCGTCCGTTCTACTCCACTAACACACAGCCCCCTCGCTTATCTCTTTCTGCTGCTAGCAGCGTGTTGTTTTCGAATTAGTAAGCAGCCTCAGAGAGAGAAAGAGAGAGCGCCTGTGCATTGCTCGCTAGCTACATCACCTGCCTGCCTAACGGAATCATCATCCCCCTCTCCCCTCCTCCTTCTCTCCCTTTGTCCATAACTCCCTCCTCCCCCCCTCCCCCTTCCAAGGCTCAAAGCCCTCAATATTAATGAGGAAAAGGGCAGGGGGAAGGTGAGGAGGTGAAGGGAGAAGCAGCTGCACCATGTGTGTACTGTAGAGACCAGGCTAACTGTGTCCGCAATGGCTACATTATTAGGTTGTCCTGGAACCTGCTACTTATCATTCTATGTGTAGAATGGCAGGAAAACTAGCTGCATTGACCAGAGCCCGTGAATACGTTAGCTTGGTTGTTTAGCATTTTGACAGGGTCAGAATGATGCTGGAACGGAACAGAGCAGAAAGGAGGGACACTGAGATTGGTGGTGGTTAGCTTGCTTGCTAGCCTGTGAAGGAAGAAGGTTATTTTTAACCTTATTGATGTCACTTGTTAAATACACCTTTTAATCAGTGCAGATGAAGGGGAGGAGACAGGTTAAAAAACGTTTTGAGACAATTTTTATTAACCTTTATTTAACTAGGCAAGTCAGTTAAGAACAAATTCTTATTTTCAATGACAGCCTAGGAACAGTGGGTTAACTGCCTGTTCGGGGGCAGAAGGACAGATTTGTACCTTGTCAGCTGGGAGATTTGAACTTGCAACCTTTTGGTTACTAGTCCAACACTCTAACCACTAGGTTACCCTGCCACCCCAATTGAGACATGGATTGTATGTGTGCCATTCAGAGGGTGAATGGGCAAGACAAAAGATGTGTGTCTTTGAACAGGGTATTTCATTTTTTTTATTTTTAACTAGGCAAGTCAGATAAGAACAAATTATTATTTTCAATGATGGCCTAGGAACAGTGGGTTAACTCCCTTGTTCAGGGGGAGAACGACAGATTTTTACCTTGTCAGCTCGGGGATTTGATCTTGCACCCTTTCGGTTACTAGTCCAACGCTTTAACCACTAGGCTACCTGCCACCCCAAAGGTTAAGGTGCTATGGTGGTAGGTGCCAGGCACAACGGTTTGTGTCAAGAACTGCAACATTGCTGAGTTTTTCACGCTCAACAGTTTCCCGTGTGGATCAAGAATGGTCCACCACCCAAAGGATATCCAGCCAAATTGACACAACTGTGGGAAGCAATTGAATCAACATGGGCCAGCATCCCTGTGTTACGCTTTTGATACCTTGTAGAGTCCATGCCCCGGGGGGAGTGCAACTCAATATTAGGACGGTGTTCTTAATATTTTGTACACTTAGTGTATATC
This sequence comes from Oncorhynchus keta, assembly GCF_023373465.1. Lineage (NCBI taxonomy): Eukaryota > Metazoa > Chordata > Actinopteri > Salmoniformes > Salmonidae > Oncorhynchus > Oncorhynchus keta. The sequence continues at coordinate 24,977,277 of NC_068431.1, forward strand.
TGTATTTATCATAGGTCCCGTGATATAAATATTGAGAGAGACAGAGGGAGATAGAGACTGAAAGGCAGTGACAGATTGAGAGAATGCCAAACAGGCAGCAATACACCTCTATTCCACCATGTCAGAAGACGGTTGTAGAGGGATTGCTGCCAACTTGGTTTTTGTCACCCTGTGAGCTACAGATGGCTTTACACACACCCACACAACGTAAACCCACTCAGCTTCTCGTCAGTCCCTGGCCTGTTCCCTTTCCCTAATCCCTGACTGGGTTTAATCTGATTCTGTAGTGGAGGTGAAATCCCCTTTGGAAGGCTCATAGCCGACATAGGAATAGAAACACGTGCTCATGCAACGGCTTCACGCACTATTATAACACCATGGCAGCACAGATAGTGATACAAGTCTGTAATTTCAACGTGTTTCAAGCTGATCACCATTGTCTCTGTTCCCATGAACTCCATGGTAACCTGCCTAAATGACTATCGTCCCACAGCACTCACATATGTGATCATGAAATACTTTGAAAGGCTGGTCATGACACACATTTACACCATTATCCCAGAGACCCTGGACCCACTCCAATTTGCATACCGGCCCAACAATTCACAGATGAGACTTATCTCAATTGCACTTCACACTGCTCTCTCCCACCTGGACAAGAGGAATTCCTATGTGAGAATGATGTTCATTGACTACAGCTAAGCATTCAACACCATAGTCCTGTTCCAAGCTCATCACCAAGCTTGGAACCCCATCTCCCTCTGCAACTGGATGCTGGACTTCCTGACTGGCTGCCCCCAGGTGGTCAGGGCAGGCAACAACACCTCCACCACGCTGACCCTGAATATGGGGGCCCCCTCAGGGGTGTGTACTTAGTCCTCTCCTGTACTCCCTGTTTACCCACGACTGCATGGCCACGGACAACCCCAACACCATCATTAAGCTTGCTGATGACATAAAAGTGATAGGCCTGATCACTGACGGTGATGACACGGCATACAGAGAGGAGGTCAGAGACCTCCCAGCTAGCACATTTGGTTCCTTGGAAGTTGTTGGGAACGTACGTTTTTGGTTTCCCATTGGTGCTGGGAACAAAGCCAAAGTATCCTGACCGGTAAATCCAAATGTTTTTTAAATGTTTTGAGAAAGGAAGTGAAAATTTGGCCTCTTCCAGAGGTCTCAAGAAGGTTCTGGGAACGTTGTACTATGGTTCCCTGAACGTTTTCCTGGGAGGTTTTATGAAAACAAACCTAGAGTCGATGTCCGTGGCCCCACAAAAAAATTCCCGTCAAAATCTGTCAATTTAAGCTAGAGATATGTTCTTTTGCATGGGCTTGTGGATGTGCGTAAAACTCCATATTCTGCATATTTTTTATATTATATGCCCACGGGAAGAAATAATGGTGCCTGTAAGTGTGACATATCCTATTTTGTTCAGAATTTGATTAGAATTATTCATTATCTTTTTAGGCCTTATCAATATTGAACTTAATCTTGCTTATTGACAATGTTTGGTGTGTCCATGCACAGCCATAATGCAATTTACAGTAGGCCTAGCGCCTATATCAGTGTGAATACAAGCCATGCAATTACTTAGAACAATGTGGACTGCTAATGGGTTCAAGTTTATGTATTTTGTGAAGATAGCTCTACATTTTGTTATTTAATTTCTGTAAGCCATTTAATAAACTATAACTGACTAACATTGGAATTGGAGTTGATTCCAAGGCAATACATAAAAGACCAAAAATACACAGCATGAAGCAACCACATATTTTGCCATGGAGCACAGCGCCAGCAGGTGTGGCAATAATTGTGATAGTGAAATTAGCAAAAATATTTCTGACACAACCCCGAACATATTTCCTCATCAATCTATACACAACACCCCATAATGACAAAGCGAAAACAGGTTTTTAGATTTTTTTGCAAATGTATTACAAATACAAAACAGAATTACCTTATTTATATAACTATTCAGACCCTTTGCTATGAGACTCGAAATTGAGCTTAGGTGCATCCTGTTTCCATTGCTCATCCTTGAGATGTTTCTACAACTTGATTGGAGTCCACCTGTGGTAAATTCAATTTATTGGAAGGCACACACCTGTCTATAATGTCCCACAGTTGACAGTGCATGTCAGAGCAAAAACCAAGACATGAGGTCGAAGGAATTGTCCGTAGAGCGCCGAGACAGGATTGTGTCAAGGCACAGATCTGGGGAAGGGTACCAAAACAATTCTGCAGCATTGAAGGTCCCCAATAACTCCGTGGCCTCCATCTTTCTTAACTGGAAGAAGTTTGGAACCACCAAGACTCTTCCTAGAGATGGCCGCCCGGCCAAACTGAGCAATTGGGGGAGAAGGGCCTTCATCAGGGAGGTTACCAGGAACCTGATGGTCACTCTGACATGGCTGCAGAGTTCCTCTATGAAGATGGGAGAATCTCCCAGAAGGACAACCATCTCTGCAGCACTCCGCCTGAATACCAAGCGTCATGTCTGGCGGAAACATGGCACCATCCCTACGGTGAAGCATGGTGGTAGCAGCATCATGCTATGGGGATGTTTTTCAGCGGCAGGGACTGGGAGACTAGTCAGGATAGAGGGAAAGATGAATGGCGCAAAGTACAGAGAGACCCTTGATGAAAACCTGCTCCAGCGCGCTCATGACCTCAGACTGGGGCGAAGGTTCACCTTCTAACAGGACAACAACCCTAAGCACAGCCAAGACAACGCAGGAGTGGCTTTGGAACAAGTCTCTGAATGTCCTTGAGTGGCCCAGTCAGAACTTGAACCTGATCGAACATCTCTGGAGACCTGAAAATAGCTTTGCAGCAACACTCCTCATCCAAACTGACAGAGCTTGAGAGGGTCTGAAGAGAAGAATGAGAGAAACTCCACAAATACAGGTGTGCTAAGCTTGTAGCGTCATACCCAAGACTCAAGGTTGTAATCACTTCCAAAGGTGCGTAAAGGGTCTGAATACTTAAGGAAATGTGATATTTTTGTCGTTTTTTAAATTATAAATGTGCAAACATTTATTTAAAAAAAAGTTTTTGCTTTGTAATTATGAGTTATTGTGTGTAGATTGATTATTTTAGAATAAGGCTGTAATGTAACAAAATGTGGAAAAAGTCAAGGGGTCTGAATACTTTCCGAATGCACTGTAACCCAAACTAAGCTATCAGTGTTATTAAAAGTCTTATTGAAACATTCAGTGAATGTTTTAAGGAAGTTATTAAAAACTTAACATATAATTTCTGTTCTCAGAACAATTATAACACCTTCCAGGCAAACTTTCAGAAAGTTCTCAGAACTTCCCTGCAGCCTAAAAAAATGTACGTTCACAGAACAGACATTTTCACTTCCGTTCTCAGAACGTTTAAAAAGCTCTGTTTACCGGTCAGGATACTAATGGCTTCGTTCCCAGAATCAATGGGAAACCAAACATGTACATTCCCACAACTTCCAAGGAACCAAATATGTTAGCTGGGTTGCACTAGAGGTGGTTAGAATTGTGAGAGGACAAGCCAATCCCTCAACCCCCCACCCACCTCACAGTTCCTCTCAAATGTGACAGCTGCACAGTGGCGACCCGTCATTCAGGGCAGGTTTTGAGCCCCACCTGTTTAGCTTAAATGTTTTTTTTTTTTTTTACATTGTTGTTGCCTGTTTTGCATGTTATTTTGGAATTAATACATGTCACATATCAGTTTGCAAATAATGTTAAAAAAAAGCTGCATACAAACATGGTCTCTTTTTTGCTTTCTTGAGTAAGGCAGATGTTTCAGCCTAGCTCAGTGCTTTCAGTTGTGGTGGGGCAGCCAGTGGAAAATACAGAGCGTAGGGGTTGGAAATGTTCTCTAGTTGCGCCGTGATTGGCGTGATCAGTTTTCTGTCACTCATGGGGACACCGAAAATTCAAGCCCTCTGTGGGTGCTGCCATAGATTTACATTAGAAGTGCCCATCCAAGAAGATTAAAGGTCATTGGCCACATATAAAATTACGTCAAATCACGTTATATCTACCGTAGCTTTGATTGGACTGATCATGTCAACATCATACTTTCGAAATCTTAGCTAGCAAGCGAGACAAGCAGTCATCATCATGAATCAAGTGGACTATCTACTGGCAAATCCTAAATCCTTTTCAAACCCTGTCATATGAAGAGAAATTATAAATAAAACATATCGGTGCTCACCGGCCATTGGACATAAACAATACACAACCAGTTGGAAATCGCAAATTCAACAATGAGTGGCTTGAAAGGAATCCGTGCCTAACTGCAAGCGTTGCAAAGCAATCACTAGCCTGCTATTCACTGGAGAGGGTGTGTGGTCCAAGTCTGGGTTTAAGGGTCTATTTTCTAAGCTTAAAAGGATAAACATTAACATGTAACACAATAGGCCGGAAAAGGTTGAATACATTTGCCATGCTTTCAATCCAGTATGACTTCTGCCGCATTCAAAACAACCGGAAACTCGGAACTGGGAAAACTCAGACTTCAGTGAGTTCAAGACAACTGGGTTGGAGCGAGCGTACAACGGTTAGTACAACGGTTTGATTTGTCTAATCTTAGCAATTTCTTCTTAGCTAGCTACATAGCCGTCTTTGTATCAAAGATAATTGCGTAATTATCGTATTTCGTCGTCCTAACGTAGTCTACACTGCTATCTGCCCAGCAGCTAGCCAGCTAGCAAACGTCCACCGTCTACCGAATAGCAGCACTGTAGAAACTATTACACTCAACTGAACGATTTGATTAGTGTAGTGTTAGCTAGCTACATAGTTGTCTTTGCTGTCTTCGTATCCAAGATAATTGTGTAGTTTAGAGTGTGTAGTCTTAGAGTGATTATCTTAATTTACCGAGGTTAGCTAGCCAGCTATTTGTCGTCCTTAACGTAGGAGACACTGCTAGCTAGCCAACAGCTAGCCAACGTCTACCGAATAGAACTTCCGCACTCAACAACCCGGTCGCATTCCGCTTCGCTCCACAGGTAGTATCACATTTTCATTTCATTTCATTACAGCACAACGGTTTGATTTGTTTGATCGTAGCTAGCTACATAGCTAGCTACATAGCCGTCTTTGTATCAAAGATAATTGTGTAGTCTAGAGCGATTTTCTAGGTTAGCTAGCCAGCTATTGTCGTTCTTTTAACACAACGTAACGTAATCAACACTGCTAGCTAGCCAGCTAGCCCCCGAATAGCAGCACTGTAGAAACTATTACACTCAACGGAACGACTTGATTAGTGTAGTGTCAACAACGCAGCCACTGCCAGCTAGCCTACAAAGTCAACAACGCAGCCACTGCCAGCTGGCCTACTTCAGCAGTACTGTATCATTTTAATCATTTTAGTCAATAAGATTCTTGCTACGTAAGCTTAACTTTCTGAACATTCGAGACGTGTAGTCCACTTGTCATTCCAATCTCCTTGCATTAGCGTAGCCTCTTCTGTAGCCTGTCAACTATGTGTCTGTCTATCCCTGTTCTCTCCTCTCCCACGACCCACGTGGAGTTCCAGGTCTCCGGTAGCCTCTGGAACTGCCGATCTGCGGCCAACAAGGCAGAGTTCATCTCAGCCTATGCCTCCCTCCAGTCCCTCGACTTCTTGGCACTGACGGAAACATGGATCACCACAGATAACACTGCTACTCCTACTGCTCTCTCTTCGTCCGCCCACGTGTTCTCGCACACCCCGAGAGCTTCTGGTCAGCGGGGTGGTGGCACCGGGATCCTCATCTCTCCCAAGTGGTCATTCTCTCTTTCTCCCCTTACCCATCTGTCTATCGCCTCCTTTAAATTCCATGCTGTCACAGTTACCAGCCCTTTCAAGCTTAACATGCTTATCATTTATCACCCTCCAGGTTCCCTCGGAGAGTTCATCAATGAGCTTGATGCCTTGATAAGCTCCTTTCCTGAGGACGGCTCACCTCTCATAGTTCTGGGCGACTTTAACCTCCCCACGTCTACCTTTGACTCATTCCTCTCTGCCTCCTTCTTTCCACTCCTCTCCTCTTTTGACCTCACCCTCTCACCTTCCCCCCATACTCACAAGGCAGGCAATACGCTCGACCTCATCTTTACTAGATGCTGTTCTTCCACTAACCTCATTGCAACTCCCTCCAAGTCTCCGACCACTACCTTGTATCCTTTTCCCTCTCGCTCTCATCCAACACTTCCCACACTGCCCCTACTCGGATGGTATCGCGCCGTACTCTCTCCTCTTCCATCCTATCATCTCTTCCCTCTGCTCAAACCTTCTCCAACCTATCTCCTGATTCTGCCTCCTCAACCCTCCTCTCCTCCCTTTCTGCATCCTTTGACTCTCTATGTCCCCTATCCTCCAGGCCTGCTCGGTCCTCCCCTCCCGCTCCGTGGCTCGACGACTCATTGCGAGCTCACAGAACAGGGCTCCGGGCAGCCGAGCGGAAATGGAGGAAAACTCGCCTCCCTGCGGACCTGGCATCCTTTCACTCCCTCCTCTCTACATTTTCCTCCTCTGTCTCTGCTGCTAAAGCCACTTTCTACCACTAAATTCCAAGCATCTGCCTCTAACCCTAGGAAGCTCTTTGCCACCTTCTCCTCCCTCCTGAATCCTCCTCCGCCCCCCCCTCCTCCCTCTCTGCAGATGACTTCGTCAACCATTTTGAAAAGAAGGTTGACGACATCTGATCCTCCTTTGCTAAGTCAAACGACAACGCTGGTTCTGCTCACACTGCCCTACCCTGTGCTCTGACCTCTTTCTCCCCTCTCTCTCCAGATGAAATCTCGCGTCTTGTGACGGCCGGCCGCCCAACAACCTGCCCGCTTGACCCTATCCCCTCCTCTCTTCTCCAGACCATTTCCGGAGACCTTCTCCCTTACCTCACCTCGCTCATCAACTCATCCCTGACCGCTGGCTACGTCCCTTCCGTCTTCAAGAGAGCGAGAGTTGCACCCCTTCTGAAAAAACCTACACTCGATCCCTCCGATGTCAGCAACTACAGACCAGTGTCCCTTCTTTCTTTTCTCTCCAAAACTCTTGAACGTGCCGTCCTTAATATATAATAATAATAATAATAATATATGCCATTTAGCAGACGCTTTTATCCAAAGCGACTTACAGTCATGTGTGCATACATTTCTACGTATGGGTGGTCCCGGGAATCGAACCCACTACCCTGGCGTTACAAGCGCCATGCTCTACCAACTGTGCTACAGAAGGACCACCGTCCTTGGCCAGCTCTCCCGCTATCTCTCTCTGAATGACCTTCTCGATCCAAATCAGTCAGGTTTCAAGACTAGTCATTCAACTGAGACTGCTCTTCTCTGTATCACGGAGGCGCTCCGCACCGCTAAAGCTAACTCTCTCTCCTCTGCTCTCATCCTTCTAGACCTATCGGCTGCCTTCGATACTGTGAACCATCAGATCCTCCTCTCCACCCTCTCCCAGTTGGGCATCTCCGGCGCGGCCCACGCTTGGATTGCGTCCTACCTGACAGGTCGCTCCTACCAGGTGGCGTGGCGAGAATCTGTCTCCTCACCACGCGCTCTCACCACTGGTGTCCCCCAGGGCTCTGTTCTAGGCCCTCTCCTATTCTCGCTATACACCAAGTCACTTGGCTCTGTCATAACCTCACATGGTCTCTCCTATCATTGCTATGCAGACGACACACAATTAATCTTCTCCTTTCCCCCTTCTGATGACCAGGTGGCGAATCGCATCTCTGCATGTCTGGCAGACATATCAGTGTGGATGACGGATCACCACCTCAAGCTGAACCTCGACAAGACGGAGCTGCTCTTCCTCCCGGGAAGGACTGCCCGTTCCATGATCTCGCCATCACGATTGACAACTCCATTGTGTCCTCCTCCCAGAGCGCTAAGAACCTTGGCGTGATCCTGGACAACACCCTGTCGTTCTCAACTAACATCAAGGCGGTGGCCCGTTCCTGTAGGTTCATGCTCTACAACATCCGCAGAGTACGACCCTGCCTCACACAGGAAGCGGCGCAGGTCCTAATCCAGGCACTTGTCATCTCCCGTCTGGATTACTGCAACTCGCTGTTGGCTGGGCTCCCTGCCTGTGCCATTAAACCCCTACAACTCATCCAGAACGCCGCAGCCCGTCTGGTGTTCAACCTTCCCAAGTTCTCTCACGTCACCCCGCTCCTCCGCTCTCTCCACTGGCTTCCAGTTGAAGCTCGCATCCGCTACAAGACCATGGTGCTTGCCTGCGGAGCTGTGAGGGGAACGGCACCTCAGTACCTCCAGGCTCTGATCAGGCCCTACACCCAAACAAGGGCACTGCGTTCATCCACCTCTGGCCTGCTCGCCTCCCTACCACTGAGGAAGTACAGTTCCCGCTCAGCCCAGTCAAAACTGTTCGCTGCTCTGGCCCCCAATGGTGGAACAAACTCCCTCACGACGCCAGGACAGCGGAGTCAATCACCACCTTCCGGAGACACCTGAAACCCCACCTCTTTAAGGAATACCTAGGATAGGATAAAGTAATCCTTCTCACCCCCCTTAAAAGATTTAGATGCACTATTGTAAAGTGGCTGTTCCACTGGATGTCATAAGGTGAATGCACCAATTTGTAAGTCGCTCTGGATAAGAGCGTCTGCTGAATGACTTAAAAATAATAAATGGGAACTCTGAAAAAAAAATAGCTCCGACTGGGAAAATACGTTTGAACAATCATCCAACTCAGAATTCCAAGTCGGGAACTCTGGCCTCTTTCTAGAGCTCCGACCTGAAGATCACTGTCGTCATGATTCAACCTAGTTTTTTTTAAACGAGTTCCCAGTTGTCTTGAAAGCACCATAAAAATGTGCCCACAAGAAGGATCGCCGTGCCACCTTCTGTTCAAGTGAGCACACAAGGCTCTGCTGATAGCCAGGTGTAGCGGTGGTAAAGATTCACTCCCTGGTGCTGAAAAGAAAGCTCTGTTGTTGGGACAGCTTCATTTTTGTGCTCACTGTTTGTCACCATTATAGTGCAATTCATGTATTGTTTAGTGCTGTGTTGTGTAATGGCTTTTGTTTGCCACATCAAGAATTTACATGCTAAAATCGCCACTGCTTCTGCATAACATCTAATCAAACAAACCATAAAACTCAAGGATACATTACCCTTAATGTAACCACAATAGGTGATGCAAGGTCACATATGTAAAGGAAATCATGTTTAAACAAATAGGAATAGCTTTGGGCCTTTAAACGGTTCTCTTTTCTAGTAGAGCAAATGATTTTTTTCTACATTATCAGCAACACCTGGATACCAGTTTTGATTGAATTTTACCATTACAGATGAAGGAAATGAAAGGGAGCCACTTGCACCCTCAGTGTTTGAATGGTTGAATATATATTATCCCAGACCCTCACAGAGAGATGGGAATAAGGTCTTCAAAGACATTGAAGGTCTAACCAGGAGTACATGCAAGCCTGCCCCCTAGTGATCATGTTTGTGTGTCACATCATGAGAGGTTCAAGCCAGGCATTGAATAAAAACAAATAATTTCAGGCTCTCTTTTAATCAGAGAAATATGATTAAAAACCATTTTCAAAAACACAAAATACAACAATTAAAATGTAAAAGTTAACAGTGTGTACTTGTATCCTGTATGAGCATTTAGCCTACAGTGTCACACCCTGCATTTGTACTTGTCTCCACCCCCCTCCAGGTGTCGCCCATTTCCCCATTATTAACCAAATCAAACCAAAGTTGATTTGTCACGTGCGTACAGTGAATCGCTTACTTACAGGCTCTAACCAAAAGTGCAAAAAAGGTATTAGGTGAACAATAGGTAAGTAAAGAAATAAAACAACAGTGAAAAGACAGGCTATATACAGTAGAGAGGCTACATACAGACACCGGTTAGTTAGGCAGAATGTACATGTAGATATGGTTAAAGTGACTATGCATATATGATGACAAGAGAGTAGCAGTAGCGTAAAAGGGGTTGGCGGGTGGTGGGACACAATGCAGATAGCCCGGTTAGCCAATGTGCGGGAGCACTGGTTGCTCGGTCCAATTGAGGTAGTATGTACATGAATGTATAGTTAAAGTGACTATGCATATATGGTAGAAAGAGAGTAGCAGCAGCGTAAAAAGAGGGGTTGGGGGACACACACAATGCAAATAGTCAGGGTAGCCATTTGATTACCTGTTCAGGAGTCTTATAGCTTGGGGGTAAAAATGTTGAGAAGCCTTTTTGTCCTAGACTTGGCACTCTGTTACCGCTTCCCATGCGGTAGTATAGAGAACAGTCTGACTGGGGTGGCTGGGGTCTTTGACAATTTTTAGTGTCTTCCTCTAACACCGCCTGGTGTAGAGGTCCTGGATGGCAGGCAGCTTAGCCACAGTGATGTACTGGGCCGTACGCACTACCCTTTGTATTGCCTTGTGGTCAGAGGCCGAGCAATGATATAACCAGTTAGGATGCTCTCGATGGTGCAGCTGTAGAACCTTTTGAGGAGCTCAGGATCCATGCCAAATCTTTTTAGTTTCCTGAGGGGGAATGGGCTTTGTCGTGCCCTCTTCACGACTTTCTTGGTGTGTTTGGACCATTCTAGTTTGTTGTTGATGTGGACGCTAAGGAACTTGAAGCTCTCCACCTGCTCCACTACAGCACCGTCGATGAGAATGGGGGCGTGCTCAGTCCTCCTTTTCCTGTACTCCACAATCATCTCCTTAGTCTTGGTTACGTTGAGGGATAGGTTGTTATTCTGGCACCAACCGGCCAGGTCTATGACCTCCCTATAGGCTGTCCCGTCGTTGTCGGTGATCAGGCCTACCACGTTGTGTCGTCTTCAAATGTATTGATGGTGTTGGAGTCGTGCATGGCCATGCAGTTGTGGGTGAACAGGGAGTACAGGAGGGGGCTGAGCACGCACCCCTGGGGAGCTCCAGTGTTGAGGATCAGCGTGGCACATGTGTTGCTACCTACCCTCACCACCTGGGGGCGGCCCGTCAGGAAATCCAGGATCCAGTTGCAGAGGGAGGTGTTTAGTCCCAGAATCCTTAGCTTAGTGATGTGCTTTGAGGGTACTGTGGTGTTGAACGCTGAGCTGTAGTCAATGAATAGCATTCTCACATAAGTGTTCCTTTTGTCCAGGTGGGAAAGGGTAGTGTGGAGTGCAATAGAGATTGCATCATCTGTGGATCTGTTTGGGCGGTATGCAAATTGGAGTAGGTCTAGGGTTTCTGGGATAATGGTGTTGATGTGAGCCATTACCAACATTTCAAAGGACTTCATGGCTACGGACGTGAGTGCTACGGGTCTGTAGTGTACTTGTTTGTACCTGTGTTCTCTGTTGCCAGTTCATTTTGTTTCGTCAAGCTTACAAGTGGTTTTCCCGTGCTTCTGTCTTGCTCTAGATCCTGTTTTCTAGCTTTCCTGGTTTTTGACCATTCTGCCCGCCCGCCGTTCTGAACCTTTCGGACTCTGCTCTGGACAACTGACCTCTGCCTGCCCTTGACCTTTCATTTGCCTGCTCCCCTGTTTCTGTAATAAACTTTTTCTACTTCGAAACTGTCTGCATCTGCGTCTTCTCCTGAGCCTTGATATACAGCTTTGTCTGAATACTAACATTCCCTTTCACAACTGGGATAGTACCTTATAGCTTGCTATGAAAGATTAATTACATTTATGTTAGGTCAAAATACACATACATTTCTGTGAATACACTTAAGGCTACAGTGTAGGATTGTGTCATCCATTTGTCTCTCATAAATATATAGTCATACATTTTTGAAAAATACAAATCATGAGCTTGTTTTACTGATTGTAAACAATACCATTGCAAACAATATACAGTCGTGGCCAAAAGTTGAGAATGACAAATGTACATTTTCAAAGTCTGCTGCCTCAGTTTGCATGATGGCAATTTGCATATACTCCAGAATGTTATGAAGAGTGATCAGATGAATTGCAATTAATTGCAAAGTCCCTCTTTGCCATACAAATGAACTGAATCCCCAAAAAACATTTCCACTGCATTTCAGCCCTGCCACAAAAGGACCAGCTGACGACATGTCAGTGATTCTCTCGTTAACAGAGGTGTGAGTGTTGACGAGGACAAGGCTTGAGATCACTCTGTCATACTGATTGAGTTTGAATAACAGACTGGAAGCTTCAAAAGGAAGGTGGTGCTTGGAATCATTGTTTTACACAAAAAAAGGCTTCACAGGCAAGGATATTGCTGCCAGTAAGATTGCACCTAAATCAACCATTTATCAGATCATCAAGAACTTCAAGGAGAGCGGTTCAATTGTTGCGAAGAAAGCTTCAGGGCGCCCAAGAAAGTCCAGCAAGTGCCAGGACCGTCTCCTAAAGTTGATTCAGCTGTGGGATTGGGGCACCACCAGTACAGAGTTTGCTCAGGAATGGCAGCAGGCAGGTGAGTGCATCTGCACGCACAGTGAGGCAAACACTTTTGGAGGATGGCCTGGTGTCAATAAGGGCAGCAAAGAAGCCACTTCTCTCCAGGAAAAACATCAGGGACAGACTGATATTCTGCATAAGGTACAGGGATTGGACTGCTGAGGACCGGGGTAAAGTAATTTTCTCTGATGAATCCCCTTTCCGATTGTTTGGGGCATCCGGAAAAAAGCTTGTCCGGGGAAGACAAGGTGAGCGCTACCATCAGTCCTGTGCCATGCCAACAGTAAAGCATCCTGAGACCATTCATGTGTGGGGTTGCTTCTCAGCCAAGGGAGTGGGCTCACTCACAATTTTGCCTAAGAACACAGCCATGAATAAAGAATGGTACATACACATCCTCCGAGAGCAACTTCTCCCAACCATCCAGGAACAGTTTGGCGACGAACAATGCCTTTTCCAGTATGATGGAGCACCTTGCCATAAGGCAAAAGTGATAACTAAGTGGCTTGGGGAACAAAACATTGATATTTTGGGTCCATGGCCAGGAAACTCCCCAGACCTTAATCCCATTGAGAACTTGTGGTCAATCCTCAAGAGGTGGGTAGACAAACAAAAACCCACAAATTCTGACAAACTCCAAGCATTGATTATGCAAGAAAGGGCTGCCATTAGTCAGCATGTGGCCCAGAAGTTAATTGATAGCATGCCAGGGCGGATTGCAGAGGTCTTGAAAAAGAAAGGTCAACACTGCAAATATTGACTCTTTGCATCAACTTCATGTAAAATTGTCAATAAAAGCCTTTGACACTTATGGAATGCTTGTAATTATACTTCAGTATTCCATAGTAACATCTGACAAAAATATCTAAAGACACTGAAGCAGCAAACTTTGTGGAAATTACTATTTGTGTTATTCTCAAAACTTTTGGACATGACTGTATAGCTTCAAACCGGTCAGTCCTTGCATCTGGAGCGCTGTCTATGTGGTGTAATATTTTCCCATCCCTCAGCTGTATGTTCAAATAAGTGGCAGAATGGACATTTTTTTGTATTTATTTTTATTTGTAGACTGTAGTTTTAAAGGTTTGTGTGATATCTTTATGTTGATATATTTATGTTTGATTTATGTACCTTTCTTTTGAGTCATTTTTAATTAAATCCATCATTTTCTAATACGTTTAAGAACCTTTGTTTAGGAATAATGAAGCATAACATGGCTGCATGGGCTTTATACTAATGCGACTCTATGCAGCCAATAACAATATACGCGACAGGTACAATGCCAGGAACCTTTTGTGGATTTGACAGCTCTAACCCAGTTCCACCCCCAACACCGTCAAAACAACAGCTATGTGGGAGTCGGCTAGTTCAATCTGAATTAATCTAGCCCAAAGTCTAGTTAAAGGCCATAATACAGTGCCTTCGGAAAGTATTCAGATCCCTTCACTTTTCCAGATTTTGTTACGTTTAAAGCCTTATTCTAAAATTGAATAAATATTTTTTCCCCCTCATCAATCTATACACATAATGACAAAGCAAAAACTGTTTTTTAGAAATGTTTGCAAATTTATTTGCTCTGACACAAATGTATTTACTCTTGACACATTCTCTGTTTCTTCATATTATTTCCAATCAAAATTACACTGAGCCCTGCAGTGAAGGCACAATTTACGAGGACTTCAGTGCATTCACACCGGAAGTCATTTGCCTGGTGTAAAATTGTTGGAGATGACAGGAAAAACAAGCTGTGAGGTTGTTTCTAGAATTTAACGAGAGCCATTAAGCAATTAACCCTTAGGCAGAAAGTTATCCAATGCTGGCAATGTCTTCTAGGTACTTTTCAAACCAATTACTGACAGAAAACAGACTGATTTCACATAATTTGGATCTAGTGCAAATAAAAATGAATGGTTTAAATTTCTTATTTCTGGTTCATAGGTTGGAAAGTTCACACCAATCTTTCACACGAATTAGCAGCAGTGGCAGTGGGTAAGTTAGTTTTGAGTGGGTGGAGACTTCAGTAGGAGCAATGGAATGGTCTAAAATGAGAAGAACCGGCATGGTATACTGATGGTTTCTCGGAACTGATGGCTTCTACGGTAAGATGGAGTACATTTTATCTCAGCCTAACCCTTTTCCTAACCTTAACCTAATTATCCTAACATGCTACATGAATTATCCTAACCTGCTACTTTAATTCTCCTAACTTGCTACTTTAATTCTCCTAACCTGCTACGTTAATTCTTCTTATCTGCCATGTTAATTATCCTAACCTGCTACATTAATTTTCCATCAAGCCACAACCGTGAAAGCCATTAGTTCCAAAAAACTATCAGTGTCAACACACGGGGGCCATGCAAAACGAACTTGGCCAATGTTAATGGACATAAGCCTCCTAGCTTACATTTCTAACAGATAGATGAACCCAGAACATATATAATGCTACTAAAAGATCAAATACATAAAAAAAGATTCTGTTAAAAAATAAAACATTGCTGTTTACATCTACTGATAATGACACAATGATGGAATGGAATGCAATGCTGATAGTTGATGTCTGACAATTGAAATGTAATTTTCCCCAAATGTTCCCTATTTGCATGACATTTCGTACGATAAAAAAACATTTAGCATATTCTCTGATTCTAAAGCCAAGTTTATACCTGGCACTAACATGTGTCCAGTGTCCACATACAGTGGACGGATGAGAAACACATTGTGTCGACGGAACAGACCTTGATCAGATAGTGATTTGATAATCTTGATCAGATAGTGATTTTATAATCTTGATCAGATGACAACCACATGTTAATGCAAGGTGTAAACAGGACTTAAGAGGTCTTGCATGTCCGTTGAGTCCAACTGCCAAAGACAAGTATTCATTAAGAGATGCCTAAAGGAAGCTATGTCAACAGCTGCTGTTTTCACCATTGTTTCGAGTTAAGAAATCACTATTTCAAAGAAAATAAAAAAGCATATTATGCTAATCAATATGGCAGAAAAACCTGGCTAAAAGTTAATTAAATATACCATGAGGATGCCTTATTTCTTCAAACATTAAATTTGTCATCCCTTTTCAACTGCAGTTGTTGTAGAAAGTGCCATCAGTGTTTGTGGTGAGATGGCGATGTTGAAATGGGGAGGGTAGAAATATATGCCTAAGATGGCTGATGTTCACATATTGAACATCAACACACACATGCTCTCATTCAAAGATGCTCTGACAAACACACACACATTCATAGATGCAGTGAAAAAACACATACATTCTTTTTCACATTCATAGATTCACAGAGATGTACACTACATCGCACACGCACACACACTGTACATGCACACAGACACACACACCTGTACAAAGCAATGGAGTGTAGGCTATTCTGGAGTTTTACTGTTCCTGTTCCTTAGCCTGGGCCTGAGCAAGGGCTTTCTCTGCACTGGATGAGCCCTCGAAGCGTTGTGAGGCGATGACCGCTTGGTGGGACATGCTCTTTTTCACTATGTCCCCCTTCCTCCACAGAGTGATCTCCTAGAACAAGGCAATAAAACAGAATGAAACAGGGAGAGACAACGGCCTACAGAATCATCGGATGGGGCCACAATGCTGCAGTAGTTTGTGTCGGGGGGCTAGGGTCAGTCTGTTATATCTGGAGAATTTCTCCTGTCTTATCCGGTGTCCTGTGTGAATTTTAGGATGCTCTCTCTAATTCTTTCTTTCTCTCTCCCTCTCTCTCTTGGAGGACCTGAGCCCTAGGACCATGCCTCAGGACTACCTGGCATGATGACTCCTAGTTGTCCCCAGTCCACCTGGCCGTGCTGCTGCTCCAGTTTCAACTGTTCTGCCTGTGGCTATGGAACCCTGACCTGTTCACTGTGATTACTATTATTTGACCATGCTGGTCATTTATGAACATTTGAACATCTTGGCCATGTTGTTATAATCTCCACCCGGTACAGCCAGAAGAGGACTGGCCACCACACATTGCCTGGTTCCTCTCTAGGTTCTAGGTCTCCCTAGAAAGGCCAAAACCTTTCTAGGGAGTTTTTCCTAGCCACCGTGCCACCTTCTACACCTGCATTGTTTGTTGTTTGGGGATTTGGGCTGGGTTTCTGTATAGCACTTTGATATATCAGCTGATGTAAGAAAGGCTATTTAAATACATTTGATTTGGTGTACACCTCATGTTACAATTTGCTATTGTGTGATACAGGTATGATAGTATCTCTATTTGATGTCCTTTACATCCCAATACAAATAAATGTTTTGTTACAGCCTACTGTTACACAGCACCCATACAGAGTTGAAATGAACAATGTGCTGACCTTGACATGAACCACCAATTAGTCAACAATGAGATCAAATAGAACAACAGCAGCTACCTGCCTGCCATTCAAACTCTATTGTGTGTTTACTGTTTCTACTGTGTATCTGCATGTACCTGCTGTTTGAAGTAACGCCTCTCCTCCTCGTCTATGAGCACCAGGTTGAGGTAGTACCGCACAGAGTACTTCTTGTTGATGTCCCTCATTGTAGGAGTCATCTCATAGCCAGCCAGAAATAGTCGGATAGGGATGGACTCCCCTGAAAGACAAAGCCATACTATTAAAGTGATAGTTCACTGTAAAATATGTTTTTTGTCAGATGTTTTCAATCCAAGTCCCATGCCCAACGTTTGTGTAAATCCAGCATGGAGGCTGGTAAAAGGAGAATCCACAGGATGTGCTCATTGTAATGGATCTAAAGTTAACAGAAAACTATCAAACATACAGTTCCATTCCAGCCATTAGAATGAGCCCTTCCTCTGGTTTCTCCTTCCACCAGCCTCCACTGGTTGTCGGTGCCACTTACCTCTCACTGGTGCTCCATCCATAATCTCATACTTGGCTATGGTATCATTCTCATGGTACACATTTGGGCCCGTGCCTGTCGTTTCTCGCTTGATGATGTCAATCTCCATGTGTCTGATCTTGAGCCGTACCAAGAGGAAATAAATCTTTCCCACGATTACATCTTTTAGGTGGTATCTGCATTAAAGGGACAGTTTTAATGGCATATTTAGGTTATGGTTTCCTTACCTTGAAAGCAGTCTATGGACAAGGAGAGACCGAAATCCACACTTTGGTTTTGATTAACTATCCACTTCCATCCAATGCTAATAAATAGTAATGACAGAAGTTGTCATAACAAGTAATTGACAATGTTTCACTTGCCTCAAACTGATCCGTGTTTAATTTGCGACATAAGCTACGTCAAATGTCCTATTACATTCAGATGTTTTTTCCTCAAAAATCATACGATACAGCACTATAGCACTATCAACAAGGCAGATCCTACAGGCCATAATTTTGTGCCACAAAAAGGGACTCAGTAAAATTGAAATTGGTTCAGAACAGGGAAGCACGGCTGGCCCTTGGATGTACACAGAGAGCTAACATAAATATATATTTTTTATATATTATTTTATTTAACTAGGCAAGTCAGTTAAGAACAAATTCTTAATTACAATGACAGCCTACCCGGCCAAACCAGGACGACGCTGGGCCAATTGTGCGCTGCCCTATGGGACTCCCAATCACGGCCGGATGTGATACAGCCTGGATTCGAACCAGGGACTGTAGTGACGCTTCTTGCACTGAGATGCAGTGCCTTAGACCACTTGCGAGCCCCCCAAAATATTTATGTTGAATGCGCCGAGCTGTCTGTTTGAACTACTTGCGCACAGCTCGAACACCCATGCATACCCCACAAGACATGCCACAAGAGGTCTCTTCACAGTCTCCAAGTCCAGAACAGACTATGGGAGGCACACAGTACTACATAGAGCCATGACTACATGGAGCTCTACTCCACATCAAGTAACTGACGCAAGCAGTAAAATTAGATATAAAAAACATAAAAATACACCTTATGGAACAGCCGGGACTGTGAAGCAACACAAACATAGGCACAGACACATGCATACACACACACGTTAACATACGCACTATACACACACGTACACTGGGATTTTGTATTGTAGATATGTGGTAGTGGTGGAGTAGGGGCCTGAGGGCACACAGTGTGTTGTGAAATCTGTGAATGTATAGTAATGTCGGGGCGGCAGGGTAGCCTAGTGGTTAGAGCGTTGGACTAGTAACTGGAAGGTTGCAAGTTCAAACCCCCGAGCTGACAAGGTACAAATCTGTCATTCTGCCCCTGAACAGGCAGTTAACCTACTGTTCCTAGGCCATCATTGAAAATAAGAATTTGTTCTTAACTGACTTGCCTAGTAAAATAAATATAAAAAAATGTTTGTAAAATTGTATAACTGCCTTCATTTTGCTGGACCCCAGGAAGAGTAGCTGCTGCCTTAGTAGCAGCTAATGTGGATCCATAATAAATACAAATATAAACATGCTATTAGCATAGGAGTTTAGGGAAGTTGAACCAGGGAGACTTAAGTTTGACTTCACTAATGCTCTGCTATCTCATCATTCAAAAACATGATTTACTCCCCAAATATGATAAACCATGGTAACAGAGTCATACTTGGACTTGTTGTACTCAAACTCGATGTGTAGACAGTCTTCGATTCCCACTTCCATCTTGATCGACGAGTTGAGTTCTGGGTATGTGCTGAGCGTGTGCACGACAATGTCCATCTCTTTACTGATGTCGTTCAGTCTCCGGCTTACCGTTGCCCTCAGAAAGTAGCTGAAATATAAAAGAGAAGAGGCAGAAAATCAACTCATCTACTTAATGGGTATTAATGCATGATGCACAAAGAACAATTCAGAAAGTCTCCAATAGGAGTCACAATCTACCCATATTAACCACAAATAGTTGGTGAGACACAGTAGAAATCAGGTGAAGTCTGTGCTTTGATATAACTGTATTTGCATTTCACTCTACAGACAAATGATACTCTCATGTTAACATATTTGACATATGTACAGAAGTTAAGCTACTGTAGATATACACTGTACTGGAGACATCGGAAATGGCAATTCTCTATTTTCAGATTCTATTATTTCTGTTTCTATTTCCTTGTTTTGCCAAGGCAACAATTCTGTTTTGTTGACTGCAGAACTCTTTAAATGGCACTCTATAGGTCCATTATTTTGGACAAAGGCATTTTTATCACAGACAATCAGCTTTACAATGCTTAAAATTATTACATTTAACTAAATGGCCTAGAATTAAATGCAATCCATTGACAATTCCCCATTACCAAAGACAACAACTAGAATGCACTATTATTAGGCGAATGAAATAACAGTGAAATCGCATTTAGTGATGGAACTCAAATTGTGTGTGAGGGTAATTGATTTTGACCTATAATGTTGTACAAATGGTTCATGCATGGATTGTTGCCAGATACTTGCTTACCGTAATTTGACATTCTGGCCTGTGTAGGACTCGTATGGTTTCTCCACGTGTGTAAACTCAAAGTCAAAGGTCTGGGACTGCGTTAGCTCTCCCGGTCTGGCCAAGTCTTTAACCAGAGACACAAACTCATGGTGGTTCCCCCTGTCGTAGTACAGCTCTGACAAGAGAGAAATAGTTGTTAGAGTCACCAGTTTTCAATGGTGAAAAATAATCTAGAAGAGTTTACAGATTACTTTCTATCCCTTTAAAAGGCATTACATGTAGTGTAAATAGATTAAAGGTAATGCTACAAATGACAACTGGTTACTGCATCTTACAACATAATGTTTATTACAATGTAACTATAAAGAACCTATGCTATAGGCCACATATATGTTCAAGTGTAACTGACAGGTGAAATTAGTATCATGATTCTCACACATCTCTGAACTTCTGACAAGGCAGGTAACTAATCCACTGTAGGAGAGTTTCTGTGGCACAATAGTGCTTCTGTTTATCACTTATATCACAGCCAACCACAGGGCACTACGTTTTAACCCGTGCCCATGCAGCGTGCAGTGAATAGACTAATGAGCATGGCATGGCTTAATACGTTCACTCATCGACTAAAACGTTGCATATCAATTGTAACATACTCAAAGCAAACTAAAGTCCAGCTGGTGATAACATATATTTCTCTGTCAACAGGCAACACACGTGGCACATACATGTATGTCATATGACTTGGGTCATCGAGCTACAGTTGCAACATTGATCAATCAATCAACACAGATAGTTAATTTAATCAGCTTGACAATTCATTAGGATGACAACATCACGAATAGAGACTTCTTAATTGAAGAAAATTCATGTTTTTCTCCATGGATAACTGTGTAGCTTATTAAGTTATTTTGGCAGTGACAACCCTGCTGTGTCACAGACTTACCAATCTGCCCAATAAACTCCATTTTGATGCCTTGATGCTCGAGTCTTTTCCCTGGATTCTTAAGTGTTACGTTGACGTTTCCAGATACTGTCTCACCATCATATAACAGAAAATATTTGTCCTTTTTCCCATCCTCAGTCTTATGTTCAACTTTCTTTCTTGTCTCAGCGTCTTTCAAAACTATATCGATTTCTGCACTTTGACCAAAACTAAAGAAACTCATCACTGGACCTTGTTTCGGAGCCTATTCCTTTTTCAACAAGTCTTTGTTGATTTTGCATGTACAACAAAACTCTTACGTTACTGTATTCCAAATGCTTCTTACGAGTGATTTCCTCCGGAATTTAGATTGTGCTGTCTGTCCTATGATACGAAACTAATTGGAGCGATTGTTGAACGTTTCCAATTACACCAGTATTGCAATGCCCACTGAAGCGTTTCCTTGTTAAATGCGCATGCGTGTAACTGCAGGCTCGGGATCAGTGTAATGTGCATTGAATGCAGATATTCTACAGATAGAAATGGCCAAATCATTTTGGATAGCTATAGCCAACTTCACACTGACACCATATCAGATCACAGAGAAATATTGCAATTTTGAAGTGTTCATTTTTCATTTAAATTATTGTGATTTTCCTGACCCCCTTGCTCAATTAATGTATTTCTTATCCAGTATAGCTAGAAGAAAGGAACCACCTACGTCAAGAAAAATAATTATATTCTAGATGTGGCAAAATGAAACAATATATAAGCAACAAGGCCCTAGGGGCTGTGGTATATGGCCAATATACCACGGCTAAGGGCTGTTCTTACACACGACACAATGCGGAGTGCATGTATACAGCCCTTAGCTGTGGTATATTGCCCATATACCACTAACCCCAGAGGTGCCTTATTGCTATTATGAACTGGTTACCAACATAATTAGAGAATAAAAATATATTGTTTTGTTATATCCGTACCACGGCTGTCAGCCAATCAGTATTCAGGGCTCCCAACCACCCGGTTTATAAAAACATATTTGTCAACCAAAGCTGTCGGCGTCAGATTCTGCGCAATTTCGACGCAACATTTCTGGCGTAAATATAACCGACGATTACGTAAATCAAGGGCGCGGCTGTAGAGGAGTTGGCGGGTTTATTCAAAGAAAGATGGAGTTAATACATGCGCTAGATTTTCTACATTTGAAAGACGTCTCCGGAGGTAAGTCCTAATTTGAAAGGATATGTGTATTTAAGTAGTACGGAAATAACAATTGGCCTGCATATATTATTGATATTTTAACGAATTTGTCGTGCCAAGTTGCAAGAGAACCGGTGTTATGCCTGTTTTGATTTGCTCGTTTTTTGCTAGCCAGCTAGCTACTGTTAGGTACTAATATGTTGTGTCACCAACTTCAGTGATGTGAACTTATCTAAAACTTTACCAACACTATTGTGGCAGGTTTTTATCGACTTAGCTAAGCTAACGTCACATTTTATTGTTACAAAATTTAACTGTGGTCATGCAGTTCCATTTGTCACTTGTTAAATGTAAGTTGCCAACTTCACCTGAACATTATAGAACGTAGGAACAAATGGCAAATTTCGCTGTACTTAACAAAGAAATAGTCAGGGTTTAGCTAATAATTCTCACATTTACCTACAACAATGACTTGACAAAGTATCATCATGGCGTAAGAATCGATGTTTGGAATACAGTAACGTTACAGGCTGACTACACCGCTCGCGTGCGTTGCAAAATAAATGTGGAAATCTATGTTCGATTATTGCGAGCATCAGAGTTGCTGAACGCAGATCGTGCTGCAAGTCCTGCCTCTCCCACCTCATTGGTTTATAGAAGCAGGTACTCCTGTGCTATCTCCTCATTGGTTATACCCACGTGGGTGACAAAGACAAACAAGGTCAGGTAATGCACCTAATTTTGAGAGTTGCCAATTGTAATATAATGTCGAGAAGAAAAAGCCTGGAAGGAAGAGAGATGACTAGAAATGATTCGGTTGACCGTTTTATGTGTGGATTAACTGGCAGCGTAGAGGACCTTGTGCATTTCCTGTAAAATAACAACTCAATATTTTTACCACAGGACAAATTAGTTAGCAACTGCAAGCTAGCTAAATATGACAAATTAGCTAGCAATAGAGGTCGACAGATTTAATTGGAATGGCCAATTTTTTTTTTTTTTTTTTTTTAATTTCTTATTATTTTTTTTAATTGGACATTTCAGGTTTTCATAACAATTGGTAATCAGCATTTCTGGACACCAATTATGGCCGATTACATGGCACTCCACGAGGAGACTGCGTGGCAGGCTGACTACCTGTTACGTGAGTACAGGAAGGAGCCATGGAAAGTTGCTAGTTATGATTAAACTTCTTATAAAACACAATCAGT
The DNA here is from genome assembly GCF_023373465.1 of Oncorhynchus keta. Classification (NCBI taxonomy): domain Eukaryota; kingdom Metazoa; phylum Chordata; class Actinopteri; order Salmoniformes; family Salmonidae; genus Oncorhynchus; species Oncorhynchus keta. The sequence continues at coordinate 25,000,339 of NC_068431.1, forward strand.
CTTCACATAATCACTAGTTAACTACACATGGTTGATATTACTAGTTTATCTAGCTTGTCCTGCGTTGCATATAATTGATGTGGTGCCTGTTAATTTATCATTGAATCACAGCCTAATTCGCCAAACAGGTAATGATTTAACAAGCGCATTTGTGAAAAAACCACTTGCACCAATGTGTACCTAACCATAAACATCAATGCCTTTCTTAAAATCAATACACAAGTATATATTTTTAAACCTGCCTATTTAGTTAATATTGCCTGGTAACAATTTTTTTTAACTAGGGAAGTTGTCACTTCTCTTGCATTCTGTGCAAGCAGAGTCTGGTATATGCAGCAGTTTGGGCTGCCTGGCTCGTTGCGAACTGAAGACAATTTCTTCCTAACAAAAAAAAAAATTAATTTACCAGGATTTTACATAATTATGACATTGAAGGTTGTGCAATGTAACTGCGATATTTAGACTTAGGGATGACACCCGTTAGATAAAATACGGAACTGTTCCGTATTTCACTGAGAGAATAAACGTTTTGTTTTCAAAATGATAGTGTCCTGATTTGACCATATTAATGACCTACGGCTTGTCTTTGTGTGTTATATTATAATTAAGTCTATGATTTGATAGAGCAGTCTGACTGAGCGGTGTTATGCAGCAGCAGGCTCAGGCTCGTAAGCATTCATTCAAACAGCACTTTCCTGCATTTGCCAGCAGCTCTTTGCTGTGCTTCAAGCATTGCGCTGTTTATGGCTTCAAGCCTATCAACTCCCGAAATTAGGCTGGCAATACTATAGTGCCTTTAAGAACATCCAATAGTCAAAGGTATGTGAAATACAAATGGTATAGAGAAATATTCCTATAATAACTGAAACTTCTTACCTGGGAATATTGAAGACTCATGTTGAATGGAACCACCAACTTTCATATGTTCTCATGTTCTGAGCAAGGAACTTAAACATTAGCTTTTTAACATGGCAAATATTGCACTTTTACTTTGTTCTCCAACACTTTGTTTTTGCATTATTTAAACCAAATTTAACATGTTTATTTATTTGATACTAAATTGATTTTATTTATGTATTATATTAAGTTAATTCAGTATTGTTGTAATTGTCTATATATATATATATGTGTATATTATATTAATTACACACACTGCTCAAAATATAAAGGGAACACTTAAACAACACAATGTGACTCTTAAGTCAATCACACTTCTGTGAAATCAAACTGTCCACTTAGGAAATGACACTGAATGACAAATTTCACATGCTGGAATAGACAACAGGTGGAAATTATAGGCAATTAGCAAGACACCCCCAATAAAGGAGTGGTTCTGCAGGTGGTGACCACAGACAACTTCTCAGTTCCTATGCTTCCTGACTGATGTTTTGGTCACTTTTGAATGCTGGCGGTGCTTTCACTCTAGTGGTAGCATGAGACTGAGTCTACAACCCACACAAGTGGCTCAGGTAGTGCAGCTCATCCAGGATGGGATGAGCTGCACTACCTGGTGGTCACCACCTGCAGAACCACTCCTTTATTGGGGGTGTCTTGCTAATTGCCTTGCTAATTGCCTATTTCCACCTGTTGTCTATTCCATTTGCACAACAGCATGTGAAATTTGTCAATCAGTGTTGCTTCCTAAGTGGACAGTTGATTTCACAGAAGTGTGATTGACTTGGAGTTACATTGTGTTGTTTAAGTGTTCCCTTTATTTTTTTGAGTAGTGTATATAAATATTTTTTTAGGGTTCGGGTAATATAATGAATTTGAAATTATTTACACTTTTTATACTTAAAATATTTGGTTTTAAATGTACTTATGTCAAGTACTATTTTACTGTCTGAATTTTACATTTTCTATTAAGGTATCTTTACTGTTACTCAAGTATGACAATTTAGGTACTTTTTCCACCACTGCATCCTATGATCTGTGGACTGTACATGATACAGACATCTTGGGTGTCATCATTATACTCATTATTAGAGGTCGACCGATTATGATTTTTCGATACCAATTATTGGAGGACCAAAAAAGCCAATAATGATTAATTGGCCAATTTATTTATTTTTAATTTTTAGAAATGTATTTGTAATAATGACAATTACAACAATACTGAAGTTCCTATGTGAGTATTCCTACAATACTGAATACCATTGTTCTGGCAATTCTCACATAGAAATTTCAATCTGAGATGCCAAAAATATTTTCTGCTCCAGCTGGCAAGGAATTGACCTATGATAGCTAGCTGATTTATTATCATGTCAAGTCAGTCTTTCATTCATTGTTCAGAGTTTGGGATCAAGTAAGGAGTTGAAACAACTAATATTCATTGGTGTTTTTGTGCAGGTTGGGTTGATGCTGTGTGGGATTTTGAATTCACTGAAACTGAACCACTGGATGCTGCCATTGTCATAAAAAATGGATCCAAGGAATTCAAAACGTTGTACAGTCACCTGCTACCCTATATGACTGACACTGAGGTGTCCCCTTTAGGAACTGATGGCGCATCACAAGTAAGAACTGTTTTAGTAAAGAGTTTAGCTTGAAAATTGCATGGTCTTTTCTGTTTGGCTGTCCTTAACCTCAAGTACTTGTAGCATACCCTTTTTAAAGCTGGAATTGTAATGTTGAAACTGCCAGGTCCGTTTGGGATATTACAATAACAAAGAAGTTAATCCAACCAACACTGACACATCATTGCACATGTGAAAGAACATCAGAATATGTACCACATTTGCGCCACTGCTACATGCATATAGGGGAAACACTGAATAATTTACAGATGGGTTTGACTAGAAAGTTGGGAACCTTTCTGTTACAGAGAAGCAATCCATAGAATGTACTCTGATTTGTCATTCCCTTGATTCGTGATTGTATTTTTAGAGTGTCTGGACAGTGTTCGGTGACAATGGGGTCTCTGTCAAGTCACTTGTGGCGGTGCTGTCGTACTTTGTCTTGGGAGGGAAGTCCAAAACAGCCAGCGTTCAGCAAAGGATAAGCGCTCTACAGGCATCCTCCCTCTACTTACTGCTACTGGGAATCCCAGGTATTTTCTGTACTGTACTAAGTAAAATTCTGAAGCATGTTTGATTAGGACTTCTAATGTGGACGGGTGAAAATAATTTCCTTTGGGCTGGAGGTTACCCTGTGAATGTGTGTTTACTCTGGTCTGTCTCTTGGTCTTGCCTTTCTGTCTGTCTTCCACAGGTAGTGTGGTCAACAAAATGTTCCACCAAATCCTCTTCGACACTTGCTTGAACACAGTGAGCAACTGTTGGCCCCAGAGCTTGGTAAAGAAGCGCAAGAAAGACACTTTGAAGAGCTCTCAGGCTGACGGCAAACGGTCCAAACCACACAGGAAAGACAATGACGAGGTTTGTCACAGATATACTGGAAATACTACATTGCCTTTATGTCCAGGCATGTTCCTGTTTTCATACTTGGGGCTGTCTTACTTTACACAATATTGTATAATGACACTGATCAAATCTCAATGATCTTTTAATTTTGCCACGGTTACTCACCTTGTTCATTCTAATAGTGTTTTTGTCTTGTCTCTCACTCAACAGATGGACGAGGATGAGGAACAGGACGAGGAGGTCCATTTGTCTCCACAGGACCTTCTAAAAATCAGAGAGGGAGTTGTCCTCCTGGTGAAAAGCCTCCTCCGGCTCCTCCTCAAATTTCCATTGAAGGATGAGCCACAGAGTGCAGACAACTGTGTACAGGTAATTCTGGATAGTGCCAGTATCTATAGGCTAGGTGGTTTTGACTTCTCCATTAAAATGTTGAGCAGTTACACCATTAAAAGCTGGATCTTCTTTGTCAACTTTAGATGTTTGCCAAGCTGACTAACTTTGAGCCTGTTATTGGAGAATTGCGCTTTGGTGCTGGACAGTAAGTACACAGACATGCATACACTTCATTATCCTTTGTGAACTTACATATTTTCAACAATTATTTATTTTGTAAAAATTGAATTGATCTGTGCCCAGGGATATCGATGACATGAGGACAATGCCTGAGTTGGCCTATTACGGATTGTGGTTGCTCTGCTCTTCAAATCATGGGGATGAGAAAGTGGTATTGAGGAAAATACATATACAACACATCTTCCTTGGTCAAAACATTACTACAGACTTACTACCGTAATGAGTTTAAGCTCTGGTTCTTTGTTGAATTGACTTGTCTCTCCAGTCTCTGCGCCGGGTTTTCCACAGAGTCCTGTATGTGATCCTCATGATGAGCAAAGGGGAAAGTGGCAAGCCCTCCCTCATGATGGCCACCCAAGCTGTCCTCGCTGCCCGGGATCAGGCCATTGGCTTTGTCAGGTAAGGAATGGCAGTTCACAACGTGAATCAATAAACATGCTTCCTCTCCTTCACTCCATGTCCATCTGCAATGATCAGGAAACAGGAGGATGTGTCCAAAAAACTATTTGTCACATGCTTTTTTATTTTTTATTTATTTATCTGTTATTTTACCAGGTAAGTTGACTGAGACTAGTGTTTTGATTTTGATACCAAGTTTAGTATCACAAAATTCGGAACTATCACAATACCAAAATGATATTATTATTTATTATATTATCTGGGGGCATATTAGCCGTAGTCACAGAATGGCACTTGATCCAGACAGATCTTTTGAGTTCAATATCATTACATTTGATATTTTTTAATGTATGCATTATAAAATAATACAATCAATTTGACTTTGGGGAAGAAAACAAGAGAAAAAATGTACTACATAACAACATAATGGTAAGCATCAGGACAGGCTAGAGCTAGCAATGAGTAAGTGGAGTAGGCTGTGAGGAGGCTGTTTTCTCGCGCTATAATTATTGGGACATCGGCTGCACTGAGACTATCCTCTCAAGCAGTAGACGATGACATAAGACACATTTGACAGAAGTACAGAATGTTTTTTTAAATGTAGTACAGACTCATTTTCCCATTTGGCCTTGCGAATGTTAACCTGTTTAAAGGCCTTATTCACATCGGTTAATAAGGCTGATGGAACAGATTGTTCGGAACAGCTGGTGCTATCATGCATGGTTCAGTTTAAAATGTATTTTTTACAACTTTTTTATATAATAGAACATTCAATTTATTTTGTCTTTCAAAGCATTTTATGGCTATCGATGTGAGTGCTACCATGGAGTAGTCATTTATATATACACGTGTGTCTGTGTATATACAGTGCCTTGCGAAAGTATTCGGCCCCCTTGAACTTTGCGACCTTTTGCCACATTTCAGGCTTCAAACATAAAGATATAAAACTGTATTTTTTTGTGAAGAATCAACAACAAGTGGGACACAATCATGAAGTGGAATGACATTTATTGGATATTTCAAACTTTTTTAACAAATCAAAAACTGAAATTGGGTGTGCAAAATTATTCAGCCCCCTTAAGTTAATACTTTGTAGCGCCACCTTTTGCTGCGATTACAGCTGTAAGTCGCTTGGGGTATGTCTATCAGTTTTGCACATCGAGAGACTGACATTTTTTCCCATTCCTCCTTGCAAAACAGCTCGAGCTCAGTGAGGTTGGATGGAGAGCATTTGTGAACAGCAGTTTTCAGTTCTTTCCACAGATTCTCGATTGTATTCAGGTCTGGACTTTGACTTGGCCATTCTAACACCTGGATATGTTTATTTTTGAACCATTCCATTGTAGATTTTGCTTTATGTTTTGGATCATTGTCTTGTTGGAAGACAAATCTCCGTCCCAGTCTCAGGTCTTTTGCAGACTCCATCAGGCTTTCTTCCAGAATGGTCCTGTATTTGGCTCCATCCATCTTCCCTGTCCCTGCTGAAGAAAAGCAGGCCCAAACCATGATGCTGCCACCACCATGTTTGACAGTGGGGATGGTGTGTTCAGGGTGTTGCTTTTACGCCAAACATAACGTTTTGCATTGTTGCCAAAAAGTTCAATTTTGGTTTCATCTGACCAGAGCACCTTCTTCGACATGTTTGGTGTGTCTCCCAGGTGGCTTGTGGCAAACTTTAAACTACACTTTTTATGGATATCTTTAAGAAATGGCTTTCTTCTTGCCACTCTTCCATAAAGGACAGATTTGTGCAATATACGACTGATTGTTGTCCTATGGACAGTCTCCCACCTCAGCTGTAGATCTCTGCAGTTCATCCAGAATGATCATGGGCCTCTTGGCTGCATCTCTGATCAGTCTTCTCCTTGTATGAGCTGAAAGTTTAGAAGGACGGCCAGTTCTTGGTAGATTTGCAGTGGTCTGATACTTCTTCCATTTCAATATTATCACTTGCACAGTGCTCCTTGGGATGTTTAAAGCTTGGGAAATATTTTTTATCCAAATCCGGCTTTAAACTTCTTCACAACAGTATCTCGGACCTGCCTGGTGTGTTCCTTGTTCTTCATGATGCTCTCTGCGCTTTTAACGGACCTCTGAGACTATCACAGTGCAGGTGCATTTATACGGAGACTTGATTACACACAGGTGGATTGTATTTATCATCATTAGTCATTTAGGTCAACATTGGATCATTCAGAGATCCTCACTGAACTTCTGGAGAGAGTTTGCTGCACTGAAAGTAAAGGGGCTGAATAATTTTGCACGCCCAATTTTTCAGTTTTTGATTTGTTAAAAAAGTTTGAAATATCCAATAAATGTTGTTCCACTTCATGATTGTGTCCCACTAGTTGTTGATTCTTCACAAAAAAATACAGTTTTATATCTTTATGTTTGAAGCCTGAAATGTGGCAAAAGGTCGCAAAGTTCAAGGGGGCCGAATACTTTCGCAAGTCACTGTACATATACATACCAGAGGTCGACCGATTTAATCGGAATGACCGATTTAGGGCCGATTTTTCAAGTGTTCATAACAATCGGAAATCTATTTTTGGACACCGATTTTGGACAATTTAAAAAATATATATATATTTTTTTACACACCTTTATATTTAATCTTTATTTAACTAGGCAGTTCACATTCTTATTTTCAATGAAAGCCTAGGAACGGTGGGTTAACTGCCTCGTTCAGGGGCAGAACAACAAATTTTCACCGTGTCAGCTCGGGATGCAATTTTGCAACCACTGCACGAGGAGCCTGCCTCTTTACACGAATGCAGTAAAAAGCCACGGTAAGTTGCTAGCTAGCATTAAACTTATCTTATAAAAATAAAAAAAATCAATCATAAGCACTAGTTAACTACACATGGTTGATATTACTAGTTTACCTAGCGTGTCCAGTGTTGCATAGTCGTTGCTCCAATGTGTACCTAACCATGAACACAATGCCTTTCTTAAAATCAATACACAGAAGTATACAGTGGGGCAAAAAAATATTTAGTCAGCTACCAATTGTGCAAGTTCTCCCACTTAAAAATATGAGAAGCCTGTAATTTTCATCATAAGTACACTTCAACTATGACAGACAAAATGAGAAGAAAAATCCAGAAAATCACATTGTAATAATTTTTAATGAATTTATTTGCAAATTATGGTGGAAAATAAGTATTTGGTCAATAACAAAAGTTTATTTCAATACTTAGTTATATACACTTTATTGGCAATGACAGAGGTCAAACGTTTTCTGTAAGTCTTCAAGGTTTCCACACACTGTTGCTGGTGTTTTGGCCCATTCCTCCATGCAGATCAAATCAAATTTATTTATATAGCCCTTTGTACATCAGCTGATATTTCAAAGTGCTGTACAGAAACCCAGCCTAAATCCCCAAACGGCAAGCAATGCAGGTGTAGAAGCACGGTGGCTAGGAAAACTCCCTAGAAAGGCCAAAACCTAGGAAAAAAACTTAGAGGGACCAGGCTATGTGGGGTGGCCAGTCCTCTTCTGGCTGTGCCGGGTGGAGATTATAACAGAACATGGCCAAGATGTTCATAAATGACCAGCATGGTCCAATAATAATAAGGCAGAACAGTTGAAACTGGAGCAGCAGCATGGCCAGGTGGACTGGGGACAGCAAGGAGTTATCATCTCAGGTAGTCCTGAGGCATGGTCCTAGGTCTCAGGTCCTCCGAGAGAAAGAAAGAGAGAATTAGAGAGAGCACACTTAAATTCACACAGGACACCAGATAGGACAGGAGAAGTACTCCAGATATAACAAATTGACCCTAGCCCCCCGACACTTAAACTACTGCAGCATAAATACTGGAGGCTGAGACCGGAGGGGTCAGGAGACACTGTGGCCCCATCTGAGGACACCCCTGGACAGGGCCAAACAGGAAGGATATAACCCCACCCACTTTTCCAAAGCACAGTCCCCACACCACTAGAGGGATAACTTCAACTACCATCCTGAGACGAGGCTGAGTATAGCCCACAAAGATCTCCACCATGGCACAACCCAAGGGGGGGCGCCAACCCAGACAGGATGACCACATCAGTGAATCAACCCACTCAGGTGACGCACCCCTTCCAGGGACGGCATGAGAGAGCCCCAGTAAGCCAGTGACTCAGCCCCTGTAATAGGGTTAGAGGCAGAGAATCCCAGTGGAAAGAGGGGAACCGGCCAGGCAGAGACAGCAAGGGCGGTTCTTTGCTCCAGAGCCTTTCCGTTCACCTTCCCACTCCTGGGCCAGACTACACTCAATCATATGACCCACTGAAGAGATGAGTCTTCAGTAAAGACTTAAAGGTTGAGACCGAGTTTGCGTCTCTGACATGGGTAGGCAGACCGTTCCATAAAAATGGAGCTCTATAGGAGAAAGCCCAGCCTCCAGCTGTTTGCTTAGAAATTCTAGGGACAATTAGGAGGCCTGCGTCTTGTGACTGTAGCGTACGTGTAGGTATGTACGGCAGGACCAAATCAGAGAGAGGTCGGAGCAAGCCCATGTAATGCTTTGTAGGTGAGTAGTAAAACCTTAATCAGCCCTTGCTTTGACAGGAAGCCAGTGTAGAGGCTAGCACTGGAGTAATATGATCAAATTTGTTGGTTCTAGTCAGGATTCTAGCAGCCGTATTTAGTACCAACTGAAGTTTATTTAGTGCTTTATCCGGGTAGCCGGAAAGTAGAGCATTGCAGTAGTCTAACCTGGAAGTGACAAAAGCATGGATTAATTTTTCTGCATCATTTTTGCACAAAGTTTCGGATTTTTGCAATGTTACGTATATGGAAAAAAGCTGTCCTTGAAATGGTTCTATGTTCTTCAAAAGAGAGATCAGGTTCCAGAGTAACGCTGAGGTCCTTCACAGTTTTATTTGAGATGACTGTACAACCATTAAGATTAATTGCCAGATTCAACAGAAGATCTCTTTGTTTCAGACCGACAGAGATCTCCTCTAGAGCAGTGATGTTTTGGGGCTGTTGCTGGGCAGCACAGACTTTCAACTCCCTCCAAAGATTTTCTATGGGGTTGAGATCTGGAGACTGGCTAGGCCACTCCAGGACCTTGAAATGCTTCTTACGAAGCCACTCCTTCGTTGCCCGGGCAGTGTGTTTGGGATCATTGTCATGCCGAAAGACCCAGCCATGTTTAATCTTCAATGCCCTTGCTGATGGTAGGCTTTGTTACTTTTGGTCCCAGCTCTCTGCAGGTCATTCACTAGGTCCCCCCCGTGTGGTTCTGGGATTTTTGCTCACTGTTCTTGTGATCATTTTGACCCCACAGGGTGAGATCTTGCGTGGAGCCTGAGATCGAGGGAGATTATCAGTTGTCTTTTATGTCTTCCAATTCCTAATAATTGCTCCCACAGTTGATTTCTTCAAACCAAGCTGCTTACCTATTGCATATTCAGTCTTCCCAGCCTGGTGCAGGTCTACAATTTTGTTTCTGGTGTCCTTTGACAGCTCTTTGGTCTTGGCCATAGTGGAGTTTGGAGTGTGACTGTTTGAGGTTGTGGACAGGTGTCTTTTATACTGATAACAAGTTCAAACAGGTGCCATTAATACAGGTAACGAGTGGAGGACAGAGGAGCCTCTTAAAGAAGTTACAGCTCTGTAAGAGCCAGAAATCTTGCTTTGTAGGTGACCAAATACTTATTTTCCACCATAATTTGCAAATAAATTCATTAAAAATCCTACAATGTGATTTTTCTGGATTTTTTTTTCTCTCTTTTGTCTGTCATAGTTGAAGAGTACCTATGGTGTAAATTACAGGCCTCTTCTTTTTAAGTGGGAGAACTTGCACAATTGGTGGCTGACTAAATACTTGTTTTGCCCCACTGTACATATGTGTGTGTGTGTGTGTGTATATATGTTTACATATACGTATGTAGACAGACAGACAGTTGAAGTTTGAATACACTTTGGTTCAAGCAATTAGCTCGTTTTTCAACCACTCCACAAATGTATTACTAAAAAAGTAATAAAATAAAAAAAGTCAGTGAGGACATCTACTTTGTGCATGACACAAGTAAGTTTTCCAACAATTGTTTAGACAGATTATTTCACTTAACTCACTGTATCAACAATTCCAGTGGGTCAGAAGTTTACACACACTAAGTTCACTGTGCCTCAAACAGCTTGGAAAATTCCAGACAATTTGAGTCAATTGGAGGTGTACCTGTTGATGTATTTCAAGGCCTACCTTCAAACTCAGTTCCTCTGCTTGACATCATAGGAAAATCAAAAGTAATCAGTCAAAACCTCAGAAGAAAAAAAATGTAGACCTCCATGTCTGGTTCATCCTTGGGAGCAGGTACCACGTTCATCTGTACAAACAATGGTATGCAAGTATAAACACCATGGGACCACGCAGCCGTCATACCGCTCAGGAAGTAGATGTGTTCTTTCTCCTAGAGATGAACGTACTTTGGTGCGAAATGTGCAAATCAATCCCAGAACAACAACAAAGGACCGTGTGAAGATGCTGGAGGAAAACGGTACAAAAAGTATCTACCGTAATTGCAGGACTATTAAGCGCACCTGAATATAAACTGCACCCACTGAATTATTAAAAAATATGTATTTTGTACATAAATACGCTGCACATGTCTATAAGCTGCAGGTGCCTACCGGTACATTGAAACAAATGAACTTGGTCACTATCTTCTTCCTGTGCACTGAAACCACTGAATTCATCTCCTTCGGTGTCGGAGATGAATAGCCTCAGAATTGCTTCATCCGATGTTGGATCGTTTTCATTGTCGCTCTCGTCACTTTCATCCGGAGGCAAATACCCCGCTGAGCTCATGCTGCCTCTTCAACACGCAGCAGTCCAGCCTTTCGAAACCCGTTGATGATAGTGGATTTTTTGACAATGCTCCACGCTGTCGGGACCCACTGGCAGACTTGACCATAAGTTTCTCTTCGCATGCAGCCCGTTTTAGTCAAGCATTTCTCCCCACTTGTCATCCAAGACTCCCACTGAACAAGGAGCACCACCTTAAATGCACGATTTACACTGATGTCGAGTGGCTGCAAATACTTTGGGCCATCTGCTTTTCTTCCCTCTGAAAGCCTTTGTCTTTTTGCACTGAGTCAGTTCCTCACGCTGCTGTTTCCAACGTCTTATCATCGACTCATTAAGGCCAAGCTCCCGTGCAGCAGCTCTTTCCTTTTCCAACAGCCAGATCGATCGCCTTCAACTTGAAAGCTGCATCATATGCATTTCTCCGTGTCTTTGCCATGATGAGGGTGACAAAATTACTACCGTAATCAGAATGATGGGAAGTTTGAGCGCGCTCGATTTTACGTCACATTATGTGACTGCTCAGTTTTTTGGCGGCATGAATCTTGTGAAAGCGGGAAAAATCCATAAATTAGCCGCGTCATTGTATAAACTGCGAGGTTCAAAGCGTGGGAATAAAGTAGCAATTACGGTATATCCACAGTATTACAAGTCTTATATTGACATATCCTGAAAAGCTGCTCAGCAAGGAGGAAGTCACTGCTCCAAACTGCCATAAAAAAGCCAGACTACGGTTTGCAACTGCACATGGGGACAAAGATCTTACTTTTTGGAGAAATGTTGTCTTGCCTGATGAAACAAAAATAGAACTGTTTGGCAATAATAACCATTATGTTTGGAGGAAGAAGGGGGAGGCTTGCAAGCCGAAGAACACCATCCCAAACGTGAAGCAGGGGGTGGCAGTATCATGTTGTGGGGTTGCTTTGCTGCAGGAGGGACTGGTGCATTTCACAAAATAGATGGCATCATGAAGACATCAGTCAGGAAGTTCATGCTTGGTCGCAAACGGGTCTTCCAAATGGACAATGACCCCAAGCATACTTCCCAAGTTGTGGAGAAACGGCTTAACGACAGCAAAGTCAAGGTTTTGAGTGGCCATCACAAATCCCTGACCTCAATCCTATGGAAAATTTGTGGGCAGAACTGAAAAAGCATGTGCGAGCACGGAGGCCTACAAACCTGACTCGGTTACACCAGCTCTGTCAGGAGGAATGGGCCAAAATTCACCCAACTTGTTGTGGAAGGCTACCCAAAACATTTGACCCAAGTTAAACAATTTAAAGGCAATGCTATGAAATACTAATTGAGTGCATGTCAACTTTTGACCCACTAGGAATGTGATGAAATAAATAAACGCTGAAATAAATAATTCTCTACACTATTATTCTGATATTTCACATTCTTAAAATAATGTGGTGATCCTAACTGACTTAAGACAGGGAATTATTACTAGGATTAAATGTCAGAAATTGTGAAACAGTTTTTAAATGTATTTGGATAAGATGTTAACTTCCGACTTCAACTGTGTATGTTATATATAATTTCATCTGATGCAGTAAGGCAGGGGTTCTTAAACCTTTTCACTCGTGGCCCCCCTTCCAGCATAAAACCTATTTCCTGTATCGGTTACTGGCCCAACGCTCTGACCGCTAGCAGTTTTAAAATCTAGCACTTTTAAAGTTCAAATTCTTGGAATTATATACATTTTGTATTCATGTGATATTTGAGTCACTCAAACATTACAACAATATATGGGATAAAAAACTTCAGCTGACATGGCCCTCTTAAGGTATGCAATGACTGACATGCCAAGGAAAACTTATGATGCACTTGTGCATTCTACTTTTACAACTTTAAAGAATTAGTTGAAATCCGGAAAGAGCCCCTCCCAAAAGATGTATAGAATATTTTTTTTGGGGGGGTGATCCCGTAACCCGCTGTTTGGGAACACCTGCGGTAGGGGATAGTTTGTTTTACCCTTTACCTGTTTGTATGTCGAATCTTCTTTAAAAAGCCCCCTCAAAAAAACTAACTGTATGGACTTGTAAGAACCCTTGAATTATTTTGTTTGCAGTTTGAAATGCATGTCACTAGTTGCTGTAATGGATCTCACCCTGTGTGTCTCATAGTCACGTTGTTGATGAACTGAAAGAGCCTGCACTGCCCTTTCTACGGATCCTCCTGCAGCACATATCCTTCCGGGTAAAACTACATTTACTTTAAAATGCAATCCATAATTTGATGATGATGATGAAAAATGATACCAATTTTTTTTACTCCTAGAAAAGATGTTGGGTGCTTCCTGAGTGGAGCAGTAGTCTAAGGCACTGCATTGCAGTTTTGCGTCGTCACGACAGCCTGGGGTTTAATCCCAGACTGTCACAACCAGCCGTGACCAGGAGTCCCGTAGGGCGTCGCACAATTGGCCCAGTGTCATCCGGGTTGGGGAGAGTTTCCGGGGGGGCTTTACTTTGCTCATCGCTCTCTAGCGACTCCTTGTGGTGGGCTGGGCGCCTGCAGGTTTACTTCAGTTGTCAGTTGAACAGTGTTTCCTCCGACACATTGGTGCAGCTGGCTTCCGGGTTAAGCGAGCAGGTGTTAAGAAGCGCGGATTGGCGGTTCATGTTTCACAGGATGCATGACTCGACCTTCGCCTCTCCCTAGCCCATTGGGGAGTTGCAGCGATGAGACAAGATCGTAATCCTAAAAAGGGAGAAATGTTAGAACAGAAAATAAAAATAAAGACATTGGATCACATTAGATAATAGCTTTGTCCTGGCATGATTTTTTTCAGATGGTGGACAAGACAGACTACCGTACGCATGGAGCCCAGGCCGTTGCCAAGCTGCTGGCCAAAATGCCCTGTGGAGACTACGCGTCATTCATAAAGTGGCTGTTTGATTACTCCAGACAATCAAAGGTAAGCGCTGTCACGTATGAATTAGTTGGGATTTGAGCTGTTGGCTTTGAACTGAATCTGAACTTTCTGCCCCTAGGTGGCATACCGGATGTTTGCGCTGGACGTGACCATGGTTCTGCTGGAACAGCCAGAGAGGGAAGCAAATGAAAATTTGGACGCAGAACTAGTCTCCTTCCTGTCTCACAGGTTCCTGGTCCACAACATGGTGTTTGGCCGTCGCTCAGACGCTTCGCCTACAGTCCGAGGCCATGCCCTTACCTGCCTGGCCCAGTGCCTGGAGCTGCCCTCCATGAATGCCACACGCAGCATCAAAGAGCTCTTCTCCACCAGTGCGTCTCACACACACACATTTACATATGCATGTACACATGCACAAAGCACCAAATACTAGTTGCATACTTAACTAATTTGTCATTTCTATCAATTTTAGCATCTGCGCAGACTGTCTTGGATGGTGACGGTTCTGATGGTAAGCTCTACAACAGCTTTAAATCCAGTAATATAGTTGGATATTTTTGTTTGTTTACTCAATGTGCCCTGCTCCTTTTTTAGGCACTTTAAATTCACTGACAACCCAAAAAACTTTCAAGACTTTACCTTTCAAGACTATTGAGGTCACAAACAATGACCATGCAAGTTTTGAATGTAAGTATATATATTTCTTTGCAGGCTTTTTAGGTGTTTATTTAAAACTTTGTTTGGTGGGACATGATTTCAGTATTTGATGGTAATGTGATGCTTGTGTTTTTTTTTAGCAAAGGACACAATGGCTTTACTGAAGCGCCGTGTGAGTGACCCAAAGACCAACGTGAGGAAGTGTGCACTGCAGGTACGTACTTCTGTCTTTGTTTAATGTGTGTACTGTACAGTGTGTCAGTAGTTGACATGACTTAAAGAGTTGTAGGCTTCTCTTGCATGGTTGTATGCCATTAACCATCTTGAGTCAATTAGCATAATGTAAAAATCAGCCAGTTTGGCCTGCCCACTTTTTCAGACCCTTTTATGGAAAGGTGAGACTCACGAACACACTCTAGGACGCTCACAAGACTCGTCTGTAGGGACTCTGGTACCAGGTTTTTTAAATATTTTTGGGCTGAAAGGAAGTATATAGTACTGTGCCAAAGTTTTAGGCAGGTGTGAAAAAATGCTGTAAAGTAAGAAAGATTATATTTATCAATTAACAAAATGCAAAGTGAGTGAGCTGAAAAAAAATCTACATCAAATCAATATTTGATGTGACCACCCTTTGCCTTCAAAAGAGCATCAATTCTTATAGGTACACTTGCACATGTTTCTTGAAGCAACTCTGCTTGTAGGTTGGCCCAAACGTCTTGGAGAACTAACTACAGTTCTTCTGTGGATTTAGGCAGCCTCGGGTGCTCTCTTCATGCAAACCCAGACAGACTCGATGATGTTGAGATCAGGGCTCTGTGGGAGCCATACCATCACTTCCAGGACTCCTTGTTCTTCTTTACGCTGAAGATAGTTCTTAATGACTTTAGCTGTATGTTTGGGGTCGTTGTCAAGCTGGAGAATACATTTTGGGCACATCAGATGCCTCCCTGATGGTATTGTGTAATGCGTATCTATCTGTATTTCTCAGCATTGAGGAGCCTATTAATTCTGACAAAATCCCCAACTCCATTTGCAGAAATGCAGCCCCAAACTTGCATGAAGCCTCCAACATGCTTCAATGTTTCCTTCAGACACTCATTCGTGTACCACTCTCCAGCCCTTCGGTGAAGAAACAGCCAAATATTTCACAAGTCCAGAGCACCTGCTGCCCTTTTTCTGCGCCCCAGTTCCTGTGTTTTTGTGCATAGTTGAGTCGCCTGGACTTGTTTCCATGTTGGAGGTATGGCTTTTTGGCCGCAAGTCTTCCATGAAGGCCACATCTGACCAGACTTCTCCGGACAGTAGATGGGTGTACCAGGGTCCCACTGCTGTTTTCTGCCAATTCTGAGCTGATGGCACTGCCTGACATCTTCCGGTTGCGAAAGGAAGTAAGCATGATGTGTCTCATCTGCTGCAGTAAGCTCCTTGGCCGACCACTGCGTTTACGATCCTCAACGTGGCCCGTTTCTTTGTGCTGCTTCAAAAGAGTTTGGACAGCACATCTGGAAGAGACCTTGCTGATGCAGTACAACTACCTTGTGTCTTGTTGCTGTGCTCAGTCTTGCCATGGTGTATGACTTTTGACAGTAAACTGCCTTCAGCAACCTCGCCTTGTTAGCTGAGTTTGGCTGTTCCTCACCCAGTTTTATTCATCCTACACAGCTGTTTCAGTTAATGATTGTGTTTCAACCTACATATTGAATTTGAATTTATACCTGTTTGGTGTAATTGTTTAATCATACACCTGACTATATGCCTACAAAATCCCTGACTTTGCAAGTGTACCTACAATAATTGATGCTGTTTTGAAGGCAAAGGGTGGTCAAACCAAATATGGATTTGAATGAGATTTTTCTTCTGTTCACTCACTTTGCATTTAGTTAATTGATAAATATAATCATTCTTACTTTACAGCATTTTTTCACACCTGCCTAAAACTTTTGCACAGTACTGTATATGGAAGTAGTTTAGTACCTAAAAAGAAAAGTGGTTAAATATGTCAAAAATAAATAATAAATGCATTTCCTGACCTTTCTTATCTCAGATATAGGACAGGCACCTCAAAACAAACTTCCTTCTCGAATTTTGGGGGGACAGTTTTTCCATGTGTGACCTTGTTATTCAATGTGTTTCTATGGGCAACTGGCAGTAAGACCAAATTCAATGTTTAATCAAATAATAAATGCCTAAAGGGGTCCTAGCATTCAAAATGAAGTATCTAATTGATTCTTTGTATGTCCATTCCATATGTTAGCTTAATAGGAACCCCGCCCCCCAAATGGTTCAAACACAGATTGTGGAATGCACATTTCTGGCTTGTTACTCATTCTACCTGCTGGGGCAATATAAGGTGTGTGAATACGACCAACCCGCTCTTTAAAATCTCACTCACCCTCATTGTGTCCAGGCGATGATGGGCCTACTGAAGCACAACGTGATCATGCTCAGTGAGGGGAATTTGACTGTGCTGTCGGAACGCACCCGTGACCCTGCCCTGTCTGTCAAGAAGAAGTGCCTGCAGTGCCTCATGGATCTCCTCGCTGTGAGTAGCTAGCTCGGTCTGTCTGGGTGGCACTGCTCACTGCCTCTCCTTCTACTACCCTCTAGTCCAGGGTACTGTTGAGGGTACTTGAGGACTGGAGTTGGGAAACACTGCCCTAGTCTAGTTGAGCTTCTACCATATTGTTCATGAGCAGATCAACACTTCCATCCTATTCACCTATGGAGTTTCCATGGTCCAGGAAACCGGCTCATAAGGTCTAGGAGCCTTGTAGATCTCTGGCCTGTATTGTCAACTTCAGTCATTCACAAGCACACTCTTTTCTTTCCTCCATATGTTTCTCATATCTCTGTGCCTGGGGCTAACCCTCTATTCAGGCCCACCCAGAGAACAGCCTGGTACAGAAGGCGTGGCTGCGGGGCGTGGTGCCGGCCGTGGTGGACGCAGAGAGCTCGGTCCAGGAGAAAGCCCTGGAGTGCCTAGAGCAGACCATCCTCAGCCAGGTGAAGAGCCACGGCTCCTACAGCTACAGGGATGCCCAGCAGACACTGACCTGGGACCTGCTGGGCCTGCTGTGTGACCACTGCCAAGACCTTGGGTAGGTGCACATTCATGCTGCTTTCAGAGACTTCATGTTAATTAAGGGGGGGGTGCTATTCAGCCAAAAGTGGTCTGCTAAATGTCCAGAAATAATTTAATTGGACAGAAGTGAGGAACACCTCCCAACAGCCAATATTATACTAAATATGTATGAATCGTATTCAAACAAAAATTTGACCTAAACAATTAACTTCCATAGTGTAAGTGGGGACCAAAAAAAAATGTAAACCTTTGCGTTCCTCCTCTACAGCCGGTACTTCAGCAGGGCCTTCACGGTGTGGTCCAAGCAGAACAAATTCACTGCAGCCTTCATCAACAACCTCATCTCTCACACGGAGGCAGAGCACGCGGCCGGGGCGTGGCTGGTGCTCTCCAAAGTGGCCAGCTCCTGCCCCCGACTCGACTACGGAAAGATCTTGGACGCCTGGGACGACCTGGTCAGGTCAGTGTAGATCAGACTATTGATAAATATCTTACAGTATTTATTTTTTTGTAAATAACTGTATCCGGCCCGCTCTCTGGCCTTGTCTTAATACTAAGGCAATGCTTCCTTTCTTCCTCCGTTCCTTTAAGTGTTTCCTGACCTTAGACAACGTGATTGGTGAAAGCAGAGGTTTCACATGGCTTTCACCAGTCCAGTCACTACAGACTGGTCATTACGTCAAGAAAGGGACGCTGCGTATTTTCAAACAGCCCATCTTCTGTGCTTGTCAAATATTTTACTGAATGTTTTATTTTCTAGGTCAAAGAACGTCACAGTGACAACATCCTGCCATATCCTGTGCGTGATCGGTGACATTGGCGAGCATCTGAACGAAGACACCAAGAGCAGGATTGTCGGTGGGTGTCCAAGTTGCTTTGAATTGGATGACACAGGATGAGTTGTCAAGATGGCTCCTTCCAAGGCATAAAATTAACACCTACCAAATGTTTCTAGAGTTAGCTATAGCGAAGAATGTGTATTTCACCAGCCACGTGGTTTCGTATCTGCTAATTGTACAAAGAAATATGCATCCTATATCTTGCCTCAAGCAGCAGGAGGAGAGGAGCCGTGCATACTGAGTGAAGTGCTGAATTATTTAGTTTTGGAGGTGCTGCGCACAAGCATAAAAGTTTGTCTAATTTACTCAAGTTAACAAATTGAGACTTTGTCCTCGTGTTTCTTGGCTATTTACATTGTTTTGTTCACAAGCTCGGTTGTTTTTCAATGTTAGTTTGAGTCTGCTGCTTCAGTGAAGAGATGCCCTAGTCAGAACCCAAATCTCTCATATGACTGGAGTGGCCCTGTTACTATGGTAACAACCTGTTCTTAAAGGGGCAGCTGAATATTTTGTCTCTGTTATTTTGGTTAAACTGGAATGAAATTTAGCAATATACCACATTAATTCTTACTATTACATTTTGGCTGGTAAAGAAATCTGAGTGGCTGGTAGATTTATTTGATGTAAAATAAAAAATAAAATGTAGGCCCCGTTTCCCTCCCCTCTATTGTAGGAGTTTTTCTTGATTGGCAGAAATTCTGTGCCCTTGACTATAACTAGGGTCCAGATTTATTCCTGGTCGTCTCATGTGGTCTGGAAATAGCCCTGACCCTAGCTATCCTTCTTGTTTGTGAATCTAACTTATTTTATATTTTTTAATGGCAGAGGACATTATTACCTGGCTGAAGAGCTTTGAAATGCCTCTGGAGGTGATCAGTGCCAGTGTGGAGACTCTGTGTCGACTGGGCAAGGCAGAGGCAGTCAGTGACACACAGGTAGTTTTTGTGTGCGAGCCTCAAATATTAGAATAAATCCCAGTAACTCACTTCCCAACTTTTAATGTGGACTGTGTTCGCTAACCAGAAGTTAAATTATTCTTTGCAGACATTCCTTAACCAACACTGTGGAGAACTAGTCTCGGTCTGTGAGGCGTATCTTTCCGGCGTCATCCTGAATGAAAACGGAGCACAGAATTTGAATGAGGATTTGGTGGTGAGAGAAATGAACATATTAACAGAATCACTCATTGACAGGTCCTTTGAATACTATTGCAAAGCAAGTGTAAACTGGATCTTTTGTGTATTAATTGGGCTTCATTGAGGTCATCTTGCCCATCCATCTACCTACTCAATTTTTTCCCCCCGGCCAGGTAAAGCACCTGTACACACTAGGTGTGGCGTCGCTGCATTGTCCCTCCAAAGTGGGCAAGCGCATTGTGCTCCTGGTCCAGTCTGTCCTCACCTCCAGTGTGGAACAACAGTCAGGTATTTTAATACATTATTCAGAGAATATTAGAATGTTATGGAGCTCTTAAGTGGTACAGGGGGGAAAAACCTTTTTGTAAAATCAGCTGTTCAGTATCTTTGGTCACGTTAATTTTATCAGTCTTATGCATTGTTCTTCTGGTCCATTCACAGCTATGTCGAATGTTTTTTTTTCTACTATACATGTTTTGTGTTCTAACAGAGGGGTCAGAGGAACTGGCCTGCTCCCAGCCTCTGTCTCAGTTTAAGGCTTCCTCCATGCCCAGCAGTGTCCGGGCTCATGCTGTCATCACTCTAGGTATGACCTCACCTCAGACCACTTTCCTGGAAATGAATGTATTTTTGGCTGAGACACTGTCCAGAAACAACCCCTCGCCCCTACACCATTGTGCTATAGATAGATATATGGTAGTGGAGTTGGGCCCTGAGTGCACACACACAATGTTTTTAGAATTGTATAACTGCCTTAATTTTGCTGGACCCCAGGAAGAGTAGCATACCATAAGCACTCTGCTCCAAAAATTAATGGATCGCGAACTCTCCACCCCTCCCGTCTCCCTCCAGGTAAGCTGTGCCTGCAGCACGAGGAGCTGACCCGCAAATACCTGCCGGCATTCGCCCGCGAACTGGAACTGTGCAGTGAGTTGGCGGTGCGCAGCAACGTGGTTGTGGTCATGTGTGACCTGTGCGTGCGCTACACCAACATGGTTGACCGCTACGTTCCCAACGTGTCGGCCTGTCTCCGCGATAAGGAGCCGCTCATCCGCAAGCAGACCCTCACCATGCTCACTAACCTGCTGCAGGTAGGACTCAAACGATAGACGGCGCCCTCTGCTGTACCGGTTGTGGCCAGAGGACAATAAACTGACAGAAAATTAAGTGTTACTATGGCTTGATTGATTTAAAATGTATCAATCTTCTTAAACGACTATGCCCTCTTAAGTGTTATTCTCAGTCGCTGTAATCCTGGAATTATATATACTTGTTATTCCTGAATTCAGCTTGCTAAAGCCACAATGTAAATGTTTTTTTCCAATAAACCTGTCACTGGCAGGAAGAGGGTAAAGAATTGTTGCTGTTTGTAGGAAGAGTTTGTCAAATGGAAGGGCTCGCTGTTCTTCCGTTTCATTGCAGTGCTGGTGGATTCTGACCCTACCATTGCTAGGTAAGTGGTGATCATTATGTACGCTGTCACCAGTTCCAATGCACTCAGTACAAAAGGCAAAAAATGAACATAACTGAGGGAACTAGTAAATTAATCACAGTTATTTCCATTCCAGTCTGTGTGAGTACTGCCTGGTTCACCTCCTGCTCAAGAAGAACCCAGTGATGTTCTCACAGCACTTCATTGAGTGCATCTTCCACTTCAACTCCTATGAGAAACACAAGACCTACAACAAATTCCCTCAAGCGGCCAGGTACAATTCTGCTCCTATTTTTGGCTAAAAGTAGTTTTATATTTGCTACCAATTGCTTTCTGAAACGTCCTCTCAATTAACTGTTTATTTTCAGCAAACTTAACTTGTAAATATTTTTAGGAACATAACAGGATTCAACAACTGAGACATAAACTGAACAAGTTCCACAGAAGTGACTAACAGAAATGGAATAATGTGTCCCTCAACAAAGTTGGGCAAAATCAAAAGTAACAGTCAGTATCTGGTGTGGCCACCAGCTGCTTTAAGTACTGCAGTGCATTTCCTCCTCGTGGACTGCACCAGATTTGCCAGTTATTGCTGTGAGATTTTACCCAACTCTTCCACCAAGGCACCTGCAAGTTCCCAGACATTTCTGGGGGGAATGGCCCTAGCCCTCACCCTCTGATCCAACAGGTCCCAGACGTGTTAATGGGTTTGAGATCCGTGCTCTTCGCTGGCCATGGCAGAACACTGACATTCCTATCTTGCAGGAAATCACGCATAGAATGAGCAGTATGGCTGGTGGCATTGTCACGCTGGAGGGTCATGTAAGGATGAGCCGGCAGGAAGGATACCACATGAGGGAGGAGGATGTCTTCCCTGTAAAGCACAGCATTGAGATTGCCTGCAATGACATCAAGCTCAGTCCGATGATTCTGTGACATACCGCCCCAGACCATGACGGACCCTCCACCTCCAAACTGATCCTGTTCCAGAGAACAGGCCTCGGTGTAACGCTCATTCCTTCGGCGATAAATGCGAATCCGACCATCTCCCCTGGTGAGACAAAACCACGACTTGTCAGTGAAGAGCACTTTTTGCCAGTCCTGTCTGGTCTAGCGGAGGTGGGTTTGTGCCCATAGGCGACGTTGTTGCCAGTGATGTCTGTTGAGGACCTTCCTTACAACAGGCCTACAAGCCCTTAGTCCAGCCTCTGTCCACAATAGGCTGAGAATCTGAGCACTGATGGAGGGATTGTGTGTTCCTGGTGTAACTCGGGCAGTTGTTGGCATCCTTTTCCTGTCCCGCAGGTGTGATGTTCGGATGTACCGATCCTGTGCCAGTGTTACACGTGGTCTGCCACGGCGAGGACGATCGGCTGTCAGTCCTGTCTCCCTGTAGCGCTGTCTTAGGCATCTTTGTACGGACATTGCAATAAAGGCCTCTAGTGTCCTTGCCTACTGTCTGTAAGCTGTTAGTGTCTTAACGACCGTTCCACAGGTGCATGTTCATTTAATTGTTTATGGTTCACTGAACTGGCATGGGAAACTGTTTAAACCCTTTACAATGAAGATCCTTTTTTTGCTGAGTTTACAAGGATGATGAGGACTATTCTAATTTGATGATTCTGAACTTGCACTCATGAGATATTGCTGATCAGCCACTCCGATGGTGAGATGGTCACAACAAGATTTTCACAGTAAAAAAATAACTTCTAATCAGTGGATGAGTAGTATGGGATTTTTTCTTTGCTGTTGTAGTGTAATTGTGAACTAGCTAGACTTTTGAACTGGCAATTCTATTTGAGCAATTGTGCGAAATGGAAATGTGTTACAATGGACTTACGGGTGTTATTCTATTCGATAGAAATTAAGTAGTTTGCCAGTCCCTAGTCAATGACAGGTTGGGAAACACTAGTAAATGTCTGTTTGTCCCCCAGTGAGAAGGCTAAGTTCTCCCTTAAAGGAGCCCAGAACAAAGAGAGGAGGTTCACGATCTATAGGTTCCTGCTGGTGCACTTCACAGACGCCCAGCGCTTTAACCTCACCATCAAGATCAGCCAGAACATCCTCGGTAAGCGCTCCAAGAAAACTGCTACATTTAAATTATATGTACTCTTCAAATATGTATTGGTGAGCGCTTATCGAATGTATGCACCTTTTGTCTCTCTCACTCATATGCTTTCTTTGCCTCTCTCGCTCTTTCGCTGTGTCTCTGCCTCCACCCCATTCCCTTCAGCGTGCTTCGTGGACGGGGAGCTGCCTCTGGATGGTGACGGGGCGGCAGTGTTGGCTGAGACATTTGGTATCCTCAGCCTCAAGGAGATCAAGCTGTCAGCACTGAGCGGAGCGGCGGGGGCTGGTGGTGACGAGCCGCAGGAGGACGAGCAGATGGCCATGGCCAAGGCCGTCATGCAGGTGGCTCAGAAGAAGGTGGTCTCACAGGTATGTTGAGCTTTGAATAATGGTGGCGGTAGTAGTAATAATTAATTATGACAATTTTAGTATAATGAAAAGGGGGGCCAGGACTCAGATTTGGTTGCAATTTAAGCTTTCTTTAATTATTTTATATGCAACACGTCTTAATAGGACACACAATTTTGTATTCTAAAACAAGTAGTAGTAATGATAATATTACTATTTAGCAGTCATTTATATCCAAAGTGACTTACATGTTTATTGTATTTGTCCAGCATTACTTAAATCAACGAATGTTGTGTTCCAAGCCACTAGAGGGGGCCAACAGCTAACTAACAAACCTCTGTTCATCCATCCACCCACAGGTCCAGAAGAAAGTGTTCATCGAGAGCATGATTCCCATCATCATTAATCTGAAGAGCATGCTGGAACAGAAGCGCTCGCCAGTCCTGAAGGACCTCATGGGCTACCTCCAGGTAAGGCAGAGAGGGAACACGGCCATCATCATGACATCGTCATCCATTGTTAAGTATAATGTATGATAGCGAAATTAGAAAAAAATGTCAAATATATTAAAACAACCTAGAAATTTTGAAAATACATTAAAAGAAAGAACTTAGGACTGAGCATGGGTTGCAGTTAAAAATGCATCCCATAACAATGTTTCTATCCACCAGGATAGTGAATACAGTGGAGTAGGGCTCTTCTGATTCCGACGCTACATTGGAGTCATTCAATGTTCCTTTTGATTAGCTGAGGTGATTTGGTCAAGTTTGAAACACTCTTATTTGGAAACATTTTCTTTGTTTTTCGAAACAGTTTTGGAAATCTTGAACACTCAACTTAACTGAGCCAATGTTTTGTGTTCTCGATGGAGTTTCCATTAGCTCAGGAAGTGTCATAGTTCAGGTAAATATGCAACTAGGGATGTTAATCGGTAAGCTACTGAAAAGACACATGACTGGTCATGCTTATTCGTCTATAGGTTAATTAGCATAATTTAGTGGAATTAAATCGGTGCGTGTATTTTGGGTAGTCGTCATGCATCTTATTTATCACGCATACAGAGCCTAGTTTGAGGAGCGGAATAGCTTATTGCCGCTGGTCACAGGGCAAGAGCAGCTCCTCAAAAAGCTGGTACTGGAGCGACATGTTCTTTTATAAGCACAGTCATTACACAACAAATAACGTGGAATTGCATTTAGAATTGTTAACTGTTTTGATGGCCATGATTTTAAAGAGCTATAATTTTCTTATTTCAACTCAAAGTTAAAGCACGCCTCCCATTAGTGTATAGGCGATAGTCAATGGTAGGCATGCTATCAGTGCGTCACCCATCACTTTGCAATGTGGATTTGAGGCAGTATCATTGTTTGAAACCTGAACATTTTATTTTACTTCAAACAATCAGTATAGGAAAAACATGCCCAACCACTATTGCCTCTGAATGTGACGCTTACCCCAAACGTTTGCAGCAAGGAGTCTGCCTGTGCTAGCAGTTAGCAAGCATGCAAACACAGGCCACCAAGGAGAGTACCATCTGTAGCTCTTCAACTTCAGAGAGGGACTCTGGTGCAGAACCTAACAATTTGCTCCCGCCTACCATAAAGCCATGTTGAAGCAGAGGCCGGTCACAGGGCTGTTGTAAACTAGAGAAGACAGACATTGGCTTTCATAACAAGTTTCTTTCATTGTCCAGAAGCTAAAGGCACAATCATAGTTATATTAGCAACCCATCCTAGTTGTTTCTAAAGGATTTTCATCTGTCACAAATGGAACCGCTCGCATTAAGTGCGCTGTTTAGACCAGTGTTTTTCTGCTAATTGCAGTTGCGTTTTCAATAATAGCTTTTCGACTTTAAGATGATAGGCTTTCTATTGTTGCATCTTGATGAAAAACATCCCACCCGTGTATGTATGCATGCATAGTATTTCCTATTGGTCACGTCATTTTACTGTTTGGAAACAATTTTGTTGACTGGTTAATGAGGGTCTGTTAGTCCTCAGCCAAATTTACTAAAATGTGCACCCTTATGTGCAACGCAAAACACCTCGTGGAAATCTGTGTTAACCTTTAGCGACGAGCAATCCCGTATCCGGGAGCGTAATCACAACCTCAAAAGCACATTACCATTTCCTATTCATGAAAATCGCAAATGAAATGAAATAAATATATTCAAACACAAGCTTAGCCTTTTGTTAACAACACTGTCATCTCAGATTTTCAAAATATGCGTTACAGCCAACACTAGACAAGCATTTGTGTAAGTTTAGCATGGCATAATGCTATGCTAGGCTGTGCTGGCAGCAGGCAACATTTTCACAAAAATAAGAAGCAACCAAATTAACTCATTTATTTACCTTTGAAGAACTTCAGATGCTTTTTCCCAAAAATAATATTTTTGTAGGCGAAAAACGTCACGTTTGTTCATCCTGCTTGGCTGAGAAATCGACAGAAAAATACTTCAACTATAATGCATTAGCATAACGCAACTTTTTCTATTCATGAAAATCGCAAATGAAATAAATATTGAAACACAAGCTTAGCCTTTTGTTAACAACACTGTCATCTCAGATTTTCAAAATATGCTTTTCAACCAAAGCTACACAAGCACTTGTGTAAGAGTATTTATAGCCTAGCATAGCATTAAGCCTAGCATTCAGCGGGCAACATTTTCACAAAAACAAGAAAAGCATTCAAATAAAATAATTTACCTTTGAAGAACTTCGGATGTTTTCAATGAGGAGGGAGACTCAGTTAGATAGCAAATGTTCATTTTTTCCCAAAAATATTATTTGTGTAGGAGAAATCGCTCTGTTTTGTTAATCACTTTTGCCTAAGAAAAAAACGAAAATTCATTCACTACAATGCCAAACTTTTTTCCAAATTAACTCCATAATATCGACAAACATGGCAAACGTTGTTTAGAATCATCCTCAAGGTGTTTTTCACATATCTATTCGATGATAAATCCTTCGTGGCAGTTGGGTTTCTCCTCAGTTGCAAACGGAAAAGTACTTGCAGCTGGAGATTACGCAATAATTGCAACGGAGGACACCAAGCGACCACCTGGTAAATGTAGTCTCTTAGGGTCAACCTTCCAATGATATGCCTACAAATACGTCACAATGCTGCAGACACCTTGGTGAAAACGTGGAAAAGGTAAGCTGACTCCTAGCTCCTCCACAGCCATATAAGGAGTCATTGCCATGAGGTGGTTTTTAAAAATGCGGCACTTCCTGATTGTATTTTTATCTGGGTTTTTTCTGTAACATCAGTTCTGTGGCACTCACAGACAATATCTTCGCAGTTTTGGAAACGTCAGGGTGTTTTCTTTCCAAAGCTGTCAATTATATGCATAGTCGAGCATCTTTTCGTGACAAAATATCTTGTTTAAAACGAACGTTTTTCATCCCAAAATTAAGAGCGCCCGCTATATCGAAGAAGTAAAAAAAAAAATGGGGTGTGGATATGAAGTTACCAAAAGCATATTGCACACTGATTATTAAGGGTTAGACAGGGTGTCGGGGCTGTTGGCACATTGGCTGCGCTGGAGTCAATGGTTCGAATGAAACCCAATGGCTGTATGGCCCTTGGGTTCTCAAGCTAGTCTGATCCTAGATCTGTTCCTAAGGCCAACTCCTAAGGGGATATAACACTTCTGTCTAGCTGACCATGCAGGACTACCGCAGTGAGGTGAAGGAGTTCTTTGCAGCGGACGAGCAGCTGGCGGTAGAAATGGAGTACAACCTGAAGATGTATGAGAAGGAGATGGAAGCCCAGATGGCCCACTGCTCCCTGGGAGGCGATGCTGCCTCTGGGGGCACACCGGTGAGCACTAGGCCTAGTAATGGAGGGAAGTCTTGTCTTTTTTAGATAGGTGTACTTTCTTACAACCATTACTCTTTGCTGCGAACAGCCTGGCTAGCAATCCATCAGGAGCCCTGCTGGCAATGAAGTAATTGCCCCTTGATGCCTAATTTCCACTTAAGTGGAAATCTCTCTGGCATTGATGTCAGTAGGTGAAAATTCTATTTAAGTGGAAATTAATTTTAAAAGTTACTATATCTGGCTGTAAAATAGAGAATATGAAGAAATGTCTGACTCAATGTCAATTGTCTAAATGTCTACAGGCTACATCCCATACATACTCTAATTGTCCCCCTCCCTGTCTCTCAGATCCTGGGCTCCCCTGCCCCTGCTTCTGCCCACAGGCTCCTCCAAACGGGCTTTGCCACGCCCCAGCCCGTCGGCCCCAGCCACCTGCTCACCCAAAGACTTTCCCAGTCAGAAAGGTACATCTTTTAGATACATATAAGAACAATGTTTTCATACTTACCTACTAGGATTTCTGTTAGGAAAATTGTTATTTATCGAGGATCGAACCCCAGGCTGTAGTGATGACGCAACACTGCGATGCAGTGCCTTAGACCGCTGCGCCACTCGGGAGGCGCATTTGATTATGTTTTTGATGGAATGTTGGGAGTGCTGCAGAGATGCGTCTCTCCAACAGCATCCTTGAGAGGCGCGCTGAGAATAGACGAGCTAAATATTTTGCCATATGGATGACATCTCTCTTTACTATAGACATACTACAGGGTTTCCATTAGGAAAATGTGGAGCTGGACATTTATGTACCTGATCCATATGCATTGGGTGCGTAACCTGATTAGGGTGTCCACGCACGGTGCAAATCACATTTAGAATATGGTCATTGATATTACTAGAACATGCAAGTTGTGGATGCAACGATGTGCGGTCCTTTCCGAATTCTGTTGTGTGCTTTGAACATGTTATAACTGTCCACATTTACTTTTCCTCAGCCAACAAGACCAGTAACAAACAGCAAAATCACTAGCCTATGTCAATCTACTATAGTTTAATAGTTTAAGTTTATGAGAAAGACATGGCCTATTGCAAACAGACTCTGGGACAGTTGTGAGACGACGGATCCCAAATTCATACAGCGAGTAGGCCTAGGCAACATGAGTCTGATGCAACAGCTCAAAACGTTTAGTTGATTAACTATTTCTTCACATTATAAGTGCAGCAGGCTACACATGAATGTTCATTCCATAATGCAAAAGGGCACTGCACATGCTAGTGGTTTCATGTGACCAATGAAATGATCTGTTAAAAATTTAGAAAGGGACGATCTAATGGTCTACCTTGAAGCAAGGTAAGACATGCGTCATGTGTACTAAAACGTTCAGGTTTCAAACAATTAAGTATGTTTTCAAAATGCATACTGACTTCGGCTCATTGCAAAGTGGTGTGTGACGCGCTGATAAAGCCTGCCTTCCGTTGCCTTTTGATACCGTGTTCAAAACAAATGGGAACTCAGTTGGGAACTGACTTCCAACTTCAGTGCGTTCAAGACAACTGGCGGGGAAAAACAAGCAAAAAACATCCAACTCGGGCTTCTTTCTAAATCTCCAACCTGAAGATCACTGAAGTCATTATTTGACCTCGATTTTTCAGAGTTCATAGTTGTCTTGAAAGCACCACAAGATGCTGCTGCAACAGCAACTCTTGCACTGTCAGACAGATTTTACACTCAAAGGCTCTATCTGTGAAAGACTGCTGTTACTTCCTAACGCAAACCCTGGCATACTCTAACTTTCATTTGACTTAAATTAAAAAGGCCTCCATCTTTGTAATCAACAGTAGCCCAAAGCGCCTCTCTCGTACACTCTCTCCTCACCAGTAGGGGCAGGCACGTAAGGCAGCACGCAACAGTCGGGGTGCATGATTTATTTTGTTGGCCAAAAGCCAGCAATTACCGGCTAACGGAAACCCTGCTACCTACCTATACTATGCATTTGAAAAGTATTCAGACCTTGACTTGTTCCATGTTTTGCAACGGTAGCCTTATTCTACATTGTATTAAATTCCATTTTTCCCTCATCAATCTACATAATACCCCATAATGACTAAACGAAAATAGGTTTTAAGAATTTTTTTGCAAATGTGTTAATTTATTTACATAAGTATTCAGGCCCTTTGCTATGAATTTCAAAATTGAGCTCAGGTGCATCCTGTTTCCATTGATCATCCTTGAGATGTTTCTACAACTTGATTAGAGTAAATTCAATAGATTGGACATGATTTGGAAAAGTGCACACCTGTCTATATAAGGTCCAACGGTTGACAGTGCATGTCAGCGCAAAACCAAGCCATGAGGTCGAAGGAATTGTCCGTAGAGCTCCAAGACAGGATTGTGGCGAAGCACAGATCTGGGGAATGGAAGCGAAAAGTGGTCTGGAACCACCAAAAGTTTGGAACCACCAAGACGCTTCCCAGAGCTGGCCGCCCGGCCGAACTGAGCAATCAAGGGATAAGAGCCTTGGTCAAGAAGGTGACCAGGAACCTGTTGGTCTCTTTGACAGAGCTCCAGAGTTCCTTTGTGGAGATTTATAAAAAAAATAAAAATAAAAAAAGATTCTCCCATCTCTGAAGCACTCCCCCAATCAGGCCTTTATGGTAGTGGCCAGACGAAAGCCAGTCTTCAGTAAGACACATGACAGCCCAGTTGGAGTTTGCCAAAAGGCACCCAAAGGAATCTCAGATCATGAGAAACAAGATTTTCTGGTCTGATGAAACCAAGATTGAACACTGGCCTGAATGCCAAGCATCACGTCTGGAGGAAACCTGGCACCATCCCCATGGTAAAGCATGGTGGCAGCATCATGCTGTGGTTATGTTTTTCAGTGTCAGTGTCAGGGACTGGGACTGGGAGACTAGTCAGGATCAAGGAAAAGATGAGTGGAGCAAAGTACAGAGAGATCCTTGATGAAAACCTGTTCCAGAGCTCTCACGACCTCAGACTTGGGCGAAGGTTCACCTTCCAACAAGATAATGACCCTAAGCACAGTCAGGAATGGAGGAGTGGCTTCGGAACAAGTCTCTGAATGTCCTTCAGTGGCCCAGCCAGAGCCCGGACTTGAACCCAATCGAACGTCTCTAGAGAGGCTTTGAAATAGCTGTGCAGCGACGCTCCCTATCCAACCTGACAGCGCGTGAGAGGATCTACGGATGCACTGTACCTACCTACCGCCTTAAGTCTACTTATACTTGGTGTGAAAATATTACACCCATTTTAAGTCACCTTGAATCCTCTGTACTACAAGGTGGGGTGGATATGTCTAGACACATTCCAGTCCCATATTGAGCAATTTCAAATGGTGCTATTCAATGCCTAAATCTTAGGTCCAATGCAGCCTTTTTTTAAATGTTTTTTATATATATATATATATATATATATATATATATATATATATATATATATATATATATATATATATATATATATAATTGCTCTTTGCTAAAAATCTATTTGTTTTTCAACCATTTTAATTGAAAACAATCACAGTAAATGTACTTAGTTACCCAGAAATTAATTATATATATATAAGTACATTACTGTGATTGTTTTCAATTAAAATGGTTAAAAAACAAATAGATTTTTAGCAAAGAGCAATTTCTTAAGCAAGAGTTTAGCTAGGAAGGGTCTAAGTGGGGAGGGGAAACATGAACTAGCTGTTTTTGGCAGAGGTTTGGAACTCTTTTATTTGTTAATTAACTAATTTACTACCTGATGATGTCACTAGGCAGGCCAAAACTCCATCCCACCAAAACGGGCAGAAACTTCGGGCGGTTTCAAAATCATAATTTTCATAGTATTATGCCAGACTCCTAGTCTGGAAATGTATATAAAACACAGGAAATCATGTTTTTGACTGCACTGCGCCTTTTGATCTGGCACTAGAGGCATTACTCCCATTGTCACTTCAGCTACACCTACAACAACATTTTATTACAACCACCACTATGGGCACACCTGGCTGCTATGTGGAATGGGAGAGCGTAATTAAGCTTGTATCTCTGACTGGGTGTTGTGCTCGAACACCAGGCGTCAGCCAGCGAAGCAGAGGAGCGGGCCACACAGGAGCTGGGTCATGGTGACCGGCGACAGAAACTTCACACCTCTGGATGGATCAGGTATGGCCGCCTTTCATGACCACACCGCTGACTAGACGGATCTAGATGGAAATAGCCAACTCCGACTTGATGTGATTCCATTTTTGATAGATTTCTTTCCTTTTTCTTGTGTTCCACTATTACAGTGAAGCCGAAAGGAGGCGTCTGCGATCGAGCTATAAGCACCCCGCAGGGTAAGTTGGACAAACCCGGATCTGAATCCTCCTCCTTCAGGAGTCAGACACCCTCCCGCATGCCAAGTGTATGGGCTGTGTGCATGTCCCAAGAGCAGCTAATATTGAATGAGGAGTATTATGTGGAACTGCATGGATCACACTGCTCTAGACATTCAATCTCTATATGCAGTGGTTACCATCCATTGTGCCCAATAATGCTGATGCTGCTAGAGTTCCCTCCCTCATTGGAGAGCTTTGTATTTGGGGTCTTAAGAAACCTTGTGGTTGGGGAAGGAGCCTTCTGAATATCACTGTGGGTAGTGTTTTCTGGTACTGTCAACAATTTACTGACTCAATGAAAGCTTCATGTAGAGCAAAAAGAGCTGCTTTTGGGCCACAAGTTGATGGCTGGCAGCCCAGTGATAAACCCCAACAAAAAAAAACGTTGTCCCGAGGTGATCATTTCCCACTCACTGAAGTCATTCATCAATTGGCACTAACTGGCAAAGCTGGATGTTCTACCATCTTCTTAAAATCTGTTTTTAAAACTAACCTTAACCATACTGTTAACCTTAAGCCAAACCCTACACTTCACCCTAACAGGGAACCACACCACTTTTCAACCTCATTTTCATTGTATCAATGAAATACCAGTGTCAACTTATGTAAAATGTGATTTTTGATACACTATTTGATTGGCAGTGACGTGGGGAAAAATAAAATACCCTCCTTTGGGCTAGAAACCCATTGCAGGTTTTGAAAATCATTGTTTCTTTTAACTTTTAATACTACCCTGTGTCACAGGATAATTTTCTTACGACCGTAACTTTTTTTCTTCTTTTTTACCTTTTACCACAGATCATTGTAATGTACTGTTTTCACACACTATATGACCAAAGTATGCCAGATAGTGAAGCGTGATTCTTCACTTCAGAGAACGCATTTCCACTGCTCTTGAGTCCAATGGCAGCTAGCTTTACACGACCTCAGCCGATGCTTGGCATTGCGCATGGTGATATTAGGCTTATGTGCGGCTGCTCGGCCATAGAAACCCATTTCTTGAAGCTCCCGACAAACAGTTATTGTGCTGAAGTTGCTTCCAGGGGCAGATTGGAACTCTGTAGTGAGCGTTGCAACCGAGGACAGACTATTTTTACACGCTATGTGAATCAGCTCTTGGCGGTCTCCTTCTGTGAGCTTGTGTGGCCTGCCACTTCGCGGCTGAGCCGTTGTTGCTCCTAGACATTTCCACTTCACAATATCAGCACTTACAGTTGACTGGGGCAGCTCTAGCAGGGCAGAAATATGACAAACTGACTTGTTGACTGTGCCATGTTGAAAGTCATTGAGCTCTTCAGTAAGGCCATTCCACTGCCAATATTTGTCTATGTAGATTGCATGACTGTGTGTTCTATTTTATACACCTGATAGCAACGGGTGTGGCTGAAATAGCAGAATCCACATACTTTTGTATATGTAGTGTATGTAGACACTGGTTTGGTGCTGAAGATGTGGTTGAAAAGTGGTGGAGTTGCCCTTAAACCAAACTACTAACCTTATGCTTTACATTAAATATCAAAAATCTAATTGCCCAACATAATATACCTATTACATGTTACTCAGGTAATATAAATGAAGTTACATTCGGGGAAGGAGTTAGCGCCATCTTCAGTGACCGGAGAACAGGTATGCAACATTTTGACCTTTTAGACAGATGCCATTTCACCACAAGATGTTTGGTCTGACTAGTTCTTTCTTCTTCATAGTGTCAAAGACTGGAGAAGAAGGACGTGTCCTTCAATTGATCTCACCTGATCAGCAGTAAGTACTTATTGTTTTGATCAAAGTAAGCTTTAAACCATATAATGGTCGGAATGTTTTACCTAATTCATTTCTTGTGTTTTCAGAACTCCAGTGCCAAGGCAATGGAACGTGCAGTCCCCACTCAATCAAAAAAGAACGAGACAAATACATCAGTAGCTATTTCTTCATGTTCTCTTCTGTCTATACTGAACACACTTGATGTCCCATGTAAAATTGTATTGATATTTTCTTTATTTTTGTAAATGAAAATCCAGCACCCATGTCAGAAATATTAGAAGTGAGTTTTATTGATCATTAACAAGAATTCTCAGAGGATTTGTACCAGGCCCGAGATGGGCGTTACATTAGTTTGAGAACATGATTTTTCTGAACCAATCAAATAAACGTGTGAACACTTGAACCGCTTGAACCTTCACATGATTTGAACGCCAACCTCAAGTATTGGAGAAATTAGAGGCAGATTATCAATACTGGATAGCTGGAACCTCATCAACCTTGGATTGGAGAAAAAGCGTGATTGGCAGTCAGTATTTGGCTTAGCTAGCCCCAACCATAGGAACGTGTATTGTAATTTCTTTCACTGTGTATTTAAAACTACATATTGCCGGTTTTGAAGAGGGCTGTTTAATTATAAAAATATCTTATTTTCAATGCCTTGGAAGTTGCCAGTGTTTTCTGGCCTTTATGGTAAATGTAGGCGGCATGCTTTTGTGTTTCTCCATCTATTTAATCCGCTAACAAACGTTGTATATTTTCTTATTTGTCTTTACTCTACCAAAAATAATTCTCACTATTTAGGCACTATTGCATAATAAATATCTATTTCTACTCCAATGGAAAAAAAGTGTAATCCTTTAAAACAATGCTAAAAGAAAATAATCTATTTACAGAACAAAGCAGATATGTAAAAATGATTTGGGTGGGGAAATGTTCCATTATTCTTGTTAATGTCATCATTCCTCTCAAACGCCGTTCGTAGAGTATTAAACATGCAATTCAGGTTTTTGTGCATTTTGCAGTATTGTGATTGAGAAATACCTTTTAAAATAAAATGTGTTAGATGGCATAAAGCTGATCTACTGTTGTAATGACAGAAGGCACTTAAGAGGAATGAGCTTTATCAAAGTACAAATGAAAACCTTAAGTACCTGTTTTTTTAAAAATGTTTTGCATCTGCATTAATTGGTTTCACCTAGCAATTACTCTATCTTGTAATGTTTTGTAACTCTTGGATATAAATTCATTTGGGAAAATGTCAAATACAACGTCTTAGGTCATTTACTTGAATTTGAAATTCTATGTTTTTTTGCCTGGTGTAGAGAAGATTGTTCAGTGTAAAATGTCCTATGTGCAAACATTAGGCAGATCGTCTCTACCATGACAATGTATTTTTCAAACCATGGGAAGAGTTTCATATTGCCTCCTTGGACACACACACAAACAGTTATCTATATACCATTTTTAGCCAACATAAACCCTGTATTACAAATACTCAATGTATTCCTGACATACAGCAACAACAACAAAAACTGGACAATATATTCAATATATACAAGATAAACTCAAGCATAGAAGGACACTTAAAATCAAGGATATGCAGCACTGATTGTATACAGTATTTCCCAGCTTTTGGCTGGTACTCATTGAAGCCTTTTACTGTCCAAGACACTATCTACAAACATTTAACTTTTAATATTAACATGGAAATCCCAACAGTAAATAAAATATGTAAGACTGTTCTAGAACCAAACCTTTATGGTAAAACAAGTCATTTTGTGATTTGGTGGGGGAGGAGGGTAGGAAAGGTGAAATTTTACAGCTGAATTCTGAGTGGTCGAAATGTATTTTTCCCACAACCAAATAAAAAACTATGCTAGTATTTTACAAATATTTAAAAAAGTAAACCTTTATCTATCTATAGGCATTTCAAAATATATTCCATCAAAAATAGTCTGACAAATTTTGCTGATAGGAAGAAAAAAAGTCATATAAATGACAAAGGTTTGAAGCACATGTTTAAGGTAGAAATATGTCATGTTAGATTTTCTTCAGAACATAGCTAATGTTTTTCCCCTCCTGGCAGAACATCTTACATAAATGCTTTCCCCCAGCAGATAGTGTTAACCTTATTGAAACATGCTATAACTTTAACGTAAAAATCTCCATAATTTAGCAAAAATAAGTTGTTTGGTGATAAAAAGGTCAACAAGCGGGTTTCAATACTTATCTGTGTCTGTAACTATGGTTAATAGTTCTATATAGATTTGTGAAAACTTGTCACCTTTGGCAAACTTGAATTGTTTCAGACGTGCAGAGAGCTCAAGGCACATACTGTGGCAGCTCACTGGTCATCTCACACACTTAGTGTGTTCAGTCCAAAGTATCACACCTTTCCCTTCCATGCCCTTCGTCTTCAGATGACAAATGAAGATTTGTGTCGGAAGTCGCCCTAGAATAAAAAGGGAAGAGCAAGTAAGAAAAAGTTGGACTGCCTTGTTTAAAATATTTAGTTTTTTTCTTTACGCACCTCGTCCTCTGTCCTGACGTAGTCCACTCCGTCTCCTTTCGCTGGGGCTTTGTAACTGTCAGATACAATGGAGACATGATCAGAAGACATTTATGTTTTTGCAAAAACAACACATTTCTAGTAAGAATTGTTCCATGCATGTTATAAAACCATATGCTGTGAGTTGACCAGGTCAAGTTGTGAAGTCGAGGCTGTTCATAAGGTCTAAATCGGCAAATGTTAAACCTCAATGAGCCATGACCCATTGCCGCGCCGCTTAAGAGGAAGTCTCACTCACTTGTTTCCTGTCTGTTTCTGGCTGACGAAGTAGCCTCGCTTGTACGCACAGCAAATGCCCACTGTTATACACAATAGCACCACCACCACCACCAGCACTCCCAGGATGATCCCGGCAATATTGATGTTATCTGGGGAGAAACAACAGGAAGAATGAAGAATTTATGTTGAGGTATCTTCAACTGGCTCTTTATGAAGGAAATACTGGACTACTGGAATAACATGCTTCAACATGTAGGTTTGGGCGATATACTGGGGTATTTCGAAATACCGACAGTGATTTTCAATACTGTTTTTAACCCACTGCTTGTAACTAAGTATAACTATATGAAATCTAAGATGTGTCAAATAAATTATATCCAGCTCAGGGCTCCAGCTATGCATTTGGTTTGCTAACTTGCTAGTGGCTAGATGTCAAGATCAAGCTTCTTGGTTACAGCAGAGACATTCAATCCCCTCCTGGATCAAGATCCCTGTTGACTAAATTGTTTTGTGCTTGTTTTTATTTATGTCACCCCCTGTGTGTGCAAATTCATTAATACCGTATGCCCCAGTATGGTACAGAAACGGTATGAAAATCTAGATACCGCCCAACCCTAGTGTGTTGTGTAACTTGTATACAACTGTGTCAGCTGTCAAACAGACTTACAGACTTCCATCGTCTGCGGTCCACATTCTGAGTGACCCGCGTCGTTCTTTGCTCGGCAGAAGTACTCTCCTGAGTCGTCCTTTCTGACAGCACTGAATTTCTGAAGAGGAAAACCCAACAACAGTATAACCGGTGTCCTTTTGTTCTGGTGTATGTACAGATGCTATAAAATATATTGGAACCCGTGGCACTTTACAATGGAGTGCAGTGTTCAGAATGTTCCGTTTTTTCTTTTAAAAACTGGTTGACTGGCTATGTTCAACCTGTAGGCACCTGCAAACTCACCACAGTTGAGAAATTACACAGTAAATGCAAATCATTGCCTCCAACCAAATTAATTAGAATTTAGAAAAATGTTGTCCTTGCTATTTTTGGACTTTGTAGTGAAACATTTTAGTTTAAATTATTAGTTGTTTTGGTCCTATGCAGTTGTAAATCAAACAAATGCACATGTAAAAACATACAGTTTTTCAAATGTCAACTTATTTTCGAAGAAATAGTAAATCCTGCAAGTGTGCCAATATATTTTACTGCATGTGGTAAAGTGCCAGTTTATAACGAGGTCCACTTGGGATTAGGTGGAACTGTCACCAAAATTAGTTGTGATGAGCTTTGATGTTCAACAGATATCCCTTCAGTTTTCGTATGCTGTCTCCCATCACATTTGAACCCAGGCTAATGATGTCTTGTCCTCTAATTCTAGTCCTGTTGATAGTTAGTTGGCTTTTGGTTAGTTGGATACGAAACGCAGATTTGGCTGCGTAAACTGGTGGTCTTCAAGTAAAAGGGGCCGGTGTAGCATGTAATAGGGTGTGACTCCCTGGAAGTATGTCAGTGACAGCCAGGCCAACCTTTAGAGGCTAGTGTGAAGGTTGAGTGGAGAGCCTGGGGGCGAGCCATTGACTGTCTGGTTGAGCAGGGGAGAGGGAGTTCAGGAATGTGCCAACGAGGACTGCAAATATCCCTCATGCCTCAATCCCCTGTGCACCATCAACTGTTTCCCCAAAATATCCACACCTACCCCAACAGCCTCGCCCTGCCCTAGAGTCCCCTTCCCTCCCAGTCCTCACACAAAAACACACTTACCAGGGTTCCAGTTTCGGCGTTGAGCATGTAGGAGGAGTTGAAGAACTTGGGGCTGGTCTTGGGGTCATCGGGGATCTCCTCCTTGTTGCGGAACCACTGGTATTGAGACTTGGGGAAACCTTCATCCTCCACACAGCGGAGCTCCGCCGCCTTCCCCACAGGCACCGATTTGGGGACAGCACATTTCGGCACCACTGGCTTCACTGTGGACACAAACACATATTCAGCAATGGCAACATTCAGCATCTGAACGTGTCAAATTAGCACAACCCATGATACACATTCGGTTATAGTTACTTGGCCAATGAATGACCTCTGAGAATGGGTACGCGTCTTTTGCCCCGTGCCAAACCCTGTCAACTAAACACACGGCACTTTCCATCTTTAGCGATGCTATTTAGCGGGGATGCAGTTTCAGAGGTTTCCCTATATAGCCCAGAACACGCCTTTGCGGCAGGGACAGGCCAGTCACAACGCATCCTCATACGTGTGCCAAAGAGTTGGCCTGACCTACAAAAAAGTTTCAGCTTACAGCATTGAAAGTAGTAACCTCTGAGGCTGTTTTTCGGGACAATGAGTGTTCATTGTGTTTTGTATGTTATGAAGCATACCTTCCAAAAGCAACAAGGTTTAAGACTAAGAGCAAATATTTTGGCAGTGAAATTATGAGATGCATTAAAGAACTGCATTGCAAATGACTTGGCAAACATGCAATTTCAGCTAGGTAGTGGCAATTCTTCCTTCCCCAAACATGCCATTTCAGTCATAGCCACAGGGTGATGTATCTTTGTGTTGGTGTAAAGTCTTAAATTTGTTCTGGCTTCAATATTATACCACAGTTTACTTTGGTAATACAACTAATACTGTGATTATGGTGCAAAAAGCTAGTGGTGTGTTGAGTAGATGTGAGTTGAAGTGGCTGATATACCTACCTCTTATGACAAGGTTGATCAAAATCTCATCAAAGGTTTTCTGGTCAATTGGGGCGGTGA
The DNA here is from genome assembly GCF_023373465.1 of Oncorhynchus keta. NCBI lineage: Eukaryota > Metazoa > Chordata > Actinopteri > Salmoniformes > Salmonidae > Oncorhynchus > Oncorhynchus keta. The sequence goes on from NC_068431.1 coordinate 25,039,417, forward strand.
CTTCGCAACGATAACTGGCTGAGTCTGATCTTGTAGCATTGGTTATCACTAATGTTGCAGGCTCTCTGATCCTTGCTCTGCCCTCCAAATCTCCTGCAGGAGAAAAAAAAACACACTTTAAGTTCCCGCTGATTTAATACAGACATTGATGAGTATAGAACAGAATGTAATTCCCTTATTAGTCAGAGCTGCTGTTTGTAAAGCAGGAATGATTTGTTTCTGCAAGATGATCAGATATTTTTTTTGTCACTTTGATATTGATATTAGTGAAGATGATATTGAGAAAGCACTCAGTTGAGTATGTTACCTGAGATCTTCTTCTCAAAGTAGACATAACTGGGCTCCCCATCCTTAATTTTCTTCCATTCGATTCTGGGGTCGTTTGTGGAGATGGACTCTATCAAACAGGACAATTCGATAGCTACCAGACGAGAAGAGAGGAAATTAGATGCAAGGCTTTCAAAATGAAGAACCAAAGGATTGATGTTGTTTGGTGGTTCTGGTTCTTTAGTGTCAAGTCAAAGTCAAGCACATCGTTGTATTCATTACGACATCTCTATTGGCTCTTACATTCAAACTCGTTGGCCCATGGCGCATCATTCGTTGTTTTCAGAATCACTGCCAACACGTTGAAGTAACCTGCAAAACAGGAAAGAGGAGGAAGAAACATAAGTCTCACAGTCACACAAACTTTGCCATCACACTGATGATCTCACAAACTACGTGCGAGCTGTGCCTGTTTGCCGGGCTATGGTTGGTGAGCTCGCTGTTACGCCCCCATTAAGGTTGTTTCTAACCAGTTAGCTCATCCAAAATTCCAGAAACTAAATGAACATCAATCCCCTCGCTCCCAGTCTACCACCCCACTCAGACGCATTCTTCATTCTTCCCTGTGTACATGGCCTGGATCTGTTACCTTCCATTTTTAGTCTGGCGGGGCGAACCGACGTGGACTTAAGGGGGGGCACAGTTTCTACGCACTGTGAGTAATTGTGCAGGGAGGCGCATGCCCTTCTCGGCGCGAGCTCTCCCATGCCAGTGGCAGCCTAGCAGCCTGCCCGGCCCATCTCTCTCTCTCCCTCTCTGGGCCTGACGCGAGTGCCCATGTGGCAGTAATGGGCCATGGGAGTGGGTACTGCTGAATCATCCCGACAGGCCATTCCTCCACACATGCATACCAACCCAGTCACACAACCATGAATAGTCTCCCTGAGACTCAGATGATGCTTAGGCTCAAGTAGCTGCTGGTCAGGGTCACAGAGGCTTGGTCAGTTAGCTCGAGTGAACTGCATGTCAGTGTGAATGAATGTCCTACTAGGGATAGTTAACCCAAATTACAAATGGACATATTGGTTTCCTTAACCTGTAGGGCCGGGACGATACCAGTATCACTATATTTTTTCCATGGAAAAAAATGCAAACATGAAGCAGACCTTACTCTTTGGTCTGTTAAAAACCTCCTATATGAATAATATTGTTTGCTCTAGCTTGGAAAATAAATACATGTGACTCTGGATGACAACATAATGCTTGTTTTCAACATTAGGGCTGTTTTTCAAAAAAAGTTCAATCTGCTTCGTGTTTTATTTCCTTGCCACGATACTAACGAGTATCGCGATACTGGTATTGTCCCGGCCCTAGTAAGCAGTCTATGGACAAGGTATGCCAGCAATCCATGCTTTGGTTTAGTTTCCCTGGCACTGTTTCCAAATTCCATTCAGGACATGGTACCGATATTAGTAGTTTTTCACGCATCGTATTCAAATCATTTGTAAGTGACTTTGTGGAGCTTTACTATCAATTTTAGATGCTTTCGGATGATTTGGACATGATGCACCAAATATGCTAATATCGGTACCATGACTTGAATGGGACTTGTGCCACAAAACAGTGCTAGAGAAACTAAACCTAATAATGGATTTCTGTCATACCCTGTCCATAGACTGCTTACAGGGTAAGGAAACCAATGTGTAATGTGTGAACTATCCCTTTTTATTTCCTGCATTGTGTGCCACTCCCCACTGCCAACCCCTAACTTTACTGTTCCACTCTATTAGATTGTTTCTCCTGGTGACGCACTTTGACTGAGGCCAGTGGCTACTTCACCTGACTGAAACCAATAACCAACTCCAACTCTGTGGGCGTTTTCATTAAGTGGTTACCTCCAGGAACCTTACTGATCCAGTAACCCGGCTTGGCGCCCCATTGCGTCCCAGCTCCCCATCCCTGTCTAAAGAAAGAGGCCTAAGTGCCCCTGTCCATTAAAAAGACAGGAGCACATTTAGAGCCTTTTACCGGCTGAGTTCACCGGGCCTCTGCTGACACAATGAATTAGCAAGACACCACACAGTTCTTTCACACAATAAGGCGAGTCTGCGACCTGAACAGACAAGTCTGTCTGAAAGCATAAGGTTACAGATCCTTTGGTAGACCTTTCCCCAGGAAACTCTCCTCACACCCAGGCATTAGTAGGTGTATTTCCTGTCCCCCTCACCCTGGTCCTGATAAGTCAATGTCAGTCTCATCCCAGTTCCCTGCTAACTATCCAAAGCACGCATGGGTGTGGGAGTTGTTTGGGGTCGCCCTCTAAAGCAGACTGGGTAAGCTGCTTACCCTAAGGTCTCTGAGATCGTTACTAGACCACAGCTTGTTTACCTTATGTCGTCAGTTTAAACAACAGGCTATACATTGTCCCATGGGCTGAAAAAGGTGAATATTCACCTGCTTAACTTAATATAAGATGAAACATTTAATGAAATGTAAAGTTCAGGAGTGGGAGTGAAAGGAAGGACTATAAGTAACTCTTTAGTGTAGGCCTTCAAAGCTTTAATGTTCCCCCATTGCTAATGTTAATTGCTATGAATCTTTAATAGCAATATTTTGGGTTTTGTCTCTCGAGATGTGATCCATTTCATACAGTTCTAGTTAAACAAAGACAACACAAGCTAGGCCCTGAGAGTAAAAAGTTCTACATTTATATATGTATATACAGTGGCAAGAAAAACTATGTGAACCCTTTGGAATTACCTGGAATTCTGCATAAATTGGTCATCAAATTTGATCTGATCTTCATCTAAGTCACAACAATAGACACAGATAGTGTGCTTAAACTTAATAACACACAAATTATTTTATTTTTCTTGTCTATATTGAATACATCATTTAAACATTCACACTAGGTTGGAAAAAGCATGTGAACCCCTAGGCTAATGACATCTCCAAAAGCTAATGGAGTCAGAAGTCAGCTAACCTGGAGTCCAATCAATGAGACGAGGCTGGAGATGTTGGTTAGAGCTGCCTTGCCCTATAAAAAACACAAATTTGAGTTTGCTATTCACAAGAAGCATTGCCTGATGTGAACCATGCCTCGATCAAAAGATATCTCAGAAGATTAAGAATTGTTGACTTGCATAAAGCTGGAAAGGGTTACAAAAGTATCTCTAAAAGCCTTGATGTTCATCAGTCCACTGTAAGACAAATTGTCTATAAATGTAGAAAGTTCAGCACTGTTGCTACTCTCCCTAGGAGTGGCCGTCCAACAAAGATGACTGCAAGAGCACGGTTCAGAATGCTCAATGAGGTTAATAAGAATCCTAGTGTCAGCTAAAGACTTATAGAAATCTCTGGAACATGCTAACATCTCTGTTGACGAGTCTACGATACGTAAAACACTAAACAGGAATGGTGTTCATTCGAGGACACCACGGAAGAAGCCACTGCTGTCCAAAAGAAAACTGCTGCATGTCTGAAGTTCGCAAAAGTGCACCTGGATGTTCCACAGCGCTACTGGCAAAATATTCTGTGGGCAGATGAAACTACAGTTTAGTTGTTTGGAAGGAACACACAACATTGTGTGGAGAAAAAAGGCACAGCACACCAACATCAAAACCTCATCTCAACTGTAAAGTATGGTGGAGGGAGCATCATGGTTTGGGGCTGCTTTGCTGCCTCAGGGCCTGAACAGCTTGCTATCATCTACGGAAAAATTAATTCCCAAGTTTATCAAGAATTTTTGCGGGAGAATGTTAGGTTATCTGACCGCCAATTTAAGCTCAACAGAAGTTGGGTGACGCAACAGGAGAACGACCCAAAACACAGAAGAAACACAGAATGGCTTCAACAGAAGAAAATACACCTTCTGGAGTGGCCCAGTCAGAGTCCTGACCTCAACCAGATTGAGATGCTGTGGCATGACCTCAAGAGAGAACATCCCAAGAATATTGCTGAACTGAAACAGTTTTGTAAAGAGGAATGGTCCAAAATTCCTCCTGACATTTGTGCAGGTCTGAGCCGCAACTACAGAAAACGCTTGGTTGAGGTTATTGCTGCCAAATGAGGGTCAACCAGTTATTAAATCCAAGAGTTCACATACTTTCTCCACCCTGCATTGTGAACTTATAATTGTTTGTGTGTTATTAGTTTAAGCAGACTGTGTTTGTCTGTTGTTGTGACCTAGATGAAGATCAAATCACATTTTTGACCAATTTATGCAGAAATCCAGGTATTTCCAAATGGTTCACATACTTTTTCTTGACACTATACAAACTCAGGAAAAAAAAAAATGTCCCTTTCTCAGGACCCTGTCTTTCAAGGATAATTAGTAAAAATCCAAATAACTTCACAGATCTTCATTGTAAAGGGTTTAAATACTGTTTCCCATGCTTGTTCAATGAACATGCACCTGTGGAATGGTCATTAAGACACTAACAGCTTACAGACGGTAGGCAATTAAGGTCACAGTTATGAAAACTTAGGACACTAAAGAGGCATTTCTACTGACTCTGAAAATCACCAAAAGAAAGATGCCCAGGGTCCCTGCTCATCTGCGTGAACATACCTTACGCATGCTGCAAGGAGGCATGAGGACTGCAGATGTGGCCAGGGCAATAAATTGCAATGTCCATACTGTGAGATGCCTAAGACAGTGTTACAGGGAGACAGGATGGACAGCTGATCGTCCTTGCAGTGGCAGACCACGTGTAACAACACCTGCACATGATCGGTACATCCGACCATCACACCTGCGGGACAGGTACAGGATGGCAACAACAACTGCCCGAGTTACACCAGGAATGCACAATCCCTCAATCAGTGCTCAGACTGTCCGCAATAGGCTGAGAGGCTGGACTGAGGGCTTGTAGGCCTGTTGTAAGGCAGGTCCTCACCAGACATCACCAGCAACAACATCGCCTATGGGCACAAACCCACCACCGTCGCTGGACCAAACAGGAATGGCAAAAAGTGCTCTTCACTGACGAGTCGTGGTTTTGTCTCACCAGGGGTGATGGTCGGATTTGCGTTTATCAGCGAAGGAATGAGTGTTACACCGAGGCCTGTTCTCTGGAGCGAGATCAATTTGCAGGTGGATGGTCGGTCATGGCCTGGGGCGGTGTGTCACAGTATCATCAGACTGAGCTTGTTGTCATTGCAGGCAATCTCAACGCTGTGCGTTACAGGGAAGACATCCTCCTACCTCATGTGGTACCCTTCCTGTCAGCTCATCCTGACATGACCCTCCAGCATGACAATGCCACCAGCCATACTGCTCGTTCTGTGCGTGATTTCCTGCAAGACAGGAATGTCAGTGTTCTGCCATGGCCAGCGACGAGCCCGGATCTCAATTCCATTGAGCACGTCTGGGACCTGTTGGATCAGAGGGTGAGGGCTAGGGCCATTCCCCCCAGAAATGTCCAGGAACTTGCAGGTGCCTTGGTGGAAGAGTGGGGTAACACAGCAAGAACCAGCAAATCTGGTGCAGTCCATGAGGAGGAAATGCACTGCAGTACTTAATGCAGCTGGTGGCCGCACCAGATACTGACTGTTATTTTGACCCCCCCTTTGTTCAGGGACACATTATTTCATTTCTGTTAGTCACATGTCTGTGGAACTTGTTCAGTTTATGTCTCAGTTGTTGAATCTTGTTATGTTCATACAAATATTTACACATGTTAAGTTTGCTGAAAATAAACGCAGTTGACAGTGAGAGGACGTTTCTATAGTTTATATATATATAAAGCATTAAAAGTGACATGGCATAAATGCAGTATGAAACAGTATTCTCTAACAATACTTCACTGATTAAAAGACAGAAATATACAAATTGTAGGCACCAGCATTGCACAATTAGCTGTCAAATTAGCTACTGTATTTGTAAACTGAAACATCAAATAGTTTTGTCAAAGCCTGCATGTCAATCACATATTCCACAATATTGAGGGAAAAGTTGAAAGTGTTTTGGCGGAAATAATAGAATAGCTCCACATAGAAAAAACGCATTTGCTTGTTTGGTAACTCGGTAATTCCTCTGACAAGCCTTTGCAGCCATGGTTATGTGGCAAAATGTATTTTTGAAATGTCAACTCCTTGATTGGAATAGTCACAGAGGGAGAGATTCTCAACTGAGAAAATCAATTCTATAGTAGAATTGGTGCAGAATAAAGATGAATATCAATCACCACTTTCCTATATATTTCTAGCTATATGCAATCTTATTGGCACAACTGCAGACATTTCTTCCCCCCACAGAGTTCAATTATGCATTTATGTAGGAGTGTATGTTAATGAGAGAATTATATAGGCCAAGTATCTCATGGTACAGCATGATAAAATAAAACAAACCTGTTGATTGTGTGCTCATTCAAACAAAGCCACAAAAGCTTACCTAAATATATCACTTTGCACAATAGTATTTTGTCTTTGATTTCACCAAACAGCTTTCTTTTTGTTTTGACCAGCTAATGGACTAGCTTAGGCAAGCCCCTGTTCCATCTTCCTTGATAACTCAAGACAGTATTAGGTGCAGGTTTGGTGCTTAAGTGAGCTTGATACTCCGATAAAAGTTTGTGAGGTTTGCCTTAGAAGCAGCTGTCCAGGAAAAAGGGTGCAAAAACCCTAGTCAAAATGAATAACTTTAAAGTTCCTACATCCAGACCCCAATATTAAAGTCAAAACTATCTTGGTGAGTGCAGAAGGCAGCTTTTTAAACAACACACTAAATAATACTGTGAAAATATACTGTCCCTGACAAGTCCCGATGTTTGGTAATTTACACACAGTCTTGTATGCAAGCAGGATGGCTGAATTCTTAATCATTTCCCAGGGTTGGCAGGTGAGGCTAGATGAACAAAACAAGAAATGGAGCAGATCCAGCAGGCCGGGACCTTGGTTGAACATACATCCTCTTAACAGTTACATCCTCCTGAGCATTTGCACGGCAACAGATGGAGCTTTCCTGATGGGGGCATTAGCAGAGGCGGCAGTGGCCAGGAAAGTGTTCGAGGACTAAGCGGCAATAAGGAAGTGATGACTGTGCACTGTGGGACAGGTGTCTCCTGTCTCTCTTCCCTTCCCCTGTCTGCCTCATTATGACCTATGACCCCTCTGTCATCCTGTCTGTTCTCTCTCTCTCTCTCTGCCCTCCCCTGAGAAAGATTCTAAGGTCTTGACCGCTTCCCAGTGCCATGATGCATCCCCTAACACCTGCGTCTGAGAGGCTGCTGTAGTGTTTCCCACTGTCTTCATATACAGTAGATGGCCAGGTATTTGCGGTGTGTGTGTGCCTGTGTGTGTAGTTTAAGCCCTCAAACCATGCAGGTGCTCCTTGACCTACATTACCCTGTCTTTCCTTCTCTCTTTTTCATCTTCCTGGCAGGGCACAGCTGTGTGCGATCTGGCAATCTGCATGGAAGTATTTTAATCTCCCTCGCCCTTCTCAAGAGGGACGGCTGGTTCTTCTTGGTAATCTTAGTGTAATGCCCTGATAAAACCCCAGGCTTTGCGATGCTGAATAAAACAATAGATGAGGGACTGGAGACAAAAGCTATCCCTTGGCTTCGTTTAGAATTATACACAGATGACACGGAACGATGGTAATTGAAGGACGAGAGAATGGATGCCTGCATGTGAATTGGCTCCTAGCTTTCTGTGGTGTTACTATTGGAAAAATCAACAAGATTTCCCCTTCTGCTAGTAAAATAAAGTTATAGAGGAGTGTGATGTCATAAATGGAGGGGTTCATTAAGCTTCCCCAAAGTAACAATTCTGCCTAGCACCTCCGCGAGATACACCCACGTCCCTTTAAAAAACCCAGACATCAAAGTACCTCGTTTTGCAAATGATCTGCTAGTTGCTGTTTTTCGAAGCTTTGTTCATGTGAGGCTACACCCCTTTGGAACACACACATGATTAGCGATCACATGGGACTTGGAAAATGGGCAGAATCTGCTTTGACACGTCTCGTCAGTGAACATTGAGCACATCCCGTTCATTCAGCAGCGCATGAAGCAGATAATATTCCTTGTTATTTTTTAACTGCTGCATTGATTTAATACCCCCAAGAGGAGGGCTGTTTGTCCGCTGAGCAAGTGGTGCCCACGGAACAATGCATTATCCTCCTCAGTCAGCGACGGCAATTGGATGGGATGTGTTTTTGTGCTCTGCAACTTCCACTCCGTATGTGGATTGTGTTAAACTAGGCTCTATCCCAGTGCTAAGACATATACAGTCCAGTATAACACTCCGCAAGACTTAAGAACTCTTCTCCCTGCGCTGCCCTAAAAGGCTCTGCAATGCTGCATGTCGGCCATGGTGTGTAGTGGGTCACACATTCTCCAATTCAACCACCCGGGTAACTGCCCTCCTGTACCTCCACAGTATCTTGGCCTGGAGAGTGTTTTACTTGTAGCTGAGGGAGTCTATGTGAACACTTGGAATTCCTTCAAAGAGAGTAAATATTTATCTTTGCAAGCAAAACTAGGTTACAGTTTTTGTCACCACATACTTGAACACAGAGTTTTCTTTGGTCGGTGCTACAAGAAATTAACTGGCAGGCCCCTCATGAAATGTGCATGCTAAACCAGATTGTGGTTTGAGTTACGTTTATCCCAGAAAATCCAAATGCTTTCACAAGACTGTCAGACAGGATAGTTTTCAAAAACATTTTTTAAAAACATTTTACCCCTGGGCGATGCCAATTCTCACTTAGCTTAGTTGCTAATCTCTATCTGGATGCAAAGCCAGACTAATGAATTAATAAATTGACATTTACATTCCATACAGCATAAGCTCCTTGCTAAGAAAATATTTTGCACTGATTCCAAACAAATCATGCTCCAGTTTCCACAGTTTCTGTACCTAAACATCCAAATTCCTAGACTTTCTTCCCTTACCCCACCAGTAACCAGAAGCTCTGGTGGTGACCCACCTGTTTGTGTGAGCTGGGGAGAAAGTGGCTGAACTGACCTCAAGTCCTCTGTGAAAATAACAACCTCTAACAACAACAATAGGAGGGACTGGTTTTAGGGCTAAGCTCGCAGACCAAGTGACCGCAGGTTGTGTGGTCACAGCTGTGGTCATCCGGCAGTGGCGGTCACTCTCGCCAGCTGACTTGTCTGGTCAACTTTCTTGTCCCCCCTCACCCCTATTTTTACCCTTCCACCCACAGTTTAACATTATGGGATGGGGGGGATACATAGTGGCGAGGGCACACTGAAGCCTCTTTACATAAGCACTGAAGATTACCACTGTGGGCCCACTATTACCATACCAGAAGTCTTACGTTGAATTTTCATCTCTTTTCTTTGGCCTATCGAAAAGTGCCACTTCTGTTCTTATTGAATAACACTAATAACCTCTGGTTTCAATAAAACACTGAATCCATCTGTTCATCCACCAAGCTTGAGCTCTGACCAGATATTCTGAAATTAAAGGTTTGTCTGCTGTCACAGATATGAAACCCAAGGAGCAGTAACAGCATCTGAGTAGGCGGCAATCAAATAAGTAACCCTAGGCAACTAAAACAATTTGACTATTGCAGTGATATGCTGTGATAGCACAATATGCTGTGATAGTGCCCTAAGATTCTCATATCTTTGTGCCTTATTATCCCGAATCACAGTTTGATGCTAGACTTGCCTTGCCGTTGCTGTTTTTCTCTCTCTTATCATAATTGCATAATAGCTGAACAGGCTACAGATGGCACCGGCAGAAAGTCATTTTGTATCCAGAAGGCTGGTGTTGCTAGTGGATACCAGAGCTTGGAATTCCGTCACATTGGCTGCATCTATATGATGATTGAAACAGTCTGGGTGATTGTCAACTGTTGTGAAAGGATGACAGATCTGCTGAAAATGCGTACAGGCAATCAAATTCAAGTTTGGAAATGTACAGGAGGAGCTTTGTAGTCTTCCCCCATTCCAGTGTGACTAAATATAGTGCAGTTCAAGCAAAGATAACGCAAGCCTCAAAGAAAATGCCTCAGATACTCCTTCAGCTGCTGAGCAAATGTCACCAGGCTTGATCTTAGAGAGGAGGGCTGAGTGTAGTGACAGTGCAAGAGAGCAGCAAACTTCAATTGTATGTCAAATATCATGCGAAATCAAACGATATCAAATCAAATGTATTTGTCACATACACATGGTTAGCAGATGTTAATGCGAGTGTAGCGAAATGCTTGTGTAAGAGACCTACTGCTGAGAAACTGCACTGTGTATGTGTCTAATGGTACCTGATTAGAAGTTGTGGCTGTGTATCTGGAGAGAGCTCATTTGCATTCCATCTTTTCCACGTCGACTCTGACACAGTTCAGTGTTACCGGGAAGGGCTCTTTGTGTATTCATTTATTCTTAATTTGTGTGGCTGCAATAGGCCCCACGCTGTGATGCCTGCTATTCCAGGGCAGCCCCCTGTCCCTTTATGGCAGGGATGGAGCCCTCTTGATCTACACAGGTCAAAGACTAGGCCTGACTAGAACCACTGAGAGAGTGAAGGGGGTAGTGGGGGTGACGGTGTCACTGAATGCCTTGGAAGCTGTCACTTTGTTTCAGCATTAACGTCTGCATCTGGTCCGCTCTCACTTTGTCCTCCAGCGGAGTATTTACTAACTCACAAGACTGGTCCACGGAATGGTGGATGGAACTTTCGCTCTGCCAGCTTTGGACGGGATCTAATCTTGCTTAACTTTAGAATAAGATGTGTCAAGTGCTCTAAAATGTGCTATTCAATTGAGTGCAAACATTTTCTGAATGGTCTTTGAGGAGAATATTGCCACCCACATTCGAGTCATGCGCCCTTTCCTGTTTCAGTATGACAATGCCCCCTTTGCACAAAGCAATGTCCATACAGAAATGGTTTGTCGAGATCGGTGTGGAAGAACTTGACTGGCCTGTACAGACCCCTAACCTCAATCCCATTGAACATCTTTGGGATGAATTGGAACGCCTAATCGTGCAACATCAGTGCCCAACTTCACTAATGCTTGTGGCTGAATGGAAGCAATTCCCGGCAGCAATGTTCCAACATCTAGTGGAAAGCCTTCCCAGAAGAGTGGAGGCTGTTATAGCATCAAAGGTGGGACCAACTCCATATTAATACCCATGATTTTGTAATTAAATGTTCGACGAGCAGGTGTCCACATACTTTTGGTAGTGTATCTTCACTCAACAGACCCTCTGTATAGATAGACTTGACAGTTAGACATCTCTCCTCACAATTTCAAGCATTATTGTTACTTTTCTCCATAAACTATTCTGCTGAGCTAAACTCAAAAACACAGGCCTACATTTCCAGTATGTAGGCTATTGCCTGTCTTGTATTAAATGGCAAGCATACTGTTTATATAACTGCCTCTTAGGTAATCTCTCCGTATTCGGTCTAAGTAAGCACCTACCTAATCATTGCCACGGGCAACGTGAAATTCAGGGAATCCTGATAACATCAAATTAAAATCAAATCAAACTTTATTTGTCACATGCGCTGAATACAACATTTGTAGACCTTAGTGTGAAATTATTACTTACAAGCCCTTAACCAACAGTGCAGTTCAAGAAAGAGTTAAGAAAATATTTACCAAATAAACTCAAGTAAAAAATTATGAAAAGTATCACAATAAAATAACAATAACGAGGCTATATACAGGGGGTACCGGTACCAAATCAATATGCGGGGGTACAGGTTAGTCGAGGTCATTTGTACATCAATAAAACTATGAGAGGGTGATCTGATGACAGGTAAAATAACCTAAGCTTGGAGCTGCTAATACAAATATTTATATCCAGGCACAATATTTACACAGGAAGCATTATAAGGGGTATGAAAGTGAGAGTGGAGATGAGTGGTGCGCCAGTTCAACATGCTGCTGTGCATAAAGTGAAGCTGCCCTGCTATGGGTTGTGTTTAGCCAGTTTTTGAGTCAATTCTGTAATATGAGCTAGTGTCAGTGCATGTTAGTGATGATGTAGTGGATAATCGGAGGCAGCAGGTCTGTGAGTTATTCCTCAGTAAGTAAGAATAGGTTAGCGTTTGAGAAGCCTTGCGGCTATTTATAGTGGCTGTCAACGCCAGGCTGGGCCCCCACAGTTTTCTAATTGGTTGCAGGTAAGTGTAGCAGCACTACACTATCTCCTACCATTTCACAGGCAGCTGGGGAAGCCTTGGCCGTCATCCCTTAATAACATCAATTGGTGGCTCATTTTTCAACCCCAGACTGGCCCCAGTGAGATGCTGTAAACGCCTCCTGTCAAGGCAAATCGAGGCATAAAGCAGAGGGGATGGTGCCCCTGACATGGCACTCCAGTGCAAACATGCCACACATTTCGGACGACAAAATAAATTGGGGAGCTCTCCGAGACCGTGGTGGGGGCTTAAGAGATCCAGGGGCCTAATTCAGCCCAACACAGCGTTTTTGGGGCAGGGGACAGAGTCAATCCTATGCTCGTAGCGAAGCTCCTACCACGAAAATCTACCAGGAAAAATGGGTGCCAGAATTAGCTGCTCTCTGCACAGATGGCATTGGCTCTTCTCGCTGCAAATACCTCGCATTCTAGTCCAGGCAGACTGACCTCTTCCTTAATCCTAATTAGGAATGTAATTTCCACCCCAGCCTTACCAAGTGCAATTAAAATAAATGTATTTGTGTCGAGAAAGGGAAAATATCCTTTTGTGGGTTGTAATTGGTTTCCGTGTGAAATATTATGGTCAAGAGATGGGCAAGAAATTCTGATTGTGATGACATTTTGAAATATAAACTCAAGCAATGGGGTTTAAACATGGGCATTGCTTGTGCACTCCATAACTCTTGCCAGTGTGTTCATAACAATACACAGATACAGTTGAAGTCGTAAGTTTACATACACTTAGGTTGGAGTCATTGAAACTTGTTTTTCAACCACTCCACAAATTTCTTGTTGACAAACTATAGTTTTGGCAAGTCGGTTAGGACATCTACTTTGTGCATGACACAAGTAGTTTTTCCAACAATTGTTTACAGACAGATCATTTCACTTATAATTCAATGTATCACAATTCCAGTGGGTCAGAAGTTTACATACACTAAGATGACTGTGCCTTGAACAGCTTGGAAAATTCCAGAAAATAATTTCATGGCTTTAAAAGATTCTGATAGGCTAATTGACATAATTTGAGTCAATTGGAGGTGTACCTGTGGATGTATTTCAAGGCCTACCTTCAAACTCAGTGCCTCTTTGCTTGACATCATGGGAAAATCAAAAGTAATCAGTAAAGACCTCAGAAAAAAAATTGTAGACCTTCACAAGTCTGGTTCATCCTTGGGAGCAATTTCCAAACACCTGAAGGTACCACGTTCATCTGTACAAACAATAGTACGCAAGTGTAAACACCATGGGACCACGCAGCCGTCACACCGCTTTGGGAGGAGACACATTCTGTCTCCTAGAGATGAACGTACTTTGGTGCGAAAAGTGCAAATCAATCCCAGAACAACAGCAAAGGACCTTGTGAAGATGCTGGAGGGAACAGGTACAAAAGTATCTGTATCCACAGTAAAACAAGTCCTATATCGACATTGTGGTTGTGCTTTGCTGCAGGAGAGATTGGTGCACATCACAAAATAGATCATGAGGGAATCATGAGGGAAGAAAATTATGTGGATATATTGAAGCAACATCTCAAGACATCAGTCAAGAAGTTAAAGCTTGGTCGCAAATGGGTCTTCCAAATGGACAATGACCCCAAGCATACTTCCAAAGTTGTGTCAAAATGGCTTAAGGACAACAAATTTAAGGTATTTGAGTGGTCATTACAAAGCCCTGACCTCAATCCTATAGAAACTCTGTGGGCAGAACTGAAAAAGCATGTGCAAGCAAGGTCGTCTACAAACCTGACTGTAATGCCTTATCTTGGCCCGATACACTAGGCTTGGCCACGTTGGCCCAAAACACTAGACTAGACTCAGCCACATTAGCCCAATACACTAGGCTAGAATTCATAGAATGACGCCGGAGGGGATGGCTGCCATTTTATGGGCTCCTATGTGTTGTTTGTAACTTATTTTGAACATAATTTTGCTCCTACCATCTCTTATGACCGATGAGAGCTTCTGGATATCAGAACAGCAATTACCTCGAACTGGACGAAGATTTCTTCTTTAATGAGTCCAACGTGAAGGATATACTGCTTCCCCGAGACCAGGCCCAAATCCCTGTCATTCGCATGAAGAAAAAGATCAGGGTTCCTTGTGAGAATTTGTCGGCGAGTTGGTAACCCGCTTCTACCATCCGTTCTATTGGCCAACGTGCAATCACTGGAAAATAAACTGGATGATCTCTGCTCGAGACTATCCTGCCAATGGGACATTAATAATTGTAATAGCTTATGTTTCACCGAGTCGTGGCTGAATGACGACACAGATAATATACAGTTTTCTGGGTTTTCCCATGCATCGGCAGGACAGAACAGCTATGTCTGGTAAGACTAGGGGTGGTGGTGTGTGTCTATTTGTCAATAACAGTTTGTGCGCGATGTCTAATATTAAAGAGGTCTCGAGATATTGCTTGCCTGAGGTAGAGTACCTCATGATAAACTGTAGACCACACTATCTACCAAGTGTGGTAGATATAGCCGTCTATTTACCACCACAAACCGATGCTGACACTAAAACCGCACTCAATGAGCTGTATAAGGCCATAAGCAAACAAGTAAATGCTCATCGAGAAATGGCACTCCTAGTGGCCAGAGCCTTTAATGCAAGCAAACTTAAATATTTTTTACCTTATTTCTACCAGCATGTCATATGTGCAACCAGAGGAAAACATAACTCTAGACCACATTTATCCACACACAGAGACACATACAAAGCTCTCCCTCACCCTCCATTTGGCAAATCTGACCATACTTCTATCCTCTAAATTCCTGCTTACAAGTAAAAACTAAAGCAGGAAGTACTAATGACTCGCTCAATACAGAAGTGGTCAGATGATTTGGATGCTACCCTACAGAACTGTTTTGCTAGCACAGACTGGAATTTGTTCCGGGTTTCATCCAATGACATTGAGGAGTATACCACCTCAGTCACTGGCTTCATCAATAAGTGCATTGACGACGTCGTTCCCACAGTGACCGTTCGTATATATCCAAACCAGTAGCCATAAATTACATGCAACATCTGCACCGAGCTAAAGGCTAGAGCTGACACTTTCAAGGAGCGGGACACTAATCCAGGCGGTTATAACAAATCCCGCAATGCCCTCAGACAAAACATCAAACAGGCAAGGACTAAAATGTAATCCTAATACACCAGCTCTGACGCTCATCGTGTGTGGCAGGGCTTGCAAACTATTACAAAGGGACTACAAAGGGAAACCCAAACGCAAGCTGCCCAGTGACGCAACCCTACCAGACGAGCTAAATGCCTTTTATGCTTGCTTTGAGGCAAGCAACACTGAAGCATGCATGACTGTGTGATCACGCTCGCCATAGCCGATGTGACCAAGACCTTTAAACAGGTCAATATTGACAAGGCCGCAGGGCCAGGCGGATTACCAGTACGTGTACTCAGTGCTTCTCGGACAAACTGGCAAGTGTCTTCACTGACATTTTCAACCTCTCCCTGACCGAGTCTGTAATACCTGCATGTTTCAAGCAGGAAATCGAAGGTAACCTTCCTAAATCACAACCACCACGTAGCACTCACGTTGGTAGCCATGAAGTGCTTTGAAAGGCTGGTCATGGCTCACATCAACACCATCATCCCGGAAACCCAAGACCCAATCCAATTCGCATACCGCTCCAACAAATCCACAGATGATGCAATCTCATTCGCACTCCACACTGCCCTTTCACACCTGGACAAAAGGAACACTTATGTGAGAATGCTGTTCATTGACCACAGCTCAGCGTTCAACACCATAGTGCCAACAAAGCTCATCACTGAGCTAAGGACACTGGGACTAAACACCTCTGTCGGCACCTGGATCCTGGACTTCCTGACGGGCCGCCCCCAGGTGGTAAGGATAGGCAACAACACATCTGCCACGCTGATCCTCAACACGGGAGCGGTTGTGGTTGTTTAGTCCCCTCCTGTACTCCCTGTTCACCCACGACTGAGTGGCCAAGCACAACTCCAACACCATCATTAAGTTTGCTGACCGACAACGATGAGACTGTAGGGAGGAGGTCAGTATTTTTTTTATTTTTTTTTACCTTTATTTAACCAGGCAAGTCAGTTAAAGAACATATTCTTATTTTCAATGACGGCCTGGGAACAGTGGGTTAACTGCCTGTTCATGGGCAGAACGACAGATTTGTACCTTGTCAGCTCGGGGGTTTGAACTCGCAACCTTCCGGTTACTCTAACCACTAGGCTACGCTGCCGCCCCGGCAGTATGGTGACAGGACAACAACCTCTTCCTCAATGTGAGCAAGACAAAGGAGATGATCATGGACTACAGTCCAAAGGAGGGCAGAACACGGCCCCGTTCACATCAACGGAGCGGTAGTGGAGTGGGTAGAGAGTTTCAAGTTCCTTGGTGTCCACAGCACCAACCATTATGGTTCAAATACACCAAGAGGGCACGACTATACCTTTTCCCCCTCAGGAGACTGAAAAGATTTGGCATTGGTCCCTAGATCCTCAAAAAGTTCTAAGGCTGCACCATCGAGAGCATCCAACCGGTTGCATCACCGCCTGGTGACAGGTCAAAAGCATTAAACATTTATGGCAATGTAGCTAGCTAGCTAGCTTGCTGTTGCTAGCTAAAAAACATTGGGTTGTTATTTTACCTGAAATGCAAAAGGTAAACTCCAACAATTCATCCACAGATAAAAGGGTAAACCGAGTTTGTTTCTAGTAATCTCTCCTCCTTCAGGCTTCTTCTTCTTAAGACTTTATATGGCAGTTGGCAACCAACATTAATTTGCATTACCACTATCAACTGGACTGGATTGTGTTCCTCAGTTTATCTTTCAAACACCCACGTGGGTATATGCTCCTAAAAACCAATGAGGAGATGGCACGTGGGTATATGCTACTAAAAATCAATGAGGAGATGGGAGAGGTGGGAACCAAGTTCTAGGCGCTCTTCGACGCACGCGAGCAGTGTGGGTGCAATGATTGAATAACATGTATGTGTACATTTATTTTGGTCAGCATGTAAGGCGCTACAGAGGGTACTGCATACGGCCCAGTACATCACTGGGGTCAGGTTTCCTGCCATCCAGGACCTATATAGATGTCAGCAGAAGGCCCAAAACATTGTCAAGGACTCCAGTCACCCAAGTCATAGACTGTTCTCTCTGCTAACACACAGCAAGTGGTACCGGAGCGTCAAGTCTAGGTCCAAAAGGCTCCTTAACACCTTTTATCCCCAAGCCATAAGACTGCTGAACAATTAATCAAATGGCCACACTATTTACATTGAACCCCCCTTTGTTTTTACACTGCTGCTATTTGCTGTTAGTCACTTTGCACATAGTCACTTTACCCCTACCTACATGTACAAATTACCTTGACTAACCTGTACCCCGTACATTGACTCGGTACCAGTAACCCCTGTGTATAACCTCTGTACTTTTTATTGTATTCTTTACTTTAGTTTATTTAGTAAATATTTTCTTAACTCTTTTTCTTGAACAGCATTGTTGGTTAAGGGATTGTAAGTACCGGTAAGCATTTCACCTGTTGTACTCGGCGCATGTGACAAATACAACTCTATTTGAAATTTGATTCGATTAGACTCAGCCACGTTGAACCGATACACTAGGCTCAGCCAAGTTGGCCTGGCCTACATTAATAAGCAGCCATTGTTGTTAGTGCCGGCCAATGTGTGTAGTAGATACCGGTGAGCTAAGGCTTGCCTGACAGCTGAATAATAATGTCACACTGATAACAGAGTTGACTTAGTGAGGCCAAAAGCCTTAATCCGCCTCACTTCCTGGTCCAAAGGATGCTCGCTGTGCGCTGAAAAGAGCTGAGTTGAAAGGGAGTCCCCTGTGACACTGCCCCTGGAGACGAGGCCATTGGCCAGACTTCATTGGCTCACTTGAGCTTTCCCTCACTAGTGTTTCACAAAACTGAGCCTTTTCACAACCTATATATCTAAATCTTAACAAAGTGATTTGGCTTTATCTTTTCATGTCTGTGTTTCCCAATGGGAGTCATCTACTACATAGCCTTAGATCCTGTTGGAACTGATTGGAACATGCCAATTTTCTATTGGGCAATGTGATAATGGCTGAAACACATTGTAGC
The DNA here is from genome assembly GCF_023373465.1 of Oncorhynchus keta. Taxonomy (NCBI): domain Eukaryota; kingdom Metazoa; phylum Chordata; class Actinopteri; order Salmoniformes; family Salmonidae; genus Oncorhynchus; species Oncorhynchus keta. The sequence goes on from NC_068431.1 coordinate 25,057,919, forward strand.
ACAGCCAGAGACGGTCACTTACTCTTTAGCAACACACTTGTGGTGTTCACAGGGCAGAGTGTGTGAGAAGGCAGCAGGGAGCTCATAAAGTCTCCATCATGAGCCTCCCAGCAGCATTCAGACCACTCATTGAGATCCTATCGGCCATAGAACAGCAGGCCAAGCACAAATCCCAGTGCTCCCATTGTTTTCCTCTCCAGCAGTGGCCCCCCATAGCCGATCTCATTAATTGCCTTTTGTTTGCACTCCTGAACAAAGGCATCTTGTGCAGTGGGGCAGCAACTCTGAATGCCTGGAAAGTTAGCCCAGTTGAATGCATAAATAGCCTATACATCCCCATATTCATCTCTCTATTCTGGACACGTAAGCTCTGTGAAGCTGGTTATTTTTACATAAAATACTCTGGTTTCATACTGTGGCTTCATGACGTTCTGGTTGTTAACAGGCATATGATTTGATGCATTTTTTATCACCCATGATTCTGTTGCAAGGTATTCCTTTAATAATGTAATTCTTACTGGCATTAACAGAAACTGTAGGCAGAATTAACTAGCATCTTTCCTGACTCAAAGATGAAGGTTCACACCTCTAGACATCTATATATTTGTAGGTAAAATTAACCTCAGTTATGTCTTTCTTTCCATAAAAGTCATTATTTTGCATATACTGGCCATGCAGGAAGTGCACTATGGCAACCCAATGAAAAATGTGTCCTCTCCACTTTTTTTCACTGTGATTCGGTAGCAATGATGAATGTCAACGGGGTAGGGCCTTTAAGTCAAGGCCGCCATTACTCCATGAATAGACTCTTGAAAATGATAGGCAGTTACGCAAGACTGGATTCAGAAAACAAATAACATGGGGTGAGGTTTGAACATGTAGACTAACTAAACATGGTGTGCGGCATTCATACAGACTATTCAAACGAGACTTGTTTTATTTTGTACTTATTTACTGACAAAATAGTAGTATCTACATTTTATTCTGGTGTAGAGCTGTCCAAAATCATTACTATCGAATGAGGGAGTCTGCTCTCCTATATCAAAAATGGTGTACTTTGAAGGATTGCGACATCAAAGTGTGCAGTTCCCTGGTGAGCGATCCCAGCGACTGACCCAGTGAGCAGGCCTTTAGAACAACATGTTACAAAAGCATATTCCAGACTCAAATAGTTAGCATAGGCAGTCTGAGGAGCAGGGCAAAGAATGTTGCTGAGCAACAGGTGGGAGAAAAGGGGATAACCATCTGAGCCTCATGCTACCACTGACAACCCCAAAGGACCCCTGCTTCCATCACCTGCTCGGGAGGAATCCCCCACGGGTTTCCATGGGAAATGCCGGACAAACGCGCCGCATAGCAAAACTGCTGAGCGCTCCATGCAGCCCATTCCGTGGCCGGATTTAACGCTAGCAATGTAGTCACACTCATGCCATCACAGGAAGTAAGACATAATGTTCAATGTTACAATGCAACCTGGTGGTTGGACACAATGGTGAGTCACAGAAGTGAGTTCATGGCAAAAAATAGAGGACAGCTGTTGACCTTAAGTCAAACCTAAGTGCTCTGTGGTGTTCTGTTTTGATAAAGCAAAAGTGCTCCACCTTCGATTGCCCTCCATTTTTTTTGCCTCAAACTTAAAATTGGAAAAGGGGGGGACACATCAAGATTTAATGGTGGAAAAAGTTGCATACAAACATGAAATTTGCAGGGACTTTTTTCAATATACCGTTTGCCTTTCTCTGAAGCTCTGAAAGACAATGATTTACATGGCAGATTACACACTGTTTACATGTCAAGACGGAGTCACAAAAAAGAAACATGTTCGCATCTGGATCTTGATCCAGAGAGAGAATTCCAGATCCGGGTGTAATCCTTATTCTTTTTTCACGAGACAGAAGTGTAGTGCACCGCTGAGGTGTGTTCATAACCCCATCTCCAAACCAAAGAGAACGATCACCAGTCTCTGTCTTATGGTCTCTTGCTATGTTTGTTCTCATCTTCTGTATATCATGCAATGGAGAATTCCTTGGAAGATGCACTTTAATGATACAGGTTAACAGTATTATTACAGTCCTAGCTGAGTAATTCTAGCATAACTCAGCTAACCAAGATTTTTTTTTTAAATGGCCCTTTAAATGGGAAATAATTATGGCCAAACTCATTAGTCACACTAAGGAAAATATCCCGTCAATTACTGGGGAGTGTCACTGGTCTGCATATTGCTCCCAGTATGGAATGTCCAGACTCCGATGGAATCTTTGCAGCTGCACATAGCAATTATAGTGACCCCACCCCTGATAAGTGATGTCTCCAACCGATTGGCCAACTGCTGTCTGATGTCTAAACAAGCGCCCAGCTAAACTCTGGGGGGAAACCGTCAAATTGAGTGGACATCGGTAGGTTTAACCTACATACAGTACTCTACGCTACCTTCATTGCTCACATCTGGGGCCACTTGTAGATCTGTTCATTTGATCACGAGACCTTCCGAGTCCCTTCATTCCCAGGTCTGTCTCGAAACATTGGGCTAACCTATGCCCTGAAACCACAGGATGCTGCCCAAAGTCAAATGCAGGATGATCCTGAGTGTTGATGATCTGAAATAAAACTGCATGGTTGGCCAGTTCCGCATGAATGACCCTCAGAGCGGGGAATTAATTACACTGAGAATCGGCGGAGGCTATTTAGAGGGGCTCATCAGCCCAGAGATATAGATTCCCTCTGAAAGTGTGGTGAAAATGCACAAACCCATAAGATCATTGTTCTGGCTCAAACCGGATACAACCGGAATGGATGGGTCTGAGGATGCTGGGGGTAAACTTTTGTGTTTTTTCTCTCCTTATCCAAAGGGCACACTCCGAGACCCTGTGTGAGCACCGTAAAATAACTCGTCCTGCCTACTAAATGGCTTTTGTTCTTATGTTTTCTACCATTCTTATTTATTTTCTCAATAAATTATTTGTTGGCTTTATTCTGTAACTCCGCTGTTTTATGCGTTCAATATTTCAAGAGCCGCACATCTGTGCTCTCATTGTTCTTTCAGAAAGACTAGAAGACATGTCTTCATCGTACCAGCAGTGCATACTGGAAATGAAGAACACAGGTCAAGCGTAGCAAATCTTCTTATGGTGCCGCCTGACCAGATTGTTCCACCAGGGTCATTGTACTTTCATCTAAAATGTGCGGGGCTGTCTGGATATACTTCACAAAACAATTTATTTTCATGGTTTGTATTCAACATTCTACATGGGTATGCAAGCAGCCTATGTTTTAAGATCTGGGTTTTTACAGTGAGGACTTAAAATGTAAATGGGGGAGGGGGGATATGAAAGGATGAGGCTGTACAGCTTTCTGTTAATTGTGACTGTGTGAAACGTATATGCATAGAGGGTCTTATCAATCAATGATAGAGCACTGTTTTTAGAAAGGAATGTTAGTCCAGGGGAGACGCCACAAATTCTGCATCTAGGCCTAGTGCTTCATATTCATCCTTTGAGCTTCTGCCATGACAAAATGGATGAATAACAAAGAAAACATGTCATTTTCTATCACAATCTATTATAATCCTGACTTCAAACATATTATTGTTGCTTCTATTGGGATTAAATAGGTTTTAAAATGACAAGTTTAATCTGTCTTTTTCTCATCTCCCATGTTGCCACGATACATTTGCTTTGTTCACAAGTCGTAATTTCTATATCTCTATACCATCTAGAGTGGTCTTGAATTCATTCCAGCGTTACAATGAACCTCTTCTATATGGCTATGATGAATGTACTAGTATCTTTGTTGTGATGTCTTTCCACATTGTGAGAATCTCTTTTAAGCCTCACACAATCATCCCCAATAATAATGTCTGATTATTCTGCCTGTGTAAAACCTCTCCAAGGTATTGTTGGCTCCTTTTAAGGTTATCTTGTAAGACCTGATAATGACCATTGTGTAAACATGTTCAACTCGGGAAGTCGGACTATCTAGGAGGAAATGGCAGATGAGATAGTGTGGTCATTTTGGGATGTCTCTGCTGCATTTCACATTAGAATAGGACTAGAATGTTTAGAAACTGACAATTTAGTTTAATTGCAACCTTCCTGCCTTAGATGTGACACATTTGATGAGTTCCTCCACATCTTTTTTTCTGTCCTATTCGCTTTTTCTTTCCAATGGCTGACACGGCAGTGTTTATGAAAATCTATTCAAAGTTCTGTGACCTTCCACGCGTTGGCCTTTTCTTTTTCTTTTTTACCTGCTAACGTCACCAGTTCAGGCAAGCACCCTTATCAGCCCCAATAGGCTCTGCTTCTAAAATGGACTCTTAAGCACACGGATGCCTAAACTCTCTCTACAGCTCTGAGGCTGCGGCCTTGTCCAGCGTCCGGTTACAGTGATGACAAATGCCCGCCAAACCTCTGAGTCACAATAAAAATGACTCAAATTGTTTTTCTTTTTCTACAGCTTGCTGTAACATGGTTGATAAGCAAGTACTACAGGCAGTACACCCTCTTACGAAGCTCAGTCTAGGGCCACCATGTTACAAACTCGCCACCAATGTCTGGCATGCCGACAAATATCTCAGGCACTTACCCAGGGTATGCACTCACACACGTGTGGCAACTGTACTGTGTACATGCTGTATCTGGGCTTCTACCGTGTTCTCAGGCACGACTCATGGCAAACCAAAAACCTAGGGTTGCCCACGTCCCTATGATACATTCTGACAGGATTAGGAAATGCCATTAATGTCGCTCGATATCAAACATTTCAGCGCTCACTGAGTATTTTATACATGCTTGGTCCGACATTTCTCAGGCTTAACTGATGATGAAGTTTTAATGGAAGTGCTCCAGACTAGGTCAGCTGAAAGCTATCATGAAGATATGTTCTTATGTCTAGCTATACTTAGTCTTGTCTCTGCGTATGAACTAGTAAAATTATGTGATAACAATTGATATTCTTTGGTCCTTCAAATATAGCAACATTACTGCTGCTTCTTGTTTCAATGAATCCCAAATAAACTAAACAAATAGTTAAGTAATTATTGAGTGATTACCATTTCACCATGTCATTTCTAAGTAAGTGCCAGGGAAATAACATACTGTAAAATAAAGAGTATCCTTATTTAGAGCATTAATGGGACAAAGGAATTACTGAGGTTATACTTGCTCAGTTAATGTTACACTGTCGCATCTCTGCTGCATAAAATCATCCTTTTTACCAGTTACCCTAATACTGTAGCCCAAGTGTTAACCCCAATACCAGGTCACCAGATGGTCTGGTTACAATCTACCAACACTATCTGACCAGTCAGCTAAATGTACATTACAAGTCGGATGCTAATGGTGGCTTTTCAAAAGTAAACAGGATATCTATTCTACTAAGGCCTTCCTTTGTTTGACACAAATCAATAATAATTTATTGTAGCTCTGTCTGTTCTCTATCGCCTAGTCACCATAATTCTGACGTTCAGTGAACTTGCTAACTCCTACATACCTTATTTGAAGAGAGAGGCTTTATTGTGAAATACATTCAATTTGAAACTGTAGTTGTAGGTTGTAGGCCTACCTATCAGCTACCCAAATAAGAAGCTCTGGACAAAATTACTGAAACTGTATTACCAAACATGTCATACTTTGATGGATTATTTGGGATGGTATGGCAGTCTTGAATGGACTACATTTCCTGAGCTTGAGATGGTCATAAGAATGATTTAGCATGATTTGATGCCGAGTTTCTGCCTGATGATGAATCATTTCTGGCATTTGTGTCACTGGGCTGATAAAGCATCTGGGCCGATTACCTCGGGTAGAAACGTGAGAGACACTGCAGTGAGAAGTCACAGAGAACTCCCAAACACCCCTACTCCACCCCCCTTACTCACCGCAATGCTACTCAACAAAAACTCCCTTTGTCTGACTGCCAACATTTTTGTCAGGCCTTAGCACAAGACTCGCACATCCCTTCACAGAGGCCAACTACATTTCCTGAGCTTGAGATAGTTATAAGAATGATTTAGCTTGATTTGATGCTGAGATTCTGCCTGATGATGAATCATTTCTGGCATATGGACACTGGGCTGATAAAGCATCTGGGACGATGACCTTGGGTAGAAACGTGAGAAATACTACAGTGAGAAGTCACGATGAACTCCAGATTTTCATACCTTCATAATATTCCTGTGCCATACAGTATTACTGGCAGTGCACACAAGGGCCACTATTTCTTTCTGAATGGAAAAAAATGTTGGCAGCAGGGATCTTGATCCAGGAGGGGATTGATTCTCTGCTGTAACCAAGAAGCTTGATCGAGCAAGCTAGCCACTTAACTAGCAAGTTAGCAAACCAAATGCATAACTGTAGCCCTGAGCTGGTGATAATTTATTTGGCACATAGATAGTCAGATAGTTCATTTTAGGGTGCAGCAAACCCCTACTCCACCCCCCTTACTCACTGCTCACTGCTGACTTCTAAACTAGAAATAAATCAAATCAAAATCAAATTAAATTTTATTGGTCACACACATGGTGAGTAGATTAATGTGAGTGTCGCAAAATGCTTGTGCTTTTAGTTCCGACAGTGCAGTAATATCTAACAAGTAATCTAACAATTTCCCAACAACTACCTAATACACACAAATCTAAAGGAGTGAATGAGAATAAGTACATATAAATATATGGATGAGCGATGGCAGAGCAGCATAGGCAAGGTGCAATAGATGGTATAAAATACAGTATTTACATATGGTATGAGTAATGTAAGATATGTAAACATTATTAAAGTGTCATTATTTAAAGTGGCATTGTTTAAAGTGACTAGTTATCCAAAATTGGGAGATAATATGGCCGACATTTGATTGTAAGGGATTCTAGGTTGGGTGAGCAGAAGGACTTAAGTTCCTGTATGTTGTTGTGATTACACCATGAGTCATTAATCATGAAGCATACACCCCCGCCCTTCCTCTACCCAGGGAGGAGTTTATCTCTATCGGCGCGATGCATGGAGAAGCCCGGTGGCTGAACCGATTCCGACAACATATCCCGAGAGAGCCATGTTTCTGTGAATCACAGGATGTTACAATCTCTGATGTCTCTCTGGAAGGCAACCCTTGCTCAAAGTTCATCTACCTTGTTGTCAAGAGACTGGACATTGGCGAGTAGTATACTCGGGAGCGGTGGGCAAGGTGCATGTCTACGAAGCCTGACCAGGAGGCCGCTCCATCTGCCCCTTCTGCTGCGCCGTTGTTTTGGGTCAGCTTCTGGGATTAGGTCCATTGTCCTGGGTGGTGGTCCAAACAGTGGATCCTCTTCGGGAAAGTCGTATTCCTGATCGTAATGTTGGTAAGTTGACGTCACTCTTATTTCTAATAGTTCTTCCCGGCTGTATGTAATAAGACTTAAGATTTCCTGGGGTAACAATGTAAGAAATAATCCATAAAAAAACTAAATACTGCATAGTTTCCTAAGGACTCGAAGCGAGGCGACCATCTCTGTCGGCGCCATCTTGCAAATATTGTTAATCATCAGGTATCCTATGAAAGTGAGGAATGCCACAGTTTGGTTCCTACACCAAAAGATAATTGTTATCTGTAGGAGGAATGTATATGGTGGAGTCAATTAAGCTTGGAATGTACTGAGTAAAGGAAAGGCGATCACATAGTTGCAGTCACTGATAAGGGTGGAGAGCTGTGGATTAGTGAGGAATGGGGGCCGAGGTCAGGTCACATTAAGGAACAGTTAATTACCTGCATCACTTAACTTCTTGCCTAGCAATAAAGACGTAATGTTTAGAGGGAAGGAGGAGACTTCATCCAAATTGGGGTATATATACTTGTGCTGGTGGAAACATGTCTTTGTCTCTTCAGCTGTCTGACCCTTTGGGTGAATAAACTTGGTTTGAGCTTTACAAATCGTCCGTGAGTTTTTACACTGTTCATTTAGAACCTAACACCGCAATGCTACTCAATGGGTTCTGAGTGGCGCAGCGGCCGAAGGCACTGCATCTCAGTGCCACAGGCGTCACTATAGACCCTGGTTCGATTCCAGGCTGTATCACAACCGGCCGTGATTGGGAGTCCCATAGGGCGGAGCACAATTGGCCCAGCGTTGTTCGTGTTAGGGTTTTGCTGGGGTAGGCCGTCATTGTAAATAAGAATTTGTTCTTAACTGACTTGCCTAGTTAAATAAAGGTTCAATAAAAAAATATAAATAAATAAAAACTTCCTTTGGATGACCACCAACATTTTTGTCAGGTCTTACCGCAAGAATCGCACAACACTACCCGGAGGCCGTACAACCACATACATGGCTCTTGCATACCGGTCTCTTTCGCAAGGCCCTACATCAAGAGATTAGTTATGGTCAACAAAATGATTGGGATGTCTTTTTTTATCACAAGGCTGGTGTCATCTGCCCTTCATACTGTAGAAGACACTTAAGAACTCAGCTGGCTGCTACGAGGGATTGGAGTCACTGTCAGTTCTGCAGATCACAGGAAGGAGAGTATTTTGACTGTCAGTTGGGCTGTTGGTGATAGACGTGTTTTAGGAACTAAAAGTGTTTTTGCTGAAAATGCCAAATTGCCTTTTCAGAATGGTAGAAAAGCGGTGATGATGGTGCTGGAACTAGCCAGTTGTCGTCAATGTGTATTTGATTTTTAAAAATTGGAGAGAAGATTTAAGATGAACAAATGCATTTTCAGATAATGCCAATAGCTTCTATTTTACTATGCTTTAGATATGAATATGTTTAATCTCGAATCATATATTTAGAGTTGCTTGAATACAAGCCCAATGCTTTGGAATGAACAGTGTTCAAACACCTGAGGCTGTCATATGATTCTGCCATCTGGCTATTTATAGAGAGAGTAATTGCCTTTGTGACAGTATGGTAAACAGAGGAAGAATCCAAAGCGATTATCTGGCTATGACTCCTAGCATGTAGCCCAGACTTCCCTTGCCTTTTCAGACGGCAGTGCTTCAGCAGCATTCACTCTATTATCTGTGCCCTGCCATTAATGAATCTGTAATTATTTCCCTATATTGACAGCATCCCAATGTGTGATTGATGGCGGTTCCTCCTGACCTATTGATGTGCTGGCTCTGTCTGAATCTATTGAATGAACACAGGGAGGAAAACCACTCCTGCGTTCTTCCCCTAGGGATCACGTGACTACAGATAAAGATCGGCAAACAGGAAATCACCAAAACACTGCCCTAAACTCAGACAGCCAATTGATGAGCATTTCAAAGATGATCCCGCAGACGACACAGAAAAAACATCTTATGATAATGTCTTGGCATTACAAACAGCAGATTTCAACTGCTACTGTCAAGGTGAAATATCACTTCCAGACTTATTATGCCATATCTCACAACAGAAAAAAGTGAGATCTGTGAGAAATATAAATAATTGTTGTCCTCGATCAAAATTCCCCAAAATTCCTGATGTTATATTTTCATGGGGGGTTTTGGCCAACTACCTTCAGCCTAGCAGCCAGGCTCTAGACCTATTTTTATTTTTTTATCAATGCCTCTTCCACACGATAGTCTTATTACCATTTGAAGAATGCACGTGCTTTCCATTCCTGGAACATAAGCATGTCCATTTTCAACTTTCCCCTCAACATCTGCTACTGCTTACCAAAAGGAAAAAAATATATAAAAGCAGGGTAGTGCCTACTTCAATAACCTTTCAAGTTCTTGCTGCGAAGTTCAAGTGGATTTCTATCTCATGAAAGACCATTCAAATCCAGCTTTTCTGTTATTCTTTATTTCTTAGTCAACTACCCTTTCATTCTCTTTAAGACCAACTTAAAACAGGTGAGTGGGAGGGGTGAAGTAATTCACAGTACATTAGAAGTATTTTTCCTCCGTATGCTTTTTATTCACAATGCTGCATTTGCTGCTAACAAACAGTGTCTGGGGTTTGGGAGGGACACCATAGATATTTCTGGTCACTCGTGCCTTCTCCCCAAACCCATCCACCCACTCCTGCTCAGCTGTTTCGGGCCATTCCATTGTTGGAATCATGTGCTTCGCTGCCTTTATCCCATGCATGGTCCTTTGTGGCGCGGTTATCCAAGGTACAGTGCATTTGGAAAGTATTCAGACCCCTTTTTCCATATGTTGTTACACTACAGTCTTATTATGTTGCGTTACAGCCTTGAAATTTATTAAATGTGTTTTTTTCCTCATCAATTTACACACAATAACACATAATGACAAAGGAAAAACTGATTTTTTAAATTTTTTGCAAATGTATTACAAATACAAAACATAAATAGCTTATTTATATAAGTATTCAGAACCTTTGCTATGAGACTCGAAATTGAGCTCAGGTGCATCCTGTTTCCATTGATCAACCTTCGAGATGTTTCTACAACTTGATTGGAGTCGACCTGTGGTAAATTCAATTGATTGGACATGATTTGGAAAGGCACACACCTGTCTATATAAGGTCCCACAGTTGACAGTGCATGTCAGAGAAAAAAACAAGCCATGAGGTCAAAGGAATTGTCTGTACAGTTCAGAGACAATATTGTGTCAACACACAGATCTGGGGGAAGTGTACCAAAACATTTCTGCAGCATTGAAGGTCCCCAAGAACACAGTGGCCTCCATCATTCTTAAATGGGAGAGGTTTGGAACCACCAAGACTCTTCCTAGAGCTGGCTGCCTGGCCAAACTGAGCAATCGTGGGAGAAGGGCCTTAGTCAGGGAGGTGACCAAAAACCTGATGGTCACTCTAACAGAGCTCTACAGTTCTTCTGTGGAGATGGTAGAACCTTCCAGAAAGACAACCATCTCTGAAGCACTCCACCAATTACGCCGTTATGGTAGAGTGACCAGGCGGAAGGCACTCCTCAGTAAAAGGCACATGACAGCCCGGTTGGAGTTTGCCAGAAGGCACCTAAAGACTCTCAAACCATGAGAAACAAGATTCTCTGGTCTAATGAAACCAAGATTGAACTCTTTGTCCTGAATGCCAATCGTTACGTCTGGAGTAAACCTGGAACCATCCCTACGGTGAAGCATGGTGGTGGTAGCATCATGCTGTGGGGATGTTTTTCAGTGGCAAAGACTGGGAAACTAGTCAGGATCAAGGGAAAGATGAATGGAGCAAAGTACAAAGAGATCCTTGATGAAAACCTGCTCCAGACTGGGGTGAAGGACAACGATCCAATAGGACAACGACCCTAAGCACACAGCCAAGACACAGCGCATGAGGGGCTTCGGGACAAGTCTCTGAATTTCCTTGAGTGGCCCAGCCAGAGCCCAGACTTGAACCCGATCTCTGGAGAGACCTGAAAATAGCTGTGCAGCAACGCTCCCCATCCAACCTGACAGAGCTTGAGAGGATCTGCAGAGAAGAATGAGAGAAACTCCCCAAATACAGGTGTGCCAAGCTTGTAGCATCATACCCAAAAAGACTCAAGGCTGTAATCTCTGCCAAAGGTGCTTCAACAAAGTACTTAGTAAAGATATGAATACTTATGTAAATGTGATATTTCCATTTGTCATTTTTTATAAATTGACTTTGTTATTATGGGGTATTGTGTGTATAGATTGATGAGGGGAAAAAACAATTTAATCAATTTTAGAATAAGGCTGTAACCTAACAAAATGTGGAAAAGGTCAAGGGGTCTGAATACTTTCACAAGGTACTGTAGATAACTAGTATTGTGGGCTTGTTGTTGGTCAATGATTAGCTCTAACTTCAGTGTAACTTCTAAATGCTGAGATGAATCTGCATTAATCATGCATAATACATTATTCAAAATGTCAATTCAAATTGTTGTCAAAACCTAACCTCGGGATAGATTAACTGCAAACGTCTTTACAAGCAAACTGGAAATGTAGGCTAGAGCTGCAAGCCTAATTACAGGACATGGGCTACCGTGCTAGTTTAAACGGACAGTGGGTCTACCATTCTCACACAACTGTTTTGTCTGTTGGGAATAACTCTTAACTCTCTGTGCTTGCTGGGCAGCCACTCCTCTCTGCTTGCTATTCGTTTTTCTCTTTTTCCCTGCCATTTACTCTCTCTACACTAAAATGTCAAGCTGTATGTGACTCGCCCGGGGGTTCAAGCATGCCATTCAGGGAGTGCTCCAAACATTTGCTCACAAGCTGTGGATGGGAAGGGAAGCATCTGACAACAAGCACCTCCTGGGGGGAAGCGCTATCAGCACTTTCCCTGGGACTAACCAACTCCTGTCGTCCCCACCAGCAATGCCACACATTTTAGACAATGAAGAAAACACCTGTCATCTGGCTCTTGTTTAAATTAAGTCAGCAAAGACCGGTGTCTTATCCTCTATCGTGTGTGTGTGTGTGTGTGTGTGTGTGTGTGTGTGTGTGTGTGTGTGTGTGTGTGTGTGTGTGTGTGTGTGTGTGTGTGTGTGTGTGTGTGTGTGTGTGTGTGTGTGTGTGTGTGTGTGTGTGTGTGTGTGTGTGTGTGTGTGTGTGTGATCAAACATTTAGCCATGATGGAGAGACTTATCAGGGGAAAATACTCCAACATTAGCATAGCATATTCCCTGGTTTGCACAACACTCGGCAGCTAACACAGGCAGCTGTTTCATTGAAACTAGCTAATCCATTGTGATTTAATTATAACGTCAATACTAGCTACAGTGGTAGCTAGCTTGGAATAAGTATTTAGTGTTGTGTGCATTGCATCTGAGCTAGCTACCATCCCATAGCCTACATTGCATATGAAGTGTGACTGGCTCATCCGTGGATAGATGGAGAAAATGCTCTCTGGTTGTCTCAAAGTCGTTGTTGGCTGCTGACGAGCATTGTGATTCTACAAGTAGAATCGATAGGTTTGTTGCTAACAGGTCGGTATGAAGCAGGTGCTGCTTTTGTTCTGGTAAGAGAAGGAACGGCCTCCCACTGTGAAAAGTACCTATAGGCTGTCTATCGGCAATGGGATACTCGATGTGTTTCATGCTTAAGGAGGCAGCTTGCTTTTCTCTCCCATATCTCCTCAGATACCCAAAGAGGTATGAGTCTTAAGCAGACTTACTGTGAGCTGCAATAAGGCAAAAAAACTAGACCAGGTTCTCACATTTCAGTTGGTCATGTCTCTGTGAGTAGCCTAATCAATTTCCCACTCATTTCCTAAAGGGTAATTTATCAAGTCTGAAATGACATTTGCCACATCCATTGTAATTGATCTTTCTTTCACTTTTATTCAGACTGGAAACCAGTTTTACTGCCACTGAATAAATGTGCATTTCTTGAGGTCAAAGAAGCCAATAATTCTCAAACTTCAAATAGAGGTGACTGGACCTGAAGGGTTAAGATTTGTGAAGGTGCTTCTTCTAAAACTATTAAGGAAATATCTTAATATTAAGCAAATCAAATTTTATTGATTGCATACACATATTTTGCAGATGTCGTCATGGGTGTAGCTAAATTCTGATGTTCCTAGCTCCAACGGTGCAGTAATACCTAACAATGCAAAACAATACACGCAAGTCCAAATAAAAATTAAAGAATATTGGCTTGGTTTATATTGGCTTGGTACTGTTCCACTTTGAGCACTGTCAAGCTCCGACATATCTTGGCACTTCTAAGTCTTGACAGGATCTCAACCCAATTGAATACTTATTCTGGAGCGGCGCCTGAGACAGCGTTTCCGGCCACCATCGACAAATCACCAGAAGATGGAATTCCTTGTGGAAGAATGGCGTCGCATCCCTCCAATAGAGCTCCAGATACACTACATGACCAAATGTATGTGGACACCTGCTCGTTGAACATCTCATTCCAAATTCATGGGAATTAATATGGAGTTGGTCCCCCCTATGCGCTTCAGCACTTGGTGGTCCCGTTCTGTGAGCTTTTGTGTGGCCTACCACTTTGCGGCTGAGCCATTGTTGCTCCTAGACGTTTCCACTTCACAATAACAGCACTTACAGTTGACTGGGGCAGCACTAGCAGGGCAGAATTTTGACGAACTGACTTGTTGGAAAAGTGGCATCCTATGACGGTGCCAAGTTGAAAGTCACTGAACTGTTCAGTAAGGCCATTCTATTGCAATGTTTGTCTATGGAGATTGCATGGCTGTGTCCTCAGTTTTATACACATGTCAGCGGTGTGGCTGAAATAGCTGAATCCACTAATTTGAAGGGGTGTCCACATACTTTTGTATATATAGTGTACTTGTAGAATCTATGCCAAGGCGCACTGAAGCTGTTCTGGCAGCTCGTGGTGGCCCAACGTCTTATTGAAAAACCTGTACATCTCTCTCATACCTATTCAAAATATATTCAAACTATGACAAAAAACAAGCCAATGATGAATTAGCCTAAAACCAACAAAAGAATGTGCATAACAAAAGAGGTCAAATAGATTTGTACATTTAAGCAATAAAATCAAATTACATAGTAACAGGTGTTTAAATGTACAAAGCTGATTCAAGTTATTGTCCTCAAATTGTGAATTATGTTTTTCTTTCAGAACTGTAATTGAGTGGTAACAATCTTTCCAACAACAATCAAGGTTAACCAGCTCTAACTATAGTATATAGCCTTCAGACAATAACAACTGGCTAAACTGTAAAGTAATAGGCAACATGACGTCAAACACACTCAATCAGATTCTCAGTAGGTCTAATTCCAGGGCGACATTGAAAGACCAGCACCATCTTTGGAAGCAGCCTTCTTGCTATCCATATTTAAATACACAGATAATTAAGCCAGTCCACACACTTGGATGACCAGAGGGGCTGAAGGCACACACAGGTCTGTGCCTCCTTTTGTTCTGTGTCTCTCTCTTCAAGAAGGATTCAATACATGCTTAGCACTTCAGGAAAAACACTTAAACCCTAAAGCAAATGACCACCACAAGTCCATCATGTGGTGCTGTTTAAGATCCTGCTATAATCTAGCCTTATTTGTTGTGTATATCAGTAGCCTTAACTTATTGATTCAAATTCTCATTACAATTTTAATATGAGGTAAGCTATAGCACCTGCTATTAGGAAACATTTGGGAACAATTCAAAATGTTTTTATTTAATTATTCTTGTTCAGAGTTCTATTTCTTTCAATTTAGCATGTCAATGGCATCAGCAATTGTGGAAGTTGATATAAATGTATCTCTGAAATGTCAACATAATGATTAAACATTCTGTCCGAGAAGGATCTGAGTATGCATGAGTTAAACACGAGGGAGCGCTTCATGGGAACAAATTGCATCATACTCTTCCAGCAACATAGCTTAATGATTTGTCTCTGCATCTGGCCAAATAGTAAACAGTTCTAATAGTTATTTCATGTTTTAATTAGGGTCAAACCAAAACAATAACTGTTTACATGCCGAGACAAATCGCTTAATCTGAAATGGCTAATAAAAAGTTACAAAATCTACATTTTAGAACCGCTCTTCAAAGAGTTCTCAACGCTGACAAAGCGAGCTGCCTGCTGCCTGCTGCTTTCAGATAGGCTCCTCCCGCGGACTGTGTCTTTATTCCCCAATGGAAAAAACCGTTATCTCGCATCACTGAATACTGCGAGTCTGAACTTTTATCAACCACAATTCAAACTCGTTAAAAACGTTTAAGCAAACGTATATTTATATCAAATACTTATTTCTTAGACAATAACACATTTATAGATGTATTTACAGTCGAACACTTTTGAAAGTAAGGAGACAGACTAAAGGGGGACTCGACTCATCCCCTTTTAAAAAACAAGCCTCGAAATTAACGGATACATTGTATCTCTTCTTGTTATTTCATAATGTAAAGTTTGTAGCCAGTTAAAACATGCTAACTGTATGTAGAGCAGTTTACGAAAGGTTTCTATCTCTGAAGAGTTTGATAAACTAGACATACTTCCAAATGCCTAACTGCACTGTCCGGCTTCGGATAGATCAAACATTCCAACGAGCCAACACAACAGGGCTTGAGGCTCTAATGTTACCAAACCATTTCTTAATTCTGATCTTCGATTGCCTACTTTGTAATTGAATATATATCCATTTAAATCAGAACATCATCTATTAATAACAAAATAGCTGTCTGGCTATAGCTAGCTTACTGAGAGAGTTGGGTCAGACATGATCACTTATATCCTTACGCAGATCACGTCTCGCAAATAACAAAGTAGCTCATTTCAAATGACACAAGCGAGTGTCACGTCCAGAATGTCTCGTCCAGAATGTCTCAGCAACGGCAATAGGCTAGGGAAATAAAGCGCAGTCCTCATGTATTTACTTACAGTGAGTTGAGAGGAGGACCAGAATGCAAGCCAGACGTGTTAACGCCATCTTGGAGTCGATGCAATGTTCAGTTTGGCCGTACATGCGCAAAGTCAAGAGCTTTTCAATGGATGGAGAGGACTGGCCAGGGAGAGAGGCAGGGGGAATGAATCTATTGTATCGGGTTTCCATGGCTACCGATAGCATCACTCACACAGTCAAGAATGTATGGTTGACAAGATGTGGGAGGACTAGACGTTTTACAACCGTGGACCAGGCAGCTCGAATCTCTGATCGGGGACTACTGTATAAGGCTACCCATTTTACCCATTCTATTCTATCAGACAACATTCTGTGCTGTGCAATTATGATAACATTTACAAATCTATTTTTTTTTTATTGATTTTCAGAGTAGGCTCTGTATGTCAGATATCCAGACAAATTCCATTCTTAAAAACAGAACACTCAATTGGCATCCTTCCTAAAACAAATGGCATTTGGAATGTTTTGTTGACTATTCAAATTGTGTAGAGTAAACAAGGGATTAATTAGCATTGATTGGAGGCTCTTTTTACTGGCCTAATCCTGTCCGTTGTAACTGCATTTAAAGATAACCCCACAGCTGTGTCATCAGGCAGATCAGGCTTGAAAGAATCAGCTATTTATCTCAGTCAATCTCAATTGATTATGCACGCAATCGTTATTGCTTTTATATAGCTACGCCAACCATTGGAATCGTGTCTGCTAGAAAGTCCACACTAATGTGTGTGGCCCAAATATGTTGCTTGCAATTTTATGACAATTACATATTATTAAATGTGCGTTGCATTGATAACTGGAGGGGGGATACTATTCATTGCATTACGCTTTTCGCGTTGTCATGGTGTCTTCTCCCTAATGAATGTACAGTTCTTATGGTTTTTCAATATCAGACAACTATGTAAGTACTAAGTATTAATGCATAAAAGGGGACAATGGTCGTTTTACTAGTAGTTTAAATGTGTTCTATGTTATCAAGGTCCACAGACAGTGAATAGAGCTCAAATGTAAAACGGATTCCCAATATGCACCTGATGCACCAGGCTTTATAGTTTGACGTACAGTGGAGGAAAGTAACCCAGCCCCTTCCCCCTTACATGCACAAACAATATGTAACAGCTTCTTTTGTTTCCATTGTTTTTCTCTTGTCCTTTGAATGATAGAGGCGCTTTAGAGACATCCTGAATTCTCAGATTTACTTTCAGCACTTAAGATAACAGAATTTCTCCTTGGCCATCAAATCAAATGTATTTATATAGCCCTTCGTACATCAGCTGATATTTCAAAGTGCTGTACAGAAACCAAGCCTAAATCCCCAAACAGCAAGCAATGCAGGTGTAGAAGCACGGTGGCTAGGAAAACTCCCTAGAAAGGCCAAAACCTAGGAAGAAACCTAGAGAGGAACCAGGTGGGTGAGGGGTGACCAGTCCTCTTCTGGCTGTGCCGGGTGGAGATTATAACAGAACATGGCCAAGATGTTCAAATGTTCATAAATGACCAGCATGGTCAAATAACAATAATCACAGTAGTTGTCGAGGGTGCAGAAAGTCAGCACCTCAGGAGTAAATGTCAGTTGGCTTTTCATAGCCGATCATTAAGAGTATCTCTACCACTCCTGCTGTCTCTAGAGAGTTGACAACAGCAGGTCTGGGACAGGTAGCACATCCGGTGAACAGGTCAGGATTCCATAGAGAACAATTGAAACTGGAGCAGCAGCACGGCCAGGTGGATTGGGGACAGCAAGGAGTCATCATGCCAGGTAGTCCTGAGGCATGGTCCTAGGGCTCAGGTCCTCCGAGAGAAAGAGAGAATTAGAGAGAGCATACTTAAATTCACACAGGACACCGGATAAGACAGGAGAAGTACTCCAGATATAACAAACTGACCCTAGCCCCCCGACACATAAACTACTGCAGCATAAATACTGGAGGCTGAGACAAGAGGGGTCAGGAGACACTGTGGCCCCATCCGATGATACCCCTGGACAGGGCCAAACAGGAGGAATATAACCACACCCACTTTGCCAACGCACAGCCCCCACACCACTAGAGGGATATCTTCAACCACCAACTTTAAGTCCAAGCTTTTGGCTCTGAGCCCACATTGTATTCACGGTCATCATTCTTATTCCCAGCTTGCTCTTTCAGGGTATGTTTTAGCAGAACGGATGTATAGAAACGGAGTGAGGAAGAGCGAAATGTTGACTTTCATGTTTGAATAATTTGTTCCTCAAGATTTTGCCTTGAAACCCATCTTGCCTTGAAGCCCATCTGTCGCATCCTTCCCTAAACATACAGATGTATTGTATTTTTTATATACCCGAGGATGTTGCTCTGCGTCACTTATGTGGCCGTCAGCTAGGTCGGGGGGAAAGTGGAACGGCAATTTACAAAGTTTCAAAATGAATGTCCTCCCATGAAGGTGTACACAATTGCTATTTAGTTTGATTATATCTTCTCCATTGATGTTGCGATGTGTATTGCGTCAGGTTAGATGCTACTGTTCGACGTTGTAACAACCATCATGAGGGATGGTTACATGTATCTACGTATGTATCTTCCTTTCCAACTCCATCTAAGTAATAATAATAATAAATGATATGGCCATTAGCAGATGCTTATCTGGAGCGATTTACAATGGAGTTGTCAACCGTGATGGCGAGATCATGGAACGGGCAGTCCTTCCCCGGGAGGAAGAGCAGCTCCGTCTTGCCGAGGTTCAGCTTGAGGTGGTGATCCGTCATCCACACTGATATGTCTGCCAGACATGCAGAGATGCGATTCGCCACCTGGTCATCAGAAGGGGGAAAGGAGAAGATTAATTGTGTGTCGTCTGCATAGCAATGATAGGAGAGACCATGTGAGGTTATGACAGAGCCAAGTGACTTGGTGTATAGCGAGAATAGGAGAGGGCCTAGAACAGAGCCCTGGGGGACACCAGTGGTGAGAGCGCGTGGTGAGGAGACAGATTCTCGCCACGCCACCTGGTAGGAGCGACCTGTCAGGTAGGACGCAATCCAAGCGTGGGCCGCGCCGGAGATGCCCAACTCGGAGAGGGTGGAGAGGAGGATCTGATGGTTCACAGTATCGAAGGCAGCCGATAGGTCTAGAAGGATGAGAGCAGAGGAGAGAGAGTTAGCTTTAGCGGTGCGGAGCGCCTCCGTGATACAGAGAAGAGCAGTCTCAGTTGAATGACTAGTCTTGAAACCTGACTGATTTGGATCAAGAAGGTCATTCTGAGTGAGATAGCGGGAGAGCTGGCCAAGGACGGCACGTTCAAGAGTTTTGGAGAGAAAAGAAAGAAGGGATACTGGTCTGTAGTTGTTGACATCGGAGGGATCGAGTGTAGGTTTTTTCAGAAGGGGTGCAACTCTCGCTCTCTTGAAGACGGAAGGGACGTAGCCAGCGGTCAGGAATGAGTTGATGAGCAAGGTGAGGTAAGGGAGAAGGTCTCCGGAAATGGTCTGGAGAATAGAGGAGGGGATAGGGTCAAGCGGGCAGGTTGTTGGGCGGCCGGCCGTCACAAGACGCGAGATTTCATCTGGAGAGAGAGGGGAGAAAGAGGTCAGAGCACAGGGTAGGGCAGTGTGAGCAGAACCAGCGGTGTCGTTTGACTTAGCAAACGAGGATCGGATGTCGTCGACCTTCTTTTCAAAATGGTTGACGAAGTCATCTGCAGAGAGGGAGGAGGGGGGAGGGGGAGGAGGATTCAGGAGGGAGGAGAAGGTGGCAAAGAGCTTCCTAGGGTTAGAGGCAGAAGCTTGGAATTTAGAGTGGTAGAAAGTGGCTTTAGCAGCAGAGACAGAAGAGGAAAATGTAGAGAGGAGGGAGCGAAAGGATGCCAGGTCCGCAGGGAGGCGAGTTTTCCTCCATTTCCGCTAGGCTGCCCGGAGCCCTGTTCTGTGAGCTCGCAATGAGTCGTCGAGCCACGGAGCGGGAGGGGAGGACCGAGCCGGCCTGGAGGATAGGGGGCATAGAGAGTCAAAGGATGCAGAAAGGGAGGAGAGGAGGGTTGAGGAGGCAGAATCAGGAGATAGGTTGGAGAAGGTTTGAGCAGAGGGAAGAGATGATAGGATGGAAGAGGAGAGAGTAGCGGGGGAGAGAGAGCGAAGGTTGGGACGGCGCGATACCATCCGAGTAGGGGCGGTGTGGGAAGTGTTGGATGAGAGCGAGAGGGAAAAGGATACAAGGTAGTGGTCGGAGACTTGGAGGGGAGTTGCAATGAGGTTAGTGGAAGAACAGCATCTAGTAAAGATGAGGTCGAGCGTATTGCCTGCCTTGTGAGTAGGGGGAAGGTGAGAGGGTGAGGTCAAAAGAGGAGAGGAGTGGAAAGAAGGAGGCAGAGAGGAATGAGTCAAAGTTAGACGTGGGGAGGTTAAAGTCACCCAGAACTGTGAGAGGTGAGCCGTCCTCAGGAAAGGAGCTTATCAAGGCATCAAGCTCATTGATGAACTCTCCGAGGGGACCTGGAGGGCGATAAATGATAAGGATGTTAAGCTTGAAAGGGCTGGTAACTGTGACAGCATGAAATTCAAAGGAGGCGATAGACAGATGGGTAAGGGGAGAAAGAGAGAATGACCAATTGGGAGAGATGAGGATCCCGGTGCCACCACCCCGCTGACCAGAAGCTCTCGGGGTGTGCGAGAACACGTGGGCGGACGAAGAGAGAGCAGTAGGAGTAGCAGTGTTATCTGTGGTGATCCATGTTTCCGTCAGTGCCAAGAAGTCGAGGGACTGGAGGGAGGCATAGGCTGAGATGAACTCTGCCTTGTTGGCCACAGATCGGCAGTTCCATAGGCTACCGGAGACCTGGAACTCCATGTGGGTCGTGCGCGCTGGGACCACCAGATTAGGTGGCCGCGGCCACGCGGTGTGGAGCGTTTGTATGGTCTGTGCAGAGAGGAGAGAACAGGGATAGACAGACACATAGTTGACAGGCTACAGAAGAGGCTACGCTAATGCAAGGAGATTGAATGACAAGTGGACTACACGTCTCGAATGTTCAGAAAGTTAAGCTTACGTAGCAAGAATCTTATTGACTAAAATGATTAAAATGATACAGTACTGCTGAAGTAGGCTAGCTGGCAGTGGCTGCGTTGTTGACTTTGTAGGCTAGCTGGCAGTGGCTGCGTTGTTGACACTACACTAATCAAGTCGTTCCGTTGAGTGTAATAGTTTCTACAGTGCTGCTATTCGGGGCTAGCTGGCTAGCTAGCAGTGTTGATTACGTTACGTTGCGTTAAAAGAACGACAATAGCTGGCTAGCTAACCTAGAAAATCGCTCTAGACTACACAATTATCTTTGATACACAGACGGCTATGTAGCTAGCTACGATCAAACAAATCAAACCGTTGTGCTGTAATGAAATGAAATGAAAATGTGATACTACCTGTGGAGCGAAGCAGAATGCGACCGGGTTGTTGAGTGCGGAAGTTCTATTCAGTAGACGTTGGCTAGCTGTTGGCTAGCTAGCAGTGTCTCCTACGTTAAGGACGACAAATAGCTGGCTAGCTAACCTCGGTAAATTAAGATAATCACTCTAAGACTACACGCTCTAAACTACACAATTATCTTGGATACGAAGACAGCAAAGACAACTATGTAGCTAGCTAACACTACACTAATCAAGTCGTTCAGTTGAGTGTAATAGTTTCTACAGTGCTGCTATTCGGCAGACGGTGGACGTTTGCTAGCTGGCTCGCTGCTGGGCAGATAGCAGTGTAGACTACGTTAGGACGACGAAATACGAAGTTGCAATAGAAGTGCTGACTGTTTCACTTTGTTGTCCTCTTTCTTTTCCTTTTTCTTCTGTCCTTCTTTTGTCCTTATTTTGTCTTCCTTTCTTCTGTTAACTAGATATTTTTTGTTGTTATTCTTTGTAAGCTAGCTAGCTTCTTCCAGGAGAGTCCCTAGCAACTGCTTAGCAACAAGTAAACAATTCTGCTAGCAATTCAGCTAGCTAAGATAACTGTACAATTTTATGAAAAATAGTTACTTTTTCAAAAGCCTGTCTTTTTTGGTTTGTTCCTTGTTTTGTCTTCTATTGAGTCTTGCAGTTTTCTCTTGATTTTTTCAATGTACTTCACTCTAAAAAAACATTTAACTCTCAATATATACAGGAGCTCATTTTTCAGCAGCTGCTCAATTTAGAACTCCGGACACAGTCCTTAGCCGTGGTATATTGGCCATATACCACAAACCCACGAGGTGCGTTATTGCTATTATAAACTGGTTACCAATGTAATTAGAGCAGTAAAAATACATGTTTTGTCATACCCATGGTATATGGTCTGATATACCATGGCTGTCAGCCAATCAGCATTCAGGTCTCGAACCACCCAGTTTATAATGACATTTATTTGGATACATCCATAACAATGAGCTAATGATCCGTGATTTCCCTTGCGATTGAAAATGTGCTCTCTTGTCAGGACACTGTTGTTCAGAGGAGCTAGCCAACAACAACTCAGCTAACACAATCACTTCAAACTGAAGCTGGAAAGACTGCAAACTAGTTGCATTTTGTTTCGCTTGACCTTTTTTCAATTTACATTTCTTTGTATACAGTATATCCAGAAAAATGATTCATGATTTCGACTGGCTGAGAAACGCATTTTAACGTCATAGATTTAGCTGGTGGTAACTTGTAGAATAGACACGGCTGGAATGCGGTTTTAACCAATCAGCATTCATGATTAGACCCACCCATTGTATAATTAGACTAGACTCTGAGCGGCATTGGCTCGATTGCTGCTACGGTGACATTCTCATGTTGTAAAACGCTGCGGACAGAAGACAAACTATCTCCCGTGGTCTGTTTTACACGGCCGCTCTGGGTTCACTGAGTCTGTCAGTAATATTTATTTGGGTCCGGTGCCGCAACCTTGAGATGTTTTCATCCGTTAGCACTATAAACTGTGAATCTCACTGTCCTCTTTATTGCAAGGAAAATCAAATCAAATTTGATTTGTCACATGCTTTGTAAACAACAGGTGTAGACTAACAGTGAAATATGCCACCAGATGGTACGTAAGCAAAGCCTTCTGGTTCTCTGTCACCTTGGGCAAGCAATTTATATTGCACTGTAGACTAAATCTCTTTTTAAGAAGGCCTCCCTGATATTTCACTGCTGTGCAGTATTTGATTTGGATTCATGCTTTTGACTCAAGGACTTGTAGGAGAGTATATATCAGGTTTAAGTGGATCGATAGGTAGGTAGGTAGGTACCCATCCAGGTATGTACAGTACATACTGTAAGTAAATGGATAACGTGTCTTGTATCATGGTTTCTAAAATCCCTCAAGGCACATAGCAAATAAACAAATAATGATATACTGCACATAGTCAATTCAACAGTGCCAGTGTAGAGGTGGTTTTGTGAATAACCTTGCCCGAGACCTGAAGAATTGCATTAGCTCCCAGAGATGACACCTCATCTTAGTAGTTTCGTAAGGTCATTTTTGAATAACAAATCCTCAGAGACAGTAGAAGAAGAAAGTAGAGAGGAAATGTCTAATCAAATAAAAAAGGGCCATATCTGTTCCCTAGGTCTTGTCCTTTCAAAACAAGGTTCAGCAGCAAAGCCATTACATTACAATGTGTGAATGTTACAGGCTTTAGTCATTTGGAGCCCTTATCAGAGTCAAGGACGCCCAAAAGAGAAATCTGAAAATCCACAGCCCTCACAGCACTCAGACTGATCCTCAGTCTCCACAAGGGGCCGGGGAAGCAGGCAGGCATGCAATCAGGGCCCAATGTGAGAGTTGATTGGTGAAGGGTGAAGACAAGGGTATCAAGTCAGTCAATGTATTTATATCCTTGATCTTTCATGTCTTATATTTAGAATGTGATGGACAGGACAACTGAAAGCTTTTGTCACCCAAATTCTCTGCAAAGGCATCTTGCATAGAAATAAAACTACTTGTGAAAAAACACTTGTTTCCAGTAAAGGATGATTTGGCTGACTTGCTCTGTAATATTTTCCTCCTTCGTGCTCATTTATAATTCCCACTTGGACCTGGCTTAAGCGGGTAAAAGGATTGAGGGAAAAAATAGGAATCAAATGAGAATTCAGATCAAATAAATAGGGCATTTTTTCCCAAGGGGACACGATGTGTCTCAAGTAATCACTTCTTGTGCTCGACAAATCTGTCATGGGCATATCAAGGATGCTTCTACCATACTGTTATCATTACAGTTTAACTTGGAATGACCCTCAACTCCCAGACACATATTGCTTAATGTAGCACTGTAGACATAATCCTTCCTATCACTAAATACCCACAGCAAACCCATATAGCATGAACCTTAGAGGAAACAAAGCACAAGTCAATGCTAAAATTAGATGAACAAAAAACATCTTAAGTACTAGGAATTCCCAAATGCCTTTTTTTATACTTTGTTTTATTTCCAATCAAATCAAATTTCGTTATGATGCTGGGACTTGAAAAACAAGAACTCTAAAAGTTGTAGCTGTGCAAATTGTGTAATAAAAACAAACATTTATTTATTCATTCATTCTATTTAACCTATAGTTAACCAGGCGATTACTTTAAAAAATAGGGCAAACGCTTAATAGAATACCTTGCATAGCTACAGGAGAATACACATTCCACTGCTTTAAAACATCCCAGCATGATTTGATCATACAGTAACAGAAAAGCTGTTATAGAATCCATCGCTTAGTTGTTTGCTTGTCTGTTTGTGCATATGATGAAAAGAAAACAGGCCAAATATGAAACTATTTGCACTTTTGAAGATGTAGAGATGGGGAAATTATTTATTTAATAAATCATAAATACACGGCTCAATGTGCTCATGAGGTGAATAGCGAGCGGGCAAGCGTTTTTCAGTTCTTTGCACACAAACAAACAACAGACCTCTCTCTTCTGAGATGTGTGCCAGATGGCACTCTGTGTAGGTGGTCAGTGAGGTGGGCCTGGGGGATAACGGATGGGTCAACCCCCACACCCTAAGAGCTGACATGAGATCAGCCAAGCAGACATCCACAAACCCTTACTTATGAGAACCTCAGTGCAGCAAAAGCAGGGCATCTTTATATCAATAGGTACAATAATTTATAACTTGTGAAACACAAAGCATAAGGATAAAGATGTCATCTGAACGGGGGGATGTGAGTGGTGGGTTTTTAAAAAAGGCAGGTAAGAAGAGAAGGGAAGGTGTCTGCAATACGGTTGCCCTTACAGGATATGTAGAGTTTAGTGTACTTAGTCATAAAGAATGTAGCTCAAACACAATTATACAATTATTCATGTGTACCTACAATGTGGTTACACTGAACCTGTCTACAGGCTTTGTAACTACCATGTACTGACAATATTATATTGGCCATTAACCTTGATGTACTTGGAGCTCTCCATTACTCCTAGATTTAGTGAAAAACCTGAGGCATGTGACAAATTTGCTAGTGGTGATGAAAAATAGGTCTTCCTCCATTTATAAGTAAACGGAAAGGACCTTACATAAATGTTGTGTTCATGAACTTAACATATTCCAATGTCTTGAAAAAAGGCAGAGTATCTTAAAAGCTGATATTGATTCGGGATTCGGGATCAGTCAGATTTTTTATAACGTTTCTCAACAATGTCAAGTTAATTCAGTAGGCTATAAATCCAACGTTACCAAAACATGCTAATATGCTATCATTGGCTAAACTATAATATGAAATACCCTAATGACTCCTTACTGGTACATACTAGCAGTGCCATGTTGCTAATTTTATCTGAATGTCTTTTTAAAGGAATTCTGCTGTTGTAATGGTAGTCATGACAGTGGTCCCTAATTGGTTGATGAAAATATTAATTGAATAATGGCAACAGATGCATGGTTAAAACACAAGTGATTCATTTCTCTCTGCTGATGTGAGCGCTTTGCACATATTCAGCCATTGGATTCTGTCTCGAACTATGTTTTTATTGCTCAGCTAAGGCTGTGTCATGTTCGTTGTAATGAGGAGACCAAGGCGCAGCGTGATATGCATACATTCTTCTTTTAATGAAGAACACTGAACAAACTAACAAAATGACTAAATGACAAGACGAACATACTACACATAAACAAGAACCCACGAAACCAAAAGGGGAAATGGCAACCTAAATAGGATCCCCAATCAGAGACAACGATAAACAGCTGCCTCTGATTGGGAACCAATTCAGGCCACCATAGACCTACAATTACCTAGATTTACAAAAAACTCTAGATCTACAAAAACCCTAGACATGACAAAACAAGCATACCCACCCTCGTCACACCTTGACCTAACCAAAATCATTTTGAAAACATAGATAACTAAGATCAGGGTGTGACACTGTTTTTCGGTACCTTGCATCCTGTAACCCACCAGGGGTTTGTTTGCACAGTTCGGGAGGTCACTCATTTTGGCATGCCCTCTCTCATGCCGTCTTTCCTGCTATTCAGAAGGGACACCTATCCAAGAAGGCTAACAACATTCACTTCCTCACCATAACTTTCCAATCCAAGTGCCAATGCCGTTTATCAAACTCCAGGTAGTGCTATGGTCAGATGACATGGAAATAGAGCTCTTTGGACACACATACCAGTCGTGGGTTTGGCGTTGGAAAACAGAAGCATATGCAGAAAAGTATCTCATACTTATGGTAAAATATGGTGGTGGATCTTTGATTTTATGGGGCTATTTTGCTTCCACTTGTCCTGGGGACCTTGTTCAGGTCTACTGCATCATTAGCTTTACCAAGTACCAGGACATTTTAGCCAAAAACCTGATACTCGGGAATCTGTCCTGAGTGCAGCCAGACAGAGCTGACTCGATACTGCAGGGCACGGATTAGTTTAAAAAAAATTAAATAACAAACACCTTAGCTAGATATACCTTAGCCAAACACCTTAGGTAGATATAAAATTGTGCGACTAAGACCTCTGCAAAAATGTCAAAATAAATTCACAATGTCTTGATTATCTTGACTATTGACTATTTTGAGGAAGTGATAATGACTGTTGTTGTTGCTACTATGCCTTAAGAGGGAAAACAACAGTAACTGCCAGGGTACGATAAAGCGGACATGACACACCCACATCGAAACGCACCCCATAGACTCAAATAAAATAAAAATAATCTTAATGAGCAACAAAAAAACACATGCAGAATTGGTCATTTCAGCCACTCTTTAAGAAAACTTTTTATAAAACCACAAGAAAATGTTTGGAACATTCTGTTCTCTGCGCCTCAACAAAACGCTGTCTATCCTCTTTATAAGTTCCTCTCCATGCAAACAAAAAACGAGACATGACTTTCTAATAGACTAAATGAACAGCTTTGTATACATAAAAAAAACCTGGTATGCTATCTCCATCGTGGTAGCGCAGTGGACTAATTCCATCGTTAGAGACAGGTTTGAATCTCACTGATGTTGTGTCACAATGAATAAGTCAAAGTAACTGTTAGCACGATTAATGCAAAATCAAATTAATTTCAATGTTTATCTGTGCTTGGAGTTTTGAAAAAAAAAAAAAACTAAAATAAGCAAGCAGTGTTATTAAAATTATTCTTAAAACATTCACTGAAATGTCTCAAACTGTTATTTAATTATCTTCAAATAACCTATAATTTCCATTCTCAGAGCGTTAATGACATTTTAACAGAAATCTTTCAGGGAACTCAGGGCGGTGAGGTCTGAAGCCGGGTAGGCACTTTCTATTGAGCCCCCAGTCCTCGTCTCTATTGATCCCCCCCCCAGTCCTTGTCTCTCAGTCCCACGCACACACACAAACACTCGGTATGACACGATCACAAAGATGACCATCAAACAACCACAACCAGCCATCAGCAGTAGGTAGGCGGCACAACAATTAGACAACAATTCACAAGCCCTACTAGCTTGTGCCCTATGCAACTAACAGGCTACATTAAGTACCACAGACAGCGACCCAAATGCCAGTGAGCAGTAAATGAACACTTGTACTTACTTGTAAACGAAGTCCACCCATCAGTGACTGAACTATAAAACTCCTCCCTGTTGGCCATCAGTTTTAATAGTCTCTCGATGCGATAGAGATGATGCCAAGGGATGAGAGTGGACCTTGATCAGTCCGGGTTTGACTGTATTTCTTCATTCGTCTGTATGCATTTTACCTCTCAACGGATGCTGTTTTGGCTGGTATTGTGATGACTTAGTCGCCTCGGGAACAGCCTGTGTCAAGTCATGCTGGAACAAAAAGCTGAGGAGCTGTCCAGGTGATTTGTCTCTTACCATTTGTGACTGTACAATCCAATAAGATCAGCTTTAACTCTCACGAAATCAAACAAGTTTCACTTTCTGCCAGGCCCAGTTCATTGCATTTCTGCTCAAATCGCTCAAAGAAACTATCAAAGTCTTGTCCCTGCAGTTCCAGGGGTTTCATTTGTTGCTGATACGGGTACGGCAGAAACCAATATCCATCACTTTGTTCTGCAGAACACGGAAGAGCGCGTCAGTTTAATTGAAAATTACATCATAGGCCATGAGCAAAAAGTACACACGGTGCTGGTCTCTAAATGGGTTTCCACATAATTGATGGGGCTGGGATTTGCCAGGGACCTCACAATATGATATCACCATACTTACAGTGCATTCAGAAAGTATTCAGTATTTTTCCACATTGTTATGCTACAACCTTATTCTAAAATGTTTTAAATAGTTTTTTCCCCCTCATCAATCGACACACAATATCCCATAATGACAAAGCAAAAGGAGTAGGAGTATTTGTATTTATTATGGATCCCCATTAGATGCTGCCAAAGCAGCAGCTACTCTTCCTGGGGTCCAGCAAAATTAAGACAGTTTATACAATTTTAAAAACATTACAATACATTCACAGATTTCACAACACACTGTGTGCCATCAGGCCCCTACTCCATCACTACCACATTTCTACAGTACTAAATTCATGTGTATGTATAGTGCGTATGTTATTGTGTGTGTGTGTGCCAATGTTTGTGTTGCTTCACACTCCCGCTGTTCCATAATCTGTTTTTTAAATCTAATTTTACTGCTTAAGTCAGTTACTTGATGTGGAATAGAGTTCCATGTAGTCATGGCTCTATGTAGTACCTCTCATAGTCTGTTCTGGACTTGGGGACTGTGAAGAGACCTCTTGTGGCATGTAGTTTCGACAGACATAAAAGTAGTGATGAAGTCAATCTCTCCTCCACTTTCAGTCAGGAGAGATTGGCTTTCATATTATTCATATTAGCTCTCTGTGTACATCCAAGGGCCAGCCGTGCTGCCCTGTTCTGAGCCAATTGCAATTTTCCTAAGTCCTTTTTTGTGGCACCTGACCGCAAGACGAAACAATAATCAAGGAGTGACAAAACTAGGGCCTGTAGGACCTGCCTTGTTGATAGTGCTGTAAAGAAGGCAGAGCATCACTTTATTATAGACAGGGAAAAGTCTGTCTTAGCTACTACTGCATCAATATATTTTGACCATGACAGTTTACAATCTCAATTTGCTCAATTTCCACATTATTTATTACAAGATTTAGTTGAGGTTTAGGGTTTAGTGAGTGTTTTGTTCCAAATACAATGCTTATAGTTTAGGGCTAACTTATTCCTTGCCACCCACTCTGAAACTACATGCAGCTATTTGTTGAGTGTTGCAGTCATTTCAGGCACTGTAGCAGCTGACGTGTATAGTGTTGAGTCATCCGCAGACATAGACACTCTAGCTTTACTCAAAGTCAGTGGCATGTCGTTAGTAAAAAAAATTAAAAAGCAAGGGGTCTGAACAGCTACCCTGGGGCATTCCTGATTCTAACTGGATTATATTTCAGAGGCTTCCATTAAAGAACACAATCTGTGTTCTGTTAGACAAGTAACTCTTTATCCACATGATAGCAGGGGGTGTAAAGCCATAACATATATGTTTTTTCCAGCAGCAGACTATGATCGATAGTCAAAAGCGGCACTGAAGTCTAACAAGACAGCACCCACAATAATTGTATCATCAATTTCTCTCAACCAATCATCAGTCATTTGTGTAAGTGCTGTGCTTATTGAGTTTCCATCCCTATAACCATGCTGAAAATCTGTTTCCAGAAGTTTACTAAGGGTTGGTAACAGGCTGATTGGTCAGCTATTTGAGCCAGTAAAGGGGGCTTTACTATTCTTAGTGGAGTTTCTTTATATTTAGTTTAGTCACACAATTTCTTAATTTTCAGTACTTTTGGGCTGCCAGACTTAATCATTTGGGCTGCCAGAATTAATTGCTATACCTTTTGCCTCATCCCTTTCAACCATACAATTTTTCAATTCCTCATCATTCCAAGGGAATTTTACCGTTTTTAAAGTAAATCTCTTAATGGATGTGTGATTGTTAGTAACTGGAATAATTAGTTTCATAAATGGAGTGGCTTCTGTCTGTCCACTCTACAATAAAGGCCTGATTGGTGGATTGCTGCAGAGATGCTGTCCTTCTGGAAGTTTGTCCCATCTACACAGAGCTACTCTGGACCTCTGTCAGAGTGACCATCAGGTTCTTGGTCACCTCCCTGACCTAGGCCCTACTCCCCCGATTGCTCAGTTTGTCCGGGTGGCCAGCTCTAGGAAGTCTCTTGGTGGCTCCAAACGTCTATTTAAGCATGATGGAGACCATTGTCTACTCGGGGACCTTCAATGCTGCAGAATTTTTGGGGTAACCTTCCCTAGATCTGTGCCTCGACACAATCCTGTCTCGGAGCTCTATGGACAATTCCTTTGACCTCGTGGCTTGATTTTTGCTCTGACATGCACTGTCAACTGTGGGACCTTATATAGACAGGTGTGTGCCTTTCCAAATCATGTTCAATCAATTGAATCTACCACAAGTAGACTCCAATCAAGTTTAGAAATAGCTCAAGGGTGATCAATGGAAACAGGATGCACCTGAGCTCAATTTCGAGTCTCATAGCAAATGGTCTGCATACTTATGTCAATAAGGTATTTCTGATTTTTATTTTGTGTAAATGTGTAAAAAAAATTTAAAAAATGTTTTTGATTTGTCATGATGAGGTATTGTGTGTAGATTGATGATGAAGATGAATGAAAAAGGAAACCGCACACTGCTCTTGATAGCATCATTGATCTTTAATAAGCTTACGTATCTGACGAAGGCCGTGAGGCCGATACGTAAGCTTGTTAAAGATCAGTGATACTGTCAAGAGTAGTGTGCGGTTTCCTTTTTCATTGATCTTGTTCAACTGTTGCCATGCACCTACAAAAAGTTTGCTCAGATGTGCGAGTGCTTTTTGAAGTTTAGATTAAAGTAATTTTATACATTTTAGAATAAAGCTGTAACGTAACAAAATTAAAAAAGTGTCGACTTTTTCTATAAGCTAGTTTCTAGAGTTCACTCTCAAACATTGAAGCAAAAATCAGTGCGCATGACTTTACTACGACATTGTTTTCTCAAATCATGTAAACAGACGCTGGACAACATTGGCAGGCGATACATTGCAATTCACACGGTTCTATATGTATTGCGATTCCATACTGTGATTTTATTGCGATTTGATGTCCTGAACATGTTGCACACCATATGTCTGCAGCAGAGGGACAAGAGAGCCATGAGAACTACTTTTGACCATTCATGGAAATAAAAGTGCTGAAAACAAACTGGCTCCCTATTTAAAAAGAAGATGGAGAACAAGCTAAGATGAACAAATACTTTTTGGTGCAGATATAGCAAACTAGTGCAAAAATAATATTGCAATATTGTCAAAACAATATCACTAATATGTGCCCCTGGGCCTGGTTGATGACCTGGAACTCTCATTGTTGCCATGAAATGCCAACTCCTGTTTACCTAGGTAGCATGATGTAACATTAACTAGCTACAATGTAGGTCTTTCAAAATCTTTCAGTTTTCTTTTATATTTGCATTGTGCATGCTGATGTTCATTCTCCATTGTTCATTCAATGTCAGATCGATCCGTGAGCTGCCAAATGTTTTAAGAGCTATCTGGCTTTGGATGTGAGACACATATTTGTCATGCTTGTTGAGTAATATAGGCAAGTTGTTCTAGGCACAGTCACAGAATCTTGTCCACACGCTGTCGCTGGTGGAGAACAACAAGCAGGGGAAGCAGTAGAGTCGGCTGCTAGCAGCACAGCCACAGAGCCACTCAGATTGAAATTATTATGTTATTTTATGTTTTTTCCTTTGGTGTAGGTCCCTAAGCTCAGGTGTTGGTCTTCCATCCCTTATTACCATGTTTTGCTAGAAAATCAAACTTTGAAAACAGTTTGAGATGCAGTATGTTAGCCATCCTGATCAGCTTACTTTAGCTAACAATAAAACAAAGGTAATCACCAAAAGGGAGCAGATAATGTGTGACATCCACAGGCAGGAGTGAGCTCTGTCTATCCTCCTGCCTATCCCATTACTTTTTTCAAGCCAATACATTTTTTAAGCCAAGTCATGTCATGTCAATGCCTTGCATTCAGTTTGGAGTTTGAAGGGTGGGAAAAAGAGACACAGTGAGGTTGCCTTTCCCCTTGCACATCTTGTACATGATCAAAGCAAAATTTGGGAAATGTATGAATTTTGTCATGCAGAAAAACATAAAACGTATATATATATTTATTTATTTCATTCAGGGCACTGCCTACCCTGACCGCAGACTGCTGCTGCAACCGAACAACAAACATTCACAGAACAGTCATAGTAAAAAAAAAGTTTGGTTTTACTGGTCTGGAAACTTGAGGACTTTGTGACCAATCTGAGCCCAAAAACACATTCCCACAACTTCTAAGAAACCAAATGTGCTAGCTAGGCGGCAGGTAGCCTAGCGGTTAGAGTGTTGGGCCAGTAACCGAAAGGTCGCTGGTTTGACTACCCGAGCCGACAAGGTGAGAAATCTGTTGATGTATTTATATTTAGTTAGGAAACCCAAGACAGCAGCTAATTTTCCTGGGGTCCAACCAAATTAAGGCAAAAACACCACTATTAAACCACTACATATCTAAAATACAACATTTCTAATCCCACCAGTGATCATTGCTAAACAACAATTTTCAGGTCTTGCCATACATTTTCAAAACAAATTTAAGTTAAAACTGTAACTCAGCCACTCAGGAACATTCACTGCCTTCTTGGTAAGCAACTCTAGTGTAGATTTGGCTTTGTATATTAGGTTGTTGTTCTGATAAAAGGTTTTCCCAGTGTCTGGTGGAAAGCAGACAGAACTAGGTTTTCCTCTAGGATTTCACCTGTACTTAGCTCCATTCCGTTTAATTTGTATACTGAAAAACTCCCTAGTCCTTAACAATGATAAGCATACCCCTACACATCAGCTGGGCTAGACAATCTGGACCCTCTCTTTCTAAAATTATCCGCCGCTATTGTTGCAACCCCTATTAATAGCCTGTTCAACTCTCTTTCGTATCGTCTGAGTTCCCTAAAGATTGGAAAGCCACGCTCAATGTCCTAAACAATATCATAACCGCCATCGATAAAAGACAATACTGTGAAGCTGTAGTCATCGACTTGCCCAAGGCTTTCGACTCTGTCAATCACTGCATTCTTATCGGCAGACTCAACAGGCTTGGTGTCTCAAATGACTGCCTCGCCTGGTCCACCAACTACAGTGGGGAGAACAAGTATTTGATACACTGCCGATTTTGCAGGTTTTCCTACTTACAAAACATGTAGAGGTCTGTATTTTTTTATCTTAGGTACACTTCAACTGTGAGAGACTGATTCTAAAACAAAGATCCAGAAAATCACATTGTATGATTTTTTAAGTAATTAATTTGCATTTTATTGCATGACATAAGTATTTGATACATCAGAAAAGCAGAACTTAATATTTGGTACAGAAACCTTTATTTGCAATTACAGAGATCATACATTTCCTAAGTTCTTGACCAGGTTTGCAAACACTGCAGCAGGGATTTTGGCCCACTCCTCCATACAGACCTCCAGATCCTTCAGGTTTCGGGGCTGTCGCTGGGCAATACGGACTTTCAGCTCCCTCCAAAGATTTTCTATTGGGTTCAGGTCTGGAGACTGGCAAGGCCACTCCAGAACCTTGAGATGCTTCTTACGGAGCCACTCCTTACTTGCCCTGGCTGTGTGTTTCGGGTCTCTGTCATGCTGGAAGAACCAGCCACGAGCCATCTTCAATGCTCTTACTGAGGGAAGGAGGTTGTTGGCCAAGATCTCACGATACATGGCCCCACCCATCCTCCCCTCAATACGGTGCCGTCGTCCTGTACCCTTTGCAGAAAAGAATCCCCAAAGAATGATGTTTCCACCTCCATGCTTCATGGTTGGGATGGTTTTCTTGGGGTTGTACTCATCCTTCTTCTTCCTCCAAACACGGTGAGTGGAGTTTAGACCAAAAAGCTCTATTTTTGTCTCATCAGACCACATGACCTTCTCTGATTCCTCCTCTGGATCATCCAGATGGTCATTGGCAAACTTCAGATGGGCCTGGACATGCACTGGCTTGAGCAGAGGGACCTTGTGTGCGCTGCAGGATTTTATTCCATGACGGCGTAGTGTGTTACTAATGGTTTTCTTTGAGACTGTGGTCCCAGCTCTCTTCAGGTCATTGACCAGGTCCTGCCGCGTAGTTCTGGGCTGATCCCTCACCTTCCTCATGATCATCGATGCCCCACGAGGTTAGATCTTGCATGGAGCCCCAGACCGAGGGTGATTGACCGTCATCTTGAATTTTTTCCATTTTCTAATAATTGTGCTAACAGTTGTTGCCTTCTCACCAAGCTGCTTGCCTATTGTCCTATTGCTCATCCCAGCCTTGTGCAGGTCTACAATTTTATTCCTGATGTCCTTACACGGCTCTCTGGTCTTGGCCATTGTGGAGAGGTTGGAGTCTGTTTGATTGAGTGTGTGAACAGGTGTCTTTTATACAGGTAACGAGTTCAAACAGGTTCAGTTAATACAGGTAATGAGTGGAGAACAGGAAGGATTCTTAATAAAAAACTAACAGGTCTGTGAGAGCCGGAATTCTTACTGGTTGGTAGGTGATCAAATACTTATGTCATGCAATGAAATGCAAATTAAAAATTAAAAATCATGTGATTTTCTGGATTTTTGTTTTAGATTCCGTCTCTTACAGTTGAAGTGTACCTATGATAAAAATGACAGACCTCTACATGCTTTGTCTGTATTTCTCAGATAGAGTTCAGTTTGTCAAATCGGAGGGCCTGTTGTCCGGACCTCTGGCACTCTCTATGGGGGTGCCACAGGGTTCAATTCTCAGGACGACTCTTTTCTCTCTATACATCAATGATGTCGCTCTTGCTGCTGTTGATTCTCTGATCCACCTCGACGCAGACGACACCATTCCGTATTCTTCTGGCCCTTCTTTGGACACTTTCCTCGGCATACACATCACAGACAAACTGAATTGGTCCACTCACACAGACAGTATCGTGAAGAAGGCGCAGCAGCGCCTCTTCAACCTCAGGAGGCTGAAGAAATTCGGCTTGTCACCAAAAGCACTCACAAACTTCTACAGATGCACAATCGAGAGCATCCTGGCGGGCTGTATCACAGCCTGGTACGGCAACTGCTCCGCCCTCAACCGCAAGGCTCTCCAGAGTGTAGTGAGGTCTGCACAACGCATCACCGGGGGCAAACTACCTGCCCTCCAGAACACCTACACCACCCGATGTTACAGAAAGGCCATAAAGATCATCAAGGACATCAACCACCCGAACCACTGCCTGTTCACCCCGCTATCATCCAGAAGGCGAGGTCAGTACAGGTGCATCAAAGCTGGGACCGAGAGACTGAAAAACAGCTTCTATCTCAAGGCCATCAGACTGTTAAACAGCCACCACGAAAATTGAGTGGCTGCTGCCAACACACTGACACTGACTCAACTCCAGCCACTTTAATAATGGGAATTGATGGGAAATGATGTAAATATGATGATGATGTAAATATATCACAAGCCACTTTAAACAATGCTACCTTATATAATGTTACTTACCCTACATTATTCATCTCTGGGGCGGCAGCGTAGCCTAGTGGTTAGAGCGTTGGACTAGTAACCGGAAGGTTGCGAGTTCAAACCCCTGAGCTGACAAGGTACAAATCTGTCGTTCTGCCCCTGAACAGGCAGTTAACCCACTGTTCCCAGGCCGTCATTGAAAATAAGAATATGTTCTTAACTGACTTGCCTGGTTAAATAAAGGTAAAATTAAAAATTTAAAAAATTAAATATGCATACGTATATACTGTACTCTATATCATCGACTGCATCCTTATGTAATACATGTATCACTAGCCACTTTAACTATGCCACTTTGTTTACATTCTTATATACTGTACTCGATACCATCTACTGTATCTTGCCTATGCTGCTCTGTACCATCACTCATTCATATATCCTTATGTACATATTCTTTATCCCCTTACACTGTGTATAAGACAGTAGTTTTGGAATTGTTAGTTAGATTACTTGTTGGTTATTACTGCATTGTCGGAACTAGAGGCACAAGCATTTCACTACACTCGCATTAACATCTGCTAACCATGTGTATGTGACAAATACAATTTGATTTGATTTGATTTGGTGTTAACAAACATCCAGACAAGCTTCAATGCCATACAACTCTCCTTCCATGGCCTCCAACTGCTCTTGAATGTAAGTAAAACTAAATGCATGCTCTTCAACCGATCGCTGCCCGCACCTGCCAGCCCGTCTAGCCTCACTACTTTGGACGGTTCTGACTTAGAATATGTGAACAACTACAAATACCTAGGTGTCTGGTTAGACTGTAAACTCTCCTTCCAGACTCACAATTAAGCATCTCCAATCCAAAATTAAATTGAGAATCGGCTTCCTATTTCGCAACAAAGCATCCTTCACTCATACTGCCAAACATACCCTCGTAAAACCTACCGATCCTTGATTTCGGCGATGTCGTTTACAAAATGGCCTCCAACACTCTAATCAGTAAATTGGATGTAGTCTATCAGTGCCATCCACTTTGTCATCAAAACCCCATGTACTACCCACCACTGCGACCTGTATGCTCTCGTTGGCTGGCCCTCGCTTCATATTCGTCACCAAACCCACTGGCACTAGGTCATCTATATGTCTTTACTAGGTAAAGCCCTGCCTTATCTCAGCTCGCTGGTCACCATAGCAGCACCCACCCGTAGCTCGCGCTTCAGCAGGTATATTTCACTGATCACCCCCAAAGCCAACTTCTTCTTTCCTTCCAGTTCTCTGCTGCCAATGACTGGAACGAATTTCAAAAATCACTGAAACTGGAGTTTTATATCTCCCTCACTAACTTTAAGCATCAGCTGTCAGAGCAGCTTACTGATCATTGCACCTGTACATAGAACATCTGTAAATAGCCCACCTGTCACGACTTCCGCCAAAGTCAGACCCTCTCCTTGTTCGGGCGACGTTCGGCGGTCGACGTCACCGGTTTTCTAGCCGCCACTGATCCACTTTTCATTTTCCATTTGTTTTGTCTTCATTGTACACACCTGGTTTCCATTCCCATAATTATGTTCCTTATTTAACCCTCTGGTTCCCCCCATGGTTTTGTGCGTGTTTGTTCTGTGTTAAGCTGTCGCTACATTGTGTGAGCTTGATGGTTTTCCCTGCGTGGAAATGATTTTTGTTGTCGTATTGAGTAAAATCCGTTTTTACTCATCCTCTGTGTCCTGCGCCCGACTCCGTCCCACCTGCTGCACATCGACCCTTGAAACCACCCAACTACCTCATCCCCATATTGTTAATTATTTTTTTGCTTCTTTGCACCCCAGTATCTCTACTTGCACATTCATATTCTGCTCATCTATCACTCCAGTGTTTAATTGCTAAATTGTAATTATTTTGCCACTATGGCCTATTTATTGCCTTACCTCCCTAATCTTACTTCATTTGCACACTCTGTAAATATACTTTTCTATTGTGTTATTGACTGTATGTTTGTTTATTCCATGTGTAACTCTGTGTTGTGGTTGTCTGTTGGAGGAAATTATAGTTGAAATGATTAATTATGTATACATTTAAATTAGAACCATTCATTTTAATACTATTATGTTATGGTATGAAATGTATGGGTTCTTGGTTAAACTAGGACTGAAAATGTAAGTAAAACTAATTAATTGTCTGTACCTTGCGGGTTTAAGGGAGAGGGATGGCATATCTCCTTAGACAGATAAAAATGCTTGTTTGATGATCCATTAGTGGAGAAGAGTATATCTTTTAGACAGATTGGAATGTTTGTTTTATGAGGGGAGTAGAAGACAATCTCCAGACCTGAGATTATGTTCTCTCTTTAAAATGTAATGTTCTTTATATTTTGGATGAGTACTCTCTTGAATTAAATGCTGTTACCTGACTTTTAAGACTGGTCTCGATCTATTTCATGCAAAAATGATAAACGTACAACTTATTATGAAATAGATAGAGTGTGAATTTGGTTTTGGCTACAAAACATATAGGAATTTAGAATTCCTCTAACAGTGTTGCACTGCTTTGCTTTATCTTGGCCAGGTCACAGTTGTAAATGAGAACTTGTTTTCAACTGGCCTACCTGGTTAAATAAAGGTGAAATAATAAAAAATTAAAAAAATACCCATAACATTATTCAGCCACCTCTATGCTTGAAAATATGGAGTGTGGTACTCAGTAAATTGTTGTATTGGATTTGCCCCAAACATAATACTTTGTAATCAGGACAAAATGTAAATTGCTTTGCCACATTTGTTACAGTTACGGTACCTTGTAGCAAATAGGATGAACATTTTGTAATATTTTATCCTGTACAGGTTTCCTTCTTTTTGATCTGTCAATTAGGTTAGTATTGTGGAGTAACTACAATGTTGTTGATCAATCGTCAGTTTTTTTCTACCACAGCCATTAAACTCTGTAATTGTTTTAGTCACCTTTGGTGAAATCCAGAGTTAGGAATATAACTTCACCATGCTCAAAGGGATATTTAATACATACTTTTTAAACATTTACCCATCTACCTGTCACATCCTGATCTGTTTCACCTGTCTTTGTGATTGTCTCCAACCCCCTCCAGGTGTTGCCCATCTTCCCAATTATCCCCTGTGTATTTAAACCTGTGTTCTCTGTTTGTCTGTTGCCAGTTTGTCTTGTTTGTCAAGTCAACTAGTGTTTTTGTGTCTCAGCTCCTGCTTTTCCCAGTCTGTCTTTTTCTCACCTCCTGGCTTTGATACCTTGCCTGTCCTGACTCTGAGCCTGCCTTCCCTTGACCCTGAGCCTGCACTTGCCTGCTGACTTGTACCGTTGTCCAACCTCTGGATATTGACCTCTGCCTACACTGACCCTGAGCCTGCCTGCCGTCCAGTACCGTTGCCCCACCTCTGGTTTACCATGCCTGCCTTGACCTGTCTATTGCCTGCCCCTGTTGGATTATTAAACCATTGTTAATTCGACCGTGTCTGCATCTGGGTCTTAACTTCATACCTGATAGTACGAACTGGCCATTACTGACCCAGCAGACCCGGGCCAGCAGCGCAACACCATCTCCTTCCAAGAAGCCTCCATTGGTAGGCACGAGGAATCACTTCGTGGTCTTATGGAGGGGGTCCAAATGTTGGCTGTGCGCCATGACCGGGCGTTGGACATGCTGCTGGAGCAATTACCCAGGTTGTCTGGGCTACCACCTGGGCTACCGCCGTATGAGAACAACAGCCGGCCATGTGCATGAGTCTGGAGGGGTTCGTGGGAGAGATGAGGAAGAGATGAGGAAGGTCTTTGATGCCCTGTTCTCTGAAAGAGAAGCTTCCCGGAAACTAATCCAGCTCTGGCAAGAAGCCAGCAGAGTGGCCGACTATGCGGTGGATTTCCGCACGTTGGCAGCAGAGAGTGCGTGGAACCAGGAAGCACTGTTCGATATGGTCCTGCACGGCGTCTCAGAGGAGGCTAAGGACAAGCTTGTTGCTTGGGAGTTACCCAAGGATCTTGAATCCCTCATCGCTTTGACCATCCGCATCGATGGGCGATTGCAGGAACAACGGATGGAGTGGAAATTCGATTTCGCTCGCACGTCCAGGGATTCCACCTCGCCTCCGAGTCATCCTGGAAGTCCTTGACGGTCCTGTTTCCGAGAGCTCCCAAGGTTTCCCGACCTTCCTCGAGAGTCATCGAAGATGGCCGAGGCACTGTTTCCCGAGCCTATGCAAATAGGCAGAGCTGGGCTGTCGCCAACGGAATGGCAACACAGGATCAACACAAGGAGCTGTCTGTATTGTGGGACTTTTGGTAATTTTGTGTCCTCTTGCCCGGTAAAAGACTCGGCTCACCGGTTGGACCGAGTACCCTTGTGGGCCATATGGAGAACTTTTCTGCTTCCCTTACACACACCCCTTTTCATGTCCTTCTGCTGTGGGTAACCAATCCAAATCTGTCCGATGAGAGCTTTTTGGACGCCGCACTGCATCCCTGTGCCTTCTTCTCCCACCTCCTTAACGCCATGGAGAGGAACTATGATGTGGGGAATCGGGAGCTTCTCGCGGTGAAGATGGCATTAGAGGAATGGAGGCACTGGCTAGAAAGGGTGATTACATCCATTCATTGTGTGGACTGACCACAAAAACCTGGAGATTCTCTGCACCGCCAAGTGCCTCAGCTCCAGGCAAGCGAAATGGGCCCTGCTGTTTACCCGGTTCAACTTTTCCCTTTCCTACCGGCCAGGGACCAAGAACGTCAACCGGATGCCCGGTCTCGCCGCTATAACCCCGCGGTTACCACCCGGAGCCAGAGACCATCCTTCCCACCTCGTGCCTGATGACGGCACTCAGCTGGGGTATAGGGAAACAGATCCGGGAGGTGCAGCGGACCCAGCCGAACCCTGGGGGGCCGAGATAACTGGATGATTTTACCTGACGCTGTCTGCTCAATAGTCCTGGAGTGGGCCCATTCATCCAGGCTTTAAAAAAATATATCTATTTTATTTCAACTTTATTTAACCAGGTTGGCCAGTTGAGAACAAGTTCTCATTTACAACTGCGACCTGACCAAGATAATGCAAAGCAGTGCGACACAAACAGCACAGAGTTAAACATGGGACAAACAAACGTACCATCAATAACACAATAGAAAAATCTATATACAGTGTATGCAAATGTAGTAAGACTAGGAGGGTAAGGCAATAAATATGCCATAGTGGCAAAATAATTACAATTTAGCATTAACACTGGAGTGAAAGTGCAGACGATGAATGTGCAAGTAGAGATACTGGGGTGCAAAAGAGCAAGATAAATAAATACAGTATGGGGACTTCCTGGCTACAGGAAGTCCCCATACTTCCTGTACCGGTAAGCTGATCTGACAGCTGTTGCTTAAAGTTAGTGAGAGAGATATAAGACTCCAGCTTCAGTGATTTTTGCAATTCGTTCCAGTCATTGGCAGCAGAGAACTGGTAGGAAAGGTGGACAAAGTAGGAGTTGGCTTTGGGGATGACCAGAGAAATGGTGGATGTTGCTATGGTGACCAGTGAGCTGAGATAAGGTGGGGCTTTACCTAGCAAACACTTTGACCTGGAGCCAGTGTGTTTGGCGATGAATATGAAGCGAGGGCCAGCCAACGAGAGCATACAGGTCGCAGTGGTGGGTAGTACATGGGGCTTTGGTGACAAAATGGATGGCACTGATAGACTACATCCAATTTGCTGATTAGAGTGTTGGAGGCTATTTTGTAAATGACATCGCCGTAGTCAAGGATCGGTAGGAGAGTCAGTTTTACGAGGGTATGTTTGGCATCATGAGTGAAGGATGCTTTGTTGCGAAATAGGACGCCGATTCTCAATTTAATTATGGATTGGAGATGCTTAATTGTGAGTTTGAAA
Source organism: Oncorhynchus keta (assembly GCF_023373465.1). Classification (NCBI taxonomy): domain Eukaryota; kingdom Metazoa; phylum Chordata; class Actinopteri; order Salmoniformes; family Salmonidae; genus Oncorhynchus; species Oncorhynchus keta. The sequence continues at coordinate 25,099,997 of NC_068431.1, forward strand.
GGAGAGTTTACAGTCTAACCAGACGCCTAGGTATTTGTAGTTGTCCACAAATTCTAAGTCAGAACCGTCCAGAGTAGTGATGCTATTCAGGCAGGCAGGTGCTGGCAGCGATCGGTTGAAGAGCATCGCTTTATTACGGACAGACCTCTCCTAATCTTAGCTACCGTTGCATAAATATGTTTTGACCATGACGCTTTACAATCCAAGGTTACACCAAGCAGTTTAGTCTCTTCAAGTTTGTTGGATGGCCTTTGGGTGGTGGACCATTCTTTACACACACTGTAAACTGTTGAGTGTGAAAAATCCAGGAGCGTTGCAGTTCTTGACACACTCAAACCAGTGCACATGGCACTTAGTACCCTACCCCATTCAAAGGCACTTAAATCTTTTGTCTTGCCCATTCACCGTCTGAATGGCACACATACAGATTCCATGTCTCAGTTGTCTCAAGGCTTAAAAATACTTCTTTAACCCGTCTCATCCCCAGTCATCTACAGTTGAAGTCGGAAGTTTACATACACTTAGGTTGGAGTCATTAAAACAAATTTTTCAACCACTCCACAAATTTCTTGTTAACAAACTATAGTTTTGCCAAGTCAGTTAGGACATCTACTTTGTGCATGACACGTAATTTTTCAAACAATTGTTTACAGACAGATTATTTCACTTATAATTCACTGTATCACAATTCCAGTCGGTCAGAAGTTTACATACGCTAAATTGACTGTGCCTTTAAACAGCTTGGAAGATTCCAGAAAATTATGTTGTGGCTTTAGAAGCTTCTGATAGGCTAATTGACATCATTTGAGTCAATTGGAGGTGTACCTGTGGATGTATTTCAAGTTCTACCTTCAAACTCAGTGCCTCTTTGCTTGACATTATGGGAAAATCTAAAGAAATTAGCCAAGACCTCAGAAAAATATTTGTAGACCTCCAGAAGTCTGGTTCATCCTTGGGAGCAATTTCCAAGCTCCTGAAGGTAACACGTTCATCTATACAAACAATAGTACACAAGACTAAACACCATGGGACTATGCAGCTGTCATATCACTCAGGAAAGAGACATGTTCTGTCTCCTAGATATGAATGTACTTTGGTGTGAAAAGTGCAAATCAACCCCAGAACAGCAAAGGGCCTTGTGGAGGAAACAGGTACAAAAGTATCTCTATCCACAGTCCTATATCGACGTCACCTGAACGGACGCTGGCTTTTTTATGGCGGTTTTTGAGCAGTGGCTTCTTCCAAGAAGCTTCCAAGAAGCCACTGCTCAAAAACCGCCATAAAAAAGCCAGACTACAGTTTGCAACTGCACATGGGGACAAAGCTTGTACTTTTTGGAGAAATGTCCTCTGGTCTGATGAAACAAAAATAGAACAATGACCATCGTTATGTTTGGAGGAAACGGGGGAGGCTTGCAAGCCGAAGAACACCATCCCAACCGTGAAGCACGTGGGTGGCAGCATCATGTTGTGGGTGTGCTTTGCTGCAGGAGGGACTGGTACACTTCGCAAAATATATGGCATCATGGGGGGAAAAAATATGTGCATATATTGAAGCAACATCTCAAGACATCAGTCAGCAAGTTAAAGCTTGGTCGGAAATGGGTCTTCCAAATGGACAATGACCCCAAGCATACTTCCAAAGTTGTGTCAAAATGGCTGACCTCAATCCTATAGAAAATGTGTGGGCAGAACTGAAAAAGCGTGTGCGAGCAAAGACGCCTACAAACCTGACTCAGTTACACCAGCTCTCTACTATTATTCTGACATTTCACTTACTTAAAATAAAGTGGTGATCCTAACTAACCTAAGACAGGGAATTTTGACTTGGATTAAATGTCAGGCACTGTGAAAAACTGAGTTTAAATGTATTTGGCTAAGATGTATGTAAACTTCCGACTTCAACTGTACAGTGATTGAAGTGCATTTAACAAGTGACATCAAAAAGAGATCATAGCTTTTGCCTCGATTAGGGTGTTCCGAATGTTTTTTACACTAAATGTATTTTATTGAGTCATCAGCATACATGTATACAGGCTTTACTCAGTGCGAGTGGCAGGTCAAAAGTAAAAAGATTGAAAAAAGTAAGGGGCCCAGGCAGCTGCCCTGGAGAATGCCCGACTCTACCCTCTGTGTTCTTTTAGACAGATAACTCTCGATCCACACTATAGGTGTAAAGTTATAACACATTCATTTTTCCAGTAGCAGATTATGAACGATAATGTCAAAAGCTGCACTGAAGTCTAACAAATCATGTCGAACAATCTTCTCATCAATTTCTTTCAGCTAATCATCAGTCATTTTCGCAAGTGCTGTACATGTTGAGTGCCCTTCCCTATAAGCGCTGAAAGTCAGTTGATCATTTGTGAAATGGCTTTGTATCTGGTCCAAAAAATGTTATCCAAAAGGTTACTAAGAGTTGGTAGCAGGCTGATTGGTCGGCTGTTTGAGCCAGTAAAGGGTGCTTTGCTATTCTTGGATAGCGGAATTACTTTTGCTTCCCTTTAGGCCTGAGTGCACACACTTTCCTGTAGGCTTAGATTGAATAGATGGCAAATAGGATTGGCAATATAGTCCACTATCATCCTTAGTAATTGTCCATCCAAGTTGTCAGACCCAGGTGGCTTGTCATTGTTGATAGACAACAATACTTTTTTCAATTCTTCCACACTCAAAATGACAATGCTTGTCTTTCACAATTGGGCCAGTTATGCATGGATGTGTAGGTTCAAAATGTGTTGTTGGCATGTTAAGCTTAACTTTGCTAATATTGCCAATTAATAAATAATTCAAGTAGTTGGCAATATCAGTTCAGATGGTTTTGTGATGAATGAACAATCCGATTCAATGACTGATGGAGCTGAGTTCATGTTTTTGGCCAAAATGTAAAGGTCCTTCAAAGCGTTTTACTATCATTCTTTATATAATTTCTATGTTTTTCATGTTTTTTTCTTATTGTTGTTTAGTAAATTCACATGATTTCTCAGTTTACAGTATGTTTGCCGATCAGCTGTGCAGTCAGACTTATTTGCCATTCCTTTTGCCTCGTCCCTCTCAACCATAAAATGTTTAAATTCCTATTAAATCCACAGGGATTTAACAGTATTTACTGTCATATTCCTAATGGGTGCACGCTTATTAGTAACTGGACTAAGCAATTTCATAAATGTGTCAAGTGCAGCGTCTGGTTGCTCCTCATTACACACCACAGATCAGCAAATATTCTTTACATCTTCAACATATGAATCACTACAAAACCATTGTATGATCTCTTATACACTATATTAGGCCCAGCCGTTGTAACTTTGGTTTTCCTAGACATGGCTACTCTATTATGGTCACTACATCCGATGGATGTGGATACTGCTTTAGAGCAGATTTCTGCAGCATTAGTAAAGATGTGATCAATACATGTGAATGATTTCAATCATGTGCCGTTTGTAAATACCCTGGTAGGTTGATTGATAATCAGAACCAGGTTGCAGGCACTGGTTACAGTTTCAACCTTTTTCTTGAGTGGACAGCTTGATGAAAGCCAATCAATATTTAGGTCACCCAGAGAATATACCTCAAGCTTTAAAGGAGCGCCATACAACTATGGAAAACAACACATTTTATTGCACCTCTTCGGTGTATGTGACAATAATAAAAATTGCTGGGTGAGTACGGGCAACTATTTTTGCACAATCAAATATATAAACACAACATGTAAAGTGTTGGTCCCATGTTTCATGAGCTGAAATAAAATATTCCAGAAATGTTCCATATGCATAAAAAGGTTCTTTCTCTCAAATGTTGTGCACAAATTTGTTTACATCCCTGTTAGTGAGCATTTCTCCTTTGCCAAGACAATCCATCCACCTGACAGGTGTGGCATATCAGGAAGCTAATTAAACAGCATGACCATTACACAGATACACCATGTGCTGGGGACAATATAAGGCCACTCTAAAATGTGCAGTTTTGTCACACAATATAATGCCATAGATGTCTCACCAGAGCTGTTGCCAGAGAATTAAATGTTAATTTCTCTATCATAAGCCACCACCAACGTACTTTTAGATATTTTGGAAATACGTCCAACCGGCTTCACAAACGCAGACCACGTGTATGATGTTGTGTGGGCAAGCGGTTTAAAGATGTCAACGTTGTGCCCCATGGTGGTAGTGGAGTTATGGTATGGACAGGCATAAGCTACGGACAACGAACGCAATTGCATTTTATCAATGGCAATTTGAAGGCACAGAGATACAGTGACGAGATCCTGAGTCCCATTGTCATGACATTCATCTGCCGCCATCACCTCATGTTTCAGCATGATATTGCATGGCCCCATGTTGCAAGGAATTGTACATGTATCATGGAAGCTGAAAATGTCCCAGTTCTTCCATGGCCTGCATATTCACCAGACATGTCACCAATTGAGCCTGTTTGGGATGCTCTGGATTGACGTGTACAACAGCGTGTTCCTCTTCCCGCTAATATCCAGCAACTTCGCACAGCCATTGAAGAGGTGTGGGACAATATTCCACAGGCCACAATCAACAGCCTGATCAACTCTATGTGAAGGAGATGTGTTTTGCTGCATATCTGGTGGTCACACCAGATACTGACTGGTTTTCTGATCCACACCTCTACCTTTAAAAAAAAGTTATCTTTGACCAACAGATATATATCTGTATTCCTAGTTATGTGAAATCCATAGATTAGGGCCTGATGAATGTATTTCAATTGACTGATTTCCTTATATGTGAAAATATTCACCCCCTTGGCATTTTTCATATTTTGTTGCCTTACAACCTTGGAATTAAAATAGATTTTTGGGGGGTTTACACAGCATGCCTACCACTTTGAAGATGCAAAATATTTTTTGTTGTGAAAAAAAAAAAAACAGAAAACTTGAGTTTGCATAACTATTCACCCCCTCAAATTCTATACTTTGTAGAGCCACCTTTTGCAGCAACTACAGCAGAAAGTCTCTTGGGGTATATCTCTATAAGTTTGGCACATCTAGCCACTGGGTTTTTTGCCCATTCTTCAAGGCAAAATTGCTCCAGCTCCTTCAAGTTGGATGGGTTCCGCTGGTGTACAGCAATCTTTAAGTCATACAACAGATTCTCAATTGTATTGAGGTCTGGGCTTTGACTTGGCCATTCCAATACATTTAAATGTTTCCCCTTAAACCACTCGAGTGTTGCTTTAGCAGTATGCTTAGGGTCATTGTCCTGCTGGAAGGTGAACATCCGTCCCAGTCTCAAATGTCTTGAAGACTGAAACAGGTTTCCCTCAATAATTTATCCTGTATTTAGTGCTATCCATCATTCCTTCATACCTGACCAGTTTTCCAGTCCCTGCCGATAAAAAAACATCCCCATATCATGATGCTGCCACCACCATGCTTCACTGTGGGAATGGTTTTCTCGGGATCATGTGACAGATCATGTGACACTTAATTAAAGTCCACCTGTGTGCAATCTAACTAATTGTGCTACTTCTGAAGGTAATTGGTTGCACCAGATCTTATTTAGGGCCTTCATATTCACTCACCACTTTTCCGTTTAAATTTTTTTTAGAAAAAAGTTTTTTTTTTTATTTCACTTCACCAATTTGGACTATTTTGTGTATTTCCATTGCATGAAATCCAAATGAAAATCGATTTAAATTACATGTTGTAATGCAACAAAATAGGAAAAATGCCAAGGGGGGTAAATACATTTGCAAGGCATTGTATGAACTGTAACCTTTGAAATTGTGCATGTTGCGTTTATATTTTTGTTCAGTATAGATTCAACAATAAGCCCCTAGAGTGTTTCATAAAGTAAGCTAGTATGTATAAATTCTGCCAGTGCACTGTGACCAAGCATATCAATTAAACAGTGCTGACCTTCTTAGATATAGCGAGCTGGTGGTCTGAACTCTCTCCCTCCATCTACTGGCCTTGGCTGCTTTTCAACCACACAGCCCAGGGGATGCACCCCTGACTCCCCCCCATGTGTGAGGTGAATCTGAGGCAAAGTGGGCGCTGGAGCCCTGAGCTTCACCACCAGGAGTGCAGTGCAGGCAGAAACCCTGGCCAGCTGCATCTCAATTCCAATTAGGTAATGGGAGCTGACAGCATGCCTCCACACCCAGGCCGAGACCCAGCCAGAGGAAGAAAGAAGCAGCTGCAGCTGGCTCTCACCCCCGTACCTCAAAACCCCTCAGGGAGGATAGGGGAGGTAAGATGTGGATCAAAAATAAAATACAGAGAGGGCTATCGAGAAAAGGAAGCACAGAGAGAAAGAAGTTAATATCAGAGTGAGGTGGCTATTGTGACAGATATGGAGGCAAAGTGAGAAAGGGGAGGATGGAGAAATTTAAAGAGTGACTGAGAAAGGGAGAAATTGATGAGAAGGGAGGGGACCTTATGAGCGTAATATTATGACTTCCTTCATCTAATATTCAAGAGCGAAGTGTCTCAATGTAGTCTTAGCCGAATCTAGTTGAAGGCCAACAAGGAGAAAATCAATTCCTTAATTCATTTGGGTGGCAGGGTCATAGGAATGTTAAACCCTTGTGGTTTACGTACCTAAATTAAGCAGGATTAAAGGGAGCTGATTCAATCGGATGCTCTGTGCTTTGTGACATGGAGGAGACACCAAGGCTCTTAGGTAGTAATATCCAAGGACATAAGAGGAGCTTTCTCCAGGGAATTAAAGGCCTAAACCTCTTACACCTTTCATCTTAAAGCTCTTATGGTGAAACAGGGATTGATACGGATTTTATTTTCAATAAAAGAAGGAAAGGCAAATGTCTCAGTAGTCTGTCCTCATGTGTTCTTCTTGAAGGAGACGGAGCAGTAGAAAAATGATTCTTTGGCACATGGAAAATGTATAACTCTTTTTATTTTTGGCAGTTGTTTAATCCCAGTTTACCTTTATTTTCCCCCAATTTCACAGTATCATTTGAAACAAACGTTCAGACACTGTCATGCAGGATTATATTTTTCTGTCGAAGATGGACTTCCTGCAAATTCCTTTATCTGTAAGCCCCAAGTGCCTATCTTCCAACCATCTGACTTTACTCGCTTTCAGGCATTAGTTACAAGTAGATTATCAAGTAGCCAGAGCTGCTGCCATGCCTGGGATTTCTGGCAGGTGATGTAAGAGCGAGGCTCTGACCAGGGTGATCCGCTCAACCCCTCACACATGCGAGTGATCGTTCGGATGAGCACAGCCCACCTGTCCCTCCCGGGCCTGCCAGGACTAAGCGACTGTCTCTCCCACCGCCCACAGCTGTTGTCCCCCTCTCCACCACCCCAGCATGCCAGGCGTGCACTTGGCCAGTCTGGCCGAGGAGGGAAGGCTGCCATTGGTCAGGAGGGAGTGTCCTGTATCAGAACGATGGTGTGTAGTCAGTGTACCCTTTCCACTCCCCTGGTGGCGCAGAGACAGATTTCGGGCAGCCCTCCTCCCTCCCTCGCCTCCTCTCATATCCAGGGCATGTGACATGCTGACATCTGCACGGAGAGGAGAGTCGGCTTGAGCGAGAGAGATAGGCACTGGCCCCCTGCCATGCTTGCAGATGCTCCAGTACAGTATGTTAGGCTACAGTACCACTTGGGTCTGCTCCATTGCATTATCCCTTTCCCCATCCCCCTCTCTGCTTACCCATGGCGAGAGACCTGCTGTGCTAATGCTAATTATCATGGATATATTTTAGATCGCCTCGATCTCATGTGGATTAGGATTGTGAGTGGCTCACTCAATCATCCCATCCACTGTAAATGACACATTGTCCAAGACTATTGTTTCATAGACATTTCAGGACATAAATTGTCTGGTTTCTCATGCTGATGAGAATATAGCATGGGTATGTTGTTTTCAATCATTGTCTTGTAGTAGGTGTACTGTAGCATAGATAGCAGAGGCCTTGGATGACAAATATAGCTAATAAAATGAAAGGTTTTATTCTCTTCTTTTTTAAGACTCTAGCTGAGACCATAGTCAAGAAGCGTTTGCCATGCTTTGCCCTGGCACATTATCATAAAGCTTTTCCATGAAATAGCAATCTTATCCAATGAAAACGTAAAAGCATTTGAAAAGAATATATTTAAACAGCATTTCACATGACTTTTCACTAATTAATTTGTTGTGTTTTGCTGTAAGTTGAATGTGTACCATGACCCACCACAATTTATGAAAATGGATTCACCTCTTTGTAAATAAACCCCAAACGTGCAAAACCACTGAGATCGTCTGCTTGTTAGCTAGGTATGCTCCTCTGGTTCTTGGAAAGCAATTTTTTTGTCATAAATTCAGCCTGTCTGGTTATAAATGTATGCGTAACATTTGGGAGGAAACGTGTACGCTATAGGGCTAGTAAGAGCATGTAAGAGACTGAGGAATGGTGTGCTTTCTGGTCGACACAACTTTAGTATCCATACCCTAGTTGTTTGTTGCAAAGTAATCATATTTTAAATCATTGTGGATTAGGTAAGACAGTCTATGGCACTGATGTAAGTTCATTGTCCTGAATAGTTTGACTATACTTTGAAGATAAATGAACCCTCTATTTGTTGTGCAGGTGTATGACATTGTGGCCGATATTACAGTTTGTCATTATATTTACTCTGCTGACAAAATATATAGTTACTATTCATTCTGAAAAAGTGGGATTGAGATAAAAATGTATTGTGTATTTCAATACATGTGAAACTGTATTTTTCTAGGGCTGAGCCCACCACCTCCTATTCGGTTGTGTAGTATCCAGTTTTACAAAGCCTCCAATTTTATGGAGACAACTCTTTATCCTGGCACAATTCAAAGTAGTATGAAAACATCACAGACCAATAAAAACAGATAGGGTGTAAACTACTCCCACATGTCTTCCACCCGCATTCCAATTGTAAGTACAAAGGATATTGGAATAAAGTTAGATAATACATGTTGTGTGAGAACTCAAATTATAATTTGAAGAATACAAATTCATACCATTTAGCTAATGCCACTCCAGTTAAAGTATTTGAGTTCATTAAAATACTGTGACTATTGTCCGTGCCTATTTTTCAGGTCAATGAAGTAGTCGTCATTCTATTTGATAAAACATTGACATATTTTATTTGACTCACAACACTGTGAAAGAAAAGGGATGAGATGAGGAATGGAATGAGAAAGATTGAGCAAATGTGGATCGAGGAGTGTGAGATTTGTGAGGAATGCTGACAGTCCAGGCTAGACCCATAACAGCTCTGGAGCCATTGTGGACTACTAGAGGATTTTCCACACAATTTTTAGCTCCATGACACAAGTGTCTGTGCTAAGCAAGCAATCCCACATTCCTTTCTCGCTGTCTCGGTCTCTCCCCACTTGGCACAGACATCAATTCAACATCTAGTTTTAATTTACATTTTGATTGAGTTGTCAACTAATGCAAATTCAACATGAAAACATTGGATTTAGGTTCAAAGTTGAGTAAAAATTGACAAAAATTCCCTAACTCAACCAGTTTGTTTCCAGTCGGTCTCTCTTTCTCCATCACACCCATCTATCCCTCAATCATCCCATTCTATTTTACAAAGTTCTTCACAATGACACCACCCTGTCAGAAGCACTAATTCTCTCATGTCTATTTGTCACATACACGTGTTTAGCAGATGTTATTGCAGGTGAGCAAAATGATTGTGTTTCTTGGTCTAACAGTGCATTAACATCTAACAAGTAATATCTAACAATTTCACAACAATACACACAAATCTAAGTGAAGAAATGGAATTAAGAATATAAAAATATTTGGGCGAGCAATGTCAGAGCGGCATAGACTAAGATAGAGTAGAATAGGATATAATACAGTATAATGAGATGAGTAATGCAAAATATGTAAACATTATTAAAGTGGCCAGAGATTTCAAGTCTATGTATGTAGAACAGCAGCCTCTAATGTGCTAGTGATGGCTATTTGACAGTCTGATGGCCTTGAGATAGACTGAAAAAGAGCTTCTATCGGTCCCAGCTTTGATGCACCTGTACTGACCTCAGCCTTCTGGATGATAGCGGGGTGAACAGGCAGTGACTCGGGTGGTTGTTGTCCTTGATGATCTCTTTGGCCTTCCTGTGACATCGGGTGGTGACAGAAGAGTGAGATAAATTCCATTAGATGCCCCCCGCTACCAAAGTCAAACTGCCCGATGGCACAGAAAGGTGGCACATTGCCTTAAACTGTTGGCACGGTTGAGGATTTTCCTTTAGTCTACTGTGGCATGTCATATTCATTGTAGTCAGAGGTACTGTGAACATTCATAAATGACAGAGGTAGAATGAGTCAAGTCAAGGCCATTCACCACACACAATGACTTAATCAGGCATATGCATGCATGATCTATATCTCCCTTCTGCCTTTAAATGAACTGTTTTTAAAGTAATTAAGTTATGGCTTTGCCAGTCTGCCTCCTGCCCTGACAATGTGTGGGAGTGCAGCGTGAAACACTTCACTCACCTGCTGCTGAGGACAACTGCAACATATTAGGTCAAAACATTCCCTTCCCTATATATTTTCGTCACTTGTTGATGTCCATTTGTTGGGAGTGTGGCGCGTGCAAAATCACAGGCATTTCAGGAATGATGGAGAAAATCATCTGGAGTGTCATGCTAATACGGAGTATCTAAACTCAGCAAAAAATGAAACTTCCCTTTTTCAGGACCCTGTCTTTCAAAGATAATTCGTAAAAATCCAAATAACTTCACAGATCTTCATTGTAAAGGGTTTAAACACTGTTTCCCATGCTTGTTCAATGAACCATAAACAATTGATGAACATGCACCTGTGGAACGGTCGTTAAGACACTAACAGCTTACAGACGGTTGGAAATTAAGGTCACAGTTATGAAAACTTAGGACACTATAAAGAGACATTTCTACTGACTCTGAAAAACACCAAAAGAAAGATGCCAGGGTCCCAGCTCATCTGCATGAATGTGCCTTAGGCAAGCTGCAAGGAGACATGAGGACTGCAGATGTGGCCAGGGAAATAAATTGCAATGTCTGTATTGTGAGACGCCTAAGACAGCACTACAGGGAGGCAGGATGGACAGCTGATCGTCCTCGTAGTGGCAGACCACGTGTAACACCTGCACATTATTGGTACATCCGACATTACACCTGCGGGACAGGTACAGGATGGCAACAACAACTGCCAGAGTTACACCAGGAATGCACAATCCCTCCATCAGTGCTCAGACTGTCTGCAATAAGCTGATAGAGGCTGGACTGAGGGCTTGTAGGCCTGTTGTAAGGCAGGTCCTCACCAGACATCACCGGCAACAACATTGCCTATGGGCACAAACCCACCATCGCTGGACCAGACAGGACTGGCAAAAAGTGCTCTTCACTGGCGAGTCGCAGTTTTGTCTCACCAGGGGTGATGGTCGGAATGAGCGTTACACCGAGGCCTGTACTCTGGAGTGGGATCGATTTGGAGGTGGAGGGTCTGTCATGGTCTGGGGCGGTGTGTCACAGCATCATCGGACTGAGTTTGTTGTCATTTCAGGCAATCTCAATACTGTGTGTTACAGGGAAGATATCCTCCTCTCTCATGTGGTACCCTTCCTGCAGGCTCATCCTGACATGACCCTCCAGCATGACAATGCCACCAGCCATACTGCTTGTTCTGTGCCTGATTTCCTGCAAGTCAGGAATGTCAGTATTCTGCCATGGCCAGCGAAGAGCCCAGATCTCAATCCCATTGAGCATGTCTGGGACCTGTTGGATCGGAGGCTGAGGGATAGGGCCATTCCCCCCAGAAATGTCCAGGAAGAGTGGGGTAACATCTCACAGCAAGAACCGGCAAATCTGGTGCAGTCCATGAGGAGGAGATGCACTGCAGTACTTAATGCAGCTGTTGGCCGCACCAGATACTGACTGTTACTTTTGATTTTGACTCCCCCTTTGTTCAGGGACACATTATTTCATTTCTGTAAGTCACATGTCTGTGGAACTTGTTCAGTTTGTCTCAGTTGTTGAATCTTGTTATGTTCATACAAATATGTACACATGTTAAGTGTGTTGAAAATAAACGCAGTTGACAGTGAGAGGACGTTTATTTTTTTGCTGAGTTTATTTCATAAAAATCATTGTCATCACCATCCACCACTATTCCTCAAAGATGTGCCACACATGTGCGATAGATCTTTCTATGAGCAATTCCCATGCAATTTCAAATACTATCCAAGCTTTTATGTATCAGTTTTGTTTTGATGTTATTTGTCATACTCACAATAAGGTTTAATTTCCTCTAAAGTAGAGTTTTCCTCTCTTGGGTGGTCCATCTAATTTCTCCTATCCAATCAAGGCTGTAGTAGCACCAACACCAATGCAATGCCTCCCTCCCTTCCCTTAGAGACCCACCCAACCTTTCCTCTCGTCTAAATGCTTTAATGACAGCCTGGCCCAGGGAACTCTTAGTTTAGTTACCCTGTCAGGTCACCCTGTACAGCTCACGGTGTACCTGTTTGTGCAAAACACCTGCCCACAGTTACTTAAAGTCAGCCCTCTGTGAAACAGGCAAAGCACCCATTAAATTGGCATGACAGCAGAAGAATTATAGAGCAAAACGCCAGGCTACAGTTTGCTGGCAGGCAAGCTTTTTAGACACAGTAACAGCCCCTAGATGTATTGAGCTGCCTGTCTGCACTCTTCTTTCTTCTTGGCTCTTTAGTGTTTCGCTTCAAAGCTCTACCGCATTAAGTGGAAACTATTTGATCTATTTGAAGTCTTTCTCCACTTCTCTTCCTGAGACACACTTCTGTATTGGGATGTAATGTATAGGTGGAGTAGCATAGTATTGCTGCACCTTTTCTTGTATGCCTTTTATTCAGTGGCTCAACTTGTTTACCATTGGCTTAGAGCCTGTGGGGCATCATATTCACATTTAAAAACAGTATGTCTTCATCAATCAAAACAGAAACATGCATTTGAAACGGATCTCTCAAGAAATCAATCAGTTCTTTCTCTACATGACCAACTGACATGATGTTTGGCCCAGTTGTAAACGGACCGAACATTTTCCTTACCTGGCCAATCCAAATGGATGATGGGGTCCCCCTCTAGAGTCTGGTTCCTCTCAAGTTTACTTCCCATCTAGGGTGTGTTTCCTTGCCACTGTGTCTCTGTGTTTGTTTGTTTTTTGATTTCAGGCAGCATTACAGTTTTGCACTTGTATGTCCTTGTTGTCCTTTCTGTAGGGAAATGCTGCCCTCTTCAGGCTAGACTGCAACCATCATCCTTGTTGTAGATCAGGACTGTTCAATTACACTCCTGGAGAAACAAAACATTTCTGGTTTCTTCTCTTTCTGACTGATTCAGACATGGGAGTAGGTTAGAGTTGGGTAAGTTGAGCCATATTTTCATTCAGCATCACTCTGTCAAGGGAAATATAGTAGAGCCGTGAGAGAGGGCCCTTTTTTAGTTAAAGAAAACATTTTAAGGATCTGTTTACACAGGCTTAACACCTAACAAACACTGTACTTAAAAAAAAACTTTCAACATAGGCCTGGCCCTGTTGTTACCTCACAGCTCAGTGATAATTCCTTGCTTTACACCTTGGAAGAAAACACTTTTTGACTACATTAGCCCACACAGTTACAGGGATGCACTTTCATGCTAGATTTAGGACCTCATAATGAAGCTTAGAGACCCCAACGGGTGTATATAACAAATCTTTAAATGATCTATACTGAACAAAAATATAAACGCAACATGTAAAGTGAAGTTCCCATGTTTCATGAGCTGAAATAAAAAAATCCCAGAAATGTTCCATACACACAAAACCCTTATTTCTCTCAAATGTTGTGCACACATTTCTTTACATCCCTATTAGTGAGAATTTTTCCTTTGCCAATATAATCCATCCACCTGACACTTGTGGCATATCAAGAAGTTAATTAAAAAGCATGATCATTAAATCAAATCTTATTTGTCACATGCACGCAAATACAACAGGTGTAGAAGCCCTTAACCAACCATGCAGTTAAGAAAAATAAGTGTTAAGTAAAACATTAAAATAACAAATAATTGAAGAGCATCAGTAAAATAACATTAGCGAGGCTGTATACAGGGGGTACTGGTACAGAGTCAATGTGCGGGGGCACAGGTTAGTCTGGGTAGTTGAGGTAATATGTACATGTAGGTAGAGTTAAAGTGACACAGGTGCACCTTGAGCTGGGGACAATAAAGGCCACTTTAAAATGTGCAGTTTTGTCACACAACACAAGGCTACAGATGTCTCAAGCTTTGAGGGAGTGTACAGTTGGCATGCTGACCGAAGGAATGTCCACCAGAGCTGTTTCCAGAGAATGTTAATTTCTCTACCATAAAACTGCTTCCAACGTCATTTTAGACAAATCGGCAGTGCGTCCAACTGGCCTCACAACTGCAGAACACGTGTAACCACGCCAGCCCAGGACCTGGTGAAACTATACTTAAGCATTGCCTTTAGTAGGCTAACAAGGACATCCTTTCTCTTAACATATAGTTCCTTGCGAAAGTATTCGGCCCCCTTGAACTTTGCGACCTTTTGCCACATTTCAGGCTTCAAACATAAAGATATAAAACTGTATTTTTTTGTGAAGAATCAACAACAAGTGGGACACAATCATGAAGTGGAACGACATTTATTGGATATTTCAAACTTTTTTAACAAATCAAAAACTGAAAAATTGGGCGTGCAAAATTATTCAGCCCCCTTAAGTTAATACTTTGTAGCGCCACCTTTTGCTGCGATTACCGCTGTAAGTCGCTTGGGGTATGTCTCTATCAGTTTTGCACATCGAGAGACTGACATTTTTTCCCATTCCTCCAAAACAGCTCGAGCTCAGTGAGGTTGGATGGAGAGCATTTGTGAACAGCAGTTTTCAGTTCTTTCCACAGATTCTCGATTGGATTCAGGTCTGGACTTTGAATTTGGCCATTCTAACACCTGGATATGTTTATTTTTGAACCATTCCATTGTGGATTTTGCTTTATGTTTTGGATCATTGTCTTGTTGGAAGACAAATCTCCGTCCCAGTCTCAGGTGTTTTGCAGACTCCATCAGGTTTTCTTCCAGAATGGTCCTGTATTTGGCTCCATCAATTTTAACCATCTTCCCTGTCCCTGCTGAAGAAAAGCAGGCCCAAACCATGATGCTGCCACCACCATGTTAGACAGTGGGGATGGTGTGTTCAGGGTGATGAGCTGTGTTGCTTTTACGCCAAACATAACGTTTTGCATTGTTGCCAATACACTCATTCAAACAGGCGTCTCTCACACACACACACACACACACACACACACACACACACACACACACACACACACACACACACACACACACACACACACACACACACACACACACACACGCACACGCACACGGTATCCCCAAAGAAATACCATCCTAACGGCCATGGTGCGTTGTCAAGACTGCGAAGAGACATGGAGTTGCATGCATCAGTCCCTGTCATAGTGTCCTTCGAATTTGCTACAATATTATCCTCAATACCCTGCGTATGCCAACACCGTGGATAGTATATTTAGAGAGTAACAGCTAGGCAGACCATCAGCCTATATGTCAAACGAAAGGTTAACTTACACATTTGTGAGTAATAGCATGGTGTTTTATGTAGGCTACACATCCAATGAAGTAGCCTCCTAGGCCTATGTTTTTATTTTTTATTTATAATTATTTATTACAAAAAAAACACAAGGAAGGGGCAACATTAAAGTATTAGAACATGAAGGACAAACAATACAGCATCACGACACTATGAAACATGTATCAGTCTTTCCACAACAGAGCCATCCTTGTGTGAGGGTGCATGTGCATGATAGTGATATAAAACATATGTCAGGTTCCTTTTTCATGATCACAATCTTGTGAAACCCGAACCCTCCAAGATCCCCCCCACAGTTCCCCAATAGCTGTCCCTCAACCATTCGAGATCCTTTATATTGGGCAGACAGACCAGTTCCCTACCTCCTCCCGCCTCCTCCATTTTTGGGGCAATGCTGTAATCAATTTTTTGAGCAGACCTTCCTGTACAATTCTGATAACGCCATGAAGGACATAACTCTAGCATTACAATTTACAATATAATTTAAGAACAAAATACCCTTTTCAAACATCTTTCCCATAAATACAGGTATTTTATCAACCAGCACATTTGAGTTCAGCCATAATATTTGTTCCATCTTTTCAGGGGGATGAAATTGAAATTGTAGCCAGCTCTGCAATGCTTGTTTGAAAAATACATAATTTGAAAAGTATAATTTTCAATTAATCAAAAATTAGATATGGCAATCTGCAAAGGCAAAAATGCCATTTTTAAACCATGGATGAGCTTCTCTTATTAACCTACTTGAGAACCATTTAGGGTTCAAATAAAACTTTTGAATGAGTGAAGCTTTTAGAGAGAGGTTTAGTGCTTTTATATTTAATCTCAACCCACCCAATTCAAATTCATTATATAGATAGGCTCGTTTTATTTTGTCTGGTTAAGCGTCTCAAATAAAGTGAAATATTTTTTGCTCATATGATTTAAAAAATGAATCATCAGGAGTAGGCAGCGCCATAAGTAAGTGGGTAAACTGAGAAATGACTAAGGAATTAATCAGGGCAATTTTTTCCATAAATAGACAGGTATTTACCTCTCCATGGTTGCAGGATCTTGTCTATTTTTACAAGTTTTCTATTGAAATTCGTTGTGTAGAGCTTATTTATATCTTTTGTGATATGAATAACAAGTATGTCTACTTCACCACCAGCCCATTTTATAGGTAAGCTGCAAGGTAATGTAAAAGTTGTATTTTTTAAGGATCCAATACGTGATATTGTTTCAGTCCAGAGAGTACAGAAAAGTTATCTAGATCTTCAATGAGACATTGCAGAGATCTAGCTTGCGGACTTATTATAAAACTTGAGTCATCTGCATACATGGACACCTTTGTTTTTAAGCCTTGGATTTCTAATCCTCTAATGTTGTTATTGGATCTGATTTTAATAGCTAGCATTTTGATGGCCATAACGAATATATATGGTGACAGCGGACACCTTTGTTAACTCCTCTTGACAATTCTAAACTCTGAGAAGTAGCCGTTATTTACCATTTTACACCTGGGGTTGCTATATATAATTTTTACCCATTTTAGAAGAGAATTACCGAAATTGAAAAAAAATCCAGGCATTTATAAATAAAATCCAGTCTTACTTTATCAAATGCCTTTTCAAAATCTGTTATAAATACCATTTCTGGCCTCTTATATGTTTCATGATGTTCTACTTTTTCTAATAGTTGTCGTATATCATCTCTAATGTATCGTCCATGTAAAAAACCTGTCTGATCAAGATGAACAATTCGCTCCTATGGTCTATTTATTGCCTACCTCCTCATGCCTTTTGCACACAATGTATATAGACTCTTTCTTTCCTACTGTGTAATTGACTTGTTTATTGTTTACTCCATGTGTAACTCTGTGTTGTTGTCTGTTCACACTGCTATGCCTTATCTTGGCCAGGTCACAGTT
This sequence comes from Oncorhynchus keta, assembly GCF_023373465.1. Taxonomy (NCBI): domain Eukaryota; kingdom Metazoa; phylum Chordata; class Actinopteri; order Salmoniformes; family Salmonidae; genus Oncorhynchus; species Oncorhynchus keta. The sequence goes on from NC_068431.1 coordinate 25,117,530, forward strand.
GTAAATGAGAACTTGTTCTCAACTAGCCTACCTGGTTAAATAAAGGTAAAATAAAAAATGAAAACAATACCTGGTAAAACCCTTTTATTTCTGAGTGCTATGCATTTTGTTAGTATTTTTGCATCACAACATTGAAGTGTATTTGCCATCTCCTAGGCCTATGTTTATTATCTTGTGAATGTAGGTCACAGAGAATGATTGTGCGGGCTGCCCCCGAACCCCTGTCATGGACCTTGCATAGCCACGGAGCAGGGGCACAGGGATTTGGGTAAAGCCCCATCTGAGACAGTAATTTTACGTTCCATTATTATTATTTAAAAAAAAAGTTTTAACCTTTAATTAACTAGGCAAGTCAGTTAAGAACACATTCTTATTTTCAATGACAGCCTAGGAACAGTGGGTTAACTGCCTGTTCAGGGGTAGAACAACAGATTTGTACATTTTCAGCTTGGGGATTCAATCTTGTAATCTTTCGGTTACTAGTCCAACGTTCTAACCACTAGGCTACCTGCTGCCCCATTATTAAAACAGCCAACAGGTCTAGCCACTAGCCTCTATGTGGTTAACAAGTGGTAGCCAAAATGAGCGGTATAACAAATAGTCTATAACAGAGACAATGTCCTTGTTTTGGGATAACCTATGCATCCTTCATTCCTCCCTCTTTGAAAACCGATAGATAGATAGTGAAAGGAGATGTTATGCTAGGCTACCAACAAAGTAATGTCAGATCAATTATTATTTCAAGAAAGGGAGACTCCGTAGACGATTAATATTTTCAAACAGCACTGCAGATTAGCTGGTTTGTGCATGCTGGAGTGGTCCTTGACTTTCCTCTCCTCCCACGGTCACTTACAACTGGTAAAACCCCTGCTTAATTGTTCATTCTTCCCGCAGCCATTGGATATGCATATAATTTACTTTCACTTGCCCACTGTAACGTATTATTATCCTACAGGTCAAGGTATTCAATCTAGTGGGCTATATGTTTATAATGGGCTGTAAAATAGTGGTTTTGGAGCGAATTTGGAGAGCAGCTTGAAGTGGGACTCCAGGATCCCAAGAGAATTCGTTATTTTTGTGTGCTCACCTAGGCTGCATTCCAAACACTTAACAGACACACCCTCTCCCCTCAGCCCTCAAATGAAGTGGACACTTATGACGTATCATGACGTCTGACGAATTTACACTTGCAGGGTAAGCGGCAAGGGAGGAAGGAATTCATTTGAAATGGACCACCCTTCCCGGAAATTCGTCACTCCTTAGTCCAGGGACGATTGTGTTTTCAGCCACCGGTAGCTTGTGGGTGTGTTATCCCCGATACAATTGCAATCAGTCTATTTTAAATCGACAACTATCATCAGAAATCAAGTGATATGAATCAGACAGTGAGGCACCACCTGAAACCACTAGTTGGTCAGAACGTTCAAATAAACGTTTCATATCGTCATATCATGGTGTAGATGTATTGTAGATGGAATTGCACTCAAGAATTGTTCTTCCCTACTATGGGTCATATTAGTGGGCTATCCCGGGGTTAACAACACCTTTGACGAAGGGAAAGGACATCAGAAGATCTTCTAGTTTCAGTTACAGCACAATAAAAATGATCATTACCGCCCACTCGGAAATTACAATATGAAATGTTGATTTGAACCGTCTGACCAACTAGTGGGTCAGGCAGCACCCCACTGTTTGATTCATATCATGTGATTTCTGATGCTTGTTCTCAATTATATCGACTGATTGGTTCTGTATGGGGTGACTTTAGATGCGCTACAGTCAATTATGATTGCATGTCTCCTTATATTATAATAATGATACAGTTAATATATGCCTACTGTATGATAGCTAGCAAATTAATTAGCTAAGTAACGTTAACCTGCCTAGCTGGAACTTCTGAAGGAAAATGTTTTAATTCTACAATTTCCAAAAGCTAACCAAACAAAAACATATTTAATTTTACGAAACGTGTGTGTGCATTAGTAGCACAATTTCTATCTTATTTACATTCGTTTTTACTTACACTTGTATGTTGACTCCATATTGATGCGTTTCAGGCTCAGAAGTGAACATAATTGTACACTCGCAAACTCTATTAAAAACGAGGGCTGAGGGGCTTACATTGCAATCTTCCCTTGTCTGGCTAATCATTTGGACCGACGACAAATATGGCTGCGGGGATACCCCCAAGGGCATAAGGCGAGGGCAAGTGGACGAGGGTGTGAGTTTGAAATGCAGCCCTAGCCTAAAGTCACATAGCCTACAACACCCCCCCCCTTTGTGCTGACTTGTAGTAACTCTGTGGTTATAAAATCAGGAGTTGTTTAGTAAACTGTCAAACATTAACTTGCTTGACCATGCTGCAGGTGATAAGCATTTCGCTACACTCGCATTAACATCTGCTAACCATGTGTATGTGACAAATACAATTTGATATAACTGTTTGTTACATGCAATATTTGCTTTGTGGACTTCACCAACATTATATGGCTTGGCTTCCTCAGTGATTTTACCCACACACAGCTACTGTCTATGGCACAACCTTTTCCAGTTTCTAATACTTATAATAATATGGTTATTATGTGCTAAAAGAGCAAGGATTTCCTTCTTACTAAAGCCAAATTCTAAAGTACAGTTTCACCAGGTCATCTGACTGGGGCATTTCAACATTGGCACCACAGCAACAGGAAGCCAGGGAGACGTGCAATTAACCAAATCCCCTACATTAGTCTTGAAATATAACTGCAAATTTATTCTAAAATGTGGATTTATTCTCTAAATTAAGTTGAGTTAATTCTTGAAATATTGCCACTTTATTTCACAAAATTACATTTTTACTAAATTCTCAAAATATTGCCACTTTTTGACAGTATTATCATGCAAAAAAATGATAATCCAACTACCACCACCCGTCGCTTTATATATATATATATATCTTCACTTAGCTCTAATACTCTTCTGTAGATAATACTGTATGATGTACACTCAGTTATGTCATATTATGAGTAGTTTTGTCTGTCTACACTAGGGGGCAACCTTTGCCAGTGATTACTGGTTTACTATCTCAGTGCATAACCCTGCTTGTGTTTGAAGACCCCATTAGTTGCTTAGATCCTGTGAAAAAGGATGAATGGAATGGGTATGAGTTGACCCTAACCACTGATTCAAGGCCAGATATTTTTTAGTCCCCTTCCAACATTTAACTTGTGTGGAAAAGAACCATACCACTTAGAAGTAGAGTCTTCCCCTCTGTGTTTGTATGCACTGTACATTTGAAGATATATCTATGGACGGAGAACAGTATTTGTTATTTATTTGATTACAAAGGTCCTTTCTTTTGCAAAGATCTGGGAATGTGTTGCAGGGAAAGGGTGAGGTTGAAAGAGACCATCAAATCCAAGTTTATTGGTTGCGTTCACAGATTTGTAGATGTATCGCAGGTGCAGCGAAATGCTTGTGTTTCTAGCTCCAACAGGGCAGTAATACCTAGCAATACAAATTTGATTTATTTAACCTTTATTTAACCAGGTAGGCAAGTTGAGAACAAGTTCTCATTTACAAGTGCAACTTGGCCAAGATAAAGCAAAGCAGTTCGACACATACAACAACACAGAGTTACACATGGAGTAAAACAAACATACAGTCAATAATACAATAGAAAAATGAGTCTATATACAATGTGAGCAAATGAGGTGAGATAAGGGAGGTAAAGGCAAAAAAAGGCCATGGTGGCGAAGTAAATACAATACAGCAAGTAAAATTTTTAAATAAAATAAACACTGGAATGGTAGATTTGCAGTGGAAGAATGTGCAAAGTAGAGATAGAAAAATTGGGGGTGCAAAGGAGCAAAACAAATAAATAAATAAATAAATAAATAAATACAGTAGGGGGAGAGGTAGTTGTTTGGGCTAAATTATAGATGGGCTATGTACAGGTGCAGTAATCTGTGAGCTGCTCTGACAGCTGGTGCTTAAAGCTAGTGAGGGGGATAAGTGTTTCCAGTTTCAGAGATTTTTGCAGTTCGTTCCAGTCATTGGCAGCAGAGAACTGGAAGGCGAGGTGGCCAAAGTAAGAATTGGTTTTGGGGTTGACCAGAGAGATATACCTGCTGGAGCGCGTGCTACAGGTGGGTGCTGCTATGGTGACCAGCGAGGTGAGATAAGGGGGGACTTTACCTAGCAGGGTCTTGTAGATGACCTGGATCCAGTGGGTTTGGTGAGGAGTATGAAGTGAGGGTCAGCCAACGAGAGCATGCAGGTCGCAGTGGTGGGTAGCATATGGGGCTTTGGTGACAAAACGGATGGTACTGTGATAGACTGCATCCAATTTATTGAGTATGGTATTGGAAGCTATTTTGTAAATGACGTTGCTGAAGTCGAGGATCGGTAGGATGGTCAGTTTTACAAGGGTATGTTTGGCAGCATGAGTGAAGGAGGCTTTGTTGCGAAATAGGAAGACAATTCTAGATTTAACTTTCGATTGGAGATGTGTGATATGAGTCTGGAAGGACAGTTTATAGTCTAACCAGACACCTAGGTATTTGTAGTTGTCCACATATTCTAAGACAGAACCGTCCAGAGTAGTGATGTTGAACGGGCGGGCAGGTGCAGGCAGCGATCGGTTGAAGAGCATTAATTTAGTTTTACTTGTATTTAACAGCAATTGGAGGCCACGGAAGGAGAGTTGTGGTGTCGTCTGCGTAGAGGTGGATCAGAGACTCACCAGCAGCAATAGCGACATCATTGATGTATACAGAGAAGAGAGTCGGTCCAAGAATTAAACCCTGTGGCACCCCCATAGAGAATGCCAGAGGCCCGGACAACAGGCCCTCCAATTTGACACACTGAACTCTATCAGAGAAATAGTTGGTGAACCAGGTGAGGCAATCATTTGAGAAACCAAGGCTATCGAGTCTGCCGATGAGGATGTGGTGATTGACAGAGTCTAAAGCCTTGGCCAGGTCAATGAATACGGCTGCACAGTATTGTTTCTTATCTATGGCAGTTAAGATATCGTTTTGGACCTTGAGCATGGCTGAGGTGCACCCATGACCAGCCTTGAAACCAGATTGCATAGCGGAGAAGGTATGGTGGGATTCGAAATGGTCGGTAATCTGTTTGTTGACTTGGCTTTCGAAGACCTTAGAAAGGCAGTGTAGGATAGATATAGGTCTGTAGCAGTTTGGGTCAAGAGTGTCCCACCCCTTTGAAGAGGGGGATGACCCTCTGCTTTCCAATCTTTGGGAATCTCAGACGACACGTAAGAGAGGTTGAACAGGCTAGTAATAGGGGTTGCAACAATTTCGGCAGATCATTAAAAAGATTGTCTAGCCCGGCTGATTTGTAGGGGTCCAGATTTTGCAGCTCTTTCAGAACATCAGCTGACTGGATTTGGGAGAAGGAGAAATGGGGAAGGCTTGGGCGAGTTGCTGTGGGGGGTGCAGTGCTGTTGACCGGAGTAGGGGTAGCCAGGTGGAAAGCATGGCCAGCCGTAGAAAAATGCTTATTGAAATTCTCAATTATAGTGGATTTATCGGTAGTGACAGTGTTTCCTATCCTCAGTGCAATGGGCAGCTGGGAGGTGTTCTTATTCTCCATGGACTTTACAGTGTCCCAGAACGTTTTCGAGTTTGTGTTGCAGGAAGCAAATTTATGTTTGAAAAAGCTAGCCTTGGCTTTTAAGTGCGTGTGTGTATTGGTTTCTAGCTTCCCTGAAAAGTTGCATATCACAGGGGCTGTTTGATGCAAATGCAGAACGCCATAGGATATTTTTGTGTTGGTTAAGGGCAGTCAGGTCTGGAGAGAACCAGGGGCTATACCTGTTCCTGGTTCTAAATTTCTTGAATGGGGCATGCTTATTTAAGATGGCGAGGAAGGCATTAAAAAAAAATAACCAGGCATCCTCTACTGACGGGATGAGGTCAATGTCCTTCCAGGATACCCCGGCCAGGTCGATCAGAAAGGCCTGCTCACTGAAGTGTTTCAGGGAGCGTTTGACAGTGATGAGTGGAGGTCGTTTGACCGCTGACCCATTACGGATGCAGGCAATGAGGCAGTGATCGCTGAGATCTTGGTTGAAAACAGCAGAGGTGTATTTAGAGGGCAAGTTGGTTAGGATGATATCTATGAGGGTGCCCGTGTTTACAGCTTTGGGGTGGTACCTGGTAGGTTCATTGATAATTTATGTGAGATTGAGGGCATCAAGTTTAGATTGTAGGATGGCTGGGGTGTTAAGCATGTTCCAGTTTAGGTCGCCTAGCAGCACGAGCTCTGAAGATAGATGGGGGGCAATCAGTTCACATATGGTGAAGTGGCAGGTGGCACCAGTGAGAGACTTGTTTTTAGAAAGGTGGATTTTTAAAAGTAGAAGTTCAAATGGTTTGGGTACAGACCTGGATAGTAGGACAGAACTCTGCAGGCCATCTCTGCAGTAGATTGCAACACCGCCCCCTTTGGCCGTTCTTTGGCCGCTGTAGTTCGGAATGGAGATTCTTCCTAAGAAAGGATTCAGACACGGCTAGAACATCCGGGTTGGCAGAGAGTGCTAAAGCAGTGAATAAAACAAGCTTAGGGAGGAGGCTTCTAATGTTAACATGCATGAAACCAAGGCTATTACGGTTACAGAAGTCATCAAAAGAGAGCGCCTCAGGAATAGGAGTGGAGCTAGGCACTGCAGGGCCTGGAGTCACCTCTATAATCACCAGAGGATCAGAGGAGGAGTAGGATAAGGGTACGGCTAAAAGCTATGCGAATTGGTCGTTTAGAACGTCCGGAACAGAGAGTAAAAGGAGGTTTCTGGGGGCGATAAAATAGCTTCAAGGTATAATGTACAGACAAAGGTATGGTAGGATGTGAATACAGTGGATGTAAACCTAGGTATTGAGTGGTGATGAGAGAGATATTGTCTCTAGAAACATCATTGAAACCTGGTGATGTCATCGCATATGTGGGTGGTGGAACTGAAAGGTTGGATAGCTAGCTTCAGCTGGCTAGCTCCGGAATAATTGAGGTTTGCTCCGGGACCGACGCAAGCCAATAGTCACACGGATAGCAGCTAGCTAGCTGCGAGATCCAGGTGTAAATGTTCAGAGCTTTCGGTTGAAATCCGGGGATATGGAGAGAAAAATAGGTCCGGTATATTCTGGTCTGGGTCACGTTGTACAAAACTGGCGATAGCTTTTCGAGCTAAAGGATAGCTGATGACCATCAACCGTGGTTAGCTAAATACTAACGTTAGCCAGTAAACTGGCTAGCTTCTGGCTAGCTTTTGGTTAGCTCCTGGTTAGCTTTTGGCTAGCTTCTGGTTAGCTCCTGGTTAGCTTTTGGCTAGCTTCTGGTTAGCTCCTGGTTAGCTTTTGGCTAGCTTCTGGTTAGCTCCTGGTTAGCTTTTGGCTAGCTTCTGGTTAGCTCCTGGTTAGCTTCAGGCTAGCTTCTATTGTGGATTACAGATTTGAGGTAAATAATCCTTTTTTAATTTTTTTATTATTGGTGAGGCTAGTTGAGTTTTTGGAAAAGAAAATATATAAAAGATATGCTAAGAAAGATGTAAATATATATATATATATACACGGGACACGACGAGGACAAAGGACGTCTGACTGCTATGCCATCTTGGATCAGAATGATCCAATCAATACACACATAATCAAAAACATTTAAAGAAAGAAATATCAGAACGAGCAACATCATAGTCCAAAATATAAATATTTACATAAGCGGAGGATGGCAAGATGGCCATTGTAGGATGAGGGGCCAGGTTAGGAATGTAGCTAAGACTTCAGCAACTCCTTAGCAAGTGCCAGGTGATGTTGAAAGATACTTACATTTACATTACATTTAAGTCATTTAGCAGACGCTCTTATCCAGAGCGACTTACAAATTGGTGCATTCACCTTATGACATCCAGTAGAACAGTCACTTTACAATAATGCATCTAAATCTTAAAGGGGGGGGGGTGAGAAGGATTACTTATCCAATCCTAGGTATTCCTTAAAGAGGTGGGGTTTCAGGTGTCTCCGGAAGGTGGTGATTGACTCCGCTGTCCTGGCGTCGTGAGGGAGTTTGTTCCACCATTGGGGGCCAGAGCAGCGAACAGTTTTGACTGGGCTGAGCGGGAACTGTACTTCCTCAGTGGTAGGGAGGCGAGCAGGCCAGAGGTGGATGAACGCAGTGCCCTTGTTTGGGTGTAGGGCCTGATCAGAGCCTGGAGGTACTGAGGTGCCGTTCCCTCACAGCTCCGTAGGCAAGCACCATGGTCTTGTAGCGGATGCGAGCTTCAACTGGAAGCCAGTGGAGAGAGCGGAGGAGCGGGGTGACGTGAGAGAACTTGGGAAGGTTGAACACCAGACGGGCTGCGGCGTTCTGGATGAGTTGTAGGGGTTTAATGGCACAGGCAGGGAGCCCAGCCAACAGCGAGTTGCAGTAATCCAGACGGGAGATGACAAGTGCCTGGATTAGGACCTGCGCCGCTTCCTGTGTGAGGCAGGGTCGAACTCTGCGGATGTTGTAGAGCATGAACCTACAGGAACGGGCCACCGCCTTGATGTTAGTTGAGAACGACAGGGTGTTGTCCAGGATCACGCCAAGGTTCTTAGCGCTCTGGGAGGAGGACACAATGGAGTTGTCAACCGTGATGGCGAGATCATGGAACGGGCAGTCCTTCCCGGGAGGAAGAGCAGCTCCGTCTTGCCGAGGTTCAGCTTGAGGTGGTGATCCGTCATCCACACTGATATGTCTGCCAGACATGCAGAGATGCGATTCGCCACCTGGTCATCAGAAGGGGGAAAGGAGAAGATTAATTGTGTGTCGTCTGCATAGCAATGATAGGAGAGACCATGTGAGGTTATGACAGAGCCAAGTGACTTGGTGTATAGCCAGAATAGGAGAGGGCCTAGAACAGAGCTCTGGGGGACACCAGTGGTGAGAGCGCGTGGTGAGAAGACAGATTCTCGCCACGCCACCTGGTAGGAGCGACCTGTCAGGTAGGACGCAATCCAAGCGTGGGCCGCGCCGGAGATGCCCAACTCGGAGAGGGTGGAGAGGAGGATCTGATGGTTCACAGTATCGAAGGCAGCCGATAGGTCTAGAAGGATGAGAGCAGAGGAGAGAGAGTTAGCTTTAGCGGTGCGGAGCGCCTCCGTGATACAGAGAAGAGCAGTCTCAGTTGAATGACTAGTCTTGAAACCTGACTGATTTGGATCGAGAAGGTCATTTAGAGAGAGATAGCGGGAGAGCTGGCCAAGGACGGCATGTTCAAGAGTTTTGGAGAGAAAAGAAAGAAGGGATACTGGTCTGTAGTTGTTGACATCGGAGGGATCGAGTGTAGGTTTTTTCAGAAGGGGTGCAACTCTCGCTCTCTTGAAGCCGGAAGGGACGTAGTCAGCGGTCAGGGATGAGTTGATGAGCGAGGTGAGGTAAGGGAGAAGGTCTCCGGAAATGGTCTGGAGAAGAGAGGAGGGGATAGGGTCAAGCGGGCAGGTTGTTGGGCTGCCGGCCGTCACAAGACGCGAGATTTCATCTGGAGAGAGAGGGGAGAAAGAGGTCAGAGCACAGGGTAGGGCATAGGGCAGTGTGAGCAGAACCAGCGGTGCCGTTTGACTTAGCAAACGAGGATCGGATGTCATCGACCTTCTTTTCAAAGTGGTTGACGAAGTCATCTGCAGAGAGGGAGGAGGGGGGAGGGGGAGGAGGATTCAGGAGGGAGGAGAAGGTGGCAAAGAGCTTCCTAGGGTTAGAGGCAGATGCTTGGAATTTAGAGTGGTAGAAAATGGCTTTAGCAGCAGAGACAGAGGAGGAAAATGTAGAGAGGAGGGAGTGAAAGGATGCCAGGTCCGCAGGGAGGCGAGTTTTCCTCCATTTCCGCTCGGCTGCCCGGAGCCCTGTTCTGTGAGCTCGCAATGAGTCGTCGAGCCACGGGGCGGGAGGGGAGGACCGAGCCGGCCTGGAGGATAGGGGACATAGAGAGTCAAAGGATGCAGAAAGGGAGGAGAGGAGGGTTGAGGAAGCAGAATCAGGAGATAGGTTGGAGAAGGTTTGAGCAGAGGGAAGAGATGATAGGATGGAAGAGGAGAGAGTAGCGGGGGAGAGAGAGCGAAGGTTGGGACGGCGCGATACCATCCGAGTAGGGGCAGTGTGGGAGGTGTTAGATGAGAGCGAGAGGGAAAAGGATACAAGGTAGTGGTCGGAGACTTGGAGGGGAGTTGCAATGAGGTTAGTGGAAGAACAGCATCTAGTAAAGATGAGGTCGAGCGTATTGCCTGCCTTGTGAGTAGGGGGAAGGTGAGAGGGTGAGGTCAAAGAGGAGAGGAGTGGAAAGAAGGAGGCAGAGAGGAATGAGTCAAAGGTAGACGTGGGGAGGTTAAAGTCGCCCAGCACTGTGAGAGGTGAGCCGTCCTCAGGAAAGGAGCTTATCAAGGTATCAAGCTCATTGATGAACTCTCCGAGGGAACCTGGAGGGCGATAAATGATAAGGATGTTAAGCTTGAAAGGGCTGGTAACTGTGACAGCATGGAATTCAAAGGAGGCGATGGACAGATGGGTAAGGGGAGAAAGAGAGAATGACCACTTGGGAGAGATGAGGATCCCGGTGCCACCACCCCGCTGACCAGAAGCTCTCGGGGTGTGCGAGAACACGTGGGCGGACGAAGAGAGAGCAGTAGGAGTAGCAGTGCTGTCTGTGGTGATCCATGTTTCCGTCAGTGCCAAGAAGTCGAGGGACTGGAGGAAGGCATAGGCTGAGATGAACTCTGCCTTGTTGGCCGCAGATCGGCAGTTCCAGAGGCTACCGGAGACCTGGAACTCCACGTGGGTCGTGCGCGCTGGGACCACCAGATTAGGGTGGCCGCGGCCACGCGGTGTGGAGCGTTTGTATGGTCTGTGCAGAGAGGAGAGAACAGGGATAGACAGACACATAGTTGACAGGCTACAGAAGAGGCTACGCTAATGCAAAGGAGATTGGAATGACAAGTGGACTACACGTCTCGAATGTTCAGAAAGTTAAGCTTACGTAGCAAGAATCTTATTGACTAAAATGATTAAAATGATACAGTACTGCTGAAGTAGGCTAGCTGGCAGTGGCTGCGTTGTTGACACTACACTAATCAAGTCGTTCCGTTGAGTGTAATAGTTTCTGCAGTGCTGCTATTCGGGGGCTAGCTGTCTAGCTAGCAGTGTTGTTTACGTTACGTTGCGTTAAAAGAACGACAATAGCTGGCTAGCTAGCCTAGAAAATCGCTCTAGACTACACAATTATCTTTGATACAAAGACGGCTATGTAGCTCAAACAGTTGTACTGTAATGAAATTAAATGAAAATGTGATACTACCTGTGAATGCGACCGGGTTGTTGAGTTCTATTCAGTAGACGTTGGCTCGCTGTTAGCTGTTAGCTAGCTAGCAGAGTCTCCTACGTTAAGGACGACAAATAGCTGGCTAGCTAACCTCGGTAAATTAAGATAATCACTCTAAGACTACACACTCTAAACTACACAATTATCTAGGATACGAAGACAGCAAAGACAGCTATGTAGCTAGCTAACACTACACTAATCAAGTCGTTCAGTTGAGTGTAACAGTGCTGCTAATCGGTGGGTGTTTGCTAGCTGGCTAGCTGGTGAAGTGAAGACTACGTTAGGACGACGAAATACGATAATTATGCAATTATCTTTGATACAAGGACGGCTATGTAGCTAGCTAAGAAGAAATTGCTAAGAGTAGACAAATCAAACCGTTGTACTATAATGAAATGTAATGAAAAAGTTATACTACCTGCGGAGCGAAGTGCCGATGCGACCGCTCGCTCCACTTGAGAGTCAGGACCTACTTCCAACCGCTTACCTGGAGCTTTGGGGTCTTCTTAGCTTCTGCCATAGGCTTTCATCTCAACTTAGATAATGTAAGCCGAGACTAGAGTCTCCTTCGACCAGAGTGCGGAGTACACACTATATGTGGTTAGAAATAGGGCCCGGATGATACTAGTATCGCAATATTCGTCAGTATTGTGGCAAGGAAACAAACCAAGCAGATTTAATTTCATGAGAAAAACAGCCCTATGTTGTCATCCAGAGTCACGTGTATTTATTTTCCAAGCTATAGTACACAATATTATTCATACAGAAGGTTTTTAAAGGACCAAATAGTGAGGTCTGCTTCGTGTTTTAACTTTTGCCATGGAAAAAATATTGCGATACTTGTATATCCCTAGTTAGGAAGTGTACAGATTAAATACTGTAGCCTATGAATTTAAGTTTAACTTTGTAAATCAATCTGCTGTGCATCTAGATGATGTAATTGCGTTACGTCTGTCAACAGGTGAAAATAATCTGTGTTAAAATCAGGGTGTCATGAATTTGAATGGGCTGCCGTCCAGGACACTTCTGAAGTGTGAGAATGAGGCACAGACTTAGGTGACGTCAGCAGTCACAAATTCCCATGTACAGTAGCTAGCAGAGGCTACTGTACTTTTTAAAGCTGTAGTAAAAGTGAGAACTCTACCTTGCCCAACCTCTTGCTTTTCCGTTTTTGAAGTTAAAGGAAAAATACACCAAAAACCACCCATTTCTAATTTACAGTGTTAAATAACACTAATATGTGAGAACAATATTTTTTGTGAACAAATGTTTCATTTTGGCATTGTTATAAGGTTGGTAGCAACATGAAAAATCCTTGTTGAAATCTGTTGTAGCTAAAAATCAACTACAAAATCCACAATGCAATGCACTCTATGGATGGGCTGGTTGGCTGGCTAGCTAGCTAGCAAATGTAGCTACACACAATAACACTAAAGACAATATCATCATGTAACATAACTAGTTAGCTGTAAAATTGCCTAAGCAAACTGCCCTATCAATTTACGAGTCTACAATCTCACTATGTTCAACCTGAATTTTGATGTGCCTCTAATATTCGCAACGGCAGATACACTTTTGATGAGATGGGAAACTTTGCCCACGTTACCTGAATGGGCCGCGTGGTCTATTCTGGGTGAATCTGGAACAAGGAGCACTCTCCTTTAAGGAGAGAATGGGAGTCTATTGTACGCAACATTTTTTCAACAAAAACCCAACATGAACAAAAACCCAACATGAACAACATGAATTTCAACAACAAGAAGTAAAACATAACAAATATTTTCTGAGAGGTGAGTTAATTGACTTGCTATCTATAGTATCGTATAGCTTTTGAATCGTGACATTATGTACTTGAGGAAAATAGGCACGTTTCTTGACATTTACACTGACCTTGAGAAGGGACTACGTGAAGATTATTTTAGCAACCGCGTGACACAGCATAACAACGTGAACGCGATTGTTCGACAGTTTGCTGGGGGGTTAAACGGTCCTTCATTCCTTGGATTCCTATCTCCTTTGTAAAATATTTCTGGCGATGGCACCATGCAATGCACCCTGGACTAAATAGGCAGACAGAAAAAAATGTGCTAGAGCCTCTGTTAAATTACACATTTCTCGAGGTAGGAAAGTCGCAAAAATATGATCAATGGCTCATTCGAGAGAAGACATCCTCCCAAGTTATGACATTAGCCAGTAATGAAATCTGACATGTATGTTAGACGTTTTCGCCATCTAAATGTCGTATTCCGATTAAATTCCAGTGTAATGAGTGACTTTATCACTGTGCTACGTCATACTGGCCGGATTTCTGCATGCTTGAACGCCAATAACTCAGATACACATGAAAACATGAAATGACCCAGGGAAGCGATCGAACATCACTCAGAGATGCAGAAAAACCATATAACATTCAAAATAGGTATACTTTTCCTTTTAATATCCCAGGGCTGATCAGTGATTTAGAACTAACTACAGTTGAAGTTTTTAGATGTTGCATTTTAATGGTGCCCCCAATTCTCAGACACACACACACACACACCAGCTATCATTGATGAATATATTTACCCTGCTAACACAAATACCAATGGAATTTTATGACATTGTGTAATTGCTCACTGTTGTTCCATTCCCCTAACCTGTAGTTAGTTTCCATTGCCAACGTGTTGCCAGGCAATTCAATCCCCCCTGGGTCCCATTGTTATGAAATAGAGCCTTACGACCTTTCTCTCTGGGGACGAAAAGTGTTCTACTACACACTTGTTGTGAGCACAAGGTTACCACTAAGTGGCTCTGAACGCAAGGCTCTTCATGTTTTTTCATGTTCTCCAATGTTTCCACGGGGCTACAACGGCTCTCACGGGGGAAATCATCAAGCCCTACACGTGCACCAGCCCCATTGTTCACGCACTGTCAGCCTCCGTCCTTCCACCACTGAGGGCTTGGACAGATCAATGAGCTGAAGTGCATGGGACTGCAGATGTGTGTAACGCAGCTTATTTCTGAGCATGGAACACATGGCTCACATCACTATCTATCCATTGTTTGTAATGTTCAAAAGTGTTAACTCATCACTTTTCAGAAAAGCACACCTGTCTTCACTCTTCCAGGCTAACTATGATAATAATTAGAATGTGGTCATTTGTACAGTGTTTATACACTTTATGTTCTTTGCGGTGTTTTCTCTAAATGTTTAGTCTAAGACCACCAGTCTGTGGACTCCGAGAGAAAAATATGTGCCAAGAAAACAACACTCATCGATGTAAACTCTCACGTTACATAAGAGTTGCCAGGGGACTCATTAGTGAAAAAAAAACTGCATGAATAGTGTGACTCACTTTAAGTGCGTAGGTACAGTACGTCACCAACAGTATGACAGTCATGACCTTTACCTCCATGTCATGATGTCACAAGATCACTAACACCTACAGGTAACTGATAAAATAAAGGAAACACAGAGTTAGAAAGCTGGCTGTCAGAAGTTTAACAATTTAAGTTTACTTTTAATCCGTCAATCTGCATATTTCAAGACATGGCATACGAGGGTGCGGTGTTGGACAATATTATTCTTGTCACTTATATTGAAGAAGCTATTATTTACAGGAATTTCAAATGATACTCCAACGTTAAGAGAATGGAAGAATCAAAGGCTTTATTATTGAAATATAGAAAATAATCTGGCTACAGACTAACACAATATGAAGTCATATGGAGTCTTAAGGGTGGGAACATGTGGGTCTGAGCAAGTGTGATGTCATTCACGTTTGTTGAAATGTATATACAGTATGTGAGTGTTTGGTAGTCTATTGTTTTTGTCTGTAGTCTTTTGTTTGTCAAAACATTTGAAATCAAATATAAAAGGAAATACCAACATACAGTATAGTGTCGTAATAGAGGGCGTTGGGCCACCATGAGCTCCCAGAACAGCTTCAATGCACCTTGACATATATTCTACAAGTGTCTGAAACTCTATTGGAGGGATGCAGCACCATTCTTCCACAAGAAATTCCATCATTTGGTGTTTAGTTGATAGTGGTAGAAAATGCTGTCTCAGGCACCGCTCCAGAATCTCCCATAAGTGTTTAATTGGGTTGAGATCTGGTGACTGAGCCACACACACACACACACACACACACACACACACACACACACACACACACACACACACACACACACACACACACACACACACACACACACACACACACACACACACACACACACACACACACACACACACACACACCTTACACCAGTGGCGGTCAGTGCCATTTAAGATGAGGACTTTCATATATTATGACCATGGCCTTATTTCTATTACAGCGTATTGGATGTCTGTCATTCATATTCCATTCACCCAGTTCAATGTAATATCGATAGGTTTAGGCTACTACATGATATTAGAATTTCCCTGAACCCATCATGAGGTTGCAACAACCCAGCCTATGAATTAAAGTTTACAACATAGGTGCTCACAGGTTGAGAAAAAATTTGAGGTGACACATTCAATAGGAGGAAGGAAGCTAGCTGTCTTCTGGCTACACCATGGTGCTACCCTACAATGTGCTGGTGAGGCTACTGTAGACCTTCATTGCAAAACAATGTGTTTTAATCAATTATTTGACACATTAATATATTTTGTATAGTTTTATCTAAAATGGATGACTTAAAAATATTTTACTATTTTTATTATTATGAAATTCACTGAGGAGGATAGTCCTTCCCTTCATCCTCTGAGGAGCCTCCACTGCTTTAAACACCCTATGCTCCTTTAAGAACCCTCTTTCAAAGTCTCAGAGATCTGTTTTTCTAGCCATGGTCGTTCGTCAAAATAACGGGCAACTGGGATTTTTATACTTGACCTTAAGCATGATGGGATGGTAATTGCTTAACTCAGGAACCACACCTGTGTGGAAGCACTTGCTTTCAATATACTTTGTAGCTCTCATTTAGTCAAGCGTTCCCTTTATTTAGGCAGCTACTGTACCTGTATATGATATTACCCAGGACACCTGTTATTATTATCTGGTTATTAAGCCAATGTTAAACAACTTTCTGTGGAACGCATGATTTTTCCCTGGTCAATTATTTTTTTAAAATTACAACTTAGAATAGGTTTCATATTGTATTGACAGTCTTTATACACAATACAGAAAAGCTACGCAAACCATTTATAAGCAAAGTCATCCTCTAAAGTGTGATAAGGTCATTACATTATTTCACCTGTCCAGTCCACTTAAATTATTTATACACAGGTGAAAACAATGGTGTACAGACCAGATCTAGTATGCAGAGCAGATTTGGAGATACAGTATGATAGATTGAAGACTCTTTCATTTGGTCCTGTTCTCATGCATTATTTCCTACATTTTCTATATTCTAACTCTGTAATCTGAATCAAAGACTTGAACTGTACTTTTTATATCAGCATGTAAAGATGAATTAACAACCTAATTAGGCCTAACTTAAGGAGTATTTTCTCAAATTTGCAAATTAATCAAAAAGAAGTGTGAGATGATATCGTTATATCAAGCTGTTACCAAAGTTGTGTTCCACTCTATACAAGCTTCAACATTTAAAAAATGGTGTCAGAGGATTGGTTTTTGTGTGGGACCACCTGTGTAGACGTACCCTTCACATACAGAGCTGTGAGTTAGTCATCTCCCTCACTCTGCTTGGTGTGGAGTCAGCAAAACACGTAGAGAGAGAGAGAGAGAGCGGAAGGGAGAGATCGAGTACGGAGTGCAGTGATGAACATGCTGGAAACCATGGCAACGCCAGGGAACAAACACCGGCCATGTTTCAGTCTCCAAATGAGTCAGCCACATATTGAGGCATGGATGACCACCGTGTGCCAAAGGTAGGCAGAGCTGCTGACTGATTCACAGTTGGTGGCTTCTCGATGAGTCCTTGATTCCTACACCTACTCAGTACACGACAAGGGGATTGGATGAGTATGTGGGGGGGGGGGTATGGTGACTCACTCACTGTAGGTGGATTAAAGTCCAAGCACAATACAGTAGGAGGCTGCCAGTTTTATTCTATTTCATGTAGGAACAGCTGGATTCAGTGGGTGACTCCCGCCAAGACGTCAGCTAGAGTAGAGTTGAAAATGTAGTGGGTACAGCACGTAGAAGTTATGAATGGGTGTGAGGAGTTGACAATGCTTGAAGGACAGACAGGAGTATAGCATTTACATCAGGTGTGGGTCAGTCGCTGGTGCGTACGTGACTGGTTAAGGGAGGGCTTGTGTGGTAAGAGGTTTTGAAAGAATGTCTGGAGTCGCTGTTATTCTGCATGGTTCTGATGAAAAAGGTGATTAGTCGTCGCTCATGGCCCAATCAAAATAGTTTCTAGCTGGCCACTACTTCAAATGGACGAATACAAAATGTATTAATTCCCATTTGTTTCTCTGCACTAATAATGTTAACTATTTCTTTACATATTTACGATATTTGTAAATATACAGTTGAAGTTGGAAGTTTACATACACTTAGGTTGGAGTAATTAAAACTAGTTTTTCAACCACTCCAAAAATGTATTGTTAACAAACTATAATTTTGTCAAGTTGATTAGGACATCTACTTTGTGGATGACACAAATAATTTTTCCAACAATTGTTTACAGACAGATTATTTCACTTATTCACTGTATCACAATTCCAGTGGGTCAGATGTTTACATACACTAATCTGACTGCCTTTAAACAGCTTGGAAAAGTCCAGGAAATGGTACCATGGCTTTAGAAGCTTCTGATAGGCTAATTGACATCATTTGAGTCAATTGGAGGTGTACCTGTGGATGTATTTCAAGGCCTACCTTCAAACACAGTGCCTCTTCACTTGACATTATGGGAAAATCAAAAGAAATCAGCCAAGACCTCAGAAAAATGGTTCATCCTTGGGAGCAATTTCCAAATGCCTGAAGGTACCACGTTCATCTGTACAAACAAAAGTACGCAAGTATAAACACCATGGGACCATGCAGCCGTCATACCACTCAGGAAGGAGACGAATTCTGCCTAGAGATTAATGTACTTTGGTGCGAAAAGTGCAAATCAATCCCAGAACAACAGCAAAGGACCTTGTGAAGATGCTGGAGGAAACAGATACAAAAGTTTCCATATCCACAGTAAAACGAGTCCTATATCGACATAACCTAAAGGCTGCTCAACAAGGAAGAAGCCACTTCTCCAAAACCGCCATAAAAAAGCCAGACTACGGTTTGCAACTGCACATGGGGACAAAGCTCATATTTTTTGGAGAAATGTCCTCTGGTCTGATGAAACAAAAATAGAACTGTTTGACCTTAATGACCATCGTTATGTTTGGAGGAAAAAGGGATAGGCTTGCAAGCCGAACAACACCATCCCAACCGTGAAGCACGAGGGTGGCAGCATCATGTTGTGAGGGTGCTTTGCTGCAGGAGGGAACTGGTGCACTTCACAAAATAGATGGCATCACGAGGGGGAAAAAAATACATGGATATATTGAAGCAACATCTCAAGACATCAGTCAGGAAGTTAAAGCTTGGTCGCAAATGGGTCTTCCAAATGGACAACGACCCCAAGCATACTTCGAAAGTTGTGTCAAAATGGCTTAAGGACAACAATGTCAAGGTATTGGAGTGGCCATCACAAAGCCCTTATCTCAATCCTATAGAAAATGTGTGGGCAGAACTGAAAAAGCGTGTGCGAGCGAGGAGGCCTACAAACCTGACTCAGTTACTACAGCTCTGTCAGGAGGAATGGGCCAAAATTCACCCAACTTATTGTGGGAAGCTTAACGAAGGCTACCCAAAATGTTTGACCCAAGTTTAACAAATAAAAGGCAGTGCTACCAAATACTAATTGAGTGTATGTCAACTTCTGACCCAATGGGAATGTGATGAAAGAAATAAAAGCTTAAATAAATCACTCTCTCTACTATTATTCTGACATTTCACATTCTTAAAATAAAGTGGTGATCGCAACTGACCTAAGGCAGGGAATTTTTTATAGAATTAAATGTCAGGAATTGTGAAAAACTGAGTTTAAATGTATTTGGCTAAGGTGTATGTAATCTCCGACTTCAAGTGTATGATGTATTTATGAATGTTATAATGTGAACCTATTTAGCTCCCACAGGATGAAGGCCTCTGCAAGATCACTCCACAGGCTCAAGGTAGAAGTAATACTGTACCGGAAGAGAGAGAGAGAGGGCTGCAATGGGGACTCATACCGTGGCTACTACGCATTATGGATGATTACAGCAGTTTGAAAAAGTCACAGTAAATACTGTCCAGCATCAACCAAAGTTAGCAACAGTCTGACGAAGGCTTAACGTGGGTTTTGTGGTGTGTGAAAATGTGGCGAAAGGCAGTGACAGTTCGGGAGATTTTTCAGCCTTCTAAGAGGACCAAATCTGAAAAGTCGTCGTATTTTGGGTTTTACAAGAGTGCTGAGGGAAACTTAATCAAAGATGGTCACCCTGTTTACAGAACATACACCAAAAAAAGCTACGAAAGGGGACAACAATTGAGTCGTCTTCGTGACCACCACCCACTACTTAACAGCGAATGCAAGGTAAGTTAACTTTTAGCTCAATGCATGATGTGGGGATTTCCGAATGGGGGAAAATGTCATGGTTTGTCTGTCTAACTTGCTAATAGCTTGTCAATAATGTAAACTGAGGCTTTCAGTGTTACCTACTCTTGTAAAAAATACTACACGTTGTTCAGCTGCTGTATGCGTAGTGTGTCTGCAGACTCTACTCGCCCATTGCACACGATAACACATTATGTAGTTGTCACCCAACCAACATATTTTGTTCATTTAAAATCCAGCAGTCATCTTGGTTGTAAAGGTGTTCCAACGGGAGAAACACCATAGACTCCTATACAAGACTCATTTGTGTTCATGTAAATTGTGCATGGGGTCAGTGCATATACTCAAATGCAACACAAGAGATAGACTGTGTGTGAGTGAGTGATAATACTTATAATGTAACACCACCAATAATAATACATTTTCTATTCCCTTGTTTACAGAGTGGGCGTGCAGCAGGCAAACCCAGTGATGCTACTGGTCCCTGCTCATCTACAGTTGTGACATACACTCAAGCAAGCATTTAAAAAGGCAGGCTGCTTATGCACCCACATCAAAAAAAAGCTTGAGACCTCACTGCAGCCATTTCATATTACATTGGAATGGACATGGTGCCATTTCAAATTGTTGAGAGGCCTGGCTTTCTGAGGCTGATGAAGGTTGCCGTGGTCTCACTACAAAGTGCCATCATGAACACTATTTTCCAAGACTGAAATCCCAAACCTGTACAACCAGGTTAAAGCTGATGTTGGAAAATGTTTGGCTCAAGGCACATGGTTTGCTGCAACTACTGACCTTTGGACCAGTGAAAGTGGGGGTGGTCAACCCTACATCAGCTTCACTATCCATTACCTCACCCCAGACTGGCAACTGGAATTCAACTGCCTGGAGAAACAGGGATCAACAAGAAAGACCTGGTCTGCATAACCACAGACAACGCAACAAACATGATCAAGGCTTTTGAAGAGTTCCCAGACCTGTGGCTTGGGTGCTTTGGCCATAATTTGAACCTGGTCATCTCAAAAGCTTTGAAAATTCAGAGAGTTGACACAGCAGTCAAGGCCTGCCGTCATCTAGTCCAAGGCTTCTCACGGAGCTGGAAGAGGAGAGAACTGAGAGAAAAGCAAGCTGCCCTAAAAATGCCACAGAAGGCAGGATTTGGTGAACCGATGGGGATCTACATACAAGATGCTTGAGTCAGCCAACAGCAACCAGTCTGTGTGACACTGGCTGGAGAAAGAGGAACATGGCATCTGATGGCCAAGGATGCCGACATAAGTGTCATGGAGCAACTGTGCCAGCTCCTTGAACCTCTGAGCAAGTTTACAGATGCACGTGACACGGTCAGCCATCAAGCCTGTCCTGGACCACATCACGTGTGATGTTCTGGTGGAAAAGGATACGGAGCCATCCCTGACCAAGGGGATGAAAAGGGTCATGAGAGAAGACCTTATCAACAGATACACAGAGAAGGCAAAGAGAGTCATGCACATGGCTTGTTTCATTGACCCCCGCTTAAAAAGGAGCTTTATAGATGGCAGCTGCACAAGTCAGGGAAGAACCACAAAGCACCAGCAGCACCTCCAACACCCCCACAGCGGCATCAGAGGGGAAGGCCTGGCTGGGTTGCTGAGAAAGATCTGCTGCCTTGTTGAGGTAAAGAGGGCCAGATTCCGACCACCCTAGAAGACAGAGTAAAATAATAGATCAAGGTCTACCTGTCTCTGCCACCCATTCCAGCAGGAGAGGATCCACAGGTGTGGTGGAGGGCATCAGAGCTGCCTCACCTTGCCAGGGTTGCCAGGAAGCTTTTGTGCATCCCAGCAACCAGCGTGCCATCAGAGAGAGTGTTCAGTGAAAGCGTGCACATGGTTTCCCCTCGCAGATCACTACTTAAACCGGACAAAGTAAATATGCTGACATTTTTACATTTGAACATTTACAAGTGAACAGAGATGCATACATACAGGATGTTAGGCCAGCAGCACCTTATTTCTTCATGAAGGAGAGAACGGACATACAATCAGTGCTGTTCATTTCATTTGTTTACATATGGTTGTATTCCTCTTACATGCACATTGCTTTACTTGTGTTGCTTTTATATGCGCATTTGATTTGCTTACTTACGGTTGTGTTCATTAAAACCTGCACTAGGGAAACTTTTACCTCATGGCCACATGGTGCCATTTTTAATGTTAATGTTATTATTTTAATGTTTATGCAGACAGAAAGTGCATAGCGCTGTTAATTATATTTGTTGTTTGTTGGTTTTCAATAAAACTTGGTGAAATGATTTCGGTGTGTGTATCAGTACTTTCTGAACATTTTCAGCACATTTGAACAATACCACGATAATACTGATGACCGTGATAATTTTGGTCACTATAATCGTGATATTACATTTTCATACCGTTTCATCTCTACTACGCATGTATATTGTGTTACAGTATTCCCCCTCCAGAAAGAAGCCAGCAATGAGCCTCAAACTCGCACAAGTGTATGCTCCCCAACACCTCGTGAGACCACTGGAATGATCCCTCCCCTGCCACCAATATAGCAGGAGAACGAGGGACTCAGGGTCGCAACAGGGACTCAAAACAGTGCAGAGGCAAGAATCCAATAGACTGTTCCACAAAAGCCCAGGCAGAGGTGGTGCAACGGTAACATACTCTGTGTTACACAACCAACTGAACGTTGAAGAAAAAGAGCAAACCTCGCATGACAGAGTTCACCCTCCTTGTTCGTTTGTCTGCCCCCCAGGGCTCCATGTGCTGCCACCTGCCATCCCCGGGGAACCTGTCCCCCCTCTGGATCCAGCACATTGGGCGATTGGTCAAGACCAATGGCTGGGGGTGGATTAGGCCAGTACACTCACTCAATGACTCATAGGTATAGTGAATGGCAGTGCCTCGGTCTCGCTCTCCCAACCCCATTTTCTGTGTAGAGTACGGGCTGCGTAGTGCATGTCAATGCAATTGAATAATACTCTGATGCTTTCTGTCTACAACAAAATCTCTTATCTTTCTGTGTTCATCTTTCAGAAGAACATATGGATTCTTTAGACAATCAGAATGGTGAAAAAATGCATGTTGAAGGAAAATAAATCCAATCTACAAATGATTACTAACCCAAACAGTGGTGAACAATGAGGGCCTTCTACGCTTTCAGAAAGGCACAGTATTTATAAAATACAAATAATTATTATTTTCAATGTTCTGATTTAATGTCTTCCGTTTTTGCTAGAATGTAAAAGGTAACACTGAAGAGAAAAAAATATCCATCAGGATTTTTCTTTGATGGTTTCTGGGGCGATAAATCTAGCTAGCTAAGTCAGACATTGGCTAGGACATCAGATGCTTGATATCTGCCATTCAACTGTATATGTGTCACGTTCGTCGTATGAATCGGACCAAGGTGCAGCGTGGTATGCGTACATTCTTTAATATTATAAGAATGAACACTGAACGAACTAACCCAAATAACAAAACGACATGTGAAGCTATACAAATGAGTGCTGACAGGCAACTACACATAGACAATAGACAAGAATCCACAAACACAAAAGGGAAATTGCTACCTAGATATGATCCCCAATCAGAGACAACGATAAACAGCTGCCTCTGATTGGGAACCATTTCAGGCCACCATAGACATACATACTACCTAGACCTACAAACCCCCTAGACATACAAAACCCCTAGACAATACAAAAACTAGCATACCCACCCTAGTCACACCCTGACCTAACCAAAATAATAAAGAAAACATATCTCAGGTCAGGGCGTGACAATATGGGCAACATTCTGGAGTGACAGTGGAATGAACCAATCACATTAACTTGTAATGGGTGGGACTGTTTTTTACAATAACGTATGGAAACTGCCTTCTCGAAAGCCAACAGGCCACTGTGCAATAGCGAGTAGTAGTTTTCCCACGGTCTAGCTAGCTAGATTTTGCTGTGGGCTAGTTTGCAACGGCTGCAGCAGGTGTTATTGAAGAGGATGTTGTTGCTAATTTGTTACCTTGTCGCTTTAAGAATAAACTTTCAACAAGTTAAGTTTCAAATGATTATCTGGTGAGTGGAACTGTGTTTTTTGTATTGCAGCTCACATGCTGTTAGCCATCTCTTTGAAAATAACTTGTGTGTGAAACATTGTTGCATTTAAACTTTAGTTCACCGGTTACTTTGTGTGCTAAACCTGAAATGTTTTTGCAATGGGAAGTAATCGGCCCTATGCAGTGACGTAGTGTTGCCTGGAGAAATGGGTCCTGTGTGAAGGAAAGGCGTCATATGTGTGAAATACTATTTTCACTTTCAAAATCACTTTTTAAAATAAAATAAAAGTGATGTTTTAAGTCCACAACAATCTTTAAACCTTTTCAGCAGACCATTGAGGTCTGGGAAAATAATATATTTTTGGAGGATGAAGTTGCCCTTTAACTATCCTTTTCGTGGCTGTTTATTTACCACCACAGACAGATGATGGCACTAAGATCACACTCAGTCAGCTGTATAAGGAAATAAGCAAACAGGAAACCGCTCACTCAGAGGTGGCACTCCTCGTGGCCGCAAACTGTAATGCAGGGAAACTTAAATCAGTTTTACCTAATCTCTATCAACATTTTAAATGCGCAACCAGAGGGAAATTAATTCAACTGAGCAAAACAAAATGCCCTCCCCATTGATACAAATCAGCATGATATATTTCTGTCAGTTAGGGCTTCATTGCGGTTAACATTTAATTGGGAAGTTTTTTTGGGAAAGCCTTTAGAAATGTTCATGATGCATGATGACTTAATTGAGCATTGCAAATAGCCTACTAACCAAGACTGAGGACCAAACGTTTTCAATACCTGGTTTGCATACTCAGTTGCCTTAACATTTAACACCTACCAGCTACCGATGTCGTTCTTCTGTGAGCTGCTCCATGCATCAACCAGTTTAGAGCTACACACTCTTGCTGCCTAAAGCTAATACTCCGCTGAAACTAAGTTGTGTGCTGCTGGTATGGGAATATATTTCACGTGCTTTGCGAGTGTGTAGGCTACTTTGTGCATGATTTCTCTATTGTACTACATAAGTCATATACTTCCACTACATTACTTTGATACACAACTGTACAGATTAAGAAGTGAGTATAGGCAATGTCCACTGAAAAGCAAAGTGGGTATAGCCTCCACTACACCACTGGCCATTTGTGTTTTACAAATAGTGCAATCTCTGACCAATATGAGTTTGCTTGTATTATGGTTGCTGTCCTTTCACCGTCACAAGCCTGTCACACACTGAAGCCCCAATAGGCTCGACACTGGGCATGCTGCCAGTTTATTCATTATTACGCACACCTGTCACCATCTTTACACGCACCTACGCCTCATGAGACTCCATCACCTTCCTGATTACCTCCCCTATATCTGTCACTCCCTTTGGTTCTTACCCCAGGCATTATTGACTCTGTTTTTGTGTTTCATGTCTGTATGCTATAATTTAAAAATAATGGTCCAAACAAGAATGCATTGGCAGGGCAATTCAAGCAAAGTAGTCATAAGTAGTCTGGGAGGTGACCAAGAACCCGAATGGTCACTCTGACAGAGCTCTGGAGTTCCTCTGAGGGGAGGGGGACAATTTAATCAATTTTTGAATAAGGCGGCAATATAACAAAATGTGGAAAAATTTAAGGGGTCTGAATACTTTAATTTAATATATTGTTAATGTTGTGTTGTGTAGTGGCTTTGCTGGCATGCAGCAAACAATAAAATTGAGTTTTCCCTACCAAGATTTCCGTGCTAAAATAGCCACTGCTAAAGAGACTAGAATGGTTCTCCCTTCCGTTATCATAGCTGTTCCTTTAAGATCTGCTGACAAAGGAATGAACAGTAGTAATGCAATACAAACCATGTCTGAACAGACATGGTTTGTATTGCACCTTGTTTGCGTAACAACCCATTCAGTCGTGTTTCAGACACATTTATTTAGATTTATTCCACCCCAACTATGCTATTTACCCAGCCTTCATACAAATTAATGACAAGCTTCCCTCGAGGCAGACACAGCACATGGTGGCTAATAGAATATTGCATTACCATAATCACTCCAAGACAGCATTACTGTACAGTACAATGCTAATAAGAAGTATCTGACCGAGGGGGGAAAAAATGTGCCATTCTACATCTCTCTTGTGAATATTCAGGAATTAAAATGAGAGGGAGCGTTTGAGTTGCGTTGGCCTATTGCAATGTCTTTGCAATTCAAATGAAAACAACTAAGTGTCACAATTGCTATTTTGCCCTGTGTCCATCCAATCCAAACCATTGGGAATATTGGGAATATTATTCATATTAATCAGCCAATTGTTCATGTCATTAAGATGCATTATAAGGGGAAACATAGCTACAGTATATTCAATAAAATTCACTCGTTCACACAATACCTTTTTAAACAGATTATCATGGTTCATCTTGATGAATTTGTCCAAAATCATATGACATAAAACATAAAACTTTTCTTTCCTTGCGTTTATGTTGTCTTTATATCGTATATTAACCAATAATCAGTTAAATTAGATGTCGAAGGCCTCCCGGGTGGCGCAGTGGTCTAGGGCACTGCATCGCAGTGCTAGCTGTGCCACCAGAGACTCTGGTGAGCCCAGGCTCTGTCGTCCACCGGGCAACGCGCACTAGCCACTCCTGTGGAGGGCCGGGGGGCGGTGCACACTAACCAGGCCGCCGACACATTGGTTCGGCTGGCTTTCGGGTTGGATGCGCGGTGTGTTAAGAAGCAGTGCGTCTTGGTTGGGTTGTGTTTCGGAGGACGCATGGCTTTCAACCTTCGTCTCTCACGAGCCTGTACGGGAGTTGTAGCGATGAGACAAGATAGTAACTACTAACAATTGGATACCACGAAATTGGGTAGAAAAGGGGGTATAAAAATTGACATTGAACCCTGTAAGAATATTGGATCTCGCAGTCAGACGTCGTATTGAGATCTCAGAAATGCAGTAAATATGTATACTCGGTGAAAACAGTATTCATGGGCACACAAATCCAAAATAATGTATGCATTGCAAAATGCATTAACATTAATACTGTCATTAACATTTATACATATTACTTGTTGGATGAGCATTTGGTGTCCAGCTGATTTAATTAAGACGTGATATTTTCACACATCATCTGATCCAGGAAGGAATTTTACAGATGAGAGTGAAGTGATGAACAGCTGTTGTGACAGCGCATGTGACGCAACAACAGCCCAAGTACCGGAAAAAAAGGTGGAATGTCCAAAATATTTGGGTGTCTCATTTGTTAGGCCATTAAAGGCATTTGTACTTGGATCCACGTTGGATCTCATATCCATAGCGAATTGATGTTGATCATCCGTTGTTGTCTGCTTGTTTTAGGTTCTCTTTAGATTTAACACAGAAAGCATTCATGTTTTCATATGTTTTAGTGCCTCGGATTGGACACAGTCTACTGTGCCCAATTGTGTAGGGCACAACACCCAATGCTATTCCTATACATTATTCAGGATATCATGACTTACATGGCCTAGTGGGCTTATTGACAATATGATCTGGTAATGAAATAACATGACAAATACACGTTTTCCATGTTAGACCAGCAATTTTAAATGATACAAGGGGGCTTGAAGTAGCCTGCTTGAACTTGAATTTGGAGCTCAGAAATTAAATTTTACCTTGAAAATCAGACTTTTAGTCAATTTGGCGCTTGAAAAGTTATTGTAATTATTGTAGCCAATTTACAAGTTCTCCTGCACCCTTATAATGATCTGTAGTTTAATTTTTGATTCGTCTTGGTGGAAATAGTGGACTGAGTAGGGAATAGCGTGCCATTTGTTAAGCGCTACACTCTAATTCTCGTCAGTGTTGACTGCTATAAGTTTGAGTATGTGAACTGTTATCGAAGACGTCATAGGCCGACCTGTGTGGCCAGTTGGGCTATTTCCAATGAACAATAATATATTCTGCTCAGTTGTTTTTGTTTTTTGTTTTTTCACATGCAAACAAAGATTGGCAATACACTTAATAAGATGCCTTACCTCCTTAAAGGAAAAAACTATTGTGGCCCACCTCTGGCTAGTGTTGCCTCCTACAGTAATATCTCCCCGACACTGGAGACACCATTCTTTTCTCTTGTCTGCATTTAGATTTTCCTTCAGCTCCCATCCACTCACATTAATACATGTTGACAGGTCTATGATTAGATTTTAAACTCTTAGCGCCGTCCTCCAGCGCGCCCTACCCCTCTACTCTCTGGTACATTTCTCCAATTATTTCTCATTAACTACATGGGAGCTGCGCCCTGCACTGCGCCCTCTGCCGCCTCCATTCAAGAGAGTGACAGTGCAATATTTGCACCTGGTTGGCCCGAGCAGCGGAGCCCCTTCAGGGAGGCATCAATGGCTTCATTGATATTCAGAGTCGTGCCTCTGATCAGGGGAGTATCAGAGGAGATGGAGCGGCCTAACATGAGGAAGTGACACGCAGTGTCGCCAACAGGCTCTGTGGGGATAATGAAGATGACTGCTCTCCTAGAGTGTGTGTCCTCCCCTTAAAGACATGCTCCGGTACTTTGGGGCCATTTTCCCCCACGTGGGCATGCCCCCTCGATTTGAGTTCTAGCCAAATAGCTTCAGCCCCTCGCATTAGAGTGATAGCTAGCAAGAGGCCTGGCCAGCATTATCCAATGAGGATGCAGGGCGGGCACAACGACTCAGTGAACACAGCAGAGAGAGAAAGCTTCGGCGATGTCATTTACAAAATAGCCACCAACACTCTACTCAGCAAATTGGATGCAGTCTATCACATTGCCATCCGTTTTGTCACCAAAGCCCCATATACTACCCACCACTGCGACCTGTATGCTCTCTTTGGCTGGCTTCATATTTGTCGCCAAACTCACTGGCTCCAGGTCATCTATAAGTCTTTGCTAGGTAAAGCCCCGCCTTATCTCAGTACACTGGTCACCATAGCACGCGCTCCAGCAGGTATATTTCACTGATCACCCTCAAAGCCAATTCCGCATTTGGCTGCCTTTCCTTCCAGTTCTCTGCTGCCAATGACTGGAACGAATTGCAAAAATCACTGAAACTGGAGACTCATATCTCCCTCACTAACTTTAAGCACCAGCTGTCAGAGCAGCTCACAGATCACTGCACCTGTACATAGCCCATCTGTAAATAGAACATTCAACTACCTCATCCCCATACTGTTATTTTTATTTTTAGCTCCTTTGCACCCCAGTATCTCTACTTGCACATGCATCTTCATCTATCACTCCAGTGTTAAATTGCTAAACTGTAATTATTTTGCCACTATGGCCTATTTATTGCCTTTACCTCCCTTATCATACCTCATTTGCACACACTGTAAATATACATTTTTTCTATTGTGTTATTGACTGTATGTTTTGTTAATTCCATGTGTAACTCTGTGTTGTTGTTTGTGTTGCACTGCTTTGCTTTATCTTGGCCAGGACGCAGTTGTAAATGAGAACTTGTTCTCAACTGGGCAACCTGGTTAAATAAAGTTGAAATAAAATATATATATATTTTTTAAAGCCTGGATGAATGGGCCCTAGTTCTCAACTAGCCTACCTGGTTAAATAAAGGTTAAAATATATATATATATATATATATATATATATATATATATTTTTTTTTTTAAGCAATGACCTGGTGCACATAACTGCACATATGTGACATGGTATGCAATTTTTCAGGGACCCCCTTTGGCACATGAGTACTACTTTCAGAACTACTGGCTAAAAAGTATACAAAAGTACCGGGAAATCTCTAACTACCCCGTGGGAAATATGGGGTCACCAGTGGTTTGTTTTGTAGTGTTCGGTCTTTGTGAGGGCTCGTTAAGCAGATGTCATGTCGACCCTCTTCCCCTGAAAAAGTCCTGAATCATGTTTGATGATGTCATGTACACTTGGAGCGTAGGTATCACATATTATTAGGAGTTAGCCAGAGGATGTATTTACTCCTTCAAACAACTTTCATTAGGACTGCAGAGTAGGGTGTATCTCAAGCATGCATTAACATCCTTAAAAATTCTGAGAGGTATCCGTCAATGTCACTATCTCGTGTCTAATTGGCTTGGGAGCTTAGCAGCTCCGATTGACTTTGCAAAATTCCTTTCTCATGGTTCTTCACAAGATGAAGACCTAGAACAGGGTAAAGGCATGGCCACATAATAGTTACTGTAATATTCAAGGTGGAATCAGTGAGGTATTGTGGATAATGGGTTTATAATATCTATACTGTTGATGGTAGTTACTTAAAGATGCACTATGCAGAAATCGCTCCAGCATTTAAAGGTCGCAAAAATTTGAATAGTTCGCCCTATTTCAGTTTTTGTGAAAAAACAAGCCAGTAGTGTCGAGAATCATTGTACCATCTAAACTGCTGTGAAATATATTTTCCATGACCAAAATATTGTATTTTCAGCTGTTTGAAGCTGGTGTATCGAAATACCGAAAGTAAGCCAAAACTAAACATAAGGACGTGAAGAATACAAATAGTGCACATAGAACAGATAGCTTTACTTAATGCCTTGTTGCACCAATCTAGGTATTTGCATTTGACATTTGGCATTTGGCATTACTGAATCATTAATTGGACAGTCATTGTTTGAGCCACAGTGTTGACACATTCTCAGTGTCATTACTTTGTTTTTGATGGTGTGCACAGTTGCAAGCCATGGAGATTGAGGCTACAGCACACATAGATTTTCTGTCTGAAAATGTTCAATGGGAGTCATCCTGTGATGAATGATGGACAACGAAGATAATTTTCGGTCCAAACACGCCCAATGTTTGCCTTTTTTGCATATGCATCTTGTCCAGATTTAATTTAGGATAAGTTTCATTAGACTTGTGGTTTGACTATAAGGTGTTAATGTTGCCTTTGCAGGCAATCAGTAGTACCATCAATGTCATCCTTTTTTTTGTGGGGTAGTGTATTGTTTGTTTGTTTGTGAACAAAGACAAAGCTAATTTTTGTTGATTCACTTTCATCCTATGAAATTGAGGCCAATTTCTATCTCTTTCAAATTTGATTAACTCACACAATCTGAGAATGAACGAACTCGGTCAAAGTCATCTCTCTTGACAGACTTTTTGCACTTAAAAGATAACTGTATACTCTGCAAATGGAGATGCTACCCACCTCAGAAGCACCACCAAAAACCACTGGGCCCTATCCTACTTTGGTGATAGAATGACCTGACTGCGTAAGAATTCATAGTCACTCATAGCCATTGAGATGGATGGTGTGCTGTAATAAACCAATCCTTCACTAAAAAGATTTCCCCAACTCATACAGGAAATTACTTCTTCTCACCCACTCCTAGTGTTACCTTGAGCGATGAGAGGACCCACTGGCTCTTGAATGGAGATGGAGGATTGGCAACAACACCTCCTCCACACGGACTCTTAACACAGGGGTCCCCAGGGGTGTGTCCACAGTCCTCTGCTGTACTCCCTGGACCCAGGACCGTGTGGCTTTCCATGACACCAACTCCATCATCAAGTTGGCTGACGACACCACGGTTGTAGGCCTGATAATCAACAACGACCAGTCAACCTATTTATGAGTTGCACGTTTTGTCACAATATCGTTTTAAACATTTGTTCTGGACTGATGCCGACTGAGCGTTCTACTCAATGCACTGTCAATGATTTTGTCAAAAGTGCATTACAGTGGCTAGGAAAGACAATGACATTTCAAAAGGAGGCAAATAATTTGTAGGAAAACATTTTGTCATCATTTTGATCCCGCCAGATTGATTTTAGATAAAGTTAGTTTCTCTATTGTGTTATTGAGTGTACTTTTGTTTATCCCATGTGTAACTGCTGTTGTCTGTGTCGCACTGCCTTGCTTTATCTTGGCCAGGTCGCAGTTGTAAATGAGAACTTGTTCTCAACTAGCCTACCTGGTTAAATAAAGGTGAAATAAATGAAAAATGTAAAAAAGCTAGCTGGAGGAAAATGGGGGAGTGTCATGCTTTTTTAATTTCAGTCAAGGGAATGGTTTAGTCTCTTTTTAAATATAGTCCAGGGAATGGTCATGTAATTGATGACATATCAATATTTCTCAGTGTTTTAGAATTAGTTGCTTATTAGGCTATATATATATCAATGTGAGCCTGATGCTGATCTCTGATTCTACGCAGGGCGTGCAATATCAAGTGAGCCTATAAGCTTTTTAGTGTGGTCTCAATGAAATGATCCATAGGCTATAAGCTACGAAGTGCATGCTCAGACAAGCACAGAGCAAAGTTTCTAAGATAGCTGCTGGGATGGTGTTAATAAACTAGGCTGCATTACACACGGCAATGGATAATCCAACCCTGAGCCCGGCCTGCTCTACTCTTGCTGATCAATAACTTTTTTTTGTGTGCTGCCTAACCAATGGCTGTGCTCTGTAGGCCTATGGTGGCATCAGGAGGAGAGTTTCTTCAGAAAATTATTTTTGATTAGGCCTAGTCCAAAAAATGTTGCGCGTGGACTCGCCTACAGCCTATGTTCTGTTCAGTTTGAGAAGGAGAGCGTGAAGATGAAGAGGACCGGAGGTCAACTTTGATAGCTTGCTACTACAATAATAGATTTGATTAAAAACAAATATTGTTTTTATCAGAGTTATTGACCTCACAATAATCCAGATTTTAGTAACTTTACATTGTGGTGCTGAAACTTGAAGCAGCAACCGTGGAACAATCAATCGGAAATATACAGCACATCGTGCTGAAAGTAGGCACATTTTAGTAGGCATAATTCATTTAAACCATCTTAATTTTAATTAGTCTTTACTAACAAGATATTTTTGTGTAGGAGCCTATTTCTTTCTCTTTAGGAAAGAGATAGGCCTACCTGTTTGACAGACAAAATTAGGCTATAGGCTGCTATATCCATAGATTCCTCCACCCACAATGCACTCTTTAAATAGCCAACATCCGTGTCATTGAAGGGCTCTTAAAAACCAGAACTCAAATTGAGGGGGTATGAGAGAGTATACCATATGCCTTTTATTAAAGAAAATGGCAACAAAATAAGCACAGGCCTACCCCCTTGTGAGCTTTAGATTTGGAAGAAAATAAAACTCATCCGATTATATAAAGTGATCTACAACAGCACTTAGGTTGTATGCTAGAAACAAGCTTTAAAATACCTGTGAAAGAAGTGACTTGGATGCATATGAGGATATCATTGTTCTGTTTCTTTGACATTCAGATAGCTGAGGAGATTTTTTAAAACTTTGCTTGGGAAGTAATCTAATTCTGTCACTATCAATTGATTAAGCTTTTCACTTTCTGTACAATAGAAGATGTTTAAACACAGACAACTTTTAGAAAAACACTTGTGACCTTCACTCGTTGGGTTAAACCATGGAAGAGTAGCCAGCAGTTAACTTACATTTGTATGCGTCGTTAGGCCTACTCTGTTTGGAGTGGAAAGGTAGGCCTAACTTTTTGAAGTATCATGCTCAGATTCCGAATGATGTCTCAGATTTAATTATTTGCAAACGGGGACAGTTTTGTTACAAACAAGACACTGATTTGGCATTGGAGAAATATGATAAGAAAACACAGGCTGTCTCTGTCCATACTTAGCCTGGAATTTGTTTGGTATTAAAAAGATTCTGCTAATATGTAAAATTATAGATAATTGCATGAAATGTTAATAAAAGGCTCTTTTTTTTCAAATAGATGATAGATTCATGCAATGCTTCTACTATAACTGTCACGCCCTGGTCAAAGTATTTTGTGTTTTTCTTCATGTATTTGGTCAGGCCAGGGTGTGACATGGGTTTTTGTATGTGGTGTGTAGCTTAGTGGGATTGTAGCTTAGTGGGGTGTTCTAGGAAAGTCTATGGCTGTCTGAAGTGGTTCTCAATCAGAGGCAGGTGTTTATCGTTGTCTCTGATTGGGAACCATATTTAGGCAGCCATATTCTTTGGTTGTATTGTGGATGATTGTCCTGAGTGCCTTGATGTCCTTGGTCTGTGTTAGTTGACACAAGTATAGGCTGTTTTTGGTTTTTGTTTCGTTTATTGTTTTGTAGTGTTTGTGTTTATTTGTGTTTACGTTGTTTGATTAAACATGGATCGCAATATACACGCTGCAGTTTGGTCCGACTCTCCTTCACCATATGAAAACCGTGACAATAACGGAGCTCTTTCCACACCTACTCTTGTCCATGGTGGTCTGCGAACCTACAACCTCATGGCCCACAGCCCTGTGCGCTATGAAAAAAAATCCTGCGTTGCCATGCAATGTTTACAGGACAAAGAACAGTTTCTAAAACTGCATATCTAAGCTGCTGCATTACTTCTGACAGTGGATGCACAACTGACCTCAGTGATGACTAAACTCCTGTCACTGTCAACTGCGTTTATTTTCAGCAAACTTTAAAGCTTGGATAATATTTGAAATTGCATTGGAATCACACATAGAAAAATCGTCGCCAAACCCACTGGCTCCAGGTCATCTATAAGTCTTTGCTAGGTAAAGCCCCGCCTTATCTCAGCACACTGGTCACCATAGCAGCAACCACTCGAAGAACGCGCTCCAACAGGTATATTTCACTGGTCACCCCAAAAGCCAATTCCTACTTTGGCAACCTTTCCTTCCAGTTCTCTGCTGCCAATGACTGGAACGAGCTGCAAAAATCACTGAGGCTGGAGACTCATATCTCCCTCTCTAACTTTAAGCATCAGCTGTCAGAGCAGGTTACAGATCATTGCACCTGTACACATTCCATCTGTAAATTGCCCACCCAAGTACCTCATCCCCATATTGTTATTTATTTTTTTACTCTTTTGCACCCCAGTATCTCTACTTGTACATTCATCTTCTGCACATCTATCACTCCAGTGTTTAATTGCTCAATTGTAATTTATTTCACCACTATGGCCTATTTATTGCCTTACCTCCATAATCTTACTTCATTTGCACAAAAATGACTGTACGTTTGTTTATTCCATGTGTAACTCTGTTGTTGTTTGTGTCGCACTGCTTTGCTTTATCTTGGCCAGCTCACAGTTGCAAATGAGAACTTGCTCTCAACTGGCCTACCTGGTTAAATAAAGGTGAAATATATATATTTTTAAAGTCTTTACTATCAACTGTTGTGACAGAGAGAAGCTGCCGTCCACTTGTGTGCAGTATTTTGTATATAAACTTGTCTCTCGCTAAATCATCTTCCAGACCATTAGCCTGTGATGAGCCAGACACTGACATATTTCTCCTCTGCTGATTACACTTTGAAACGAGCAGTGCAGACCAGGGTGAGTGAGTGGATTGTCAGAGTCACTGATTCCATGCCAAACCTGTCAGTGATCAAGCCATAGTTCTACCTGTCATCAGGAAGGACCATCAGGAAGGACCTAGTCGGCTGGCTGTCTCGTGATCACATTGGAAAGTATAACGCAAGAATTTAAATCTGTTTCAAGTCTGTTTTCTCTCCCCAGAGCTATTGAACTTATTCCAGAGGTTGACCCAAAACAACGTCGCAGGAGGAGAGGTACTCGGGGCAGTCTTCTACTTAGTAAGCGTGCACACCACCCACCGCTCCCAAGTTTTTTACTTGCTAATGTCCAATCTCTGGATAATAGTTGATGAGCTCAAGGCGAGAGTTGCTTTACAGAGAGACGCCAGGGATTGTAACATACAATACCATGCTTCACAGAAACATGGCTCTCTCGAGATATACTGTCTGACTCTGTAAAGCCAGTTGGGTCCTCAGTACATTGCGTCGACAGGAACAAACATCTCTCCGCGAAGCAGAAACGTGGAGGTATATATTTTATGATCAACGACTTATGGTGTAACTGTGATAACATAGGAAGGAACTCAAGTCCTTCTGTTCACCCGACCTAGAATATCTCACAATCAAATGCCAAATCTCCTGAGAGAATTATCGTCAATAATAGCCACAGCGGTCTATATCCTCCCTAAAGCCGATACCACGACCGCCCTCAAAGAACTTCACTGGACTTTATGCAAAATGGAAACCACATATAGAGGCTGCAATTATTCTTGCTGGGGATTTTAACAAAGCCAATTGTCACACGGTATGATTGACTCGGGAGACGCAGGCGCAGGAATGCGTAATAGGGTTTTTATTTACACCCAAATTACAGCGTGCCGTGTAAAGGCATTGGGACGATCACCAAAAAAACATTATACAAAACACAGGATTGAAACAAGAAACAAAAGAGCGAGTAGTACCTCAAATAAATAAATGATTAACTCATGGGACGGGACTTGTAATCATCTGCGCAATCCACAATGGAACGAAAGCAAAAACACACAGCACAGGTACTCACAAGCACCAACAGAAATAGTAACAATAATCGACAGGACACTGGTAAACCAAAGGCACACTTATATAATTACTAATCACTGGGAATAGGGGCCAGGTGTGCATAATGAAAGTTCCTGAGGGATCCGTGACACCAATTTGAGGAAAAGGCTCCAGAAATTCTATCAACATATTGATTGTGGTACTCGCGCTGCTAAAACTCTCAACTATTGTTATAATACCTTCCAGAATGCATATAAGGCCCTTCCCCGCCCTCCATTCGGAAAATCGGACCATGATTCCATTGTGCTCCTCCTATAGGCAGAAACTCAAAGGACTATTTAACACTGGTCTGACCAATCGCAATCCATGCTTCAAGATCGTTTTGATCACGCGGACTGGGATATGTTCAGAGTAGCTTCAGAAAATAATATAAAAAATAATATTGACACATATACCGATACAGTGAATGAGTTTATCAGGAAGTACATAGGAGATGGTGTACCCACTGCATTAAAACCTACCCCAATCAGAAACAGAAAGCGCGAACCACCGCATTTAGCAAAGGCAAGAAGACTGGAAATATAAAGCAATCAAGCAGGCTGAACGTCGGTATAGGGACAAAGTTCAGTCCCAGTTCAACGGCTCAGACACAAGACGTATGTGGCAGAGTCTACAGACAATCACAGATTATAAAAGAAAAATCAACCACGTCGCGGACACTGACGTCTTGCTTCCGGACAGGCTGAAAACTTTCTTCATCAAGGACTGTGGGCTCTCCTTCTCCGTGGCCGATGTGAGTAAGTCATTTAAGCGCGTTAACCCTTGCAAGGCTGCCGGCCCAGATGGTATCTCAAACCGCGTCCTCAAAGCATGCACAGACCAGCTGGCTAGTGTGTTTACAGATATATTCAATCTCTCCCTATCTCAGTATGTTGTCCCCACATGCTTCAAGATGGCCACCATTGTACCTAAGAATGCAAAGGTAATTGAACTAAATTACTATTGCCCTGTAGCACTCACCTTTGTCATCATGAAGTGCTTTGAGAGACTAGTCAAGGATCATATCACCTCCACCTTACCTGTCACCCTAGACCCACTTCAATTTGCCTACCACCCCAATAGATCCACAGACTATGCAATCGCCACCACACTGCATACTGCCCTGTCCCATCTGGACAAGAGGCATACCTATGTAAGAATGCTGTTAATTGACTATAGCTCAGCATTCAACAACATACTACCCTCCAAGCTCATCATCAAGCTCGAGGCACTGGGTCTGAACCCCGCCATGTGCTACTGGATCCTGGACTTCCTGACGGGTCGCTCCCAGGTGGTTAAGGTAGGAAACAACATCTCTTCACTCATCCTCAACACTGGGGCCCCCAAGGTTGTGTGCTAAGCTCCCACCTGTAATCCCTCTTCACCCATGACTGCGTGGCCAAGCACGCCTCCAACTCAATCATCAAGTATGCAGACAGCACAACAGTAGTAGGCTTGATTACCAACAACGATGAGACAGCCTACAGGGAGGAGGTGAGGGCTCTGGGAGTGTGGTGCCAGGAAAATAACCTCTCACTCAACAAAACTAAGGAGATGATTGTGGACTTCAGGAAACAACAGAGGGAGCATCACCCCATCCACATCGATGGGACCGAAGGTGGAAAGCTTCAAGTTTCTCCGCGTACACATCATTGACAAACTGAAATGGTCCACCCACACAGACAGTGTGGTAAAGAAGGCGCAACAGCGCCTCTTCAACCTCAGGAGGCTTAAGAAATGTGGATTAACACCTAAAACTTTTACAGATGCACAATTGAGAGCATCCTGTATGGCAACTGCACCGCCCACAACTGCAAAGTTCACCAGAGGGGGGTGCGGTCTGCCCAATGCATTACCGGAGGCAAACTTCCCACCCTATAACGGCCGATGCCATAGGAAGGACAAAAAGATCATCAAGGACATTAACCACTCAAGCCACTGCCTGTTCGCCCTGCCATCATCCAGAAGGCGAGGTCAGTACAGGTGCATAAAAGCTGGGACCGAGAGACTGAAAAAAGGCCATCAGACTGCTAAACAGCCATCACTAGCACATCAAAGGCGGCTGCCTATAGACATAGATTAGAAATCAAATCAAATGTTATGTCACATGCGCCGAATACAACAGGTATACAACAGTGAAATGCTTACTTACAAGCCCTAACCAACAATGCAGATTTAAGAAAATACCCTCAAAAAAGTAAGAGATAAGAAAAACAAATAATTAAAGATCAGAAGTAAATAACAATAGCGGGGCTATATACAGGGGGTACCTGTACGGACTCAATGTGTGGGGGCACCAGTGTCGAGGTAGTTGAGATAATATGTACATGTAGGTAGTGTTATTAAAGTGATTATGCATAGATAATAACAGAGAGTAGCAGCAGCATAGAGGGGGGGAGGGGCAATGCAAATAGTAGCCATTTGATTAGCTGTTCAGATGTCTTATGGCTTGGGGGTAGAAGCTGTTTAGAAGCCTCTTGGACCTAGACTTGGCGCTCTAGTACCGCCTGCCATGCGGTATCAGAGAGAACAGTATATGACTAGGGTGGCTGGAGTGTTTGACCATTTTTAAAGCCTTCCTCTGACACCGCCTGGTATAGAGGTCCTGGATGGCAGAAATCTTGGCCCCAGTGATGTACTGGGCCGTACGCACTACCCTCTGTAGTGCCTTGCGGTCGGAGGCCGAGTAGTTGCCATACCAGGCAGTGATGCCACCCGTCAGGACGCTCTCGATGGTGCAGCTGTAAAATCTTTTGAGGATTTTCAACATGCTCCAATACAGCCCCATCGATGAGAATGGGGACGTGCTCGGACTTCCTTTTCCTGTAGTCAATCATCTCCTTTGTCTTGATCACATTGAGGGAGAGGTTGTTGTCGTCATACCACACGGTCAGGTCTTTGACCTCCTCCCTATTAGCTGTCTCATCGCTTTCGGTGATCAAGCCTACCACTGTTGTGTCATCGGCAAACTTAATGACGGTTTTGGAGTCGTACCTGGCCGTGCAGTCATGAGTGAACAGGGAGTGCAGGAGGGGACTGGGCCTGCACCCCTGAGGGGCCCCCATGTTCAGGATCAGCGTGGAGGATGTGTTGTTACCTACCGTTACCACCTGTGTGCGGCCCGCCAGGAAGTTCAGGATCCAGTTGAAGAGGGAGGTGTTTAGTCCCAGGGTTCTTAGCTTAGTGATGAGCTTTGAGGGCACTATGGTCTTGAATGCTGAGCTGTGGTCAATGAATAGCATTCTCACATAGGTGTTCATTTTGACCAGGTGTGAAAAGGCAGCGTGGAGTGCAATATACAGGTATATTGCATCATCTGTGGATCTGTTGGTGTGGTATGCAAATTGGAGTGGGTCTAGGGTTTCTGGGATAATGGTGTTGATGTGAGCCATGACCAGCCTTTCAAAGCATTTCATGGCTATAGACGTGAGTCCTACGGGTCGGTAGTCATTTAGGCAGGTTACCTTAGTGTTCTTGGGCACAGAGACTATGGTGGTCTGCTTGAAACATGTTGGTATTACAGACTCAGACAGGGAGAGGTTGAAAATGTCAGTGAAGACACTTGCCAGTTAATCAGTGCAGGCTCGGGTACACGTCCTGATAATCCGTCTGGCCATGTGGACTTGTGAATGTTGACCAGTTTAAAGGTCTTACTCACATCGGCCAGGATCTGCCAGTCGGCCAGGATCCGCCAGTCGGCCAGGATCAGTTAGATCCGCCATTCAGCCAGGATCCGCCAGTCAGCCAGGATCCGCCAGATCTGCCAGTTGGCCAGGATCTGCCAGTCGGCCAGGATCTGCCAGTCGGCCAGGATCAGTTAGATCCGCCATTCAGCCAGGATCCGCCAGTCAGCCAGGATCCGCCAGAACTGCCAGTCGGCCAGGATCTGCCAGTCGGCCAGGATCTGCCAGTCGGCCAGGATCAGTTAGATCCGCCATTCAGCCAGGATCCGCCAGTCAGCCAGGATCCGCCAGAACTGCCAGTCGGCCAGGATCTGCCAGTCGGCCAGGATCCGCCAGTCGGCCAGGATCCGCCAGTCAGCCAGGATCCGCCAGAACTGCCAGTCGGCCAGGATCTGCCAGTCAGCCAGGATCTGCCAGTCAGCCAGGATCCGCCAGTCGGCCAGGATCCGCCAGTCAGCCAGGATCCGCCAGTCGGCCAGGATCCGCCAGTCGGCCAGGATCCGCCAGAACTGCCAGTCGGCCAGGATCTGCCAGTCAGCCAGGATCTGCCAGTCAGCCAGGATCAGTTAGATCCGCCATTCAGCCAGGATCCGCCAGTCTGCCAGGATCCACCAGTCAGCCAGGATCCGCCAGAAGTGCCAGTCAGCCAGGATCTGCCAGATCCGCTAGTCAGCCAGGATCCGCCAGTCAGCCAGGATCTGCCAGTCAGCCAGGATCTGGTAGATCCATCAACCTGCCTGAGCTTCCTCTCACTCCCGAGCTTCCTCTCACTCCCGAGCTTCCTCTCACTCCCGAGCTTCCTCTCACTCCCGAGCTTCCCCTCGGTCCCGAGCTACCTCAGTCCAGTGGGGCCCGTTGTTAGGTTTTCTAGGCCAAGGTTAGCGGCGAGGGTCGCCACTCAAGGGACACTAAGGAGGTGGACTAAGACAATTATGGAGTGGGGTCCACGTCCAGCGCCAGAGCCGCCACCGTGGACAGATGCCCACCCAGACCCTCCCCTATAGGTTTAGGTTGTGCGTTCGGAGTCTGGGGGGGGGGGGGTGTTCTGTCACGTTCTGTCCATCGTTCGTATGTGTTTTCCTTGTTTTAGTGTTGGTCGGGACGTGAGCTGGGTGGGCATTCTATGTTGTGTGTCTGGTTTGTCTATTTCTATGTTTGGCCTGATATGGTTCTCAATCAGAGGCAGGTGTTAGTCATTGACTCTGATTGGGAACCATATTTAGGTAGCCTGTTTTGTGTTGGGTTTTGTGGGTGATTGTTC
The DNA here is from genome assembly GCF_023373465.1 of Oncorhynchus keta. Classification (NCBI taxonomy): domain Eukaryota; kingdom Metazoa; phylum Chordata; class Actinopteri; order Salmoniformes; family Salmonidae; genus Oncorhynchus; species Oncorhynchus keta. The sequence continues at coordinate 25,158,772 of NC_068431.1, forward strand.
CTGTCTCTGTGTTTGCACCAGATAGGACTGTTTAGGTTTTCACTTTTCTTGTTTTATATAGTCTGTTCATGTATAGTCGTCTTTATTACGTAGAATGTATGCACACATGACTGTAAGTCGCTTTGGATAAAAGCGTCTGCTAAATGGCATATATTATTATTATTATATATTATTATTAAAAACATGAATAACCACCACGCTGCATTTTGGTCTGCCTCTCATTCACCAGAAGAAAACCCTTACACCTGTGTCTTACCAGAGCTTGCTATTCTATTCTGCCGATAGTGTATAACCTGCCAGCTGTATGTTCTTAATGTCGTCATTCAGCCACGACTCAGTGAAACATAAGATATTACAGTTTTTAATATTCCGTTGGTAGGATATACGTGTTTTCAGTTCGTCCCATTTATTTTCCAGCGATTGAACGTTTGCTTGCAGGATGGAAGGCAAAGGCGGATTAGCCACTCGTCGCCTGATCCTTACAAACCACCCCAATCTTTTTCAGAGAAATCTCAGTTTCCTTCTCCAGCGAATACCGGGGATCTGGGTCTGGCCGGGTGTTTGTAGTATCTCCCTCCCATCCGAAGATCATTGAAGAAAAACTCTTGGTCTAATCTGAGGTGATTAATTCTGATGTCCAGAAGCTATTTTCGTTCATAAGAGATGGTTGCAGCAACATTATGTACAAAAGTTACAAACAACGCGAAAAAACTAACAAAATAGCATGGTTGGTTAAGAGCCGTTAAGACGGCATCCATCCTCTCAAGTGCCATCTTCACATCACTGGGCATTTTTAGAAATGGATCACCAGCCACTTTAATAATGTTTCCGTATCTAGTATTATTCATCTCATATATATAAACTGCACTCCACACTATTCTACGGTATCTTAGTCACTTTTAAATTGTGTTTACATATTGCATCACTCATTTCATATGTATATACTGTATAGTATTCTATACTACACCACTGACTGCTAAACAGCCATCTCCAGCACATCAGAGGCTGCTGCCTATAGACATAGATGAGGAATCACTGGCCACTATAAGGAAATTAAACCCTAACCACTTTAATATCTCATATGTATAAAATGTACTCTATACTATTCTACAATATCTTAGTCACTTTTAATTGTGTGTTAATATTGAATCACCCATCTCATATGTATATATGTATATACTATATTCTATACTATGCCAATGTATCTTCGTCCAATGCTGCTCTGACATATATGTATATATTCTGAATCCATTCCTTATTAAGATGTAAGTGTATTTTGGGTATATGTTGTGAAACTGTTATATAATACTTGTTAGATATTACTGCACTGTTGTAGCTAGCAGTACAAGCATTTTGCTACACCCGCGATAACATCTGCTGAACACGTGTATGTGACCTATAAATTTGATTTTGATTTGATATCACTTCTTTGAATGTTTTAATCACATTGTGAATCTATATGATCCCTTTGATTGTATTTATACAGTATAATAAGATATCATTTTCAACTAAGTCATTTATGATGAGGGGCACAAAGTGTTAATGCTCACATTTAATAATAAGTCATTGTCACTTCTACTCCTGTTCCTCCGCTCCAGCATTCGAAGTCTCTGGTTTACCAACCACTGGTCCTGGGAACCATCATTACGCGCACCTGGCTTTAATCATTACGCACACCTGCGCTTCATAATTAAGCACACCTGGACTCCATTACCTCACTCATTAATTTCCCTTTATCTGGCACTACCTTAGGTTCCTTTCCCAGGCAGTATTGTTTCTGTTGTCTAGATGCTACGCCGTATCGGTCCATGTTATTTGTTATGTTAAACTTACCACCTGCTTTGACTCCCAGTGTCTATGTTAAAGTCATATTAAATTCTCTACTTCTCTTCACTGTGTGACAGCTGACAAACACCTCATGAGTAGTGTGACCATTGTAAGAAATGTACACATACCAAAAGTATAGCTTTCCATGGGCTGCTTAATGAATGCATCTACTGTACAGTATGTTGTCATTTCATAATTTTCAAACTTTTTTGACTGTTGATGACAAAACAGTCATGTTTGGAAAATGAAGAGGCTTTGTGATAATGTAAGTACATTTTGCCCTCAAAGCTGACCATTACCACCTCAAAGTCCTATACTTAGACCTCCGGTCCTAAATATACTCCATGAAGTTGTGCTATCGAGGATTTTGAAAGGGCAGCCTGTAAAAATAGAATACAGAGTACAAATATTTGTCTCCCCGGTAAATAATTTATTGTTTGTTACATTCCTTTTAACGTTTGACCCAATATCCCCTTGCTAAACAGCCCCAGTCCCTCTAGTCCTGTTACTATATCACACCCTTTGGCTGTTTTTGCTCTGAAGTTCCCTCTTAACAACGGGGCTTTCTTAACTTAGTCAGTTGAAATCTCTGGTTTTGCGGCGACATCCCTTATCACTTTGGACGCAAATGAACTGGCCACTCAGGCTTTCCCCACGGTAGCAATTAAGCCTAAGCACCACCATAAAACAAACCTGTTAGACATAGGGGGCAGTATTTCCACTTTGGATGAATTGTGTGCCCATAGTGAACTGCATCAAATTCTGTCCTAAATTGCTAATATATGCATATTATTATTAATATTGGATAGAAAACACTCTGAAGTTTCTAAAAACCGTTTGAATTATGTCTGTGAATATAACAGAACTCACAGGGCGGGCAATCTTCCAAACAAGTTTTGAAATCCTGAAAGTTGGGGCAACTTTGACGTCATCGCCCCCTCCCTTCCCAACAAGTTATGGATCTGGAAACACTTCCTAGGTCTTCCACTAGATGTCCTCATTCGGTAGAAAGTGTAATGGAGCATTTGCTGTGAACTTTGACCAAATGGGAAGGAAAGTAGTTGGTGTCGCAAAAGGATGCCATTTTGTTGAGGCGCATTTGCCTTTGAGTGCTTCGGCTGTTCCAATCAGCCCCAGATGAAAACAAATGATCCGGTTGGAATGCTATTGGATATATATGATTATAACATCCTGAAGATTGATTCTGCACTTAGTTTGACCAGTTTCGTCGACCTGTAATATGTCATTTGGAAGTTTTGATGCAAAGTTATCCTGGACCAGAAGTCATTTTTTTGGGCATTTGAGCTGAAAGTGGTAGCAAATGCTGCTACTTGGACACTAGAATTGAACATTATGAAACAAAACGATTTATTGTTGAACTAGGACTCCTTGCACTACATTCTGATGAAAGATCATCAAAGGTAAGGGAATATTTATGCTGTAATTTTGTATTTCTGTTGACTCCAACATGGCGGAGAAATATTGTTACGTCTGAGTGCCGTCTCAGATTATTGCAATGTTAGGCTTTTTCCGTAACGTAAAAAAAAGTGACACAGCGCTGCATTAAGAACCAGTGTATCTTTAATTATATGTAGAACATGTATCTTTAGTCAAAGTTTATGATGAGTATTTCTGTTATCTGGCGTAGCTTTCTATAATTCCTCCGGATATTTTGGAGGATTTTCTGAACATGGCATCAATGTAAACCGAGATTTATGGATATAAAATGCATATTATAGAACAAAACAAATGTACTGTGTAACATGTCATATGACTGTCATCTGATGAAGATTTTCAAGAGGTTAGTGATTGATTTTTCTTTTTTTATCCTGCTTTTGTGATTTGTATCTTTTGCTGGAAAAAATGGCTACGTTTTTTCTTTGGTGGTGGTCTAACATAAATATGTTGTGTTTTCGCCGTAAAACATAAAAAAAATCTGACACGCTGGGTAGATGAACAAGGTGTTTATCTTTCATTTGAGGTATTGGACTTGTTAATGTGTGGAGGTTAAATATTTCTAAAGAATATTTTTGCATTCCCTGCGCCACCTTTTCAGCTGAACGGGGGGGTGGAGTTCCTGTAGGGGAACCCATCGCCTCAAGAAGTTTTTAACCGTGGCCGCAAAGCATGCTGGGCCCCGATTTATCGGGGCGGCATGGTAGCCTAGTGGTTAGAGTGTTGGACTAGTAACCGGAAGGTTGCAAGTTCAAACCCCCGAGCTGACAAGGTACAAATCTGTCGTTCTGCCCCAGGCAGAGGCAGTTAACCCACTGTTCCTAGGCCGTCATTGAAAATAAGAATTTGTTCTTAACTGACTTGCCTGGTAAAATAAAAATGATCAGCCAGCTCTCCATTGAGAAAATGAGAATGGATTTGTGCTGGAAGTCCCCAGCTAAGATCCAAGACCCTAATAGAAGGCACTCTAGGGCTCTTAAAGCAATGTTGACTATGACAGAGCTTCACCTCGTTTATTGCAAAATACTGGATGCATGTCCAGGGAGCTCACATAATATACAGTACAGTAAGGTCCAAAAGGTTTGGGACAGTGACACATTTTTTGTTGTTTTGGTTCAACATTTTGGATTTGAAATGATACAATGACTGTGGTTAAAGTGCAGACTCTCAGCTTTAATTTGAGGGTATTTTCATCTGTATTAAATGCATTGTCTCTGCCTTTGTCCATTTAGCTAGAAGATGGAGAAATATAGTGAAATCCAATTATCTTTTCTGGGCAGTATATTGATTGAGAAACCTTGAACACATGCTAACTACAGGTAACTGCCAAAATGATAGAAACACAACTTAATTAAGCAATTAACATCCTGTCATGTATAAAATGCTGGGCAGGCCATTTATTTGGCCATTATTTTGGCTACCATGGCTATGCCCCATCCACGGTGTAAGAGTGGTCACTGAACGGTTTGATGAGCATGAAAACAACATAAACCATATGCCATGGCCATCTCAGTCACCAGATCTCAACCCAGTTGAACCCCTGAGATAGCTTTTTGCACCACCATCAACAAAACACAAAATTAGGGAATTTATTGTGGAAGAATGTTGTTGTATCCCTCCAATAGAGTTCCAGACACTTGTAGAATCTATGCCAAGGTGCTTTGAAGCTGTTCTGGCTCATGGTGGCCTAACACCCTATTAAGACACTTTGTTTGTGTTTCCTTTATTTTTGCAGTTACCTGTACATGTCCAATTGGGTCCCTATATGGAGTTTGCTTGTGAAATGCCATGAATCCATGCAGTGTCAGCCAAAAGGGTCTGTCGTTAATCGCTTCATTGTGTGCCCCCCCGAGGACACACATACAGCCCCTGACAGTTGGAAACAACTTGAATCTGACTGAATCTGGCTGTTAGCTGTATTGCAGTACATGTATGCTCAGCTTGGACCTGCTAATGAAGTTCATTCATTTATTCCCTTATCTTTGGTGTAAAGCTGAGGCTTACACAAATTCATATCTTTCTAGGGTTTTCAGTACTTTCCCCAGACTAAATAGCCCCTAAGAGGTTAAGCCACATTTAAGTGCACTTCGGCTTTACAATAGCTCAACCAAATGGCGGTTTTATTAGCGGTAGCAGAGAGAAGAGATCGTGTTTTGTCAGGGCCAAAGAAAACACAATGGCGAAAACACATACTACATTAAACTGTAATTATGCGCTGGGAAATGTGGTAATGTGTTCCAATACAGTGGGATGCAGTGTTAATCACTCACGGAGAGCCAATCCTAAACCGGCAGACAGAGTTATTAACATTGCTGGCATATCACAAGGCGGCCCAACAACGGGAGAGAGTGGATTGCGGTGGCACAAATCAAATTATACACAGGACCCTGTTTATCCACGGAGACTAGCCAGGCTTGACAACAGTCTCAGTGTAGGGGGGAGAAGGAGAGTACTAAACAAGGGATGGGGATGGGAGGGAGAGAGGGAAAGAGTGGGGGAGAGCACTAAATGAGGGATGGGGGAGAGGGGGAATGATTTCTGTGCACAAGTGTTCTTAGCTCCAGGCACTATTTCTGAATTCCAAATTGACCCCTACACCCTACCCCATAGACACTCATGTAGATCTGAAAGGGTTGAATAGGATTTCTACAATATGATAATTGCTTCCCTTGCCCCATATGGGCCGGGTGGAATTTTGTGCCTAGTTGCTTATGTCTATCCAATTGTTTCAGATCTACCTAGATTAGTTTCTGGGGGTTAGCATGAATGTTTAATTCTGCATATCTATCGTAAAGGGATTGTTTCAGGGTGTAGATGGACGTTGTTAGCAGTAATCCATAGCATTTTGCTTTTCACCATTTTTGGGGAACTCCAGCCAAATCCCTTTAATGCTAGTCCCTGGAGGCCCTACAGGGTGTGCATGCTTTTGTTGTAACCCAGTAGCACAATTGGTTCAAGCCCTTAGATAATTGAATCATTCAGCTTTTCAACCCGGCCCTTGATGAGGTGAACAGGTGTGTTAGTTACGATGGTCTCCAGGACCAGGACTGAAGAACCCTATCCTCACTATCCTCAGGGCTGATGGTTCAGCGGGTCCAGTAGAACTGAGATGTGCTGATAGTGCAGCAGAGCAGCGAGGTGTTTGAGATTCACAGCAGCACACGTCTGCCTCAGACACAGTCCCAAATGATCAGCAGTGCTAAGGCAGCAGCACCATGTGTGCTAAGAGAACTGTAATTACAATACCCAGGGCAGGAGGCGTCGCCACTCTCTGAGGGTGCCCACTTCTGTCAACTCAGCACAACTGGAGTGGGAAAATAAGAGAGCAAGAGGGCTCAGTCTGTAGGCTACTGTACAGGAAGTCTGGTGATGCAGATATTCAATCTCACTCTCCTTGAAATTACTTGAAATGTAGAGAGCACCCACTACACACAGACCGCTACCACCCCCTACCCCCCCAAACACTGATATTCTCCACACACACACACACACCTTTCATGTGCTCTGAAGACACATTGGTACACTACATAACCAAAAGTATGTGGACACCTGCTCATCGAACATCTCATTCCAAAATCATGGGCATTAATATGGAGTTGGTTCCCCCTTTGCTGCTATAAACAGCCTCCGCTGAGCCACAAGAGCCTTAGTGAGGTCGGGCACGGATGTTGGGCGATTAGGCATGGCTCGCAGTTGGCGTTCTAATTCATCCCAAAGGTGTTCGATGGTTGAGGTCAGGGCTCTGTGCAGGCCAGTCAAGTTCTTCCACACAGATCTCAACATACCATTTCTGTATGGATCTCACTTTGCGCATGGTGCATTGTCATGCTGAAACAGGAAAGGCCTTCCCCAAACTGTTGCCACAAAGTTAGAAGCAAAGAATCGTCTAGAATATCATTGTATGCTATAGCATTAAGATTTCCCTTCACTGGAACTAAGGGGCCTAGTCTGAACCATGAAAAACAGCCCCAGACCATTATTCCTCCTCCACCAAACTTTACAGTTGGCACTATGCATTTGGGCATCCGACAATCTCAGGTTCGTCCATCCAACTGCCAGATGGTGAAGCGTGATTCATTACTCCTGATAACGCGTTTCCACTGCTCCAGTGTCCAATGGCGGCAAGCTTTACACCACTCCAGCTGATGCTTGGGATTGTGCATGGTGATCTTAGGCTTGTGTGTGTCACGCCCTGACCTTAGAGAGCCTTTTTATGTCTCTATTTGTTTTGGTCAGGTTGTGATTTGGGGTGGGCATTCTATGCTTTTATTTTCTATGATTTTGTATTTCTATGTTTTGGCCGGGTATGGTTCTCAATCAGGGAAAGCTGTCTAATTGTTGTCTCTGATTGGGAACCATACTTAAGTAGCCCTTTCCCTCCTTTCAGTGTGGGAAGTTTTCTTTGTTTGTTGGCACTATAGCGTCACGGTTGTTTTTGGATTGGTTATTGTTTTTGTCGGCGTCATATAAATAAAGGAATATGTAAGCGCACCACGCTGCACCTTGGTCCTCTTCATTCAACGGCCGTGACAGTGTGTGGCTGTAATGTTACACGTAATGTTCCCCTGATGTTTGATTGTTAGTTTCCGTTTGTTAGGGGAAACATTCTATGTTAGCAAAAACCTTCTGAGAACCTTTTTAGCATGTTTTTGGTGTTACAGTTCAGAGAATCTTAATGTAACATTAATGTAACATTAATGTCCCTTAATGTAAAACAGAACATACCCAGAACGTGGTTACCATGTTCCCAGAATATACAATATTAATGTTCTAGACACGTTTCATGGGATGTTGCAAGAACATTCAAGTGTCCCGTTTTCTGAGGGTTAGGCGAATATTCCATCAACAACCCACCAATCATACCATATACTCAGAACATAAGATATTAATGTTCTAGACATATTTCATGAGAACGTTGCAAGAACATTTATTTGTATCAGTTGTCAGAACATTGCCTGATGGAACCTAAGAAGCATTCTCCCCCCATTTTTGAAATTATTACACATCACACCTTGTTACTGTTCCAAGCCAATCAAGATCCTGATTGAGGAACCACTGATCCATTCATAGCTCTTCATCTGTTGGCAAGGTTAGGTATACTCACACAATATTTTCAACTTTCATATTTCACACACTTTGACATACTGTACTACAATGTGCATGTTCATTTATACAGTAATTATTATTCAACAGTCTTCACCTGGGATTTGAACTCATAGCCTCTTGGTGCACGGTATGCCGATCTTCCTGCTATGCCACCACGGCGTGTTATGTATTGGTTAATCTGACTATTCTCATTATTGATTTGATTTACTTATTGCAGCAATTTAAGGGCTTTCAGTATAGTTGTCTAATATTGATGGGGCATGTTAAATTCTTTTAATGATAATCCTGAATCACTATGATCGATAAAGGTTTTTCATTGGTGTACTTTAAACTGAGCTGAGATTTACATCAAAGTGCATTCACCCTATTGCTTACACACCTATCACAGCCATCTATGGACAAGGTATGGCCACTGTTTCAAATGCTAACTTTTCTGCATTTTTGTCACAAATTCAATGCAAGTCACTGGTACCTATATAACCATTTCCGTGCTTTACGTCCAAATGCTTTATATATCATTTAATTGAGTTACACAATACATTGAGAAACTTTAGGTTGATTTCGACATGGCATGCATTGGACTTGTGGCACAAATACAAAAGAGTTACCATTTGAAACACTGGTCAGGTAAACAAAATCAAATGCTGTCATTCCTTGTCCACAGACAGCTTACATTGTAAGGAAACAAATATGTAATTTTGTAATTTGGGTGAACTGTCACTTTAACAATAGAGTCCAAAGCTGGAGACAACATAAATTAACACCTTTCCCCTGGTTGTCAAAGGGCTGTGGATTTGTCCCAAATGGCACCCTATTCCTTCTATAATGCACTACTTTTGACCAGAACCCTATGGGCCCAGGTAAAAAAAAAGGGAATCGGGTGCCATTTGGGACAAAGCCAGTGTAGGAGTTGCCGGGCTGATTGACTAAACCCCTGACTCGTTTATGAAGCTAGATGTCATCTCAGACCACCAGTGCTTACGAAGGGTGACATGAGTGCTTAGTCTTTGATGACTGGCCTACCTGCAGCGACTAAAGGCCTCTCTCTATGGCAGCGTAAGGAGGGTTGGCTTGGCTGAATAGACCAGCTGTCAGATGACTAATCGAAAATCACCACTTGTGTCTCATAATGAAGAACATGAAGCCAGACATTTGTAACTTATTTCTCTCCCACATGGTACCCAGGGGGCTGTTTAAGCAGCACCCTCACTGAGGAATATCAAAAATCCATAATAAGCAAACAGATGTACACTACCGTTCAAAAGTTGGGGGTCACATAGAAATGTCCTTGTTTTTGAAAGAAAATCACACTTTTTGTCCATTAAAATTAAATAGATCAGAAATACAGTGTTGACATTGTTAATGTTGTAAATGAATATTGTAGCTGGAAACAGCTGATTTCTTTATGGAATATCTAGATAGGCGTACAGAGGCGCATTATCAGCAACCATCACTCCTGTGGAAGTTCCAATGGAATGTTGTGTTAGCCAATCCAAGTTTATACTTTTAAAAAGGCTAATTGATAATTCGAAAACAAACCCTTTTGCAATTATGTTAGCACAGCTGAAAACTGTTGTGCTCATTAAAGCAGCAATAAAACTGGCCTTATTTAGACTAGTTGAGTATCTGGAGCATCAGCATCTGTGGGTTCCATTACAGGCTCAAAATGGCCAGAAAAGAAAATATTTCTTCTGAAACTCGTCAGTCTATTCTTGTTCTGAGAAATGAAGGCTATTTCATGCGAGAAGTTGCCAAAAAACAAAAGGTCTCGTACAACGCTGTGTCCTACTCCCTTCACAGAACAGCACAAAATGGCTCGAATCAGAATAGAAAGAGGAGTGGGAGGCCCCGGTGCACAACTGAGCAAGAGGACAAGTACATCCGAGAGTCTAGTTTGAGAAACAGATGCCTCACAAGTCCTCAACTGGCAGCTTCATTAAATAGTACCCGCAAAACACCAGTCTCAACATCAACAGTGAAGAGGCGACTCCGGGATGCTGGCCTTCTAGGCAGAGTTGCAAAGAAAAAGCCATATCTTAGACTGGCCAATAAAAAGAAAATATTAAGATGGGCAAAAGAACACTGGACAGAGGAATTCTGCCTAGACTTCATAAACAAGATCTCACCAATAACGGGTTTAACAGAAGACTGTATTTTGGTCACATTAGACGTTGAGAGTCTATATACCGGCATTCCCCAGATGGAGGGGCTGGCAGCGCTAGCTCACTATTTGAGAGACAGAGATACTAACGAATACCCACCTACAGCTGGCTGAATAAGTTTTGACGTATAACTACTTCAGGTCTGATGATGAATACTATCTCCACATTCGCTCCGAGTTACGCTAACCTTTATGTGGGTCTTTTTGAAGAGCGTTTAGTTAATAATGAAAACGGAAATCCATATTTGAATGAAGTCTTGAAGTGGTATTGATATATTGATGACACTTTTTGCATATGGGGAGAAACGGGAAAAGAGCTTACAGACTTTATGACATTACTCAATGACATTGACCCCAATCTCAACTTCACAATTGAATGTGACACTAAACGTGTTCATTACCTCGATATATGGATTGAGAAATCGAATGGAACACTGTTTACAAATCTGTATAGAAAAGAAACAGACATAAATACTATATTACAGGGGGACAGCTTCCACCCTGAGCCATTAAAAAGAGGACTTCTAAGAAGCCAGTTTTTCAGACTGCGTCGTATATGCCACTCAACAGAGGACTATTTAGAAAAAGCTGCGGAGATGCGCAGTAGGTTTCTAATAAGAGGGTATTCTCCAGCTCTAAGAGGGTATTCTCCAGCTCTAAGAGGGTATTCTCCAGCTCTACATTTAGCATTGCTGAAAGCACGAACTGCTACAAAAAACACCCGTTCAAGCTAAAGAACACACTGTAATGTTCACAACTACATATACTTTGAACTCGCAAAAAGTAGGAGATGCTGTCAAGAAACACTGGCATGTTGTATCATCTGCCTGCTGAATTTAAGAATCCACCACTTATTGTATATAGGAGAGGTCGCAATTTACGCAATAAATTGGTCCATGCCAACAATTGGTCCATGCCAACATGCCAACGCCCTCTTCCAAATGGTAGCTATAAATGCAGAGGTTGCGCACAGTGCAGCAATATGATGAGGTGTGAATATTTCTGCCACCCACATACAGGAAAACGGTTCCAAATAAATGACATTATTAAGTGCTCCACCACCCATGTAATCTACATTGTTAAATGTCCATGTGGGCTGTGCTATGTAGGTAAAACCTCTCATTCTCTCAAACAGAGAATCAGTGACCATCAAAGTTCAAATAGGAGAAACGACAGGGATTATCCAGTCGCTGTACATTTTAATGACCTAAAACATGACATTTCTACGTTTACATTTTGTGGCATAGAGAAAGTTAAGATATCAGACAGGGGAGGTGATATAAATAAAAATCTGAGTAAAATAGAATGTTTTTGGATTATCACCCTCCAGACATTTTTTCCTAAAAGGTTTTAATGATAAAATGTCCTTTACCCAAATCCAGATAGCTGATGTTCTGGAAGAGCTGCAAAATCTGGACCCCTACAAATCAGCTGGGCTAGACAATCTGGACCCTCTCTTTCTAAAATGATCTGCCAAAATGGTTGCAACCCCTATTATTAGCCTGTTCAACCTCTCTTTCGTAGCGTCTGAGATTCCCAAAGATTGGAAAGCTGCCCGCTCATCCCCCTCTTCAAATGGGGGGACACTCTAGACCCAAACTGCTACAGACCTATATCTATCCTACCCTGTCTTTCTAAGGTCTTCGATAGCCAAGTCAACAAACAGATTACCGACCATTTCGAATCCCACCGTACATGGGTGCACCTCAGCCACGCTCAAGGTCCTAAACGACATCATAACCGCCATCGATAAGAGACATTACTGTGCAGCCGTATTCATCGGCCAGGGCTTTAGACTCTCAATCACCGCATTCTTATTGGCAGACTCGACAGCCTTGGCTTCTCAAATGATTGCCTCGCCTCGTTTACCAACTACTTCTCTGATAGAGTTCAGTGTGTCAAATCGGAGGGCCTGTTGTCCGGACTTCTGGCAGTCTCTATGGGGGTGCCACAGGGTTAAATTCTCGGGCCAACTCTCTACTCTGTATACATCAATGATGTTGCTCTTGCTGCTGGTGATTCTCTGGTACACCTCTACGCAGACGACACCATTCTGTATACTTCTGGCCCCTCTTTGGCCACTGTGTTAACTAACCTCCAGACGAGCTTCCATGCTATACAACTCTCCTTCAGTGGCCTCCAACTGATCTTAAATGCAAGTAAAACTAAATGCATGCTATTCAACCGATCACTGCCCGTACCTGCTCGCCCGTCCAGCATCACTACTCTGGACGGCTCTGACTTGGACAACTACAAATACCTAGGTGTCTGGTTAGACTGTAAACTTTCCTTCGACTCACATTAAGCATCTCCAATCCAAAATTAAATCTAGAATTGGCTTCCTATATCGCAACAAAGCATCCTTCACTCATGCTGCCAAACATACCCTCGTAAAACTGACCATCCTACCAATCCTCGACTTTGGTGATGTCATCTATAAAATAGCTTCCAACACTCTACTCAACAAACGGGATGCAGTCTATCGCAGTGCCTTCTGCTTTGTCACCAAAGCTTAAGCCCCATACACTACCCACCATTGCGACCTGTATGCTCTCGATTCTTATTTGTCGCCAAACCCACTGGCTCCAGGTCATCTATAGGTAAAGCCCCGCCTTATCTCAGCTCACTGGTCACCATAGCAGCACCCACTCGTAGCACGCGCTCCAGCAGGTATATCTCACTGGTCACCCCCAAAGCCAATTCCTCGTTTGGTCATCTTTCCTTCCAGTTCTCTGCTGCCAATGACTGGAACGAACTACAAAAATCTCTGAAGCTGGAGACTCATATCTCCCTCACTAGCTTTAAGCACCAGCTGTCAGAGCAGCTCACAGATCACTGCACTTGTACATAAACCCATCTGTAAACAGCCCATCTATCTACCTACCTCATCCCCATACAGTATTTATTTATTTATTTATTTATTTATTTATTTATCTTGCACCTTTGTATCTCTACTTGCACATTCATCTTCTGCACATCTACCATTCCAGTGTTTCATTGCTGTATTGTAATTACTTCGCCACCATGGCCTATTTATTGCCTTAACTCCCTTATCTTACCTCATTTGCACTCACTGTATATAGACTTTTTGTTTTCTTTTGTTCTACTGTATTATTGACTATGTTTTGTTTATTCCATGTGTAACTCTGTGTTGTTGTATGTATCATTGCTATGCTTTATCTTGGCCAGGTCACAGTTGCAAATGAGAACTTGTTCTCAACTAGCCTACCTGGTTAAATAAAAGGTGAAATAAAAATACATTTTAAAAATGCCTATGTATGTTTTGTAAATTTGAACATTACATTTACATTTAAGTCATTTAGCAGACGCTCTTATCCAGAGCGACTTACAAATTGGTGCATTCACCTTATGACATCCAGTGGAACAGCCACTTTACAATAGTGCATCTAAATCTTTTAGGGGGGGGGGTGAGAAGGATTACTTATCCTATCCTAGGTATTCCTTAAAGAGGTGGGGTTTCAGGTGTCTCCGGAAGGTGGTGATTGACTCCGCTGTCCTGGCGTCGTGAGGGAGTTTGTTCCACCATTGGGGGCCAGAGCAGCGAACAGTTTTGACTGGGCTGAGCGGGAACTGTACTTCCTCAGTGGTAGGGAGGCGAGCAGGCCAGAGGTGGATGAACGCAGTGCCCTTGTTTGGGTGTAGGGCCTGATCAGAGCCTGGAGGTACTGAGGTGCCGTTCCCCTCACAGCTCCGTAGGCAAGCACCATGGTCTTGTAGCGGATGCGAGCTTCAACTGGAAGCCAGTGGAGAGAGCGGAGGAGCGGGGTGACGTGAGAGAACTTGGGAAGGTTGAACACCAGACGGGCTGCGGTGTTCTGGATGAGTTGTAGGGGTTTAATGGCACAGGCAGGGAGCCCAGCCAACAGCGAGTTGCAGTAATCCAGACGGGAGATGACAAGTGCCTGGATTAGGACCTGCGCCGCTTCCTGTGTGAGGCAGGGTCGTACTCTGAGGATGTTGTAGAGCATGAACCTACAGGAACGGGCCACCGCCTTGATGTTAGTTGAGAACGACAGGGTGTTGTCCAGGATCACGCCAAGGTTCTTAGCGGTCTGGGAGGAGGACACAATGGAGTTGTCAACCGTGATGGCGAGATCATGGAACGGGCAGTCCTTCCCTGGGAGGAAGAGCAGCTCCGTCTTGCCGAGGTTCAGCTTGAGGTGGTGATCCGTCATCCACACTGATATGTCTGCCAGACATGCAGAGATGCGATTCGCCACCTGGTCATCAGAAGGGGAAAGGAGAAGATTAATTGTGTGTCGTCTGCATAGCAATGATAGGAGAGACCATGTGAGGTTATGACAGAGCCAAGTGACTTGGTGTATAGCGAGAATAGGAGAGGGCCTAGAACAGAGCCCTGGGGGACACCAGTGGTGAGAGCGCGTGGTGAGGAGACAGATTCTCGCCACGCCACCTGGTAGGAGCGACCTGTCAGGTAGGACGCAATCCAAGCGTGGGCCGCGCCGGAGATGCCCAACTCAGAGAGGGTGGAGAGGAGGATCTGATGGTTCACAGTATCGAAGGCAGCCGATAGGTCTAGAAGGATGAGAGCAGAGGAGAGAGAGTTAGCTTTAGCAGTGCGGAGCGCCTCCGTGATACAGAGAAGAGCAGTCTCAGTTGAATGACTAGTCTTGAAACCTGACTGATTAGGATCAAGAAGGTCATTCTGAGAGAGATAGCGGGAGAGCTGGCCAAGGACGGCACGTTCAAGAGTTTTGGAGAGAAAAGAAAGAAGGGATACTGGTCTGTAGTTGTTGACATCGGAGGGATCGAGTGTAGGTTTTTTCAGAAGGGGTGCAACTCTCGCTCTCTTGAAGACGGAAGGGACGTGGCCAGCGGTCAGGGATGAGTTGATGAGCGAGGTGAGGTAAGGGAGAAGGTCTCCGGAAATGGTCTGGAGAAGAGAGGAGGGGATAGGGTCAAGCGGGCAGGTTGTTGGGCGGTCGGCCGTCACAAGACGCGAGATTTCATCTGGAGAGAGAGGGGAGAAAGAGGTCAGAGCACAGGGTAGGGCAGTGTGAGCAGAACCAGCGGTGTCGTTTGACTTAGCAAACGAGGATCGGATGTCGTCGACCTTCTTTTCAAAATGGTTGACGAAGTCATCTGCAGAGAGGGAGGAGGGGGGAGGGGGAGGAGGATTCAGGAGGGAGGAGAAGGTGGCAAAGAGCTTCCTAGGGTTAGAGGCAGATGCTTGGAATTTAGAGTGGTAGAAAGTGACTTTAGCAGCAGAGACAGAGGAGGAAAATGTAGAGAGGAGGGAGTGAAAGGATGCCAGGTCCGCAGGGAGGCGAGTTTTCCTCCATTTCCGCTCGGCTGCCCGGAGCCCTGTTCTGTGAGCTCGCAATGAGTCGTCGAGCCACGGAGCGGGAGGGGAGGACCGAGCCGGCCTGGAGGATAGGGGACATAGAGAGTCAAAGGATGCAGAAAGGGAGGAGAGGAGGGTGAATCATGAATTATGCCCCTATTTCAGATTACTCTGACGTTTTTCTTACGCAGTACCCAATGATTTATGAAAACTTGCTTGGTAGGTCGATGTCCTCATTGGGGTTTTATGTACATACTTCATTTGAATATCTATGAAATGCATAATGTTATATTTTGTAGCACTTATTTGTTTTTCCTTCGCTTCCCGACCCCATTCGATGCGTGGAACGCATGTGGGTGTGACTAGGTCTACATAAGGGTGTAAAACTCACAAAAGCTCTGATGATGGCCGTGAGGCAGATACTTAAAGCTTATTAAAGATCAGTGATACGATCGAGAGCAGTGTGCGGGTTCGTTCTTATTTTTTCTCATCTTATCCGACTGTTAACATGCACCTGACAAAAAAAGATAGCCACCTATTCAAAATGCAAAAGGCATTTGAGCTAAGTGAAAATTTGACAAGGAAGTTTGGATTCGCCCCTAAATCACAGTATTTATTTCATATGCTTTTTGTTCTTACTGTCAAGACCTGTACCTCTTCAGTCCAATTAGCAGGTTAGCGTTTTTTGTCATGAATCGTGTTCTGGAGGCAGCTCTCCCGAGTGAAATCTGATTTTAAACCTTAACACTAACCTTAACACTAACCTTAACCGCACTACTAACCCTAACCTTAAATTAAAACCAAAAAGCAAATTGTTGTTTTTGTGAATTTTTACAATAAAGACAATTTTGACTTTGCAGCTGGCCTATCTACGGGGAAACTCGCTCAGTGGGCATTGGCCAAAGGTGTCTTCAAGGTGTTCTTAAAACATGTCCTTCTATTCAGTATTCCTTGATAAGAATTTGTGATTGCACTTTATTTCACAGCCTGGTTTAAGTTGGTACTTACAGTACCGAATATTTACCTGCAACAATAGATACTTTCTAGACAGTGACTTACCGCAAATAACTCAACACAAATGGTACCTGGTACCAAATGGTACATATGTAAGTTTACGGAATTTCTACCAGTAAGGCTGTCATAACCTTACATCACAAAATCATTCAAACTTAACCTGTACCATGTCATTAGTTAGTTAATGCGTGTGTGGTTCCATTGCACTGTGCTGTGGACTCGGGCTGTGAGGTAGCGATGTCCCCAGGGAGTGGTTCCAGTCAACATGAATGTCCTGCATTGCCACTCATGGTGCAGCTTTTATTGTCCTGACTGCCACTGACAAAGGGGCCAACACAACCGGTCTCTAGCAGGTACGTTATCGTACTCTCCCCACTGCACTCACAGAGTCAACACTAATCCTACACAGTCCCTCAGAAGGAATCATGTGTTCAAAATAGAAGCAGATGAAGTTATGTGCTTCATAGGTGAAATGTTTCCTGTAGTCCTTTTGTCACAGCCTATCATTATATGCAGTAACGCTTTATTTGGATAGCCCATGTTACTTTATATTACTTGTCATGAATAGTTCTCTTGTAAATCCTTTCCGTCATGATCACTGATCTGAAGGGTATCTGATAGGTGAAAGCAACATGTTTGAACCTTTGTCCAGTCCCTCTCCTTGAATCACTAACCAGCAAATATGGGGGAAAGGCTGTCCCACGAGTTAAAGGACATTCTCCCATCATTCTACAGTGCATTCAGAAAGTATTCAAACTCCTTCACTTTTTCAACATTTTGCTACGTTACAGCCTTATTCTAAAATGGATGAAATAAAACAGTATACTTATCCATCTCCACACAATAGCCCATAATGACAAAGCAAAAACTGTTTTCTTTAGAAATGTTTGCAAATGTAATAAAAAAAATAAAACAGATACCTTATTTACATAAGTATTCAGACCTTTTGCTTTGAGACTCGAAATTGAGCTCAGGTGCAGCCTGTTTCCATTGATTGTTCTTACAACTTGATTGGAGTCCACTTGTGGTTTATTCAATTGGTTGGACATGATTTGGAAAGGCACACAACTGTCTATATAAGGTCCCACAGTTGACAGTGCATGTCAGAGCAAAAACCAAGCCAGGAGGTCGAAGCAAGAACACAGTGGCCTCCATCATTCTTAAATGGAAGAAGTTTGCAACCACCAAGACTCTAGAGCTGGCCGCCTATCCAAATTGAGCAATTGGGGGAGAAGGGCCTTGTTCAGAGCTCCAGAGATTCTCTGTGGAGATGGGAGAACCTTCAAGAAGGACAACCATCTCTGCAGCACTCCAACAATCAAGCCTTTATGGTAGAGTGGCCAGACGGAAGGCTTATCTCAGAAAAAGGCACATGACAGCACGGTTGGAGTTAGCCAAAAGGCACCTACAGGACTCTCATACCCTGATAAACAAGATTCTTTGGTCGGATGAAACCAAGATTGAACTCTTTGGCCTGAATTCCAAGCATCAACGTCTGGAGGAAACCAAACACCCCTCATCACCTGGTCAATACCAGGAGCCCAACACTCAGGCCTCCCGAGTGGTACAGCGGTCTAAGGCACTGCATGTCAGTGAAAAAAGGTGTCACTGCAGTCCCTGGTTCAAATCCAGGCTGCCTCACATCTGGCTGTGGTTGGGAGTCCCATAGGGTAGTGCACAATTGGCCAAGTGTCGCCAGGGTAGGCTTGTTCTTGCACTGCAGCCCCTTGAATTCAGCCCCAGTATAGACCTTTGCACTGCCTGTTCTCTGTGGCAGTGATAAAATCATTATAAATGTGTTCTTAACTGACTTGCCTGGTTAAATAATAATTATAATTTTTTTAAATACCCTCCCTACGGTGAAGCAGCATGGTGGTGGCAGCATCATGCTGTGGGGATGTTTTTCAGCGGCAGGGACTGGGAGACTGGTTAGGATTGAGGGAAAGATAAACTGAGCAGAGAAATCCTTGATGAAAACCTGCTCCAGAGCGCTCAGGACATAAGACTGTGTTGAAGGTTCAGCTTCCACCAGGACAAGGACCCTAAGCACACAGCCAAGACAACGCAGGAGTTGCTTCGGGATAAGTCTCTGAATGTCCTTGAGTGGCCCAGCCAGAGCCCGGACATGAACCCGATCTAATATCTCTAGAGAGACCTGAAAATAGCTGTGCAGCGACACTTCCCATCAAACCTGACAGAGCTTGAAAGGCTCTGCAGAGAAGAATGAAAAATAAACTCTGCAAATACAGGTGTTCCAAGCTTGTAGCATCATACCACAAGGATGTACATGCTGCCAAAGGTGCTTCAACAAAGTACAGACAAAGTCTGAATACTTCTGTAAATGCCATTTTTTTTGTTACATTTGCAAAAAAAAAACTGTTTTTACTTTGTCATTATGGGATATTGTGTGTAGATTGATGAGGCAAGAAAAAAACAATTGAATTCATTTTAGAATAAGACTAACGTAACAAAATGTGGAAAAAGTGGAGGGGTCTGAATACTTTCCAAATGCACTGTATGTTCATCTCTTATTGTGCACATCACACTCTTGTCAGTAACACATAGGCCTACTGGTACACGACTCAGTCTGTCGACAGTATGTCAGCGCCACATGGCCAGCTGCAACCTTTCTCTTGGTGCTCACACCTCCAACCACCCAGTCAACAGTGTGGGATCCAACCTCCTGGCTCAGACTGGCACCAAATACCACTTGCATCAACTGACATGTATCAGCACTCATAAGTTGTAAAATATTGGTGGATGATTTGAAATGGGAACCAAGTTCACAGTGTCTATATTAGGACAACTTCAGCAAATGAGGTTAACACACCATATGTTATAATATGTTATAATATAATAATCTATGAGCCATTTTAAGATTTTCAGGGTGCAATCTCCAAAATAAAGAAATAGTAAAACGATGAACATTGTCACCAACAGTGACAATTGCCACCAACAGTAAACCAGACCCTTTGACTCCTGGTTGAAACATTGACTCCTACTGTATATAAAAAGTCCAGACCTAAATGTGAAGTCAAAATGTTTAAACTGTAGTGAATTCTGAGTATTCTATTTAAGCAACAACGTTATGCATGAACGATCGTCCTGAGTTCAGTTTATCAGCCATCTTCAAATTAATTGGCAGCTTTGGCTTCGCCGTGGTTGAGAAATGTCACCACTGAAACGAGACAAATATCTAATCCCAACGAGCTTTCCCTGTTTCTTTTTGAGAGAAAACAAAATGAACACACGTGAGGTGGCGTGCCTGCTCCATAGAAGAACCACGGCTAACACGTTGAACACATCTATCAATGTACTTTGAACACTAGAAAGGTCAAATTGCAGAAAAAGCGAGTGTGTACACCTCAGGGGGATCGACTAATTCTAGCATGAGAGGTAATCATTTCAATATCTTTAAAAACAAACTACTGCAAGTGGGACAGAAAGAGCCACATGACGCCTGTTTCGTTCCAAGTTATGCCTGTGTCTGAAGAGATGGATTTGAGTGGCAATAGTCGACATTGAGTGCTGCTCCTCTGTGATTACATGGAGTTAGAGTGTACACACATTTTGATAGATATTACCATCCACTGTTGGTTTGAAAGTTTAAGGAAAGGATGTGGCATGTAAAACATTGCATTTCAATCCAAAGAGCTCAACTCTGATGCTAGTGTATGTACTGTATTGGAAATGTAGGCTGTACTTCCAACAGTTTCTCCAAATTGCACTCAGTGGAGTCTAACCAACCAAGTGGCAGAGTAAGGTCTTTTAAAGGGTCCTCAAATTACAGGTCTGTGAGTAAGAGCTTGTGTAAAATCTGATCTTTTGGCGAGTTTCAATTCCAAAAGACT
This sequence comes from Oncorhynchus keta, assembly GCF_023373465.1. NCBI lineage: Eukaryota > Metazoa > Chordata > Actinopteri > Salmoniformes > Salmonidae > Oncorhynchus > Oncorhynchus keta. The sequence continues at coordinate 25,179,512 of NC_068431.1, forward strand.
GTTGGAATGGACTGCTCCAAGGGTGTCTTCTTAGTCCCATGTCCTAAATAAGGGCCTGGGCTGCTCCCTTTTGAGAGCCTTTGGCACTCTCTCTATTGCCGAGGCCTAGAAAGACAAGAAAACTGAAGTGCTGGAATTAATCAGCAGTGGAAAAATACTGCCAGGACTTGACCATCAAGGCCAAACATTATTTGTAGTACGACTAACGGGCAACCTCATTTGGGATGGCTCTTTACATGCTCTGTGAATTGTCCATCCAAAAGGATTTTATGCTCGATGGTGAGGTAAAATGAACCAGTAGCTAAAGAGTCGTTTTCCCCCATTGAGGCAAAATGATAGTGTAAGATCAGTGTCAGGTTTTCTCGAAACCAGCCAAGTCCAGTGTGTCTTCCTGTGAGGGGATAACTATCTTATGTATTCTACTCCCTTCCATACTGAATCATGGTTTGTCATAAAGAGCTCTCCAATGACATTGTATGTCATTACAAATCAACTCAAGAACCCAACAAATTGTAGTGAGAAAGAAATTGAAGACAGGTAATCCTATGCTCGGGGGCATAGCACTGCATGGCCATTTCTAAAGAGCAGGACTGTTGGGGAATGAATAGATGTCAGCATTATTCAAAACAAGCAACAAGGAAATGGCAATATTACGTGCTTCTTCAGTTTCAAGGGTATAGATAATATGGTATGAGCGGTGAAGCGGTTAAACAGGGCAGAGCCTGGACGTATTGTTATGCGTAAATCCTAAAGGTGAGCGGAGAAAGTCCATCTTGGGGAAAATACCATCTAATGCCATGGCTATCACATTGGATGGCTCATACCTTTTCTCGGCCCATTTTAAGGGTATCTTATCTCCATGGAGACATACAGTAGCAGTCAAAAGTTTGGACACCTACCCATTCAAGGGTTTTTCTTTATTTGTATTATTTTCTACACTGTAGAATAACAGTGGCTACTTTGAAGAATCTCAAATATGAAATATGTTTGACACTTTTTTGGTTACTACATGATTCCCTATGTGTTATTTCATAGTTCAACAATGTAGAAAATAGTACAAATAAAGAAAAACCCTGGAATGAGTAGGTGTGTCAAAACTTTTGACAGGTACTGTATATGGCCCAATAACACAAGGGGAAGGGGGGGTGTCCAGTAATTCATTAATTGTAAATCCATAGGAGAAGTGTCGGACTGTTTCAGAAATAGGCCCACACATATAATTAGGCTGCGTTTAGACAGTCAAACCAATTTGATATTTTTTCCACTAATTGTTATTTTGACCAATCACATCAGTTCTTTTTCAGAGCTGATATGATTGGTCAAAAGACCAACTAGTGAGGAAAAAAAAGATCAACATTGGGCTGCTTCTCTAAATGCAGCCTTGGTTTCTCACTGAGGAGGAGAATTATCAAATTCCATCTAGGATATGCTGAGGTAAGGTTAGATCAGTGTAGAAATTTGTAGTGTAAGATAAGTAAAATGTGTATCCAGTCATATGAATTTTCACAGTAAATGTACCATGAAATTATTTCAATATAGCTAAATAAAAAACATCTTAATAGATGATGAAAGAAAATATACCAACACATACAAAGTATACAACAACTCTTATTGAAGCTGATGCATTTTTGCTTCAGGGTTCAGTTTCTCAAGTATTCAAACAGCTACAGCAAGTTGTAAAAACTTCACTTATCCAATATCCAACTTTTCTGGACCAATAAAACTGCAGCTATTTGTTATCTATTATAAATACTCTTGATAATTCACACTTAACACGCTTGTTCTGGCAGTGAGGCCAATTCACTTCACCTGTAAAGTGAGCTTGTTCGTGCACTGCAGCCCCTTGAATTCAGCCCCACTCTAGCCCTATCCACTGACCATTCCTTTGCACTGCCTGTTCTCTGTGGCAGTGATGAAATCACTGGAAATGCTATGCAGTATTTCATACATCCTCTGCTGGCACAGCCAAGCAATTACACTGCTGTAGTGATGGAGGGAGGAATTACATAGGCTTTGACAGGCAGGGAAATAGGAATACATACATATAGTAGGCCTATGTACAGTGTTTGATATATGTTACCCTGAGACTCAACATAGGCCTATGTTATAAGCAGGTGTAACATCAAAATCAGATGCACTTTACACGTACTTCAGTTATCCCTTCTGGTTACTGCGCCAGTGTTTAAAAAGGGGGGATACTGACACACAAATACTTCTAGCTGACTGGAGAGAAAACCAATCGTCTGTGCAGATTTAGAATTTCCTCCTGTTCAAACAGATTAGATAGAGATATTATAAACAATTGACAATGTGTTGCCTTCAGAGCAGCGGGAGGTCAAATCCCTGCCAAAAGTAGTCACAGACATCACTTTGTCACGCACTTGGATACAAAGATCCAATAAAGTCCCACGACAGCTTGACATTAGGTTAACTTCCCCACCTGAAACAGAAAGCTTAAAGCCTCTTTCAGGTATTAATTATTGATCCTTCATTCACAAGCAGTGGTAATAATTGTGTTCAACAGCAGAAGAAATGTATAAATGTATCAAATCGCTAGCTTAAATTATTACTGTCATGATCACTATGAGATTTGTTGGTTCACTAAATAGAAAATGCATTAAAAAAGGTCCACCCTTAGAGGTATGTAAATGTGTCTTTAATTGTTCAAAGTGGTAACATTTTACATTTTATCGTAGCACTTTAATTGTCTAGAAAACAATTAATTGATTTGGAGAAAATGTATTTATACCTAAGGGCAACCCGGCCGGTGTTCTTTCATATACAGTTGTGCTGTTTTTCATCACTCCATTAGAATGTATAATTCCTCAGTTGTGATGATTCCTCAAATAAAGTGTGATACAGTATAAATGATCATGTGATCAGGAGCGAACTGGGACCAGAAATCGGCCCAGGCATTTCTGACACACCGGCAAACAGGTTCTCTCTTGCATGAAACCAATCCACTAGCCTAAATATGGATTGAACCACCAAGCATTTGCCCGAACTGCCCTATCGCCAATCTGCTGGAGATTATCAATGGTAATATCAAGGGCACTTATACTGTCTATCAAAGAAGCCTAGAATACAAGCCCTACATGGGCCAACACTACTCAAATCAGTCCCCCTTGGTTTAGGTGCTGATTTGGGCTAAGATTAAGCTAATACCAGCATATCCCTGTTTAAATTGGAATCAACTGGGTCAACACATGCTACTGACCAACGAGGGTATTGGCCCACTCAAACCAAAGAAAGCCATGCCAAAGCTGTGTAATCACATTTTTGGAGGCATGTTTCAACAGGTTTTTATGATCACTGATATTTGCCAAGTGATAGATCACAACCCAGGCTTACCAGTGCTAACCTCCCTACCCATGATCCCCCAGATTACTGCTTCCTAAAACTCTGCAGTAAACATCAAGAAGCCCTTTAATTCGGATTGGGGGAGGAGCTGGTGCCTGGCGGTTTCTAGTTGTTATTTTCGGAGAAGAGCTTGAAGCCCAAAAAGCTAACTCTGCCAACTTTGAATCAGGCACTCTATACACTAGAATTCCCAACTGGTAGCCAGGACACAAGACTGTACAAACACCAGGAAATTTGCCCCAAATGATTTTAATTTTGGAAATCTGCTCCCAAGTAGTCCCACGCATAATAGAGAGATACGTGATCTAGTGGTGCACGGGTCAGCTGTTTGTACACCTGCAACTACTAATAACCCATCTGTAACCGCCCGACTATATGTGATATGATGTAATCTGAGGCCCACACCCAACCCACTAATATAGAAAATTAGTCATAATTTTTTGACAGGGGATGCAGGACTTTTTTGGGGCCTGATTTTTGCATTTGCATTTTGGTAGGCTTTGTTTTATTAGTCAACTTGTCTATAATTATAAAAATGCAGATTCTCTGTCATTATATGTTGCCCTAAAATACTAAATAAACCCTTGCTCACCAGAATAATGTAATACATCGATAGAATGAATGCTTCCATCTAGTTGACATTGGTCATGTTCTCTGTCATGTCTGTTTCTTTCGTGAAGCAAAGCCATTTAGGGACTGGGGAGAAAATGCAATAACAAAGAGAAATAAATGTCTGTGCAAAATTTCCAAATGACATAAGTTTGACCGGTTGTAATGAAATAGAAAGCTGTAAAATCGACCAACGTCTTTCAGATAACATTTCAGTTTGGGTTGGATGCTTATTTTATGTGGTTGAAAGACAATCAGCTTTTATGATGCTGATAATGATAGCTCATCTACAGAGGGTATCTAACTGTGCATTTGCATTCTGTCAAGATGCTGAAATAAATCATCACACAATCATGTTTCTCCACTCCTGTTCCCGATTAACTATTTTGCCTACATTTGGTATATCATTTCACTGCAAGAAATGCTTAATTCTGCAGGAGTTAATATTAAGGATATGTGAGAAGTTATAGTAAGTTTTTCCAAGATGGCGTAGCAGTAAGTCGTCCTGTCGTATCGTCTTTTTGTAAATATCGTCTCTTTTTCGTTTCAGATATTTTTCTTCGCATATATTTAAAAACATTTTGCTAAACCTAAGCTCCCAAATACTCTCCTGCAACCCGCCTCACCCAATGTAGCTACTTTTCCTAAAGTATTTATATTTACTTCGGAACCGGAACCCCTCAACTGAAGCTGACCAGCTAACCACCAGCTATGCTAGCGGTCTTCAGCTAACCGGTCATCAGCTAACCTTTAGCTCGGAAAGCTCTCGCCAGTTCGAACAACGCGACGCTAACCAGAGCATAACGGACCTATTTATTTTTTTATCCCCGGATTCCCACCGCAAACGGAACATCTTTCAGCTGGATCTTCACAACTAGCTATCGAGCAAAACCGCAACCCTGGTTGATTACTCCTGGCTAGCGTTTCCACCCACGTAGCTTGAAGCTAGCCCGGCCAGAGCTCCTGTGCTCCTAGCATACTCCTGGGCTACAATACCCGGACCCACGACCGGTCTATCGATGTCACTGCATGAAGAGGAATAAATAGACTCACCCCATCGCAACGTCCTCCAAAGGCTAACTCTCTAGCCCTCGCTATCTCCTTGCTTGCTAATTCGGCATGCTAACTGCTAGCTTGTTTAGCCCAGGTCCGCTAACTATTACCTTGTTTACCCCGGCCTGCTAATCTGTTAGCTTGTTAGCACAGGCCTGCTAACCGTCTGCATCGCCGCGTCCCAAACACGCAGTGGCCCATATGTACTTTCTATCTCTTCCCGATTTAAAAAAAAATTTGTTTATACCTTCCGGAAACCTGCCTCACCCAATGTGATACGGAATTGCTATTATTTTTAATTTTTAGAACACACTCAAGAACCTCCAGAAGCTAACCAGCTAACGAGCTACAAGCTTTTTAGTCATTGTTAGTTTTTTTACCTGGATAACACTCGCCAGTCCAGCCCCCCTGCCCCATCCACCGCTGCCCACTGGACTCTGCTCACTTGGCTACATAGCTGATGCACGCTGGACTGTCCATTAATCACGGTACTCCATTCTGCTTGTTTGTTTTATCTGTCGGCCCCGTTGGCCCCGTTGCCAAGTCAATGCCATTTTACCTGCTGTTGTTATGCTAGCTGATTAGCTGTTGTCTCACCCACTGTCTTAGCTAGCTTTCCCAATTCAACACATGTGATTACTGTATGCCTCGCTGTATGTCTCTCTCAAATGTCAATATGCCTTGTACACTGTTGCTCAGGTTAGTTATCATTGTTTTAGTTCACAATGGAGCCCCTAGTCCCACTCCTCATACCCCTGATACCTCCTTTGTCCCACCTCCCACATATGCGGTGACCTCACCCATTACAACCAGCATGTCCAGAGATAAAACCTCTCTCATCATCACCCAGTGCCTGGGCTTACCTCCGCCGTACCCGCACCCGCACCCCACCATACCCCTGTCTGCGCATTATGCCCTGAATATATTCTACCATGCCCAGAAACCTGCTCCTCTTATTCTCTGTCCCCAACGCTCTAGGCGACCAGTTTTGATAGCCTTTAGCCGCACCCTCATACTACTCCTTCTCTGTTCCGCGGGTGATGTGGAGGTAAACCCAGGCCCTGCATGTCCCCAGGCACCCTCATTTGTTGACTTCTGTGATCGAAAAAGCCTTGGTTTCATGCATGTCAACATCAGAAGCCTCCTCCCTGAGTTTGTTTTACTCACTGCTTTAGCACACTCTGTTAACCCTGATGTTCTTGCCGTGTCTGAATCCTGGCTCAGGAAGGCCACCAAAAATTCAGAGATTTCCATACCCAACTATAACATCTTCCGTCAAGATAGAACTGCCAAAGGGGGAGGAGTTGCAGTCTACTGCAGAGATAGCCTGCAAAGTAATGTCATACTTTCCAGATCCATACCCAAACAGTTCGAACTACTAATTCTGAAAATTACTCTCTCCAGAAATAAGTCTCTCACTGTTGCCGCCTGCTACCGACCCCCCTCAGCTCCCAGCTGTGCCCTGGACACCATTTGTGAATTGATTGCCCCCCATCTAGCTTCAGAGTTTGTTCTGTTAGGTGACCTAAACTGGGATATGCTTAACACCCCGGCAGTCCTACAATCTAAGCTAGATGCCCTCAATCTCACACAAATCATCAAGGAACCCACCAGGTACAACCCTAACTCTGTAAGCAAGGGCACCCTCATAGACGTCATCCTGACCAACTGGCCCTCCAAATACACCTCCGTTGTCTTCAACCAGGATCTCAGCGACCACTGCCTCATTGCCTGTATCTGCTACGGTGCTGCAGTCAAACGACCACCCCTCATCACTGTCAAACGCTCCCCTAAAACACTTCTGTGAGCAGGCCTTTCTAATCGACCTGGCCCAGGTATCCTGGAAGGACATTGACCTCATCCCGTCAGTTGAGGATGCCTGGTCATTCTTTAAGAGTAACTTCCTCACCGTTTTAGATAAGCATGCTCCGTTCAAAAAAATGCAGAACTAAGAACAGATACAGCCCTTGGTTCACTCCAGACCTGACTGCCCTCGACCAGCACAAAAACATCCTGTGGCGGACTGCAATAGCATCGAACAGTCCCCGCGATATGCAAAGGTTCAGGGAAGTCAGGAACCAATACACGCAGTCAGTCAGGAAAGCTAAGGCCAGCTTCTTCAGGCAGAAGTTTGCATCCTGTAGCTCCAACTCCAAAAAGTTCTGGGACACTGTGAAGTCCATGGAGAACAAGAGCACCTCCTCCCAGCTGCCCACTGCACTGAGGCTAGGGAACACAGTCACCACCGACAAATCCATGATTATCGAAAACTTCAACAAGCATTTCTCAACGGCTGGCCATGCCTTCCGCCTGGCTACTCCTACCTCGGCCAACAGCCCCCCCGCAGCTCCTCGCCCAAGGCTCTCCAGGTTCTCCTTTACCCAAATCCAGATAGCAGATGTTCTGAAAGAGCTGCAAAACCTGGACCCATATAAATCAGCTGGGCTTGACAATCTGGACCCTCTATTTCTGAAACTATCCGCCGCCATTGTCGCAACCCCTATTACCAGCCTGTTCAACCTCTCTTTCATATCGTCTGAGATCCCCAAGGATTGGAAAGCTGCCGCAGTCATCCCCCTCTTCAAAGGGGGAGACACCCTGGACCCAAACTGTTACAGACCTATATCCATTCTGCCCTGCCTATCTAAGGTCTTCGAAAGCCAAGTCAACAAACAGGTCACTGACCATCTCGAATCCCACCGTACCTTCCCTGCTATGCAATCTGGTTTCCGAGCCAGTCACGGGTGCACCTCAGCCACACTCAAGGTACTAAACGACATCATAACCGCCATCGATAAAAGACAGTACTGTGCAGCCGTCTTCATCGACCTTGCCAAGGCCTTCGACTGTCAATCACCATATTCTTATCGGCAGACTCAGTAGCCTCGGTTTTTCAGATGACTGCCTTGCCTGGTTCACCAATTACTTTGCAGACAGAGTTCAGTGTGTCAATAATAATAATAATAATATATGCCATTTAGCTGACGCTTTTATCCAAAGCGACTTACAGTCATGTGTGCATACATTCTACGTATGGGTGGTCCCGGGAATCGAACCCACTACCCTGGCGTTACAAGCGCCATGCTCTACCAACTGTGCTACAAATCGGAGGGCATGCTGTCCGGTCCTCTGGCAGTCTCTATGGGGGTACCACAGGGTTCAATTCTCGGGCCGACTCTTTTCTCTGTATATATCAATGATGTTGCTCTTGCTGCGGGCGATTCCCTGATCCACCTCTACACAGACGACACCATTCTATATACTTTTGGCCCGTCATTCGACACTGTGCTATCTAACCTCCAAACGAGCTTCAATGCCATACAACACTCCTTCCGTGGCCTCCAACTGCTCTTAAACGCTAGTAAAACCAAATGCATGCTTTTCAACCGATCACTGCCTGCACCCGCATGCCCGACTAGCATCACCACACTGGATGGTTCCGACCTTGAATATGTGGACACCTATAAGTACCTAGGTGTCTGGCTAGACTGCAAACTCTCCTTCCAGACCCATATCAAACATCTCCAATCGAAAATCAAATCAAGAGTCGGCTTTCTATTCCGCAGCAAAGCCTCCTTCACTCACGCTGCCAAGCTTACCCTAGTAAAACTGACTATCCTACCAATCCTCGACTTCGGCGATGTCATCTACAAAATTGCTTCCGACACTCTACTCAGCAAACTGGATGCAGTTTATCACAGTGCCATCCGTTTTGTCAATAAAGCACCTTATACTACCCACCACTGCGACTTGTATGCTCTAGTCGGCTGGCCCTCGCTACATATTCGTCGCCAGACCCACTGGCTCCAGATCATCTACAAGGCCATGCTAGGTAAAGCTCCGCCTTATCTCAGTTCACTGGTCACGATGGCAACTCCCATCCGTAGCACGCGCTCCAGCAGGTGTATCTCACTGATCATCCCTAAAGCCAACACCTCATTCGGCCGCCTTTCGTTCCAGTACTCTGCTGCCTGTGACTGGAACGAATTGCAAAAATCACTGAAGTTGGAGACTTTTATCTCCCTCACCAACTTCAAACATCAGCTATCTGAGCAGCTAACCGATCGCTGCAGCTGTACATAATCTATTGGTAAATTGCCCTACCTCATCCCCACAGTTTTTATTTATTTACTTTTCTGCTCTTTTGCACACCAATATCTCTACCTGTACATGCCCATCTGATCATTTATCACTCCAGTGTTAATCTGCAATATTGTAATTATTCGCCTACCTCCTCATGCCTTTTTGCACACATTGTATATAGACTCCCCTTTTTTTCTACTGTGTTATTGACTTGTTAATTGTTTACTCCATGTGTAACTCTGTGTTGTTTGTTCACACTGCTATGCTTTATCTTGGCCAGGTCGCAGTTGCAAATGAGAACTTGTTCTCAACTAGCCTACCTGGTTAAATAAAGGTGGAAAAAAAAAAATAGGCCTACAGTCAGTGTCCAAATTTCAGTTTCCATTTAACCCATCTGAACAGGCCTACAGTCCCTTGTAGAAGTTTACAGCCCCCTTGGTGTTTTTCCTATTTTGTTGCATTACCACCTGTTAAGCCTACCCCTTACTTTTTCGAACATTCTGTTAAAAATCGCGCAACATTTCAGCGTCCTGCTACTCATGCCAAGAATATAGTATATGCATATGATTAGTATGTGTGGATAGAAAACACTCTGACGTTTCTAAAACTGGTTAAATCACGGCTGTGACTATAACAGAGCGTGTGTTTCATCGAAAAGCGCAAGAAAAACCGATCACCGGAAACTGGGAAAAATATCCATGCACCACTTGCATGTATTGTCTATGGGGAAGCAAATCACATGGGGCTGAGATTGCAAGTCCTACAGCTTCCACACGATGTCGCCAGTCTTGTCAATTGCCTGGTCTTTGTTTCTTGGTCAAACGAGTAAGAGAGAGCCCATTCCTTCCAGTCTCCGACAGGATGTTTTGGAGGAGAAATTTCAGAACATGATTTGAAGACGTGGAGCTATTCAATACACATCGCCCCGTGATCAATTTGATAGATTATTAACGTTTAGTAATACCTAAAGTTGGATTACAAAAGTATTTAGAAGTGTTTTGTGAAAGTTTATCGTCGACGTTTTTAATTTTAAAAAATGATGTTGCGTTTTAAAACAATGTTTTTTTTCTGGATCACACACACTTTTCATAGATTGATATTTAGGGTATATATGGACCGATTTTAAATCGACAAAAAATACCCAATAGTGATGTTTATGGGACATCTAGGAGTGCCAACAAAGAAGCTCGTCGAAGGTAATGAATGTTTTATATTTTATTTCTGCGTTTTGTGTAGCGCCGGCTATGCTAATTATTTTGTTTACGTCCCCTTCAGGTATTTTGGGGTGTTGCATGCTATCAGATAATAGCTTCTCATGCTTTCGCCGAAAAGCATTTTAAAAATCTGACTTGTTGGCTGGATTCACAACGAGTGTAGCTTTAATTCAGTACCCTGCATGTGTGTTTTAATAATAATAATATATAATAATAATAATGAACGTTTGAGTTTTAACGAGTGCTATTAGCATTTAGCGTAGCGCATTTGCATTTCCAGATGGCTAGATGGGACGCCTGCGTGTCGGGTGCGCTTAAGAGGTTAAATGGATTTCATGTAATGAACATACACAATATAGTCTGAATTGGTGAAATTAAAATAATTACCGGTGCGTGCATATGTATTCACCCCCTTTGCTATGACGCCCCTAAATAAGATATGGTGCAACCAATTACCTTCAGAAGTCACATAATTAGTTAAATAAAGTCCACCTGTGTGCAATCTAAGTGTCACATGATCTCAGTGTATATATACACCTGTTCTGAAAGGCCCCGAGTCTGCAACGGCACTAAGCAAGGGACACCACCAAGCAAGCGGTACTATGAAGACCAAGGAGCTCTCCAAACAGGTCAGGGACAAAGTTGTGGAGAAATACAGATCAGGTTTGGGTTATAAAAAAAATATCTGAAACTGTGAACATCCCACAGAACACCATTAAAAACATGATTAAAAATGGAAAGAATATGGCACCACAACAAACCTGCCAAGAGAGGGCCGCCCACCAAAACTCACGGACCAGGCAAGGAGGGCATTAATCAGAGAGGCAACAAAGAGACCAAAGATGACCCTAAAGGAGCGGCAAAGCTCCATAGCGGAGATCTGTCCATAGGACCACTTTAAGCCATGCACTCCACAGAGCTGAGCTTTACGGAAGAGTGGCCAGAAAAGAATAAACTAACATGTTTGGTGTTCGCCAAAAGGCATGTGGGAGACTGTGGAAGAATGGAAGAAGGTACTCTGGTCGGATGAGACTAAAATTGAGCTTTTTTCACCCCGAGACCCCGATGTGTTTCATCGGCAGGGACTGTGAAACTGGTCAGAATTTAAGGAATGATGGATGGCGCTAAATGCAGGGAAATTCTTGCGGGAAACCTGTTTCAGTCTTCAAGACATTTGAGACTGGGATGGAGGTTCACCTTCCAGCAGGACAATGACCCTAAGCATACTGCTAAAGCAACACTCGAGTGGTTTAAGGGGAAACATTTAAATGTTTTGATAGACCTAGTCAAAGCTCAGACCTCAATCCAATTGAGAATCTGTGGTATGACTTAAAGATTGCTGTAAACCAGCGGAACCAATCCAACTTGAAGGAGCTGGAGCAGTTTTGCCCTGAAGAATGGGCAAAAATCCCAGTGGCTAGATGTGCCAAGCTTACAGAGACATATGCCAAGAGACATGCAGATGTAATTGCTGCAAAAGGTGGCTCTACTGAATATTGACTTTGGGGGAGGTAAATAGTTATGCATGCTCAAGTTCAGTTTTTTTGTCTTATTTCTTGTATATTTCACAAAATATTTTGCATCTTCAAAGTGGTAGGTATGTTGTGTAATTCAAATGATACACCCCCCCCCCCCAAATCTATTTTAATTCCAAGCCAATAAAATATGAAAAATGCCAAGGGGGTGAATACTTTCACAAGCCACTGTATTTTAAGGCCCAGTCCTGTGACTGTCGAATTTCTATGGTGCCTCACAATCATCACGCATAACATAGCCGGCACTGCTATCATCCTCTTTTACCACCCACAGATATAACCGAGGGGACTGCAGGTTATGAGTCAACCCGCGCATCACTAATGTGATTGTATACAAATGTAAGCAAGGTTTGAAATTATCATGTTTTAGTAAAATATTATATGTGTTTGGGCTTCTTACAGTCTACAGATTATTTGTAATTATGTTCCATCCCCCCGAGCATCCCCTCAAGACAAAATCGGCCTGCGGCTGAATCTACAATAGTTGATGATCCCTGCTATATACTGTTGTTTTGGCTTCACTTGGTGTGATGAATGAGTTAGATCAATGTATTTGTTAGCATAGCAAAACTAGAGTTGAAGACTGATTGATGGAATTACCACTGACAATAAAGTCCACCTTATTGCAATATTCATGGTACTATATCCTATCCAAAGGCATCTCTCAACATAGTCAGAAATATAATGAGTTATCTACAATGTTCAAAATAAATAGACCTACTCTCTGTTGTTACAAATGTAGTGCTCTGCTGGTGTTAATAAGAGATGAGGGGAGTGTTCACATTTCTATTCCATAGGCCTTTTTCTCCTTGGTTTGGGGTCACAAGAGAGATGTTATCACATTCTGCCCCATATTCCCTTCTTTAGGCTTTCACGAGGTAATCTCACTGCTTTAAACTGGCCAATCCCCTTCCTCCCTCTTTTTTTCTCTCTCCCGCTCTCTCAATTTCTGTCTCTGTCCTCTCCTCTCGCTCCCTCTCTGTGTCTGACTTTCCTCCCCTCTATCTCTCTTGTTCTGTATTGAACACTCTGTATCTCAGCCACCCCCCCTCTCTCCTTCCCCTCTCTCTCTTTGTTTCTAACTATCGCCCCTTCAATTTGTCTACAGTCCCATCTTTTCCCTCTTACATGTTTCTGTGGCTCAGCATTTTTTGCCTTTAAAGATCCCTTCCTAAATAAACTCCAATTAGTGGTGGCTCATCCAGTAATATAGGCGAGTGAGTTAGGAACCATCCATTCATCTTGGACTGGTGACAGCACACTGCATCTTGTGGCAGATTTGTAAAGGGATCGGCCCAGGGCTGGGGAGTGTGTGGGATGGGGTGGGAAATGTGTGTGTGTTTCTGTGTTATGAGTGGCAGTGTAAACAGAGAAAATACCTGCACCTCTCTCCACAATGAAATAGGGTGCAGGCCAGGCAGCAGGCTATTAGCCAGCCTGCCAGCATAGTGGAGTCTGCCACTAGCATAGTCAGTGTAGTCAGCTCAGCTATCACCATTGAGACCGTGTCTGTGCCTCGACCTAGGTTGGGCAAAACTAAACATGGCGGTGTTCACCTTAGCAATCTCACTAGGATAAAGACCACCTCCATTCCTGTCATTACTGAAAGAGATCATGATACCTCACATCTCAAAATAGGGCTACTTAATGTTAGATCCCTTACTTCAAAGGCAATTATAGTCAATGAACTAATCACTGATCATAATCTTGATGTGATTGGCCTGACTGAAACATGGCTTAAGCCTGATGAATTTACTGTGTTAAATGAGGCCTCACCTCCTGGCTACACTAGTGACCATATCCCCGTGCATCCCGCAAAGGCGGAGGTGTTGCTAACATTTACGATAGCAAATTTCAATTTACAAAAAAAAAAATGACGTTTTCGTCTTTTGAGCTTCTAGTCATGAAATCTATGCAGCCTACTCAATCACTTTTTATAGCTACTGTTTACAGGCCTCCTGGGCCATATACAGCGTTTCTCACTGAGTTCCCTGAATTCCTATCAGACCTTGTAGTCATTGCAGATAATATTCTAATCTTTGGTGACTTTAATATTCACATGGAAAAGTCCACAGACCCACTCCAAAAGGCTTTTGGAGCCATCATCGACTCAGTGGGTTTTGTCCAACATGTCTCTGGACCCACTCACTGTCACAGTCATACGCTGGACCTAGTTTTGTCCCATGGAATAAATGTTGTGGATCTTAATGTTTTTCCTCATAATCCTGGACTATCGGACCACCATTTTATTACGTTTGCAATTGCAACAAATAATCTGCTCAGACCCCAACCAAGGAACATCAAAAGTCGTGCTATAAATTCACAGACAACACAAAGATTCCTTGATGCCCTTCCAGACTCCCTCTGCCTACCCAAGGACGCCAGAGGACAAAAATCCGTTAACCACCTAACTGAGGATCTCAATTTAACCTTGCGCAATACCCTAGATGCAGTTGCACCCCTAAAAACTAAAAAAATGTCTCATAAGAAACTAGCTCCCTGGTACACAGAAAATACCCGAGCTCTGAAGCAAGCTTCCAGAAAATTGGAACGGAAATGGTGCCACACCAAACTGGAAGTCTTCCGACTAGCTTGGAAGGACGGTACCGTGCAGTACCGAAGAGCCCTTACTGCTGCTCGATCGTCCTATTTTTCTAACTTAATTGAGGAAAATAAGAACAATCCGAAATTCCTTTTTGATACTGTGGCAAAGCTAACTAAAAAGCAGCATTCCCCAAGAGAGGATGACTTTCACTTTAGCAGTGATAAATTCATGAACTTCTTTGAGGAAAAGATTATGATTATTAGAAAGCAAATTACGGACTCCTCTTTAAACCTGCGTATTCCTCCAAACCTCAGTTGTCCTGAGTCTGCACAACTCTGCCAGGACCTAGGATCAAGAGAGACGCTCAAGTGTTTTAGTACTATATCTCTTGACACAATGATGAAAATAATCATGGCCTCTAAACCTTCAAGCTGTATACTGGACCCTATTCCAACTAAACTACTGAAAGAGCTGCTTCCTGTGCTTGGCCCTCCTATGTTGAACATAATAAACGGCTCTCTATCCACTGGATGTGTACCAAACTCACTAAAAGTGGCAGTAATAAAGCCTCTCTTGAAAAAGCCAAACCTTGACCCAGAAAATATAAAAAACTATCGGCCTATATCGAATCTTCCATTCCTCTCAAAGATTTTAGAGAAGGCTGTTGCGCAGCAACTCACTGCCTTCCTGAAGACAAACAATGTATACGAAATGCTTCAGTCTGGTTTTAGACCCCATCATAGCACTGAGACGGCACTTGTGAAGGTGGTAAATGACATTTTAATGGCATCGGACCGAGGCTCTGCATCTGTCCTCGTGCTCCTAGACCTTAGTGCTGCTTTTGATACCATCGATCACCACATTCTTTTGGAGAGATTGGAAACCCAAATTGGTCTACACGGACAAGTTCTGGCCTGGTTTAGATCTTATCTGTCGGAAAGATATCAGTTTGTCTCTGTGAATGGTTTGTCCTCTGACAAATCAACTGTACATTTCGGTGTTCCTCAAGGTTCTGTTTTAGGACCACTATTGTTTTCACTATATATTTTACCTCTTGGGGATGTTATTCGAAAACATAATGTAAACTTTCACTGCTATGCGGATGACACACAGCTGTACATTTCAATGAAACATGGTGAAGCCCCAAAATTGCCCTCGCTAGAAGCATGTTTTTCAGACATAAGGAAGTGGATGGCTGCAAACTTTCTACTATTAAACTCGGACAAAACAGAGATGCTTGTTCTAGGTCCCAAGAAACAAAGAGATCTTCTGTTGAATCTGACAATTAATCTTAATGGTTGTACAGTCGTCTCAAATAAAACTGTGAAGGACCTCGGCGTTACTCTGGACCCTGATCTCTCTTTTGAAGAACATATCAAGACCATTTCGAGGACAGCTTTTTCCATCTACGTAACATTGCAAAAATCAGAAACTTTCTGTCCAAAAATGATGCAGAAAAATTAATCCATGCTTTTGTCACTTCTAGGTTAGACTACTGCAATGCTCTATTTTCCGGCTACCCGGATAAAGCACTAAATAAACTTCAGTTAGTGCTAAATACGGCTGCTAGAATCCTGACTAGAACCAAAAAATTTGATCATATTACTCCAGTGCTAGCCTCTCTACACTGGCTTCCTGTCAAAGCAAGGGCTGATTTCAAGGTTTTACTGCTAACCTACAAAGCATTACATGGGCTTGCTCCTACCTACCTCTCTGATTTGGTCCTGCCGTACATACCTACACGTACGCTACGGTCACAAGACGCAGGCCTCCTAATTGTCCCTAGAATTTCTAAGCAAACAGCTGGAGGCAGGGCTTTCTCCTATAGAGCTCCATTTTTATGGAACGGTCTGCCTACCCATGTCAGAGACGCAAACTCGGTCTCAACCTTTAAGTCTTTACTGAAGACTCATCTCTTCAGTGGGTCATATGATTGAGTGTAGTCTGGCCCAGGAGTGGGAAGGTGAACGGAAAGGCTCTGGAGCAACGAACCGCCCTTGCTGTCTCTGCCTGGCCGGTTCCCCTTTCCACTGGGATTCTCTGCCTCTAACCCTGTTACGGGGCTGAGTCACTGGCTTGCTGGGGCTCTCTCGTGCCGTCCCTGGGGGTGCGTCACCTGGGTGGGTTGATTCACTGTTGTGGTCGGCCTGTCTGGGTTGCCCCCCTTGGGTTGTACCGTGGCGGAGATCTTTGTGGGCTATACTCGGCCTTGTCTCAGGATGGTAAGTTGGTGGTTGAAGATATCCCTCTAGTGGTGTGGGGGATGTGCTTTGGCAAAGTGGGTGGGGTTATATCCTTCCTGTTTGGCCCTGTCCGGGGTGTCCTCGGATGGGGCCACAGTGTCTCCTGACCCCTCCTGTCTCAGCCTCCAGTATTTATGCTGCAGTAGTTTATGTGTCGGGGGGCTAGGGTCAGTTTGTTATATCTGAGTACTTCTCCTGTCCTATTCGGTGTCCTGTGTGAATCTAAGTGTGCGTTCTCTAATTCTCTCCTTCTCTCTTTCTTTCTCTCTCTCGGAGGACCTGAGCCCTAGGACCATGTCCCAGGACTACCTGACATGAGGACTCCTTGCTGTCCCCAGTCCACCTGGCCATGCTCCTGCTCCAGTTTCAACTGACCTGAGCCCTAGGACCGTGCCCCAGGACTACCTGACATGAAGGCTCCTTGCTGTCCCCAGTCCACCTGACTGTGCTGCTGCTCCAGTTTCAACTGTTCTGCCTTATTATTATTCGACCATGCTGGTCATTTATGAACATTTGAACATCTTGGTCATGTTCTGTTATAATCTCTACCCGGCACAGCCAGAAGAGGACTGGCCACCCCACATAGCCCGGTTCCTCTCTAGGTTTCTTCCTAGGTTTTGGCCTTTCTAGGGAGTTTTTCCTAGCCACCGTGCTTTTACACCTGCATTGTTTGCTGTTTGGGGTTTTAGGCTGGGTTTCTGTACAGCACTTTGAGATATCAGCTGATGTACGAAGGGCTATATAAATAAATTTGATTTGATTTGATTTGATTTGATTTGATCTAACACAGTGGCCACATCCTAATAGTCTGAAATGGCTTCCTTTTTTAGGTTGTGTTCATTAGGCACCAAAGGGAAGAAAACAGACTAAAACAGGGAGCAACTACCTGGACTTTTCCCATAGGAAACTCACATTTTTTGTTTTCAATCATTTTCCATTGCATGTCCTAATGAGCATGACCCTGGTCTAATCTCCGTTGTGACCATGGATCTGAAAGCCCCTGGCAACTAACAGCACTATTGTTGAAACCTATCTACTTCTTTCATTTATCAATGGATTTGATATCAGTGGATTCCATACAAGGAAAGCAGGACTATCCTGAGGAATAATTTCACATTGGGATAATTCTCTGGAGTCTTCTGTTGTGCTGTTCCCTGATACAGTAACAAGCTATCTGAGAATTTATGGGTTAAATAAAAACGTGTTTTTCCCATAAGGGAGAGAGACTGACCAGATATACTTTTCCAGAGGCTTCTGTTACATTTACATTTACATTTAAGTCATTTAGCAGACGCTCTTATCCAGAGCGACTTACAAATTGGTGCATACACCTTATGACAACCAGTGGAACAGCCACTTGCATCTAAATCTTGTTGGGGGAGAAGGGGGGTGAGAAGGATTACTTACCCTTACTTACCCTATCCTAGGTATTCCTTGAAGAGGTGGGGTTTCAGGTGTCTCCGGATGGTGGTGATTGACTCCGCTTTCCTGGCGTCGTGAGGGAGTTTGTTCCACCATTGGGGGGCCAGAGCAGCGAACAGTTTTGACTGGGCTGAGCGGGAACTGTACTTCCTCAGTGGTAGGGAGGCGAGCAGGCCAGAGGTGGATGAACGCAGTGCCCTTGTTTGGGTGTAGGGCCTGATCAGAGCCTGGAGGTACTGAGGTGCCGTTCCCCTCACAGCTCCGTAGGCGAGCACCATGGTCTTGTAGCGGATGCGAGCTTCAACTGGAAGCCAGTGGAGAGAGCGGAGGAGCGGGGTGACGTGAGAGAACTTGGGAAGGTTGAACACCAGACGGGCTGCGGCGTTCTGGATGAGTTGTAGGGTTTAATGGCACAGGCAGGGAGCCCAGCCAACAGCGAGTTGCAGTAATCAAGACGGGAGATGACAAGTGCCTGGATTAGGACCTGCGCCGCTTCCTGTGTGAGGCAGGGTCGTACTCTGCGGATGTTGTAGAGCATGAACCTACAGGAACGGGACACCGCCTTGATGTTAGTTGAGAACGTCAGGGTGTTGTCCAGGATCACGCCAAGGTTCTTAGCGCTCTGGGAGGAGGACACAATGGAGTTGTCAACCGTGATGGCGAGATCATGGAACGGGCAGTCCTTCCCCGGGAGGAAGAGGAGCTCCGTCTTGCTGAGGTTCAGCTTGAGGTGGTGATCCGTCATCCACACTGATATGTCTGCCAGACATGCAGAGATGCGATTCGCCACCTGGTCATCAGAAGGGGAAAGGAGAAGATTAATTGTGTGTCGTCTGCATAGCAATGATAGGAGAGACCATGTGAGGTTATGACAGAGCCAAGTGACTTGGTGTATAGCGAGAATAAGAGAGGGCCTAGAACAGAGCCCTGGGGGACACCAGTGGTGAGAGCGCGTGGTGAGGAGACAGATTCTCGCCACGCCACCTGGTAGGAGCGACCTGTCAGGTAGGACGCAATCCAAGCGTGGGCCGCACCGGAGATGCCCAACTTGGAGAGGGTGGAGAGGAGGATCTGATGGTTCACAGTATCGAAGGCAGCCGATAGGTCTAGAAGGATGAGAGCAGAGGAGAGAGAGTTAGCTTTAGCAGTGCGGAGCGCCTCCGTGATACAGAGAAGAGCAGTCTCAGTTGAATGACTAGTCTTGAAACCTGACTGATTTGGATCAAGAAGGTCATTCTGAGAGAGATAGCGGTAGAGCTGGCCAAGGACGGCACGCTCAAGAGTTTTGGAGAGAAAAGAGAGAAGGGATACTGGTCTGTAGTTGTTGACATCGGAGGGATCGAGTGTAGGTTTTTTCAGAAGGGGTGCAACTCTCGCTCTCTTGAAGACGGGAGGGACGTAGCCAGCGGTCATGGATGAGTTGATGAGCGAGGTGAGGTAAGGGAGAAGGTCTCCGGAAATGGTCTGGAGAAGAGAGGAGGGGATAGGGTCAAGCGGGCAGGTTGTTGAGCGGCCGGCCGTCACAAGACGCGAGATTTCATCTGGAGAGAGAGGGGAGAAAGAGGTCAGAGCATAGGGTAGGGCAGTGTGAGCAGAACCAGCGGTGTCGTTCGACTTAGCAAACGAGGATCGGATGTCATCGACCTTCTTTTCAAAATGGTTGACGAAGTCATCTGCAGAGAGGGAGGAGGGAGGGGGGGGGGAGGATTCAGGAGGGAGGAGAAGGTGGCAAAGAGCTTCCTAGGGTTAGAGGCAGATGCTTGGAATTTAGAATGGTAGAAAGTGGCTTTAGCAGCAGAGACAGAGGAGGAAAATGTAGAGAGGAGGGAGTGAAAGGATGCCAGGTCCGCAGGGAGGCGAGTTTTCCTCCATTTCCGCTCGGCTGCCCGGAGCCCTGTTCTGTTACACAGTGTTTCTATGAGAGCAGGTAAAGGAGGCTTAGTACACTATGGCTGTTCAGAAGTAACATCCTTTATTCCTCCTCCACCAAAGTGCGCTTTACACCACTCCAGCTGATGCTTGATGTTGAGTGTGGTGATCTTAGACTTGTGTGCGGCTGCTCGGTCATGGAAGCCCATTTGAAGCTCCCAATGAACAGTTCTTGTGCTGACGTTGCTTCCAGAGGCCGTTTGAGTGTTGCAACCGAGGACAGACAATTTTTATGTGCTTACGCGCTTCAGCACTCGGTCGGCCCCGGTCTGTGAGCTTGTGTGGCCTACCACTTCGCGGCTGAGCCGTTGTTGCCCCCGAGACGTTTCCACTTCACAATAACAGCAGCTCTAGCAGGGCAGAAATATGATGAACTGACTTATTGGAAAGGTGGCATCCTATGACGGTGCCACGTTGAAAGTCACTGAGCTCTTCAGTAATGCCATTGTACTGCCAACGTTTGTACATGGAGATTGCATGGAGGTGTGATCAATTTTATACACCTGTCAGCAACGGGTGGGGCTGAAATAGCCGAATCCACTAAGTTGAATGGGTGTCCACATATATATACTTTTGTATATATATATATACTGTATGTATACCCACACACACACACAAACACAGAGAGAGAGTACATGACTCCATACTCCTGAGCGTATGCAAGTACCCACACTGAGGGAAGACGACAACCCTCTACTCCAGTAATCTAGCTTGGCCCACACACTTGTCACGAACAGACAGTTCTCTACTCCCTTGTCATTGTGACTTAACACAACATGATGCAGTGGCACTCAGGAAGTCAAAATACTATTCACCCATTTCACAAGAACCAAGCATTTGCACAGAATTGCCACTTTCCCAAATACATGGTTAAGTCTAGTCCTGTCATAAGAACAGCTTGTTTTATAGTACAGGACTAGGCTTATTCTCTGTCTGGGAAATCCTCTCTTTGTTTTACTAGTTCACTAGCCTAGTCCTATCTGTAGCTCGTTTCTGTGCTTTAGCCAACTCCTGACACTATTGTGGCTACAGCACATACAGTTCTAGGACCAGGTCTCATGTTCAGCAGTGGTGTCATATAAGCTCTGCCTTGAATGGTCGTCGGGACACAATCCATGTTCTGTCAAGTTGAGGGAGAATGATGAGACAGGTAGTGAATCCCAAACCACCCCTTCGCCCCTAACAACTCGCTCGGAAGGCCCTCCGTTGTCACGTGTTGCTGGTGAAACTCCGAGGTTGACTTCCTGAGAGTGGCGAGGGTGTCAATAACCCATTAACTTCGGGACACACCCCTAACTTGAATGAATTCATGTTCCAATTTTAAATAATACAAATCAGCATGAAATTCAAATGAACAAATCCCCCCGTCGTTTTACAAGATATAAACCTCAGGAATAGTTAAACATTAATTCCTCTCCATTCTTTAGTGTGAAACTCCAAAATAACACGATGCCATATGGGTTTCCATTTCGCTCTGATGCCGGCAGCATTGTTGGCTCTGTCAAAGTGGTTGTCCGTGGGTCTAATTAGCCCCTAAACCCATCATCATTTTCACTCCCTCAACTTTGAGACACTTGTGTATATGGCATAAGTGCGAGTGAACACACAAATGGTGGGTCGAGGGGAAAGGGGGTTAATTGGGATTCAGCCAAGATTGTTGCTTTTATGTCTGGACTGATGAAAATAGATTTTTGTTATGTCTAGACTGAGTGTCTGCTCTTCTATCAGAGTGTCTGCATCTCAAATGGCACCCTATTGCCTATATTGTGCAGTACTTTTTACCAGGGCTCGTAGGACTCTGCTCCAATATAGGGTATTATACAGGAGATAATGTAGGGTGCCATTTGGAATGCAGAACTCTGTTTTCACAAACTGCCAGTAGTGTTTCCTCTGTGAGAAGGGATATGAGGCCTTTTGAGACAGAACGCATGATTTTATAATCACCATGTACACAGACACCAAGATGGACACACTTTAGATCCATACATTGAGATTTGTGGGTATTCATGCATCAATTCAAATTGACATGCATACTGAGTGGACAAACAGTGCCTTTGGAATGTATTCAGACCCCTGGACTTTTTCCACCTCATTCTAAAATGGATTAAATAAATAAAATATTATCAGTAATCTACACACAGTACCCCATAATGACAAAGTGAAAACAAGTTCATAAATGTTTGCACATTTTATAAAAATAAAACGCATACCTTATTTACATAAGTATTCAGACCCTTGCAATGAGACCAGAAATTGGGTTCAGGTGCATCCTGTTTCCATTGATCATCGTTGAGATGTTTCTACAACTTGATTGGAGTCCACCTGTGGTAAATTCAATTGATTGGATATGATTTGGAAAGGCACACACCTGTCTATATAAGGTCCCACAGTTGACAGTGCATGTCAGAGCAAAAACCAAGCCAGGAGGTGGAAGGAATTGTCTGGAGATGCGAGACTGGATTGTGTCGAGGCACAGATCTGGGGAAGGGTACCAAACAATTTCTGCAACACTGAAGGTCACCAAAAACACAGTGGCCTCCATCATTCTTAAATGGAAGAAGTTTGCAACCACCAAGACTGTTCCTAGAGCTGGCCGCCCAGCCAAATTGAGCAATCGGGGGAGAAGGGCCTTGGTCAGGGAGATGACCAAGTACCTGATGGTCACTCTGACAGAGCTCTGGAGTTCCTTTGTGGAGATGGGAGACTCTTCCAGAAGGACAACCATCTCTGCAGCACTCCACCAATCAGGCCTTTATGGTAGAGTAGCCAGATGGAAGCCACTCCTCGGTAAAAGGCCATGACAGCCCGCTTGGAGTTTGCCAAAAGGCACCTAAACACTCTAAGACCATGAGAAACAAGATTATCTGGTCTGAGGAAAGATTGAACTCTGGCCTGAAAGCCAAGAGTCACATCTGGAAGAAACCTGGCACCGTCCCTATGGTGAAGCATGGTGGTGGCAGCATCATGCTGTGGAGATGTTTTTCAGCTGCAGGGACTAGGAGACTAGTCAGTATCGGGGCAAAGATGAACAGAGCAAAGTACAGAGAGATCCTTGATGAAAACCTGCTCCAGGACCTCAGACTGTGTTGAAGGTTCACATTCCAACAGGACAACGACCCTAAGCACAGAGCCAAGAGAACGCAGAAGTGACTTCGGGACTAGTCTCTGAATGTCCTTGAGTGGCCCAGCTAGAACCCGGACTTCAAACCTATCGAACATCTCTGGAGAGACCTGAAAATAGCTGTGCAGCAACACTCTCCATCCAGAGCTTGAGAGGGCCTGCAGAGAAGAATAGGAGACTTGTCCTGAAGCCACCCCTGTGTTGTCTTGGCTGTGTGCTTAGGGTTGTTATCCTGTTGGAAAGTGAACCTTCACCCCAGTCTGAGGTCCTGAGTGCTCTGGAGCAGGTTTTCATTGAGGAAATGCACTGTCCAGAGCTTATTTTTCAGTCCCCTCTGGGGAACAGATGTCGATGACGTGACTGTAAACATTTGGAGAAGGCTGGCCGCAGCAGTTGGCCATTCACACTGCCCTTGTAAATATCACTTGTGATCCAGATTACTCTATAGTTTGGAGCCTGCCGGTGGTGAACCGGGACCATTTGCATAATGGAAGAATTACTTAGAATAGAGTCCAATCCTCTTGAATGCTGTGCACCTCAATGGTTGTGTCTTATGGTGTGTTGAGTGATATCAACCGTGTTCTGAGTGACAGCTTGTGGATTGAGAAGTGTTGTGGGTCCAATTCACCGCTTGATTGTATATGATTGCACCATGGACTGAAAGTCATTTCTGTCTTGTTGTATAAGCCGCCTAAGTAGTAGCCATTGCAATGTACACAGAGTATACGAAACATTAGGAACTGGCCTGGCACCTACTACATTTACATTTACATTACATTTAAGTCATTTAGCAGACGCTCTTATCCAGAGCGACTTACAAATTGGTGCATACACCTTATGACAACCAGTGGAACAGCCACTTGCATCTAAATCTTGTTGGGGGAAGGGGGGTGAGAAGGATTACTTACCCTTACTTACCCTATCCTAGGTATTCTACCATAGCACTTAAATATTTTGTCTTGCCCATTCACCCTCTGAATGGTACACATACACAATCCATGTCTCAATTGTCTCAAGGCTTAAAAATCCTTCTTTAACCCGTCTCCTCCCCTTCATATAAACTGATTGAAGTGGATTTAACAAGTGACATCAATAAGGAATCATAGCTTCACCTGGTCAGTCTATGTCATGGAAAAAGCAGGTGTCCTTGATGTTGGGACTAGAGCGATTCCTTGGCCTTCACCTTAGATCAGGATGGTTTGGGGTTTAAAGTACTTCAAAATGTACAAATGATTATAAGATCCAGGGTATTATTTACCCCGGCCTTTGGTAGCACTTCATATAGAACTCTATGCTGGCATGCATGCCTCCCTGCAATATTATCAGCTGTCATAATCAACTAATGCTAGTTAATTACAACAGTCACAATATGCGGTCAGTTTGTGAGATAGGCGACCTGCTAGCTACGTGCAAGCTTGCCAACTGCTGAATTTGGCCATGTGAGTGTTAGTAGTCATCCTAATGACCTATGTTGACACGGCTATGATATGACTTTTGTTTTCTCTGTAAGCTTATGACAACATAAATAGGGCAGTCTTGGCCTCCCGGGTGGCGCAGTGGTTAAGGGCGCTGTACTGCAGCGCCAGCTGTGCCACCAGAGACTCTGGGTTCGTGCCCAGGCTCTGTCGTAACCGGCCGTGACCGGGAGGTCCGTGGGGCGACGCACAATTGGCCTAGCGTTGTGCGGGCCGGGCACAGTGCGCGCTAACCAAGGTTGCCAGGTGCACAGTGTTTCCTCCGACACATTGGTGCGGCTGGCTTCCGGGTTGGATGGCGCTGTGTTAAGAAGCAGTGTGGCTTGGTTGGGTTGTGTATTGGAGGACGCATGACTTTCAACCTTCGTCTCTCCCGAGCCCGTACAGGAGTTGTAGCGATGAGACAAGGTAGTAGCTACTAAACAATTGGATACCTCGAAATTGGTTGAAAAAGGGGTAAAATTCAACAACAAAAAAAAGAGGGCAGTCTTGACTAAGGGTTCAAATCTAGTGTGAAGTGAACAGTCTTTTTGGAGAGCAGGAAGGGACACTGTTGGATATGGTAGAGGATAGAGAGGAATTACCTTTTGGCATGGTGCCTGTCTGAAAGCCCAGTGGCTTGGATGTCTGGAGGAGAGATAAGGCCAATGTTTTGTAGATGTGTTTCTTCTTTTTTTCCTAAATTATTTTCATTGTTTTATTCTCTCTCCTCTCTCTCTCTCTGTCCGTCTCTCCTCTGTCCGAAATAACCCAGCCTGAGACACATTGGTCAGCCAAGAAACAGTCAAGACTAGAAACTAACCCAGTACGTCAAACTCAGCATGTCAAACGCTGACAGACAAGTAAGATCTACAAATGCAGCTGTGCACCCTGCACAGTGCTCCAAGACCAATCTGGCTCACTTCAGCTTTTTAAACCACTGTCACAGAGCCCAGTAGGCATACAGATACAGTCATGTAGCATTGCTGAAAAAACAGCCCTCTCAATGTTTCCCAAATGACAAAGCCATGTACTGTATTAAATTCCAAAATGCAGTGGCTTGGATTATCGACTGTTGATATGTGTACTAAACCAGGCCATGTGGTTGTCCCAATCAATTCAAATTTGAATCGATTGAACTGGTGATCTGTACTGGTAAACTGTGTTGCACTTATCCAATGTGGATTCATCAGGAGTGTTGTAGAGCTCAAAGTACTGAATCCCCAATGTATCCCAACCGAGTGTATTAATCCAAAAACGTCATGGGTGGGTGGGTGGCACACACAAACACACTCACAACCCCTAAACTTCTTGATATAGGCAGAGGGGGTAGGAGTGTGAGACAGGCCCACTCTCTATTTGACCTAGTTAACTCACCCTCACTCCCTCTTCCCCCCCAACCCCCCCTAAAGGAAATCCAGTGCCACACAGTGTGTTCCATGCCAGTCTACCCTGGGTACAGAGAAAAAGGGGGGGGGGTAAAGCTTTGCCAGGCGAATGTGGAGCAAAGCCAGCCATCAGATATGCAATTATTTGTTCAGCTCCGGACATAATGAAAAGGAATTACTTGGGTTATCGTTTGATTGTTAGAAAAGTTTCCCTTTCTGTTTTCAGACAGAGCGAGAGTTGTCTGTTCTAAAATCAGAAGGCATGAAGGAACAGCAACTGACACGCTGAGATTTTCGGATTTATGACATTTTTCCACTTAATTTTTAATCAAGGTTACGTGGCAGAAAATAATCTACTCAAATGTATAACCTAAAAATATGTCAGCAAAATGTCCTTACACAACAGTATACAACCAGACCATTGCGACCATGGCGTCACTGCAACCAGTTTTAACACTTCTGAAGCGAACACATTTTGTTCATCGCTAAAACACCGCATTGATCCTTCTTGGAATCCATGTGTTTATTGTGAGCTCCCTGCTATGAGGAGTGGCTAGTGGAAGTTTCTTTATCATACGGCTGGAAGCAAGCATACCAGAAAAAGATAAATGTTCTTCATCCCAGGAGAATGTCTGCTGCATTTTGGCAATATGCTGCTAAAATGGTGCCAACACAGCACACTCAAATGCCACAACTCCCGTCTTCTCAACACCAGTTTCCCCAGTAGGGGAGAGTGGGGTAAGTTGAGATGTTGAGCCACCTCGTTTCTAAGAAACCCTAAACAAAATTAATCATGTGAACAACTATTTAGAAAGAGGTCATCAGTTCATGGAGTCTGTGAAGGAATTAAGTTAGTTCCAAAAAACTGATTTTCACAAAGTCAAATTAATTGACAGTGTTATAGGTTTTGTAATGCTTGAATCTAAACCAAAGTAGATTGTTTGAAGATTTTTTTATATATTACTTGGGGTCTCTATAGGCTATAATATGAGGTCCTAAAACTTGAATTAAAGTGCATCCTAGTTGTGTGGGCTAATAGTTTGTCTTGGGGTAAAGTTGAGCCAATGGCCACCATACCACATATGAATTATGTTTACATTTTGTCTGTTTTATGCATAATGTGCATAGTATTTTTGCAATGAGTCATGTATATGAACTCAAGATAGTGGATTTTTATTGTTACAGAACATACATCATCATGCCCCATGTATACAAACGTAAAACAAGCATGGGTCTAGCCCCCATTTGAGGTTCTTGAATGAGCAGCGAAGGAAGTTAGAGAAGGAAAGAAGTCCATTGGAGCAGCAGCAAGGGATGGATTTTTTAAAAACTGAATGACACTGGAGGTACATTGACAAAAAAATCAAATGAACATGTACCTGTGCGAAAGAAAGGCCATGACAGTGCAGCAGAGGCACACAGTCTTGTCGGATGATATGGAGTCTGAGCTTGCTAAACATATCAAGAATCTAGCGGACCAGTTTTCAGGGGCTTAGTGGCCAAAATGCAGAGAACTTGCCTATGAATTGGTCAATTAAATAATATTTCTGTCTCAGACAACTGGTCAAGAAATGGAATGCTAAGTGATATTGAACAGAGAGATCTACAGTCGAAGTTGGAAGTTTAAATACGCTTAGGTCGGAGTCATTAAAACTAGTTTTTCAACCACTCCACAAATTTCTTGTTAACAAACTATAGTTTGAAGGGCTACTTTCAAAGTCAGTGCCTATTTGCTTGACATCATGGGAAAATCAAAAGAAATCAGCCAAGACTTCAGAAAAAAATTGTTGACCTCCACAAGTCTGGTTCATCCTTGGGAGCAATTTCCAAACTCTTGAAGGTGCCACGTTCAAGTATTAACACCATAGGACCACGCAGTCATCAGAGACGCATTCTGTCTCCTAGAGATGAACATACTTTGGTGCGAAAAGTGCAAATCAATCCCAGAACAACAGCAAAGGACGTTGTGAAGATGCTGGAGGAAACCGGTACAAAGGTATATCGACATGACCTGAAAGGCTGATCAACAAGGAAGAAGCTACTGCTCCAAAACCGCCATAAAAAAGCCAGACTACGGTTTGCAACTGCACATGGGGACAAAGATCGTACTTTTTGGAGAAATGTCCTCTGGTCTGATGACACAAAAATAGAACTGTTTGGCCAGAATGACCATCGTTATTTTTGGAGGAAAAAGGGGAGGCTTGCAAGTCGAAGAACACGATCCCAACCGTGTAGCACGGGGGTGGCAGCATCATGTTGTGGGGGTGCTTTGCTGCAGGAGGGACTGGTGCACTTCACAAAATAGATGGCATCATGAGGGAAGAAAATCACTGAGCTCGAGCTGTTTTGCAAGGAGGAATGGGAAAAAATGTCAGTCTCTCGATGTGCAAAACTGATAGAGACATACCCCAAGCGACTTACAGCTGTAATCGCAGCAAAAGGTGGCGCTACAAAGTATTAACTTAAGGGGGCTGAATAATTTTGCACGCCCAATTTTTCAGTTTTTGATTTGTTAAAAAAGTTTGAAATATCCAATAAATGTCGTTCCACTTGATGATTGTGTCCCACTTGTTGTTGATTCTTCACAAAAAAATACAGTTTTATATCTTTATGTTTGAAGCCTGAAATGTGGCAAAATGTCGCAAAGTTCAAGGGGGCCGAATACTTTCGCAAGGCACTGTATATACAATATACCACATAATTCAACTTTGACCTATCAGCACCATCACTCACTGTCACAGGACATGTTCACCCATTTACCCCAAGGCAGCTCAACTTACCCTGTCCCCATAACCAAACCAAAGGGTTTAACAAATGTACATTAGAATACACACAGTGGACATTTACAAAAGACTGGTCAACAGTGTTCCAAACTCACCCTATTGACTACTTAAAAGGTAGACTCAGTGATATGAAGTAGATGCAGAAAGTAAACAGCATAGCAGGTCAATTTACAAGCATTTCACTACACCCAAAGTAACATCTGCTAAACACATGTATGTAACCACTTTTATTTTATTTCTGGAACAACTAAGTGTTGAAGTGGGAGCACTCAACTTCTCAGCAGCTGGTCCACTAGCTACCATGCTGTAACAGCGTGATGCAAACCCATGCCCATGCGCAGATAGTGTGTGACTGTGTGAGAGAGAAGTCCTGCATCTCACTCATCTCAATATCTGCAAGTCTACCTTTAAGGTGTTTTGGTTGTTTTTGGTTCTCTGCAAAGGCTGTTCAGAGTACAAAAGGTGGCATCTGTAGTTTAATGACTAATTCAATAAGAGAAACCTTTTATAATGCTTCAATGTAATACTCTTTCAGCATGAAGTTCCAGTCGTCTTACTCTCTAATACTCAGCGTGTACACAAGGGTACCAGCCAAACTAAAAAAATGCCAGAATGAGAATTATATTACCTTTCTCGATCATAGATCAAGGCCATCGACCACATGGGCTGGGTTAGATTAATTTGTCATTTATTTCTCTGAACGGTGCTAGGATGTTTGAGGAGTAACTAAAACTAGAATGTTAACAGACATAGAAAAAGAGAACAAACAGGGCTGGGAGTAAAAGACTGAAGACCATTACTGTATAGTCTGTGAACAAATTCCATTGTGTCAGAGCCCAAACTGCAGGAATTCTGGGAACACCAACAAGCTCAATAAGAGGAGCACAGAGCCGTCACGGCTCCATTCCTGTTGTAACAGATTCCCTTGCAAGCATGGGGGCACTGGGCTTAGCTTCAGCCAGCCAGCCGGAAAGCTGTTTATCGGCCCTCTCTTTATGTCTTACAATAACCAATAACCACAGAGCTTGGGCCCAACTCATTTGCATTTGTTGAGTCAACTGCAGTTAACATTGTACAAAGCGCAGGACAATACAAATGGATCCCTGAGTGTGGATAAGTGACAGTCGGCGCAAGCGACTCTTTCGCTGTCCTTTTGAAATATGCAAATCCTTTAATGGTGCAGAAAAACACAGACCTATCTATTGTCTTCTGCAGGTACACGAAGAGACAAAAGTTCTTCAGTTCTAAAATGCCCATGGGGGGCTTTGCAGATCTGTATTTTTTAATGCATGTATGTACTGTACATATTAAAGCCTCTACTAATTATATTGTCATGGTAACATGAAGGTATCACATTTGTTCTTCAGGTTTATATTTGGAGGTCTCATTTTACTGACATAGGACTTAAGATAAATGACAAAGCAGTATGAGAATGTTTGACCTCGAACAAACAATACCTTGAAATCCCATTATGTATAGTAATTTCTTTAAAGAAACAAACCTTAGTATAAGTTGACCTTAAATGCATCCCCTCTCAAATAGGCATTATACATCTCTTTCTTATGGGCCTCCCTTGTGTGTGACACTCCGAATTGGCGTTGAGGGTAGCAATTTATGTCGTCTGCTGGCTCTCTCCCCCTGACCAACCTTTTCCCAAAACCCAGGAGAGCAGAGGGTCCAGCTGGCAAAATGGCCCACCATGGTGAGAGCACAAAGACTGACAAGCAGCCCGCCTTCACAGACAGACACACACAATATCCAGGACAGATGTCGTTACTATTATTCTACAATGTAAAAAAAAGTTAAAGAAAAACCCTAGGTGTGTAGGTGTGTCCAAACTTTTGACTGGTATTATATTTGTTGTTTCCCATAGTCTGTCTCTTACATTTTCACACAAGGCAAAGTAGTGAGGCTGTAGCAACAGTCCTATTGAGGACAATGACTCAGCTTACAGCCAAGCACTTTGTAAAGAACACAAACTCCAAAGTATGAGTGCTGATCTAGAGTCTGTGGAAGTGGCTCATATATTTTGGAGTCTTTTTGGATTTCTATTTTCAACTCGCTCAACTATGGCTGTAGGGACTTGGATGTGAAGTGCTCCTACTGTTTTTTACGACTTATTTGTCTGGCCCTTGGGATGTGGGGATGTGAGTCGTGTTGTCTTGATGAATCGTGACAATGCTTCAGGCTCTGTGTCTAGGGTTCTTGTAAACCATAATGTACTAGGGGTTTGGGCATATGGAGATGCATTAAGGCAGGCAATAAGGGCTGTAATATTACTGCTCTTACTTACAGGGTTGTTAGGGGAGCAAGCTTTTCGAGTGCCACTCGGAAAGGAAAAGCTTTTGGTAAATATTCTCCCACCAACTGTATGTGGATAAAGTACAGAGACTTATGGCACATCATTAAGTTCTGTAATTTTCTATGTAACTATGTAAACCCACCCCCAAAATAATGATTTTTTTTCCCTTGGCTATTGTGATACCCATAATGGACTTCTGGAATTTACCATCTCTCACTTTGGCAAATGCCAACCATGTACTTACTGGGCATATTTGGTATGCCTATTCATATTTTCACTACCGTTCAACAGTTCTGGGTCACTCAGAAATGTCCTTGTTTTTGAAAGAAAAGCACATTTTTTGTTCATTAAAATAACATCAAATTCATCAGAAATACAGTGTAGACATTGTTAATGTTGTAAATAACTATTGTAGCTGGAAACGGCTGATTTTTAATGGAATATCTACATAGGCGTACAGAGGCGCATTATCAACAACCATCACTCCTGTGGAAGTTCCAATGGCACATTGTGTTAGCTAATCCAAGTTTATTAATTTAAAAGGCTAACTGATCATTAGAAAAAACTTTTGCAATTATGTTCGCACAGCTGAAAACTGTTGTGCTGATTAAAGAAGCAATACAACTGGCCTTCTTTAGACTAGTTGAGTATCTGGAGCATCAGCATTTGTGCGATTACAGGCTCAAAATGGCCAGAAACAAAGAACTGTCTTCTGAAACTCGTCAGTCTATTCTTGTTCTGATAAATTAAGGCTATTCCATGCGAGAAATTGCAAATAAACTGAAGATCTCGTACAACGCTGTGTACTACTCCCTTCACAGAACAGGCGCAAACTGGATCTAAGCACAACAGAAAGTGGACTGGGAGGCCCCGGTGCACAACTGAGCAAGAGGACAAGTATATTGGAGTGTCTAGTTTGAGAAACAGACGCCTCAACAGAAGTCCTCGACTGGCAGCTTCATTAAATAGTACCCACAAAACACCCACAACAATCTCAACGTGAACAGTGAAGAGGCGACTCCGGGTTGCTGGCCTTCTAGGCAGAGTTGCAAAGAAAAAGCCATATCTCAAACCGGCCAATAAAAAGAAAAGATTAAGATGGGCAAAAGAACACAGACACTGGACAGAGGAAGATTTGAAAAAAGTGTTATGGACAGACAAATCTAAGTTTGAGGTGTTCGGATCACAAAGAAGAACATTTGTGAGACGCAGAAAAAATTTAAATATGCTGGAGGATTGCTTGACAACCATCTGTCAAGCATGGTGGAGGCAATGTGATGGTCTGGGGGTGCTTTGGTGGTGGTAAAGTGGGAGATTCTTACAGGGTAAATGGGATCTTGAAGAAGGAAGGCTAGCACTCCATTTTGCAACGCTATGCCATAACCTGTGGACGGCACTTAATTGGAGCCAATTTCCTCCTACAACAGGATAATGACTCAAAGCACAGCTCCAAACTATGCAAGAACTATTTAGGGAAGAAACAGTCAGCTTGTATTCTGTCTATAATGGAGTGGCCAGCACAGTCACCGGATCTCAACCCTATTGAGCTGTTGTGGGAGCAGCGTGACCGTATAGTACGTAAGAAGTGCTCATCAAGCCAATCCAACTTGTGGGAGATGCTTCAGGAAGCATGGGGTGAAATCTCTTCAGATTACCTCAACAAATTGACAACTAGAATGCCAAAGGTCTGCAAGGCTGTAATTGCTACAAATGGAGGATTATTTGACGAAAGCACAATTATAATCATTATTTATAATCTCGTCAACGTGTTGACTATTTCCTATTCATTTTGCAACTCATCTCATGTATGTTTTCAAGGAAAACAAGGACATTTCTAAGCGACCCCAAACTTTTGAATGGTAGTGTATATATTATCTTTTGTCATCTATTTTTAAAGCATACGGTGATAAATAATGAGTAGGACCGTTAAGAGGCGAGATCCAAAAACATCAAGGGAACAGTTGAAGCTAAACTCATGAATATTTCACAACGAATCAGTTGGACGGGCATTTGATTTCCATAGGCGGGCACGTGTTTTCCCACGGGACCTCCTACAGTGGGGAGGCAGGTAGCCTAGTGGTTAGAAAGGTTGCTAGATCAAATCGCGAGCTGACAAGGTAAAAATCTGTCGTTCTGCCCCTGAACGAGGCAGTTAACCCACTCTTCCTAGGCAGTCATTGTAAATAAGAATTTGTTCACAACTGACTTGCCTAGTTAAATAAAGAAAATACATAAAAAATACAGTGCATTGGGAAAGTATTCAGACCCCTTCACTTTTTCCACATTGTTACGTTGCAGCCTTATACTAAAATGGATCAAATTAAAATAAATCCTCATCAACCTACACACAATACCCGATAATGACAAAGTGAAAACAAGTTTAGAATTTTTTGCAAATTTACATAAGTATTCTGACCCTTTGCTATGAAACTCAAAATGAAGGTCTGATGAAACCAACTATTTGGCCTGAAAGCCAAGCGTCATGTCTGGAAGAATCCTGGCACCATCCCTACAGTGAAGCATAGTGGTGGCAGCATCATGCTGTGGGGATGTTTTTCAGCGGCAGGGACTGGGAGACTAGTCAGGATCCAGGGAAAGATGAACGGAGCAAAGTACAGAGAGAGATACTTGATGAAAACTTGCTCCAGAGCACTCAGGACCTCCGACTCGGGCGAAGGTTCACCTTCCAACAGGACAAAGGCCCTAAGCACACAGCCAAGATAACACAGGAGCGGCTTCGGGACAAGTCTCTGAATGTCCTTCAGTGGGGCAGCCAGAGCCCGGACTTGAACCCGGTCGAACATCTCTGGAGAGACCTCACAAAAGCTGTGCAGCGATGCTCCCCATCCAACCTGACAGAGCTCGAGAGAATAATGGGAGAAACTCTCCAAATACAGGGGTGTCAAGCTTGAAGTGTCATAACCAAGAAGACAAAATGATGTAATCGCTGCCTATGGTTCTTCAACAAAGTACTGAGTAAAGGGTCTGAATATTTATATAAATGTGATATTTTTTATTTGATCATATTTTATGTCTAAAAAACTGTTTTTGCATTGTCATTATGGGGTATGTAGATTGTGTAGATTGAGTGGAAAAAACTATTTAATCCATTTTAGAATAAGGCTGTAAAGTAACAAAATGTGTAAAAAGTCAAGGGGTCTGAATACTTCCGAATGCCCTGTATATATAGACTGTAAACAGTAGTAAGCCGAATATCGAACCTTGAGGCACCCCTTTACATAACTCAAGGAACTCAGATTTGAACCCATCTACCTTGATGGCTTGAGTTCTGTCATTGAGATAATTATGAAACCATTGGCAAGCATCAGTACACAACCGTATCAAGGATAGCTTATACAACAAAATAACATGGTCTACAGTAACAAAAACATGGCAGAATTTTTTTATTTTGATCAACTAAGGCATTTGCAATAAATTACCACAAGCACGGTAGCCGTAGTAGTGCTATGTTTAGGTCTGAATCCAAATGGATTAACATTAAGAATACCATTTACAGATAGAAAATAATGTAACTGTTTGTTGCAACTCTGCCTAGAAGGCCAGTAATTTTGCAAGATAAGGGAGCCTGGAAATGGGTGGATAATTATCAAGTTAAATAAGAAATGTGTATTACCTAGCCAGCAATGATGGGCGCTGCATACTTAAGCAAAGATGTGTCCAAATCTGAACTTTTTCATTAACTACTTCCTTTTTATTTTTTATTTTATTTCACCTTTTATTTAACCAGGTAGGCCAGTTGAGAACAAGTTCTCATTTACAACTATGACCTGGCCAAGTTAGGGAAGTCGAGAATTTAAGCAGCTTTTCGCAGCTTTTTGTTAAAAATCGCGCAACATTTCAGCGCCCTGCTATTCATGCCAGGTATATAGTATATGCATATGATTAGTATGTGTGGATAGAAAACACTCAGACGTTTCTAAAACTGGTTAAATCACGGCTGTGACTTTAACAGAACGTACGTTTCATCGAAAAGTGCATGAAAATTTGATCACTGAAAATGTAAATAAATATCCATGCGCGACTTCAAGGAGTTGTTCAAAGTGAACCGAAATTAGGCCGAGGTTGCAGTACCTACAGCTTCCACACGTTGTCTAGAGTCTTGTCATTTGATTCAGCTTTGATTCTTGGTCTAAACGAATCAAGGGAACCGATTCCCTCCGGTCTCCGACCGGATGTTTTGGTCGAGCTCTCTCCAAGACATTTTTTCGAGACGGACATCTATAGAATTTACATCGCCTCCTGATGAATTTTATCGCTTATTAACGTGTACTAATACCTAAAGTTGCATTACAAAAGTATTTCGAAGTGTTTTGTGAAAGTTTATCGTCATTTTTTTTTATTAAAAAAGTCGACGTTACGTTAGAAAAAGCTAAAAAGCTACAGTATTCTTAGATCGATATCTAGGCTATATATGGACCGGTTTAATCGAAAAAAGACCCTAAATGATGTTTATGGGACATCTAGGAGTGCCAAGAAAGAAGCTTGTCAAAGGTAATGAATGTTTTATATTTTATTTCTGCGTTTTGGTTTGCGCCAGCTAACGCAAAATCTGTCGTGTTAGGTGACGTTGCAGTATTTTGAGGGTGCATGGTATCAGATAATAGCTTCTCATGCTTTCGCCGAAAAGCATTTTACAAATCTGACTTGGTGGATAGATTCACAACGAGTGTAGCTTTAATTCAGTACATTGTATGTCCATTTTAATGAAAGTTTGAGTTTTATCAACCTCTATAGGTGGCGCTCTTGAACATTTCCGCTGATTGATGTTCCCACCACGGGACCACGTCCCTAACAAGATAAAGCAAAGCAGTGCGACAAAAACAACACAGAGTTACAAACAAACTTACAGTCAATAACACAATAGAAACATCTATGTACAGTGTGTGAAAATGTAGAAGAGTAGGGAGGTAAGGCAATAAATAGGCCATAGAGGTCAAAATAATTACAATAAACCAATTAAACACTGGAGGGATAGATGTGCAGAATATGAACGTGGATGTAGAGATACTGGGGTGCAAAAGAGCAAGAGGATAAGTAACCATATGGTTATTAGGTAGTTGGGTGTGTTATTTACAGATTGGCTGTGTACAGGTACAGTGATCGGTAAGCTGCTCTGACAGCTGATGCTTAAAGTTAGAGGGAGATAAGACTCCAGTTTCAGTGATTTTTGCAATTCGTTCCAGTCATTGGAAGCAGAGAACTGGATGGAATGGCAGCCACAGTAAGTGTTGGCTTTGAGGATGACCAGTGAAATATGCCTGCTGGAGCGTGTGATGCGAATGGGTGTTGCTATGGTGACCAGTGGGCGGGGCTTTACCTAGCAAAGACTTCTAGATGACCTGGAGCCAGTGGGTTTGGAAGATGAATGTGTAGTGAGGGCCAGCCAACGAGAGCATACAGGTCACAGTGGTGGGTAGTATATGGGGCTTTGGTGACAAAACGGATGCCACTGTGATAGACTACATCCAGTTTGCTGAGTAGAGTGTTGGAAGCTATTTTGTAAATGACATCGCCGAAGTCAAGGATCGGTAGGATAGTCCGTTTTAAGAGGGCATGTTTGGCAGCATTGAGCGAAGGAGGCTTTGTTGCGAAATAGGAAGCCGATTCTCGATTTAATTATTTTGGATTGGAGATGCTTAATGTGAGTCTGGAAACTATGAAATAACACATATGGAATCATGTAACCAAAAAAGATGAGTATGGGACTAGGAAGCTGGTTGAGAGAATGCAAAGAGAGTGCAAAGGGTAGCTCCTTTGAAGAATCTCAAATATAAAATTTGCTTAACACTTTGTTGCTTACTACATGATTCCATATGTGTTGTTTCATAATTTTGATTTCTTCACTATTATTCTACAATGTAGAAAATAGTAAAAATAAAGAAAAACCCAGGAATGAGTAGGTGTGTCCAAACTTTTGACTGGTACTGTACATGTTTTTAAACGTCAAATCCATATCAATCCAAATGCTTAAGTATTTATATGGGGGAACACGTTCAATTGGAGAACCATTTAATAAGTGAACATCTAATACATTTTTACAAGAGTTTAAAAGCAACATGAATTTTGTTTTGCCTGTATTAAGCACAAGTTTTGAATCAGCAAGAGATTCCTGCATAGCTGTAAAATCTGACTGCAGTTTTGACACACCAGGATCAAAATGCTGGGTGGTGTTTATATAAATAGTGAAGAGAATAGGTCCCAAAATCGACCCCTGTGGTACATCTTTATGCACATCAAGAAATTCAACTTAACCCCATTACTCACAATGGCCCGAGATCTGAAACGATGAACAGGTGTTCAACTCAGGCCTATCGAGGACAACTTAGTCAATAAAACAGAATGATTAACAGTATCAAAAGCTTTGACACGTCCACAAACAAAGCAGCACATTTCATTTTAGTGTCGAAAGCATTGACAAGAATATTTAACAACTAAAGTGCCCAGGCCTAAACCCTGATTGGTTTACATTCAAAATACATTTCTCAGATTTTAAAAAAGGCCAAAGTTTTATATTTACCAAGGATTCGAGAATCTTAGCTCGACAAGGAAGCCTTGAAATGGGGTGATAATAATTAAGATCCCTACTATCCCGCCCTTATGGAGTGGCAGCAGCACGAGCTGATTTCCATGCTCTTGGTATATTTTCTGATAACAATGTAAAATGTGAGTTATTGAGCAACAATGATGGGCACTGCACACTTAAGCAGACCAGGATCCAATTAGTCAGCTTCTGTAGATTTCTTGTTGTCCATTGCTAACAAAGCATCCATGAGTTCTTTTCTGTAAATAGTCTAAAAGAAAAGCTTTAACTATCATTTCTCTGATGATTTAACAAGTTTCCCCGATCAGCATCCAGCCCAATATCATTGTGAATAGGCTTAGAAGTTCTTTCAAAGAGAGAGCCCGCTGAAATAAAATGGTGATTCGGTAGTGAGAACCCTTCAGGGATTTGACAGTTTTACAGAATATAGCCGGGTTCCCATTACAATCTGAAAGAGCGGTTACATAATAATCAGATTTAGCTTTTCTGATTTTTTTTTTACACAATGATTCCTCAATTGCTTAAAAGCTTCCCAGTCTGGGCCTAAGCCTGTGTTCCTGACCTTGACATCATCTATTTTATGAATGACTTCTGATAATTCTACCAGTACCAGGAATTCAATCTATATTTAACTCTTAATTCTTTGAAGGAAGCACGATTATCCACAATACTATTGAAGACCATCTGCAAACAAGGATCAAAGCTAGATCAGGTTCAGGGATAGTGAAATACAATCAAGGTCACTAAAATAAAGAATGTGTCAAAAAGACTTCACTGAAGTTTTTACATTTCCTCTTTGTAATGACA
This sequence comes from Oncorhynchus keta, assembly GCF_023373465.1. Lineage (NCBI taxonomy): Eukaryota > Metazoa > Chordata > Actinopteri > Salmoniformes > Salmonidae > Oncorhynchus > Oncorhynchus keta. The sequence goes on from NC_068431.1 coordinate 25,217,922, forward strand.
CAAGACTTAGATTTTTGTATTCTCACATCTCTAACACATTGGATAAAAGTAGAGACTCAGAGCTACAACATGGTATACCATACACTGCAGTTGAGGAACAATGGGAATGTAATTCTGCTTTGAAAGTTTATAAGCTTGTAATCCCACTTTTTAGAAAGTGAACCTGTACCCGCCCGCCTGACTATGAGCCTGCCTGCCGTCATGTACCTTGGCCTCTACTCTGTATTATCGACCCCTGCCTGCCTTGACATGTCGTTTGCCTGCCCCTGTTGTTGCAATAAACATTGTTACTTCACTTGTGTCTGCACTTGGGTCTTACCTTGGTACTTGATAACTGGAGAGCTCTTCTTTGTCTACACCTTTTAAGCATCGTTCACACACTCTTAAACCGTAGTCCCATCCATCTCTTTAAGGATTCACGTGTGCTTAACAGAGTGAGTAGTAAATAAGTAAAGTAGTAAATAGTAGTAGTAAATAACCAAAGACTTCAAGACTAAAAGTGGTGAAAGTAGTACCCCACGATAAGGACAAACTCCAGGTAAAAATGCATTTCATCTAGTCCTTGGCCTATATCCTAATCTGATTTTGAAAGTGTCCATTTAAAATGTTGTATAATTATTACTCAGCAGGAAGGTCGGATTTCTCTATTATTAAAACAAGAGCAAGATGGCATATATAAAGACCCAGTCTATCTAAAAAACTGGAGGCCCCTTACACTTCAATGTTGTGATGAAAGGGTTTTACCAGGTATTGTTCAGACAGGTTTTTACATGGACAATACATTGGAGATAATATACAACTACTAGAAATAATAGAACATCATGAAACATTTAAGAAGCCAGGCCTGGTATTTATAGCGGATTTTGAAAAGGCATTTGATAAAGTAAGACTGGATTTTTTTCAATTTCGGTAATTCTCTAATAAAATGGGTGAAAATAATGTATAGCAACCCCAGGTGTAAAATAGTAAATAACGGCTACTTCTCAGAGTTTAGAATTGTCAATAGGAGTTAATACAAGGGTATCCGCTGTCACCATATCTATTCGTTATGGCCATCAAAATGCTAGCTATTAAAATCAGATCCAATAACAACATTAGAGGATTAAAAATCCAAGGCTTAAAAACAAAGGTGTCCATGTATGCCAATGACTCAAGTTTTATATTAAGTCCGCAAGATAGATCCCTGCAATGTCTCATTGAAGATCTAGATAACTTTTCTGTACTCTCTGGACTAAAACCTAATTATGATAAGTGTACAATATCACGTACTGGATCCTTAAAAAGGACAACTTTTACATTACCTTGCAGCTTACCTATAAAATGGGCTGGTGGTGAAGTAGACATACTTGGTATTCATATCACAAAAGATATAAATAAGCTCTCCACAGTGAATTTCAATAGAAAACTCGTCAAATAGACAAGATTGTGCAACCAAGGAGAGGTAAATACCTGTCTATTTATTAGAAAAAGTGCCCTGATTAACTCCTTAGTCATATCTCAGTTTACTCACTTTCTTATGGCGCTGCCTACTCCTGATGATTCGTTTTTCAAATCATATGAGCAAAAAATATTTCACTTTATTTGAGACGCTTAACCAGACAAAATAAAACGTGTCTATTTACAGTGGGGCAAAAAAGTATTTAGTCAGCCCCCAATTGTGCAAGTTCTCCCACTTAAAAAGATGAGAGGCCTGTAATTTTCATCATAGGTACACTTCAACTATGACAGACACAATTAGAAAAAAAGTCCAGAAGATCACATTGTAGGATTTTTAATGAATTTATTTGCAAATTATGGTGGAAAATAAGTATTTGGTCACCTACAAACAAGCAAGATTTCTGGCTCTCACAGACCTGTAACTTCTTCTTTAAGAGGCTCCTCTGTCCTCCACTCATTACCTGTATTAATGGCACCTCTCTCATCTTTTTAAGTGGGAGAACTTGCACAATTGGTGGCTGACTAAATACTTTTTTGCCCCACTGCATATAATGAATATAAATTGGGTGGGTTGAGATTATTAAATATAAATGCACTAAACCTCTCTCTAAAAGCTTCACTTATTCGAAAGTTCTACTTGAACCTTAAGTGGTTCTCAAGTAGATTAATAAGAAAAAAATGCCTTTTTGCCTTATCTCATTTTCGATTAATTGAAAATTATACTTTTTTCAAAGTCTCTCTTTTTCAAACAAGCATTGCAGAGCTGGCTACAATTTCAATGTCATCCCCTGAAAAGATAGAACAAATATTACAACAAATAATACGGCTGAACTCAAATGTGCTGGTTGATAAAATACCTGTATTTATGGGAAAGATGTTTGAAAAGGGTATTTTGTTCTTAAATGATATTGTAAATTGTAATGCTAGAGTTATGTCCTTCACGGAGTTATCAGAATTGTACGGGAAGGTCTGCTCACTCCAAGAGTACAACCAATTGATTACAGCATTACCTCAAAAATGGAGTAGGCAGGTGGCAGCGGGAGGAGGTTCGGGAACTGGTCTGTCTGCCCAATATAAAGGATCAAAACTGGCAGAGGAATACAAATGTCATAAATAGAAAAGTATACCAGTTTCATTTGAGGACCAGGGTGTTGACAACTGTGCTATACAGATTGCAAAATAGTTGGGAAGAGATTTTTGATGTACCGATTCCATGGTACAGGGTGTATGAGTTGATACATAAAACAATGCAAGATTAAAGACTTCGTGCTTTACAGCTAAAACTATTATATATAATTTTTGTCACCAACAAAATGTTGAATATTTGGGGCATAAAATCATCAAAAGTCTGCAGATTTTGTTGTGAGGATACAAAACCAATGGACCATTTAATTTGGTATTGCCCTCAGGTAGCCTGTTTCTGGTCTCAGGTTCAGGAATGGATGAAAATGCATAGCATTGATCTAAAATTGACCCTAGAAAAAGTACTGTTATGAGATCTGGAGAGACCGGGTCAGTAAATTACTAATACTCTTAGTTAAAGTATTTATCTTCAACTTGCATTCTGTGGATTCTATTCGATTAGATAGATTGAAATTGTACGTTAAACATCACAGCATAGTTGAATACATAGAGGAATACAAATGTCTTCCTCTTATACACTGTGTATAAGACAGTAGTTTTGGAATTGTTAGTTAGATTACTTGTTGGTTATCACTGCACTGTCGGAACTAGAAGCACAAGCATTTCACTACACTCGCATTAACATCTGCTAACCATGTGTATGTGACAAATAAAATTTGATTTGATTTGATTTGAAAGATATGTGTTGCATAGAAACCCGAAGTGGGTGGCCAGCAGAGATAGATGGGATGGGCTGAGGGTGGCCAGCAGAGATAGATGGGATGGGCTGAGGGTGGCCAGCAGAGATAGATGGGATGGGCTGAGGGTGGCCAGCAGAGATAGATGGGATGGGCTGAGGGTGGCCAGCAGAGATAGATGGGATGGGCTGAAGGTGGCCAGCAGAGATAGATGGGATGGGCTGAGGGTGGCCAGCAGAGATAGATGGGATGGGCTGAGGGTGGCCAGCAGAGATAGATGGGATGGGCTGAGGGTGGCCAGCAGAGATAGATGGGATGGGCTGAGGGTGGCCAGCAGAGATAGATGGGATGGGCTGAGGGTGGCCAGCAGAGATAGATGGGATGGGCTGAGGGTTGGGATGTGGAATTGGAGACAAGTGGGAGTGGAGTTCCTGTGCGGGAGATAGAATGATGGTCAAAGATAAGTTTTAAAAAAGGCAGAATAATACATAATAAAAGTACGTTTGAAAGACACTGAGGGGCAGTGTTTTTACAACTAATGCCGGTTTGCCTGAGGCTGATGCCGTGCAGGTGTTTGTACACATGCATATACACACACTCTCATTCAAATAAACGCATACAAGAACACACACATACATGTAATATATTTTTATTTCAGCTTTATTTAACCAGGTAGGCTAGTTGAGAACAAGTTCTCATTTGCAACTAATATTGCCAGACATGCACACAAACATATACAGTTGCCATTGTTGTTATGATTTCAGTTGTCCTTGATGTCCTTTGTTTTAAATGTATTATTTCTTATTTTTTTGCATTGTTGTTTTCTGTTTTCTGTCTTTCTCTTTTTTCTCTTTAGTTCATTCTCTTGGTTGTTGGTGCATTGGGGGGATCTTGGGGGCGGGGAATGGAATTAATTGTATTTTTTATTTTTCTTCTTGGGGGGACTGTGGGAGGGACAGCTTTTGGGGGACTGGGGGGGGTCTTGGAGGATTCGGGTTCACGTTTTTTGGCCTGGTGGGACATCTGTCAACCTGCCCTTGAGCAGGACATTGATCCTGGATGTTTCTGTGTGTCACTCTGAATGGGAGTCTGTTGGATGACTGGTATGATGTAGTTGTTGAGCGGCTTCACTGCAAGTGTATTGCACGTTTAGAATATTCAATAATAAAAAATAATATTAACTTGAAAAAATGTAATTGTGTAACTTAATATTACTAACTGCACTGTAGCTTTCCACTTTGTTGGTTATGGGAATCTCGAACCGGCTGCCAAGAGTTGCAGGCATGCAAGATTCCACCTCTTGCAGGTCCTCGACGGTTCACCTGAACCATTCGAGGCATGGGAATGGGCAGATATCTCACCAACTGTTGTCTTAGGCAGCTCTATGGTAACATCTCGGTTTCTGGAGCAAAATCCCTGTGCTACCCCGGGATTCGAGTACAGGATATTTCTAGCCTGCTCCCCACCGTTCTATGTCATCACACAGAGATTGATGCAGTTGTGCCCCCTCCTTTATTCCTGTACTCCCTGTTCACCCATGACTGCGTGGCCAAGCACGCCTCCAACTCAATCATCAAGTTTGCAGACGACACAACAGTAGTAGGCTTGATTACCAACAACGATGAGTCAGCCTACAGGGAGGAAGTGAGGGCTCTGGGAGTGTGATGCCAGGAAAATAACCTCTCACTCAACAAAACTAAGGAGATGATCGTGGACTTCAGGGAACAGCAGAGGGAGCACCCCCCTATCCACATCGATGGGACCACAGTGGAGAAGGTGGAAAGCTTCAAGTTCCTCGGCGTACATATCACTGACAAACTTAAAAAAGGTCCACCCACGCAGACAGTGTGGTGAAGAAGGCGCAACAGCACCTCTTCAACCTCAGGAGGCTAAAGAAATGTGGCTTAACACCTTAAGCCCTCACAAACTTTTACACAATTGAGAGCATCATTTTACAGAATTGAGAGCATCCTGTCGGGCTGTATCACCACCTGGTACGGCAACTACACCGCCCACAACCGCAAAGCTCTCCAGAGGGTGGTGCAGTCTGCCCAACACATTACCGGGGACAAACTTCCCGCCCTCCTGGACACCTACAGCACACAATGCCATAGGAAGTCCAAAAAGATCATCAAGGCCATCAACCTGGGGCGGCAGCGTAGCCTAGTGGTTAGAGCGTTGGACTAATAACCGGAAGGTTGCGAGGTCAAACCCCCGAGCTGACAAGGTACAAATCTGTCGTTCTGCCCCTGAACAGGCAGTTAACCCACTGTTCCCAGGCCGTCATTGAAAATAAGAATATGTTCTTAACTGACTTGCCTGGTTAAATAAAGGTAAAAATAAAAAAATAAAACCACCTAAGCCACTGCCTGTTCACCCCGCTATCATCCAAAATGCGACGTCAGTACAGGTACATCAAAGCTGGGACCGAGAGACTGAAAAACAGCTTCTACTTCAAGGCCATCAGACTGCTAAACCGCCATCTCCAGCACATCAGAGGCTGCTGCCTATAGACATAGATTAGGAATCACTGGCCACTTCAAGGACATGAAACATTAGCCACTTTAATAATGTCTCCATATCTTGCATTACTCATCTCATGTGTAAACTGTACTGTATACAGTATCTACAGTATCTTAGTCACTTTAATTGTTTGTAAATATTGCATCACCCATCATTACATTTACATTACATTTAAGTCATTTAGCAGACGCTCTTATCCAGAGCGACTTACAAATTGGTGCATTCACCTTATGATCATATACTGTACTCTATACTATGCCAATGTATCTTCGTCCAATGCTGCTCTGACATACATGTATATATTCTTAATCCATTCCTTACGTAGATTAACATGTATTTTGTATGTTGTGAAACGGTTAGATATTACTTGTTAGATATTACTGCACTGTCGGAGCTCGAAACACAAGCATTTCGCTACACCCGCAATAACATCTGCTGAACACGTATATATGACCAGTGAAATTTGATTTGATTCGTAGTCCATGTGGGATTTAATGACTTTAGGAATGTTAGCTCGGAATGTCTGAAACAGGATTTGGAAGAATTTATTGATTCTCTGCTGGATACCAAAAAACGTTCTACCATTTCTGGCCCTGTGCTCTCGCTGGGTCAAGGTAGTAAACGTTTTAGCAAGCTAGTAACCAGTTGTGAAGTGCTAAGTGACTACTGCAGCTCCTTAGGTTTAGCTTTTTTAGACAACTTTGACACCTTTTGGAAGCGGAGGATGCTCTATAAGGAGGGTGGGATCCACCCTAATCATTTGGGTGCCTGGATCCTGTCCAAAAAATACAAGGCAGCGCTGAGGCAATGACTGATCAAATCAAGCTCCTCAAAGGTATATACTCCCATTAAATCGCAGCGATTTCATTCCGCCACAGCTTCCCATAGGTGTATTGTAAATAGTAATTCTGTGCTTGTTAATTACATTTTCATTCATAGCTCTGTTAGCTCCTGTAAGGAACCCAATTTTGTTATCTCCACCTATGCTATTTATAGCTTTATATCAAGCTATCATTTTGCTACATGTGCTTATAAGCATAGGGGTATTGTCAACAGCAATCATGTGTACATTTATCTGAATTCCACTATTAGCTCTGCAACTTTGTATCCAATCTGGAAACCTGTTGTGGCTAACTTATCCAGTTATATTGACTCTTGTGTCGCCATTATTGCTCCTGCTGTATGCAAATCTTGCAGAGGGCTTGAACTTTTACATATAAATGTGTGTACGAAGCCTGATGTCTAAACTGGACTTTCTGGATATCTGGGTGCATGACACAAGCACAGATGTTCTGGTTATCTCAGAGACGAGGCTGAATAATTTGATTATGGTAAGTACGTTACCATTGCGGACTAGAACATTTTCAGATGCGATAGACAAAAAAAGGTTGCTATTTATGTAAGATCTTCTCTTGTGGCATCATGCTCTCTTAGCATCTCTGTCCCCAAAATATGTAAGCTGTTGGTTATAAAAGTGTCCATAAGCCAAAATATGCACATATTTATTGCTGCGGTCTACCCCAGCTGCTTTGGCGGAGGTTGGTGAGATTATTTCTGATTATTTAAAACATTTCTGGTATCTGAACTGGTTGTGTTAGGAGATCTAAATCTTGATTGGATTACACATGCCTCAGATCAGTTGAAGAATGTCCATCTTGAGTACAACTTGACTCAGCTGATAAAGAAATCCACTCGGATTATTGTGAAAAACCTAGAAAACTCCTCATTGATTGACCTCATCCTGACTAACCGTCCTCATAAATATTTGGCTAGTGGTGTTTTTGCAAATGATATCAGAGACCACTGCCCTATTGCTTGGATTAGAAATACCAAATTGAAAAACTCTAAACCTCATATAATTGTGATGTTTTTTTTCCATTCTCCCCAGGCGTTCCTTCATGATCTATATTATTCAGAGCTTTTTTCTACTAGCTGCATACTGTTTGACACTTGAATTTTTATCATCCAGTTTTACCTCTCTGGATGATAAACATGCCACTTTCAAGTGACTCAGATGCAAAAACCCGAACTAACCCATGCTACTCTCCTGTACTCTCAGACCTCTTGATAAGAAATTAAGCCTGGGCCGAGGCTAGACAAACTGGCTCGTTAGCTGATTGGCAGCTATTTAGACAATTGAGAAATAGGACATAAGGCAGAGGCGAGGTTCGACTTAAAACAAGGAAGCGAAATAGAATCCATCGTGCTATATTGTGGTAGGATGCTGGACTGTGGTCGACATGGATGATAGTTCTGATGGTACGGGTGGGGATGATGAAAGTCATGGACCTGGATGGTCTGTGGTGAAAAGTAAAAGAAAAAAGAATGGCCCTGCTATAAGCGCTGCTGGCAGCATTGGCAGTTCTTGTGTTGAGACCGTGAAGCGGGGGAAGGTAGTGAAAGGCCCTGCTATAAGCGCTGCAGACAGCAGTGGCAGTTCTAGTGTTGAGACCGTGAAGCCAGTGGCAGTTCTAGTGTTGAGACCGTGAAGGTAGTGAAAGGCCCTGCTATAAGCGCTGCAGACAGCAGTGGCAGTTCTAGTGTTGAGACCGTGAAGCGGGTGAAGGTAGTGAAAGGCCCTGCTATAAGCGCTGCAGACGGCAGTGGCAGTTCTAGTGTTGAGACCGTGAAGCGGGTGAAGGTAGTGAAAGGCCCTGCTATAAGCGCTGCAGACTGCAGTGGCAGTTCTAGTGTTGAGACCGTGAAGGTAGTGAAAGGCCCTGCTATAAGCGCTGCAGACGGCAGTGGCAGTTCTAGTGTTGAGACCGTGAAGGTAGTGAAAGGCCCTGCTATAAGCGCTGCAGACGGCAGTGGCAGTTCTAGTGTTGAGACCGTGAAGGTAGTGAAAGGCCCTTCTATAAGCGCTGCAGACGGCAGTGGCAGTTCTAGTGTTGAGACCGTGAAGCAGGGGAAGGTAGTGAAAGGCCCTGCTATAAGCGCTGCTGGCAGCAGTGGCAGTTCTAGTGTTGAGACCGTGAAGGTAGTGAAAGGCCCTGCTATAAGCGCTGCAGACAGCAGTGGCAGTTCTAGTGTTGAGACCGTGAAGGTAGTGAAAGGCCCTGCTATAAGCGCTGCAGACGGCAGTGGCAGTTCTAGTGTTGAGACCGTGAAGCGGGGGAAGGTAGTGAAAGGCCCTGCTATAAGCGCTGCAGACAGCAGTGGCAGTTCTAGTGTTGAGACTGTGAAGCAGGTGAAAGTAGTGAAAGGCCCTGCTATAAGCGCTGCAGACAGCAGTGGCAGTTCTAGTGTTGAGACCGCGAAGGTAGTGAAAGGACCTGCTATAAGCGATGCAGACAGCAGTGGCAGTTCTAGTGTTGAGACCGTGAAGCGGGTGAAGGTAGTGAAAGGCCCTGCTATAAGCGCTGCAGACTGCAGTGGCAGTTCTAGTGTTGAGACCGTGAAGGTAGTGAAAGGCCCTGCTATAAGCGCTGCAGACTGCAGTGGCAGTTCTAGTGTTGAGACCGTGAAGGTAGTGAAAGGCCCTTCTATAAGCGCTGCAGACGGCAGTGGCAGTTCTAGTGTTGAGACCGTGAAGGTAGTGAAAGGCCCTTCTATAAGCGCTGCAGACGGCAGTGGCAGTTCTAGTGTTGAGACCGTGAAGGTAGTGAAAGGCCCTGTTATAAGCGCTGCAGACGGCAGTGGCAGTTCTAGTGTTGAGACAGTGAAGAGGGTGAAGGTAGTGAAAAACAAAAGTAATGATGTGTCGGAGTGGAAAGTCGTAATCATGTTTGATGTGACCACAGGGTCTCATCTACACCCTATTCAATTAACCAATGCTGTTAAGAAAGAGAGAGGGGAAGTCACATTAGCCCGGTTCATTGGTAATGGTATGCTGTTATTATTTTGTGCTGACTATGTTCAGCAAGGGAAGATTCTGGAGAAAAAAAACTCATAGGGAAGAAAATCACAAGTCATTTCCCTTGAACTTCGGCTAAGCTGAGGTTCCACTATCTATGTCCATAGATAATATTAAAGAAACTGTAGAGGGGGGCATATCGTGATATAACTGTCAGAGCTGAATATGAATGTGTGATGACTGAAGTGTGTGCTGCTTGTCTGTTTGCCAATTCACGGGCTTGTTTTAGGAGGCGAGGTGCGGGCTGTATTTGCGAACTCATTGTGGTTTATAGCAATTTTTTTGTAAATTCCTGTTAATAGAGACACGGAAGCCCAATTAGCCTAGCTAGCCTGTAGTCACACACCAATACGACAGAGAGAAAACGGAGGACTTTCTCATACACTATACGAGCGGGAGATGACCATCTCGCAAGGTGGTGCTGTAGAAGCAAGTAGTAAATTGCGGGGTAGTGAGCCAAACACCTGTCAACAAGTTGAGAGAGGTAGAAGGGGCATTCTCTTACCAACGAACAGTGTGGAGTGAACAATACAGCATGTCAGATCACTAATCTGCGTGCCAGTTATGATTATTTTTCTATGCACATTTTCGTGGAAAAGTTTAATTTAAATAATAACGTTTTCATTTCGCAATCATTGTCACGGGGCAAATCATCAAAATCTGAATAAAGTTACAATTCAACTAATGCGAGAGCACCAGCCTCTGCCAAAATATTTCAAATTTTGTGTTACAGCAGTCTGAACTGAACATTTATTCAATTTATTTATTTTCTCACCCATCTACACACAATACACCATAATGACAAAGTGAAAACTTATTTTTCAAAAATGTTGCCAATTTATTTAAAATGAAATACAGAAATATCTAATTTACTGAAGTATTCACACCCCTGAGGTAATACTTTGTAGAAGCACCTTTGGAAATGATTACAGCTGTGAGTCTTTCTGGGTAAATCTCTAAGAGCTTTCCACACCTGGATTGTGCAACATTTGCCCATTTATTCTTTTCAGAATTCTTCAAGCTCTGTCAAGTTGGTTGATGATCATTGCTATGCACATTTTTTATTCCTGAACTTGCCATAACAAAGAGGTTGAATACTTATTGACTCAACCCATTTTAGCTTTTCATTTTTAATTAACTTTGACATTATGGGGTATTCTGTGTAGACCAGTGGCAAAAACTCTAAATTGTATAATTTTTTTTATTCTGGCTGTAACACTGCAAAATGTGGAAAAAGTCAAGGGGTGTGAATACTTTCTGAAAAAGCAATGTAGGCCTAAAGCCAACAAATAAAAACAGTAGAAAACATACTGATGAAAATTCAGGTTCTTTCAATCGCATTTATCTCTCTACTTTGTCTGTCTGCCTCCCTTTCTATTTGTCTTGACTTGAGCTATCACTAGTGAAGTGCAATATTGTATAAAATCAATCAGCATGGGTCTGGCCTGAAGCTGTCCCTAGAGAACTTGCAACATTGTATCAACTAGCCTATTCCGGTTCCTCAGCGTTTCTCTGCCAGTGGATTCAGGACAGACAGCTAGCTGTTTTTTTAATGACATTTCCATTAGATATATGGGATAATCAGATCATGATATTTTGCTCTTTCACACCGAGGCTTGGTGATTATCGAGGCCGGAAGAGTGTTGGAAAGAACGTTCAAATACTGTGAGGAACTATTATTAATTGCAATGGAGGTAAGAAAAATGGACTTTGCTGACTTTTTCAGTGAGGTGAAGAAAAAAATTACAGAAGCTCAGCTTATTAGTGGTGGACATGGTGAGTTAAGACGATCAGAAATGAGATATCCCTAAATGGGCACTTTCCTACATTTATATGCAGCAGGCCAGGTAGGCGTACTTCTATGTGTTCTCAGCCGTATGCTCCCTTAATGAGAAACCAGGAACATGCTCATTGCTTACATGGAGAACTCAACAAAAGACAATGAAAAAATGTTTTTAAAAACTTGTAAATCATGGTTATGAAATCAATCAATACTTGCAAGTGTGGCAGGTTGTGAACTCTGCAAACAACGTTTCCACTCCAATAATGGGAGAAGTAGGTAAATGACTGTAATTAATACTTTCAACAAATGACACTGACTCTTATCAAACTAGGTACTGCCATTATTTGTATATTACTAATCAGCAGGTCTTATTATTTTATATCATGCCTATTAATGAGTGCATTTTAATCACGCGTGCTGTGTGTCGTTTACAACAATTGACTTTTACTTAAATTCTGACATTTGTGAATGTCAGAATGTGAAATTTGTGTGAAATTTAATTGCATGAACTATTTGCTTGCTTGCATGGTGTGCTGTGATTCCCCAGATTGGTATGGACTACATTAGGGATGGCCAACTGGTGGCCCGCGGTTTTGAAGGTCCTTGGATCAATTCTCCCCCTCAAAACAGAGGTAGAATAGTAGAATACACAAGTTGCAATTTCAAATTTGTGTTGTGCTTCAACAGTTTTTCTCTTGTTATGTCAGTCATTGATAGTCACTCAATTAGCCCATGTCAGCAAACAGTTTTTTAATTGTCAAATTCGTCTAGTGGTCAGCTATCCAAATGTATTGTAACCAAGGTTGAATTAGAGCCCAGGGAGAACCCATTGATTTTCTTCGTCAATCTCACTCAAATCATATAAAAAACTGCAAGCATTTCTCTCCACCCTATGGCACAATTTTAATTTATTTATTTCACCTTTATTTAACCAGGTAGGCCAGTTGAGAACAAGTTCTCATTTACAACTGCGACCTGGCCAAGATAAAGCAAAGCAGTGCGACAAAAACAACAGAGTTACACATAGGATAAACAAACGTACAGTCAATAACACAATAGAAAAATCTGTATAGAGTGTGTGCAAATGAAGTAAAAAATAGGCCTAAAGTGGCAAAGTAATTCAAATGTAGCAATTTACACTGGAGTGATAATGTGCAGATGAGGTTGTGCAAGTAGAAATAAAAGCTGTAAAACTGCTCATGTTCCTCTCCACCACATGGCAAAATGAGTAGAATTGCACTAAATTAACTCTAAAATTAAAGAATTAGCATGAAATTAGTTTTAAAATGGCTAAATCTTCTCTTTGCACCATGGTAAAATGTGTAGAATTGCAGCAAACTAGCTTTAAAACAACATTTTCTCTACACCCCATGGCAAAATGGGTAGCAACTGCGGCCCTTCATGATGAGTTCAGATTTTTTGTGGCCCCCACTCCCATCAAAGTTTCCCATTCCTGGACTATATTGACTTGAGACATCTGTTGCCAATTCCCTATAACCTTCTCACTCCAAGAACTATATTGCTAAACACACCCTAGAACGAGTGTTAAAAGGAACTTACCTTCAGGCACCATTCGGACCGGGGACCCCTTGACATCCACCTTGGTGCTGCTGTTCGCATGCTGTGGGAAAAAGACATCACAACGCTCTCTATAGCCCTTCTAAAGGAAAGTACATGTTTAGAACGTGCGAGTGTGACTCCAATTGTTGGCCAGTACATGCTCTAATTGTATGTTTTGTGTCCCCTGCAACTACAGACACAGGGGCCATGCCTGGCACAGCTGTGAGAGGCTACACCCAGCGCTAAAACCCAGCAGGCCCAGCATAGAGCGAGAGATAGCCCTGTAAGTAGCCACCAAATCTGCTATTGATGACTGAACCAGTCATTGACTACCGGACTAGTTATCGATTAACGACCCATGCTTGGGAGGAAGAGCCGAACCCTGTTTGGGTAGAGCCAAACAAACAAAACCTGCCTGGGTAGAGCCGAACAAACAAACATATGCCAACGCTCTGTAAGTGAATCAACTGCTGTGTTAGTTTCCTCGGTGGTCATAGTTAGCCTATAGCCCTAAATCCTAGCTCCTTTATACATTGTGATACTGTGTATTGTAATTGTTGTAAAAGCTGAATTTATAATAAAGAACATTTGATTGTACTTTGGCTTGTCTCTGTGTGATTGTGTTTGCTGTAGGATTATAGAACTCTGTTTTTGACACATGCTGTAATGGTTTTCCTCCTCTTCGTCTGAAGAGGAGAGACGAGAAGGATCGGAGGAACAATATGCGGCGTGGTAAGTGTCCATGGTCTTTATTTAAACACATAAACTGAACACTCCATACAAAACAATAAACGTACCGTGAATAACGAAAACCAAAAACAGTATCGTGTGGTGTAAAACACAGACACGGAAACAATCACCCACAAACAAACAGTGAAACCCAGGCTACCTAAGTATGATTCTCAATCAGAGACAACTAACGACACCTGCCTCTGATTGAGAACCATACTAGGCCGAACACAGAAAAACAACCTAGAAACACAAAACATAGAATGCCCACCCAACTCACGTCCTGACCAACTAAAACAATTAACACAATAACTAGGGTCAGAACGTGACAGATGCATTAAGATAAAAGAATGGAACCAAATTCCGGGGATTACAAGGTACATTTACTAAGCCTACTGGTGACATGTAATGGGAAATAGATCAAAATAAACAAAGGGCAAACAATTCACACAATGAAACAATGAATGAGCAAGAATTGTCGAGAGAGACGCGCCAGCATCCGAACAGTGGGAGTCGTTGTCCCAAAGAAACGCATTGGACTTATTCTGGAAAGATTTTGGTGAGAGTGAGCCCTCTCGCATCGCGTCTTCCTCTCTTCTTAATCTCAATGGAGAAAGCACCAGAGCAAGCAGAACGGCGCCCCTCTGTCTTACTATATGTAGCCCATGTATCTGATGCTGTCTGGACAGAAATAGTACGACATACCATACTCTTTTAGTCTCTTTTTGTACATTGTCTTCCCCAGGGATGGGCAAATAGGTGTGTTTTTTTTTTTTTTGGTGGGGGGTTATAAAAATGAAATGATAAAATTACTAAATCTTATCTCTGCCCCATGGCAAAATGTGTAGAATTGCAGCAAACTAGCTTTAAAACAGCAACATTTTCTATAACCCCATGGCAAAATTGGTAGAATTGCACAAAATTAACTATAAAACAAACAAATAAACCCCCATCAAAGATGCCCATCCCTGGTCTACACATACTGAGACAGAGGGGCACTGTTTCGCTCGCTCTGACACTTTCTCTGAGATTGATGTGTCTTTCTGAAGGCGCGCGTCTTGATCAAATAAATTATCAATATTTCAATATTTTATTTGGACAGGCAAGGAATTACAGTAGGGCGGGCCAGGCCCCCTAAGGCCCGCCCTTAACTCTGGCCCTGACTGTAGATTATTACACTGTCACAGATTATCATGGAAAAGTCACATTACTTATTCAAAATTTGTGAGAGGCAAAGGAATTTTTTTTTTTCCGTGTCCACCACATTATTTCCTTCTGTCCAGAATGCGATTTTCTTCATAACGATTCCAATTTGGTTTGGCTAATGTTAGCTAGCTAGGTTAGCTTGGTGGCTAACATTACCTAGGCTAGGGGTTACGGTTAGGGGTTACATTTAGGTAACATGCTAGCTAAGTAGTTAAAGGGTTAAGGTTAGGGCTAACTTATGTAACAGTACTGCTTCCTTCCCTCTCCTTGCCCCAACCAGGGTTCCTCTGAACACATGCACAACTGCCTCTCACCTATTGCTCCACAAAAGCTGCAGCCCTTGCAGAGCAAGGGAAACAACTTCTTCAAGGTCTCAGAGCGAGTGACATCACTGATTGAAACATTAATAGTGTGCACCGCTAACGGGCTTGCCATTTCATACCCGTTAAGCTTATGTAACGGATGTGAAACGGCTAGCTTAGTTAGCGGTGTGCGCTAAATAGAGTTTCAATCGGTTACGTCACTTGCTCTGAGACCTTGAAGTAGTAATTCCCCTTGCTCTGCAAGGGCCGCGGCTTTTGTGGAGCGATGGGTAACGATGCTTCGTGGGTGACTGTTGTTGATGTGTGCAGAAGGTCCCTGGTTCGCGCCCGGGTATGGGCGAGGGGACGGTTTAAAATTATACTGTTACACTTACATGTTAGCAAAGTAGTTCAAAAGTAATAAGAAGTTGCTAATTAGCTCAAATGCTAAAGTGGTCCATCATGTGATTCAAACTTGCAATGTTTGAGTTGCTAGACCATTGCATTACACATCCGCCCATCCTCCCTGACCAACCTTGATTCTATCATTTTTGTCTTAAGTAACCTACTACCTTTATCTGTGATTAACCACTGCTCAGTCCCCAACAACTGGATGTTCCGGTTTTCTGGGGAAATGTAAAGAGAGCCTGTGACGCGACTTCCGCTTTTAGACATTAACAAGACGACAATCCATCCTAAATCCACCTCCACATTTACTGGATTGGTTGAACAGTGCAGAAGAGAACCTTCCCCGACAGTTTGTTGTTGTTGCCATCAACACCATATGTTGGGAATCTAGTTTCAGGCGTTTCTTTTTCACATCCTACATTAGGTTAATCTGTGATTGAAATGCACTGTATACACATTTGTGTGGTGGACACAAAAAATGTGTCTGTCACAAATTTTCAAAAGTAATTTGTCTATTGCATGATAATTTGTGATAGTGGGTTGTATCATTAGGCAACCAGCAGAATATTAATCATTCCTTTAAAAATTCAGAGCTTGTTAAATGGCTTTCATACTGTACAATCAATCAATCACGTTATGCTAACAGTGTGCAAGAGTAAATCTTACATAATGACACGTTTACATTGATTAGGTAAAATATTTAGTTTTGTCACTTAGTTGAAATGTCTGTAGCTTTGTAGGGCAATAGAAAATAATATATTATCATGCATTAAACTTCATTTGTCCACGATCCCCTGTCCAAGTGCATTTTGATGCCAAAGAATTATTGGGCCCAGCACATAGAAATAAACATTGAAGATGAGAGATACAGTGCATCTTGGTTAAGTGTCAACCTGAGTGCTGCCCAGCTGTAAAATGTCAAATAGAGGCTGGCATAATTGAGGGTCAGAAAGCATTGGCAGTCCACCAATGCTTCCATTAAAAACGTCTGAAATAGCAAACCATTCCCACTGTACTAGGCCTACTAGCTACGGAAGAAAGTGTCCATATTTACAACTGAAGGATTTACTGTTGTTTGCATAATGCTACTTTGCAAATCATACACAAATGACTTCCTTACTTATTGTTTTAACACTTTTAATACTAATATCTTCTCCCAATAGTTTAGAAATTGTGTATTATGTGGTTTAAAATCAAATCCACTGGACTAAACATATAGTATTTAAAGCTCTTATGATGGTATTTAAACCCTCCCGAGTAAAAAAAAACAATTACTACAGATTAATTGGCACGTGTTTACGTTTCAAAGTGTGTTCTGCATGTAGGCTACACTAATATAATGTACCTCTGAAATCTTCTATCCACACTGGTAATCGGCTAGATATGCATTCATAAAGCCTTTAGAACAGCCTACATAGGGCATTAACCAATCATATGGTATAGTACACACAACACAATAAAAAGCTCATCGAATAATGTTGTAATTACCACAATGGTTAATAACTTATTACAAAAGTGTAATAGCCTACGACTGGTGGGCTAACTATTAGAATAGCTATTCTCTGCGGTGGAGATACAGAATAGTTGTGCCAAGCAATGACAATTTGACCTATGGAAAGGGGAACTATCCTCAGAAAACACGAGATAAACTATCGAGATGTGTTCTTCACGGACTTATGGGCAGTATCGTTAGACGTTGGCGTAGCTCTACTCAGGGCTATATCAGAATGACGCATGTTGCGCTTCGGTTGATGGCAATATTGAATTATTGTTCCATGTAGGAAGTAATCCAATATTCCCTAACGCCATGAATCAGTAGAAAATATTGTAATTAAAGTCTGTGTCAATAAACGATTAGTGTATGATAAAGTAGCACGGTGGACCGCTCACCGTCAAGAGTGTAGGAGCGCGCGCAGGTTGCACCTGCAAGTCGCCTCATTGTTTTTGCATCAAGTCCCATGAAGATGGAATACATATTTGGAATCCTAACTCTCCGCAAGTGTTAGTGATGAAATTATGTTTTAGGTAGAGAAACTTGCATATTCGATCCAGAACCTATCACTGTTATTGCGCATGATTCTGCGGCTCTTGTACAACTTCACGCTCCAACTCACCTTGAAACAGGGATCGTCTGGTATTCTGGTAGTGCCTCCAGAGCGACAGTGGGGAAACCAATCCACGCCCCAAACCCTCCCAAACTCACCAATAAAAATAATGCGGAGGCGGATCTAATAGCTAAATTGTCATGCCTGGTTTCATGTTAGATTTGCCATCTAGACCGGAGTGCTCTCCTCTCAGTGTTGCAGGTGCTCTGTCTAAGCGAGAGAGGATGCGAAAGGAGTGCAGGGGAGGGATAGAGAGAAGGAAAGCGCCGGTGAAAAAGTCAGCAGTATGGTGCAGGGCATGATAAAAATGATATCAACAGCAGCAGATAGCGCGTTTATTGACCTGGGGGCTCCGCAATGAAAGGTTTCTTGCAAGGGACACTTTGAGATATGATGAGGTTTCTTTCTGGTTGGCAATAGTACTATGATTTGGTATGTGGTCACTTTGATAGCAAGTGTATTCAGCACCCGAGGAACGGCAGCTCAAGGTGAGTTGAAGTGCAATATTTTATACTGCTTGCTGATTAAGTTTTATTGTGGAAATGTTTAAAAGGGTATATGGCTTTCAGAATGATTGGTTGTTTGCCTGTCGTAAATGTTGTCCACAAGTAATTAACAGAAGTACGAACATTGAGATTAAATTGGATATTCAATGTGTTTGAAGTGCTTGCACCTGTTTCGAAGTGTCATGTTGCAAAATGGTCTCAGAGTATTTACTATTATTCTGTACGTAAATCCAAGACACTCCATTTAGTATGATATGTTACGTTTGGTTGAATGATGAGAGAGCACAAATTAGGAGGAAAAGTAATACAAATTATTTTAATTATGAATAGCCACTCCATGTCCAGTATCTAAATTAGGATAATGGGGGTGGATAATAAGAAATTAACATCACTAATCATGATATATATCACTAATATATCTAATAATATGGTTTGGGCATGGATTGTCATGCTGCTATAAATTTGATTAACCCTCTTTAGGTAGCTGCAGTGGCGCATGCAAAGCACCATCCTGATTCTCAATAGTGTTGTAAGCTACAGTAAGCATATTGACTGGTCTATAGCTTTTTGTATGTTTAAAAACGCATGGTTAGTTCAGTGTATTATAGATTCTAAAACACCCGTCCTGTAGAGTTTCTTTTAACTTCCTTCATTGCGAAATGCAGGCCTACTTGTATGTTTGTGCTACCAACTATGGTAATACATAATATCTTGCCAAAACAGGTAAAGTGATAAATGGACACATTTTCATCCCAATATACCGGTCTCTTATATGGACTCAATTAGCCCAGTACTTCCATATTTGTCCACTGGGTGGAGGGATCTTTGATATTATCATATTGTTGCAACATGGTACATTGTACAGTATGTTGAAGTATGGTGAAACATGCGCAAGTAAGTTTATACTGCATATATCCATTGACAGTTGACAGTTCATTTTTGGTTGAATAATCAAGAGGTTGAGTTTACTTTGACAGTTAGCCTTTCCTGCTGTGTAGATAATTACACGTAGCCTACAGCATTCATTACAATAGTAGTATATCTTCCTTTCACATGTAGTCCCATTCAATGCAGTATCAGCCAGGCAGGCAGCAGATGGTTGTCAATGCCAAGAAGACGAGGACAGTACAGTGAGTGATGCTGTGCTGCTGGTGTTATATGCCTCTGGGCGACTGAGGACTGACTGTCTGTCACCTTGCTCTGCCGCTCCTCTGCATATGTTCCCCGTCTCGGCGTTACAGACAGACAGTCACTGAGCTCTAGAGCTGTACACACTCACATACACACATACACACCAGCAGAAGCTGGCTGTACTACATTCTTCTGCCCGAACGCTCCATCTCAAGCTGTCAGCTGGCAAACGCCACCCTCGACTCTGACCAGCGATAATCCTGGACACAAGTTCTCTCTTTCTGCCCCCCATTAATCTATTACTCTCTCCCCGTCTTAAGTCTCATCTACTGTCTTTCTGTCTGCTCCTCTCTCTGTCTGTGCATCCTCTTCCCCCCCTCCCCCCACACACATCCTCCATCTCTCCCCCGTTCTTTGGTCAGGTGCTTTCTCTAAGTTATCCTCCTCTCTGCCTCACTCGCTTCCTCTGTCTGTCTGTCTCTCCTTCCACCTATTTCCCTAACTCTCCACACAAACTCAACACCCCCCACCACCATTTAAGTTGGCTGGCTCTAAGCAATATGGGATGACAGTGGGGGGGTGTGGGAGCATGGAGAGCGTTGTTAATGGAGGCCTGGAGGGGTGCATGGCAATCGGCTGCTAGTATCCACACTCCACTTGTTACATCCCCCACATAGCCCCCCTGAGGGAATAGTGAGTCTTTAACCATGATATGAGCATATGCCCACTACCAGGATGGCGCTCTCCCCCCGTAAAACTGATTATGATTAAGCTGTGAGTTAAATGCCACTCTGGTGCTCCACCATAATGCACATGGCACAGGTGCAGAGTGGCCAGGTTGTGTTGGGTCAAGGGGCGGGTTGGAACATCACTTGCCCCCCAGGATCGTGTGTGTGTGTGTGTGTCTGTGCATGTATTTGTGCTTGCGTGAGTGGGCTATATGTCTTGCGTGTGTGCAGACCGGGGAGGGTAAAGAGTGTAAACACACAGGAAGAGATTTACTTAAAGGCATAATGTTAGAGATTTCAGTTCCTAATACTTTTACTGCCTCACAGGGCCATTGCAAAAAAATATATACTTCAGTGGTATGTATACACATTGCAAAAGAGGAGATTTGTCACGCCCTGGTAGAAGTATTTTGTGTTTATCTTTATGTATTGGGTCAGGCCAGGGTGTGGCATGGGGTTTTTGTATTGTGGTGTGTTTTGTCTTGGGGCTTTGGTATTGGGATTGTAGCTTAGTGGGGTATCTAGCAAAGTCTATGGCTGTCTGGAGTTGTTCTCAATCAGAGGCAGGTGTTTATCGTTGTCTCTGATTGGGAACCATATTTAGGGAGCCATATTCTTTGTTTGTCGTGGGTGATTGTCCTTAGTGTCTTTGTTCCTGTGTTAGTTGACAAGTATAGGCTGTTTCGGTTTTCGTTACGTTTGTTTTGTAGTGTTTGTTTATTCGTGTTTACGTTGTTTATTAAATATGGATCGCAATCTACACGCTGTGGTTTGTTCCGACTCTCCTTCACACCTAGAAAACCGTTACAAGATTGGAGAGTGGGTGACTGTTGATGACCTCACAGAAACCTTAAGACTAGTTACTAATTAACCAAAAATGGAATGCTGAGACAGCCAATTTAAAGCAATCGATTTCATTGTGAAGGTTCGGTGTAAGGTGTGTATGTGTCTGTGTGAGTGAGCGCGTGAGATTGGTACAACTTTATAAATGCAGACAGATAATATGGTTCGTTCGACATGGTGTCGGTAAAATTCATTATGCAAGAAATGGTGGAAATGCTTTTATGTGCAAATATTTATATAACCATCATATCGAAGTAAACTAGGTGTCATATGATAAGTCAGTGGGTGGTCCTCAGACTATGACTCGGACAAGCATTGAGTTTATTGGACAGTACACAACTGGGTCAAATACCTCAAATGAATCAATTACTCCTTTGCAATAAATATCAAGGGTCTTATTCTGATGACATGATGATCGATACTTGGCTGCTGTATGACAAATACAAATAATCTTGCTATTTTGTCCATAATAATCTCATGTTGTAGGCTAGCCGCACTGTATCTGTGAGCTGTTGGCTAGAGCGCATATACCAAGACCAGAGTGGGGCACAATCGCTGTATGATGCAACTTTGTGACAAAACCATCAGTAGAGTTGAAAATGCGATGGAACCCCAGTTAACTTGTATCGGTACATGGTAATTGAACTGCAAAAGTTATTTTTATATGCACTACATCATCACGCACAGACGTAACAAGTACATTTTATGGAAACACCTCTGGTGGGAAAATGTGCACACTGTTTTTATGCGTATTTGAGAATATCTCATGAAAATCGGTCATAAATTGGATGGAAATCCAGCTAGTTAGAGTGAATTTGTGTTTGCATGTATGATGTGTCCATATGTGTGTGTGTGTAAGGTGTGTGCATTTAGGGCATTCCTAACACTGCTGATAGGTTTTAATCATGACATGGATATTCAAGTGACATGGTCACTTGGTGTTCCACATACACACAAATCACATAGCATATGTTGTATTTCATACGACAGTGGTTGCTCCACTAAATGTTTTGCGATAATGCTGCGGTAATTTGTGGTTTAATATGGTACCCTGTGTCACCACTTCATTGCTCCAGACCAGCGTAAGGGCGAGTTAGAGCACTGATTATGCTTTTGGATCCTACTGTGTCTCTAACTGATAATGAATGGGCGACATAAACCTAGAAAGAAACTGATAATTGTGCACGACTTCAGTATTACTTATTAAAACTGTTGTTACACTAAGTTTTTAAATTTTTTATTTTGTAAGGATAATTTTGATCTTACTATAGTAGTGTAGCCC
Source organism: Oncorhynchus keta (assembly GCF_023373465.1). Taxonomy (NCBI): domain Eukaryota; kingdom Metazoa; phylum Chordata; class Actinopteri; order Salmoniformes; family Salmonidae; genus Oncorhynchus; species Oncorhynchus keta. The sequence goes on from NC_068431.1 coordinate 25,240,141, forward strand.
ACTCCCGACCGGTCACGTTGTACAGTGCCTAGGTGGCGCAAGAGTCTAAGACACTGCATAGCTGCATAGCAAGCTGTGTTGCTACAGATGCTGGTTCAATACCTGTGCTGGCCTTGACTGGAAGACTTGTGAGATGACTGTAGGTTTTTGGTTTATCTCCTCTAAAAACAGAAATAAATACAGTGGGGAGAACAAGTATTTGATAACCTGCAAAATTGGCAGTGTTTCCTACTTACAAAGCATGTAGAGGTCTAATTTTTATCATAGGTACACTTCAACTGTGAGAGACGGAATCTAAAACAAAAATCCAGAAAAATCACATTGTATTGATTTTTGTATGACTGTATGATTGTAATTCATTTGCATTTTATTGCATGTCATAAGTATTTGATACATCAGAAAAGCATAACTTAATATTTGGTACAGAAACCTTTGTTTGCAATTACAGAGATCATACCTTTCCTGTAGTTCTTGACCAGGTTTGCACACACTGCAGAAGGGATTTTGGCCCACTCTTCCATACAGACCTTTCCAGATCCTTCAGGTTTCGGACTGTCGCTGGGCAATACGGACTTTCAGCTCCCTCCAAAGATTTTCTATTGGGTTCAGGTCTGGAGACTGGCTAGGCCACTCCAGGACCTTGAGATGCTTCTTACGGAGGCACTCCTTAGTTGCCCTGGCTGTGTATTTCGGGTCGTTGTCATGCTGGAAGACCCAGCCACGACCCATCTTCAATGCTCTTACTGAGGGAAGGAGGTTGTTGGCCAAGATCTCGCGATACATGGCCCCATCCATCCTCCACTCAATATGGTGCAGACCTTGTGTGTGCTGCAGGATTACAATCCATGACGGCGTAGCGTGTTACTAATGGTTTTCTTTGAGACTGTGGTCCCAGCTCTCTTCAGGTCATTGACCAGGTCCTGCCGTGTAGTTCTGGGCTGATCCCTCACCTTCCTCATGATCATTGATGCCCCACGAGGTGAGATCTTGCATGGAGCCCCAGACCGAGTGTAACGGTTTTCTAGGTGTGAAGGAGAGTCGGACCAAAATGCAGCGTGTAGATTGCGATCCATGTTTTAATAAACAAACGTAACACGAATCTAAATACAAACACTACAAAAAACAATAAACGTAACGAAAACCGAAACAGCCTATACTTGTGTACACTAACACATAGACAGGAACAAGGACACTAAGGACAATCACCCACGACAAACTCAAAGAATATGGCTGCCTAAATATGGTTCCCAATCAGAGACAACGATAAACACCTGCCTCTGATTGAGAACCACTCCAGACAGCCATAGACTTTGCTAGATCACCCCACAAGCTACAATCCCAATATATACACACCACATAAAAAACCCATGCCACACCCTGGCCTGACCCAATAAATGAAGATGAACACAAAATACTTCGACCAGGGCGTGACACCGAGGGTGATTGACCGTCATCCTGAACTTCTTCCATTTTCTAATAATTGCGCCAACAGTTGTTGCCTTCTCACCAAGCTGCTTGCCTATTGTCCTGTAGCCCATCCCAGCCTTGTGCAGGTCTACAATATTAACCCTGATGTCCTTACGCAGCTCTCTGGTCTTGGCCATTGTGGAGGGGTTGGAGTCTATTTGATTGAGTGTGTGGACAGGTGTCTTGTATACAGGCAACGAGTTCAAACAGGTGCAGTTAATTCAGGTAATGAGTGGAGAACAGGAGGGCTTCTTAAAGAAAAACTAACAGGTCTGTGAGGGCCGGAATTCTTACTGGTTGGTAGGCGATCAAATTATTATGTCATGCAATAAAATGCTAATTAATTACTTAAAAATCATACAATGTGATTTTCTGGATTTTTGTTTTAGATTCCGTCTCTCACAGTTGAAGTGTACCTATGATTAAAAAAATACAGACCTCTACATGCTTTGTAAGTAGGAAACACTGCCGATTTTGCAGGTTATCAAATACTTGTTCTCCCCACTGTAATTCTAATTAACAAACTGGCATTATTTACAAATTAGTAACTATGTCTCACCCAAATCAAGTCAACATTTTTGTTGTCACATCCACATGGTTAGCAGATGTTAATGCGAGTGTAGCGAAATGCTTGTGCTTCTAGTTCCGACAATGCAGTAATAACCAACGAGTAATCTAACCTAACAATTCCACAACTACTACCTTATATACACACAAGTGTAAGGGGATAAAGAATATGCACATAAAGATATATGAATGAGTGATGGTACAGAACGGCATAGAAAAGATGCAGTGGGTGGTATCGAGTACAGTATATACATATGAGATGAGTAATGTAGGGTATGTAAACAAAGTGGCATAGTTTAAAGTGGCTTGTGATACATGCATTACATAAAGATGCAGTAGATGATATAGAGTACAGTATATACAGTGGGGCAAAAAAGTATTTAGTCAGCCACCAATTGTGCAAGTTCTCCCACTTAAGATGAGAGGCCTGTAATTTTCATCATAGGTACACTTCAACTATGACAGACAAAATGAGAAAAAAAAATCCAGAAAATCACATTGTAGGATTTTTAATGAATTTATTTGCAAATTATGGTGGAAAATAAGTATTTGGTCAATAACAAGTGTCTCAATACTTTGTTATATACCCTTTGTTGGCAATGACGTCAAAAGTTTTCTGTAAGTCTTCACAAGGTTTTCACACACTGTTGCTGGTATTTTGGCCCATTCCTCCATGCAGATCTCCTCTAGAGCAGTGATGTTTTGGGGCTGTTGCTGGGCAACACGGACTTTCAACTCCCTCCAAAGATGTTCTATGGGGTTGAGATCTGGAGACTGGCTAGGCCACTCCAGGACCTTGAAATGCTTCTTACGAAGCCACTCCTTTGTTGCCCGGGCGGTGTGTTTGGGATCATTGTCATGCTGAAAGACCCAGCCACGTTTAATCTTCAATGCCCTCACGATACATGGCCCCATTCATTCTTTCCTTTACACGGATCAGTCGTCCTGGTCCCTTTGCAGAAATACAGCCCCAAAGCATTACGTTTCCACCCTCATGCTTCACAGTAGGTATGGTGTTCTTTGGATGCAACTCAGCTTTCTTTGTCCTCCAAACACGACGAGTGTTTGTTCTATTTTGGTTTCATCTGACCATATGGCATTCTCCTAATCTTGTTCTGGATCATCCAAATGCTCTCTAGCAAACTTCAGATGGGCCTGGACATGTACTGGCTTAAGCAGGGGGACACGTCTGGCACTGCAGGATTTGAGTCCCTGGCGGCGTAGTGTGTTAATGATGGTAGGCTTTGTTACTTTGGTCCCAGCTCTCTGCAGGTCATTCACTAGGTCCCCCTGTGTGGTTCTGGGATTTTTGCTCACCGTTCTTGTGATCATTTTGAACCCACGGGGTGAGATCTTGCGTGGAACCGCAGATCGAGGGAGATTATCAGTGGTCTTGTATGTCTTCCATTTCCTAATAATTGCTCCCACAGTTGATTTCTTCAAACCAAGCTGCTTACCTATTGCATATTCAGTCTTCCCAGCCTGGTGCAGGTCTACAATTTTGTTTCTGGTGTCCTTTGACAGCTCTTTGGTCTTGGCCATACTGGAGTTTGGAGTGTGACTGTTTGAGGTTGTGGACAGGTGTCTTTTATACCTATAACAAGTTCAAACAGGTGCCATTAATACAGGTCACGAGTGGAGGAAAGATGAGCCTCTTAAAGAAGAAGTTACAGGTCTGTGAGAGCCAGAAATCTTGCTTGTTTGTAGGTGACCAAATACTTATTTTCCACCATAATTTGCAAATAAATTCAGTCAAAATCCTACAATGTGATTTTCTGGATTTTTTTTCTCATTTCTTCTGTCATAGTTGAAGTGTACCTATGATGAAAATTACAGGCCTCTCTCATCTTTTTAAGTGGGAGAACTTGCACAATTGGTGGCTGACTAAATACTGTTTTGCCACACTGTACATATACATATGAGATGAGTAATGTAGGGTATGTAAACATTATATTATATTAATTGGCATTGTTTAAAGTGCTAGTGATACATTTTTACGTCAATTTCCATGTTCTCGCTCATTTTACGTTATTTGAAAAATAAATAATCGAAATAAGCTATTAGTATTAATTTAGAATTATATAAAAGCCCCTTGGATATTCTCACAGATATATCATTTAAACTCAATTTTGTTGCACTTCCACCCAGCTCCACGACCACGGGTGAAACCTTGTTGAGATGATCAATGTATTTGTTGCATTGTTGTATCGGCAATTTCTCGAGCCAAAACATCTTGATGGCCTCAAACGGTTGGACACACCTAGTCATTCCAGGGTTTTTCTTTATTTGTACTATTTTCTACATTGTATAATAATAGTGAAGACATCACAACTATGAAATAACACATATGGAAACAGTTAAGAACAAATCATAATTTACAAGGACAGGCTACTCCTTCCTACCCATCGGGGAATTGAATCCTGGTCTTCCGCGTGCCTACACGACATGGGGATTCTTTAGCTAAAAAGCCCAACACTGTAGTCTACAACCGTCATGTTGAACAGCGCCATACTTTCCGTTCCATCCTATTGGAGACCCAGATGGTTTTTGTTTTTCTTGGAATATAAACACCATAATATCTAATTAAGCAACATTTCTTAAAATCAGTCCCATATATTATGCTTTTACAAAAATAGGTACAGCCACTATTGAAGGCTATCAAATGCTTCTCAAAGATGCCCTCTTGCGGTCAAACTATCACTAACTAGCATTAATGGTACCAGTGGTTGGCACTTAATCTTAAGGATCGCCACTTTTTTTTTGTTGCCTGAAATGACATACCCAAATCTAATTGCCTGTAAATCAGGCCCATTTTATACCATTTGTTACCATTTGAAAGGAAACACTGTGATGTTCGTGGAAATGTGAAATGAATGTAGGAGAATATAAACACAATAGATCTGGTAAACGATGATACAAAGAAAAAAAACAACCGTTCTTTTGTATTTTCATCTTTGAAATGCAAGAGACAGGCCATAATGTATTATTCCAGCCCAGGTGAAATTTATATTTTGGCCACTAGATGGCAGCAGTGTACGTGAAACGTTTTAGACTGATCCAATGAACCATTTAGTTTCTGTTCAAAATGTTGCATCTTCACAAGGTCCTTTGCTGTTGTTCTGGGATTGATGTGCACTTTTCGCACCAAAGTACGTTCATCTCTTGGAGACCGAACGTGTCTCCTTCCTGAGCGGTATGATGGCTGCGTGGTTCCATGGTGTTTATACTTGCGTACTATTGTTTGTACAGATGAACATGGTACCTTCACCTACTCTGGTACCTGATGCTCAACGTATTAGTATTATTATATGGCCGGTGACACTGTTTCTTTAACCAGTTGCGACAAACAAACCCTTATCCGGGAGCGTAATCATAGCCTCAAATGCATTAGCATAACGCAACGGACATAAATACCCCTAGAAACTTTCCCTATTCATGAAAATCGCAAATGAAATAAATATATTCAAACACAAGCTTAGCCTTTTGTTAACAACACTAATCTCAGATTTTCAAAATATGCGTTACAGCCAACGCTAGACAAGCATTTGTGTAAGTTTATCATGGCATAATGCTATGCTCGGCTCTGCTGGCAGCAGGCAACATTTTCCCGAAAATAAGAAAAGCAACCAAATTAAATAATTTGGACGCTTTCACTCAGGAGACTCCCAGTTAGATAGCAAATGTTCCTTTTTTCCAAAAATATGATTTTTGTAGGCGGAAAAGCTCCCGTTTCTTCACCATGCTTGGCTGAGAAATCAACCGAAAAATGCTACAACTATAACGCCAAACTTTTTTCAAAATTAGCTACATAATATCGACAGAAACACGGCAAACGTTGTTTTAGGATCCATCCTCAAGGTGTTTTTAACAAATATATTAGATAATATATCCGTTGAGGCAGTTGGTTTCTCATAAGAAGCGATTGGAAAAATGGCTACCTTAGTATTTTACGCAAGGTTTTCTGCGGGAGACACCACGTGACCACATGCCATATATGGTCCCTTACAGCCATTCTTCAAAGAAAATGCCTAAAAAGACGTCGCAATGCTGTAGACACCTTGGGGAAAACGTGGAAAACGTAAGCACATTCGTAGCTCATTCACAGCCATATAAGGAGTCATTGGCATGAGGCGGTTTAAAAAGATGCGGCACTTCCTGGTTGGATTTTTATCTGGGTTATCAAAAGTGTAGAAAATGTTTTTGGGAAACCGGTGCTCTGGCTTGGCAGTCGTACTTAGAAGTAGCTCTTGAAGAGTGAGGCCTTGGCCAGTATTTTAACCTGCATAAGTTCATAGGTTCTTCAATACCTTTTTGTAGAGATATTTTTTCTTTATTATGCTACTATGCATCTAATGGGATGTATTTTCTGGTGAGTAGTTAACCAGTATGAGAAAGAAGTCCGTTATGGAGAGATGTGGGTCACTGCTTATAAAGATTTTCTTGAAATAGATCTTAAAAAGATGCTTAAGGAATTTGGTAGAGCATTAAGAGCAGTAACACAAAGCTAGTTTTCATCTTTCCTATAGTTCATGGTTGTTTATGCTTGTTAGCATGATAATATGCTTTCGATAGAGTCCATGTCCCACTAAAGGAAGTCCTTCACCCTGTTTGAGCTTGATGGGAAGTACAGTTGCAGCCTCCCCCTCGCCCAGGGCAAATGCCGTGCTCCATAAAAGTCACCAACTTCAGACATCAATCAGCTGATATTTGGAATATGAAAGATTGCCTCAGGTCCTAAGCCCCCTGGGATCCAGACTCCATTTTGGGTCACTGAGAGAAACCAGTTTCTATGGTTGAGGTGCCTTCTGGACCAACTGATGCTAGAGAGTACTGGTGAAAGATGCTCCAGATGAAGATGGGTGGGAGCCTTGTGGAACATCTTCAATTATGCATGATTCTACTCCACAGAGCTTTAGTGTAGTAGTAAGGTCAGTGTGTAATTATTTCAGTCTTGTCAACACTGAAAACCACCCAGTTCACATTTGCAACTAAGTAAATTGCTGTTTTATTCATGTTGCAGTGGTGGATAACACACTCTATTTTACTTGTCTGTTTCCCCTCTCCATGTGTGCTGGACATCTAACCATTTGGAGTAGAAAATTGCTAATTGACCGATAAGGTAGCACATGTAGCCCTGTCTCAGTGTTTCATGTTGTTAGTATGATTTATATGATTAGCTATTGCCTTGTTGGAAGATGTCTTATGCAGACAGGGGTGCTCGGGCAACTTGTCAAACTGCCTCAAGGTCACGCAAGTGTCTTGTGTCTCAAAGGACAAAGCTGTGGCATTCAATTTCTTAAAAATATATTGCACTTCAAACAATGGCTTTCCACAGCAAAAGAAGACAGGAATCCACATTTGGTTTTTAGTCTGGCAGATTAGTGGCTTTGTGCATGCGTGCATGTGCTCAAGTGTTTGACGCCCCACCGCTTAAGTCTTTTGGGAAAAGCTCAAGTCTGTACAGGGAAAAGGACTTCCTCACCTTGTAACTTCCTGCATGCCTTAAATTATGTATCAGCCAGGAGGGAAGGTGGAGTAGAGGAGTATGGGTGCGCTGTTGTTTTTGTGTGGAGGGAGACGGGCGGGTAGTCTCTTGGCCCCGTGTACTGATCTCATGAAGGATGGAGACAGGAGCTGATAGTTGGGAGCCATTGATCGGCATGTTAATGCTATACTTGTCCTAATATGCATCGACAGGCCCACTCCACGGCCCACAAAAACCTGTGGTGGGATTGGACTTGGAGCCGCAGTTGCTACAGTACAGGCCTATTACCTGACTCGCAGTCGACTGAAAGTGTGTTTGTTTAGAGGAGCATTTGTGCTCTCATATGTTTGCGAAACATCTCCTCTTGTCGCAGTTCAGTCACATTTAAGCCGTCCAAGCTTGTAATCACTTGGGCCAAAGGCTGCAAAGGGAGAATACAGATCAGGCATATTGTCCAGAATATTAATTGTTGTGGCAAAGGCTTTGGCTTTTTCAAGGGTGAGAAGTCCCACACCCTGTTTCAACTAAGCGTCTTTCATGGCTTTTCAGTTCATTGACTGCTTGGCTGTTGATGACGTGAGTACTCTCCTCACAACTGCTGAACTGTCCTGCCTTGGAGACAAGCTTGATGTGGTTTGCGAAACGCCATGCACTGGTGGTTGGCCATCTTGCCTCTGCTGCAGTGATGCCTTTGAACTAATTTAAACTAGGAGGTCACTACCCAGGCCCCCAGGGCCCCCATGGAGGGCCAGGTTGGTAAGGTAACGCTCCTCTATGACTGTTTGTTTGCGATCACACCAGCAGAGAGGGATTCTACAGTGGGGACTATGTATTAGGAGGACAAAATATAATACAACAGCCAGGCCCTGCCAGGGTCCGTGGATTTTAGAGCGCTGTTGTCGATTTCACATAGGTGAACATTGATTCATTCTCTGTTGGTGCCATGGACCCAAGTGACAATTGTTTGCCTACCCAGTAATTGAGAGTCAGAGAAGTGCATGGATTAAAATGTTATGTTCTCTATCAGAGATCAAATCAGTTTCATCACAGTCTTCTGTATTGCAATGTTTTATGGCAAACATTACAGTTTATATGCGTTTACATTTTCCATTCATTCCAATATGTTACATTAATTTCAATATGCCATTGATCAGTGCTAGATCCCCAGTAAAATGGCTAGTGAAAATTATTAATATTACCTGGCAGGAACAGCTGGGGTGAATTACACCCATTTGCTGATTAAGGCTATTGTAGGTAATGGAGCTGTACATCATATAGCAACGGCCTAATGATTAAGAGCGTTGGGCCAGTAACCGAAAGGCTGCTGGTTCAAATCCCTGAGCAGAATAGTTGAAAAATCTCTTGATGTGCCCTTGAGCAAGTTACTTGACCCGAATTGTTCCTGTAAGTCACTCTGGATAAGAGCATCTGCTAAATGACTAAAATGTAAATATAGCTGAAATGTTTGTCCAGAAGTTGAAAGCCTAGTTCTCTGTAGTCTGATTGTCTGTCCGTCAGCCAAGTTCTTTGTCAATGATCTGCCATATTGGATGAGGAGCATACTCTCCCGGGGTTGCGTGAATGTGACGGCTCCGTGTGTGCATCCAAGTTGTTTCTGTTGGTGTGTGCATATGACATGCGTGCATAGAAAATGTGTACGAGTGTGCATATGTGTTGGTATGTGCGGAAGTGGGTACATAGGTCTGTGTGCTGAGGGGTGACTGTTGTAGATTTGTTTGTCTGGTGTGCATGCACCTTTGTGAAGTGTGTGTGTGTATTAGAGCTTATGAGTGAGGGTTCATATGCATCAATGCAATGAAAAGCCTCACAACTCCAAGCCTCCATTTGAATTTTGCAGAGGCTGGCATTTGCGGCAAATGCAGAAAAACACTTCCCCAAGCATGGCGGCCCACTAATTGACTGTAATCTACACCTCTTTGGCAGCGGCCACACCTATATCCAGGAGCATGTACTACTCGCCATCATACTGTGCACGGAGTCCCACACACTATACTACCTGTTTTTGGGAGTATGTGCAGCCAAGCACCACCACTACCCCTAGCCCGGGGTTATCTGGCAGCTTGGGCCTGCTCTGCGGCAGCTGTCCACACGCAGAATAAGAAGATTAAGACATCTTATCCTCCATGCCCGCAGTTTGAGGGCCCTTGATTAGAATTCCACGCTAGTGTTCACAACCTAATTGGCCTGTGTGCTTCGTTTGCTCCGGGCTTTGGTTGTGGTGGTAACAAAATTGTGAAGTGCGGTAGAACAAAACTGCATTCCATGGCAATCCTATTTTAGAAACATCTTGCAATGTCCTGTCTGTGCACAAACTTGTGTTAATATATTGATGTTGGAGGGAGCTTTGTTTCACATTACAATTAGACACCTGTTGATCTTAGGCCAGTGTCTCTCCCCAAAAAAATGATATCAGGGGCTAGTGGGCTTTGGTGTTCTGCCATTGGTGACCTTCTGAATTTAAACTAATACTTGAGAACTGATTATTGATGTACTAGAACTATCTGATAGACCAGTCTGAAACGCCCCACAGAACACTATGGTACAGGTCTATGGACAAGGGGGTTTAGAAACAATAATAATTTAAAATAAATATATATAGAGTACCAGTCAAAGTTTGGACACACCTTCTCATTCAAGGGTTTTTGTTTATTTGTACTATTTTCTACATTGTAGAATAATAGTGAAGACATCAAAAGTATGAAAGAACACATATGGAATCATGTAGTAACCAAAAAAGTGTTCAGCAAATCAAAATATATTTAAAATGTTTGATTCTTCAAAGCCACCCTTTGCCTTGATGACAGCTTTGCACTCTCTTGGCATTCTCTCAATCAGCTTAACCTGGAATGCGTTTCTAACAGTCTTGAAGGAGTTCCCACATATGCTGAGCACTTGTTGGCTGCTTCTCCTTCACTCTGCGGTCCAACTCATCCCAAGCCATCTCAATTGGGTTGAGGTCAGGTGATTGTGGAGGCCAGGCCATCTGATGCAGCACTCCATCACTCTCCTTCTTGGTCAAATAGCCCTTACACAGCCTGGAGGTGTGTTGGGTAATTGTCCTGTTGAAAAACAAATGATAGTCCCACTAAGCGCAAACCAGATGGGTTAGCGTATCCCTGCAGAATTCTGTGGTAGCCATGCTTGTTAACACTTTTTTTGCTTACTACATGATTCCATATGTGATTTCATAGTCTTGAATGAGTAGGTGTGTCCAAACTTTTGACCGGTACTTTATATATATATACATTTTGTTTATTTTTTTCAGTTTTATTGATAGACTAGACAGAAATGAGCTGGGAGACAGAAGGAGCTGGGAGACAAATAGAGGGAACATAGTGTAAATACCGGTGGAGCCCGGGATTTGATCGCACACAGGTTGGGGATGACATAAGCCGCCTCATCCAACCTCAGGCACAACATTGTCATTATTTTAGACGTTCGTCATTCAACACTCCAGACTGACTCGAAAGTGCGAATCACCTCAATGCTGTCATTGTCAGTGGGATACACTGTGTCCTTCTTTCAGAGGTTGACAGAAGCTGGAGGCATCTGCCTGTCTCAAGCCCTTTTTCTCTCTCAGAGGAATCCCGGGTTGTCAGTGTTATTTTTCCCATCAGAGTCCTGGGCAGGCTCACACAGAGACACACGCACAGAAACAAACACAAGGAGAGACCACTGCAACGCTGCTGGCTCTGTCATCGCTCTGTGAGCCCAGCCACTCTCCGTCACTCACACAGACAGAAAGGTGGGCAGGCAGGCAAGGCAGTTGGAAGAGCGTTTGAACTGCATGCACTCACTTCGATCAATGCTTTTCTCCATTTGCTAGACAGAGCAATGCTCTTTGGTGTGTGTGTGTGTGTGTGTGTGTGTGTGTGTGTGTGTGTGTGTGTGTGTGTGTGTGTGTGTGTGTGTGTGTGTGTGTGTGTGTGTGTGTGTGTGTGTGTGTGTGTGTGTGTGTGTGTGTGTGTGTGTGCGTGCGTGCGTGCGTGAGCCCTGAGTGGGAGTGTACAGTTGAAGTCGGAAGTTTACATACACTTAGATTGGAGTCATTAAAACTCGTTTTTAAACCACTCCACAAATTTCTTGTTAACAAACTATAGTTTTGCCAAGTTGGTTAGGACATCTTTGTGCATGACAAGTAATTTTTCCAACAATTGTTGACAGACAAATTATTTCACTTATAATTCAATGTATCACAATTCCAGTGGGTCAGAAGTTTCCATACACCAAGCTGACTGTGCCTTTAAACAGTTTGGTGTCACGCTCGTCAAAATTAATGGACCAAGGCACAGCGTGCATAGAGTTCCACATATTTTAATTAATAGAAACTCACCAAACAAAACAAACAAGCACAAATGAAACGTGAAGCTACTGGTGTGCACACAGGCAACTATCTGTAGACAAGATCCCACAAAGCACAATGAGGAAATGGCTGCCTAAATATAATCCCCAATCAGAGACAACAATAAACAGCTGTCTCTGATTGGGGACCATACCAGGCCAACATAAATCATTAATTACCTAGATGACCCACTCTAGTCACTATCACGCCCCAACCAACAGATAATAAACAGCTCTCTATGGTCAGGGCGGGACAGTACCCCCCCCCACCCCAAAGGTGTGGACTTCGACCGCAAAACCTGACTCAATAGAGGAGGGTCCGGGTGGGCATCTACCGTCTGGGGGGCGGCTCCGGTACGGGGCGAAGTACCCACTCCGCTTGCAGATACAACGTCTTCCTCCATGACGGCTCTGGTGCGGGGATCGTCGCAGGAGGAACCGGACCGTGTGTCGTCGCCAGAGGAACCGGACCACGTATCGTCGCTGGAGGCTCAGGACCGCCGACCGTCGCTGGAGGCTCAGGACCGCCGACCGTCGCTGGAGGCTCAGGACCGCCATGTTCAGGGGGTTCCGGACTGTGAACTGTCACCGGAAGCTCTGGATTGTGGAGGCGCACTGGAGGCCTGATGCGTGGTACCGGCACTGGTGGTACCGGGCTGGTGACACGCACCTCAGGGCGAGTGCGGGGAGGAGACACAGGACGTACTGGACTGTGGAGGCGCACTGGAGTCCTGATGCGGGGGACCGGTACAGGTGGCACCGGGCTGATGACACGCACCTCAGGGCGAGTGCGAGGAGCAGGACAGACCTGACTGGGGACACAACTGTTTGGCCATAATGACCATCATTATTTTGGAGGGAAAAGGGGGAGGCTTGCAAGCCGAAGAACACCATCCCAACTGTGAAGCACGGGGGTGGCAGCATCATGTTGTGGGGGTGCTTTGCTGCAGGAGGGACTGGTGCAGTTCACAAAATAGATTGCATCATGAGGGAGGAAAATTATGTGGATATATTGAAGCAAAATCTCAAGACATCAGTCAGGAAGTTAAAGTTTGGTCACAAATGGGTCTTCCAAATGGACATTGATCCCAAGCATACTTCCAAAATTCTGGCAAATGTATTTACAACAACGTCAAGGTATTGGAGTGGCCATCACAAAGCCCTGACCTCAACCCTGTAAAGAATTTATGGGCAGAACTGAAAGAGCTTGTGCAAGCAAGGAGGCCTACAAACCTGAATCAGTTACACCAGCTCTGTCAGGAGGAATGGGCCAAAATTCACCCAACGTATTGTGGGAAGCTTGTGGAAGGCTACCGGAAACGTTTGACCCAAGTTTAAACTATTTGAAGGCAATTCTACCAAATACTAATTGAGTGTATGTAAACTTCTGACCCACTGGGAAAGTGATGAAAGAAAGCTGAAATAAATCACTCTTTACTATTATTCTGACATTTCACATTCTTAAAATAAAGTGGTGATACTAACTAACCTAAGACAGGGAATTTGTACTAGGATTAAATGTCAGGAATTGTGAAAAACTGAGTTTAAATGTATTTAGCTAAGGTGAATGTAAACTTCCAACTTCAACTGTATGTGCATGTTGCATTGTACAGTATCTCTGCCAGTGTGTATATCTGTGTGTTTGTGTGGTGTGGTGTGTAGCTTGCACAGGGCATTTTGGCACCATGTCTTCCCATATGCAGAACGTTTGCGTGCACAGTGCTGTGCCTCTTCCTCAGTCCCCCAAACCCCCTGCCTGGGCCGCTTCCTCCCACCATCTCATCTTACAGCTGGCCACTGATGCAGTGCAGTCAGCTTCCTCCATGCCGGCTACTCCAGCCCCATTAAACATTCATGGGACCCAGGCCATGAGATACCATGGCCCAGCCCCGCTGCACTGCACTCAGCCCGAGAATTGAGCTCGCCTCCTACCCTCGGCAAAGACCCGGAGCCCTCCAATTCACCCATAGATATTCAATCCAGACTAAGACACGGTTCTGTATTCCAGAAAGGGACACTATGGTGTATTTGACCGGACATCTTAGAATAAGACTGGTTCTCCATTGGCGTATGAGATACTACAGTATAGAGGCAGTAGTAGAATATCTCTTGAACAGATGCACCTTGCAGTGCATGATGCATAGATATTAGTCTGAATTGATGTGTGCAGTAAGCGATGCACATCTTCCTGTCATTCTCTAGAAACTGATCTATACTACAGTATGTCGGCAACTTTCATCCATCCATCCCCCCACCTCATCCTCCACCTATCCATCTTGATCTCTCTTCCGTGCTGTAGATGGGCCCAGTAGTTGAATGCAGGGCCTCCTCTGGTCCATGTGCCAAATGAGAGTGAGAGTACACAATAACATCATCAGTTGTTCCCAGCCCAGGCCCCTGTCACCAGCCGTGACGCACTCCGGACGCTCCCTGTCACTCGCAGAAGGCCACGGCTGATGGATCAGCCCCTCGCATCCTGCCTATCCCTATTCTTATCTTCTCTCTCCATGTTCTTTTTTTGCTTTCTTTGGTAAGATCAATCTCCTCTCTTGGCTTCACCATCCCTACTCTCTGTATTGAATGTTCTGGGTTTGTGACTGTGGCAGGCAGAATGTGTACAAGTGTGTCTGTCTGCCTCTCTTCTCCTGTTCCTAACCTCTTTGGCACAGTGTTTAACTGGACATAACTGTACACACACACTTATCCTGCAAACGCCACATATTTTGGACACTCTCACGCTCACACACACACACACACACACCCCTGTGGTAGTGCAGGATGGCTTTTGGATACATGAGCTACTCTATCACACTGAGAAGTCCCAGAGCACCAACAGGAGCAGACCTCTACATCACTCTTATTCTGTTTACACGGAACCTCAACAGGCTCACAGCCAGGGTCAGGGCCAGAGTTAAAGGAGTATGTTTGTGTTGGCCTTGATTATGTGTGTGCCATTGATAGTGGTCAGTTATTGTTTTATGTCACTTTACTTACTCAAAATCCACCGTAACCTCACTCCACTGCTAGCTTGAAGTGTCACAGGTGGAGCTATCCAATTGGTAACTTTGTGTAGCTCAAATGGTTTGTACATTGTCAAACTGGCAGCCACGTGTGTTAGTGAGGTAGAGGAGCCTGGTCCAAGCTGGTCAGAGGCGAGTTCAGGGAGGCAGTGTATATATGCCAAGCTTGCACACACTGGTGCTCCAGAGTTGGGCTCAGCACGACTGCTAGGGTCGCTGTGGGGCGAGGTTAGATGGGGGTTAGTGTAACGGAGTAAGAGTTAGCTATACCGTAAGCTATACAATTGGTACCTTTTGTTAGGGCTGAGATGTTCATGGAATTTTGGATGCTGGTGTCATGACGTTGGCCTGGGGGTAGGTTTATGACAGTCATAAATACCTCTTCCCCCCTTTTTCCTCTCTCTACCCTACTGATGTGACATTTGAAAACCCCTTGGTTAACATAGAGATTCTGGGAACATCAGAAGGTGGGGGGAAATGAACTATATTATGGTAATCCGACCAATTGAACATATGCGGTGGTACTTAACTTTTTATGGCTACAGGGGCAGTATTGAGTAGCTTGGATGAAAAGGTGCCCATTGTAAACAGCCAGCTCCTCAGTCTCAGTTGCTAATATATGTATATTCTTATTAGTATTAGATTGAAAACACTCTGAAGTTTCTAAAACTGTTTAAATTATGTCTGTGAGTATAACAGAACACATATAGCAGGCAAAAACCTGAGAAATTCCACTTCCTGTTTTTTTTCTGGGTGTGGCAGATCTTCA
Organism: Oncorhynchus keta; assembly: GCF_023373465.1. Lineage (NCBI taxonomy): Eukaryota > Metazoa > Chordata > Actinopteri > Salmoniformes > Salmonidae > Oncorhynchus > Oncorhynchus keta. The sequence continues at coordinate 25,255,811 of NC_068431.1, forward strand.
ACCAAGCTCTCATTGAAATTACAGCGAGATATGGATGAGTTTTCACTTCCTACGCCTTCCACTAGATGTCAACAGTCAATAGAACTTTGTCTGATGACACTAATGTGAAGGGGGGGGTCGAATGACACAGGAAATAGTCACCACTGCCACGAGTTGACCATACATTCACTATGCGCGTTCACAGGGGAAGCACCTGCGTTCCACTGCTCATTTGAAGTCATTCTAATTCTCCGGTTGGATCGTTATCCAAGATATATGTAAACAACATTCTAAAGATTGATTCAGTACATAGTTTGACATGTTTCTACTGACTGTTACGGAACTTTTGGACATTTCGTCACGTTATAGTGGACGCGCTTTGACTTTGGAATCGTTTACCAAACGCGCTAACCAAAGTAGCTAATTGGACATAAATAAGACATTTTCGAACAAATCAAGCATTTATTGTGGACCTGGGATTCCTAGAACTGCATTCTGATGAAGTTCATCAAAGGTAAGGAAACATTTATCATGTATTTTCTGGTTTCTGTTGACTCCAACATGGCGGCTAATTTGGCTTCTGTGCTGAGCGCCATCTCAGATTCGCCATCTCAGATTATTGCATGTGTTGCTTTTTCTGTAAACTTTTTTGAAATCTGACACAGCGGTTGCATTAAGGAGAGGTTTATCTATAATTCCATGTGTATAACTTGTATTATCATCTACATTTAGGATGAGTATTTCTGTTGAAACGATGTGGCTATGCAAAATCACTCTAAATAGCCAATGTAAACTCATTTTTTAAATATAAATATGAACTTTAACAAAACATGCATATATTGTGTAACATGAAGTCATATGAGTGTCATCTGATGAAGATAATTCAAGGTTAGTGATTCATTTTATCTTTATTTATGCTTTTTGTGATTGCTATATTTCACTGGAAAATGGCTGTGCTTATTGTGGTTTGGTGGAGACCTAACATAATCGTTTGTAGTGCTTTCGCTGAAAAGCCTATTTGAAATCGGACACTTTGGTGGGCCCGGACATGAACCAGATCGAACATCTCTGGAGAGACCTGAAAATTGCTGTGCAGTGACACTCCCCATCTAACCTGACAGAGCTTATGAGGATCTGCAGAGAAAAATGAGAGAAACTCCCCAAATACAGTTGTGCCAAGCTTGTAGCGTCATACCCAAGAAGACTCAAGGCTGTAATTGCTTCCAAAGGTGAACGGTCTGAATACTTACAGTTCCAGTTCAAAGTTTGACACACCTACTCATTCAAGGGTTTTTCCTTATTTTTACATCTTATCACAGCACTGGCAAACCATGGTTGACACACTACCTGACCAAAATGGCAAACTCCAAGTGGGCTGTCATGATCCTTTTTCTGAGGAGTGGCTTCTTTCTGGCCACTTTACTATAACGGCCTGTTTATTGGAGTGCTGCAGAGATGGTTGTCCTTCTGGAAGGTTCTCCCATCTCCACAGAGGAACTCTGGAGCTCTGTCAGAGTGACCAACGGGTTCTTGGTCACCTCCCTGACCAAGGCTCTTCTCCGCCGATTGCTCAATTTGGCTAGGTCTGGAATGAGTCTTGGTGGTTCCAAACTTCTTCCATTAAATAATGATGGAGGCCACTGTGTTCTTTGGGACCATCAATGTTGCAGAAATGTTTTGGTACCCTTCCCCAGATTTGTGCCTACGACACAATCCTGTCTCGGAGTTCTACGGACAATTCCTTAAACCTCATGCCATGGTTTTTGCTCTAACATGCACTGTCAACTCTGAGACCTTATGTGACCAGTTTCAGGAAATTAGGCATATGTCGCGGGTCACTTCTTCACAGGAGAGCTGTTTGAACGTGAACTTTTTTGGCAAAAATGCCTTCTTGAACATGTGAACTTTCATGTGCCTTAATAGCAAACGTGTATACCATCTGTAAATATAAATAGAATTGTTAAATTACAAGCCTAGTTGGTTTAGCCACAGAAAATGACAGCAACCTTCCCACTAGCCATGATTGGCTAAGATAATGAATGGGTTGGACATGCCAATAGATGAGTTTTGATTGGTCTGCCATATAGCACCCTTCTGTCTATTTGAGGTAGTCAGTATCAAATCAAATCCTTTTGTTTTTGTCACATGCGCCGAATGCAACAGGAATACAACATTTCACCTTACAGTGAAATGCTTACTTACAAGCCCTTAAGTAACAATGCAGTTTTAATAAAAATACAAAAAAAAAAAAAAAAAAAAAAGTACAAATAATTAAAGAGCAGCAGTAAAATAACAATAGCGAGGCTATATATAGGGGGTACCAGTACAGAGTCAATGTGCGGCGGCACCGGTTAGTCGAGGTAATTGAGATAATATATACACGTGGGTAGAGTTAATAAAGTGACTTATGCATAGATAATAACAGAGTAGTATCAGCGTAAAAGAGGGTGGGGGGCAATGCAAGTAGTTAGGGTATCCATTTGATTAGATGTTCAGGGGTCTTATGGCTTGGGGTTAGAAGCCGTTTAGAAGCCTCTTGGACCTAGACTTGGCGCTCTGGTACCGCTTGCCGTGCGGTAGCAGAGAGAACAGTCTTATGTCTAGGGTGAATGGAGTGTTTGACAATTTTTAGGGCCTTCCTCTGACACTGCCTGACAAAGGTCCTGGATTGCAGGAAGCTTGGCCCCATTGATGTACTACCCTCCGTAAGTGCCTTGCGGACCGAGGCCGAGCAGTTGCCATACCAGGCAGTGGTGCAACCAATCAGGATGCTCTCGATGGTGCAGCTGTAGAACCTTTTGAGGAGCTGACACCATGCCAAATATTTTCAGTCGTGCCCTCTTCATAACTGTCTTGGTGTGCTTGGATCATGTTAGTTTGTTAGTAATGTGGACGCCAAGAAACTTGAAGCTCTCAACCTGCTCCACTACAGCCCCATCGATGAGAATGGGGGCGTGCTCGGTCCTCCTTTTCCTGGACTCCACAATCATCTCCTTTTGTCTTGATCATGTTGAGGGAGAGGTTGTTGTCCTGTCACCACATGGCCAGGTCTCTGACCTCCTCCCTATATGGTGTCTTGTCATTGTTGCTAATCACGCCTACCGCTGCTGTGTCATCGGCAAACTTAATGATGGTGTTGGAGTTATTCTTGCCGTGCAGTCATGAGTGAACAGGAAGTACAGGAGGGGTGTGAGCCTGAGGGGCCCCTGTGTTGAGGATCAGCGTGGTGGCTCTGTTGTTACCTACTCTAACCACCTGGGGGTGGCCCGTCAGGAAGTCCAAGATCCAGTTGCAGAGGGAGGTGTTTAGTCCCAGGGTCCTTAACTTAGTGATAAGCTTTGAGGGCACTATGGTGTTGAATGCTGAGCTGTAGTTGATGAATAGCATTCTCATATAGGTGTTCATTTTGATCAGGTGTGACAGGGCAGTGTTGAGTGCAATAGAGATTGTATCATCTGTGGATTTGTTTGGGCGGTATGCAAATTTGAGTGGGTCTAGGGTTTCTGGGATAATGGTGTTGATGTGTGCCATGACCAGCCTTTCAAAAGTATTCATGGCTTCAGACGTGAGTGCTACGGGTCGGTAGTCATTTGGGCAGGTTACCTTAGTGTTCTTGGGTGCATGGACTATGGTGGTCTGCTTGAAACGTGTTGGTATTACAGACTCAGACAGGGAGAGATTGAAAATGTCAGTGAAGACACTTGCCAGTTGGTCAGCGCGTGCTCGGAGTACACATCCTGGTAATCCATCTGGCCCTGGGGCCTTGTGCATGTTGATCTGTTTAAAGGTCTTATTCACATCTGCTGCGGAGAGCGTGATCACACAGTCGTCCGGAACAGCTGGTGCTCTCATGCATGTTTCAGTGTTATTTGCCTCGAAGTGAGCATAGAAGTAATTTAGCTCATCTGGTAGGCTCGTGTCACTGGGCAGCTCTCGGCTGTGCTTCCTTTTGTAGTCTGTAATAGTTTGCAAGCCCTGCCACATCTGAAGAGCGTCGGAGCCGGTGTGTAGTGCGATTCAATCGCAGTCCTGTGTTGATGCTTTACCTGTTTGATAGTTTGTCAGAGGGCATAGTTAGAGTCCCACTCCTTGAAGGCGGCAGCTCTACCCTTTAGCTCAGTGTGGATGTTGCCTGTAATCTGGTTAGGGTATGTACGTACAGTCACTGTGGGGACGACGTCATCGATGCACTCATTGATGAAGCCAATGACTAATGTGGTGTACTCCTGAATGCCATCGGAAGAATCCCGGAACATATTCCGGTCTGTGCTAGCAGCTTAGCATCAGCTTCATCTGACCACTTTTTTATTGACCAAGTCACTGGTGCTTCCTGCTTCAATGTTTGCTTGTAAGCAGGAATCAGGAGGATAGAGTTATGGTCAAATTTGCCAAATGGAGGGTGAAGCAGAGCTTTGTACGCGTCTCTGTGTGTGGAGTAAGGTGGTCTCGAGATTTTTCCCCTATGGTTACACATTTAACATGCTGATAGAAATTTGATCAAACGGATGCTGGAATGTAACAAATAACTGTACAAAGGCAGACATTAGTCGAGTACCAAAGTTTGAGGCAAGAAAACAGGATTTTAATTCAAATAGGATTACTTCACTGTTGGTTTTGTCCTTAATTAATTTGCTGCCATCCTAGGGTCGAGCACTACCCATATTCGTATATTATTCAGAAATCAAATACTCTCATACCGTCAAAAATGAGAGAAATACTGCATTATGATGTTTTGTCCATATTGCCCAGCCCTAGTACTAGTATCAGTTTGTCTCAGGTGTTTGGATTACTCTGAACCAAATGGGTGTATATTGATTAGCCCAAATCCAAGTTGACCCCTAGACCCTACGTCCTATGTACTTGTGGAGATCTGAAAGGTTATGATTGGTAGAAGCAGTATGGTGACACTTTCACCTAGCCTTTTAGAGCAAGGTGGAGCTATTATGATATTGACTGCACATGTTAAATCCTCTTAGATCTCCACAAGCACATAGATCCTGGGGTCTAGGAGTCTATTTGGGATTGAGCCATTGTTCCACACCTACTCAGAGACATCTCTCCCCCTAGCAGTAGAAGGTCAACCCAGTGGTGGCCAGAAGAATATATATTTTTGTAATGTAGTCATTTAGCAGAAACTTTTATCCAGAGTGAGTTATCAACCAAATTTTGAGGAGCATGTATTCTCTCCCTGCGTGACATGTGATATTCCACCCAATCTCTGTTCCTGCTGCTTCCCAGTGCTTAATTTGGGAAACCAAGTGTAATCTGTTCTGGAACATTGATAGTAACATGTTTTCACAACAAAACTTACTTAATTAAACTGACAGACGCTCTCTCTGCGAGAGAGAGGAGGATATGGAAATGCACAGTGGTGAGATATTATGTAGCTCAAGGTAATGTGTCAGCCTAGATTTCTAGGGTATTCAAAATCAAATAAACTCAGCAAAAAAAGAAACATCCCTTTTTCAGGACCCTGTCTTTCAAAGATAATTTGTAAAAATCCAAATAACTTCACTGATCTCCATTGTAAAGGGTTTAAACACTGTTTCCCATGCTTGTTCAATGAACCATAAACAATTAATGAACATGCACCTGTGGAACGGTCACTAAGACACTAGCAGCTTACAGACGGTAGGCAAATAAGGTCACAGTTATGAAAATTTAGGACACTAAAGAGGCCTTTCTACTGATTCTGAAAAATACCAAAAGAAAGATGACCTGGGTCCCTGCTCATCTGCATGAACGTGCCTTAGGCATGCGACAAGGAGGCATGAGGACTGCAGATGTGGCCAGTGAAATAAATTGCAATGTCCATACTGTGCGATGCCTGAGACAGCACTACAGGGAGACAGGACGGACAGCTGATCGTCATCGTAGTGGCAGACCATGTGTAACAACACCTGCACAGGATCGGTACATCCGAACATCACACCTGCGGGACAAGTACAGGATGGCAACAACAACTGCCCGAGTTACACCAGGAACGCACAATCCCTCCATCAGTGTTCAGACTGTCCGCAATAGGCTGAGAGAGGCTGGACTGAGGGCTTGTAGGCCTGTTGTAAGGCAGGTCCTCACCAGACATCACCAGCAACAAACCCACCGTCGCTGGACCAGATAGGACTGGCAAAAAGTGCTCTTCACTGACGAGTCACGGTTTTGTCTCACCGGTGGTGATTGACGATAAACGCAAATCCGACCAAGGAATGAGCGTTACACCGAGGCCTATACTCTGGAGCGGGATCGATTTGGAGGTGGAGGGTCCGTCTCAACGCTGTGCGTTACAGGGAAGACATCCTTCTCCCTCATGTGGTACCCTTCCTGCAGGCTCATCCTTACATGACCCTCCAGCATGATTATGCCACCAGCCATACTGCTCGTGCTGTGTGTGATTTCCTGCAAGACAGGAATGTCAATGTTCTGCCATGGCCAGCGAAGAGCCCGGATCTCAATCCCATTGATTGAGGACATGAGGAGGAGATGTACTGCAGTACTTAATGCAGCTGGTGGCCATACCAGATATTGACTGTTACTTTTGATTTTGACCCCCCTTGTTTAGGGACACATTATTCAATTTCTGTTAGTCACATATCTGTGGAAATTGTTCAGTTTATGTCTCAGTTGTTGAATCTTGTTATATTCATACAAATATTTACACATGCTAAGATTGCTGAAAATAAACGCAGTTGGCAGTGAGAGGATGTTTTTTGCTGAGTTTATGTTCGCTATAGTTGTAGTTAACTCTTTAAGCTGCCCTGCACAATCAGTGAATCAACAGCATAGCCTGGGCCTATACATTCTCTCTAAGACTCATGGGTAGAACGTTTGGAGCATAGCATAAGTCAACTAGTCCATTCAGTCTGCATCATAGTACAGTCCACACTCAAAAGTGATGACGAGAATTTGTTTAATCTCGGAGTATAGGCTAGACCAATTATGTACCAAAGACATCTTAAATCAGTTAATAATTATTTGTTTTGCCATGCATATAATATGCAGTAAGCTATGCATTGTTTAATGCCATACAGTGCTTTCGGAAAATATTCAGACCTCTTTTCCACTTTTTGTTATGTTACAGCCTTATTATAAAATGGATTAAATAAAAAATCCAAAGCTATCTACACACAATACCCCATAATGACAAAGCGAAAAACAGGTTTTTGCAAATGTATTAAAAATAAAAACAAATACGTTACAGTGCCTTGCGAAAGTATTCGGCCCCCTTGAACTTTGCAACCTTTTGCCACATTTCAGGCTTCAAACATAAAGATATAAAACTGTATTTTTTTGTGAAGAATCAACAACAAGTGGGACACAATCATGAAGTGGAGCAACATTTATTGGATATTTCAAACTTTTTTAACAAATCAAAAACTGAAAAATTGGGCGTGCAAAATTATTCAGCCCCTTTACTTTCAGTGCAGCAAACTCTCTCCAGAAGTTCAGTGAGGATCTCTGAATGATCCAATGTTGACCTAAATGACTAATGATGATAAATACAATCCACCTGTGTGTAATCCAAGTCTCCGTATAAATGCACCTGCACTGTGATAGTCTCAGAGGTCCGTTAAAAGCGCAGAGAGCATCATGAAGAACAAGGAACACACCAGGCAGGTCCGAGATACTGTTGTGAAGAAGTTTAAAGCCGGATTTGGATACAAAAAGATTTCCCAAGCTTTAAACATCCCAAGGAGCACTGTGCAAGCGATAATATTGAAATGGAAGGAGTATCATACCACTGCAAATCTACCAATACCTGCCCGTCCCTCTAAACTTTCAGCTCATACAAGGAGAAGACTGATCAGAGATGCAGCCAAGAGGCCCATGATCACTCTGGATGAACTGCAGAGATCCTCAGCTGAGGTGGGACACTCTGTCCATAGGACAACAATCAGTCGTATATTGCACAAATCTGGCCTTTATGGAAGAGTGGCAAGAAGAAAGCCATTTCTTAAAGATATCCATAAAAAGTGTTGTTTAAAGTTTGCCACAAGCCACCTGGGAGACACACCAAACATGTAGAAGAAGGTGCTCTGGTCAGATGAAACCAAAATTGAACTTTTTGGCAACAATGCAAAACGTTATGTTTGGCGTAAAAGCAACACAGCACATCACCCTGAACACACCATCCCCACTGTCAAACATGGTGGTGGCAGCATCATGGTTTGGGCCTGCTTTTCTTCAGCAGGGACAGGGAAGATGGTTAAAATTGATGGGAAGATGGATGGAGCCAAATACAGGACCATTCTGGAAGAAAACCTGATGGAGTCTGCAAAAGACCTGAGACTGGGACGGAGATTTGTCTTCCAACAAGACAATGATCCAAAACATAAAGCAAAATCTACAATGGAATGGTTCAAAAATAAACATATCCAGGTGTTAGAATGGCCAAATTCAAAGTCCAGACCTGAATCCAATCGAGAATCTGTGGAAAGAACTGAAAACTGCTGTTCACAAATGCTCTCCATCCAACCTCACTGAGCTCGAGCTGTTTTGCAAGGAGGAATGGGAAAAAATTTCAGTCTCTCGATGTGCAAAACTGATAGAGACATACCCCAAGCGACTTACAGCTGTAATCGCAGCAAAAGGTGGCGCTACAAAGTATTAACTTAAGGGGGCTATATAATTTTGCACGCCCAATTTTTCAGTTTTTGATTTGTTAAAAAAGTTTGAAATATCCAATAAATGTCGTTCCACTTCATGATTGTGTCCCACTTGTTGTTGATTCTTCACAAAAAAATACAGTTTTATATCTTTATGTTTGAAGCCTGAAATGTGGCAAAAGGTCGCAAAGTTCAAGGGGGCCGAATACTTTCGCAAGACACTGTATTTACATAACTATTCAGACCTTTAGCGATGATATTCGAAATTGAGCTCAGGTGTATCTTGTCTCCATTGATCATCCTTGATGTTTCTACAACTTGATTGGAGTCCACCTGTGGTAAATTCAATTGATTGGGCATGATTTGGAAAGGCATGCACCTGTCTATATAAGGTCCCACAGTTGTCAGTGCATGTCAGAGCACCAAGCCATGAGCTCAAAGGAATTGTCCGTAGAGCTCTTAGACAGGATTGTGTGGGTTCTGCAGCACTGAAGGTCTCCAAGAACACAGTGGCCTCCATCATTCTTAAATGGAGAAGTTTGGAATGACCAAGACTCTTCCGAGACCTTGCCTCTCGGCCAAACTGAGCAATCGGGGGAGAAGTGCCTTGGCCTGGGAGGTGACCAAGAACCTGATGGTCACTCTGACAAAGCTCTAGAGTTCCTCTGTGGAGATGGGAGAACCTTCCAGAAGGACAACCATCTCTGCAGGACTCCACCAATCAGGCCTTTATGATAGTGTGGCCAGACGGAAGCCACTCCTCAGTAAAAGGCACATGACAGCCCTATGGAGTTTACCAAAAGGCATCTAAAGACTCTCAGGCAATGGGAAACAAGATCATCTGGTTTGATGAAACCAAGACTGAACTCTTTGGCCTGAATGCCAAGCGTCACGTCTGGAATGCCCAGCATCACGTCACTAGTCAGGATCGAGGCAAAGATGGACAGAGCAAAGTACAGAGAGATCCTTGATGAAAACCTGCTCCAGAGCGCTCAGGACAGCAGACTGGGGCAAAAGTTTACCTTCCAACATGACTAATGACCCTAAGCACATAGTCAAGACAACGCAGGAGTTGCTTCGGGACAAGTTTCTGAATGTCCTTGAGTGGCCCAGCCAGAGCCCGGATTTGTCCCGATTGAACATCTCTGGAGAGACCTGAAAATAGCTGTGCAGCAACACTCCCAATCCAACCAGAGCTTGAGAGGATCTACAGAGAAGATTGGGAAAAACTCCCCAAATACAGATGTGCGACGCTGGTAGCGTCCTACCCAAGAAGACTCAAGGCTATAATTGCTTCCAAAGGTGCTTCAACAAAGTTCTGAATAAAGGGTCTGAATATTTATGTAAATGCAAATTCTGTTTTTTATTTAGAATAAATGAGCAAAAATGTCTTAACTTGATTTTGCTTTGTCATTATGGGGTTTTGTGTATGGATTGATGAGGGGAAAAAACAATTTAAAACATTTTAGAATAAGGCTGTGACGTAACAAAATGTGGAAAAAGTCAAGGGGTCTGAATACTTTTCGAAGGCACTGTATGTGTAACCTCTAACATGCTAATGAGTGTTTTGAATTAGGCTGATCATCACCTTAAGGTGCTGTCCATTACGCTGTGTTAGGCTTTGAAACAACCTCCATGTTTTCCACTCAGTTTCAACCTGTTGTTGAACGTCTTTCTTCAAGTTGATCAATTTCAGTAAGGAGAGTTTTAAAAGCAAGATACTGTTTTGATGAGATTTGTGATGATTTCAGTGTGGTGAAGAGGGACAATAGAGCTCTGAGTGTCAGGCAATTAGCGACCTTATGATCGTTAGAGAGTTGGGTACTACCAACGAATGTCCAGAGTGCATAAGAGGAGATTACCATGACTCAACGGTCACGTGGAATTGACTCATGACTGTCGGCATGGCGGTAATACATCAGGCAACAGCAGTAACTGTACTGTACTGAGAGCTGGGTTTTTTGAATCACAGCTATTTTGTATTATACAGCAGAGCTCTAGTTTACAAACCCAAACGGTATATTACTGGAGTAAATATTCTGTTCTTCAAAAGTTGCTAGTACCTGAAATTACATTTTGTATCTACCATGTTGCTGTAGTCCTGCTATATTACAGCATAGATTTGCACACCGTCAGTACAAGATTCAAATAACAAATATAGAGAAGAGTTAGGCAGAGAAAAGGAGCAGGGGGCGTAAGAATACTTATGATAGGGTTCTACTACTTTTATTCCAGACTACAAGTAACACACCAGAATCATGATGTTCTTTTCTCTCCAGGACCCTCCTCACTCCTCTCCTTGTTACTGTCTGACCTCAGGATCCGGTGTGCTATTCTGTGCTGATTGGGTGGTCCATGTCTTCAGGGCTACGTATACCGGGGTATTTTGGAATACAGACATGATTTTCAATACAGTTTTTGGGGGGGAGGCGGGGGGGGCATAACAATAAGTTATAACTATAAGAAATCTAAGATATGTCAAATAAAACACATCCAGCTCAGGGCTCCACCTATGGTTTGCTAACTCTAGATATGAAGATCAAGCTTCTTGGTTACAGCAGAGACATTCAATCCCCTCCTGGATCAAGATCCCTGTTGCCTAAAATGTTTGGTGCAACCCCCCCAAAATTATATATATATATTGTTTTAAATAGCACCCCTTGTGTGCACTTCTGGTAATACCGTATTTTGGATACCGTCCAACCCTAAGGGATACTGCCTCTGCCACCAGGCTAAAGTTAGCGAAGTTGTTTCCATGGGCCGCATGGGGAGGATTAAGAATGAGCTCCTCTTCCTCCAAGAAAAAGTTGCAGACTATGAGGATAAGACACGGTCAACATTTTGCCAACAATATGGGATTTGTGCCCTTCGTCTGCCATAGATCTAATCATGTTTTGTAATCTCATTTAGGAGAGTGTGTTTATCTCTACCATTGTGGGATTTGCAATTCACCCCTCCCTGGACGCTGGCAGAGAGTGCATGCTGATGAGGCACACTTTTAGCCGTTTATGGCTGTGATAGAGGTTTGAGCCAAAGGGATGGCCTGTGACATGGTGTGTGTGTGTGTAACGGCTGAGCGAAAAAGAGTCTGAGATGAACAGAGAGAGAAAGATAATGAAGTCCCGCTATAACCTGGCTCTCCATTTAGGCTCCCACGGTTTCTGGACTGCCTCTCTTCCCTCGTCCCGTTCCCCCAACTGACGTGACCTTCAGAGGTGTGACAGGCACTCCATTATGACCCAATCAACGGCTGTGACCAGCCAAGCAGAGTCACATCCTTGATTGGGAGACCCCTTCCGCTACCATTACGGAGACTGCTGGCCGGCTGTGCCCGTTGGAGCACGGGCAGCGTAATTGAAATTACCTCCTTGCTGCCCTCTCATGCAACGCCACATCTTGATATACTATCTATAGATTTGGGCTGACCAAACACTAGTAATTTCTGAAGAGATAAGGGTTACACTTGGGTTACCATACAGATTGATATTTTGTATTTTAGAAATGCTCAGCCAGCGAAGTGGAAAATATGTTGAGTATTTGCACTGAGGCTAACTGACTAAATTGCTCAAATGGCTTGTTGTAAGGGCATTGATGTTAAATTACGCTTTATGAGGGTGATGCATTGGCACAGCAACCACAATTGACAGTATGTGGTGTCCCTCTATTGACAGTCAGAAGCACTTCCCTGGTTGACATTGACAGTGCAATGTTTGAAATAGGCGATTCCACTGCAGGATAGCCCAAAAATATTTTGGGGTTTCTCAGATTGTTCTAGAAATTTTCACAGAAACTTAATTGGGAGAAAGAATGTTTGACATGCTTTTTACATTTGTATCACCATTTTATTTTTGAAAATCATAAGTGACCTATACATGCCCTCCTGTAAGACCCTATGATCTGTTAACCGTACATGATACAGACAACATCTTTATCATTATACTGCTTTTAACATGCTCTAAAAGTTGGAGTATGCTTAGATTCTAAAATATACTGAACAAAAATATAAATGCAGAATGCAACAATTTCAAAGATTTGTTCAGTTACCTTTCATATGAGGAAATCAGTCAATTGAAATAAGTTCATTAGGCCCTAATATATGGATTTCCTCATGCAGTGCAACACATCTCCTTCGCATAATGTTGATCAGGCTGTTGATTGTGGCCTGTGTAATGTTGTCCCACTCTTCTTCAATGGCTGTGCAAAGTTTCTGGATATTAGCATGAACTGGAACACACTGTCGTACACTTTGTTCCAGAGTATCCCAAATGTGCTCAATGGGTGACCTGTCTGGTGAGTATGCAAGCCATGGAAGTACTGGGAAATTTTCAGCTTCCAGGAATTGTATACAGTTCCTTGTGACATGGGGCAATGCATTATAATTCTGAAAAATTAGGTGATGAATGGCATGATAAAGGGCCTCAGGATCAATTCAAATTGCAATCGATAAAATACAGTTGTGTTCATTATGCCGCCCCATACCACAACCCCACTGCCACCATGGGGCACTCTGTTTACAACGTTGACATCAGCAAACCGCTTGACCACACAATGCCGTACGTGCTGTCTGCCACCTGCCCAGTACAGTTGAAACCAAGATTCATCCATGAAGAGCACACCACTCCAGCATGCCAGTGGCCATCGTAGGTGAGCATTTGCCCACTGAAGTTGGTTACAACACCAAACTGCAATCAGGTCCAGACCCAGGTGAGAATTATGAGCATGCAGATGAGCTTCCCTAAAACAGTTTGTGCAGTTTTATCAGCTGTCCGGGTGGATCGTCTCAGGCCATTCCGCAGGTGAAGAAGTCGGATGTGGAAGTTCTGGGCTGCCAAATTCTCTAAAACGACAAAGGCGACTTTGGCAACAGCTTTAGTGGACATTTCTGCAGTCAGCATACCAATTGCACACTCCCTCAAAACTTGAGAAATCTGTGGGATTATGTTGTGTGACAAAACTGCACATTGTAGGGTGACCATTTATTGTCCCCAGCACAAGGTGCATCTGTGTAATGATCATACTGTTTAATCAGCTTCTTGATACGCCACACCTGTCAGGCAGATGGATGATCTTGGCAAAGGAAAAATGCTTACTAAGAGGGATGTAAACAAATTTGTGAAAAATAATAGCATTTAATGATGAAGAAAAGCAAGCATTTTACCTTTGAAAGAGCCGAGCAAATTTAACCCAGGATGTCAGGCCAAGACATGCCAAGGTGAATACGGTACAACCATTAATCATAGAGCGCTTGGTAATTGCGCTCTTAGAGTAATTGTCTCCTTTAATGTTGTAGAACAGTAAGCAGTTAAGTCAACAATTATTTGTCACTCATGCTTTGTTATGTGTTCCAAGCCTAATACTTCAGTGAGTATATCTGTTCATTATATTTTGAGAAATCTCCTTGTTGTCAGTTACAGTTGGATTTAAATTTTGTACTCACAGATTTCGGGCCTGATTAGGTTAACATTTTGTTGTTGAATGCTAACCTTTTGTTGTTGAATGCTAACCTATCTTCAGTGAGCAGAGTACTCTAGTCAACTGAACTCTGGTACATTTTCGAAGATTTTGCAAAACATGCCATTGATTTTATCTGTTCTCTTTCAGTCAGAAAAGTGTACAACCTAATCAAATAATGTGGATTAAGTCCCCGCAGAATAAAGTGTCTTTAAGTGGTAGACACAGATGCTAACTGTGCCCACCAGGCTACCAGTCGCAAAATCACAGGTCCATGTGAAAGTAGTTACAGAAACCTAACAATAACCCTCACAAGCCTAGTACTCCCAAAGACAAACCATATTTCGAAAATGAATTTAGTAGATTATTACTATCTTCAGTGAAGCAATATATTCCTCATCACCTATTTTCATATGTTTGCTGATTAAGTTTTTTATTAAACCTCAAATACCTATATCTATCCTACCATGCCTTTCTAAGGTCTTCGAAAGCCAAGTCAACAAACAGATTACCGACCATTTCGAATCTCACCATACCTTCTCTGCTATGCAATCTGGTTTTAGAGCTGGTCATGGGTGCACCTCAGCCACGCTCAAGGTCCTAAATGATATCTTAACCGCCATCGATAAGAAACATTACTGTGCAGCCGTATTCATTGATCTGGCCAAGGCTTTCGACTCTGTCAATCACCACATCCTCATCGGCAGACTCGACAGCCTTGGCTTCTCAAATGATTGCCTCGCCTGGTTCACCAACTACTTCTCTGATAGAGTTCAGTGTGTCAAATCGGAGGGTCTGCTGTCCGGACCTCTGGCAGTCTCTATGGGGGTGCCACAGGGTTCAATTCTTGGACCGACTCTCTTCTCTGTATAGATCAATGAGGTTGCTCTTGCTGCTGGTGAGTCTCTGATCCACCTCTACGCAGACGACACCATTCTGTATACTTCTGGCCCTTCTTTGGTCACTGTGTTAACAACCCTCCAGGCAAGCTTCAATGCCATACAACTCTCCTTCCGTGGCCTCCAATTGCTCTTAAATACAAGTAAAACTAAATGCATGCTCTTCAACCGATCGCTACCTGCACCTGCCCGCCTGTCCAACATCACTACTCTGGACGGCTCTGACTTAGAATACGTGGACAACTACAAATACTTAGGTGTCTGGTTAGACTGTAAACTCTGTAAACTGTAAATTCCAGACCCATATCAAACATCTCCAATCCAAAGTTAAATCTAGAATTGGCTTCCTATTTCGCAACAAAGCATCCTTCCCTCATGCTGCCAAACATACCCTTGTAAAACTGACCATCCTACCAATCCTCGACTTTGGCGATGTCATTTACAAAATAGCCTCCAAAACCATACTTAACAAAATTGGATGCAGTCTATCACAGTGCAATCCGTTTTGTCACCAAAGCCCCATATTCTACCCACCATTGTGACCTGTACGCACTCGCTGGCTGGCCCTCGCTTCATACTCGTCACCAAACCCACTGGCTCCATGTCATCTACAAGACCCTGCTAGGTAAAGTCCCCCCTTAGCTCAGCTCGCTGGTCACCATAGCATCTCCTACCTGTAGCACACGCTCCAGCAGGTATATCTCTCTAGTCACCCCCAAAACCAATTCTTTCTTTGGCCACCTCTCCTTCCAGGTCTCTGCTGCCAATGACTGGAAAGAACTACAAAAATCTCTGAAACTGGAAACACTTATCTCCCTCACTAGCTTTAAGCACCAGCTGTCAGAGCAGCTCACAGATTACTGCACCTGTACATAGCCCACCTATAATTTAGCACAAACAACTACCTCTTTCCCTACTGTATTTAATTAATTAATTTATTTTGCTCCTTTGCACCCCATTATTTTTATTTCTACTTTGCACATTCTTCCATTGCAAATCTACCATTCCAGTGTTTTACTTGCTATTTGTATTTACTTTGCCACCATGGCCTCTTTTGCCTTTACCTCCCTTATCTCACTGTCAGGTCTCCGGAGTGAGAAACAGTTACTTAACCAACTGAGCCACGAATAGTCGGCAGAACCCAGAAGAAGAGGCAGACACAGCAGTACTTGAGACGGTGTATTTAATGAAGTAAAAAGTGAAGTTCTTCAGGAAAACATGTAACTCCACAACCTCAAAAGGAATCCTACAAGAACAAAGGTAATCCTCCAAGACAAAAAAGGCAAATCCACAAGGTGGAAGGCAAAGCACAAAAAGCCTCAAAAGACACTCAAAAAACAAACAAGAACAAAAAAAAAACAGAATTCCACAAGAGAGTCCACCGGAATCAACAAGAGTACTAGGGCTGGGTGCTAACATACAAACACAGAGCAAAGAACAGAGGAAAACAAAGGGTTTAAATACAATCAGGGGAAACGAGGCACAGGTGCAAATAATAATGGGGATCAAGGGAAAATAAAAGGTCAAAAGGCACAATGGGGGCATCTAGTGACCAAAAACCAGAACAACCCTGGCCAAATCCTGACATCTCACCTCATTTGCTCACATCGTATATAGACTTGTTTATACTGTATTATTGACTGTATGTTTGTTTTACTCCATGTGTAACTCTGTGTCGTTGTATGTGTCGAACTGCTTTGCTTTATCTTGGCCAGGTCGCAATTGTAAATGAGAACTTGTTCTCAACTTGCCTACCTGGTTAAATAAAGGTGAAATAAATAAAAAATAAAATACCAACAAACTATCTGGATTTGCTGGACTCACCCTAAACCCTTTGCTGTGATGTCTCTGCAGAGAGCATCTATATCGTTCCTGTATGGTAAGAGTTGCACTGACTGTCCTGATTCTCCACCCTTTTCCAGAAGTGTGCACTTGCACACTCCTGTCATGGATTTAAAAGCATAAGGTTGGTGTATGCATCCATGCACGATAGTCTGTGAGTGCACACTTCAGGAAAAAGGTGGAGAATCGGGACTGTCAGTGCATCTCTATTGGCCTTAATTCCAGCCAGACACTAGGGGGAAGAGTCTCAAAATCAGACCCAGTTACTTTGTCCTCTTCAAAGACACTCTGTGGTGAGATCTTAAGTGTAAGTAGGCAAAAGGTTCAAATTCCACTTCCTCTGAAATTTCTGCATGAAGGTTGCCTGTTGCCTCCTAATAAGTACAAACTCTGTTTAAGAGCTATACAGTTCAATTGCATGCTCTGGTTTTGTGCATACTGTCTCGGCAGTCCCAAGCCTTTACATTCATCAGCAGGTGATGGTATACTGTTCACTGTCTCACAAACAAAGATGTCTATTTTACTGTCAAACCTTTTCACCATACTGATTCTTTCAAGGCAAATCTCATTATATACATTTTTGCAATGTTTTCTGACCTGCTGACTTTGATGTAAAGCTTCAGATGGTCTGTAAAGCTTAGAAACCAGATAACAGAAGTTCCCGGAATATGAAAACCCCTCTGTCTGACCTTAGTCCAATGACTAATTATCAACAGAGTCACCAAGGTCCCCCAAGGATTGTAGGCACCATGAATCAACAGGGCAACTACAAAGTGAAGTCATACACACCATATAAGAGCATTATAGGGACATGAGATATCAGGGGGGACCACAGGGCAAAGTAGAGGGAAGGGGGCAACGAGATGGCATTAACAGAGCTGTCAGAAGCAATATCCATCATAAAGGAGGCTGCTGCAGAAGCGGTGAACAGGTTAAGGTGAAGTAATCAACCTGCACAAAGGAGCAGCCTCTCATCAGGTTCTAAAATGCTAATCGACGCTGCGTGGTTGAGTTATGCACTGCCTCCTCCCCTCTTTCGTAATTAGAGGTCCATCAATGCTAACATACTACTCTATGGTTATTTATTGGAGCTTATGTGAGATAGGATTTGTCTGCACTCTGAGAGCAGAGGAGCACTGAAAGGATGTGCATTTGTATTAAGAAAGTCGTTAGGGCACATATGATGAGCATCAATACCATCAATGAAAGCAGGCAGTGGAGAGGCACGATGAATGGACACTAATGCAGTGTGCGCCTTTTATTGACAGCGCCACAACGTTTGGCCTCATAAGGTTCTTCACTCAGTGGTTTCTGTTGGAGGTATTGGTCCGAATCACCTTTGACAAGGATTTTAGGGAACACGTACCTTGTTGTCACGGCTGTTGCTGGAAGAAGACCAAGGTGCAGCGTGGTAGACAGCTGTCCCTGATTGAGAACCATACCCGGCCAAAACATAGAAACACAATCATAGAAAACAAAACATAGAATGCCCACCCCAAATCATACCCTGACCAAACCAAATAGAGACATAAAAAGGCTCTCTAAGGACAGGGCGTGACACTTGTAGTGGAATGACTTGAAGAATGCATGGTTGCATGACATAATATCAGTCGAAATGTACAACATCACAAATCTTCAATGTACAACAATCTATGAGATGTCCAATTTTTAAGTTTGGCCAAACATTGACTTTAGTTACTTGACTAAATGGCATATATTATTATTATTATTATTATTATTACTAAGCAAAATCTCCAGACACTATTAGCCCTTGACCAGTAATTGGCACAACTGGTCTAAACTTGTTGGGCTTAAAGATGGGCAATTGAGTGGTCAAGTTTGACACTACTAAACACTATACAAATGTATATACTAACTCCCCCTTTGCAAACCCAGCCAGCATAAGGGTACCACCCAAAGCACACATTTCAAATTCCTTATATTAAGCATGTCAGATGGCACAATTTTCTTGATTTGAAAATGTACGAACACCCGAGAGCAAACTCGTTTACAAACTAATCGTTTACAAACAAAGTATGTGTGTTTAGTGAATCCGCCAGATCAGAAGCAGTAGGGATGACAAGGGATGTTCTCTTGATAAGTGCATGAATTGGACCATTTTCCTGTCAGCTAAGCATTCAGAATGTAACAAGTACTTTTGGGTGTCAGGGAAAATGGTCCAATATGGAGTAAAAAGTAAATCATTTTCTTTAGGTATGTAGTGAAGTAAAAGTAAAAGTAGTCAACACTATAAATAGTACAAATATCCCCAAAAAAAGAGTTAAGTAGTACTGTAAAGTATTTTTACTTAAGTACTTTACACCATTGCACACAACTCGGCCATCCTTGTCACAGATGGGCTTTTGCAACCACACCCAGCTCCAATCCTATCAGCTAAAAACAACGGATGAAATGGGCTGTTCACAGTATGAATGTACCTTCGTCCAATCTGCAGCAACTGCATGATGCCATCGTGTCAGCATGGACCAACATCCCTTTGGAATGTTTCTGTCACCTTGTCACCCTGAAGAATTCAGACTGTTCTGGAGGCAAAGGGGGGTCCGACCCGGTACTAGATGGCTGTACCTAATAAACTGGCATGTGAGTCCGTTCTGGGGGAGAGATAGGTGTAGGGCAACAGGGCAGAGACGGTGTACCAGGGAGTTAGCTTGCAGAGAGGTAAACTGTTAGCGAGCAGTGCACACTAGACAGACTCAATGAAGGTTTCCTTCAAATGGTACTATCATACCTGAACCCAACTAACAATCTCTCACTTGGTCCTGTGAATAAAACTCACATGTATCAGAACTCTCTTTGATGTTACAAGCAGCAATGTAACCATTACCTTTAGATACGTAGACTTGAATAGACATGAATTCATGGCATGATAATAAGGCCATGACTACACTCTAGCAGTGATGCAGGAAGAATTAGATGCTCTCTGTGCACCCCGGCAGAGTCTCCTTTGAATTGAAAATGAGTGAGTGATACTCGTTGGAGGGCATGTGAGCCAAGTAGGTCAAATCCTGCCCTTCCCTCTGTGCTTCATTAGTTTCTCAAGCCACCATGATATTTGGGTTTTTGACAGTCGACATACACAGATGAGCAACGCAATTAGTCTGGCCGAGGAGGTAAAGCAATTCCATATTAAATTTCCCATTTCTTCTTCTACTGCATAAGTTAAACACCGCTAACGGACTATTTCACAATTCATTCTCTTTCACGGCGTGTGTCCCGCTGGATTTCTCTTCCCTGCGTGTGATAATTGCACAGTCAGGCACAATGAATCCAGTTTCTATGGTTTTGCAAATTCTCCCTTTATTGATCTTAAACTGAGTCATGCTGCCTTTGATCTTTGAGTGCTCAGCCTATTGGCTGCCACTACTTCTCTGGCACTTTTTGGTTAGGTAATAACAATGCCAAACATGTAAAGTGTTGGTCCCATGTTTCATGAGCTGAAAAAAAGATCCCAAATGTTCCATATGCATGAAAAGCTTATTTGTTTCAAATGTTGTGAACAAATGTGTTTACATCCCTGTTAGTGAGCATTCCTCCTTTGCCAAGGTAATCCATCCACATAACAGGTGTTGCGTATCAAGAAGCTGATTCAACAGCATGATCATTACACAGGTGCACCTTGTGCTGGGGACAATATAAGGCCACTCTAAAATGTGCAGTTTTGTCACAACTCAATGCCACAGATGTCTCAAGTTTTGAGGGAGTGTGCAATTGGCATGCTGACTGCAGGAATGTCCACCAGAGCTTTTGCCAGAGAATTGAATGTTAATTTCTCTGCCATGAGCAACCTCTAATGCTACAGACAACGAACACAACTGCATTTTTATCTATGGCAATTTGAATTTACAGAGATACTGTGACAAGATCCTGAGGCCCATTGTCGTGCCATTCATCTGCCACTATCACCTCATGTTTCAGCATGATAATGCATAGCCCCATGTCACAAGAACTGGTATCCAATCCCTGGAAGCTGAAAATGTCCCAGTTCTTCAATGGCCTACATACTCACCAGACATGTCACCCATTAAGCCAATGGTGGTCACTGACTGGTCCACGACCATACCTTTTCTTTAAGGTATCTGAGATCAACAGATGCATATCTGTATTCCCAGTCATGTGAGATCCATAGATTAGGGCCTAATTTATGTATTTCAGTTGACTGATTTCCTTTTATGAACTGTAACTCAGTAAAATATTTTAAATTGTTGTATGTTGCGTTTATATTTTTGTTCAGTGTAGTTTTACTACCCTATTATGTGTTTCTCTAAATTAATAGATTTTGAATATGCTATATCATCAAATTAGTTTACACCTTTTGGGTTAATACCCACTTAACTTGTAGGTTAATACCCACTTAATTTTGAGCAATTAAGTTCATTTTCAAAAAAGTAATTTTCTTTATTTTTTAAAACTCCCAACATAAGTATTTTCTGGAGGTAAGGACATTTACAGTGTAGACTGTAGAGTTTACATTTCAGTTCAACTTCTCCGCCATCTACCACTATTTCATCTTCCTGAACTTAAGAATTCTTTGTATTCAGTGCAAGCTAGCATATGGACTTTAGTATTCAACAATGGTCTCTCTCAATGAGTTTGTAAAGTCTTGCATATTTAATGTATACTTCTAATCTCTCGAGGAGTGTGATTGAGGGTGCTTCAAACTTCAGGCACAGTTCAGGAACAGTTCAGAAGTGAATGGTTTGTTTGATAAATGTAGCTATTAATATAATCATAATGAAATACTGTACTCTTAAAATGGTTGGACTGATAAAGAACATTTGGATTGGGCTCATTAAATTCGGACAGAGACACCATTGAGTGACAGCTGTCCAAATGTCGACCTTACAGCCGAGAGTGAAAGGACATCTCATCTTCTTGAACACAGACAGCCATGCTCAAACAGAGCCCACTCTATAGGCTGTCTGTGAACCTCTCTGGAAGGATATGCTCTACTCTTCCCTCTTGCAGCTCGGAGATTAAAGCGTTTGACCGTCCCACTCCGGGCAAAATCCTAATGGAAAAGAAGAGGAGCTTATTAACGCTTGTTTCTCCTCCCTCTCTCTCATCAATATAAACAGTGAAGTCATACCTTCCAGAGGCCTGTTTTCGCTCGCTGGTGATGTCACCGGCATCCAATCAACCCGTAGCGCTGGGCTATGTAGGGGAGGCAGGGGGAGTCTTGGGTATACGCTCTCTCCCGTCAGCCTCTGTTATTTATCCGCCCATTCCAAGCACAAGAAGAACACACACAGATCCACATAGTAAACCATCATCCAACATTACAGCAATGTTTCGGCAACCGTAAATATGCCTGTTATAGTTATAGCGTTCAATGTAAGTGCCTGACTTCCATACCTTAAAAAGACAGAATGAGAGGATTTCTCTGTACTGAAGAAGCATTTTGAGCAGCCTCCGACTGCCCAGAATGAAGCTGTTTTGGGTTCATCCGACATGTAGCCAAATACAACGGAATTATATGGTAATCATCCTCTGTTTAGTGTAAAGTGAGGTAATTAAGCTATTATTTTGTGTTGACCTCCAGCCAAGGTGACTGTTGAAGCTTTTCATGCCTCTGAATTAGAGTTCGACCGATTATGATTTTTCAACGCCGATACCGATTATTGGAGAACTAAAAAGCCCATACCTATAATATGTGCCATGTAAAATATGTGCCATGTAAAAAAGCTAACGTTTAAGTTCCTTGCTCAGAACATGAGAACATATGAAAGTTGGTGGTTCCTTTTAACACGAGACTTCAATATTCCAAGGTAAGAGGTTTTAGGTTGTAGTTAATATAGTATTTATAGGACTATTTCTCTCTTTACAATTTGTATTTCATGTACCTTTGACTATTGGATGTTCTTATAGGCACTATAGTATTGCCAGTGTAACAGTATAGCTTCCGTCCCTCTCCTCTCCCCTACCTGGGCTCGAACCAGGAACACATTGACAACAGCCACACTCGAAGCATCGTTACCCATCGCTCCACAAAAGCCACGGCCCTTGCAGCGCAAGGGGAATAACTACTCCAAATCTAAAAGCGAGTGACGTTTGAAACAGTATTAGCGCACACCAAGCTAACTAGCTAGCCATTTCACATTGGTTACACCAGCCATTAGGCTGATAGGCTTGAAGTCATAAACAGCGCTGTGCTTGCGAAAAGCTGCTGGCAAAACGCACAAAAATGCTGTTTGAATGAATGATTATGGGCCTGCTGCTGCTCAGTCAGACTGCTCTATCAAATCAGATTTAACTATAACATAATAACACACAGAAATATGAGCCTTTGGTCATTAAAATGATCGAATACGGAAACTATAATTTCAAAAACAAAACGTTTATTATTTCAGTGAAATACGGAACCGTTCGCTATTTTATCTAACGGGTAGCATCCCTAAGTCTAAATATTCTTGTTACATTGCACAACCATCAATGTATGTCATAATTACGTAAAATTCTGGCAAATTAGTTCGCAATGAGCCAGGCTGCTCAAACTGTTGCATATACCCTGACTCTGCGTGCAATGAACACAAGAGAAATTACACAATTTCACCTGGTTAATATTGGCTGCTAAACTGGATTAGTAGTTATAACTAGTGATTATAATTGATTGTTTTTTATAAGATAAGTTTAATGCTAACTAGCAATTTACCTTGCCTTCTACTGCATTCATGTAACAGGCAGGCTACTCGCGGAGTGCAATGGTTAGAGCATTGGACTAGTGTGGTCCTTCTGTAGCTCAGTTGGTAGAGCATGGCGCTTGTAACGCCAGGGTAGTGGGTTCGATTCCCGGGACCACCCATATGTAGAATGTATGCACACATGACTGTAAGTCGCTTTGGATAAAAGCGTCTGCTAAATGGCATATATTATTATATATTATAGTTAACTGTGCGGTTGCAAGATAGGAACCCCTGAGCTGACAAGGTGAAAATCTGTCGTTCTGCCCCTGAACAAGGCAGTTAACCTACAGTTCCTAGGCATTGAAAATAAGAATTTGTTCTTAACTGACTTGCCTAGTTAAATAAAAGGTATAAATCGGCACCCAAAAATACCGATTTCCTATTGTTATGAAAACTTGAAATCGGCCACAATTAATCGGCCATTCCGATTGATCGGTCGACCTCTACTCTGAATATGGGCTTAATATACACTTGAAAAGCTCATGCCGTTTTTACCTGCTTCAAACCTCTTGCCGTAAATGTTTTCCCTGCCTCTTGCTGTAAACATGAGTTAAGTCATTTGTAACATACAATAATATCCTTGAGTCTCTCCTCAACAAAGTGTACTTCACATAGTTTTCCTGGCTGCTGGCTTCCTTTCACCCTATAGTTTGTATACAGTAGTGCAGAATGTGATGTGGAAACTTGAAGGTTTACAAGCGTCACTGTCTCTGCTGCTCCTTGATTTGTTGCATTCACCGAGGCCCCTGACTATAGGCCTACTCCTATTCTAGCCAGGAAATAAAAGTGAATTTCCCCCTCCCAGCAGCGGGAATTAGGAGTTGGTGAGACATTGGTTATTATGTTACAGTAACAGATCAATAATTAAGTACCAGGGAGAAACGAAAACCAGCAGACACCAGCTGAAGAGCAACATGGATGTAGAGCATTCCTATAACAACCCACTGGCACTGGGTCATCCTCAAAGACAAACCCAATAATCCCAAGCATCCCTATGGGCCACAGAGGTGAGCAGACCACCATCTTATTAGCCGTATTGACTGGTAAAATGAAAGAACACTTCACTTCCGGTTGTAAAGCCAAGCCATACATGAATTAGTAGAGGATCAATGCTCTGGTAGAACAGATAGCCCTGTGGACATATGTACACACAGCTTCATCTTAATAAATCAACAATGTCAAGTTCCCTGTCAGTGTCTGCAGAATTACACTATACATACAACATTTTGTGGACACCCCTTCAAATTAGTGGATTCAGCTATTTCAGCCACAACAGTTGCTGAGAGGTGTTAAAAATCGAGCACACAGCCATGCAATCTCCATATTTAACAATGGCAGTAGAATGACCTTACTGAAGAGCTCAGTGACTTTCAACGTGGCACTGTCATAGGATGTCACCTTTCCAACAAGTCAGTTTGTCAAATTTCTGCCCTGCTAGAGCTGCCCCAGTCAACTGTAAGTACTGTTATTGTGAAGTGGAAACGTCTAGGATGCGCAATACCATGCGCAATGCAAAGCGTCGGGTGGAGTGGTGTAAAGTTCGCTGCCATTGGACTCTTGAGCAGTGGAAACGTGTTCTCCGGAGTGATGAATCACGCTTCACCTACTAGCAGTCCGACGGACTAATCTGGGTTTGGCAGATGCCAGGAGAAGGCTACCTGCCGGAATCCATGGTGCCAACTGTCTTGGGCTGTTTTTCATTGTTTGGTTTGCCCCTTAGTTCCAGTGAAGGGAAATCTTAACACGACAACATGCAGTGACATTCTAGACAATTCTGTGCATCCAACTTTGTGGCAACAGTTTGGGGAAGGTCCTTTCCTGTTTCAGCGTGACAATGCCCCCTGCACAAAGCAAGGTCCATACAGAAATGGTTTGTCGAGATCAGTGTGGAAGAACTTGACAGGCCTGCACAGAGCCCTGACCTCAACCCCATCGAACAACTTTGGGATGAATTGGGATGCCGACTGTGAATCGGGCCTAATCGCCCAACATCAGTGCCCGACTTCACTAACGCTCTTGTTGCTCTATGGAAGCAAGTCCCCGCAACAATGTTCCAACATCTAGTGGAAACATTTCCAGAAGAGTGAATGCTGTTATTGCAGCAAAGGGGGGACAAGCACCATATTAATTCCCATGATTTTGGAATGAGATGTTCGACGAGCAGGCGTCCACATACTTTGATCATATAGTGTATGTCTTGTAAAAAGTAAATAAGGAAGTTAAGAAATGTTCCATCACATTTTACAGCATCTAATGAAAGTCCAGTAAATGTACAGTGTAGTGTCTGTGTGTGTTTTTGTGAGCGTGTACCATAGCTTTCTCAAGTGAGTGTCTCAGACTCGTAGAAAGCCTCATGCCACGGCAGCAACTGGTGATGGTATCAAGACAAAGTGCACAGTTTTTTTCCCACACACAGAGCTATGTCCTTTATATTCCATTCCTAAAACTATTGGTCTTAGCTCAGGATGGCATTTGTTGTCGCCACCTTGAGTTGACACCTGTAGTTCTCTGTCATCACAAACAGGGTACTCTCTACGTGAGAGAAAAAGTAAACCAGGATGGTGGAAGTGGAGGAGGCTACTTAAAAGGCAGATGTTCTAACAAATAAGAAGACCTTATGGTTGAATAAGGCACTGTGGCCCAATCAGTGTAATTTAGGTTAGGTCTTCTGTTTATTACATTTACATTACATTTAAGTCATTTAGCAGACGCTCTTATCCAGAGCGACTTACAAATTGGTGCAAACACCTATGACAACCAGTGGAACAGCCACTTGCATCTAAATCTTACTTACCCTATCCTAGGTATTCCTTGAAGAGGTGGGGTTTCAGGTGTCTCCGGAAGGTGGTGATTGACTCCGCTGTCCTGGCGTCGTGAGGGAGTTTGTTCCACCATTGGGGGGCCAGAGCAGCGAACAGTTTTGACTGGGCTGAGCGGGAACTGTACTTCCTCAGTGGTAGGGAGGCGAGCAGGCCAGAGGTGGATGAACGCAGTGCCCTTGTTTGGGTGTAGGGCCTGATCAGGGCCTGGAGGTACTGAGGTGCCGTTCCCCTCACAGCTCCGTAGGCGAGCACCATGGTCTTGTAGCGGATGCGAGCTTCAACTGGAAGCCAGTGGAGAGAGCGGAGGAGCGGGGTGACGTGAGAGAACTTGGGAAGGTTGAACACCAGACGGGCTGCGGCGTTCTGGATGAGTTGTAGGGGTTTAATGGCACAGGCAGGGAGCCCAGCCAACAGCGAGTTGCAGTAGTCAAGACGGGAGATGACAAGTGCCTGGATTAGGACCTGCGCCGCTTCCTGTGTGAGGCAGGGTCGTACTCTGCGGATGTTGTAGAGCATGAACCTACAGGAACGGGACACCGCCTTGATGTTAGTTGAGAACGTCAGGGTGTTGTCCAGGATCACGCCAAGGTTCTTAGCGCTCTGGGAGGAGGACACAATGGAGTTGTCAACCGTGATGGCGAGATCATGGAACGGGCAGTCCTTCCCCGGGAGGAAGAGGAGCTCCGTCTTGCTGAGGTTCAGCTTGAGGTGGTGATCCGTCATCCACACTGATATGTCTGCCAGACATGCAGAGATGCGATTCGCCACCTGGTCATCAGAAGGGGGAAAGGAGAAGATTAATTGTGTGTCGTCTGCATAGCAATGATAGGAGAGACCATGTGAGGTTATGACAGAGCCAAGTGACTTGGTGTATAGCGAGAATAAGAGAGGGCCTAGAACAGAGCCCTGGGGGACACCAGTGGTGAGAGCGCGTGGTGAGGAGACAGATTCTCGCCACGCCACCTGGTAGGAGCGACCTGTCAGGTAGGACGCAATCCAAGCGTGGGCCGCGCCGGAGATGCCCAACTCGGAGAGGGTGGAGAGGAGGATCTGATGGTTCACAGTATCGAAGGCAGCCGATAGGTCTAGAAGGATGAGAGCAGAGGAGAGAGAGTTAGCTTTAGCAGTGCGGAGCGCCTCCGTGATACAGAGAAGAGCAGTCTCAGTTGAATGACTAGTCTTGAAACCTGACTGATTTGGATCAAGAAGGTCATTCTGAGAGAGATAGCGGTAGAGCTGGCCAAGGACGGCACGCTCAAGAGTTTTGGAGAGAAAAGAGAGAAGGGATACTGGTCTGTAGTTGTTGACATCGGAGGGATCGAGTGTAGGTTTTTTCAGAAGGGGTGCAACTCTCGCTCTCTTGAAGACGGGAGGGACGTATGTTCGATGATGTACCACTGTATATCAAGTTTTGTGAATATTGTACTTCATGAACATTTTCAAGGAGGCTTTCTTATCTTACATGTGAAAAAACAAACAAAATGTTTGTGGTTGATGTTGGAACTCTAAGACACAATGTGGATGCTATGCAAATAAAAGATTACCCTTTTGCTTCAAGGTTGCTTTCGGTTGGTTATTTCACCACAATTAAGTATTGTCCCTAGCTGTTACAAGGATACTCACAATGCCCGCCCCCTCACCGTTTCCCAGGTGCCCACGGCGTGCGAGAGGAGCCCCAGTTTGTGACGGCGCGCGCTGGAGAGAACGTCATCCTGGGATGCGATGTGGCCCACCCCCTGAACGGCCAGCCCTATGTGGTGGAATGGTTCAAGTTCGGAGTGCCCATCCCCTTCTTCATCAACTTCCGCTTCCACCCGCCTCATGTGGACCCGGAGTACGCCGGTAAGAGAACACCTCTCCCTCTTCATTAGCCCCAAACCACTGGTGTCACAGTTTGTTGCCGTTGGTCAGTTTTGTCAATGTCATTTTGTACACCTATTCAGCCCCTCTTCGACAAGGTGTTGAAAGCGTTCCACAGGGATGCTGGCCCATGTTGACTCCAATGCTTCCCACAGTTGTATCCAGTTGGCTGGATGTCCTTTGGGTGGTGGACCATTCTTGATACACATGGGAAACTGTTGAGTATAAAAACCCCAGCAGCGTTGCAGTTTTTGACACTAACAATTGACATCAATAAGGGATCATAGCTTTCACTTGGATTCACCTGGTCGGTCTATGTCATGGAAAGAGCAGGTGTTCTTAATGTTTTGTACACTCAATGTAGTTTATTTATGCTATATGTTACCTGGTAGACCAGCCTTGGGCATGAATTCAAAGTAAAGCTGTTTAGGCAATTACTATAGTAATTAAATTTACTCTGAAATCGTGCACGGTCGTGCCTGGTCTAGCAAGTAATGCTGCAACATGCAGCACATAAACATCACCCCTCATGTCACGTGTGCTCCCTCTCCGAGCACCAGGCTGCTCGTTATGGCACACAACTGTCACCAAAGTTACACGCATTATGACACTCACCTGGACTCCATCACCTCCTTGATTACCTGCCCTTTATATGTCTGTCACGTCCTGACCTTAGTTCCTTTTGTTATGTCTCTGGTCAGGGCATGAGTTGGGGTGGGCATTCTATGTTTTGTTCTGTTTGTATTTCTATGTGTTTGGCCTGGTATGTTTCCCAATCAGAGGCAGCTGTCAATCGTTGTCTCTGATTAAGAACCATACTTAGGCAGCCTGGTTTTGCCCTTGAGTTGTGGGTAGTTGTTTTCTGTCTCTGTGTCTGCACCAGACAGAACTGTTTTGTGTTGGTCTATTTTTCTTATTTTGGTCTTAGTGTTCTGAGTTTAATAAATATGAACATGGACACTTACCACGCTGCATATTGGTCCAATCCTTCCTCCTCAGACGAAGAGGACAGCCGATACAATGTCACTCCCTTTGGTTCCTTCCCCAGGCGTCATTGTTTCTGTGTCATGTCTGCATTGTTCGTGTTTCTTATTTTTGTATTATGTTGTGTTTACTTATTAAAACACACACTCCCTGAACTTGCTTCCCGACTCTCAGCCAACATCGTTACACCTCAGCATATACAGTGGGGCAAAAAAGTATTTAGTCAGCCACCAATTGTGAAAGTTCTCCCACTTAAAAAGATGAGAGAGGCCTGTAATTTTCATCATAGGTAAACTTCAACTATGACAGACAAAATGAGGGGAAAAAAATCCAGAAAATCACATTGTACGATTTTTAATGAATTTAAATGCAAATTATGGTGGAAAATAAGTATTTGGTCAATAACAAAAGTTTATCTCAATACTTGTTATATACCCTTTGTTGGCAATGAGGTCAAATGTTTTTTGTAAGTCTTCACAAGGTTTTCACACACTGTTGTTGGTATTTTGGCCCATTCCTTCATGCAGATCTCCTCTAGAGCAGTGATATTTTGTGGCTGTTGCTGGGCAACACGAACTTTCAACTCCCTCCAAAGATTGTCTATAGGGTTGAGATCTGGAGACTGGCTAGGCCACTCCAGGACCTTGAAATGCTTCTTACGAAGCCACTCCTTCGTTGCCCGGGCGGTGTGTTTGGAATCATTGTCATGCTGAAAGACCCAGCCACGTCTCATCTTCAATGCCATTGCTGATGGAAGGAGGTTTTCACTCAAAATCTCACGATACATGGCCCCATTCATTCTTTCCTTTACACGGATCAGTCATCCTGGTCCCTTTACAGAAAAACAGCCCCAAAGCATGATGTTTCCACCCCCATGCTTCACAGTAGGTATGGTGTTCTTTGGATGCAACTCAGCATTCTTTGTCCTCCAAACACGACAGGTTGAGTTTTTACCAAAAATTTCAATTTTGGTTTCATCTGACCATATGACATTCTCCCAATCTTCTTCTGGATCATCCAAATGCTCTCTAGAAAACTTCAAACGGGCCTGGACATGTACTGGCTTAAGCAGGGGGACACATCTGGCACTGCAGGATTTGAGTTCCTGGCGGCATAGTGTGTTACTGATGGTAGGCTTTGTTGCTTTGGTCCCAGCTCTCTGCAGGTCATTCACTAGGTCTCCCCGTGTGGTTCTGGGATTTTTGCTCACCGTTCTTGTGATCATTTTGACCCCACGGGGTGAGATCTTGCGTGGAGCCCCAGATCGAGGGAGATTATCAGTGGTCTTGTATGTCTTCCATTTCCTAATAATTGCTCCCACAGTTGATTTCTTCAAACCAAGCTGCTTACCTATTGCATATTCAGTCTTCCCAGCCTGGTGCAGGTCTACAATTTTGTTTCTGGTGTCTTTTGACAGCTCTTTGGTCTTGGCCATACTGGAGTTTGGAGTGTGACTGTTTGAGGTTGTGGACAGGTGTCTTTTATACTGATAACAAGTTCAAACAGGTGCCATTAATACAGGTCACGAGTGGAGGACAGAGGAGCCTCTTAAAGAAGAAGTTACAGGTCTGTGAGAGCCAGAAATCTTGCTTGTTTGTAGGTGACCAAATACTTATTTTCCACCATAATTTGCAAATAAATTCATTAAAAATCCTACAATGTGATTTTCTGGATTTTTTTTCTCTCATTTCTTCTGTCATAGTTGAAGTGTACCTATGATGAAAATTACAGGCCTCTCTCATCTTTTTAAGTGGGAGAACTTGCACAATTGGTGGCTGATTAAATACTTTTCCCCCCCGCTGTATATAAATCCCGTCCCCACCGCTACTCTGAATCTCCCCCTTCCATATCATTTGTCTGTCTCAATAAAAAAACACTTTCAAATGATCAGAGAGGCTAAAGTGTTTTCAGATTCACAAGATCGAGTGTGTTTAAGGAACGGAGCACTTTTGGGATTTTCACTGCAGTCTAGGGGAGGTTGTCTCTGTATAGGACATACCATCAACGCCCACACTCTCACAACCCTCCCCTTACACCCACAGTGGCAATCAAATGCTCTGTAAGACATATCCCCTTCTCAGGTGCAAGAAGTGTGATACTGCTTGTGAAACATGACATATGGCTGATCTCTGCTTTAGATATGAGACCATAATATTGTTGTTCTTTGACAGGTGTTATTAGGTATAATGAATGGGTGTAAAATGTGCTTCAATTCTTATTGATAAAATAGATCAATATATAATGAGGATGAAGATACAAAGATGTCTTCCTTTAAAATGGATAATAAACTCCATTGATTTTACAGGTGCATTTGTTCCTAGGTCATATATTTCGCTATTAAAGGTATCCTAGAATGATCACAGTGGAAAACAATCTGCTTCCCTTTGATCCCTTAAATAACATCACTCCCATTAGATGAATTATACTGTTAATATGACATATATGATTAGCACACTATAATCCCTTTGGTTGGGAGCCAGTCAAAAGATTATCTGCAGTCTGCATCAGACAAAGTGGAGGTTTCTGTTAAAGTGCCTTTACAATGCAGAGCCAGGCTCCCACAGCAAAATCTCTAGGATTTGGAGTCGGAGGCAGTCGCTATGAATGCCTTCTTTATAATGTATTA
This sequence comes from Oncorhynchus keta, assembly GCF_023373465.1. Classification (NCBI taxonomy): domain Eukaryota; kingdom Metazoa; phylum Chordata; class Actinopteri; order Salmoniformes; family Salmonidae; genus Oncorhynchus; species Oncorhynchus keta. The sequence continues at coordinate 25,287,578 of NC_068431.1, forward strand.
TAAACGACTGATTATGACCGATAACCCAGCCATGAAGCAGAATAGTTAATACTGTAGCCAGATAGCTGACTGAGCAGCCAAGTAGCAAGTCACTTGCGTGTTTGATGTCACATGGTTCCAACAGAGACATACTGTATTATATACTGAACAAAAATATAAATGCAACCTGTAAAGTGTTGGTTCCATGTTTCATGAGCTGAAATAAGAGATCCCAGAAAAGTTCCATACACATAAAAATCGTATTTCTCTCATATATTCTGAGCACATATTTGTTTCATCCCTGTTAGTGAGCATTTCTCCTTCGTCAAGATAATCCATCCACCTGACAGGTGTGGCATATCAAGAAGCTGATTAAACAGCATGATCATTACACAGGTGCACCTTGTGCTGGGGACAATAAAATGCTACTCTATAGTGTGTAATTTTGTCACACAAAACTATGCCATAGATGTCTGAAGTTTTGAAGGAGCGTGCAATTGGCATGTTTACTGCAGGAATGTCCACCAGACCTGTTGCCAGAGAATAAGCTGCCTCCAACGTCGTTATAGAGAATTTGGCAGTACGTCCAACCGGCCTCACAACCACAGACCACGTTTAACCACACCAGCCCAGGACCTACACATCTGGCTTTTTCACCTGTGGGATCGTCTGAGGGGGTGCTGAGTAGTCTTTCTGCTTCTAATAAAGCCTTTTTATGGGGAAAACTAATTTTTATTGGCTGGGCCTGCCTCTCCAGTGGATGGGTGGCCATAGGCCCACCCACTTGGGAGGCCATAGGCCCACCCACTTGGGAGCCAGGCCCACCAATGACTGTGCCCTTGCCCAATCATGTGAAATTCATAGATTAAGTGTTACGCTCGTCGTCGGATGATAAATGACCGGACCAAGGTGCAGCGTGGTAGGCGTACATTCTCTCTTTATTTGAAAACGTAACACTGGGGAAAACCAATGCACACAAACCGAACATAAAGCTAGTTGTGCAATAAAGCAACAAACAAATGTCCCACAAAACCCAAAAGGAAACTGACAACTTATATCTGATTCCCAATCAGAGACAATGATAGACAGCTGCCTCCGATTGGGAAAAAAAACACACCAACATAGAAAACCTAGAATGCCCACCCTAATCACACCCTGACCTAACCAAAAATAGAGAAATAAAAAGGCTCTTTAATGCCAGGGCGTGACATTAGGGCATAATGAAATAATTTAAATAGACTGATTTCCTTATAGGAACTGCAACTCAGTAAAATCTTTGAAATTGTTGCATGTTGAGTTTATATTTTTGTTCAGTATAGATAGAGTCTATAGGACTCTGGCCTCCATGTCAGTCTCTGGGAATCAAGACTCTTTATAATAACAGGAAATAAGAGCAAAGGAAAGGAATCCATAATCATGAGAAAGATGTGTTCCCTCAAAGGTGATTTTATTAATCTCAATCATGTAAATTGGAGAAATATCCTATTTATATTTTAATATATTTGTATTAAGCACGTGAAACTCAGCAATGGCTTTTAGACAATCACTGCCCTTTGGGAAAAGGACAGACAACCTCTCAGAATAGCTCTGCTGACTTCAATAACCTGTGGACAATCGGTTGGGGGAGAATACCCACCCAGGTGGTATGCCATTGCACTTCAAACAGGAGCAGAAGTTGAAAGGCCTCCAGACCAGAAGTGCGTAACGGTAGAGGTGATGGGTCCAAAGTGTGTCGGACCATGTGTTTTTGTCTTCTTCATCTGGGCGATTGGAACATTACAGATACGGAGCAACCACAGAAAAGGCGTGTGGTAATTTACTGAGCATGTCCGTTTTAGAAAAGCTCAAATGAAACCTGATAGTTTATCAGATGTCGCCAGGGGCAGAATATGCTATTTTAATGGTTGTACTCACAGTAAATGTTAATGAGAGCGGTTGAGGATTTCTACATCAGGCCAAAGTCTGAGCAGTTCCTTCAGTTAGGTTACATCGGAATCTACAACAGGGACACTGGGGACAAAGTATGCCTCTTTATGTATTGCTGACTACTTGATTAGGTTGAAGCTGCAAACTATACAGAAAAAATATATAAACGCAACATGCAACAATTTCAAAGATTTTATTTAGTTACAGGTCATACAAGGAAACCATTCAATTGAAGTAAATTCATTAGGCCCGAATCTATGAATTTCTCAAGACTGGGAATACAGATATGCATCTGTTGGTGACAGATACCTTTAAAAAAAAGACATGGCCGTGGATCAGAAAACCAGTCACTATCTGGTGTGACCACCATTTGTCTCGTGGAGCATGACACATCTCCTTCGCATAGAGTTAGTCAGTCTGTTAATTGTGTCCTGTGGAATGTTGTCCCACTCCTTTTCAATGTCTGTGCAAAGTTGCTGGATATTGGCGGGTACTGGAACATGCTGTCGTACACGTAGATCCATAGCATCCCAAACATGCTCAATGGGTGAAGTACGGACAGTTTCTTTAATATTTTATTTCAGCTCATGAAACATGGGACCAAGACTTTGCATGTTGTTTTTATAATTTTGTTCAGTGTAAATCATCATTTAGAGAACAATAGTCAACAGAATTATTATATGGCTAAATGGCATCGAAGTGATACATTGACCGATTAATTGTGATTAATAACATTTTACTGGATCAAAGACTTAAATCATATGGACAGTGTTTTAGTGCATCAAGAGACAAATAATTGAAGGTGGTAGAACATTTTCAATCTTCTAAAATAGCTCCCAGCCAGCTCTAGATCATAGGCATTTTTTTATTGTTGGAATACCTTTCAAAGGATTTATGCTTCTCCTCTACAATCTTCCCCGTTGCTGTTTTTAGACAGCTCCTCGCACCCCGGCACAAATTACATTTGACAACCCTCACAGAGATTGACAACCCGTGCTTTAAACTTCAGCCAATTTTTCCCTGCTGCGCTGCAGTAGCTACTGAACAGGGGCCCTTTTCAATTAATGTTACTGCTGGATCCGAAGCTCTAGTCGCCGCTAACTGACTTCTGCCTCCCTCTACTGTGAGTTACAATGGAACACAGTGAGGATGGATCAGCGCCGGAACAGAAGGATGGTCAGCGTCAAGGCTAGGAATCAATTGCACTTCTTATTCACACAGAGGTCTGAGTTGTGCCCATTGTAGATTGGACAGCTGTTTTTTTCACCATGGAGGGCACTGAGGGGGCACTGCTTCCTCTGGGCGAAGGGCGGCCCTCCGTCTGTCGTGCCAACAAGGTGCATCTTTGTTTCGGTGTCGTGCCGTCTAGCCACCCCAAGCCAATGAAAAGGCTTTGTGTATTGGCAGGAAGGCATTTCCACTTTGTATGAGAGAGGACCATTTATCTATGGTGTTTGGCTTGTTCCATTAGGAGCTACAAAGAGTCTGTCATACACCACATTCTGGGCCTAAATGAGACCTCAGTTCAAACACCATTGACTTGGGTCTGCATTTGACTGTCTTCATAGAGAATATGATAAATCAAATCAAATTGTATTTGTCACATGCGCCGAATACAACAGGTGTAGTAGACCTTACAGTGAAATGCTTACTTACAAGCCCTTAATTATCCAACAATGCTTTAAGAAGTTAAGAAGAAAAATGTGTTCAGTAAAAAATAGATAAGTAACAAAAAAATGCAAATAAATAGAAAATAAGTTTAACAAATAATTAACAGCAGCAGTAAAATAACAATAGGTAGGCTATATACAGGGGTACCGGTACAGAGTCAATGTGCGGGGGCACCGGTTAGTCGAGGTCATTCAGGTAATATGTACATGTAGGTAGAGTTAAATTGACCGTGCATAGATAATAAACAGAGAGTAGCAGTAGCGTAAAAGAGGGGTCTGAGTAGCCGTTTGATTAGCTGTTCAGGAGTCGTATGGCTTGGGGGTAGAAGCTGTTTTGGACCAAGAAGCCTTTTGGACCTAGACTTGGCGCTCCGGTACTGCTTGCCGTGCGGTAGCAGAGAGAACAGTCTATGACTAGGGTGGCTGGGGTCTTTGACCATTTTTAGGGCCTTCTGCTATAGAGATCCTGGATGGAGGGAAGCTTGGCCCCAGTGATGTACTACCCTCTGTAGTGCGTTGCGGTTGGATCTGAGGACTCTTGCCAAATCTTTTCAGTCTCCTGAGGGGGAATAGGCTTTGTCATGCCCTCTTCACGACTGTCTTAGTGTGTTTGGACCATGATAGGTTGTTGGTTATGTGGACACCAAGGAACTTAAAGTTCTCAACCAGCTCCACTGCAGCCCCGTCAATGAGAATGGGGGCGTGCTCTGTCCTCCTTCTACTGTAGTCCACAATCATCTCCTTTGTCTTGATCATGTTGAGGGAGAGGTTGTTGTCCTGGCACCACACGGCCAGGTCTCTGACCTTCTCCCTATAGGCTGTCTCATCATTGTTGGTGATCAGGCCTATCACTGTTGTGTCATCGGCAAACTTGATGATGGTGTTGGAGTCGTGCCTGGCCATGCAGTCATGAGTGAACAGGGAGTGCAGGAGGGGACTGAGCACGCACCCCTGTTCCCCGTGTTGGGGATCAGCGTAGCGGCTGTGTTGTTACCTACCCTTACCACCTGGGGGCGGCTTGTCAGGAAGTCCAGGATCCAGTTACAGAGGGTGTTTAGTCCCAGGGTCCTTAGCTTAGTGATGAGCTTTGAGGGCACTATGGTGTTGTAGTCAATGAATAGCATTCTCACATAAGTGTTTCTTTTGTTCAGGTGGGAAAGGGGAGTTTTGAGTTGGTGCGGTATGCAAGTTGGAGTGGGTATATGGTTTCTGGGATAATGGTGTTGATGTGAGCCATGACCAGCCTTTCAAAGCACTTCATGGTTACAGACGTGAGTGCTACGGATCGTTTAGGCTTAGTATTCTTTTTAAAACTTTTACTTTCTTTTACCCCCTTTTCTCCCCAATTTCGTGGTATCCAATTACTATCTTGTCTCATCGCTACAACTCCCATACGGGCTCGGGAGAGACAAATGCCATGCATCCTCCGAAACACAACCCAACCAAGCTGCACTGCTTCTTAACACAGCGCGCATCCAAACCGGAGGCCAGCAGCACCAATGTGTCGGAAGAAACACTGTGCACCTGGCGACCTTGGTTAGCGTGCACTGCGCCCGGCCCGCCACAGGAGTCACTGGTGCGCGATGAGACAAGGATATCCCTACCGGCCAAGCCCTCCCTAACCCGGACGAAGCCAATTGTGGGCGCGAACCCAGAGTCTCTGGTGGCACAGCTAGCACCGTGATGCAGTGCCCTAGACCACTGCGCCACCCGGGAGTAGGCTTAGTATTCTTGGGCACAGGGACTATGGTGGTCTGTTTGAATGTTGGTATTACAGACTCAGTCAGACAGGTTGAAAATGTCAGTGAAGACACTTGCCAGTTGGTTAGCGCATGCACGGAGTACACGTCCTGGTAATCCGTCTGGCCCTGCGGCCTTGTGAATGTTGAGCTGTTTAAAGGTCTTACTCACATCAGCTGCGGAGAGCGTGATCACACAGTCGTCCGGAACAGCTGATGCTCTCATGCATGCTTCAGTGTTACTTGACTCGAAGCGAGCATAGAAGTAATTTGGCTCGTCTGGTAGGCTTGTGTCACTGGGCAGCTCTCGGTTGTGCTTTCCTTTATAGTCCATAATAGTTTGCAAGCCCTGCCACATCTGACGAGCGTCTGATCCGGTGTAGTACGATTAAATCTTAGTCCTGTATTGGCGCTTTGCCTGTTTGATGGTTCGTTGGAGGGCATAGCGGGATTTCTTATAAGATTCCGGGTTAGAGTCCTACTCCTTGAAAGCGGCAGCTCTACCCTTTAGCACAGTGCGGATGTTGCTTGTAATCCATGGCTTCTAGTTGGGGTATGTACAAACGGTCACTATGGGGACGACATCATCAATGCACATATTGATGAAGCCAGTGACTGATGTGGTGTACTCCTGAATGCCATCGGAAGAATCCCGGAACATATTCCAATCTGTGCTAGAAAGACAGTCTGCCTACCTTTGACTGCAAATGGATTAAGATCGCTTTAAAGGGTCTCTTTGTTATTGCTGATGGTCAATGTAGCAGGCATACCAGATCCCCCAAAATAACCCAACATATGGAATATTCCAACCGTCATCCCCTTGCAATTCTTGAGAACATTGCTGTCGAAGATTGCACATGGCGACCTTAGAGAAACATTGTCCCCAAACTGATGACTTTCCATACACTTGCCCTAATAACAAGCCAAACCGGATTTCTCTCCCTATGCCCTGTGTTTCTATAGAAACAAGCACTCAGCGTTGGATCAGGCATTTTTTCTGAAACCAAAAGATTGTGATACACTTGTTTCAAAGAAAAAGAGCCACAGTAACGGTTACATTAACTGTGGCACAGATACTGGCCACTCCACTGAGTAGAGGACTCTATTTACCTGTACCTACACTTCCAGCATGTCCCACAACTTTGGTACTATCTTCAACCTCCATGTCCGTGTAGTTTCCCCCCTCTCTCCCATCCCCACTTAAAAAATATAGCTGACTTTTAAAGCATTCCTTCCTTTCTATTGGCCAGGCAGGCTGTTATCCTTCTGAAGTATAGATCTCCAACACTGATCTCCAATATTCGCTACAGTGTGAGAGCCATTCTTCAACCACAGCCACTCTCCAATATCAATGAGGATCTCCAAGTAAGGCCCCAAAAAAGACTAGAGTTGCATAAGTTCCTCAAAGCGACAACATCCACATTGCCCTTATGTCGAAGTTTAGCAGAACTTATTAGGAATCCTCTCAGGTTTGCGTTGGAGCTAGTGTGAATTGTAGATGGCTCCTCTCACAATATCATCCCATTTGATTTGATATGACAATCACTAGGTGTGGCAGTCTGACATGCACTGACAGGTATGATGTCATTTGAGGAATGAGAGGAGAGAAGAGGGAAAGGAGGGACAAGTGTAACAGCTGGACTTGTGTCATCATTAGCTCAGAGAAGAGGTCTGACTGAGTGGTACTCTAGACCTGAGGATTCATGCTGCTGCCCTACCTGTACACACCAATTATGTATATAAAACCTGGATTACTGGTGCTATGTATTGGCCATTGAGAGGCTTTGAAGCCACCGGTTGTAGGATCAGTCCTCCATATGTATGTATTTAACAATTTCTTATATATTTGTTACGTATCATTTTTTAATGTTTAGCTCACATAATATAATTTCAAAGTATGCATTAAGGTGTCTGTAATATAATAAATGTGTAAAAAACAACAATGAATGTAGACATGTATAAATGCATTTCTATACCTTCCAACATATTTTTTTACAAGGGTGGGGGAGTGCCAAGATGGAGGCACGATGGATTCAACACAGTCATCGAGTGTATATATAAAGCATTGGTACACACAGAAAAATAAAGAAACACCGATATAGACATTCAGGCAAACAGTATATACAGATATAAACACATATGCATGTACAGTGCATTCGGAAAGTATTCAGACCCCTTTACTTTTTCCAAATTTTGTTAGGTTACAACCTTGTTCTAAAATTGATTAAATAGTTTTTTTCCCTCAATCTACACACAATACCCCGTAATGACAAAGCAAAACTGAAATATCACATTTACATATGTATTCAGACCGTTTACTTAGTACTTTGTTGAAGCACCTTTGGCAGCGATTACAGCCTTGAGTATTCTGGGGTATGACGCTTGGCACACCTGTATTTGGAGAGTTTTTACCATTCTTCTCTGAAGACCCTCTCAAGATCTGTAAGGTTGGAATGGGAATTTCGCTGCACAGCTATTTTCAGGTCTCTTCAGAGATGTTTGATCTGGTTCAAGTCCGGGCTCTGGCTGGGCCACTCAAGGACATTCAGAGACTTGTCCCGAAGCCACACCTGCGTTGTCTTGGCATCTGTGCTTAGTGTCGTTGTCCTGTTGGAAGGTGAAATTTCACCCCAGTCTGAGCTCCTGAGTGCTCTGGAGCAGGTTTTCATCAAGGATCTCTCTGTACTTTGCTCTGTTCATATTTCCCTCAATTCTGACTAGTCTCCCAGTCCCTGCTGCTGAAAAACATCTCCACAGCAAGATGCTGCCACCACCATGCTTCACCGTAGGGATGGTGTCAGGTTTGCTGCAGACGTGCCACTTGTCATTCAGGCCAAAGAGTTCAATCTAGGTTTTATGCCTTTTTGAAAGAATTCACTCATTTAATATATATCAAAGATCAAATGGCTATGGTAGGCTACAAATCGTATTATTCAGCTGAAGCAAGCCTACAAATTTTCTTCAGTACATTTACCTAATCTTGTTTCTCTTGGCCTGAGAGTCCTTTAGGGGCCTTTTAGGGGAAAACTCCAAGCAAGCTGTCATGTGCCTTTTACTGAGGAGTGGCTTCCGTCTGGCCACTCTACCATAAAGGCCTGATTGGTGGAGTGCTGCAGAGATGGTTGTCCTTCTGGAAGGTTCTCCCATCTCCACAGAGGAACTCTAGAGTGACCATCACCTCACTGACCAAGGCGCTTCTCCCTCGATTTCTCAGTTTGGCCGTGCGGCCAGCTCTAGGAAGAGTCTTGGTGGTTCCAAACTTCTTCCATTTAAGAATGATAGAGGCCACTGTGTTCTTGGGGACCTTCAATGCTGCAGAAATGTTTTGATACCCTTCCCCAGATCTGTGACTCGACACAATCCTGTCTCGCAGCTCTATGGACAATTCCTTCGACCTCATTGCTTGGTTTTTGCTATGACATGCACTGTCAACTGTTGACCTTATATAGACTCAAACAAGTTACAGTTTACTTACAATTAATGGAGGACAATCCAGGACAAATCACCATACTTAGATCTGGCTAACTAGCCTTTCCAAATCATGTCCAATCAATTGAATTTACCACAAGTGTTCTCCAATCAAGTTGTAGAAACATCTCAAGGATGATCAATGGAAACAGGGTGCACCTGAGCTCAATTTCGAGTGCTGAGGGTCTTTATTTATGGATAATAATCCATTTTAGAATAAGGCTGTAACGTAACAAAATGTGGAAAAAGTTAAAGGCACTGTACATACACTGATAGACAGAGATGAGTACAGATGGACACGTGGTGTTATGATGACAAAAGCAGATGGATAGAAACAGACCTGCACATTTGCACACAGGCTAGGAATAAAGTCACAGTTGTCCTATTAATAGTTATTTTCTATTTGCCCTTACTTAATGTGATATAACATGTGTTACATAACGGAAGTCACTCAAAAACATTGACTCTGGGGAGTGCGTAATGAGCCGTGGAGGACCTTGATAATGTTGATGTTGTGGGCCATTGCGCCTTCAAAGCCCTTTGTTTAGCCCATATGGTCGGCCGCCATCTGTTATGAGGGGTTGCCAGATTGCCAAGAGCAAAATCATAAATACCCCCCTTTCACTGTTTGACCTGTAAAGAGTGAAAGCTATTGTGACACTGGGCTGCTACACAACCCCTGTAGTCTTAGTTTTATGATGGATTCAGATTTGGCAGGCTCTTGTGTTTCTGTGCTCCATTTCTATGCATCTGGTGGGGTGTTTGGAAGAGTTAGGAATGGCACTCGTCACGCCTGCCACCCAAAATAAAACAAGCACATCTACTTACCGGTATTTCTTCAGATTTTGTAGAGCACAACAGTATATACAGGGTCCCTTCTTTTCATTTGGCATGCAAATTGATTTGCTATTTAGCAAGCAAATGTCACTTGGGAGAATACTAAAACCATTTAAACTCACCATTCTTGGATCCCTGGGAGCTATCCCTGATTTTAGTTGGCTAAAGAAACATGGGGCATTTGTTATTGGCCTTCTGTAGTTATTTGACCATAGGCTATTTACTCACCTCACTTCTGTTCAAACTTCTCATGTAAATCGTGGTTAGTCAATGTGCTAAAATGGATAGTATTATTGCATATCATGTCCATGTAAGCTTGCTCCTGTAAGTATAGTGTAATTTGGCTACTGTAATAATGTTTGAGACTTGATGCGTGTCCAGTCCATCCAACCAGCATATGTTGTGGGTAATTACTTTTTTCACAAAAATGCTTCAGGGAGTAAGATATGAGCTACTGGCTCTCAGACTGGCTCACAGACTAATGGAAGTTCGTGTAGTTAATGGAATACCCATCCCGTGCCCTAGAAAGAAGAAGATAAAGGTACAGGTCCGGGGCCCGGTGGTTCGGAAATCTGGTCTATATGATACAGTAGAGGGAGGATTATATACACTCTTAGAAAAAAGTGTTCCAAAAGTGTTCCTCATAGGAGAACCCCTTTAGGTTCCAGGTAAAAACCCTTTTGGTTCCAGGTAGAACCCTTTTGGGTGTCATGTAGAACCGTCTGAGGAAAGGGTTCTGCATGGAACCCAAACGGACTCTACAAAGGGTTATCCTATGGGGACAGCCTCAGAATCCTTTTAGCTTTGAGATAACACCTTTTTTTCTAAGAGTGTACTATGGATTATAGCGTACTGAATACTATGTTTCCTGGTTTGACCACTGTTATTAATCTCTCTCCCCTCCCTTCCTGCCCCCCCAGGCCGAGCCAGTCTGCACGGAAAATCTTCTCTGCGGATTGAGAAGGTGCGTTCAGACGACCAGGGCTGGTATGAGTGTAAGGTACTGATGTTGGAGCAGCAGTACAACACCTTTCACAACGGCAGCTGGGTGCACCTCACAGTAAACGGTGAGTTAGGTGGACGTCACAGGCACACACGCACACACACGCAACCAGTCCATCACTCTCTCATACACACAATTGCACGCCCAACCCTCCACACACACAGACACCTGTCGCTGTGTTAGCAGGCACCTCAGACAGACACGCAGCCTCCCCCGGTCCCTGGTCACAGCACATTAGCTCAGTGTCATCAGTGCTGTATGACTTACCCAGAGCTCTGGAGAGGAGCCAGTCATTTAGGCCCCAGGTCCCTCCGCTCTACCACTGTCCAACTGTCACACCTCTGCTAGACTAACTGAAATGGATTCATTGCAGCAGCCGTCTGCTGACTGGACACCCCAGCCCTTACTGCTGTGGATGGGTTGAATGTCCTATAATGAGACCTTAGTTATCAACATAACAAGTCAGTTTGGCTTCGTCAATGGGTCTTTGATGAAGGCGATTCTGTTGTTTGGGGTGGGTGGTTTCATGTTTTGCCATAGATTTTCAAGCCAATTTAACTCCAAACTGTAACTAGGCCACTCAGGAACATTCAATGTCGTCTTGGTAAGCAACTGTAGTGTATATTTGGCCTTGTGTTTTAAGGTTATTGTCCTGCTGAAAGGTGAATATCAATCAATTCAATCAATCAATCAATCAATCAATCAATCAATCAAATGTATTTTTTACATCAGCCGATGTCACAAAGTGCTATACAGAAACCCAGCCTAAATCCCCAAACAGCAAGCACGGTGGGTGGCTAGGAAAAACCTAGAGAGAAACCAGGCTCTGAGGGTTGGCCAGTCCTCTTCTGGCTGGGGTGGCTAGGAAACACCTAGAGAGAAACCAGGCTCTGAGGGTTGGCCAGTCCTCTTCTGGCTGTGCCGGGTAGAGATTATAACAGTACATGGCCAAGATGTTCAAACATTGATAGATGACCAGCCGGGTAAAATAATAATAATTACAGTGGTTGTAGAGGGTGCAACAGGTCCGCACCTCAGGAGTAAATATCAGTTGACTTTTCATAGCCGATGATTCAGAGTTTGAGACAGCAGGTGCGGTAGAGAGAGTCGAAAACAGCAGGTCCGGGACAAGGTAGCATGTCCGGTGAACAGATCAGGGTCCCATAGCCGCAGGCAGAACAGTTAAAACTGGAGCAGCAGCATGACCAGGTGGACTGGGGACAGCAAGGAGTCATCAGGCCAGGTAGTCCTGAGACATGGTCCTAAGGCTCAGGTCCAACGAGAGAAGAGAGAAAAATAGAATTTGAGGGAGCATACTTATATTCACACAGGACACTAGATAAGAGGAGAATATAACAGACTGACCCTAGCCCCCTGACACATAAACTATTGCAGCATAGATACTGGAGGCTGAGACAGGAGGGGTCGGGAGACACTGTGGCCCCGTCCGATGATACACCCAGACAGGGCCAACCAGGCAGGATATAACCCCAGCCACTTTGCCAAGGCACAGCCCTCACACCACTAGAGGGATATCTTCAAACCACCAACTTACTACCCTGAGACAAGTATAGCCCACAAAGATCTCCCCCAGGGCATGAACCTGAGGGGGGCACCAACCCAGATGGGAAGATCACGTCAGTGACTCAACCGACGCACCTCTCCTAGGGACACAATGGAAGAGCACCAGTAAGCCAGTGACTCAGCCCCCGTAATAGGGTTAGAAGCAGAGAATCTCAGTGGAGAGAAAGGAAACCGGCCAGGCAGAGACAGCAAGGGCGGTTCGTCGCTCCAGTGCATTTCCATTCACCTTCACACCCCTGGGCCAGACTACACTCAATCATAGGACCAACCTACTGAAGAGATGAGTCTTCAATAAAGACTTAAAGGTTGAGACCGAGTCTGCGTCTGTCACATGGATAGGCAGACCATTCCATAAAAATAGAGCTCAATAGGAGAAAGCCCTGCCTCCAGCTGTTTGCTTAGAAATTCTAGGGGCAGTAAGGCCAGCGTCTTGTGACCGTGACATGTAGGTATGTACGGCAGGACCAAATCTGAAAGATAGGTAGGAGCAAGCCCATGTAATGCTTTGAAGGTTAGCAGTAAAACCTTGAAATCAGCCCTAGCCTCAACAGGAAGCCTGTGTAGAGAGGCTAGCACTGGAGTAATATGATCAAATGTTTTGGTTCTAGTCAAGATTCTAGCAGCCGTGTTAAGCACTAACTGAAGTTTATTTAGTGCTTTATCTGGGTAGTGGGGAAGTAGAGCATTGCAGTAGTCTAATCTAGAAGTGACAAAAGCATGGATACATTTTTCTGCATCAGTTTGGACAGAAAGCTTCAGATTTTTTAAATGTTACGTAGATGGAAATAAACTGTCCTTGAAACAGTCTTGATATGTTCGTCTAAAGAGAGATCAGGGTCCAGAGTAATGCTGAGGTCTTTTACAGTTTTATTTGAGTCGACTATACAGCCATCAAGATTAATTGTCAGATCCAACAGAAGATCTCTTTTTTTCTTGGGACCTAGAACTAGCATCTCTGTTTTGTCAGAGTTTAAAAGTAACACATTTTCTGCCATCCACTTCCTTATGTCTGAAAAACATAAACATTATTAAAGTCACCAAAAAGTTTTATATTATCTGCCATGACTACAAGGTCCGATAGGAATTCAGGGAACTCCGTGAGGAACGCTATATACGACCCAGGAGGCCTGTAAACAGTTGCTATAAAAAGTGATTGAGTAGGATGCATAGGTTTCATGACTAGAAGCTCAGACGACGAAAACAGTCTTTTTTTATTGTCAATTGAAATTTGCCTTAGTAAATGTTAGCAACACCTCCAACCTTTGTGCGATGGATATGGTCAGTAGTGTAACCAGGAGGAGAGGCCTCAATTAACACAGTAAATTAATCAGACTTAAGCCATGTTTCAGTCAGGCCAATCACATCAAGATTATGATCAGTGATTAGTTAATTGACTATAACTGCCTTGGAAGTGAGGGATCTAACATTAAGTAGCCCTATTTTGAGATGTGAGATATTTTTTTATTTCACCTTTATTTAACCAGGTAGGCCAGTTGAGAACAAGTTCTCATTTACAACTGTGGCCTGGCCAAGATAAAGCAAAGCAGTGCGACAAAAACAACAACACAGAGTTACACATAAACAAACGTACAGTCAATAACACAATAGAAAAGAAAAATAGAAAATATATGTACAGTGTGGGCAAATGTAGAAGAGTAGGGAGGTAGGCAATAAATAGGCCCTAGAGTCGAAAATAATTACAATTTAGCATTAATACTGGAGTGATAGATGTGCAAGTAGAGTTACTAGGATGCAAAATCTGCTATTTACAGATTGGCTGTGCACAGGTACAGTGATCGGTAAGCTGCTTAGGCAGCTGATACTTGCAATTCGTTCCAGTCATTGGCAGCAGAGAACTGGAAGGAAAGGCAGCCAAAGGAAGTGTTGGCTTTGGGAATGACCAGTGCAATATACCCGCTGGAGCGCATGCTACGGGTGGGTGTTGCTATGGTGACCAGTGAGCTGAGATAAGGTGAGGCTTTACCTAGCAAATACTTATAGATGACCTGGAGCCAGTGGGTTTGGCGATGGATACGTAGTGAGGGCCAGCCAACGAGAACATACAGGTCGCAGTGGTGGGACGTATATGGGGCTTTGGTGATAAAACGGATGGCACTGTGATAGACTACATCCAGTTTGCTGAGTAGAGCGTTGGAGGCTATTTTGTAAATTACATCGCCGAAGTCAAGGATCGGTAGGATAGTCAGTTTTACAAGGTTATGTTTGGCAGCATGAGTGAAGGAGGCTTTGTTGTGAAATAGGAAGCCGATTCTAGATGTAATTTTGGATTGGAGATGCTTAGTGTGAGTCTGGAAGGAGAGTTTACAGTCTAACCAGACACCTAGGTATTTGTAGTTGTCCACATATTCTAGGTCAGAACTGTCCAGAGTAGTGATGCAAGACTGGCGGGAGGGTGCTGGCATCAATCTGTTGAAGAGCCTGCACTTAGTTTTACTAGCATTTAAAAGCAGTTGGAGGCCACTGAAGGAGTGTTGTATGGTGTTGAAGCTTGTTTAGAGGTTTGTTAGCACAGTGTCCAAAGAAGGGCCAGATGTATACACAATGGTGTCGTCTGCATAGAGGTGGATCAGAGAATCACTAGCAGCTAGAGCGACATTATTGATATATACAGAGAAAAGTGTTGGCCTGAGAATTGAACCCTGTGGCACCCCCATAGAGACGGCCAGAGGTCTGGAAAACAGGCCCTCCGATTTGACACGCTTTACTCTATCTGAGAAGTAGTTGGTGAACCAGGCGAGGCAGTCATTTGAGAAGCCAAGGCTAATGAGTCTGCCGATAAGAATGCGGTAATTGACAGGTTTGAAAGCCTTGGCCAGGTCGATGAAGATGGCTGCACAGTACTGTCTTTTATCGATGGTGGTTATGATATCGTTTACGACCTTGACCGTGGCTGAGGTGCACCCATAACCAGCTCAGAAACCAGATTCCATAGTGGAGAAGGTACGGTGGGATTCGAAATGGTCGGTGATCTGTTTATTAACTTGGCTTTCGAAGATTTTAGAAAGGCAGGGCAGGATGGATATACTGTAGGTCTATAACAGTTTGCGTCTAGAGTGTCTCCCCTTTGAAGAGGGGGATGACCGTGGCAGCATCCAATCTTTGGGGATCTCAGACTACACGAAAGAGAGGTTGAACACGCTAGTAATAGGGGTTGCAACAATTTCGGCTGTTCAATTTAGAAGGTCCAGATTGTCTAGCCCAGCTGATTTGTAGGGATCCAGATTTTGCAGTTCTAACAGAACATCAGCTGTCTGGATTTGGGTGAAGTAGAAGGGGGGGGCAAGATGCTGCGGGGGGTGCTGAGATGTTGTCCAGGATAGGGGTAGCCAGGTTGAAAGCATGGCCAGCTGTGGAAAAATGCTAATTGAAATGATCAATTATCGTAGATTTTTCGGTGGTGACAGTGTTTCCTATCCAGTGGGTAGCTAAGATGAGGTGCTCTTATTCTCCATGGACTTTAGTGTCCCAAAACTTTTAGAAATTAGTGCCACAGGATGAAAATATCTAAATCTAGCCTTAGCTTTCATAACTGACTGAATATATCGGTTCCTGACTTCCCTGAAAAGTTGCATATTGCGGGGGCTAATTGATGCAGAACACCACAAGATGTGATTGTGCTGGTCAAGGGCAGTCAAGTCTGGGGTGAACCACGGACTATATCTGCTCTTAGTTCTACATTTTTTGAATGGGGCATGCTTATTTAAGATGGCGAGGAAAGCACTTTTGAAGAGCAACCAGGCATCCTCTACTGACGGGATGAGGTCAATATCCTTCCAGGATACCCGGGCCAGGTCAATTAGAAAGGCCTGCTCGCTGAAGTATTTTAGGGAGCGTTTTATAGTGATGAGGGGTGAACGTTTGACAGCTTACCCGGTACGAACGCAGGAAATGAGGCAGTGATAGCTGAGATACTGGTTAAAGACAGTATAGGTGTATTTAGAGGGCAGGTTGGTCAGGATGATATCTAAGACGGTGCCCATGGTCACGGATTTCATGTTGTACCTGGTAGGTTGCTTGATGATGTGTGTGATTGAGGGCATCTAGCTTAACTTGTAGGATGGCCGGGGTGTTAAGAATGTCCCAGTTTAGGTCACCTAACAGTACGAACTCTGAAGACCGATGGGGGGCGATCAATTCACATATGGTGTCCAGAGCACAGCTGGGGGCTGAGGGGGCGTCTATAACAAGCAGCAAAGGTGAGAGACTTGTTTCTGGAAAGGTGGATTTTTAAAAGTAGAAGCTTGATTTGTTTGGGCACAGACCTGGATAGTATGACAGAGCTCTGCAGGCTATCTCTGCAGTAGATTGCAACTCTGCCCCCTTTGGCAGTTCTATCTTGTCGGAAAATGTTATAGTTAGGGATGGACATTTCTGGATTTTTGGTGGCCTTCCTAAGCCAGGATTCAGACACGACTCGGACATCCGGGTTGGCGGAGTGTGCTAAAGTAGTGAATAAAACAAACTTAGGAGGAGGCTTCTAATGTTAACATGCATGAAACCAAGGCTATTACGGTTACAGAAGTCATCAAAAGAGAGCACCTGGGGAATGGGAGTGATGCTGGGGGCAGCAGGGCCTGGGTTACATGGGTCTACATCACCAGATGAACAAATGAGGAGTAGGATAAGAGTACGGCTAAAGGCTAAAAGATCTGGTCGTCTAGTGCTTTCGGAACAGAGAGTAAAAGCAGCAGGTTTCTGGACACGGAAGAATAGATTCAAAGCATAATGTACTTAAAGTGCATTTCTTTGCCACATTTTTTGCGTGTTTTGGAATATTTTTTATTCTGTACAGGCTTCCTAAGTATTGTGGAGTAACTACAATGTTGTTGATCCATCCTCAGTTTTTTACTATCTGTAACTGTTTCAAAGTCCCCATTGGCCTCATGGTGAAATCCCTGAGCGGTTTCCTTCCCCTCCGGCAACTGAGTTTTAGTGGCGGGTGTACTGATACAGCATTCAAAGTGTAATGAATAACTTCACCATGTTCAAAGGGATATTCAATGTCTGCTTTTTAAAATTGCAATTTAGAATTTGTGTTTTAAATTCATTGCTGTACTGAGGGACTCTACAGATAATTGTATGTGTGTGGTACAGAGATGAGGTAGTCATTAAAAAATCATGTTTAACACTATTATTGCACAAAGAGTCCATGCAACTTCAGCTTTTAATTTTTTATTAATTTCTAAAAACATAATTCCGGGGTATTGTGTGTAGGCCAGTGACAAAAAAAATCATGTTTTTCACATTTTAATTCAGGCTGTCTCTCAACAAAATGTGTGAAAAGTCAAGGGGTCTTTCTGAAGGCACTGTATTTCAATAACCCAGCCTCCATGTAAAAACCTTGTTGTCACTGCCCGAATGCATTTCGATGATTTGTGTGCTCAATAAAGTGTCCCAATGTGTGAAACAAAAAATAAACTGCCAGAGTTCAATCATGCCGCCTCAGTGTGCTGGAAGTATTTTTTAACTGATCTAGGTAACCAGTTTAGACAAAACAGGGCTGATTATTATGTTGCTGTCCTTGAATTCTGTGTTTGTCTAAAGAAAAGCTTACCACAGCATCAACTCCCCATGACCCTGATCAGTAAGATTAGTTTCCAGATCAGATCAATGGATGAAATGTGGACACTGCCCGAACCGGAACTCACTGTAGCCAGCCAGCCAGCCAGCCAGCGTGTGTGTGTGTGTGTGTGTGTGTGTGTGTGTGTGTGTGTGTGTGTGTGTGTGTGTGTGTGTGTGTGTGTGTGTGTGTGTGTGTGTGTGTGTGTGTGTGTGTGTGTGTGTGTGTGTGTGTGTGTGTGTGTGTGTGTGTGTGTGCCTGCACGCACATGTGTGCTTGCTAGTGTGTGTGTGCCTGCACATGTGTGCTTGCTAGTGTGTGCTTATGCGCATGTGCTCATGTTTGTGTCTGTCTGTGAATGTGTGTACGCACTCTCCTGTGTGTGTTTGCAGTGCCTGCGGGCCTATTTGTGTCCGTGGAGCCGCCTCTTACAACACCAACCCACTGTAGCAGTGGCAAAGTCATAAATATCCATTGTGGGGTTTGGAAATCTTTTGGGATGTATGGATATCCAAGCTCCCAATGACATTGGTGAAGATCACGTGAAATTTGGTACTTGGTTCAACTATTTTGCTACCATGCTACCCTGCATTTCCTGTTTATTGAAGTGCAAAATATTTCAAAATATCTCTAGATACAGTATGAGAGACTAACCAACCCAAAAGGAGTTGTGTAATCTACGCACACACTATCGAGCAGCTTTATCGAGTCCCATGTTTGGTACTGCAATCATCGATACTGGATGGAGACTTCAATCTTCAAGTAATTAAATGGAAGCAACTCCAAGCCCTTGAACCGGCACGACAGCTCTGTGTTTTTGAATGTTTATTTTTTATTTTTTTTAAATTTGTGGAGATACCACTCAAAGAGCTCATTACCATCCCTTCCAACATCGTGACTGCCTTCCTTATGCCTTCAAATGACACAGGAAATGCCTTACGCAACGTCATGAATATATTTATGGTGCCTTGTGCTGCCAGAACTCTCTCGGGGTTTGGAGCCGGCACATAATGATAATGCGGCAGCCGCTGCCTGTTGTGCACTGGTGGTCTCTGTTGTCAGGAGGCTATTTGGGGAAGTTGCTAATTAATCAAATTTCAAATCACATGTATTTATATAGGCCTTTGTACATCAGCTGATATCTCAAAGGGCTGTACAGAAACCCAGCCTAAAACCCCAAACAGCAAGCAATGCAGGTGTAATTAGCAGTTAGCTTCAGTAGCGCTGAGTAACTGAGTAGGTTAGAGCCAGGTTAGCGTCCATAGCATTGAGTGGCAATCGGTTGGGCTATTGTGATGCTGATGTAGATACTGCTGTTCAAGTTCCTGTGATATTCCTCGCTCTCAGACCCTCACGCACCCTGTCAACCAAGGTGTGAGCTAAGTGTTGAAAGGGGGAAGGGGAGAGGGGTTGGTGGGAATTATGCTTTTCTGTGTAGAGTTGGGGATTTTTCCTCCCAAGCTTTTGATTTGAATGGGATGGGGGGGTTCAGATCTCCAAGGCTTGGTCCATTGACCCCTCAAATAGCTCCTCCAGCTCCCCCTCTCATCCTCCATCCCTCCTTTGCAGCAGAGGTCTGCATAAAAGCTGCACAGCTTCTCTATATCTTTCCTCTATCCCACTCTTTCACTCTCTGTCTCTATCTCATTCTATTTGTCTCTCTCTGTCTGCTGCATTCATTTAATCTCTAGTTCTCTCTCTCATAGCTCTCTGAAAAAAAACATATTTTTCTGTCTCCTCTTACGCCTCTGAACAGATGAACCCATGACCCCTGGCCACTGTTTAGGATTAAAGAAACCGCCCAGACTGCAGGAGAAAAGGGCCAAAACTCTACATTATGCTCCTTGCAACTATGATGTAAAAGGAGAAAAAAGTATAAAGACTGAAGAATTCACAATGATGATAATAACCAACTTTATTTGCGTCTTATAATAGAGGAGACAAGGCGACACATGAGGAGCTTTTAATATTCAAATAGACCAACTGCATTAAACAACATTCAGTTAAAACATGTAGAACAACTTGAAAGGGAGGATGGAAAGAAATAAATGGAATGAAAAGTAATGGTGTTGGAGTGTCTTTGGAGCAGTGCTGCCACATCATCAGAACATGACGCCTCACACCGAGTGGGAGGTTTCTCTGCACCGTCACGCTACAAAGTGGAAGGGACCAATACTCATTGCACATGCTGGCAGACTCAACAAACCAGTTAAACCACCCCTCTCATTCAAACAAATGATTCCTTCCTTCCTCGTCTGCAGCTTAGTTGTAATGAAAACGTTATAGCAGCACACTTTGAGACTGTACCACACTCACAGAGCATAGTGATAGCCTCTTAAAGGTGTAGTCACCCAAAATCAAAGTTGTCAGATTTGGTGAACTATCCTTTTAATTGAGAGATCTGAGAATAGATCTGAGAGCGTACACTTTTTTGTTGCTTTTTTGGAGCTCTGTGCCTATGAATCAGACTGGAAGTGCAGTCATGCACTGTCTGTGTTGTAGGATGAATGGAAACTCTTTTATCCTCCACTGCGTTTGATGTCAAAGAGCTAACATGTCAAAGCTTCTTCCCCGTTTCTTTGGTTGCACTTAAACCCGCTCCATACTAAGAAATAAAGAACTGGCTGTTCTCTTCGGGAGGACATCCTTCATATGTAGCTCCTCTAGTAGTTCTTTGATGCTTCTAACAAATGTTGAGAACCAACAGTGGAATTCTAGTCTGACAAAACCCTGTTTTATTCTACTCTATTCTAGTCTTGTGTTTCCCGATTGCCTCACTGCTGAGAAGGTACAGAATAGCCTACCATATTGTAGTAGAGCTTTGTTTATTTGTAATGCACCGGGCGTAGTGGGTGCGGAGTCAGGCACAGGAGGCAGAAGGTACAGAATAGCCTACCATATTGTAGTAGAGCTTTGTTTATTTGTAATGCCCCGGGCGTAGTGGGTACGGAGTCAGGCACAGGAGGCAGAAGGTACAGTATATCCTACCATATTGTAGTAGAGCTTTGTTTATTTGTAATGCACTGGGCGTAGTGAGTACGGAGTCAGGCACAGGAGGCAGAAGGTACAGTATATCCTACCATATTGTAGTAGAGCTTTGTTTATTTGTAATGCACTGGGCGTAGTGAGTACGGAGTCAGGCACAGGAGGCAGAAGGTACAGAATAGCCTACCATATTGTAGTAGAGCTTTGTTTATTTGTAATGCACTGGGCGTAGTGAGTACGGAGTCAGGCACAGGAGGCAGAAGGTACAGTATAGCCTACCATATTGTAGTAGAGCTTTGTTTATTTGTAATGCCCCGGGCGTAGTGGGTACGGAGTCAGGCACAGGAGGCAGAAGGTACAGAATAGCCTACCATATTGTAGTAGAGCTTTGTTTATTTGTAATGCACTGGGCGTAGTGAGTACGGAGTCAGGCACAGGAGGCAGAAGGTACAGTATATCCTACCATATTGTAGTAGAGTTTTGTTTATTTGTAATGCGCTGGGCGTAGTGGGTGCGGAGTCAGGCACAGGAGGCAGAAGGTACAGAATAGCGCTTTATTACGCACTGAAAAAATAGTACTCGCCAAGATACTGGGTGCACATACACACATGCCCAAAACCAGAACCTAACCAGTCCGGAGGGAAAACCCAAAAACAACACGCACTACCACACAATAACACAGTGGGAAATGAAATAAGCTGAAATGAAATAAGCTGATGGTAGCCAATTATTGCTGATGGAAGCCAAATGACCGGAAAAAAGCTTCTGGATTACACATGTAAGCAGATCAGATCCATTATGAGATGACTATAGATACGTAGAATATGAAAAAAGAGCTGTATGAGTCATTGGGTACATTTACGTGCTCACAATAATATGATTATTGGGAATACTCAAATTAATATAATAGGTAGATGAAAATGTTTACATGATTTACAAGATCGATATCCCTAATAATCCTGTTTACATTCACACTTCTGAAAACAGGCTAGTTGAAGGTGACTCTGATGAATGCAGAAGATTGCCAATCAAAATAAAAGTTCTACCACCATGTTATTTTTGGGAAATCTATTTCATTCTGAGTTCGGACATATGACCGTTTGGCTCCTGCTTTAAAATGATGTGCAGCTTATAAAGGTTTCATAAACCCTTTATAAACACTGCATAAATGTGTCACAAATCATCTATGACCGTATGTCATGGTCTATGAAGTGTTCATAAATGTAGCATAACTGTGTGAAATAACCACCATTGTAAAATGTGACACAACCCAGTATGTCAAACTCAAATATGACATAAACCTGTACTTTATCAAGGGTGGCATAAGCACCTCTTAATAAAGGCTTTATTAATCATATTAAATTGAGGCTTCACAAAGCATTTATAACCTTGTCATGCATCTTGGTAGAGCATTTCAACGCCAAGATAGTGGATTTGATTCCTGGGACCACCCACACGTAAAAATGTATGCACACAAGACTGTAAGTTTCTTTGGATAAAAGCATTTGCTAAATTGTATATATTATATTATATTAATCTAAAACATTTCTTAGGATGGCTCAACCTCTTTCCCTATTGGGTGTATAGCCAATATTGGATCTGACCTCAACTTTCCCCAAAATGCTGTGCTGCAGGATGGCACACACACCCTAAAGTGCAGTTTTTTTTCTTAAAAGTTATATTTTCTTGGTTTTGTTTTCCCAGGCTTTGGATATCCCCAGTTTTTGCATACTTTTTGAATAGAAAAACAACTAAATTAGATTTTCTGTGTTCACAAAAATGCTTAAACCACATCAGGGGACAACTTTTGATGTCTGTGAAAAATCTATGAAACGTTGATATTTGAGTGTAGTTTAATTCTCAACTGTTGTTTGGTTAGCGGAGTTTCTTGTGATGTTTGTAAATCAAATACCCACTTTTGGTGCCACTGGACAGTGAAAAAATAGTAAGTTAACCTTTTGTACATCGCAGTGTTCCGTACACTTGACCTTATTTTAGCGCCCCAAAAATGTAATACTTCCAGGTCAACTGCAATATGAATACCATTGTAAAGCACAATTTATTCCCTTTCCAGCAAAATCAATGACGAGACCTTCATGCACTAAATTTATCTTCACAAGTAATCTGCGGCTGTCACGGTTTTTGAGAGTCATGATGGCTCACAGTGATGACGTCAAAAATTAACATATATTTTTTATAATTACATTTAACTAGGAAAGTCAGTTATGACAAATTCTTATCTACAATGATGGCCTACACCGGCCAAACCCGGACGACGCTGGGCCAATTGTGCACCACCCAATCACGGCCAGTTGTGATACAGCCTGGATTTGAACCAGGGTGTCTGTAATGACGCCTCAAGCACTGATATGCAGTGCCATAGACCGCTGCGCTACTCGGGAGCCCAATTGTTTGAATTAACTATTGGTGAACTCAATTAATTAACTTTACACTCACCATTACGCTCAACATTGATAATTTCTTGTTTTTAATCTGCGAGAAAAGCCCTACCCCTGGTGGAAAGAGGCACACAATGAGTTGCATAACGTACAGCGTCAGAGCGGTCAGTGTTTTTCAACTTTTCTTCAATACTATTGGTACATTTCCATGTCAATCAACGCTTGAACAGAAACTTAGTTTACACCCCGGATTTTGATGCCAACACAGTCGCTACAGTCCCATTAGTTTTCATTGCAGCCTAGTTAGAATGCCGCTGTTACACAAAATGTGTACAGAACGGTGTTAGTCAAAGTTATTTATTGTAATTTGTATATAGTAGTTAAGTGTTGCATTACATTACATAGCTACCTCACACGTTATTTTGAATAATTTTGGTGACTTCACAATAATTGCTAGCTCGCTAGCTAACAAAGTTTAGCTAGCTAGCAGGCTCAGCTAAATAAAAATCCCCTAGATACAGCCAAGTCTCATAGTCACGTCATGAGATTTGTAAATGAAAGAGGAATATAATAATACAGATCGAATGGAGTTTCCCATCTCCCCATTTAGAGTATTTCTGGCACAGCACAGAAATGC
This sequence comes from Oncorhynchus keta, assembly GCF_023373465.1. Lineage (NCBI taxonomy): Eukaryota > Metazoa > Chordata > Actinopteri > Salmoniformes > Salmonidae > Oncorhynchus > Oncorhynchus keta. The sequence goes on from NC_068431.1 coordinate 25,311,386, forward strand.
TCTTATCCAGATGTTGTGACAAAGTGATTTCCTAACAGACCTGCTAACTTTCTTTGTTGTTACTTTTAAGGTTAGAACCAACATGCAGGACCTCCAGTAGGCAGAGAGTAGTGTAGCTTGTCCCTGCCAGCTCAGAGACAAGCTACACTATTAATATCCCTGCGTAATGTTCAATGTAATTGCATTGCTGGACTTTTTGGAACTTTGTAGAATATTTTTTTTTAAAGAAGGAAATGTATAGTTTAAAAATGTCTTTAATATTTAAATGATTTAGCTGTTATTGATAATTCCCTAAGTGTTAATACATTTGTGTTTGCATCATTAAGCCTTTATGCATGTGTTATGAATGACCAGAAGTGACTGACTTCATAATAAGTACAGCGTCATATCATATAAGGCATTTATGGAGGAGGTACTGTTTAGGGATAGTTAGGGAGATTTCAGCGAATCTAGGGGATTTCAATGGAGCTAAATACATCTTGCTGGGTGTAACAACTTTAGCCATTAAATCCTGTTCAATAGGGAGGTTTTGTTTCCCAAATACAACACACAGTGCATAGGCTAATGTGTCATGCTAAGTAACATACCCTTGGCCATTCACAATCTTAACAAGTGAATATTATGAAGTTTGAAGTCACATTCAAGGCACAAAAAAACATTAGATGGGAGATTTTTTTATTTTTTTTATTTTACTAGGCAAGTCAGTTAAGAACAAATTCTTATTTTCAATGACGGCCTAGGAACAGTGGGTTAACTGCCTGTTCAGGGGCAGAACGACAGATTTGTACCTTGTCAGCTCGGGTGTTTGAACTTGCAACCTTCCGGTTACTAGTCCAATGCTCCAACCACTAGGCTACCTCGCCACCCCGTGATGATGACATTGTTGACCCATAAGCCCATATTCAGGCTTGTGCCAGACATGGATTGGTTAGCTGGTCTTATGTCCCTGATGAACTGGGTTTAGCTCTCTCTATCTGAATATAAGGTGTAATCTATGATCCCAGACCCCGAGCTCAATGTATGAGATTTAGCTCATAAACAGAGTGCCAGCGGAATGATTGCATGGACCATACAGTATTGTTAGCCATTACCGTAGTGCCATTCAACATTGCAAAACCATGGTGAGTGTAACAAAAGAGAGAGCAGTGTAATACAATAAGCTTTTATTTGTGAAGGGGAACTCAGAGTTTGTGTGCATTCTTTCACGTGACAATGCTTCATTGTAAATAATGTATAAAGGCATGCATGTATATGTGTGTGCCATTGTCAGAATACGAATCTCTGTGTCGAAACAACTTTGACTTGACCTTGACACGTCCATCCTCACACAGAGATGCCATGTCAAGACAAACTGCATATGCTGAAGTGTAGATGTGTGTGTATGTGCGCAGCAGGATCAATGCAGATATTCAATATGCACTCATCATAACATGATATAGAGAATCTGACGAAACTTGTCACTGACAGTCTACTGCTAATAAAGTCCCAAATCTACCTACTGGTCTCTAGAAAGAGTAGTTTTGCTCCTGTGGTTGCTAGTTGCTGGATGTTGAACTAGTGAAACGGTGACATTGCACTGTAGTTACAGTATGTCTGAAAAGCTAACAGCTGTTTTTGTACTGCTCCAGTGCTGCATCATACAGTAATAGTATTGAACTGCTTTCACACATTTGACCCTGCAGATAGTACAGAATACAGATCAGTCTGAAATTCACACTCACAGTGTGGGACAATACCCATTGTTCAAACTATCGGGGGGATATGTTACAACTAGACAGCCGGCGTTATCAGTTCAACGATATAAAGAGAACATGCAAGTTTGAGCCTTTGTCTACCGAAAGCTTTGGGAAGCAGGGATGCCGAAATGAGAGATAGAGATGGAGAAACAAATGTGCAGTAAATAAACCGATGTGCTGATACACCACCGCAGCTAATTACGCAAAAACAAAAAAAGCGAGAAAGATCGCTTTGGGGCACTTTACTCAAAAAACAAATGCAAATCCCAATTTTATCTCAGAAATGAAATCCTCTTTGCCCCGGGGCTTGAAGATTGGGATCGGAACAGAACATCTGAGACAATTGGCGCGTCTCCCGACAAAACAGACCCCCGCTGTCCCTCCTGGACAGAGAGACACAACCAAGCTTATATATACATGCAGCATAAAATCCGATATTAAACTGATTATGGTATTAGTAATGTAAACACCTTAGTCCGCTTATCTTAATCGGTGTATGGTCATAATCGCTGCCCGCACCCGCCCGACTAGCATCACTACTCTGGACGGTTCTGACTTAGAATATGTGTACAACTACAAATACCTAGGTGTGTCTGGCTAGATTGTAAACTCTCCTTCCAGACTCATATTAAGCATCTCCAATCCAAAATTAAATCTAGAATCGGCTTCCTATTTCACAACAAAGCCTCCTTCACTCACGCTGTCAAACATAACCTCATAAAACTGACTATCCTAGTGATCCTCGACTGTCATTTACAAAATAGCCTCCAATACTCTACTCAGCAAACTTGATGCAGTCTATCACAGTGCCATCCGTTTTGTCACCAAAGCCCCATATACCACACACCACTGCGACCTGTATGCTCTCGTCGGCTGGCCCTCGTTACATATTCGTCGCCAGACCCATTGGCCCCAGGTCATCTATACGTCTTTGCTAGGTAAAGCTCCGCCTTATCTCAGCTCACTGGTCACCATAACAACACCCACCCGTGGCACGCACTTGTCGTGACGTTGTATTAGTTAATGTCACTACTGTTGTTCATCGAATGATTAAAGTTTCTAATTGCGTGATTAACTTAATGAAGCTATTATTAACTCATTAACCTGGGGCTCCATGAGAACTAGTTTTTATTGAGTTTCTATTTCCCAAATTAACTCAAAGAATATCAGAATATCGATTTTACAACAGCCGCTAATTAACCAGTTGCCTCTACCAATCTCGTTCTGAACGTCGTATAGCCCGTGAATCTGCATGGACCCGGGTCTCACCAATGAGTTCATACCACACCAATCTTAGTTGAGTATTTATTTACTAAAAAGCTAAAATGATACACATAGACAAAACACATTATAGGCTATTGATTAGAACTTAGTATAACGGGCCAACACACTATGGCGCGTGTTACCCACAATGGGGATTTCAAAAGAGAGAGAAAAAAGAAAGTACACAAGAAAAATATATATTTGGGTGAACTTGTCAGCTATGCTATTCCAACCCCAGCCTTGCCCCAAACTGCTGCTCTTATGGGTCAGAATATAATCATGTAATTACGTGGGGATGATCTCCAAGGATTCTCTGCGTAGGCTTTCAGCTGTTCAATGACGCACTACTCCGGCGCGCCTCTCTGAGCGTCCTCCCGATGTCAGTGTCCTTTTTGGCTTAGGAGTCTGTTCCCTCACCCTTTGCTCTGGAAGGGGTCTTCTGAGGACAGACAGCTCTGTAGCTCAGAGGTCACAATATAGGAATGAAACCCTTTAGACATCACGATTCGATGGGAGATGGCTTGGTGGTTTGACTTGAATTCACCTGCTTAGACACAGCTACTCATCCGTAGCTTGGTTAGAAAATTATTTCTTTGTCTTCAAACTTGCGTTGCGTTCTGGGTTCGTTGACTTTTTAGACCTTGCTGCAGCTTGGGTCACGTAGTCTTGTCGTAAATTCTATACTCACAGATTTTATACCCTTGGGTCAGAAGTGGGCGTAACCACATTTAGGGCAATTCTCTGGGCGTACCAAGTTAATGAGGCAAGGTCTAGATTTGATTCAAATCCAATTTTAGACAACTAACTTAACATTTCATCTTCCCCAAAACATTCTCTTTGATTTGGATATTTTCCATACAACGTACAATGTATACACATCAAACATATACTAGGAAAACTCTTCACATTACAATGTTTTCGTAATAACGTCATCTATTAACCTTTCATGACAAAACAAAAATGACATACATTTTTATATTCCATCTATTGTCATGACCACCATTGTGGCTGACAGAAACCATTGTTCCAAAGTCCCTTTATTTCATGTTTAATGTTCTGAGGCTGGTTCTCCATAGTAACAGGACAAAGGAATTTGTCTGTGGCCTGAGATTTACCAGGGGCGTGAGGGGTCATAAAACCCCCCACATCTTCAGACCCCTAGATCTCTCCTCCTCTGTTGGGGTTGAAAGATAATCTGTAGGGTTGTGGTATCCTGTAACCTGACCTGGTCAGGACAGTCATGACACACTCCAGCAGGTATATCTCACTGGTCATCCCCAAAGCCAGCACCTCCTTTGGCCGCCTTTCTTTCCAGCCGCCTTTCCTTACCGATCGCTGCAGCTGTACATAGCCCATCTGTAAACAGCCCATCCAACTACCTACCTCATCGCCATATTGTTTTTATTTACTTTTTTGCACACCAGGATTTCTACTTGCACATCATCATCTGCACATCTATCACTCCAGTGTTAATTTGCTGAATTGTAATTACTTCGCTATGGCCTATTTATTGCCTTACTTCCTTACTCCATTTGCACACACTGTATATAGATTTTTCTATTGTGTTATTGACTGTACTTTTGTTTATCCCATGTGTAACTCTGTGTTGTTGTTTTTTGTTGCACTGCTTTGCTTTATCTTGGCCAGGTCGCAGTTGTAAATGAGAACTTGTTCTCAACTGGCCTACCTGGTTTACGTAAGTTTTCCGACCATTTGTTGTGAGACTCGAAATTGAGCTCAGGTACATCCTGTTTCCATCAATCATCCTTGAGATGTTTCTACTACTTGATTGGAGTCCACCTGTGGTAAATTCAATTGATTGGACATGATTTGGTCATTTGATTTGGTAATTTGGGATGTTGTTGCAATGTTGTACATTTAGGGTGGCCAACCATCCTCCAAAAGAGCTAATGGGTGTGCAAGCTTTTATTCCAGTCCTCTAACAAACCACATTTTAGAAACCTTGATAAACAGGCTCTGATGTGTGTGAGGTGAGCTTGGTCAAAAGCCTGCACACCCAGTAGCTCTCCAGACTGAGGGTTGACCACGTGTTATATACAGTTGCCTAACAGGTATTCTACTTTGTGGGGGATTAAGTGCCTTGCTCAATGACAGGAGATGGTACATGGGATCAGAGAGCAGCCTCCCAGTGGCAATACCACATTGTGTAAACTTTTTTTTATACATACATAGAGACTCCACTAACGGTTGGTCATAGTCATTTGGTTTAAATTCATGGAGAATTCATGGAAAGCCAGGAAATTCCATCTTTCAAAATGTGTATGAAGCCTGGAAAGATTGCTTTGTCTCTCTCCAGCAGTCAGATGTATCTTTAGAGAATAACTAGAAGAATGCCAGGTGTTCCGAGTCTGAACACTAAGAGAGAGAGTGGGCCGATGCAGATGGTAAGGCCTGCTATGGGCCAGACTATTAACTAGAGTACTAGTTATGTTGTTTGGCCAGATGTAGTGTCTGTTGCAATTATTGTTTTTAATTGATTCATTTTAAACTGGCAAGATTTTAAAGCTCCAGTCTGGTATTGGAAAAATTCTGTTAGCATCAGGATCCACTTTCAGATATTGCTCCATGGTATAATACTACTACAGTCCTACTGCTACTACTACTACTACTACTGCTACTACTACTACTACTACTGCTGCTACTACTACTACTACTGCTACTACCACTGCTACTACTACTACTACTACTAATACTACTACTGCTACTACTACTACTACTACTACTACTACTGCTACTACTACTACTACTACTACTACTACTATACAACTATTTGTTTACTATTAATAACACTTTTTCATGTGGAGGTGTATTATTGCAAAAGGCATCAGGCTATTTAAAAGGTGCACTTGGAAACACTGCCACGTCCATTAGGGAAAGCGTTTAATTCCCACATTGGCCACCTCCAGTGGCCTCCAGTTTATTTTTAAGGTCCTAGTTGAAGCCCGAGCTACTGCATATGGATGCACTGTACATGTTTATGTCTAATTGAGCACATCTCTCTCTCTCTTTCTATCCCTCTCTCCCTTTCTCTTTCTCTCCTGCTCTTCCTCTCTTCCTCTCTTTCTCCCCTCAATCTCTCCTCTCTCGCTCCCTCTCTCTCTCCTCTATCTCTCCTCTCTCGCTCCCTCTCTCTCTCCTCAATCTCTCCTCTCTCGCTCCCTCTCTCTCTCCTCAATCTCTCCTCTCTCGCTCCCTCTCTCTCTCCTCAATCTCTCCTCTCTCGCTCCCTCTCTCTCTCCTCTATCTCTCCTCTCTCGCTCCCTCTCTCTCTCCTCTATCTCTCCTCTCTCGCTCCCTCTCTCTCTCCTCAATCTCTCCTCTCTCGCTCCCTCTCTCTCTCCTCAATCTCTCCTCTCTCGCTCCCTCTCTCTCTCCTCAATCTCTCCTCTCTCGCTCCCTCTCTCTCTCCTCAATCTCTCCTCAATCTCTCCTCTCTCGCTCCCTCTCTCTCTCCTCAATCTCTCCTCAATCTCTCCTCTCTCGCTCCCTCTCTCTCTCCTCAATCTCTCCTCTCTCGCTCCCTCTCTCTCTCCTCTATCTCTCCTCTCTCGCTCCCTCTCTCTCTCCTCAATCTCTCCTCTCTCGCTCCCTCTCTCTCTCCTCAATCTCTCCTCTCTCGCTCCCTCTCTCTCTCCTCAATCTCTCCTCTCTCGCTCCCTCTCTCTCCTCAATCTCTCCTCTCTCGCTCCCTCTCTCTCTCCTTAATCTCTCCTCTCTCGCTCCGTCTCTCTCTCCTCTATCTCTCTCTGATGTCTTGCTCACTTTTCTCCCTCCCACTCATCCACCTGATGCCACTAATATATTGTCACATTGAAGAAGGGACAGAGAGAAGAGGAGAGGCTATGAGCAGCAGCATGATGCGTGGCTGTGCTGTGGTTGCTGACCTGATGTGACACAGAAAAGGAGGAAAGGGAGAAAGAAAGATAAGAATTGTAATAGCTTCAGGTTTGGCCATACTAGTGCACCACTACTTCGGTACCTGAGATGTGAATACTGACCTGCACTACACACCTGAACCAAATAATTTTATTTTTATTTTTTTATTTCACCTTTATTTAACCAGGTAGGCTAGTTGAGAACAAGTTCTCATTTGCAACTGCGACCTGGCCAAGATAAAGCATAGCAGTGTGAACAGACAACACAGAGTTACACATGGAGTAAACAATTAGCAAGTCAATAACACAGTAGAAAAAAATGGGCAGTCTATATACAATGTGTGCAAAAGGCATGAGGAGGTAGGCGAATAATACAATTTTGCAGATTAACACTGGAGTGATAAATGATCAGATGGGCATGTACAGGTAGAGATATTGGTGTGCAAAAGAGCAGAAAAGTAAATAAATAAAAACAGTATAAAAACAGTATGGGAATGAGGTAGGTGAAAAAGGGTGAGCTATTTACCTATAGACTATGTACAACTGCAGTGATCGGTTAGCTGCTCGGATAGCTGATGTTTGAAGTTGGTGAGGGAGATAAAAGTCTCCAACTTCAAAGATTTTTGCAATTCGTTCCAGTCACAGGCAGCAGAGTACTGGAACGAAAGGCGGCCAAATGAGGTGTTGGCTTTAGGGATGATCAGTGAGATACACCTGCTGGAGCGCGTGCTACGGATGGGTGTTGCCATCGTGACCAGTGAACTGAGATAAGGCGGAGCTTTACCTAGCATGGACTTGTAAATGACCTGGAGCCAGTGGGTCTGGCGACGAATATGTAGTGAGGGCCAGCCGACTAGAGCATACAAGTCGCAGTGGTGGGTGGTATAAGGTGCTTTAGTGACAAAACGGATGGCACTGTGATAGACTGCATCCAGTTTGCTGAGTAGAGTGTTGGAAGCCATTTTGTAGATGACATCGCCGAAGTCGAGGATCGGTAGGATAGTCAGTTTTACTAGGGTAAGCTTGGCAGCGTGAGTGAAGGAGGCTTTGTTGCGGAATAGAAAGCCGACTCTGGATTTGATTTTTGATTGGAGATGTTTGATGTGAGTCTGGAAGGAGAGTTTGCAGTCTAGCCAGACACCTAGGTACTTATAGATGTCCACATATTCAAGGTTGGAACCATCCAGGGTGGTGATGCTAGTCGGGCATGCGGGTGCAGGCAGCGATCGGTTGAAAAGCATGCATTTGGTTTTACTCGCGTTTAAGAGCAGTTGGAGGCCACGGAAGGAGTGTTTTATGGCATTGAAGCTCGTTTGGAGGTTAGATAGCACAGTGTCCAATGACGGGCCGAAAGTATATAGAATGGTGTCGTCTGCGTAGAGGTGGATCAGGGAATCGCCCGCATCAACTGCTCATTCAATTTAGATTCGAATAGGTGAGGTAGTGCTGGACTGAAACAAAAAACAGCACGCACCATAGTCCACTGCCAACCTCTGCAGTATAACACCAGTTATAGCTAAGGGGTAAAGCCAAGGTATTGTTAAAACACCTTTGAATGCAGCAGGCTAGTGGAGATACAGAGAGCCAGTGGATGGACAGATGCTGTGCGCTCTTAATTGCCTGCTTTATTAGCTCCTGGCCAGGTGCTGTTGGTTGCATTAGAACATGAGGCACGAGTCCCACGGGGACAGTGGGATCCAAAGGATGTCATGGAATTGAGATCTGTCTGGATAATACTATAGTTAGTATCTGCGATACTACAGCTACCTGGGTTGGGAACTGCCTAAAGAATAAGTTAGTCATTCACAGATGTGTAACGCTGTGTTGACAGTGGCAGAATGTTATGATTCCCACACAGTATTGAGGTAAAATGGGCAGTAATTACCTAGAGTCCATCTTCCCATGCCTTTATGTCCTTTTGTTAAGGCCTCATGGCATCTGTTTTGGCTCTGATACCATCATGCCTGACTGTTACCCCATGATACATCTAAAAGTGTGGTCACTGGGGCAAACTGTCACACAGGTGTTCCCCAGCAGTAGAGTCAAGGCCAGGTGAAGGTTTCAGCACATGCATTTTGGAACTAAGGAGTTGACTAGTGTGAGGCCCTGGGGTACACTACATCCGATTCCATAGAGGTAGTATCTCGTCTCGTGATCACTGCAGTCTTTCTGTAGGAGAGTGCAGTGCACTTTGTGACTTTTTCTCTGTAAATATTTAATTATGTTTGAGGCCCCAGATATTTTCTTCTCCTAGCCCGTTTTCCAAGACTGTGTTTTTTGATATTTGTTACTTTCCAACATCAGGAAGACAGGGGTCTCTCAAACGTTTTAAATATGTGCGCTATACATTTTTCAAACACACAACAAAGTTGGGCGTTTCCGAAATGTTAGTGGATGAAGCATTCTTTCCAAAATGCTGTGTGACCTGGAAATTATTTTCTAATTTCAACCATGAAATCCAAAAAATATTTTGAAAAGAATTGTGTTGACTACTAAAATGCACAGTAAATATGTTCAGTCCAGTCATTGCCTTTGTGTAATTTAAATTGAGATTTTCACACAATGCCTTGTTTTCATCCACATTTTGCCTGTAATTGGGTATTACAGAAACCGTGTGTCCATTAACGTGCAATTCTGTAGTTAGTCAAATTAACAATTTATGTTTGAAGCTTCTGTAAAGCAAAATGTCCCATGGTATGATGTAAATGGAATATTGTTGTAAAAAGATTATGCACTATGGCGTTACTGTAGTATTGAATACATTGAACAAAACTCAGAGATGAATGTGTTTTTATTCTCTTGCCCCATTTATAAGGCATTTATATACAGTTTAAGTCAGAAGTTTACATACACTTAGATTGGAGTCATTAAAACTAGTTTTTCAACCACTCCACAAATTTCTTGTTAACAAACTATAGTTTTGGCAAGTCGGTTAGGACATCTACTTTGTGCATGACACAAGTCATTTTTCCAACAATTGTTTACAGACAGATTATTTCACTTATAATGTACTGTACCACAATTCTAGTGAGTCAGAAGTTTAATTGGATGTGTACCTGTGGATGTATTTCAAGGCCTACCTTCAAACTCAGTGCCTCTTTGCTTGACATCATGTGAAAATCAAAAGAAATCAGCTAAGACCTCAGAAAAAAATGTAGACCTCCACAAGTCTGGTTTATCCTTGGGAGCAATTTCCAAACGCCTGAAGGTACCACGTTCATCTGTACAAACAATAGTATGCAAGTATAAACACCATGGGACCATGCAGCCGTCATACAGCTCAGGAAGGAGAAGCGTTCTGTCTCCTAGAGATTAATGTACTTTGGTGCGAAAAGTGCAAATCAATCCCAGAACAACAGCAAAGGACCTTATGAAGATGCTGGAGGAAACAGGTACAAAAGTATCTATATCCACAGTAAAACAAGTCCGATATCGACATAACCTAAAAGGCCGCTCAGCAAGGAAGAAGCCACTGCTCCAAAACAGCCATAAAAAAAGCCAGACTACGGTTTGCAACTGCACATGGAGAAATGTCCTCTGGTCTGATGAAACAAAAATGTAACTGTTTGGCCATAATGACCATCGTTATGTTTGGAGGAAAAAGGGGGAGGCTTGCAATCTGAAGAACACCATCCCAACCGTGAAGCACAGGGGTGGCAGCATCATGTTGTGGGGGTGCTTTGCAGGAGGGACTGGTGCACTTCACAAAACAGATGGCATCATGAGGGAAGAAAAGTATGTGGATATATTGAAGCAACATCTCAAGACATCAGTCAGGAAGTTAAAGCTTGGTAGCAAATGGGTCTTCCAAATGGACAATGACCCCAAGCATACTTCCAATGTTGTGGCAAAATGGCTTAAGGATAACAAAGTGAAGGTATTGGAGTGGCCATCACAAAGCTCTGACCTCAATCCCATAGAAAATGTGTGGGCAGAACTGAAAAAGCGTGTGCGAGCAAGGAGGCCTACAAACCTGACTCGGTTACACCAGCTCTGTCAGGAGGAATGGGCCAACATTCACCCGACTTATTGTGGGAAGCTTGACGAAGGCTACCCAAAACGTTTGACCCAAGTTAAACTATTTAAAGGCAGTGCTACCAAATACTAATTGAGTGTATGTCAACGTCTGACCCACTGGGAATGTGATGAAAGAAATAAAAGCTGAAATAAATCATGCTCTCTACTATTATTCTGACATTTCACATTCTTCAAATAAAGTGGTGATCCTAACTGACATAAAACAGGGAATTTGTACAGGGATTAAATGTCAGGAGTTTTGAAAAACTGAGTTTAAATGTATTTGGCTAAGGTGTATGTAAACTTCCGACTTCAACTGTAAGTAGTGTGATGGTCATTTATTAATCATTACTCCTACATTCATAAACCATCTAAAGTGAGTGCTGTTTATACTTTATAAATACTTTATAAAGGTTTTGAGTAACTAGTGTAATTTCTCATAAGATGAGCATGACATTCGTAGACCTGATTCGTAGACCTGATGCTTCTTAGCTCTGAAAATGACCTAGATCATATCAATGATAAAAGAATAAGCACACAATACAGAATGTTTATGGAAATATATCTAACATTTTCCTATAAATCAGGGATTTTTATTTTTAAATTTGACCTTTATTTAACCAGGCAAGTCAGTTAAGAACAAATTATTATTTTCAATGACTGCCTCGGAACAGTGGGTTAACTGCCTGTTCAGGGGCAGAATTGTACCTTGTCAGCTCGGGGGTTTGAACTTGCAACCTTCCAGCTACTTGTCCAACGCTCTAACCACTAGGCTACCCTGCCGCCCTTGAAAAATGTGACTATCTCAACTTTTCCCCGAATTGTCCCCATGTTGGGGAATATGAGATTTGAATACCTGAAATAAAATGTCACCAATTACTGATATAAAATGTCATTAATTACTGTTCCAAAAGGACTCAGACAGGTGAGGAAACAAACCTCTTTTTCAAACCTCTCTTCCCATTCACTTTTCCTATTATAAACGATGAGCTTGATCAAAGGCGCATGTGGAGGATGCATACAAATAATGTGTACACTTTCCTTGACCTACATTGCATACTCTATGAATATGACCACCGCACATGATTTGGGGGGGAGGGGGGGGGGGTGTTCTTATGACATTGCCAGCAGTAAGATTTGAGTTCAATTTCCAAAAAGACAAAAACTGTATCTTTCAAATGTCACATTCTATTTTCTGACAACAACAAAACATGTGTGCAAAGCTGTCATCAAGGCAAAGGGTGGGTGCTTTTTAGAATCTCAAAACTAAAATGTTTAACACTTTTTTGGTTATTACATGATTCCATATGTGTTATTTCATAGTTTTGATGTCTTCACTATTATTCTACAATATAGAAAATAGTCAAAATAAAGAAAAACCCTAGAAGGAGTAGGTGTGTCCAAACTTTTGATTGGTACTGTAGTTCACAGCAGACTGAAATACAACAAAACTGTTTGACATATAAACACCAGATTTTTTGCAGGTCTAAAAAAAACGATATTTATGAATTATTAACTACATTCCACCCGAGGCCACTAGAGGGCGATTTTGTCATTTGACTGCAGGAAGGGTCTACTACTACTACATGTAGTGAAGACATGAATAAGGGGTCCTTATGGTATAGCTGACCATGGTTATTCCTGATTAATTTAAGATTTTAGACTAATCTGATGGAGTTGACCAAATCTCTGGACACATTTTTCTGGAAACACAGCTTTGAGAGAAATATTATTTAAAGTCACAGAAGGCTATGGCAAGAAACTGTATAAGATCCCTGTAATGCTCCGGGTGTCGTGGGTGTGGAGTCAAATGCAGGAGACAGAGTTCAATGCTGTGCGTCTTTTAATAGCACCAACGCACCACAGGGTGCTCACAGAAGTTACGTTTCCAAACACAGGGAATCAAAAAATACAAAGGAAAAAATCACGACCAGGTACAAACACGTACCTTTACAACAGAGGCGAAGGTTACAATGAAATAATCCCGCACAACAACCAGGCGGGCCGGCTGTCTAATAAAGACAAACTAATTAACATGAACAGGTGCTACCACTAAACATACAAGGAGGGGGAGGAAAAACAATCAGTGGCAGCTAATAGGCCGGTGACGACGACCGCCGAGCTCCACCCGCCCGGGAAGGGGAAACACCCTCGGTCGGACTCGTGACAATCCCATATTTTTTATAAGAGTTTGAAATTGGGATCCTTGTGGGAGTAATGATTAATAAATGGTGCACAAACTGTTTGTATATAACTTTATAAATGGTTTATTACTGAACGTTAACATAAAACTTTACCAGGGTTTGGGCTATTCGGTTAAACACGGGTCATATTTTGATCCAAACTTCAATTTCAAGTAGTTTTATTTGACATTTGCAGGTATTAACAGTAATATATACATTGGAAATGTTCGTTAAAGCTTACTCACGTAGTACAGTACATACACATATACAGTAAAAAGATCATAAAACACTACTGCATTGTATTCATTACTTGTATGTGGTAATGATTACATTGTCCAAGCGAAGTCTGTAAATATTCACTTGATTTTGCGCCTCTCCCAGCAACACATCTAAGGTTTGCTAGCTAGAGCTTCTCGTAGTGGATCATTGGATTAATACATTTGAAACAGAATACGTCAACTTTATTTTCCACATTATGGCTTCACACATTGACATAGACAGACATATAAACACAAATATCACACGAGAACACATACAACATTGGAACATTAGAGATTTTCCCTTCTGATATTTGCCAATAACATTTTTCTCACCGTTTATTTTATATTGTCCTCTTCACAGCTCCCCCCAGTTTCACGGACACGCCGCCACTGTACGTTGAGGCCAAGGAAGGCGGCAGCATCACCCTGAGCTGCGTTGCTTCCGGCAACCCCAAGCCCTCCATCAACTGGCTCCGGGAGGGTGAGCCCCTGGAGGACAGCATCAAGTACAAGGTAGGACCCCCACTTCACCACTTCATGTGTTTGCCCCACCTAAAATCAAATCAAATTTTATTTGTCACATACACATGTTTAGCAGATGTGAATGGGGGTGTAGTGAAATGCATGTGTTTCTAGCTCCAACAGGGCACTAATATCTAACAATTCACAACAATGCATGCAATACACACAACCTAAAAGTAAAATAACGGAATTAAGGAATATGTAAACATTAGGATGAGCAATGTCGAAGTGGCATAGACTAAAATACAGTAGAATATAATACAGTATATACATATAAGATGAGTAAAGCAAAAACATGTAAACATTATTAGAGTGACTAGAGTTCCATTATTAAAGTGGCTAGTAATTTCAAGTTTATGTATATGGTGCAGCATCCTCTAAGGTTCAAGGTTACATAACCGGGTGGAAGCCGCCAAGTGATGACTATTTAACAGTCTAATGGCCTTGAGATAGAAGCTGTTTTTCAGTCTCTCGGTCCCAGCTTTGATGCACCTGTACTGACATCGCCTTCTGGATGATAGCGGGGTGAACAGGCAGTGGTTCGGGTGGTTGATGACTCAGGTGGTTGTTGTCCTGACCTTTTTGGCCTTCCTGTGAAGGTGCTGTAGGTGTCCTGGAGGGCAGGTAATTTGCCCCTGGCTACCTCTTAGGTATTCATGTGATGATGACCCAAAGAAGTCTATAAGAAGTTCTACTAAGCTAGAAAGGACAACATTGTCTATACCATGCAAACTGTTGAGCAAGTGCAGGAGCGTTATATATGTGTGAATAATGTTAGAAGATAGATTCCTGGTTAACATTACATTTGACCTGCTCCATCTGTTGTCTAGTCTATGGCTCTATTCATTGGATTGCGTAGTCTGCTAGTTATATTATATGGAGAATTTCTATCCGATTCCATTTACAACTGACCATGCGTTAATTCCAGATAGAAATGGTATCTGGCTTTTCCGAGCATTAGGGAGTTTAGCGCCGAATAGCAATGGGAGGTCCTTGACTTTGTATTCACAGTATCAAATCAAATTTGAATTGTCACGTTTCATAAACAACAGGTGTAGACTAACAGATAAATGCTTACTTACAGGGCCTTTCCAACAATGCAGAGAGAAAAATAGACAAATAATTGAAAAACAATAACACAAGGAATAAAACACAATGGGCTATATATATTTGGTTAACTCTTTAGCTTGGGGGTAGAAGCTCTTCAGGGCCCTGTTGGTTCTAGACTTGGTGTATCGGTACCGCTAGACATGCGGTAGCAGAGAGAAGTCTTTGAAAATGTTTTGGGCCTTCCTCTGACACCGCCTTTTATAGAGGTCCTTGATGTACTGGGCCGTACGCACTACCCTCTGTACCGCCTTGCGGTCGGATGCCAAGCAGTTGCCATACCAAGCGGTGATGCAGCTGTGTTGGTATGTGCGGACAATGTTAATTCCTAAGTGATGTGGACACCGAGGAACTCGAAGCTCTTGACCCGCTACACTACAGCCCCATCGATGTGAATAGGGGTGTGCTCGGCCCTCCGTTTCCTGTAGTCCACAATCAGCTCCTTTGTCTTGCTGTTGTTGAGGGAAAGTTTTTTTGTCCTGGCACAACACTGCCTCTCTATACGCTGTTTCATTGTGATCATCAGTGATCAGGCCTACCACTGTCTTGTCGACAGCAAACTAAATTATCGGTACACGTCCTCTGAGTACGCATCCTGGTAATCCGTCTGGCTCCGCAGCCTTGTGAATGTAAAACTGTTTAAAGGTCTTAATCACATCGGCAATATAGAGCAAGATCACACGGTCGTCCGGAACAGCTGGTGCTCTCATGCATGGTTCACTGTTTCTTGCCTCAAAGCGAGCATAGAATACATTTATTTCCTCTGGTAGGCTCGTGTCACTGGGCAGCTTGCGGCTGGGTTTCCCTTTGTAAGATGTGATATTTTGCACGCCGTGCCAAATCCAATGAGCATCAGAGTGGGCGTAGTAGGATTCGGTCTTAGTCCTGTATTGGCACTTTGCCTGTTTGATGGCTCGTCGGAGGTCATGGTGGAATTCATTATAAGCGTCCAGATTAGTGTCCCGCTCCTTAAAAAGCGGTAGCTCTAGCTTTTAGCCTAGTGTGGATGTTGACTGTAATCCATGGCTTCTGGTTGGGATATGTACGTACAGTCACTGTGGGGACGATGTCGTCAATGTACTTATTAATTAATGAAGCCAGTGACTGATGTGGTAAGGTCCTCAATGTTATTGGATGAATCTGTGCTAGTGAAACAGTCCTGTAACTTAGCATCTGCTTCATCGGACCACTTCTGTATTGAGTGCGTCACTGGTACTTCCTGTTTGAGTTTTTGCTTGTAAGCACAAATAAGGAGGATAGAGTTACGGTCAGATTTGCCAAAGGGAGGGCAAGGGAGAGCCTTGTATGCGTTTCTGTGTGTGGAGTAAAGGTGATTGAGAGTTTTGTCGCATCTAATTGCACAGGTGACATGCTGGTGAAAATGAGGTTAAACGGATTTCAGTTACCTTTCAGTCAGCCAACTTCGGTACAACATACTATGGGGGAGTCGCACTCTCATGACTTCGGATATACAATCACGCATGACAAGGCCAATGAAATCCGCGCTTCGCTGGAAGTCCCGCCTTCCACAGGTGATAAGTGTGAGGCTCAGATTCATTCCTTACAAATTCCCGCTCTTCACCTCGGTGTGAACAGGAACGGTTCACGCTATTAAAACAAACAATTGGAACACGAGTCTTATGTTGCGCCAACTACTGTAAACTAGTGGTCGAGTATGCTGAAGTTTTTATGGATCTTTATTTATTTTATTTAACCTTTATTGAACTAGGCAAGTCAGTTCAAAACAAATATTTACAATGACGGCCTACCAAAAGGCAAAAGACCTCCTGCGACAAGAGAGACAACAGAACACTACATAAAGTGAGACCTAAGACAACAACCTAGCAAGGCAGCAACACATGACAACACACCATGGTGTCATGAACCGGCTCAAAGTGAGTATCAAAAAAGGAGACAACGTGGAGATAAGGAATAACAAAATATATTTATTTAAAACCTCTTAAGCCTAGGGCTGAATACTGCCCCCTATGGAGGAAGTGCATGCCCATAGTAAAAATATTGTTTTATTTTCCCAAAATTGCTAATATATGCATATAATAATTATTATTGAATAGAAAACACTCTAAAGTTTCTAAAACCGTTTAAATTATGTCTGTATGTAAAGCAGAACTCTCAGGGCAGCCTTTCTCCCAAACTCTCTCTTGTCAACAGAAAAGTTGGGCCAACTTTGACGTCATCGCCCCCACCCTTCCTAACCAGCTATGGATCTGGGAACAGTTTGTATGTGTTCAGCGCGAAGTCTGCTTTCAAATGGGGCGTTCATTGTGAGAATCACGCGCGCCCTCGTCTTTTGGCGGGCTAAAACGTTCGGGTCACGCGAGAATACATGCACTCTATTGCGCACGTCTGAATTGGTGTGCTCTCTTTTTCCATGAAGTACCAATTGATGTCGGTTTGTCTGTTCGCGCTGATTATTGTTTTACACGTTTAAAACATCCTAAAGCTTGATTCTGCACTTAGTTTGACCAGTTTAGTCGACATATAATATGTAATTTTGAAGTTTTGATGCGCAAGAGTGCGGGACCAGAAGTAATTTTCGGTGCATTTCAACTGAAGCTGTTAGCATATGCTAATACAGAGACACACAACTTGAAACCTAACGATGTATTGGGTAAGTATGACTCCTTCCACGTCTTCTGATCGAAGAACATCAAAGGTAAGGGAATATTTATGTGGTTATTTTGGGTTTCTGTGAACTCCAAACGTAGAGGAGACATACTGCTAATATCTGAGCGCAGTCTCATATTATAGCCTAGTGAACGAATTCTGTAACGTTAAAAATAAATGTAACACAGCAGTTGCATTAAGAAGAAGTGTATCTTTGTAACTATATGTAGAACATGTATATTTAGTCATGTGTATTGCTTGTTATCTGACGTTATCTGTCGGAGCTAGCATCATTTCTCCGGACATTTGAGTAGCATTTTTTGAAAATGTCGTCATTGTAAACAGAGATTTATGGATATAAATGGCATATTATTGAAAAAAACATAAATGTACCTTGTACCATGTCCTATTACTGTAATCTGATGAAGATTTTCAAAAGGTTAGTGAATGATTTATTTTTTAATCCTGCTTTTATAATTTTATATTTTCTGGGACAAAAGGGCTGCCTCTTGTCTTTGTTTCGGTGGTGGTGTAATATAAATATGTGGTGTGTTTTCGCTGTAAAACATTTTAGAAATCTGACTTGCTGGGTAGATGAACAAGGTGTTTATCTTTCATTTGAGCTATTGGACTTGTTAATGTGTGGAGGTTAAATATTTCTAAGAATATATTTTGCATTTTGCATTATGCTAATGAGCTTGAGCCTGTAGTCACAATCCCGGATCCGGGATGGGTAGCATCAAGAACTAAATATAATTAACAATGGTGTGTGTAGTCAGTAATCAGTAGTGTAAGTGAGTGGTTGTGTGCATAAATGTGATAATGAGGGGTGTTGAAAGGTGCCAACGCAAACAACCGCAAACAACCAAAAACAGCCACAAAAATGCCACAACCAAAATCTGTGTCTGCATGGAGAGAGTCTCCTCAATGAATGGGGAAGAGGTGAATTTATCCTGGGACACACCCAAGCCCAGGTTTGTCCCATTTCGCTGACGACCCTCCGGATCCACCCACCAACATCCTATTAAGGAAAATAAGAGCAAAGAGAGAATTTGGCACACAGAGTGGGAGTGTGGTCACAATGGTAGCATCACAACATGACAACAACATGGTAACAACACTAAGTGCATGCTCTTCAACCGATTGCTGCCTGCACCGTCCCGCCCGATTAGCATCACTACTCTGTACGGTTCTGACCTAGAATATGTGGACAACTAGAAATACCTAGGTGTCTGGTTAGACTGTAAACTCTCCTTCCAGACTCCAATCCAAAATTAAATCTAGAATCGGCTTCCTATTTCGCAACAAAGCCTCCTTCGCTCATGCTGCTAGACATACCCTCGTAAAACTAGCCTACCGATCCTTGACTTCGGCGATGTCATTTACAAAATTGCCCCCAACACTCTACTCAGCAAACTGGATGTATCTATGACAGTGCTATCCGTTTTGTCACCAAAGCCCCGTATACTACCCACCACTGTGACCTGTATGCTCTCGTTGGCTGCCCCTCACTACATATCCGTCGCCAAACCCACTGGCTCCAGGTCATCTAGAAGTCTTTGCTAGGTAAAGCCCCGCCTTATCTCAGCTCACTGGTCACCATAGCAACACCCACCTGTAGCAAGCGCTCCAGCAGGTATATTGCACTGGTCATCCCCAAAGCCAACACTTCCTTTGGCCTCCTTTCATTCCATTTCTCTGCTGCCAATGACTGAAACAAATGAAAAAAATCTCTGAATCTGGAGTCTTATATCTCCCTCTCTAACTTTAAGCATCAGCTGTCAGAGCAGCTTTACCGATCACTGTACACACCCAATCTGTAAATAGCCCACCTAACTACCTCATCCCCATATTATTACTTATCCTCTTGCTCTTTTGCATCCCAGTATCTCTACTTGCACATCATCATCTGCACATCTATCACTCCAGTATTAATACTAAATTGTAATTATTTAACCTCTATGGCCTATTTATTGCCTTACCTCCCTAATCTTCTACATATGCACACACTGTACATAGATTTTTATTTTGTGTTATTGACTGTACGTTTCTTTATGTGTAACTCTGTGTTGTTTTTGTCGCACTGCTTTGCTTTATCTTGACCAGGTCGCAGTTGTAAATGAGAACTTGTTCTCAACTTCCCTACCTGGTTAAATAAAGGTGAAATAAAATAAAAACACAACATGGTAGCAGCACAAAACATGGTACAAACATTATTGGGCACAGAGAACAGCACAAAGGGCAAGCAGGTAGAGACAACAATACATCACGCAAAACAGCCAGTAAGAGTGTCCATGATTGAGTCTTTGAATGAAGAGATTGAGATATCATAAGAATCTCATATGTTTCCTGATCACTAACAATGAGTTATTCTTCTAATTGCTTGGCCTGGCTATAGCAATAAGTAAGATGACTAATGCATCCTAAACGACGAAGGCTAACAAGCCGGGTTGGGTTCGCACCGATGCCCCAAGGAATCAAAATATACTCACATTGGTTGTCTTGTTTGTCTCGGGACGGTGCATGCTCAAGCTACCCTCGCTTGAATCAGTTTGTGTGTGAGTGTTATGCAGATGAATGAGGACCCAAAAGCGACTTGGCGAAAACAGAGTCTTTATTCCAGTAAAGGATAAGAGCACTACTCCTGGACAATCAGAGCAGAAAACAAAACATAAAAAACTTAAATCCACTCGTAGTGACGAGGACAGACTGGAGACTCGACCATTAACTGTAGGTTGCCTCGGGAAGGCACCGACCGTAGCGGACTCAGACACCTGCTCACACGCAGCATCTGAAGGAGACAAGACACGACAGGGCGAGACCAAGACACAGCACAGCGAACATCATACAAGGATCCGACAGGACAGAAACGGAAAACAAGGGGAGAAATAGGGACTCTAATCAGAGGACAAGATAGGGAACAGGTGTGCAAAGACTAAATGAGTGAGTAGGAGAATGGGGAACAGCTGGGAGCAGAAACGGAACGATAGAGAGAGGAGAGAGAGGGAAGGAGAGAGAAAATAGGGAACGAACCTAATAAGACCAGCAGGGGGAAACGAACAGAAGGGAAAGCATAATGACAAGACAATATAAGACAAAACATGACAGTACCCCCCCACTCACCGAGCGCCTCCTGGCGCACTCGAGGAGGAATCCTGGCGGCAACGGAGGAAATCATCAATCAGCGAACGGTCCAGCACGTCCCGAGATGGAACCCAACTCCTCTCCTCAGGACCGTAACCCTCCCAATCCACTAAGTACTGGTGACCACGTCCCCGAGAACGCATGTCCATGATCCTACGTACCTTGTAAATAGGTGCGCCCTCGACAAGGACGGGGGGGGGGGAAGACGAACGGGGGTGCGAAGAAAGGGCTTGACACAGGAGACATGGAAGACAGGATGGACGCGACGAAGATGTCGCGGAAGAAGCAGTCGCACAGCGACAGGATTGACGACCTGGGAGACACGGAACGGACCAATGAACCGCGGAGTCAACTTACGAGAAGCTGTCGTAAGGGGAAGGTTACGAGTGGAAAGCCACACTCTCTGGCCGCGACAATACCTAGGACTCTTAATCCTACGTTTATTGGCGGCTCTCACAGTCTGCGCCCTGTAACGGCAAAGTGCAGACCTCACCCTCCTCCAGGTGCGCTCACAACGTTGGACAAACGCCTGAGCGGAGGGAACGCTGGACTCGGCGAGCTGGGACGAGAACAGAGGAGGTTGGTAACCCAGGCTACTCTGAAACGGAGATAGCCCGGTAGCAGACGAAGGAAGCGAGTTGTGAGCGTATTCTGCCCAGGGAGCTGTTCTGCCCAAGACGCAGGGTTTCTAAAAGAAAGG
The DNA here is from genome assembly GCF_023373465.1 of Oncorhynchus keta. NCBI lineage: Eukaryota > Metazoa > Chordata > Actinopteri > Salmoniformes > Salmonidae > Oncorhynchus > Oncorhynchus keta. Next base: position 25,332,842 of record NC_068431.1, read on the forward strand.
CTGCGTAGTATGCGACCAATCGTCTGATTGGCCCTTTCTGCTTGACCGTTAGACTGGGGATGAAAACCGGAAGAGAGACTGACGGAAGCACCAATCAAACGACAGAACTCCCTCCAAAACTGTGACGTGAATTGCGGACCTCTGTCTGAAACGGCGTCTAACGGGAGGCCATGTATTCTGAACACATTCTCGATGATGATTTGTGCCGTCTCCTTAGCGGAAGGAAGCTTAGCGAGGGGAATGAAATGTGCCGCCTTAGAGAACCTATCGACAACCGTAAGAATCACAGTCTTCCCCGCAGACGAAGGCAGACCGGTAATGAAGTCTAAGGCGATGTGAGACCATGGTCGAGAAGGAATGGGAAGCGGTCTGAGACGACCGGCAGGAGGAGAGTTACCTGACTTAGTCTGCGCGCAGTCCGAACAAGCAGCCACGAAACGGCGCGTGTCACGCTCCTGAGTAGGCCACCAAAAGCGCTGGCGAATAGAAGCAAGAGTACCTCGAACGCCGGGATGGCCAGCTAACTTGGCAGAGTGAGCCCACTGAAGAACAGCCAGACGAGTAGAAACAGGAACGAAAAGAAGGTTACTAGGACAAGCGCGCGGCGACGCAGTGTGAGTGAGTGCTTGCTTAACCTGTCTCTCAATTCCCCAGACTGTCAACCCGACAACACGCCCATAAGGAAGAATCCCCTCGGGATCAGTAGAAGCCACAGAAGAACTAAAGAGACGGGATAAGGCATCAGGCTTGGTGTTCTTACTACCCGGGCGATAAGAAATCACAAACTCGAAACGAGCGAAAAACAACGCCCAACGAGCTTGACGTGCATTAAGTCGTTTGGCAGAACGGATGTACTCAAGGTTCTTATGGTCAGTCCAAACGACAAAAGGAACGGTCGCCCCCTCCAACCACTGTCGCCATTCGCCTAGGGCTAAGCGGATGGCGAGCAGTTCGCGGTTACCCACATCATAGTTGCGTTCCGATGGCGACAGGCGATGAGAAAAATAAGCGCAAGGATGAACCTTATCGTCAGACTGGAAGCGCTGGGATAGAATGGCTCCCACGCCCACCTCTGAAGCGTCAACCTCGACAATGAATTGTTTAGTGACGTCAGGAGTAACGAGGATAGGAGCGGACGTAAAACGCTTCTTGAGGAGATCAAAAGCTCCCTGGGCGGAACCGGACCACTTAAAGCACGTCTTGACAGAAGTAAGAGCTGTGAGAGGGGCAGCAACTTGACCGAAATTACGAATGAAACGCCGATAGAAATTAGCGAAACCTAGAAAGCGCTGCAACTCGACACGTGACCTTGGAACGGGCCAATCACTGACAGCCTGGACCTTAGCGGGATCCATCTGAATGCCTTCAGCGGAAATAACAGAACCGAGAAAAGTGACGGAGGAGACATGAAAGGCGCACTTCTCAGCCTTCACGTAGAGACAATTCTCTAAAAGGCGCTGGAGTACACGTCGAACGTGCTGAACATGAATCTCGAGTGACGGTGAAAAAATCAGGATGTCGTCAAGGTAGACAAAAACAAAGATGTTCAGCATGTCTCTCAGTACATCATTAACTAATGCCTGAAAAACAGCTGGAGCATTAGCGAGACCAAACGGCAGAACCCGGTACTCAAAATGCCCTAACGGAGTGTTAAACGCCGTTTTCCACTCGTCTCCCTCTCTGATGCGCACGAGATGGTAAGCATTACGAAGGTCCAACTTAGTAAAGAACCTGGCTCCCTGCAGAATCTCGAAGGCTGATGACATAAGGGGAAGCGGATAACGATTCTTAACCGTTATGTCATTCAGCCCTCGATAATCCACGCAGGGGCGCAGAGTACCGTCCTTCTTCTTAAAAAAAAAACCCCGCCCCGGCAGGAGAGGAAGAAGGCACTACGGTGCCGGCGTCAAGAGACACAGACAAATAATCCTCGAGAGCCTTACGTTCGGGAGCCGACAGAGAGTATAGTCTACCCCGAGGAGGAGTGGTCCCCGGAAGGAGATCAATACTACAATCATACGACCGGTGAGGAGGAAGGGAGTTGGCTCTGGACCGACTGAAGACCGTGCGCAGATCATGATATTCCTCCGGCACTCCTGTCAAATCACCAGGTTCCTCCTGAGAAGAGGGGACAGAAGAAACAGGAGGGATAGCAGACATTAAACACTTCACATGACAAGAAACGTTCCAGGATAGGATAGAATTACTAGACCAATTTATAGAAGGATTATGACATACTAGCCAGGGATGACCCAAAACAACAGGTGTAAAAGGTGAACGAAAAATCAAAAAGGAAATAGTCTCACTGTGGTTACCAGATACTGTGAGGGTTAAAGGTAGTGTCTCATATCTGATACTGGGGAGATGACTACCATCTAAGGCGAACATGGGCGTAGGCTTCCCTAACTGTCTGAGAGGAATGTCATGTTTCCGAGCCCATGCTTCGTCCATAAAACAACCCTCAGCCCCAGAGTCTATCAAGGCACTGCATGTAGCACCCGAACCGGTCCAGCGTAGATGGACCGACATAGTAGTACAGGATCTTGATGGAGAGACCTGAGTAGTAGCGCTCACCAGTAGCCCTCCGCTTACTGATGAGCTCTGGCTTTACTGGACATGAATTGACAAAATGTCCAGCAAGTCCGCAATAGAGGCACAGGCGGTTGGTAATCCTCCGTTCCCTCTCTTTAGTCGAGATGCGAATACCTCCCAGCTGCATGGGCTCAGTCTCTGAGCCGGAGGGAGGAGATGGTTGCGATGCGGAGAGGGGAAACACCGTTAACGCGCGCTCTCTTCCACGAGCTCGGTGACGAAGATCTACCCGTCGTTCTATGCGGATGGCGAGTGCAATCAAAGAGTCCACACTGGAAGGAACCTCCCGGGAGAGAATCTCATCCTTAACCTCTGCGTGGAGTCCCTCCAGAAAACGAGCGAGCAGCGCCGGCTCGTTCCAGTCACTTGAGGCAGCAAGAGTGCGAAACTCAATAGAGTAATCCGTTATGGATCGATCACCTTGACATAGGGAAGCCAGGGCCCTAGAAGCCTCCCTACCAAAAACTGAACGATCAAAAACCCGTATCATCTCCTCTTTAAAGCTCAGGTAATTGTTAGAACAATCAGCCCTTGCCTCCCAGATAGCTGTGCCCCACTCTCGAGCCCGGCCAGTAAGGAGTGATATGACGTAAGCAACCCGAGCTCTCTCTCTTGAGTATGTGTTGGGTTGGAGAGAGAACACAATATCACACTGGGTGAGAAAAGAGCGGCACTCAGTGGGCTGCCCGGAGTAACAAGGTGGGTTATTAACCCTAGGTTCCGGAGACTCGGCTGACCAGGAAGTAGCAGGTGGCACGAGACGAAGACTCTGGAACTGTCCAGAGAGGTCGGAAACCTGAGCGGCCAGGGTCTCAATGGCATGACGAGCAGCAGACAATTCCTGCTCGTGTCTGCCGAGCATGGCTCCCTGGATCTCGACGGCAGTGTTACGAGAATCCGTAGTCGCTGGGTCCATTCGTGGTCGGATCCTTCTGTTATGCAGATGAATGAGGACCCAAAAGCGACTTGGCGAAAACAGAGTCTTTATTCCAGTAAAGGATAAGAGCACTACTCCTGGACAATCAGAGCAGAAAACAAAACATAAAAACTTAAATCCACTCGTAGTGACGAGGACAGACTGGAGACTCGACCATTAACTGTAGGTTGCCTCGGGAAGGCACCGACCGTAGCGGACTCAGACACCTGCTCACACGCAGCATCTGAAGGAGACAAGACACGACAGGGCGAGACCAAGACACAGCACAGCGAACATCATACAAGGATCCGACAGGACAGAAACGGAAAACAAGGGGAGAAATAGGGACTCTAATCAGAGGACAAGATAGGGAACAGGTGTGCAAAGACTAAATGAGTGAGTAGGAGAATGGGGAACAGCTGGGAGCAGAAACGGAACGATAGAGAGAGGAGAGAGAGGGAAGGAGAGAGAAAATAGGGAACGAACCTAATAAGACCAGCAGGGGGAAACGAACAGAAGGGAAAGCATAATGACAAGACAATATAAGACAAAACATGACAGTGAGACTAGGGGACGGCTGGCATTGTTCCTCTACTAGTCAGTGGCGCTTGTTCTTTTGTCAATTGTGAAGCATTCTTTCGGGAGTTTGGTGTTTCTGATAGTGACTTCCTCTCCTGGGTGCTCGTACCTCGTCTGAGTCTGAGTTGCGGGACGTGGATGATGGTTTGGGTCATTGGTCAGGTCAAATGTCTGCCGGGCTCCAGAGCGCTCTGTTGCTGGTTACAGGAGGCTACTCAGAGAGAGGGCGACCAGATTTTGTGGGTATTTCCCAGCCGCCTGTGTCTGCCTTGGTTAAGCACCGCATGTCTCTTTTCGCAGAAGGGTGTGGGTCCCACCTCAGTGATCCGGTCCTACGTTCATTTTCGAGACCAGGCTAGCTAATGAGCACTGCATAGCATTCTAGCCAGATTGGATAACTTGCCGAGGCGAGCTACATATTATTAGCTATTCCTGCCTCCCCATGGTGGAGTTGCTTGTGTAGCTGTCTTGTTTACTATACGCAGCCTGAAGTCGCTTGGTTATTCTAAATGGACCGTGCTTTGGTCAAAGAGGCTAACTAGCCTAGCTTAGACTAATGAGCCTCCTGGCTAATGTCGGCTATCATCATAACTTCCGGTGAATCAAGCTTACTGGCGTTCCCCCGGCATATGGCAACCCCATTCCTATTTTCAATTCCTTGAGTTGGAGGGAGTAGAGAGAGGGGATTCCGTGCTCTTCCGATGAGGAAGTAGGCCCAGAGCAGCTGTGCCGATCTACAAAAACATTGCCATGACGACAGTGTCCACACATTTTGTTACAGCAAACAGGTTACTACGTTAGCCAATGCCAGAGCCCTCTGTGCCCATAAAGGGACTGGGCTTCATGCAGGCAATACAGTCTCACGGAAGCACAACGTGTGTTGGAAGCTTGTCCATGTTTAATGCCCCCCTGGTACCCTGTGCTCCACGGTGTTCACGGGGTCCAAGGCGTATATCAATCTCTGTCCACAAGGGGGCACCCCTCCCCATAGGTGACCCATTGCCGAGTCCTCTCTTTAGCTCACTCGTCCCTATGAGGTGTCTATTGATATAGATTATGGGCCCTGTAGGTGATTCCTGGGAATTCCATTGGATTACGAATTGCCCCTGCCTGTTACCACCGAAGGGGTCCGTTTTTCAGAGCTGTCTGTCCCATTCCCATCCATGCTACAAGGCACTTTGTTACCAGTGCCTATGACTGGTCGGTTGGGTAACCTCCATGATAAAGTTATTTTCCCAGTGTCTATTTTTAAATGCGTAAGGCCAAGTGCTGGGTGCCAGCCGGTTACCGGAATGCATCTTACCACCTAAACCGAGTGACGCTCGTTGTGACAACTGTACCCCCAGGTGGTACTGCCACTTGAGATATGTCACTGATCGCCGGAGCCCTTGTACCCAGAGTGGACCAGGCTTTAGGCAAACCTTGGCACATAAACCCCTAAGTTCATCAGTGTTCACGGGTGTCAAAAATGTTTTCTCCTGCAGGTGATTTCAATGAAAAGTGTCCCTTCTCCACGTTCAGACACATGGTTGTCAAAAGTAGTGGAAATGGAAAAATAACCAATCTCTCCCAGTCCATGAGTTGGCGTCCCGCCCCTTCAGATGGCACTTCACTGGAGGCTCGCTGTCTGCTCCGACCAATCGCGCGCATGCTCAGTGTCGCCCTGGATCATGTGAACAGTGACGTCAGGGTACAGACTACAATTTGTTGTGCGTACCCCACACTTCGGTGGCATCCTCACGTTGACTGTTCCCGAGGCCTAAGCGCCCATTTTGAGGGAGGATATATCCTCCCGTCTCCAGAAGCAGGCAATCCGAGTGGTTCCTATGTCGAAGATCCAGGACGGATGGTACAGCTGGTATATCCTGGTTCTGAAAAAGTATGGGACACAGTGTGTTTTTGCCAGTGCCAGTGCCAATGCCTAGCATTCCAATGGGGCTATTTTTGATGAGGCCCTGGATGCATCTCGCAGCCTACTGGACATGGCCCAGTAGTGGTCAGAACCAACAATATGTCAGTAGTGGCATGCATCAACACTCTGGTGCACCAGTAGCTCCCCGCTGGCCCAGGCAGCCTTGGTTCGCGGAGATCATTCGCTTTAGCCTCCGCTAAACGTGTTGGGGATCTCCACGCGTTATCCGGTACTCAGTTCTAACCAGGCGACTTTAAGGTGATGTTGCGTCCAGATGTGGCCTTCGCTCGAGAAAGTCATGTCTATGATCCTACAGGGCCTTAGCTTTTGAGCGATTTCCCTATTCACCTCCTTTTGCTTCTGAATAGCAACAGAGGTTAGGTGCAATATGCAGTGATTTTGTCAAATTTGTCGCGAAAAATGCAAAAAATGCTCTGATGAGGGAAAACTTTTGTTGACGTGTGGCTTGATAGAACTTTATTATGTGGTAAATGTACAGTGATTGGTTGAAATAGTGAGCCCTCTTTATACTGCTGTGATGGGTAATTTTATGCAATAGAATTTAGATGACCGTTTTATGCATAAATAGTGCAGTGATTGGTGAAATGTGCAAGCCCTCGCATACTATGTGGGGAATTGTTGATTTAGCAAAAAATGTAACAATTGAGGAATCCTGGGGGGACTGTAATTACATCACACTAGCAAGCATCGCTGAATGTTAATGTAGTTTGAAGTGTAAATTATAAGAAAATGGACTTTGCCCTCCTTGACGCTGCATCAGATATATGTTGTGGTGGAGAGCTGAACGAATGAACACTGGTTTTGACAGAGCTTACAACCGTATTTGTTCCATTGACTTTTGAGGGATAGGAGTGGAGGAGTGCTCTCATGTAGGTGTGTTTGTGTGTTTGTTTATGTGTTTATGTGTTTGTGTGTTCTTTTCAGCTGCTATCTATCTCCGCTCCCTGAGACACATACACACATGCACAGAGAAAAGAGTAGAGTAAAAGTGTGTGTGTGCGTGTGTGAGAGCACGAGAGAGAGAGAGAGAAGGGCTGTTGAGGCGTAGGTAATATGGCCTTTATTTCCCTCTTTGTCCTTGTATCAGCAGCTCTACTTTGATCTGAAAACCCCAGAACATCCAGTGATGATCACACTGAACTGGTGCAAGCAAAGTATCCAACACCAATCGCTTACACACATCCTGGGTTTTTTCATATCAGTGTAGATTAAGGACAGGTGACCGCTTTAGACTATTTACACACACTTCCTGCTTTCCTTCCCTCTTCCCAGTTGTAAGACCCCCCTCAAAGTAGACTTAGTCGTCCATCTCTTTGCCTATGTGGGCCCTCTGATTGAGGACTGCATGGATGCAGCCTCCACTCTCATCTCCTGTGACCTGTTACAAACAGGAAGAGACAACTCACTACCTTGTTTGTCCTCCTCCTCCTCCCCTCTAGGGCTACATAGCCATCCTCCCTTTCCACTCGTTTATCCTCTTTTTACATTTCATCCACCCTTTTGTGCCATATTAATGACATCCACCAGCCATCCAATCCTGTCAGATTTACCGTACCACGAAGTTCATAGGGGTAGGGAGCAAGACATGGGGACATTTTGGAATGGGGCAACATTGTATTAAAAGATTATAAGTCAAAGACTAGTGAGCCAGGTGGGGGTTGAAGCTGAACCAGCTACACATGAAACGCTCACACCTGATTGGATAATCCTATAGATCCTACATACACACCCCTTGCAAAGTTGTCACATTTTGCTGCCTTAAAACTACACTACATCTGAAAAGGAATTAAACTGAAACATTTTCCTACTGACCCACAACCTACTTCACATTTTCAAAGTGAAGGAAAATCTGCTTGAAAATCACAGAAAGGTTGAAATATTGCTGTACATCAAGGGTGCCACACTCATTTTGCCCGGGGCCACATTTGGTCTTCAACGAGATCCGGGGGGCCGCTCTGATAATTGGTTATATTTCCTTGCCGTCAAAATTTGCAAAAGATAGTCCTTTAACCATCATTTTTGGAATTTCCAATAATCCCTGACTGTTTACCTTTAGGTGATTATTAGCGAGCTGGACACAGTCAATAAACGTGTATAAATGTAGGTCCAATATCATTTCTACACAGTTTTGATTTGGTTTTAGTCATTTTAAAGAATATTTAGTTTCCTCACCAGTCTACACACAATACTCCATAATGACAAAGCGAAGACAGGTTTTTGTATTTTTGTATTAAAAATAAAGAACATAAATACCTTATTGACATAAGTATTCAGACCCTTTGCTTTGAGACTCCAAATTGAGATCAGGTGCATCCTGTGTCCAATGATCATCCTTGAGATGTTTCTACAACTTGATTGGAGTCCACTTGTGGTAAATTCAATTGGTTAGACGTGATGTGAAAAGGCACACGTCTATATAAGGTCCCACAGTTGACAGTGCATGTTAGAGCAAAAACCAAGCCATGAGGTCGAAGGAATTGTCCGTACAGCTCCAAGACCGGATTGTGTCGAGGCACAAATCTGGGGAAGGGTACCAAAACATTTCTGCATCATTGAAGGTCCCCAAGAACACAGTGGCCTCCATCATTCGGAAGGTTTCTGGATTGAATCCTGACAAGGTACAAATCTGTCATTCTGCCCCTGAGCAAGGCAATTAACCCACTGTTCCCCGAGCGCCGAAAGACTTGGATTAAGGCAGCCCCCCGTACCGCTATGATTCAGAGGGCTTGGGTTAAATGAGGAAGACACATTTCAGTTGAAGGCATTCAGTTGTACAACTGACTAGGTACCCCCCTTTCCCTTTCTTAAATGGAAGAAGTTTGGAACCACCAAGACTCTTCCTAGACCTGGCCAAACTGAGAAATTGGTGAAGGGCCTTGGTCAGGGAAGTGACCAAGAATCCGATGGTCACTTTGACAGAGCTTTAGAGTTCCTCTGTGGAGATGGGAGAACCTTCCAGAAGGACAACCATCTCTGCATCACTCCACCAATCCACAGAACTCTTTGGCCTGAATGCCAACTCCCCAAATACAGACGTGCCAAGCTTGTTGCGCCATACCCAAGAAGACTTGATGCTTTAATCGCTACCAAAGATGCTTCAACAAATTACTGAGTAAAGGGTCTGAATACTTATGTAAATATGATATTTCAGTTTTCTTGTTGTTGAATAAATTAGCCAAATTTTCTAAAAACTTGTTTTTGCTTTTTCATTATGGGGTATTGTGTGTAGATTGATGAGGGGGAAACAATATAAAAAAAAACAATATAATCAATTTTAGAATAAGGCTGTAACATAACAAAATGTGGAAAAAGTCAAGGGGTCTGAATGCTTTACAATCAGAAGTTTGGACACACCTACTCATTCAAGGGTTTTTATTTATTTTTTACTATTTTCTACATTGTTAAATAATGTGAAATAATGCATATGGAATCATGTAGTAACCAAAAAAGTCTTAAAAAAGTAAATATATTTTAGATTCTTCAATGTAGCCACCCATTGCCTTGATGATAGCTTTGCACAATCTTAGCATTTAAAAAAAAAAAAAAATTTAACCTTTATTTAACCAGGCAAGTCAGTTAAGAACACTTTCTTATTTTCAATGACAGCCTGGGAACAGTGGGTTAACTGCCTGTTCAGGGGAAGAACGACAGATTTGTACCTTGTCAGCTCGGTCGCAACCTTCCGGTTACTAGTCCAACGCTCTAACCACTAGGCTACGCTGCCGCCCCTAAACCAGCTTCACCTGGAATGCTATCCCAACAGTCTTGAAGGACTTCCCAAATATGCTGAGCACTTGTTAGCTTCTATTCCTTCACTCTGCGGTCCAACTCATCCCAAACCATCTCAATTGGGTTGAGGTCGGATGATTGTGGAGGCATCATCTGATGCAGCACTCCACCAGTCTCCTTCTTGGGTCATTGTCCTGTTGAAAACAAATGATAGTCCCACTCAGCGCAAACCAGATGGGATGGTGTATCACTGCAGAATGCTCTGGTAGCCATGCTGGTTAAGTGTGCCTTGAATTCTAAATGAATCACTGACAGTGTCACCAGAAAATTGCCCCCACACCATAACACCTCCTCTTTCATGCTTCACGGTGGGAACTACACATGTAGAGATCATCCGTTCACCTACTCTGCATTTTACAAAGACACAGAGGTTGGAACCAAAAATCTCAAATTTGGACTCCACCGGTGTCCATTGCTTGTGTTTCTTGGCCCAAGCAAGTCTCTTCTTATTATTGGTGTCCTTTAGTAGTGGTTCCTTTGCAGTAATTTGACCATGAAGGCATGATACACACAGTCTCCTCTGAACAGTTGATGTTCAGATGTGTCTGTTACTTGGGGCGGCAGGTAGCCTAGTGGTTAGAGCGTTTCGGTTGCAAGATCGAGTCCCTGAGCTGACAAGGTAAAAATCTGTCATTCTGCCCCTGAACAAGGCAGTTAACCCACTGTTCCTAAGGGGCTGTTGTTGAAAATAAGAATTTGTTCTTAATTGACTTCCCTAGTTAAGTAAAGGTAAAACAAAACATATTTGGGCTGCAATCTGAGGTGCAGTTAACTCTAATGAACTTCTCCTTTCCTGTGGCGGCCCTCATGAGAGCCAGTTTCATCATAGTGCTTGATGGTTTCTGCAACTGCACATGAAGAATCTTTCACAGTTCTGAAGCATGGTGGTGGCAGCATCATGCTGTGGGGATGTTTTTCAGCGACAGGGACTGGGAGACGAGTCAGGATCGAGGGAAATATGAACGGAGCAAAGTACAAAGAGATCCTTGATGAAAACCTGCTCCAGAGTGCTCAGGACCTCAGACTGGGGCGAAGGTTCACCTTTCAACAGGACAACTACCCTAAGCACACAGTCAAGACAAAGCAGGAGTGGATTCGGGACAAGTCTCTGAATGTCCTTTGATTGGCCCAGCCAGAGCCCGGACTTGAACCTGATTTGAAAATCTCTGGAGATCCAACCTGACAGAGCTTGAGAGGATCTGCAGAAAAGAATGGGAGGAACTCCCGAAATACAGGTGTGCCAAGCATGTAGCGTCATAACCAAGAAGACTCGAGGCTGTAATCTCTGCCAAAGGTCCTTCAACAAAGTACTGTGTAAAGGGTCTGAATATTTATGTAAATGTTATATTTCTGTTTTTTATTTTTAAGAAATCTGGAAAAATGCCCCCCAAAAATGTCTTTGCTGTGTCATTATGGGGTATTGTGTGTAGATTGATGAGGGAAAAATACTATTTAATCCATTTTAGAATTAGGCTATAATGTAACAAAATATGGAAAAAGTGAAGGGGTCGGAATACTTTCTGAGTGCACCTTATATGGGGCATACAACCATCTCACCTCTGCAGACTTTGCTACAAAGAGACAGAATCATTAGATCACTGACATTATTTTGGTATTGCCCCTACTGTATGTATCTATGGGGGAAAGAGGAAGGGTTTGTCATAAAAAATCATCCCAACGCCTATTATTTCACAAAGTGTCACACTCTGTGATTTAAGGGTGGGTTATCTAGGTGAATTATATTTCTATGTTGGCCTAGTATGGTTCCCAATCAGAGGCAGCTGTTTATCATTGTCTCTGATTGGGGATCAAATTTAGGTAGCCATTTTCCCATTGTGCTTTGTGGGATCTTGCCTATGTATAGTTGCCTGTGAGCATTATTCTAGCTTCACGGTTCGGTTGTTAGTTTTGTTGTTTTTGTTCTTTGAAGTTTTCTATTCCAAAATAAAGGATGGAAACATACCACGCTGCATCTTGGTCTACTCCTTATTACGATTGTGACACAGAGTGAGCCAATGTAAGTTATGTGATTTGTTCAACCACATTTTACTCCTAACTCATTGAGGCTTGCCTAAATAAAGGGGCTGAATACTTTTGCAAAGACTATATTAATTATGCATTTTTATATTTATATTTAAAAAAAAATCTTCCACTTTGACAAACAGAGTATTTTATGTAGATTGTTGACAAAATTACAATTAAATCCATTTTAATCCCACTGTAATACAATAAAATGTGAAAACACTGCAAGGCACTGTAGTGCTTAAGGAGACACGTAGCTGTTCTGTTGAATAGTGCAGCGGACAGTTATGGACAGAACAGTATTTATAAACAGTAGACGGGCTGTTTAAGAAAATATGGATTTAAGGGGTCTTGACTATTCTCCCCCATTTTACTGGAAAATACTAATCCTATCAATTTGTTTAACCGTTTAAACCAGAAAAACAACAAATCTTATGAGTTAATTTCACCCTTTTTACCAGAAAAAAAAAAGTTCACTTAAATCTGTTTGTCTGGCCTCATTTTCTCACGAGGTATTTGGTGTGTTTAACATTATTTTTGTTGTTGTGTTGTCTTTTTTTAAACCCTTCGTTAAATTACGGCAATTATACTGTACGGCTTTTAGTCTGACTAATGTTTGCTGAGTCCATAGTCCCCGTCAGTCTGCCCGCGTTCTCAGAGGATTTTCTGGCTATGCTTATGGTACACCTCTGTCACATTATGCATTGAAGAAGGGTGGTAGTGGAGTGTGTTCTCTCCATATAAATATATTCATTTTTTCTGTATTTCTTTTAGTAATGTAAGATGGTGATGTCATATGGCCCGCTTTTTCTTTGGGTAACAGGTGGTTGATTGGTTGTTGAAAGAACTGTTAGTCTTTGGTGGAAACTAAAGGTGATGGTTGCGTGGGAAGCGCACACTCTCACTCAAGCACACATACACATGCAGACATACACACACACACACACACACACCACATCTCACTTACTACTACGTCTGTCGACCTGGTCTCCCTATATCACATGTACAGTAACACATGTACCACATGTACATTAATGTCTACCACATGTACAGTATCACATGTAGAGGTCGACCGATTAAATGGAATGGCCAATTAATTAGGGCCGATTTCAAGTTTTCATAACAATCGTAAATCTGTATTTTTGGGTGCCGATTTGCCAATATTTCTTTATTTTAAAGAAATGTATACCTTTATTTAACTAGGCAAGTCAGTTAAGAACACATTCTTATTTTCAATGAATGCCTAGGAACGGTGGGTTAACTGCCTTGTTCAGGGGCAGAACGACAGAGTTTCACCTTGTCAGCTCGGGGGATCCAATCTTGCAACCTTACAGTTAACTAGTCCAATTCAATAACGACCTGCCTCTCTCTCGTTGTACTTCACAAGGAGACTGCCTGTTACGCGAATGCAGTAAGCCAAGGTAAGTTGCTAGCTAGCTTTAAACTTATCTTATAAAAAACAATCATAATCACTACACATGGTTGATATTACTAGATATTATCTAGTGTGTCCTGCGTTGCATATAATCTGACTGAGTATACAAGTATCTGACTGAGCGGTGGTAGGCAGAAGCAGGCGCGTAAACATTAATTCAAACAGCACTTTTGTGCGTTTTGCCAGCAGCTCTTCGTTGTGCATCAAGCATTGCGCTGTTTAATCCCACAAGCCTATTAACTCCCGAAATGAGGCTGGTGTAACTGAAGAGAAATGGCCAGCTAATTAGAGCGCGCTAATTGTTGTTGTGTTGCTGGTTCGGGCCCAGGGAGGAGCGAGGAGAGGGACGGAAGCTGTACTGTTACACTGGTAATACGAAAGTGCCTATAAGAACATCCAATAGTCAAAGGTTAATGAAATACAAATGGTATAGAGGGAAATAGTCCTATAATTCCTATAATAACTACAACTTAAAACTTATTACCTGGGAATATTGAAGACTCATGTTAAAAGGAACCACCAGCTTTCATATGTTCTCATGTTCTGAGCAAGGAACTGAAACGTCAGCTTTCTTACATAGCACATATTGCACTTTTACTTTCTTCTCCAACACTTTGTTTTTGCATTATTTAAATCAAATTGAACATGTTTCATTATTTACTTGAGCCTAAATAGATTTTATTGATGTATTATATTAAAATCAGTGTTCACTCAGCATTGTTGTAATTGTCATTATTACAAATATATATATATTTTTTTTAAATCTGCCGATTAATAGGTATCGGCTTTTTTGGTCCTCCAATCAGTATCGGTATCGGCGTTGAAAAATCATAATCGGTCGACCTCTAATCACATGTACAGTACCACATGTACAGTAACACGTCTACCACATGTACAGTAACACGTCTACCACATGTACAGTAACACATGTGGGTAAACTTTTCCTATTATCTGGGTGAACTATTAATGTTATCTATAAATTATTTCATATGGATATCAAGACCACTGTACTTGGCCTTTAATTGGTCCGTTAGATTTGAGGGGGAGAATGTTAGAATCAATGACTCTGGCTCTATTGAGTAAATGGCTTTGTAAAAACCAGTCTGCACATAACATTTTTTAATTTCACCTTTATTTAACCAGGTAGGCTAGTTGAGAACAAGTTCTCATTTACAACTACAACATAAATAACTATGGAATGATTTAGGATGATGTCAAAAGTAATTAATGAATGGCTACAGTGAGATTGACAAAGTTATCTTTCTGCTCAGGATGTGTGTTGCACCACTATGGAAGTAGTGTAGTGTGACTTGATCTCTTAAATGTTGTTTCTTGTCGGACAACAAGTCATGTCCCATCCTGTACTCTGGGAAATGAGAGAGAGATTATTCATTTCTCAGTGACAGCACTATGTGGCAGCCGTGGCTTATGTAGTGCTTGAGTAGTGTGTAATTTACAGTCTTTATGTTATAGGCTGTAAGTGTCAGTTCTGCTCTATTTATCCCACAAGGGGCAAGGTGAGTAGTGCTAATTGGTACATGCATGAACATACATACATATAAAACGATAACACTAATAGTTACACTCATAAGAAATGATGTATTATATGATGTAATGATACAACTGGTTAAATGCCTGGTCCAGTGGTTATTCCCAGCAAACATGACCCCATTGGCCCAATTTGAGTATTCGGTGGGCACGGGCTAGCCCACACCAGCCCAACACGGGCTAGCCCACACCAGCCCAACACGGGCTAGCCCACACCAGCCCAACACGGGCTAGCCCACACCAGCCCAACACGGGCTAGCCCACACCAGCCCAACACGGGCTAGCCCAACACCAGCCCAACACTGGCTAGCCCACACCAATCCCACATCAGCCCAACACTGGCTAGCCCCCACCAGCCCAATATGGGCTAGCCCCCACCGATCCCACATCAGCCCAACACAGGCTAGCCCACACAAATCTCACACCAGCCCAACACAGGCTAGCCCACACAAATCTCACATCAATTTGCACATTCATCTGTCAAATCTACCATTCCAGTGTTTTAATTGCTATATTGTATTTACTTCGCCACCATGGCCTATTTATTGCCTTTACCTCCCTTGTCTCACCTCATTTGCTCACATTGTATATAGACTTATTTTTCTATTATTGACTGTATATTTGTTTTTTACTCCATGTGTAACTCTGTGTTGTGTCGAACTGCTTTGCTTTATCTTGGCCAGGTCGCAGTTGTAAATGAGAACTTGTTCTCAACTTACCTACCAGGTTAAATAAAGGTGAAATTAAAAATTAATAGCCCACACCAGCCCAAAACAGGCTAGCCCACACCAGCCCAAAACAGGCTAGCCCACACCAGCCCAAAACAGGCTAGCCCACACCAGCCCAAAACAGGCTAGCCCACACCATCCCAAAACAGGCTAGCCCACACCATCCCAAAACAGGCTAGCCCACACCATCCCAACACAGGCTAGCCCACACCATCCCAACACAGGCTTGCCCACACCATCCAAACACAGGCTTGCCCACAACATCCAAACACAGGCTTGCCCACACCATCCCAACACAGGCTAGCCCACACCAGCCCAACACAAGCTAGCCCACACCAACCCAACACAGGCTAGACCACACCAAGCCCACACCAACCCAACACAGGCTAGACCACACCAGGCCCACACCAACCCAACACAGGCTAACCTACAGAACATGGGCTTTTGTATTTTGTAACATGGGTGTTATTTAGTGCCAATTGCAGTGCTTTATTGTTGTACAGATAGTGATCCAAAATATGGAAGGGAATGTGAGTGTCCAATGTCAGTCATAGAATCTCTTCTAGAATGTCAATCCCTATTTAAGTCAATGTTCCCTGATTTAGTGGACCGGCGGCCATATTGATGGTACCCTATGCCAGGAAGTAAAATCAGAAAGTACAGTATTCAATCAGTAATAATTATTTTATGGTGTCCTCTCCCTCCCCAGGTTTCTGATGGGAGTCTGACGGTGCTGTTGGTCAGCCGCGAGGACAGAGGGGCGTACACCTGCCGAGCCTACAGCATCCAGGGGGAGGTTGTCCACACCACACGCCTGCTTGTCCAAGGTAGCCTCACCACAACTCAACGTCTGTGTGTTTGTGTCTGTGTGTGGATGTAAGTAAGTGCATGTATACCTACGTGCAGCAGTGGGCAGGTGTGAATATCAGTCGACATGTACAGTATGTGTGTCTTTGTGTTCGTTCTCTGCTGGGTATATGTGTCAGTGGACAGGTGTACGTATGTGCATGTGCAGGAAGACGTGTAAGTGTGTGTGGTCTACCACTACAGGAGCTAATTGGCTGCCAAATGGAGCATGTCTTAGGATCAAGGCTTTAACAAGCTGTATGTCTGTCTGATGATGCATGTTTTAAAGGTGGTGGCTTTTGATTGGCAAATGACTGGGGATAGGGATTATGCTAATTCGGTGTCCCTGTTGGAAAGCCACTGAATCCGATCGCCACCAGATCAACTAAGCAAATCTGCAGCAGGCAGCGTTTCCAGTTGTGCCCCTACTATACACACCCATACACACACACGTGCCCATACACACCCACACACCCATACACACCCACACACTGTGGGTTTGCAGATAAGAATCATTCCCCTGTTAGAGGCTCAGGCCCTGGGCTCTGGATCAGAACTACCATATTAGGCTGCCAGCCAAAATCACCAAGCTGGCTTAAGGAGGAGGATGGACTGTGTGGGTGTGTGTGGGCTTTGTATTATGGACTCTGCAATCAGCTCAGCTTTGCATCTGCTAAATTACTCAAATGTATGTTTGTGTGTGCTGAGTATGTTTGTGTGTACGCACACGTTATGACATGAATTTGAGGATTTTCCATGGGTGCAGGCAGATGAAATGAGCTGAAATTACTGATAAGATATCATAGGCCATCTTTCCCTCTTTTCTCACTCCACTATTCAACTTAGTGACTTCAGAAACTATTCACACCCCTTGACTTTTTGTTGTGTTCAGCCTGAATGTATAATGGCTTACATTGAGATTTTGTGTCACTGGCCTACACACAATACCCCATAATGTCAAAGGGGAATTATGTTTGTAAATTAATAAAAAATGTAAAGCTGAAATGTCTTGAGTCAAGTATTCAATGCCTTTGTTATGGGAATCCTAAATAATTTCAGGTGTAAAAATGTGCTAAACAAGATAATAATAAGTAGCATGGACACTCTGTGTGCAATAATAGTGTTTATTTTTGAATGACTACCTCATCTCTCTACCACACACGTACAATTACTAAGGTCCTTCAGTCAAGCAGTGAATTTCAAACAGATTCAACCACAAAGACCAGGGAGGTTGTCACGACTTCCGCCGAAGTCGGTCCCTCTCCTTGCTCGGGCAGCGTTCGGCGGTCGACGTCACCGGTCTTCTAGCCATCGCCGATCCAGTTTTCCTTTTCCTTTTGTTTTGTCTTTGTTTTACACACCTGGTTTCAAATCCCCAATTACATGTTCATTATTTAACCTCTGTTTTCCCCATGGTTGTTGTGCGTGTTTATTCGTTGTGAAGTGGTCAGTACTTCTGTGAGCTGGTGTGTTTCCCAGTGGGGAATTTATTGTTGGTTTATTTCGAGTGAAGTTAAGTTTTTACTAATTTCTGTGTCCTGCGCCTGACTTTGTCCGACCCGCTACACACTTCTTTAGAGGTTTTCGAATGCCTCGCAAAGAAGGCACCTATTGTTAGATGGGTAATAAAAAATAAAAACATAAGACATTGAATATCCCTTTGAGCATGGTAAGGTTATTACACTTAACAAAACTAAAAATGCAACATGCAACAATTAAGATTTTACTGAGTTATAGTTCATATAAGGAAATCAGTCAATTTAAATAAACGTATTAGACCGTAATCTATGGATTTCACATGACTGGGAATACAGATACCTAAAAAAAAAAAGGTAGAGTGGATCAGAAAACCAGTCAGTATCTGGTGTGACCACCATTTGCCTCATGCAGTTGATCAGGCTGTTGATTGTGGCCTGCTGAATGTTGTCCCACTCCTCTACAATGGCGGTGCGAAGTTGCTGGATATTGGCGGGAACTGGAACACGCTGTCATACACGTCAATCCGAGCACCCCAAACATGCTCAATGGGTGGCATGTCTGGTGAGTATGCAGGCCATGGAAGAACTGGGACATTTTCTGCTTCCAGTAATTGTGTACAGATCTTTCGACATGTGGCTGTGCATTATCATGCTGAAACATGAGGTGATGGAGGCCGATGAATGGCATGACAATGGGCCTCAGGATCTCCTCGCGGTATCTCTGTGCACTTAAATTGCCATTGATAAAATGCAATTGTGTTTGTTGTCCGTAGCTTATGCCTGCCCATACCATAACCCCACCGCCACCATGGGACACTCTGTTCATAAAGTTGACATCAGCAAACCGCTTGACCAGATGACGCCATGCACGCTGTCTGCCATCGGCCTGCTACAGTTGAAACCGGGATTCATCCGTTAAGAGCACACTTCTCCAGCATGTCAGTGGCCAAGCTGCACATTTTAGAGTGGCCTTGTATTGTCCCCAGTACAAGGTGGACCTGTAAAATGATCATGCTGTTTAATCAGCTTCTTGATAAGCACCGCCTGTCAGGTGGATGTATTATCTTGGCAAATAAATGCTCACTAACAGGGATGTAAACAAATTTGTGCACAACATTTTTGAGAAGCTTTTTGAGCATTTAGAACATTTCTGGGAACTTTTATTTCAGCTCATGAAACATTTACAAAATTGGGGACAAAAAGGGGGTAAAATACAAAAAATATATGCAGTACCAGTCAAAAGTTTGGACACACCTACTCATTCAAGGGTTTCTATTTCTTTATTTTTTCTTTATGAAAACACATGACAGTAAGTCGCTTTGGATAAAAGCGTCTGCTAAATGGCATTTATTATTATTATTATTATCAAAACTATGAAATAACACATGGAATCATGTAGTAACCCAAAAAAGCGTTAAAACAAATCAAAATATTTTATATTTGAGATTCTTCAAATAGCCACCCTCTGCCTTGATGACAGCTTTGCACACTCTTGGCATTCTCTCAACCAGCTTCATGAGGTAGTCACCTGGAATGCATTTCAATTAACAGGTGTGCCTTGTTAAAAGTTCATTTGTGGAATTTCTTTCCTTCTTAATGCATTTGAGCCAATCAGTTGTGTTGTGACAAGGTAGGTGTGGTATACAGAAGATAGCCATATTTGGTTAAAGTCCATATTATGGCAAGAACAGCTCAAATAAGCAAACGACAGTCCATTATATGAAGGTCAGTCAATCCGGAACATTTCAAGAACTTTGAAAGTTTCTTCAAGTGCAGTTCCAAAAACCATCAAAGGCTATGATGAAACTGGCTCTCATGAGGACCGACACAGGAAAGGAAGACCCAGAGTTACTCCTACTGTAGAGGATAAGTTAATTATAATTAACAGCCTCAGAAATTGCAGCCCAAATAAATACTTCAGAGTTCAAGTAACAGACACATCTCAACAGCAACTTTTCAGAGAAGACTGCATGAATCAGGACTTAATGTTTGAATTGCTGCAAAAAAAACACTACTAAAGGACACCAATAAGAAGAAGAGACTTGCTTGGGCCAAGAAACACAAGCAATGGACATTAGAACAGTGGAAATCTGACCTTTGGTCTGATGAGTCCAAATTTGAGATTTTTGGTTCCAACAGCTGTGTCTTTGAGACACAGAGTAGGTGAACGGATGATCTCCACCTGTGTTATTCCCACCGTGAAGCATGGAGGAGGAGGTGTGATGATGTGGGGTACTTTGCTGGTTACACTGTCTGTGATTTATTTAGAATTCAAGGCACACTTAACCAGCATGGCTACCACAGCATTCTTCAGCGATACGCCATCCTATCTGGTTTGCGCTTAGTGGGACTATCATTTGTTTTTCAACAGGACAATAACCCAACACATCTCCAGGCTGTGTAAGGGCAATTTGACCAAGAAGGTTCAGTTTTATTGCTTCTTTAATCAGGACAACAGTTTTCAGCTGTGCTAACATAATTGCAAAAGGGTTTTCTAATGATCAATTAGCCTTTTAAAATGATAAACTTGGATTAGCTAACACAAAGTTCCATTGGAACACAGGAGTGGTGGTTTCTGATAATGGGCCTCTTTACGCCTATGTAGATTTTCCATTAAAAATCAGCCGTTGCCAGCTCCAATTAGTCATTTACAACATGAACTATGTCTACACTGTATTTCTGATCAATTTGATGTTATTTTAATGGACAAAAATTTTGAACGGTAGTGTATATAAAATACACAGGGATGTAACCCAAACAAAAGAGCAAGGTTTAACCTCTAATAATTACACGGGACAAGATGCAATATTACAAGTTCACAATACACGTAGCACGAAAGCCGAAACAACAAAGCATTGGTACTCACAAGACCAACGGATATGGGAACAAAAACCGACAAGGACAATGGGGAACAGAGGGCACATAAACTCAGCAAAAAAACTAAACGTCCCTTTTTCAGGACCCTGTCTTTCAAAGATAATTTGTAAATTCAAAATAACTTCACAGATCTTCATTGTAAAGGGTTTAAACACTGTTTCCCATGCTTGTTCAATGAACCATAAACAATTAATGAACATGCACCTGTGGAACGGTCGTTAAGACACTAACAGCTTGTAGATGGTAGGCAATTAAGGTCACAGTTATGAAAACTTAGGACACTAAAGAGGCCTTCCTACTGACTCTGAAAAGCACCAAAAGAAAGATGCCCAGGGTCCCTGCTCATCTGCGTGAACGTGCCTTAGGCATGCTGCAAGGGGGCATGAGGACTGCAGATGTGGCCAGGGCAATAAATTGCAATGTCCGTACTGTGAGACCCCTAAGACAGCGCTACAGGGAGAGAGGATGGACAGCTGATCGTCCTCGCAGTGGCAGACCGTGTAACAACACCTGCATAGGATCGGTACATCCGAACATCACACCTGCGGGACAGGTACAGGATGGCAACAACAACTGCCCGAGTTACACCAGGAACGCACAATCCCTCCATCAGTGCTCAGACTGTCTGCAATAAGCTGAGAGAGGCTGGACTGAGGGCTTGTAGGCCTGTTGTAAGGCAGGTCCTCACCAGATATCACCGGCAAAAACGTTGCCTATGGGCACAAACCCACTGTCACTGGACCAGACAGAACTGGCAAAAATGAGTGAATGAGCGTTACACCAAGGCCTGTACTCTGGAGCGGGATCGATTTGGAGATGGAGGTTCCAACATGGTCTGGGGCAGTGTGTCACAGCATCATCGGACTGAGCTTGTTGTCATTGCAGGCAATCTCAACGCTGTGCATTACAGGGAAGATATCCTCCTCCCTCATGTGGTACCCTTCCTGCAGGCTCATCCTGACATGACCCTCCAGCATGACAATGCCACCAGCCATACTGCTCGTTCTGTGTATGATTTCCTGCAAGACAGGAATGTCAGTGTTCTGCCTTGGCCAGTGAAGAGCCCGGATCGCAATCCCATTGAGCACGTCTGGGACCTGTTAGATCGGAGGGTGAGGGATAGGTTCATTCCCCCCAGAAATGTCCGGGAACTTGCAGGTGCCTTGGTGGAAGAGTGGGGTAACATCTCACAGCAAGAACTGGCAAATCTGGTGCAGTCCACGAGGAGGAGTTGCACTGCAGTACTTAATGCAGCTGGTGGCCACACCAGATACTGACTGTTACTTTTGATTTTGACCCCCCTTTGTTCAGGGACACATTATTCCATTTATGTTCGTCACATGTCTGTGGAACTTGTTCAGTTTATGTCTCAGTTGTTGAATCTTGTTATGTTCATACAAATATTTACACATGTTAAGTTTGCTGAAAATAAATGTGGTTGACAGTGAGAGGACATTTCTTTTATATATATATATATATATATATATATATATAACATACTAATAAAACATACTAATCAGGGGGAATGGGAACCAGGTGTGTGTAATGAGACGAAGACAGTCCGGGTTGGTGGTAATGGTCCAGTTCAGTGAAGCCTAGAAAGCTGGTGATGTAGACCTCCGTAGCTGGTGAATGGAATGAGCAGCAGTACCAGGGGGATCCGTGACAATTCCAGGATGTATGCAATAGGCATGCCCCTTTTTTTTATTTTTATTCAGGATTAAGGGCAGAGAGAACTCTTGGTTTAATGAGGAACTTACTAAAATCATAAGGGAACGAAATGCTATGTGAGCTAAAGCAAGAGGGTCTGGTTCGGTGGATGATTGGACTGTATTTTTTTTCTCATATCTTCTCCTTTTTAATGTGTTTGAGTACATGTAAAAAAAAAATGTTTAAAAGTGAATGTAGCTAATTGCCGTTGTTTTGTGCTTTGTGTCCCTCCAGGGCCACCGTTCATCATTTCCCCTCCCCAGAATCTGACGGTGAACATATCCCAGGCCGCCAAGCTGGACTGCCTGGCCGAGGCCTACCCTGGCAACCTCACCTACACCTGGTTCTGGGAGGATGACAACGTCTTCTTCAAGAAGTAAATTTATGATCGGGTTCATTACTGTTCCATCCTCTATCCCCCACCACCCTAAACACATGCCGTACAACTGGGGACACATTAAATATGAGTTTTGTGATGCTTTGTTTGGTGTGAATAGTGTATACCAACCACCACTTACAGAGCTGTTTGTTCATTGTCCTTGTGCAGTCACAGCACGCAGTAACATTTGAGAGAAAGAAGAACTCAAATAAAATCCCGCCCTGACGCACATACACAATGAAGTTGGAACTCTCAACCTGATCATGTAATCTCATTTTACACCCTTGCACAGAGAGAGTATTAGTTATTGTGTTGCCTGCATTATTGTGCACTTCTTTCTCCTCACATGGAATTAAGATGCCCTGTGATAGCATAACAGCAGTGCCTGAAATGGTGTCAAACATGCTGCAGTACCCCACCATGGTGACAGAAAAAAACTTGAGTGCAAGGGAGGTTTGCCATCAATACTTGATAATACCAAACACTGAACACTATCCATGGTAAGGATTGTAACACAAATAAAAAGGAAAATACAACTGATAAAGAAATACAATTCAAATGCACTATACCATTCAAGATAGGGAATGTAGTAAAATAATTTGTAGTTAACTTTCTATTTATAGTATTTATAAATAGATAAGATAGCATTAAAATAAAGTACAATTAACTAAATACATCTTCAAATAAGGAACTGGAACACAAACGTACTCAAAAGCCTGAAATTAGGCAGGAATCACATGATAGAAATAAAAACATCGCAAACAGAGGACATCGAAGGCACAGTATGTGGGTATGTACATGTGGTGGAAGATGGGGTGTGTGTTTGTGTGATTGAAAAAGTGTGTTGAGTGAAAAAGTAAATTTGGTTGCAAAAGCCAGAGCCCATGTGTGTCTGCGAGCAGGAGTTGTGACAGAGAGTTTTCAATTTATACAGATATGGGATATGCATTTTAAAATAAATTACAATATAGTTTATTTATTTATTGTCCTATCACGATGGAACCGTCGCCAACCCTATATCCTAGACACCCACCTGAGTGACCCACACACTAAGGATCTTTATCTATTTTATAGGCCTACTGCAAGTAGTGTCTATACTCAGCCAAAACAGAAAAATAAACACTGTCAGAGACCCACTAAAGCAGCATTGCCCACTTAGACTGCCTGACAGGGTTGGTCAAACAAAGCCAAAGGTCCCGGATTGGTGAGCATCAAGGGAAAGCGTGGCTACTTTGAAGAATGTCAAATATATTTTGATTTGTTAAACACTTTTTTGGTTACTACATGATTCTATATGTGTTATTTCATAGTTGAGGTATTCACTATTATTCTACAATATAGAAAATAGTAAAAATAAAGAAAAATCCTTGAATGAGTAGGTGTGTCCAAACTTTTGACTGGTACTGTATATGGTAGAGGCTAAATCAAGATAGTCATCTTCACTACTTTCTTATGTCATTCTCACTTGCCCCAAAAGTAAAAAGTTTTGATAGGGGACAGAATGCGGTCAGACCATCAATTAATTTGCATAATTATTGCTCTTACAGAATTCAAGTGGGCGAGGATTTTGGCAATGTAATCAAAGCCTATTGTAAGACTACTTGTTTTTAACCAAGACAGACATTTTCTGACATACACTAAAGGGATCTGCTGTACCTATGTTATGTGACACTTTTAATTGTCCTTTTAAGGGCCATGCAATGCAATACTCATCTTTAAAACAAAAGCAATATAGGTTAAAAGAGTTCATATTAACAAAGGAAGTAGATGGACTAACAGTACAGATAGACAGCAACAGAAACTGTACCAGAGAGGTATTGTTATGCAGGTGAGTGAGGACCCAAAAGCGTTTTAACAGAAACAGAGTCTTTTAATGTCCAAACACAGGGAAGACATATATCCTCTTCGGATGTATTGATTGACAAAATAAACAACCCGCAGAGAGGGCGACAAATAAAACATAAAGTCCTCTGATCCTTACAGGAGATTCCCCTTCTAGCAGCAGAGGAGAATAGCAGGGTTAGCGGCAACAGACTGCTGGTCTCTCCGGGTAGGCGCGGGTTGTAGAGGACAGAGGTACCTGATCCCACGTAGCATCCCATGAAGAGGCAGATTACGACAGGACGGGACAAGGGTGAAGCAAACGAGAATCTGACAAAGACAGAAGCAGAAACAGAGAGAGAAATAGAGACCTAATCAGAGGGAGAAAAGGGAACAGGTGGGAGAGAGTAAACGAGGATAGTTAGAGGAGATGAGGAACAGCTGGGGGAAGGAAAGGGAGAGAAAGTAACCTAATACGACCAGCAGGGGGAAACTAAGTGAAGAGAAAGAACAGGAACAAGACAATACATGACAGTACCCCCCACTCACCGAGCGCCTCCTGGCGCACTCGAGGAGGAAACCTGGCGGCAACGGAGGAAATCATCGATCAGCGAACGGTCCAGCACGTCCCGAGATGGAACCCAACTCCTTTCCTCAGGACCGTACCCCTCCCGATCCACAAGGTACTGATGACCACGGCCCCGAGGACGCATGTCCAAAATCTTACGGACCCTGTAGAAAGGTGCGCCCTCGACAAGGATGGGGGGGGTGGGGGGGAGACGAACGGGGGCGCGAAGAAAGGGCTTAACACAGGAGACATGGAAGACCGGGTGGACGCGACGAAGATGTCGCGGAAGAAGAAGTCGCACTGCGACAGGATTAATGACCTGAGAAATACGGAACGGACCAATGAACCGCGGGGTCAACTTGCGAGAAGCTGTCTTAAGGGGAAGGTTATGAGTGGAGAGCCATACTCTCTGACCGCGACAATATCTAGGACTCTTAGTCCTACGCTTATTAGCGGCTCTCACAGTCTACGCCCTATAACGGCAAAGTGCAGACCTGACCCTCTTCCAGGTGCGCTCACAACGTTGGACAAAAGCCTGAGCGGAGGGGACGCTGGACTCGGCGAGCTGGGACGAGAACAGAGGAGGCTGGTACCCGAGGCTACTCTGAAAAGAAGATAGCCCGGTCGCAGACGAAGGAAGCGAGTTGTGAGCGTATTCTGCCCAGGGGAGCTGTTCTGCCCAAGACGCAGGGTTACGAAAAGAAAGACTGCGTAAGATGCGACCGATAGTCTGATTGGCCCGTTCTGCTTGACCGTTAGACTGGGGATGAAAACCGGAAGAGAGACTGACGGAAGCCCCAATCAAACGGCAAAACTCCCTCCAAAATAGAGATGTGAATTGCGGACCCCTGTCCGAAACGGCGTCTGACGTAAGACCATGAATTCTGAAAACATTCTCAATGATGATCTGTGCCGTCTCTTTAGCAGAAGGAAGCTTAGCGAGGGGAATAAAATGAGCCGCCTTAGAGAACCTATCGACAACCGTTAGAATAACAGTCTTCCCCGCTGACGAAGGCAGTCCGGTAATAAAGTCTAAGGCGATGTGAGACCACGGTCGAGAGGGAATGGAAAGCGGTCTGAGACGGCCGGCAGGAGGGGAGTTACCGGACTTAGTCTGCGCGCAGTCCGAACAAGCAGCCACGAAACGACGCGTGTCACGCTCCTGAGTGGGCCACCAAAAAACGCTGGCGAATAGAAGCAAGCGTACCCCGAACGCCGGGGTGGCCGGCTAACTTGGCAGAGTGAGCCCACTGAAGAACGGCCAGACGAGTAGGAACGGGAACGAAAAGAAGGTTCCTAGGACAAGCGCGCGGCGACGGAGTGTGAGTGAGTGCTTGCTTTACCTGCCTCTCAATTCCCCAGACAGTCAACCCGACAACACGCCCCACAGGGAGAATCCCCTCGGGGTCGGTGGAGGCTACTGAAGAACTGAAGAGACGGGATAAAGCATCAGGCTTGGTGTTCTTAGAGCCCGGACGATAAGAAATAACGAACTCGAAACGAGCGAAAAACAGCGCCCAACGAGCCTGACGCGCATTAAGTCGTTTGGCAGAACGGATGTACTCAAGGTTCCTATGGTCAGTCCAAATGACAAAAGGAACGTTCGCCCCCTCCAACCACTGTTGCCATTCGCCTAGGGCTAAGCGGATGGCGAGCAGTTCGCGGTTTCCCACATCATAGTTACGTTCCGACGGCGACAGGCGATGAGAAAAATACGCGCAAGGGTGGACCTTGTCGTCAGAATGGGAGCGCTGGGAAAGAATGGCTCCCACGCCCACCTCTGACGCGTCAACCTCGACAATGAACTGTCTAGAGACGTCAGGTGTAACAAGGATAGGTGCGGATGAAAAACGCTTCTTGAGGAGATCAAAAGCTCCCTGGGCCGAAACGGACCACTTAAAGCACGTCTTGACAGAAGTAAGGGCTGTGAGAGGAGCTGCCACCTGACCGAAATTACGGATGAAACGACGATAGAAATTCACGAAGCCGAGAAAGCGCTGCAGCTCGACACGTGACTTAGGGACGGGCCAATCGCTGACAGCTTGGACCTTAGCGGGATCCATCTTAATGCCTTCAGCGGAAATAACAGAACCGAGAAATGTGACGGAGGAGGCATGAAAAGAGCACTTCTCAGCCTTCACATAAAGACAATTCTCTAAAAGGCGCTGGAGGACACGTCGAACGTGCTGAACATGAATCTGGAGTGACGGTGAAAAAAATCAGGATATCGTCAAGGTAAACGAAAACAAAGATGTTCAGCATGTCTCTCAGTACATCATTCACTAATGCCTGAAAGACAGCTGGAGCGTTAGCGAGGCCGAACGGCAGAACCCGGTATTCAAAGTGCCCTAACGGAGTGTTAAACGCCGTTTTCCACTCGTCCCCCTCCCTGATGCGCACGAGATGGTAAGCGTTACGAAGGTCCAACTTAGTAAAAAACCTGGCTCCCTGCAGGATCTCGAAGGCTGAAGACATAAGGGGAAGCGGATAACGATTCTTAACCGTTATGTCATTCAGCCCTCGATAATCTACGCAGGGGCGCAGTGTCCCGTCCTTTTTCTTAACAAAAAAAACCCCAGCTCCGGCGGGAGAGGAGGAGGGGACTACGGTACCGGCGTCGAGAGCTACAGACAAATAATCTTCGAGAGCCTTACGTTCGGGAGCCGACAGAGAGTATAGTCTACCCCGGGGGGGAGTGGTTCCCGGAAGGAGATCAATACTACAATCATACGACCGGTGCGGAGGAAGGGAGGTGGCCCTGGACCGACTGAACACCGTGCGCAGATCGTGATATTCCTCCGGCACCCCTGTCAAATCACCAGGCTCCTCCTGTGAAGAAGGGACAGAGGAAACAGGAGGGATAGCAGACATTAAACACTTCACATGACAAGAGACGTTCCAGGAGAGGATAGAATTACTAGACCAATTAATAGAAGGATTATGACACACTAGCCAGGGATGGCCCAAAACAACAGGTGTAAAAGGTGAACGAAAAATCAAAAAAGAAATGGTTTCGCTATGATTACCAGAGACAGTGAGGGTTAAAGGTAGCGTTTCACGCTGAATCCTGGGGAGAGGACTACCATCCAAGGCGAACAAGGCCGTGGACTCCCCTAACCGTCTGAGAGGAATGTCATGTTCCCGAGCCCAGGCTTCGTCCATAAAACAGCCCTCCGCCCCAGAGTCTATCAAGGCACTGCAGGAAGCTGCCGAACCGGTCCAGCGTAGATGGACCGACAAGGTAGTACAGGATCTTGAAGGAGAGACCTGAGTAGTAGCGCTCACCAGTAGCCCTCCGCTTACTGATGAGCTCTGGCTTTTACTGGACATGAAGTGACAAAATGACCAGCGGAACCGCAATAGAGACAGAGGCGGTTGGTGATTCTCCGTTCCCTCTCCTTAGTCGAAATGCGAATACCCCCCAGCTGCATAGGCTCAGCACCCGAGCCAGTGGAGGAAGATGGTAGTGATGCGGAGAGGGGGGCAACGGATAACGCGAGCTCCCTTCCACGAGCTCGGTGACGAAGATCAACCCGTCGTTCTATGCGAATAGCGAGTTCAATCAAGGAATCCACGCTGGAAGGAACCTCCCGGGAGAGAATCTCATCCTTCACCTCCGCGTGGAGACCCTCCAGAAAACGAGCGAGCAAAGCCGGTTCGTTCCAGTCACTGGAGGCAGCAAGAGTGCAAAACTCTATAGAGTAATCAGTTAAGGATCGATTACCCTGACATAGGGAAGACAGGGCCCTGGAAGCTTCTTCCCCAAAAACAGAACGATCAAAAACCCGTATCATCTCCTCCTTAAAGTTCTGATACTGGTTAGTACACTCAACCCTCGCCTCCCAGATTGCCGTGCCCCACTCACGAGCCCATCCAGTAAGGAGAGATATGACGTAGGCGATACGAGCTGTGCCCCTGGAGTACGTGTTGGGCTGGAGAGAAAACACAATATCACACTGGGTGAGGAACGAGCGGCATTCAGTGGGCTCCCCAGAGTAACACGGCGGGTTATTAATTCTGGGCTCCGGAGACTCGGAAGCCCTGGAAGTGGCCGGTGGATCGAGGCGGAGATGGTGAATATGTTTCGAGAGGTCGGAGACTTGGGCGGCCAGGGTCTCAACGGCATGTCGAGCAGCAGACAATTCCTGCTCGTGTCTGCCTAGCATCGCTCCCTGGATCTCGACGGCTGAGTGGAGAGGATCCGAAGTCGCTGGGTCCATTCTTGGTCAGATTCTTCTGTTATGCAGGTGAGTGAGGACCCAAAAGCGTTTTAACAGAAACAGAGACTTTTAATGTCCAAACACTGGAAGACATATATCCTCTTCGGATGTATTGATTGACAAAATAAACAACCCGCAGAGAGGGCGACAAATAAAACATAAAGTCCTCTGATCCTTACAGGAGAGTCCCCTTCTAGCAGCAGAGGAGAATAGCAGGGTTAGCGGCAACAGACTGCTGGTCTCTCCGGGTAGGCGCAGGTTGTAGAGGACAGAGGTACCTGATCCCACGTAGCATCCCATGAAGAGGCAGATTACGACAGGACGGGACAAGGGTGAAGCAAACGAGAATCTGACAAAGATAGAAGCAGAAACAGAGAGAGAAATAGAGACCTAATCAGAGGGAGAAAAGGGAACAGGTGGGAGAGAGTAAACGAGGTAGTTAGAGGAGATGAGGAACAGCTGGGGGAAGGAAAGGGAGAGAAAGTAACCTAATACGACCAGCAGGGGGAAACGAAGTGAAGAGAAAGAACAGGAACAAGACATAACATGACAATACATGACAGGTATAGAATAAATTAGAGGAAAAACAAAAAGAACTGTAGGAATGTTTTGAAGAAAAACCGAGTGTAATATATTCTAAAAAATAAATCAAACTGGATGGAAGATGGGGAAAAATGCACCAAATTATTGTTTAATCTTCAACATAGAAATGCTACCAAAAATAATGAACTGAAACTAGTTACAAATGACAGTCACCAATATTTTGAAAGAGGAAGCAAAGTACTTTAAGCATATGTTTTCGTTTCAGTCTCCTCCATTTCTATCAATAATGTAGAATAAACAGCTGTACAGAAAGACTCATGTGAAGGCCAATTTACAGAGGAGGAGCTCATTGATGCAATTAAAGCCTTTAAGTCAGGGAAAACTCGAAGGGCTGGATTGCATGCATACCAGTGGAGGGATATCATTTTTTTTTATGTACTCAGAGGACCGTTATTAGCATGTTTTAACCACTCCTATATATAGTTACTCAACAAGAAGGTCAGATCTCACAGGTTTTTGACATGGACGATACATTGGAGATAATATAAGACAAGTACTGGAAACAATAGAACACTGAAATCTGTGAAAATCTGTGAAACCAGGCCTATTCATAATTGACTGAAAATATTTGATAAAGTACAACGGGAATTTATATATAAATATGGAGGGGGGAGGGTAGAGAGAGGGGGAAGAGAGTATTGAATAAGATTGAAAGATAGGAAGGTAAAGAGGTACATGCACAGTGTAACATGTACCTCTAAGCAAAGTAGGGAATGAAGATAGACAGTCAGATGGAAAAGAGTTGGACTGAAGCAGAGGGAGGTCGGGAAGGAGGTACATAAGAGAATGAAGATAGAGAAAATGAGTGAGTCAAAGTCAAGGAATGTGGAAGGAAGAAAGTGAGAACGGTATGTACAGTGTCACCACAATGGAGACAGAAAGACAGTAAGCAAATAAAGATAGTGATGGAAAAAGGTAGAAGGCAATAGATAGAGGACCCCCTCACCAACACCACCTCTTCTTCACCACCCCTCCTTGTCCCCAGTGACAGGAATATCTAGTGACAGGAATATCTAGTGACACAGTGCTTGTGCCGTTCCACGCTCCACTAGCTATGATTACGGGACTTCCACCTAGCCCCCAGCAATCCCACATCCACTCATGCGTGGCCTGTACACTTTTTCAACCTCCACACTCCCAGAGAATGAAATGTTTAAGTGGAGGGAGATGGGGAGGGAGGAGAGACAAGGGAAGAGCCCTTGTTTCAATATGAGGCAGTTTGTTATTGGAGCCCAGGGAAGTTGAGACAATGGTATTAATACACAATGATATTAGAAAATGTACAGTATTTAACAAGCTATATGTCACGTTGAATAATATAATAATAATAAATGATTGGAGACAGACGCAGGAATACGTAATAGGGGGTTAATATCACATGCCATGAAAGGCAAGGGGACGAACCCAAACAAAAGAGCGAGGTTAAACCTCGGGCGAGACCCATAGTAACAAATGCACAACAATACACGGGACGAGACCCGTAATAACAAGTGTACAATACACGCAGCAAGCGAGCCGAAATAGCAAAGCACAGGTACTCACAGAGGAACGGACATTTCGCTAAACTCGCATTAATATCTGCTAACCATGTGTATGTGACAAATACAATTTGAGTTGATTTGATTTTTGATTTGACATGTGAACAATGGTGAACAGAGGGCACATATATACAATTACTAATCAGGAGAATTGGAATCAGGTGTGCATAATGAGAAGGTTCAGCGACGCCTAGAGGCCGATGGGGTAAACATCTGGAACTGGTGCACGGAATGAGCAGCAGTTGCAGGGGAATTCGTGACACTATGCCACCTGGACATTGCACCTAATAAACATTTGTATGTAAATCCACATTTCTAATCAAAGTTCATTTGCATATTTTATCACAGGTGCAGCAAAATGCTTGTGTTTCTAGCTCAAAACCAATGCACACATAATCCAAAACTAAAAAGAAAGAAATTAATAAATATTAGAACAAGCAATGTCAGAGTCCAGAATATATATATATATATATATAACAAAATTATAAACGCAACATGTAAAGTATTGTTTCCGTTTCATGAGCTGAAATAAAAGATCCCAGAAATCTTCCATATGCACAAAAAGCTTAATTCTCTGAAATGTTTTGCACAAATTTGTTTACATTCCTGTTAGTGAGCATTTCTCCTTTGCCAAGATAATCCATCGACCTGACAGGTGTGGCATATCAAGAAGCTGATTAAACAGTATGATCCTTACACAGGTGCACCTTGTGCTGGGAACAATAGAAGTCCACTCTAAAATGTGAAGTTTTGACACACAACACAATGCCACACAATTCTCAACTTTTTAGGGGTGTGCAATTGGCATGCTGACTGCAGGAATGTCCACCAGAGCTGTTGACAGAGAATTGAATGTTCATTTCTATACCATAAGACACCTCCAATGTCATTTTAGAGAGTCTGGCAATATGTCCAACCGTCCTCACAACCGCAGACCTCGTGTAACCACGCAAACCCAGGACCTCCACATTTGGCTTCTTCCATTGCGGGATAGTCTGAGACCAGACACCCGGACAGCTGATGAAACTGTGGGTTTGCACAACCGAAGGATCTCTTCACAAACTGTCAGAAACCGTCTCAGGGAAGCTCATCTGCGTGCTCATCGTCCTCACCAGGGTCTTGACCTGAGTGCAGTTTAGCGTCGTAACCTTCGAAGGCATCTGGCATGCTGGAAAAGTGCGCTCTTCACGGATGAATCTTGGTTTCAACTGTACTGAAAATGTCCCGCATACTCTGGATCAATGTGTTCGACAGCGTGTTCCAGTTCCCGCCAATATCCATTAACTTCGCACAGCCATTGAAAAGGAGTGGAACAACATTCCACTGGCCACAATCAACAGCCTGATCAACTCTATGCGAAGGAGATGTGTCGCTCTGCATGAGGCAAATGTTCACACCAACTATTGACTGGTTTTCTGATCCATGCCCATACCTTTACTTTTAAGGTATCTGTGACCGACAACTGTATTCCCAGTCATGTGAAATCCATAGATTTGGGCCTAATGAATTTATTTCAATTGACTGATATGAATATGAACTCTAACTCAACGCTTATATGAACTCTAACTCAGTGAAATGTTTTAAATTGTTGCATGTTGAGTTTATATTTTTGTTCAATGTATATATACATTACCAGTCAAAAGTTTGGACACACCTACTCATTTCAGGGTTTTTCTTTATTTTTACTATTTTCTACATTGTAGAATAATTGTGAAGACATAAAAACTATAAAATAACACATAAGAAATTTGCATACTTGGCATTCTCTCAACCAGCTTCATGAGGTAGTCACCTGGAATACATTTCAATTAAAAGTTCATTTGTGGAATATCCTTCCTCCATTAATGCATTTCAGCTAATCAGTTATGTTGTGACAAGGTAGGGATGGTATACAGAAGATGGCCTTATTTGGTAAAAGACCAAGTCCATATTATGCCGAGAACAGCTCAAATAAGCAAAGAGGAACGACAGTCCATCATTACTCAGTCAATCCGTAAAACTTCAAGAACTTTGAAAGGTTCTTCATGTGCAGTTGCAAAAACCATCAAGCACTATGATGAAACTGGCTCTCATGAGGATCGTCACAGGAAAGGAAGACCCAGAGTCACCTCTGCTGCAGAGGATAAGTTCATTAGAGTTAACTGCATCTCAGATTGCAGCGCAAAGGCTTCACAGAGTAAATGTTTTTTTTATTTTTTAAATTTTACCTTTATTTAGCTAGAGAAGTCAGTTAAGAACAAATTCCCGTCACAAGACCCACTGGTTGATGCTTTTTTATAAAAACCCTCTAAGGCCTCACTCCCCCCTATCTGAGATACCTACTGCAGCCCTCATCCTCCACATACAACCCCCATTGTGCCAGTCACATTCTGTTAAAGGTCCCCAAAGCACACACATCCCTGGGTCGCTCCTCTGTTCAGTTCGCTGCAGCTAGCGACAGGAACGAGCTGCAACAAACACTCAAACTGGACCATTTTATCTGTATTTCTTCATTCAAAGACTCAATCATGGACACGCTTACTGACAGTTGTACCTTCTTGCCTTTTAGTCTGCTGTTGTCTGTGCCTAATAATGTTTGTACCGTGTTTTGTTCCGCTACCATGTTGTGCTGCTGCCATGTTGTGGTCATGTTGTGTTGCTGTCATGCTATGTTGTTGTCTTAGGTCTCTCTTTATGTAGTGTTGTGGTGTCTCTTATCGTGATGTGTGTTATGTCCTATATTTTAATTTGATTTTTGATTTTTAATCCCAGCCCCCGTCCCCGCAGGAGGCCTTTTTCCTATTGGTAGGCCATCATTGTAAATAAGAATTTGTTCTTAATTGACTTGCCTAGTTAAATAAAGATTAAAAATAAATAATACACAATTATTTTGTCATGTGCCTTTTACCACTTCATCTACACTGATTGAAGTGGATTTAACAAGAAAGAGCAGATGTTCTTAATGTTTTGTACACTCAAATTGTAGGCCTCCACATACATATATACATATATACAGTTGAAGTCAGAAGTTTAGATACACTTAGGTTAGAGTCATTAAAATTTGTTTTTCAACCACTCCACAAATTTCTTGTTAACAAACTAAAGTTTTGGCAAGTCGGTTAGGACATCTACTTTGTGCATGACACAAGTCATTTTTCCAACAATTATTTACAGACAGATTATTTCACTTATAATTCACTGTATCACAATTCCAGTGGGTCTGAAGTTTACATACACTAAGTTAACTGCGCCTTTAAACAGCTTGGAAAATTCCAGAAAATGATGTCATGGCTTTAGAAGCTTCTGATAGGCTAATTTACATCATTTGAGTCAATTGGAGGTGTACCTGTGGATGTATTTCAAGGCCTACCTTCAAACTCAGTCCCTCTTTGCTTAACATCATAGACAAATCTAAAGAAATCAGCCAAGACCTCCACAAAAAATTGTAGACCTCCACAAGTCTGGTTCATCCTTGGGAGCAATTTCCAAACGCCTGAAGGTACCAGTTTCATCTGTACTAACAATAGTACGCAAGTATAAACACCACGGGACCACGCAGCCGTCATACCGCTCAGGAAGGAGATGCATTCTGTCTCCAAGAGATGAATGTACTTTGGTGTGAAAAGTGCAAATCAATCCCAGAACAACAGCAAAGCACCTTGTGAAGATGCTGGAGGAAACAGCTACAAAAGTATCTATATCCACAGTTAAATGAGTCCTATATCGACATAACCTGAAAAGCCGCTCAGCAAGGAAGAAGCCACTGCTCCAAAACCGCATGAAAAAGACAGACTACGGTTTGCAACTGCACATGGGGACAAAGATCGTACTTTTTGGATAAATGTCATCTGGTCTGATGAAACAAAAATGTAACTGTTTGGCCATAATGACCATCGTTATGTTTGGAAGCCTCCCCGGCTTGCAATCCGAAGAACACCAATCCCAACCGTGAAACACGGGGGTGGCAGCATCATGTTGTGGGGGTGCTTTGCTGCAAGAGAGACTGGTGCACTTCACAAAATAGATGGCATCATGGGGGAAGAAAATTATGGGGATATATTGAAGCAACATCTCAAGACACCAATCAGGAAGTTAAAGCTTGGTCGCAAATGGGTCTTCCAAATGGACAATGACCCCAAGAATACTTCCAAAGTTGTGGCAAAATGGCTTAAGGACAACAAAGTCAAGGTATTGGAGTGGCCATCACAATGCCCTGCCCTCAATCCCATAGAAAATGTGTGTCAGGACTGAAAAAGTGTGTGCGAGCAAGGAGGCCTATAAACCTGACTCAGTTACACCAGCTCTGTTAGGGGGAATGGGCCAAAATTCACCCAATTTATCGTGGAAAGCTTGTGGAATGCTACCAGAAACGTTTGACCTAAGTTTAACAATTTAAAGGCAATGCTACCAAATACTAATTGAGTGTATGTAAACTTCTGACCCACTGGGATTGTGATGAAAGAAATAAAAGCAGAAATAAATCATTTTCTCTGACAATTCACATTCTTAAAATAAACTAACTGACCTAAAACAGGGAATTTTTACTAGGATTAAATGTCAGGAATTGTGAAAAACTGAGTTTAAATGTATTTGGCTAAGGTGTATGTAGACTTCCGACTTCAACTGTATATACTTGTTAGGTGAGAATGATCGGTTAATTGAATGAGAGAACAAAATTATCTTATCAATACTGTATTCTATACCATCTACTGCATCTTGCCTATGCCGCATGGCCATCACTCATCCATATATTTATATGTACATATTCTTATTCATCCCTTTAAATGTGTATTTATAAGGCAGTCGTCGTGAATTTGTTAAGATTACTTGTTAGATATTACTGCACTGTCGGAACTACACTTGCAATAACATCTGCTAACCATGTGTATGTGACCAATACAATTTGATTTGATTTGATTTAGACCTCCGAGACAGGATTGTGTCGAGGCACAGATCTGGGGAAGGGTACCAAAAAATGTCTGCAACATTGAAGGTCCCTAAGAACACAGTGGCCTCTATCATTCTTAAATGGAAGAAGTTTAGAACCACCAAGACCTAGAGCTAGTCGCCTGGCCAAACTGAACAATCGGGGAAAGGGACTTGGTCAGGGAGGTGAGTTCCTCTGTGAAGATGGGAGAACCTTCCAGAAGGACAACCATCTCTGCAGCACTCCACCAATCAGGCCTTTATCAGGGATGCACACTAGTCACCTTTGGCGAAATTCTCCGTTTTGAATCCAAAATAAGTGACCTACATGATTCGTGTAGATCCGATGAGAAATGTTTGGGCGAGGAGGGGCTTTGGATGAGTACTGGCTGTATGTGAACGAGTGATGCACATTTGCTTGAAAGCGAACGAGTGATGCGCGTTTGGAGCAATACTGGCTGTATCCAATGCTCAGCTAATCGTTCACATAACAACAGAAAGCAGCATGCGACTGAAGAGAGAAAAGAAAACCAATTTTCTAGTTGCAGCATCAGCGTGCACTCTTGAAAGAGGCTTGGAAAGGCAGTTTGCCAGTTAATTTACAGCAGCGCGTCCCCTGAACGATAACGAAGAGGTAGGTGAGAAGCCTGACCACGGAAACAGGGGTGGGAAGTTGATGAAACTTACTTCATGAGCTGTAACCGAAAACTGGAATTTGACAAAAATGAGGTGAGGGAGAAAGTGTGGTGGAGCAAGTATTGTTAGCATTGTTAAGTATCTTGCTAGCTGGTTCGAATTATCCGTTATAGTTTGCCAGAGAAATGTTGAGCAACATTATCCAACTGAACTGATCAAATAATTTAGTTTATGGTGTGAAAATTAGCTGGCTAATAAAGTCAGCTAGCTAAAGTTACAACATAAGATGAGCTAATGTTAGTAACCTAACCAATTCACTATAGTATTAACTGGTAACGTTATATGACTCCTTGCCGTTCTTCAAGTTATAACGCGTTAGTTGCTTACTGGACCCTGGCAATCTGTGTGAAATGTTAACTAGCAAACTAGTTTCCCTAACTAGTTAACTAGCTAACGAACTCACTACTATCTGTGAACTAATGTTTTCCCTCTACAGTACTGTACGTTATGTGGTTAATTTTCAGAATGAGAGAATGAAGCGTTGCTTGTGTTATGTTCTAATTTTTCAGAGTAAATAACTCACGGACACTAGAGAAGCTTAACCAAGTTTAATTCGACACAGCTGTATTCAGACAGACATGTTTCCACCACTACCAGTATATATACTCCACTTCAGCCACTCCTCCTTCTCTCCAATCCTTACATGTAATAGGATAATAAACCATAATTTCACCCTTCAGGGGATCTGACCTGACCTCAACCCCTTCTTCGCCTCATCCACAGATGTCCATCCTCTTCCCCTATAGCAATCCTGTGACCACCTCCCGTCCACCCAACTCATTCCAAAGCCATCTGTCTTTCCACAGAGAACCATTAACCTCTGACATAAAAACCAGTCTCTTCCACTCCTTTATATACTATGCTTTTGCGTATAACAATGTTCAAAGTTTACCCCGGATCCAACACTTGTTAAACAGTTAAGTGTAGCTGGAGATGGGCCTGGTTTAAGCAGGATCCCACTATAGAGATGAAAGGAACACCACACACTTTCACTCTTTCTCACTTTTTCAATACAGTGGATAAAAAGTGGTATGCCAGGTGTATGCCAGGTCTGCTGGCACATTGTAGAACAGATGTCCACAGGCAGAAAGTGTACAATGTAATAATGTGCAGTGTAGCCCAAAGATATTGCTTTTGTTGTGTTGAACTTGACAGTAACATGTGTGTGAGTGAGGGGGAATTATTAAATTTTTTACTCAGTCAACGTTATTTTTGCACACATGTAGCCTTGTGCACTTGATCGGTGGCCACTATAATAGAGCAAAAATAGAATGCCTGTTTGTTTCGTTCTATTTCTACTTAAGATGTTTTTTCCCCAAGTGCAATATTTAGATGTGTGTGTGGTCACAAGCATTATATTATAAAGGCTGTCATGGCTAACTGCAATATTAGTGTATTGTTTTTTCTCAAGATTTGAGTATCATTTGCAGTAAAATATAGGTAACAAAAAACATTGGAATGCTTTCCTTACATTATTTAGCTGTGAGTTAGGTTCACATTAACCTCTTTTTATTTCAGACACAGAGACTGATCATGTCTCATGTGGGTCGGCAGGGTAGACTAGTGGTTAGAGCGTTGGACTAGTAACCGAAAGGTTGCAAGTTCATATCCCTTAGCTGACAAGCAGTTAACCCATTGTTCCTAGGCCGTCATTGAAAAAAATAATTTGTTCTTAACTGACTTGCCTAGTTAAATAAAGATACAATGTAGATAATATTCTTTGTTTAATTAGTTAAAACCTGCATTTCCCCCTAGCAGGGATTGTTTTGCATGTTTCAGTGCAAAAAAATAAAAATAAATATGCCCTCACCAGTTTGCATCCCTGCTTTAAGGTAGAGTGGCCAGACGGAAGCCACTCCTCAGTAAAAGGTACATGACAGCCCGCTTGGATTTTGCCAAAAGGCACCTAGAGACTCTCAGAGAATGAGAAACAAGACTCTCTGGTCTGATGAAAGTCTGAGCCTCAGACTAGGGTGAAGGTTTACCTTCCAACAGGACAACGGCCCTAAACACACAGCCAAGATAACGCAGGAGTAGCTTCGGGACAAGTCTCTGAATGTCCTTGAGTGGCCCAGCCAGAGCCCGGACATGAACCCGATCTAACATCTCTGGAGAGACCTGAAAATAGCTGCGCAGCAACGCTACCCATCCAACCTGACAGCGCTTGAAAGGATCTGCAAAGAAGAATGGGAGAAACTCAGAACACAGGTTTGCCAAGCTTGTAGCGTCAAACACAAGAAGATTTGAGGCTGCCAAAGGTGCTTCAACAAAGTACTGAGTAAAGGGTCTGAATGCTTATGTAAATGTGATATTTCAGTTTTTTATTTGTAATAAATGTACAACAATTTCCAAAAACCTGTTTTTGCTTTATAATTATGGGGTATTTGTGTGTTGATTGATGAGGAAAAAAACAATTTAATCCATTTTAGAATAAGGCTGCAACGTAACAAAATTTGGTAAAAGTGAAGGGGTCTGAATACTTTCCGAATGCACTGTATATAATGGTTTGTATAGACAGTATGGCATTGAAAAGGTGTGGTACTTGTATAGGATGAGCCATGACTAGAATACAGTATATGCATATAAAGCGACTAAAACCGTATGTAAACATTTTTAAAGTGGCCTGTGTTCACTTTAATGGTGGGTGGTAACCAGCTAGTAACAGTGATTCTGGTTCAGGGCAGGGTATTGGGCGAAGGCCAGCTAGTGGTGAATGTTTAACAGTCTGATGGCCTGTAGATAGAAGCTGTTTATTGGTCTCTCTGTCCCAACTTTGATTCACCTACGTGTACTATCTCCTCCTTCTAGATGGTAGTGGGGTGAACAGGCCCTTGCTCAGGTGGCTGAGGTCCTCAATGATATTCTTGGCCTTCTTGTGACACCGGGTGCTGTAGATGTCCTGGAGGACAGGCAGTGTGCCCCTGCGGTCGCGGACAGTGCAATTGCCGTACCAGGTGGTGATACAGCTCGTCAGGATGCTCTCAGTGGTGCGTCTGT
Organism: Oncorhynchus keta; assembly: GCF_023373465.1. Lineage (NCBI taxonomy): Eukaryota > Metazoa > Chordata > Actinopteri > Salmoniformes > Salmonidae > Oncorhynchus > Oncorhynchus keta. The sequence continues at coordinate 25,373,022 of NC_068431.1, forward strand.
AGAAATTTCTTCAGCCTCCTGAGGTTGAAGAGGCACTGCTGCACATTCTTCACCACGCTTTCTGTGTGAAGGGACCATTTCAGGTCTTCAGTGATGTACACGACGAGGAACTTGAAGCTTTTGACCCTTTCTACTGCGGCCCTGTCAATGTGGATGTGGGCGTGCTTTTTCTGCTGTCTCCTTTAGTCCCCAATCAGCTCCTTTGTTTTGTTGACGTTGGGGGAGAGGTTATTTTCCTGGCACCACTCTACCAGGACTATCATCTCCTCCCTGTAGGTTGTCTTGTCATTGTTTATAATCAGGCCTACCACTGTTATTTCATCAGCAAATAAGTTGGAGGCGTGGGTGGCCACGCAGTCATGGGTGAACAGTGAGTACAGAGGGGCTGAGCACGCACCCCTTTTGGGCCCCAGTGTTGAGGATCAGCGTGGCGGAGGTGTTGTTGCCTATCTTCACCACCTGAGGTCGGCCCATCAGGGAGTCCAGGACCCAGTTTCACAGAGCGGGGTCCAGACCCAGGCCCCCGAGGTTAGTGATAAGCTTGGAGGGCACTATGGTGTTCAAGGCTGAGCTGTACTCTATGAACAGCATTCTTACATAGGTCTTTCTCTTGTCCTGTTGGGATAGGGTTGTGTGCAGTGCAATGGCGATTGCATCATCCTTGGATCTGTTGGGGCGGTATGCGAATTGTAGTGGGTCTAGGTTGTCAAGTAGGGTGGACGTGATATGGTCGTTAACTAGCATCTCAGAGCACTTCAGGACGACAGAAGTGAGTGCTACGGGTCAATAGTAATTTCGTTCAGTTACCTTCAATTTCTTTGGAACAGGAACAAGGGTGGACATCTTGAAAAAAGTTGGGACAACAGACTGGGATATGGAGAGATTCAATATGGCCGTAAACACTCCAGCCAGCTGCACATGCTTTGAGGATGCGGCTTATTTCAGCACCAATATTCAGCATTATTTTTCAAAGTCACACATATGTCTGTCATTGGGGCAAATCCTAACTTCCACTTAAGTTGAATTTGAACTTTAAGTTTCCCATTGACATTAATGCACAAATAGGTAAAAATGCGTGTTGTGGAAGTTAAGATTTGACCCATTGAGTCAATGATGTGGTTATAGACGCTACTTTGATGCTCTTCCCTCCCTATCTTCCTCACTCCTCTGCAGTGGCCTGAGGGACAGGGTCAGTATTCTGGTGGACGGCTCGCTCATCATTGGCAGTGTGAAGCCAGAGGATGCTGGGAGATTCACCTGCAGCCCCAGCAACAGCCTGGGCCGGCCCCCATCCGCCTCGGCCCAGCTCACAGTGCAATGTGAGTGTCTTGCCCTATCCTCTACAGTCAACCCATACCCCCTACCCCTTATCATAATAATAATTTCTCCTGTTACACATGTTTTTCTTGCATATCCCTCTGAGACACCTGCAGGGAGTGGGGTCACGGCCAGGGTCACCATTATAGAGCAGCCCTTGCTCAAGGGCACGGCGACTGATTGTTCACCTTGTCGGTTACGGTATTCGAACCAGCGACCTTTCGGTTATGGCACGCTCTAACCTCAAGGCTACCTGCCACCCTGTGCTTGTCAAGATGTGGGTTATGTTCATCAGAGCACACAGAGCTACTGGGTGTACACTACAGCAAGATCCATCCTACTCTAACAATTCTAATTCTACTCATCAGTCGAATTTAGGACATTGATGGACTGATCCTAGATCTGTGCTTATAAGAGCAACTTGAACCTGCAGCTGTGCTATTGAGCAGTCCCACTGCAACTGTGTACATTCAGTCCGGCTGATGCTGTTCTCTACTTAATGAGTGTTATACTACCTAACCACCCTATGAATCACCAGCCAAATACCTGTTTCCATATTACTGTATATACATTTAATGGACGATTAAGCTTTACAGGAAATATGGCATGATATCTGGCCATGGTATGCACCAGGGATCATCAACTATATTCAGCCGTGGGCTGATTGTTTTTCTTGAGCGGATGGTCAGGGGGCTGGAACATAATTACAAATAATTCTAGACTGCAAATTGACCACAAGAAGTCCAAACAGAGAATATTTGACAAGAACATAATAATTTCAAACCTCGCTTTCATTTATATATGATCACATATATCTCTCTATTATGCATGGGAATACTTTGGAACAGATTTCCAAAATAAAAATCACTCAAGCAATTGATTTATTTATATAAAATCATGTCACCAGTTGGGGAACCCTGGTATAGACTTAGTTAAATAGAACCCCTCTCTCTCTATCCACTGCACGGTGTAATTGAGATTAATTGGAAGTTACACTGGTGTGTGGTCTCCGAGACAATTTCAGACCCCCCACCCCATATGCCAAGTGGGCATATTAGCCCTAACCGTGATCCCATTCAACCACTACACACACGGTGTGTCTAAACCCCAACACACATCATTCCCGGGAGCCCTGCTGGTTAGAATTGAAACAGTGACCTTGAAGTCACTCTTCTTCAAAGTCATTTGAGTCACTTTCACCAATGTTCTCCTCGCATTAAATGCTCTCTTTTGTTTTCAGTCACACAGGCTTTGCGTTTGATCAGAATTAATAAATATTACACGCAACCCGCCTTTCACTCATGATTTGTGACATTCAAAAACTCCAGCCCTGTCATTCCCCCGAGGTAAATCAGATGTATTGTAATATAAATGAATGGAGGCGAGGATGAATGTTGAGCACCGGTAATACCCATCCACCAAAGAGATGTGGCCCCGTGTCGGTGGGTAGTGACTCGTCTGGGTAGCCAAGGCAACAGACATTTTGCATTCCCCCGCTCTATCTCCTCCTACACGGCTCTAAATGAGATTTTTTTTCTTCTCAGGGCCCAAGCAGGAGAAAACATTACCAGTCATGAGGGAGGGAGGAAGCATTACACCATTGCTTTCAGAGACCAGATACTTTTTTGACACAGAGATAGAGGGAGCTTTTTTCTCTCAAGTAGTGACCACTACTTTTCCCAAAGCAAGTCACTGCTAGAGCCAGGATGCAGAGAGCGAGAGATTGCTAGCTATCTAGCGCTGTTCTATTTTTAGACTTGGGATGATATTCTTGTCTGCTTGGCTGCCACTGAGTTCTTCGTTGAGAGTTGGAGCTGAGTACTAGTGGTACAGTGTGATAACTACTGGTTCTCCAGGGTTTTTAGGGTGGTAGGATGTAGATAGACTGAACTACCAGGATATGCTTTCTCTCTCCATCTCTTAATCTCTCTCTCGCTGTCTATTTTGATTTATTTAACCTTTATTTAACTAGGCAAGTCAATTAAGAACAAATTCTTATTTACAATGATGGCCTAGCAAGAGGCATCTGCAGGTTCCTGCGGGGACAGGGGCTGGGAATAAAAATAAAAATATTCTCTCCATCTCTCTTTCTGTTTCTCCTCTCATCATCTCCTACCTCTCTGAATCCACATTGTCAACCTAATCTTTCTCGCTCTCTCCTTCTATCGCTCCTATTCTCTCTCTTCTCCCTCCTTGTCTTCCTTTCTGCCCCAGGAGAGCAGTACCATGGAAGCAGCCACACACACTCACATACAAACACACACACCCTAATGCTCACACTGACACATGCCACAACACGCCACACACACACACAGACCAAATTTGTCCACCGTGACCTGCAGTTTCGGTGCTGCGTGCGTATGACAGAACCAGAGAAAGCGAGGGAAAGGGAGAGTGAAAGAGAGAAGGAGGGGGGAGAGGTGACATCATCCTCTGTGGAAACCCTCTCCTCTGCAGTGATGTCAGCTCCAGACTCCAGGCAGGCAGGGAAGCAGGCAGACAGGCAGCGTGGGCGATAGCGACCCCAATAGACCACTGATGGCACTGCAGCACTACGACAAGATTACAGGCTGTGTGTGTGTGTGTGTGTGAGAGAGAGAGAGAGAGAGAGAGAGAGAGAGAGAGAGAGAGAGAGAGAGAGAGAGAAATACATGTGTGGATGTGAGTGTGTGTGTATGCTAGCTGTATCGAGAGTGGCACTGCCCCCCTCATCTTTCCTATAAATAGACTGTGGCACCTCGCCAAGCATTATGTTTTTTTTCCTAAACCGTTCCTTTCTGAGCTGCACCGGCCGTCGGAGGATATCCATTAGCGCGTGGCTTTGTGGCCATATGTACAGGGCTTTGAGCAGATGACAATGTCTGAATCTGCCATTAGGCCACAGATATTATCCATCAGAACCGACACAGCCTGAGACTTGTCCGGTAAAAGGTTAGATAACACAGAGGGAAAGAATGGGAAGTGCAGACGAGTGTTTTGGTTTGTGGGGTTGTCACTAGTTACCACAGCCACAAAATCATAAACCCAGGCCATTTCTACAATGTATCTTCTTAAAACTTGATTTTAAACCGAACCCTTACCTTAACCACACTGCTAACCTTATGTCTAACCTTAAATTAAGACCAAAACACTCATTTTAGTTTTAATTATTGCGATCAAGCAATTTGAACTTTGTGGCTGTGTTATCCAGTGGAAACCTGGTTTGTGCCGTTTTGTAATGTAAGGGGTGTAGTGGCGAATCTGTCACTATATAGGGCTTTTCACACACCTGAGCTGAACTGGGCCAAGCCAAACCAAGTTGGACTGAGCTGACCTGCTTACACAGCCACCAAAGTGTAAAAATATAGGGTATATGGTTATTTGAAACCAAAGTTAAAAGCTGGTGTATTGACTTTCAGTTCCAACTCCTCTTTCCTGTCGTCTATCCTTGTTGCCGGATGAAGTTAAATTAGCCGTGACTCCAGACAGACTGCCTCAACCATGGAAGCCTCTGTCTGAATACTAAAGAGGACAGCCTTCTCTAAACTAATTTTTATCCACACATTGATTCCATTCTACATATGTGACTGTCTCAGATTCTCCTTCCTTGTGAAATGAATTGACATACGTATTTCCCTGTTCACTAGTCAGTGTTTACCCATCTACTCTAAACACACGCACAACCTCCACATGAACAGCTACTGCTCTCAGACCAGCTGCTACAGAAGCACACAGTTTATCATGTTACGACAGCCCGTGTTATTTCTCCTGGCTCCTGCTGAAGTACTGGTCCCATAATCACTACCAATGTTACTCTACTATAAAGATAATGTTTTAGTATGATATTTATCTTGTGACCTGGATGGTCTAGCTAGAGGTTAGTGCCACTGCCTACACCATTGTATGTTTGCCCGTGTCATCGTGGGTTCCAATCCAGCCCACTGCCTTTGTGACAAACTCTCTACTTTTCCCACCATCTCTCCTATGTCCAATAAAAACATTTCTCGCCCCAGACCCTGCCCGTGTCAAAGACATGCCGCCTGCCATTTATGTGGCCATCGGCCTGCCAGGCTTCATCCGCTGCCCGGTGGACGCCAACCCGCCCGCCACGCTGGTCAAGTGGACCAAAGATGGCAACCCTCTCCGGATAGAGAAGGTGAGTCGAGGGTCGTATTCATTAGAGCACACCGGAGCAAAATGTTTTGCAATGGGTGAAAAAAAGTCCCTCTCTGTTTCAGTAGCTTTGCTTGCGTTTAGTTCCTAATGAATATGAGCCAAAACGTTCAGAGACAAATGTATTGTGTAGAACCAATATGATTATCTGTTAGGTAGGATAAGGGATGGTGTCAGTTCTATTTCTATCTGTAATGTTCAGAATATTTGACATCACTGAATACATAATCACTTGTGGACAGACGCATAGGATGGTATGTTATCGTAGCGTCCTGTCAACAGACTGTGGGATGCGACGACTAATGAGGAACGTTGTTCCAATGCGCATATTCTTCGTCACTAACAATTTGGACAAATTACGATTTCGAATTTTGGAAGAGGGGACATTTGGGCCGTAGACGTTCCCAAAACCTCTATTTAGAGGGGTGGAGAATTTGCTAGTCTCATTAGTATCTTTTCTCATACATCGAACTCCCCCAGAACTTCATCGAGCATCTGACGCAATTACAGAATATTTTAGTTCTGGGTTTCTGAGATAACTGAATACAGCCCAGTTAAGTAGGGTGAAGACACTGATCTAAAGTCAGTTTTGTGTTTTCCCCTAATGGTTAAGTTTAGGGCTAAGGGGTAAGCTGACAGTGCCTAGAAGGGCAACATCTACCCGGCTTGGGGATGGCAGACTGGGAAATCCCCTCAAGCTTTGAACTGCAACAAAGGTGATGAACTGAGCTAACTGCAGGGCTACTTTAGTGGGTAATTTCTACACTTCACATGTGCATTAAACTAGTGACTAAGTTTCCTAGTTTCAGGCTTCTACGGGTGGATAAATTGTTGTATATATCCTAGACAAATTCTAGCTGTTACTTTGCTGTTTCCTTTCACTACTTCTTGACATTGCCTTCAGTCCCCTTTGATTCAGAACTTTTAACTATTGAGAACAATGGGGGGAACGAGCGTACCTCTCTCTTCCTATTCCATCGGGCAGCCAGTCTTCTCAGCTCCTCTTTGCAGGATGATGGGATAGTGATGTGCCACTGGTGAGCTCAGCCATACAAGCATTGCGATGTCATAGTGTTAGCCCCTCTTTGTTCCCTCAGTACCCTGGTTGGAGCCAAATGGAGGACGGGAGCATCCGCGTGACTGAGGTGACGGATGACTCTCTGGGCACCTACACCTGCATGCCTTACAACGCTCTGGGCTCTGAGGGTTGGTCCGATCCCACTCCTCTGGTGCTAAAGGTATGCAGGCTGATGCTAACGCTAATTAGTGTAGCATACTAGTTAGCATAGCAGTGATTATGCATTTTCTATAAGAAGACTAGCATGCTGCAAGTTAGCCTAGCGACTACACCCAGGCTCAGTCCAAATCTCACACTTTCTCTGGGCAGGATCCCCCCAAGTTCTCGATTGTTCCCGGAGGGGAGTACAGGCAGGAGGCTGGGAGAGAACTGGTCATCCCCTGTGCGGCTGAGGGAGAATTTCCCTATCCCAACATCACATGGAGGAAGGTAAACGACCCCTACCACCACCCAAAGCACTCATGTTGTGGCCTGGTCTATTACTTTATAATAGGACAGAGCTACAGCTCCTCTTCTCTATCCTTTCACTCTAAAGTTCTGGGTATTGGGTAGCACGTTGCTGTACACTCACACAATATATTTGTCATTGAGAGTTAATGGTAACAAAGCTACTCGGTGTTACTAATTCCCCAAGTGATGTTAGGTGACCATTATTTAGTAATGATGAGGGGTAGTTATTACTACCATAAGCCCCCCCCATTGTGTTTACTTCCTAATGATTGTTGATATTGGAGTCATCTTCTTTTCCATCTTTGCCAAAATAATGAGATGAGATTGCAATCAAACTGGCTCCTAGAAATCCCAATGTTTTAATTGCATTTTAATGGAGGCATTATCAGTTGAAACAAACTCATTAGCATTAACCTTAAATTGTCTCTTGATTACGGAGCTTCTTAATAATCCTGTTGAAAACAATGTGATTTGCAGTTGTTTGTCTCCCCTTACCGTTGTGATGCAGATGCCGAACATTTTAGTTATATGAATAGCTGAGGAAGGATGAGTCTCTTACAACAGTGACATTGACTGAGGAAGGAGAATGTTTTAAAGGTGTTAAGTCTTTCTGTTTTGCCTGTCTGTCTGTCTACTAATCTACCTGTCTGTTTGTGTGTGTCACTGTTTGTCTGTCTTCATTTTTGTCTGTCTTCCTTTTTTTCTATCGGTCTTCTGTTGTCTGTCTTTCTATGTGTCTGTCTACTAATCTACTGTCTGTCTGGAAGCTATGTGGGTGGACGATAATGTCCTTTCTTGCCAGGACCAGTATAGTATGTGGTGTTCTGTGAGATGTGTGACTCAACCTTCTTCTCCTCTCCCCTTTTAGGTATGGAAGCCCAGCAAAAGCAAGCACAATGTCCTCCCCTCAGGTACCTTACAGTTCAAGTCCCTAAGCAAGGAGGACCATGGGGAGTGGGAGTGTGTGGCCACCAACGTCGCCACGAGCATCACTGCCAGCACACACCTCCTAGTTATTGGTACGAGCCACTCTGCCGCACACAGGAACAGGCATAGGCACACACATACAAACACATCAGATCTGGTGCAGATTTGATTATTTGTTATTAAAATATTTATTTTAAAATCTTGTGGCCCGAATCAAATACTTCTATTGGAAGTATTTAAGTATTTTCAAATACTTTCCTATAAATAGCCTATTATTTGAAAGTATTTTCAAATACTTATTTCAAAATACATGATTTCAAATACCAAACGTACCTGGTTCAAATGCATGGGAGTATATACAGTATAATATACAGTATATACAGTATACTGTGTATTTGAGTATTTTCAAATATTTTTCAAGTGTATTTACAAAATCATTCCAATATTCAACTGCTTGGTTTTTCAAATAAAAAATATCCAAATAAAAAATATCCATATGTCTTTGAACCCAGTAGTATTTTAACACAGGTCTGAGACACACACAGAGTTCAGTTTGACATTTATAAATTACAAGCCTTATCTCCATTCACATGGGCCCTGTTTGAAAATGTCAAGAAGTCCTCAAAGTTATCCCTGCTCTAACACGATTGGACAGGTGAAAGCAAGGGCAAACAAATCAATAGGATGAACGACCAGCCAGCTTGGGTAGCAACCCTAGATTTGGTTCGGGGCTATATCTTGTGGAAGGATGAAATAGTATGAAAATATGTCAATTATTATTTGAATATGTTTGTAACCCGTTGTATAAAAGTGATGTTTAGAGGATATATTGGCGCGGTTTGCCGGCCCTCCACTTTGTCTCGGGACTGGCAACACCCATGCCAATATATCATCCAAACACTGGCTTCTCAGGCATTATCACTTAAATAGACTAATAAGAGAGTTCCAAAACTCTCTGCCAATAACAGCTAGTTTTCAGGTTACATATCCCTCGCATTATGGTCCTCCAATTAGGCCCCTCATTCAGACTACTCCCAGACAGTCCTAGCAAAGCTATTGCTTGAGAAACAGTTTTTGGCTTATTTTTATGGAAAACTATTACAGTAAGGTACTTCATTGTTAAATTATTTGATAATGAGATAAAAACGGCTGCAATGGGTCTTTTAACACCATGGCGAATCAATCCAGTTAAATTTGAATCTACAATATAACTAGTCTAGTAGAAGTAGTCCAATACTAGAACATCACATCCAAAGGTAACCAATCTGAAATACTAATTTTGTAATGGTCTTCTCGGGAAAGAGAGGCGGACCAAAATGCAGCGTGGTTAGTTTTGTACATCTTTAATAAAGATGAAAGTACAACAATCTACAAAACAAGAAAAAAAACGAAACAGTCCTATCTGGTGCCACAAACACAGGAACAATCACCCACAAGAGACCTAAAGAATATGGCGATAAACACCTGCCTCTGATTGAGAACCACTCTAGGCAACCATAGACTTACCTAGAGTACTACTCTAACCACAATCCCATAACTACAAACAACCCCAGACAAAACAAACCACATAAATCCCCATGTCACACCCTGGCCTCACTAAAATACTAATGAAAACACAGAATACTAAGGCCAGGGCGTGACAAATTTTCATTATCTGTTACAAAACCGTTGCATGCCTTAATGATTACGACCCTTGTGTGCTCTGAAAGGGTAGTGAAGAGAGGCAGGGCTTTGCAGAGCGGCAGTGATGGCGGCATCCAAGAGTCAACCACTGACAATTTTCCAAAGCTTGACGTGTCAGCCAAAGCACCTGGGGGACATGTGCAAAGAGCAATTTGCAAGGTCAACGACGTGGCGCGCCAATATCCGCAAATCACAAATGAGCAAATTGAGCTCGCCGCATTAGGGAAGTAGACACAGAGATTGTTTCCACTGCTGAAAACTAGTTTGTCTGCTAAATAAAGACAAACGATAGATTAACTGTCACTTGTTGTGTCTAGGCCATCCAATTACTAATGATGCCTTTTTGGAACAGTCTTAGTGTTCCTAGCTGCAGCTGGCTATGTAGAAAGACCACTCAGTCTTCAGTTAGCTGGCCACTGATATTGCCTGTGTGGAGGTTGTTGTGCATAGGTGCTAGAGTTACAGATGGGGTAATCAGGCCACTGTTTCTTTAGCATTCTTGCATTCAATGGTCAAGCAACAGTAAATAGCACAATTCGAAGATGTTCAATAGGCCAATGAAATACGTTTTCATGTATTTGGTGGGTGATTAGATTATGGCCAAATCATTCCTCTCCTTTATCTTTCAACACATTTTCGTGTATAATTAGTAGGGAATATTTTGTACTTTTGCTCGAACATGGCTAGAGATTTCTGAAATCGTCTACTGCATACACAACATAGCAGGACTGCTATAAGACATTCTGACGTTCTACGGTTACAAGGTCAACCAATTAAGATACATTCTCCTCCATTTTCTTGGACAGCAGAAAGGCTTCCTGGCACAGGAGGTTGGTGGTACCTTAATTGGGGAGGAAAGGCTCATGGTAATGACTGGAGCGGAATTAATGGAATGGTATCAAATATATCAAACACATGGAAACCATGTGTTTGATGCCATTCCGTTTGCTGCGTTCCAGCCATTATTATGAGCTGTTCTCCCCTCAGCAGCCTCCACTGCTTCCTGGGCAATTTGTCTGCCTTCCAACCCCTACATCCTTTTGTCTGCTGAAACGTTTTGGTGCTAACATCTGGCGTCATTACGAAGTGACATGACCATACGAGGTCACACCTCTTATGACAGATGCTGATGTGTGATTGAAGGATGAAAGGGAAGAGGGTTTTAATTATTTTTCAAGTCTGACCTCACTGGTGACCATTTTAAGATGTTATTAAAGTATATGTGGACTTGGAATGGGGCAAACCCGAGCCAACTTGTCATGTAGGGATAATCTAGTGAGCCATAACCAATCCAGCTAGCTAGCTTGTCAGTCACAGGAGACTACATAGGAATGACTGTAGTTACAGTACATGGCTACAGTATATTATTGTCTCACTATGAAATTATATAATTCTGCCAAGAGTCACCTGAATGGAGGTGTAGAGAAGTTGGCAGCACACACGTACACACACACACAAACACACACTTACACACACACACACACATACACGCACTTACACACTCAGTATGGCTCTGGCTTCTTTGTATAACCACACAGAGGCCTACTTACACAACCACTCAGAGGCCAACCACCTGACTAGTCTTTACACAACCACTCAGAGGCCTACCACCTGACTGTAGTCTTTACACAACCACTCAGAGGCCAACCACCTGACTAGTCTTTACACAACCACTCAGAGGCCATCCACATGACTGTAGTCTTTACACAACCACTCAGAGGCCTACCACCTGACTGTAGTCTTTACACAACCACTCAGAGGCCTACCACCTGACTGTAGTCTTTACACAACCACTCAGAGGCCTACCACCTGACTGTAGTCTTTACACAACCACTCAGAGGCCTACCACCTGACTGTAGTCTTTACACAACCACTCAGAGGCCTACCACCTGACTGTAGTCTTTACACAATCACATAAAGCCTACACATATCAGAAAGAGCTGACTTCCTTCCAGGCCAACTCAAGTGTGTGTGTGTGTGTGTGTGTGTGTGTGTGTGTGTGTGTGTGTGTGTGTGTGTGTGTGTGTGTGTGTGTGTGTGTGTGTGTGTGTGTGTGTGTGTGTGTGTGTGTGTGTGTGTGTGTGTGTGTGTGTGTGTGTGTGTGTGTGTGTGTGTGTGATTTAAGTATGTGTGTGTGGGGTTTATGATTCATGTTTCACTCTCTTTCTCTCCCACCCTCCTCACTACCGCCACTCTCTACTTGACTCCTCCCCTCCCCAGGCACAAGCCCCCACGCCCCGGCCAACGTTCATGCGGCGGTCTCCACCACCTGGGCCAACGTGTCATGGGAGGCTGGCTACGATGGCGGCTTTGAGCAGACATTATCAGTCTGGTATGGCCATGTGTGAGTCATCCCAGCATGCTTTGCTTCCTGCTTCTTCTTTCTTCAAACTTTTTTCCCTCTAAGGCTACGTCCCGATTCTCTACCCTTCTCACTCCAGGCAATGCTTCCACACCAATACAGTGCTTTGAAGTAGATGACAGGGAGAGTAGAAGTGCACAGGTCTTGAAAAGGGTGGAAAATTGGGATGTAGCCCAACTCTCTGCCCCCTTCTGCTGCTCTTCTGCCTAGGGGAGGCTGCTTCACCTTGGCTGGGGAAGAGGGGGGCTGGATGGGGTAGTGGGGGGGAAGTTGCGCCTTGACACTATCAAGTTCAGTCTCACGTTTTAAGGTTTGGGGAGGGGTAGGCTGTTTGGGGAGGGGTAGGCTGGGCAACTGTTACCCAGAGCGGATGGGAAGAAGTGGGGATAATACGAGAGAGAGGGGACGGCTTAGCGTAACATGCCGTTCAAGTCATCCCAAGTCAACTACAATAAGTTTGGATTGAGACAAGCACAAAAACGCCTAATTCAAGCTATTTAAGACACCAAATTACTAATATTTTCAGTTGACTGTCATGGAAATGTGCTGTAGCTACACACCGATGTTCAGAACGGGGCAAATATAGCACGTGAAACCGGATCAACAATAGCTTGACTTTATCACCAATCCTTTTCACCCATTGATTCCTCAAATGGTATTCACCAGATAATCATGCTTATAACATCTACATGCTCAATTCCTAGCGTCACTACAAAAGTATACATTATCACCAAGCAGCTCACTTAGTACTACTGGGCCTGTATTGATAAAGCGTCTCAGAGTAGAAGTGCGGATCTAGGATCCGTTTTGCCTTTCAGATTATAATAAATAAGCTTACATGGACAGCGGGGACCTGATCCTAGATCAGCACTCTGAGATGCTTTGTGAATACTGACCCTGAAGCAGCATCCACTGAGCTCCTTATAGATCACCACCACTTCACTCACAGTCCACAGCAGACCAGTCCAGACCAGACCAGCGTAGACCAATCCAGACCAGTCCAAACCAGACCTGACCAGTCCAGACCAAACCAGTCCAAACCTGACCTGCCCCAGGATATTCTGCACTGTCATCAGCTCGTTCTCCTACTCCCAAACAGACACACAACAAATGGGCTTGCCCCTTACTTAACGACCACAGATAAAAACCAGCGAGAAGAACTGTCAGACTGTTACGATCCCTAGATGGGGGAGTTGTTATTAAAAGTGAATATGAAACGAGAAACGAGGAGAACAATTAGCGAGAAGCGTACTGGGCAATTAGCGCGCGCTTTAAGTACTGTGATCCTCTAAAAAAGTAATGATATATTGGAGATAAGGAGTAACAAAATATATATTTATTAAATACAGTAAACTAAGTACAATATACAATGGTGTGTGTAATCTGTAATCAGTAGTGTAAGTGAGTGTTTTGCATGCATGAATATGATACTGCAGGGTGTTGAAAGTTGCCAAAGCAAACAACCAAAAGGCCACCAAGATACACAACAAAATCTGTAAAGATGTCTGCATGGAGAGAGTCTCCTCCATGAATGGGGAAGTGGTGTATTTATCCTGGGACACACCTGGCCCAGGTGTTTCCCATGTAGCTGACGACCCTCCCAACTCCGCCCACCGGCATCCTAATAAGGAAACAAGAACAAAGAGAGTGGGAGGGTCGTCACACTATAAAAGCTGTGTCGAGCCCGCCCCCCTATGCCCTCATGCCACGCCACGCCAACGGGCGTGTTTTCGTTGGAGGCTTCGTCGCGCCCTCCCTCGTCGACTTCTGAGGACACCTACCATGTCAAGTAGTTTTTATTAATAGAAGTGGTTAGTAACTTAAGTTCATTAATATGCCTGTGCTTCACATTAAACAAGGTTTTTACAATATCACATATCCATTGTGCTAGTACTGAGATGCATCACATTTAGTGGAAATATTTTGCAATCAATTCATCAAACTATTTGAATGTTTATTTTCTGCCTGAAAGGGAACTCGTGAGATGACTGATTCCTTTAGAAATGCTGTCTTTTAGTTCCTATATTAGCAGCAGGCAAGGTGTACCATCGGATCTGTTTACAACACACTGGAATTACTGCCACAAATCTTCATGACATCATCTGGCCTCGATCGTCATCAACAACACAACTGTCAGTTCATTACACCACAATACTAGATATTCAAGAGTTAGCTGATCACACACAAAACAATGCTGATCACTCAAGGGTTTCTGTTTTGCCAAGCAAGAGTAAACAGATCTTCTCCTCCACTCTATCCAACCAACTGGCCCCCTTTACCCTCTCTCTCTCTTTCTGTCTCTCTCTCCCTCTCTCACTCTTTCTCTCACACTCTTTCACTCTCTCTCGGCTAGTGCCTAGACCTCCAACTACCTGCTCTCCCTAAAGCTGATGCAACTCTAATAAGTAGCAACCTTCCACTTCCAATATTCCTGCCAAATATCCCTATTCTATAGCCCCCACTGCTCTTAACTCTATAGAATGTTCTATAAAGAGCTGTAGTATCATTGTTTTTTGTATGTTTGTTTGATTGATTATGTTTCAGGGGTGAAGGACAGAAACAGCAGCTCATATTAATTTGAAGCGTTGATCGGGAAAATGTTGTCCACAAATGTGCCACAAACCCAGTGTACACCAGCCTCATATAACATTGTGTATTCTAACTCTGTATCAGGTGAAGAGGCTGTTATAACAGGTCGTAACCCTATGTATTATGTATGTAGACCCATAGGCACAGACAACCAATTCTAACCCCATGTCAGGACATTAGGTGATTATAGCAGGTGGTAAGCCCCATTTATAGCTCTATGTTCTGGATGCAGTCAGTCATTGACTCTAACGATCCTGTCTGATCTCTTTAGTTGGCCCACTTTAACACCTTAAGTCAGGTCACAATGGCGTTATAACAAGTCTCAAGCCCCATATAGCTATCTCCTCTCCAGAGTGTTAAAGCATGGTGGTGTGTGAGACTGCCAGGTTGCTGGGTGATGCTGACATTGGTCTGCATCCCAAATGGCACCCAATTCCCCATATAGTACACTACTTCTGACCAGGGTGCGCATGCGTTGTGTCTTTTAGCATCAGATAGGGAGCTGAATTTGGAGGACAGTGCCAGTATGCAGGCAGCACGGTTAAAAAGCTAAAAGTTAAAAAGCTTCTGCCGGTCGGGAGATTAAGACCAACGCTTCTCCTCTAGCAAACATGCTTGGCAGGCCTCCACCGTGATGCGTTTACACACACGTGCACTTGCACACACACACACACACACACAGTCGTACACACACTGTTGTAGAACACAGACACAGACGCACGCATTCGCATGCACACACACACTGATAAGATTTAATGTGTATTGCCACAAACTTCAATGTGTACACACTTATGTGCTCACACAGACACCCGTACACACACTTGCATGCATGAACTCACACATACTGGTACATGTGTGTGATTGACCTGTTATCGACCTGATGGTTTAGTTCCACTCACCTACCTTAGATCACAGATTAACTCGCTGAGCTAAACGTTAGCCTCAGTCAACAATAACAAACAAACTTGGTATGCTAAAGCATTATCACACATTAACGCCCGCACACGCACACAGGCTCCACACAGAAGTTCCATCTCCTCCTGAGTATTTCTGAGTATCATTATCAGCAGTCTAGCCGTAGTGCTTGGAAGACGGCTTTTGATAAAGTGAAAAAACGAACTTGTTCCCCAGACACCAGTCGCAAGTCCTTTTCAATTAAATGACTTGTGAAAATGTATACAGGATGTAGCGGAATTGTCTTAAACTCAAATGTAATAAATATTCATAGTACCCTGAATAGTACTGCCCCACTTATTGAAACCCCCCCCAAAATAGAAAATGAATTAGCCTCACTGGGAATGACGTACGGTCTTTACTGGTCTCATGTGCTAAGCAAAAATGGGACCGCCCCCAAACAGCCCCCGCGACCACATTACAAACACACCGACAGGCTAGCCACCATATCCTATTACAATGACTGCCACCATATGATTTACTCACTGACAGCCAGTACATTGTGGACGCACTGACAGGCTAGCCACCATATCCTATTACAATGACTGCCACCATATGATTTACTCACTGACAGCCAGTACATTATGGACGCACTGACAGGCTAGCAACCATATCCTATTACAATGACTGCCACCATATGATTTACTCACAGACAGCCAATACATTATGGACACACTGACAGGCTAGCCACCATATCCTATTACAATGACTGCCACCATATGATTTACTCACTGACAGCCAATACATTATGGACACACTGACAGGCTAGCCACCATATCCTATTACAATGACTGACACCATATGATTTACTCACTGACAGCCAATACATTATGGACACACTGACAGGCTAGCCACCATATCCTATTACAATGACTGACACCATATGATTTACTCACTGACAGCCAATACATTATGGACACTGACAGGCTAGCCACCATATCCTATTACAATGACTGACACCATATGATTTACTCACTGACAGCCAATACATTATGGACACTGACAGGCTAGCCACCATATCCTATTACAATGACTGCCACCATATGATTTACTCACTGACAGCCAATACATTATGGACACTGACAGGCTAGCCACCATATCCTATTACAATGACTGACACCATATGATTTACTCACTGACAGCAAATACATTATGGACACTGACAGGCTAGCCACCATATCCTATTACAATGGCTGACACCATATGATTTACTCACTGACAGCCAATACATTATGGACACACTGACAGGCAGTGCACCGTGATATACAAACTGACAATGAAAATATTCATTTCTTATGGTAATATACTCACTGACAACAAGTATAATGTACACAACAATAACAGACAACGAAGCACAATAAACCCACTGACGGTGTAGTAATATACACATCCTCATATTGAATGCATCATAATATACACGCACTCATAGTGAATGCATCATAATATACATACCCTCATAGTGAATACATCATAATATACACACCCTCATAGTAAATGCATCATAATATACATACCCTCATAGTAAATACATCATAATATACACACCCTCATAGTGAATGCATCATAATATACACGCACTCATAGTGAATGCATCATCATATACACACCCTCATAGTGAATGCATTATAATATACACACCCTCATAGTGAATGCATCATCATATACACACCCTAATAGTGAATGCATCATAATATACACACCCTCATAGTGAATGCATCATAATATACACACCCTCGCAGTGAATGCATCATAATATACACACCCTCATAGTGAATGCATCATAATATACACACCCTCATAGTGAATGCATCATAATATACACACCCTCATAGTGAATGCATCATAATATACACACCCTCATAGTGAATGCATCATAATATACACACCCTCATAGTAAATGCATCATAATATACATACCCTCATAGTGAATACATCATAATATACACACCCTCATAGTGAATGCATCATAATATACACGCACTCATAGTGAATGCATCATCATATACACACCCTCATAGTGAATGCATCATAATATACACACCCTCATAGTAAATGCATCATAATATACATACCCTCATAGTGAATACATCATAATATACACACCCTCATAGTGAATGCATCATAATATACACACCCTCGCAGTGAATACATCATAATATACACACCCTCATAGTGAATGCATCATAATATACACACCCTCATAGTGAATGGATCATAGTGAACACATCATAATATACACACCCTCATAGTGAATGGATCATAGTGAACACATCATAATATACACACCCTCATAGTGAATGCATCATAATATACACACCCTCATAGTGAATGCATCATAATATACACACCCTCGCAGTGAATACATCATAATATACACACCCTCATAGTGAATACATCATAATATACACACCCTCATAGTGAATGCATCATAATATACACACCCTCATAGTGAATGGATCATAGTGAACACATCATAATATACACACCCTCATAGTGAATACATCATAATATACACACCCTCATAGTGAATGCATCATAATATACACGCACTCATAGTGAATGCATCATAATATACACACCCTCACAGTGAATGCATCATAGTGAATGCATCATAATATACACACCCTAATAGTGAATGCATCATAATATACACACGGCAGCTATCATGTCACTTAATATACGCACAATGGCCAAGACCTGAGAGTCACTAGATGCTCCCTAGGATGGCATAATGATTTCCCGGGATTGGGAAAGTTGGGAACACCGTCTGCGCGTGGCATTTGCTGTAAATCACAGAGAGGCGTTTTGACCGTCAGCACAAAGGAAGCACATTGTGATTTATCACAGTCCCTAACCCCCAGCCTCTATCATGTACACCATCATGCAGCTTATACATGCATGTCTGTTAGGGAGAGTTATGCCTACATATTACATGACACAATGACATCGTACACGAGGATCCTGACTCCCCCTCAGGTTGATATACATGTTGGTGTGTAGTGTTATCTTTCTGAACCCTGTTTATAGTAAGATAAACCCATGGTTCAACAGTGGTCTCATACATTGCTATCTATTTAGGACTACACAATGTTACAATACGAATGGAGACTAATGCCATGCATACTCACTGGAAAGTAGAAGAACTCATTTACCCATATTACTTTTTCAGGGAGATCTGTTGCAGTGAAAGTCAGAAAAGTGGTGTTGAATCTAACACATGGTCCATCTTTAGCTTCAATGGGAATTTGCACGGCTGAGCGCAGCATGGGCTTACCACCATCAACTGTATTACTGTGTGAAATTATTTGACTGAAATACTGTGAAATGACATTCTGTAAATGAAATGTTCTAACAAATGATCTTACTGAAATGATACAGACACGATGACACCACTGACTGCAACTGCAATGAAGTGTCACTGAAATGTCATTCCAGAAATCCTGTTACTGAACTGACCGGACAAAATCTTTTTACAGAACTGACAGGATAGAATCGACCGTTACTGAAATGACAGAGTGCATTGACTAAAAGTCTCGGCCCTCTCCATATCCACTCCTATGTGTATTTCCCTCATCCCCCTCTCCCATGCCTGTTCTCCTATCATCCCCCTCCACCTTGCAGGGTGAAGAGGGAGCAGCTGGGCCCACATGATTGGCTGTCTATAGCCGTGCCTTCTGGCCAGACATGGCTGGTAGTGCCCGGCCTGGAGCCCCAGACTGCCTACCAGTTCAGTGTCCTTGCACATAACAAGCTGGGCACGGGCCCCTTCAGCGAGGTCATCACTGTGAACACACTAGGTGGGTATTACGGTATTCACCTCTGACCTACAGTATATGACCTAAGAGAGTGAGGCAAGAGTGACCTGGCTGGAACACAACAGAACTGTGTGTTGTAAGTACAAGATGGCAGCAAGGGAAAAGTTGTGATGGTAATTGATTGAATGATGTGTGGTTTTGTTGTTAATAGTGATGTAGACAGTGGTGTTGTGGCAGCAGCTGTAGTAGCAATGTGTTGTGGTTTAAAAGTTGCTCATCGACTTTCTAAAGTTACACTGCTACTGCATTTGAAATACAGCTCTCTAACCTCTCTGTCTCCCTTTCTCTTTCCAACTCTCCATCTCTCCCCCTCTATCTCTCTCTCTCTCTCTCCCTTTTGCTTTCCGTCCAGTTTTTCCTATAAGTATACCTGAACCCCTGGTGCTGCTTACCCCACCACGATGCCTCATAGCCAATCGGACGCAGCAGGGTGTTTTGCTCATGTGGATCCCGCCGGCCAACCACACAGCTCCGATCGAGCGCTACGTCATGGAGTTCCGCCTAGGGGAGAGGTG
This sequence comes from Oncorhynchus keta, assembly GCF_023373465.1. NCBI lineage: Eukaryota > Metazoa > Chordata > Actinopteri > Salmoniformes > Salmonidae > Oncorhynchus > Oncorhynchus keta. Next base: position 25,392,864 of record NC_068431.1, read on the forward strand.
GGATGTCCTGGACGATGCCATCCCCGCTGGAGAGACAGACCTGCTAGCCAGAGACCTCATTCAGGTAGCTTACTGTATAAACACTGTTTCATACAGAATGACGGGTGGCCAGTTACCGTCATGGCTGGTGTGGGCGCATGCTTTAATTCCAGCCAAGCTCATTAACACACCTTCATCCAACACTATGGTAATGACTATACAACATTACCAAAGTATGTGGACACCTGTTCGTCGAACACCTCATTCCAAAATCATGGGCATTAATATGGAGTTGGTCCCCTCTTCTGGGAACACTTTCCACTAGATGTTGGAACATTTCTGCAGGGACTTGCTTCCATTCAGCCACAAGAGCATTAGTGAGGTCAGGCACTGATTTTGGGCGATTAGGCCTGGCTCGCAGTCAGCGTTCCAATTCACCCCAAAGATGTTCAATGGGGTTAAGGTCAGGGCTCTGTGCAGGCCAGTCAAGTCCTTCCACACCAATTCCAACAAACCATTTCTGTATGGACCTCGCTTTGTGCACAGGGGCATTGTCATGCTGAAACAGCAAAGGGTCTTCACCAAACTGTTGCCACAAAGTTGGAAGCACAGAATCATCTAGAATGTCATTGTATGCTGTAGCGTTAGGATTTCCCTTCACTTCGAGGTTGACACTATGTTGGCACTATGCATTCGGGCAGGTAGGGTTCTTCTGGCATCCGTCGAACACAGATTTGTCTATCGGACTACCAGATGGTGAAGCACATGATTCATCACTCCAGAGAACATGTTTCCACTGCTCCAGACTCCAATGGTGGTGAGCTTTACACCACTCCTCCCGATGCTTGGTATTGTGCATGGTGATCTTAGGATTGTGTGTGGCCATATAAACCCATTTCCTGAAGCTCCCAACGAACAGTGCTGACATTGCTTCCAGAGGCAGTTTGGAACGCAGTAGTGAGTATTGCAACCGAAGACAGTCGATTCTTACAGGCTACGCATTTCAGCACTCGCCGGGCCTGTTCTGTGAGCTTGTGTGGCCTACCACTTTGGAGCTGAGCTGTTGTTGCTCCTAGACGTTTCCACTTCACAATAACAGCACTTGCAGTTGACCGGAGCAGCTCTAGCAGGGCAGAAATTTGACAAACGGAAAGGTGGCATCTTATGACGGTGCCATGTTGAAAGTCACTGAGCTCCAGTAAGGCCATTCTACTCCCAATGTTTGTCTATGGAGATTGCATGGCGGTGTGTTCGATTTTATACCCCTGTCAGCTACGGATGTGGCTGAAATAGCCGAATCCACGAATTTGAAGGGGTGTCCACGTACTTTTGTATATATAGTGTATGATGATTGGGGATGGGAGTCAGTTGTGTTTTTAAAAATTGTGTTCTTCAAAGGACCAACTATATAATGTTACACTGAGTGTACAAAACATTAGGAACTTCTGCTTTTTCCATGACATAGACTGACCAGGTGAAGCTATGATCCCTTATTGAGGTCACCTGTTAAATCCACTTCAATTAGTGTAGATAAAGGGGAAGAGACAGGTTAAAGAAGGATGTTTAACCCTCGAGACAATTGAGACATGGATTGTGTATGTGTACCATTCAGAAGGTGAATGGGCAAGGCAAAATATTTAAGTGCCTTTTGAACAGGGTATGTTAGTAGATGCCATGCGCAACGCTGCTTGGTTTTCATGCTCAACAGTTTCCCGTGTGTGTCATGAATGGTCCACCACCCAACAGACATCCAGTCAACTTGACACAACTGTAGGAAGCATTGGAATCAACATGGGCCAGCATCCCTGTGGAACGCTTTCGACCCCTTGTAGAGTCCATGCCCCGAAAAATGTAGCCTGTTCTGAGGGCAAAATGGGGTGCAACTCAATATTAGGACGGTGTTCCTAATGTTTTGAATGCTCAGTGTATATGAAAATTACTTTTTTATCTTCCTTGTCAGCCCAAGCCTATCTCATATCTCAAAGAATTCATAAAACATTTTAGGATGCTTTTCAAACAGTACCAAATACCCTATTCCCCCATAGGGCTCTTGTTAAAATAAGTGCACTGTATTGGGTTAAGGGTGCCATTTGGAATGTATGCTTAGTCTCACATAAGTACACCATCTGGGGAGAGTAATGTGTTAAAGTATAGAAATGTATTTTTCCACCAACGTTGAAAAAAATCTATATTCCTTTGTTGTATGTCGGATTGCGCTCCTGGCGTGAAATGTTTAGTGTGTTTTTTTGTCTCATTCAACCATCAGTCACAGGACACATCCCAAATGGAAACCTATTTATTTTATAGTGCACTACTTTTGAACATGGCTCAAGTAGGATACTAAATACCATATTAGCACTATAAATGGAATAGGGTGCCATTTGGAACACATTCTATGCAGGTACTTTATTCTAGCATGACTCCCAACACCCACTCACACTTCTCTATCACTCATTACACCTATACTGTAGCACATTCCTGCAGCTCGCTTTTTACTCAAGCTATTGAGGTAATTGGACCACGAGGGACTGTCTATTTGTTGCTCTGCCTTTTTACTTCTTTGCTAAAATACAGTTAGTGATGCGAAACATTTTCATACCCACTTTGACAGGTAGATTTCCTTGTGGATTTCCTCCTAAAACGAACAAACTGCTTTCCTTTTTGTAAACAATCGTTTTTATTGACTCTAAGAAGAATTGGACAGACTACAACATGAATGACAGAGTTCAACATTAAACAGATGTTTCACTAACACACACAAATACAGTGTTTCCTCTGCCCCTGTCTTACTCTCATCTCCCTGGTGTGTGTGACTTAGGAGGCATGGTATGAGTTCCGGGTCATAGCAGTCATGGAGGAACTGGTCAGCGAGCCCAGTAACACAGTAGGAGTGTCCAGTACAGGTGAGTGAACAACACACCTCCGCATAAATATCTATGGACACCCCTTCATCACACAAAACATGTCTATGATTTGAGAGACAGAGGCATGGGGCAAGTGGCAGACTAAAATTGAGATATGGCAGACATTAACTGAAAACATGACAAAACAAAGCAAATGGGGAAATAATTGTAGGGATTCATCCTGTTAAAAAAATCTGTCATGTAATTTGGTGGAGTGGTAATTTAATGACCCATTTAAATCCCACAAAACTGTATAAAATGATCATACAAAATATACACTACCAGTCAAAGGTTTTTGAACACCTACTCATTCAAGTGTTTTTCTTTATTTTTACTTTTTTCTACATTGTAGAATAATAATGAAGACATCAAAACCATGAAAGAACACATATGGAATCATGTAGTAAACAAGAAAGTGTTAAACAAATTAAAATATATTTTATATTTGAGATTCTTCAAATAGCCACCCTTTGCTTTGATGACAGCTTTGCACACTCTTGGCATTCTCTCAACCAGCTTCACCTGGAATGCTTTTCCAACAGTCTTGAAGGAGTTCCCACATATGCTGAGCACTTGTTGGCTGCTTTTCTTTCACTCTGTGGATTTTGGAGGCCAGGTCATCTGATGCAGCACTCCATCACTCTCCTTCTTGGTCTAATAGCACTTACACAGCCTGGAGGTGAGTTGGGTCATCGTTTTGTTTGAAAAACAAACCAGATGGGATGGCGTATCACTGCAAAATGCTGTTGTAGCCATGCTGGTTGTGTGCCTTGAATTCTAAATAAATCATAGATAGTGTCACCAGCAAAGCACAGTGGGAAATACACATGCGGAGATCATCCGTTCACCCACACCAAGTGTCACAAATACACGGCTGTTGGAACCAAAAATCTTCCATTTGGACTCCAGACCAAAGGACAAATTTCCACCAGTCTAATATCCATTGCTCGTGTTTCTTAGCCCAAGCAAGTCTCTTCTTATTATTGGTGTCCTTTAGTAGGTTTCTTTCCACAAATTAACTTTTAAGAAGGCACACCTGTTAATTTACATGCATTCCAGGTGACTACCTCGTGAAGCTGCTTGAGAGAATGCCAAGCGTGTGCAAAGCTGTCATCAAGGAAAAGGGTGGCTATTTGAAGAATCTCAAATATAAAATATATTTTGATTTGTTTAACACTTCTTTGGTTACTACATGATTCCATATTTGTTATTTCATAGTTTGTATGTCATCACTATTATTCTACAATGTAGAAAATAGTAAAAAATAAAGAAAAACCCTTGAATGAATTGGGTGTTCTAAAACTTTTGGCTGGTAGTGTATATTGTAAGAGATCCAGAGGGATTGCCAATTCTTAAGTGTCAAATGTGACAATGACCATAGGAGTTAGCAAGACAGCACTAACACATCTGGGACCAGGCACGAATACTTCCTGGAACAGCCTGAAAAGTATGACATCACAAAAGCCCCGTTCATATTCCTCCTATGGACATTCCACATAGGATTTCCATCTTCAGTGCTGTCAGGTTGAAATACTCTCTACCCTGTGATGTTGTTCTGGTGTGGAGGTCACAGGGAATATATCGTCACAGAAATTGTGACTGTGAGCAACTGTGAAATCAAAAGGAGAGACTTAAGATTTCTTCAAAAGAATCAAACTTTACTATTTAATTACTGCAGTAATGGAACTGGTCGGTAATAACCCCTGGAGGTGATCACTGAGAACTCAACGAGCTGGTTTGAGCCACAGCATTTTATACCAAAGTCCATCCTCCTTCAGTCTACATGACACACAACAGATGTACGGTATGGAATGAGTCACAAGGTTAAGGTTTGTCTGAAAGATACTTATAATTCACAGCAGACAGTATTTGCTCTAAAAACATGAGAACTCATTGTGTAGAGACCAGTGTCTGGCCCCCCAACTCCATACTGGAGCCATCTCTCCATGGTACCTTGTAGAACAGAAACATTAACTCATGCTCTGGAATGCGGTATCACCCAAAGACATCGTAAATCTTCCAGAGGCCCAGCCTCAGTAGAAGACATACAAATGAGCATTCGAATAACCCCTTATTCTGTTGCATAAAACAACCATTTGATGCAATTACAGCATTATAAAATAATCTTGTAATTTCCACCATAATTCACAAATTTACTTCCTAAACTTGGAAGTACTTTGCTGCCCCCTCCTGATGAAATACTTGTACTACAATATTTGAACAGTATTTGATCACAGTCTTGCTGAATGTTGATATTTCAAATTCTCCCCAAGATAAAATGAGGAGGGCGGGAACATATTCACTATCCAGTCATCTAGACAGTCTGTGGTCATGAAAGGATAGTAGATGAGGAAAGGAGTTTCCTAATCCATTTCCATTAAGTGTCTATCAATTCAGGACGATAAATGATGAGTCGCTGAATCAGGTGAATTGGAAGGCCAGTTGGTGTGGTGATTGGCAGGATCCAGCTAGACACACACACACACACACACACACACACATACACACACGGACACACACACAGTTGGCCTGCAGATGTCAGATGTCTCCTTAAAGTCCAAGCCTAGTCCAAAAGGCTATATGGAGTTACTCAAGTAATTTACACAATGTAATACACTTTTTTTGCTCACAAGATTGCATGTTTAATGGCTAGACTGGAAATATTTGCTTTCTAATATACCAATATGCTTAGTTTACTATATGAATATAAAGCGAATATACTTATTATTGTGGGTGGATATCGGTCACAGTATTGTTTTGGGTCAAAGACCTCTCCAAGCCTATAGCCTCCCGGCAGACAAGTCATGTCATGTCTCACTCTCACTCTCTTTCCCTCTCTCTTCCTCCCTCTCTCCCCTCCCCCTCTTCCTATCCTACACTCCCCCAAACACTCTTTCTCCCCTCACGCTCCTCTCTCTCTCTCTTTCACACCCACACTCATTTCCCCCAGACTTCTTCCCACCCCCGGAATTGGTGGATGAGGGGGGGCTGGCGCGGCCGGTGGTGGCTGGCATCGTGGCTACCATCTGTTTTCTGGCAGCTGCTGTCCTCTTTAGCACACTGGCAGCCTGCTTCGTCAACAAGCAGCGCCGACGAACGCTCAAGAGGAGGAGAGGTGAGACATATAGAGACACACAAGGATTTACAGACAGACACACATACACAGGATTTGAAAGCTGATAAAGCAATATAGAGCTCTCTTGACATTTCTTTGAATTGACATCAAATTAAACATTGAATTAATCCCCCCCACCTCTTTTTCAGACCCCCCTCTCTCGATAACACACTGCAGAAAAAGTGTGGAAACTCCGTAAGTAACCTTAAGCCAAAAATGCTTATCTCTTTTTCTTACTTCGCTGTAAATTATGCAAATCAAGGGCAGGGTGCACTGCATCACAACTCAAGGCTTCTTGTTGACACATCCATCAAATAGAGAAAGCTTAATGGCAGGACCACCAATCACTGGCCAGCGATTGGCCAGATATTGACGGAAAGGGGGCTGTCACTGTGAAGCTAGCTATTACCCGTAGTTCATCTCAGCAAAGCCCATACTTGCTTTTTAACGATCATATTTGGAACGATACTTGTTGCGTACAGTAAATGCTCAATATGATATTGAAAAAATACAAACTCATATTTGATAAACATTTACCAAATTCAAATCATGTTGTCGATAATTCCCCACAAAAAGCAGCCTAGAGAAAACACTTTCAGCTACCTGTTTTCATTCATGTAATTTTAATGGACTAGTAGAGCTGAGCTTGTACACAAGCTTGTCTTTGTCACGGCCCAGGAAGTTCAATTCATCGTTGTTGACCTTGTTTTCCTAATAAAACAGTGGGACTGAACGATCAATATCTCTTGGTCACAGAGAGGGTGTCATGGCCGTGTTCACAAACATTGGTGTCTAATCTAGCAACCAAGTCTTTGTGTGTGTTCCTTTATATAGTGCACTACGTTTGCCCAGAGCCATATGGGGTGCTGGTAAAAAAAAGTAGTGCACTATAAAGGGAATGGGGTGTAATTTGAGACGCAACCCAAGTCTTTTAGTATCAAAAGAAAACAATCCTACATAGAGACATCAATCAAAAATCCCTGACATTAAAGGCAGAACGTTTGATAATTATTTGAGGGCGGTGCTTCAGAGGTTTGACAGACTGTTGGATTGGACAAATGGTTCTCCCTCAGATATTTCCAAGGGCCTCATTTGGCTACTGTGGCCTCATTGAAATAGCATCTTAATTGCCACATAGATTCTCTCTTTCTCAAACTCATTCCTTCTGTGAGCTTTGAGAACTGAACAAGCATATATCGTTGAGCTGCATTTCATGGAAGTATAATATATTTTGATCCACTCACTTACAGAGCATGTTTTGTTGAACTCCTGGTATAGTGGTACTAACATTGCAACAGGATGTACAACCAGCATTTTAGGGGAAGAGAATGTGTTATTTCTGTAAAGTTGTGGTGTTTTAAATGCATGTAAGAGGTAAACATTTTTTTTTTTTAAGTAACAGGTATCCAATTGATCATTGTAGCCTGTTATTTTTCCAAAAGCTGCCACTTGATTGTGATTCCTGTCTTTAGCCCTCGTCTTGGGACTCCATTTGACCCTTTTAACACTAAAGTGCCGACCCGAACCCTACTGTGCTGGTTCGGATGTTTTCCTTCCACATTGTCCTATCCTGCAAACTTCCAGCAACTATGGTGGGTATGTAACCAGGCCAGCCAAGTACGGCTCGGCTTGTCATGGCCCGGCTCCAGTAGCCAGATGACCTGGCCTCCACAATCCCCCGACCTCAACCATATTGAGATTGTTTGGGATGAGTTGGACCGCAGAGTGAAGGAAAAGCAGCCAACAAGTGCTCAACACATGTGGGAACTCCTTCAAGACTGTTGGAAAAACATTCCAGGTGAAGCTGGTTGAGAGAATGCCAAGAGTGTGCAAAGCTGTCATCAAGGTGGCTATTTTGATTTGTTTAAAACTTTTTTGGTTACTACATGATTCCATATTTGTTATTTCATAGTTTTGATGTCTTCACTATTATTCTACAGTGTAGAAAATAGTACAAATAAAGAAAAACCCTTGAATGAGCAGGTGTTCCAAAACTTTTGACCCCTAGTGTAGGTTTGGTAAATCATAAATCAATTCTAAACGTCTTGTTACAGTGTTTGCATTCAAGGTCAGTATTTTATGTAAGGGTATTAGGGTATTGTATGTATGGCAAATTATACCAGAGGGCTTAAAAAAAATTGGGGTGGGGGGCGTGGCACCCTGGGCCACAGGCACTAGCTTTACTCTGCTCAGCAGTTTACCATGGTACACTAAAACACTTTATCAATGTTATCATGGAAAGTTGACACATTTTCCAAACTCTGAAATCACACTTTAAAAGAACAACTGACCAAACTGCTCACTCAGCCTAATGAGATAAATTCTCTTGTTCTTCAATTCATTAATTTAATGAACCACTCTTTTGTGTGTCTTCTCCCCCCAGTTCTAATAACTGCCACCTTTGATGACTTTTGGATATGGCTTAATGGTTTACACACCATGCCAAGGAGAAATCTCTTGCGTTGTACATATGATCCTATTATTTGTGTAATATGCAGTACTCATCATCAACATTGCATACTTTCCATCCACTTGTCATTGAAGAAAAAGTGAAGGCGTTTGCCTTGGCTATGGTTATGCAATTGAACGTTATCTTCCAAATCTCTCTAATAACTGTACATATTATTAGGCTTGAACATAGTCACAGAAGAAAGAGAACAGAAATTTAAAACAAAGTTTAATGTATTGTTGTCAATGGGGTTTTTATGGACAATCCATTTTTCTTGGAGGGCAAGGCGTCATTATTGGCTTCTGTAAATGTTGGCACAAGCCAATTGCACTCCAGTTCACTAAGTCACTTTTGAACAATAGATCAATGAAAGATATATATATATATACACAGTGCATTCGGAAAGTATTCAGACCCCTTTACTTTTTCCACATTTTGTTACATACATTTTTTCCCCCACTCAATCAACACACAATACCCAATAATGACAAAGCAAAAACATGTTTTTAGAAAGTTTTGCAAATGTATATACAAAAAAAGACGAAATATAACATTTACATAAGTATTTAGACCCTTTACTCAGTACTTTGTTGAAGCACCTTTGGCAGCGATTACAGCCTCAAGTCTTCTAAGGGTATCATGCTACAAGCTAGGCACAACTCGATTTGGGGAGTTTCTCCCATTCTTCTCTGCAGATCCTCTAAGCTCGGTAAGGATGCATGGGGAGTGTCGCTGCACAGCTATTTTCAGGTCTTTCCAGCAATGTTCGATTGGGTTCAAGTCCGGGCTCTGGCTGGGCCACACAAGGACCTTCAGAGACTTGTCCCAAAGCCACTCCTGCGTTGCCTTGGCTGTGTGTTTAGGGTTGTTGTCCTGCTGGAAGGTGAACCTTTGCCCCAGTCTGCGGCCCTGAGCGCTCTGGAGCAGGTTTTCATCAAGGATCTCTCTGTGCTTTGCTCCATTCATCATTACCTTGATCCTGACTAGTCTATCCAGTCCCATGCTTCACCGTAGGGATGGTTACAGCTTTCTTCCAGATGTGACTCGTATTGTGGGAAGCTTGTGGAAGGCTACTGGAAATGTTTGACCCAAGTTTAACAATTTAAAGGCAATGCGACCAAATACTAATTGAGTGTATGTAAACTTCTGACCCACTGGGAATGTGATGAAAAAAAAATGACTGAAATAAATCATTCTCTCTACTATTATTCTGACATTTCACATTCTTAAAATAAAGTGGTGATCCTACTTGACCTAAAACAGGGACTCTTTACTAGGATTAAATGTAAGAAATTGTGAAACACTGAGTTTAAATGTATTTGGCTAAGGTGTATGTAAACATCCGACTTCAACTGTATGTCAATTTATATATATATACAGTACCAGTCAAAAGTTTGAACACACCTACTCATTCATGGGTTTTCTTTATTTTTACTATTTTCTACATTGTAGAATAGTAGTGAAGAAGACATCAAAACTATTAAATAACACACATGAAATCATGTAGTAACCAAAGAAAGTGTTGAAAAAAATCCAAATATATTTTATATTTGAATGTATTTTGCCTTGATGACAGCTTTGCACACTCTTGGCATTCTCTCAACCAGCTTCATGGGGTAGTCACCAGGAATGCATTTAAATTAACAGGTGTGCGTTGTTAAAAGTGAATTTGTGGAATTTCTTGTCTTAATGCGTTTGAGCCAATCAATTGTGTTGTGACAAGGTAGGGGTGGAATACAGAAGCCCTATTTGATAAAATACCAAGTCCATATTATGGCAAGAACAGCTCAAATAAGCAAAGTGAAACGACAATCCATCATTCCTTTGAGACATTCAAGGTCAGTCAATACAGAATTTTCTTTCAAGCGATATGAGGAAACTGGCTCTCATGAGGACCACCACAGGAAAGGAAGACCGAGAGTTACCTCTGCTGCAGAGGATAGGTTAATTGGAGTTACCAGCCTCAGAAATTGCATCCCAACTAATTGCTTCAGAGTTCAAGTAACAGACACATATAAATATTAACTGTTCAGAGGAGACTGTGTGAATCAGGCCTTCATTGTCAAATTGCTGCAAAGAAACCACTACTAAAGTACACCAATGATAAGAAGAGACTTGCTTGGGCCAAGAAACACAAGCAATGGACATTAGACTGGTGGAAATCTGTCCGTTGGTCTGATGAGTCCAAATTTAAGATCTTTGGTTCCAACTGCAGACTAGGTGAACGGATGATCTCCCCATGTGTGGTTCCCACAGTGAAGCATGGAGGAGGAGGTGTGATGGTGTGATGGAGCTTTTCTGGTGACACTGTCAGTGATTTATTTAGAATTCAATGCACACTTAACCAGCATGGCTACCACAGCATTCTTCATCGATACGTCATCCCATCTGGTTTGCGCTTAGGGGGACTATCATTTGTCTTCCTACAGGATAATGAACCAAAACACTTCCAGTCTGTGTAAGGACCGGAAGTGTGGACCAAGAAGGAGAGTGATGGAGAGCTGCATCAGATGACCTGGCCTCCACAATCACCTGAGCTCAACCCAATTGAGATGGTTTGGGATGAGTCGGACAGCAGAGTGAAGGAAAAGCAGCCAACAAGTGCTAGCATATGTGGGAACTCCTTCAAGACTGTTGGAAAATCATTCCAGGTGAAGCTGGTTGAGAGAATGCCAAGAGTGTGCAAAGCTGTCCAAAAGGCAAGGGTGGCTTTGAGGAATATAAAATCTAAAATATATTTTTATTTGTTTAACACATTTTTAGTTACTCCTTTTATCAAAGATTCTCTGTAATTAGTATTACGCGATCATGATTAATCAGTTGTAAATGTAATTAACTAGGAGGTCAAGGCACCAAGGAAAAATATTCAGATTACAAAGTTATCATTTCCTAAAATAACTTTTCAGATTTTTTATCTGCTCAATTAGTCTTCGAATTAATTAATTATTTACTTTCTCACGTTAGTCTCATTCCAAACGTCGTCAATTGTTGGTTATCTGCACGAACCCAGTCTTCACTGTATGAGTCATCCATACATAAATTCTCTTAAATCATTTATTTATTACTAACTAAGTAAATCACAGAAATGTATAAAAAAAACTGATAGGAAATGATAGGAGAATGTGCCCTAGTGGGCTAAACCGGCATGGTGGCTTGTTAGACAAAAGGGGAAGTGGTGGTCGACTAAGAAGTCACTACAGAGTGATAAATACAACAATTGAAATGCTAATCCTTTGCACATGAACGCTCACTCATTCGGGAACAATTGCAATCAATACATATATTTACGCTCGGTGTGTCGTCTTGATCGCTGGTGAAAAGTTTGTTTCTTTTGTAGAATTGTCTGTCTCTCACCCTCTCTCTCTCCGTCGTGGTTATAGTGGATAGTTCAGAGGGACATTCATTTGTTTCGTTATAGAGTGGATGTTTTTGCGGTTGTCGTTCTTCGTGTTCAATAATACCGAAATCCTAGCTGACTAGTAATTAATATCAAAGACTTGTTCTTATTCTGTCGGTATCAATAGTCTAAGAGTTTAACCACGTGGTATGGTTAAAAGAATCAGCAATGGTCCACAACCTTTGTCCTCCCCTAATGGAGAAAAACATGGTCTGCAACCTTTAGCCATTTCGTAATTGAGGTAAGCTCGGTCTGCTGATCGAAAACCCGAGTGTTTTATTTTTCTAAAGGCAGAAAGGGGCTGTCCCAGGACGCCTGACCCTAACTGGGCTCAGGGGCGGTCCTCTGATTTAGTTAACAGTAGAATAATTTTGCACGCCCAATTTTTCAGTTTTTGATTTGTTAAAAAAGTTTGAAATATCCAATAAATGTTGTTCCACTTCATGATTGTGTCCCACTTGTTGTTGATTCTTCACAATAAAATACAGTTTTATATCTTTATGTTTGAAGCCTGAAATGTGGCAAAAGGTCTTAAAGTTCAACGGTGCCGAATACTTTCGCAAGGCACTGTATATATACACTACCATTCAAATGTTTTCAGTCACTTAGAAAGGTACTTGTTTTTGAAAGAAAAGCAATTTTTTGTCCATTAAAATAACATCAAATTTATCAGAAATACAGTGTAGACATTGTTAATGTTGTAAATAACTATTGTAGCTGGAAACAGCAGATTTTTAGAGGAATATCTACATAGGCGTACAGAGTCCCATTATCAGCAACCATCACTCCTGTGTTCCAATGGAACGTTGTGTTAGCTAATCCAAGTTTATGATTTTAAAAGGCTAATTGATCATTAGAAACCCTTTTGCAATTAAGTTTAGCACAGCTGAAAACTGCTGTTCTGGTTAAAGAAGCAATAAAACTGGATTCTTTAGACTAGTTGAGTATCTGGAGCATCAGCATTTGTGGGTTTGATTTCCAGGCTCAAAATGGCCAGAACCAAAGAACTTTCTTCTGAAACTGGCCAGTCCATTCTTGTTCTGAGAAATGAAGGCTATTCCATGTGAGAAATTGCCAAGAAATTAAAGATCTCATACAACGCAGTGTTCTACTTCCTTCACAGAACAGCGCAAACTGGCTCTAAACAGAAAAGAAAGAGGAGTGGGAGGCCCCAGTGCACAACTGAAGGTCAGCATCGCGGAGTTGCCTCTTCACTGTTGACGTTGTGACTGGTGTTTTGCGGGTACTATTTAATGAAGCTGCCAGTTGAGGACTTGTGAGGTGTCTGTTTCTCAAACGAGACACTCTCATGTACTTGTCATCTTGCTCAGTTGTGCACCGGGGCCTCCCACTCCTCTTTCTATTCTGGTTAGATCCAGTTTGCGCTGTTCTGTGAAGGAAGTAGAACACAGCGTTGTATGAAATCCTCAGTTTCTTGGCAATTTCTCGCCTGGAATAGCCTGTTTGGCCATAATGACCATTGTTATGTTTGGAGGAAAAAGGGAGAGGCTTGCAAGCCAATGAACACCATCCCAACATGAAGCACGGGGGTGACAGCATCATGTTGTGGGGGTGCTTTGCTGCAGGAGGGACTGGTGCACTTCACAAAATAGATGGCATCATGAGGGAGGATAATTATGTGGATATATTGAAGCAACATCTCAAGTAATCAGTCAGGAAGTTAAAGCTTGGTCGCAAATGGGTCTTCCAAATGGACAATGACCCCAAGCATACTTCCAAAGTTGTGGCAAAATGGCTTAAGGACAACAAAGTCAAGGTATGGGAGTGGCCATCACAAAGTCCTGACTCAAACATATAGAACATTGGTGAGCAGAACAGAAAAAGCGTGTGCGAGCAAGGAGGCCTACAAACCTGACTCAGTTACACCAGCTCTGTCAGGAGGAATGGGCCAAAATTCACCCAACTTAAGGTGGGAAGCTTGTGGAAGGCTACCCGAAACGTTTGACCCAAGTTAAACAATTTAAAGGCTATGCTACCAAATACAAATTGAGTGTATTGAACTTCTGACCCACTGGAAATGTGATGAAAGAAATAAAAGCTGAAATAAATCATTCTCTCTACTATTATTCTGACATTTCACATTCTTAAAATAAAGTGGTGAGCCTAACTGACCTAAGAAGGATTTTGTTTTACTAGGATTAAATGTCAGGAATTGTGAAAAACTGAGTTTAAATGTATTTGGCTAAGATGTATGTAAACTTCCGACTTCAACTGTGTGTATATACACTGCTCAAAAAAATAAAGGGAACACTAAAATAACACATCCTAGATCTGAATGAATTAAATATTCTTATGAAATACTGTTTTCTTTACATAGTTGAATGTGCTGACAACAAAATCACACAAAAATGATCAATGGAAATCAAATTTATCAACCCATGGAGGTCTGGATTTGGAGTCACACTCAAAATTAAAGTGGAAAACCACACTCCAGGCTGATCCAACTTTGATGTAATGTCCTTAAAACAAGTCAAAATGAGGCTCAGTAGGGTGTGTGGCCTCCACGTGCCTGTATGACCTCCCTACAACGCCTGGGCATGCTCCTGATGAGGTGGCGGATGGTCTCCTGAGGGATCTCCTCCCAGACCTAGACTAAAGCATCTGCCAACTCCTGGGCAGTCTGTGGTGCATGGATGGTGGATTGGTGGATGGAGTGAGACATGTTGTCCCAGATGTGCTCAATTGGATTCAGGTCTGGGGAACGGGCGGGCCAGTCCATTGCATCAATGCCTTCCTCTTGCAGGAACTGCTGACTCACTCCAGCCACATGAGGTCTAGAATTGTCTTGCATTAGGAGGAAACCAGGGCCAACCGCACCAGCATATGGTCTCACAAGGGGTCTGAGGATCTCCTCTCGGTACCTAATGGCAGTCAGGCTACCTCTGGCGAGCACATGGATGGCTGTGCGGCCCCCCCCAAATAAATGCCACCCCACACCATGACTGACCCACCGCCAAACATCTGTGAAGAGCACAGGGCGCCAGTGGCGAATTTTCCAATCTTGGTGTTCTCTGGCAAATGCCAAACGGTGTTGGGCTGTAAGCACAACCCCAACCTGTGGATGTCAGGCCCTCACACCACCCTCATGGAGTCTGTTTCTGACCGTTTGAGCAGACACATGCACATTTGTGGCCTCCTGGAGGTCATTTTGCAGGGCTCTGGCAGTGCTCCTCCTGCTCCTCCTTGCACAAAGGCGGAGGTAGCGGTCCTGCTGCTGGGTTGTTGCCCTCCTACGGCCTCCTCCACGTCTCCTGATGTACTGGCCTGTCTCCTGGTAGCACCTCCATGCTCTGGACATTACGCTGAAAGACACAGCAAACCTTCTTGCCACAGCTCGCATTGATGTCCATCCTGGATGAGCTGCACTACCTGAGCCACTTGTGTGGGTTGTAGACTGTCTCATGCTACCACTAGAGTGAAAGTACCGCCAGCATTCAAAAGTGACCAAAACATCAGCCAGGAAGCATAGGAACTGAGAAGTGGTCTGTGGTCACCACCTGCAGAACCACTCCTTTATTGGGGGTGTCTTGCTAATTGCCTATAATTTCCACCTGGTGTCTATTCCATTTGCACAACAGCATGTGAAATTTATTGTCAATCAGTGTTGCTTCCTAAGTGGACCGTTTAATTTCACAGAAGTGTGATTAACTTGGAGTTACATTGTGTTGTTTAAGTGTTCCCTTTATTTTTTTGAGCAGTGTGTATATATATATATATATATATATACATACAGTATATTAATATATAAACTCCTTTACTTATTCTCCATCCCACCAATATGAACTATTAACTGCTAATAGGTTTAGGGTTGAAAGTAAAGAAGGAGGTTTGGAAATGTCTCCCAAAAGACATAGGAACAAGGGTGTGTGTGGTGCTGCTACCAAAGCCAGGCGGAGGGATACCACCGTTCTCTCTGAAATGCATTACTTCCACAGTACTCAGTATGTAGTCCTAGCATGTGTGGGTGTCTAATGGTATGCTGAATGACTCATTGTGCCTAATAAATGGAGAGCTTGTCAGACGTGCATTGTACAAATATCTTCTTGTGTCTTTCGCTCCTCCCTGTATTCTTTATTCCTCTCTGTTTCTAGCTCTTGCTTCTATCTGCTCTCCTCCCTTTTCTCTGTCTTGCCTACCTTTTGCTTTCTGCTTGTTTCTCTGACTCAGCTTATCCCCAGGTTTCTCTTCCTGTTTCTCTGACTGTATCTCTTTCTCCCCCTCTCTCTGTCTCCCTGTCTCTCCATCTTTTTATCCCTACCCACACCCTCTGTCACTCACTCTGTTTCTCTGACCATCTCTTTCTCTCTCCCTCCCTCCTCTCTGTCTCCTCTATCATCCCTCACTCTCTTCATCTCTCTCATTCTCTGTTTGGACATGTCGAAGCTCTGGAGACTCATTGACAGCATTCCTCCTCCTCCCTCTTCTCCCCTCTTTTTCTTCCTCCTCTCCCGTCTCTGTTGTATTTCCCACCGCAGGACTCCTCTTAGCCCATTGCCCGGCATAGAGCCCTACTGTGAGGGGCCAGACGCCAGCAGCTACCAGCCCCCGCCCTCCAGCCCTCAGTGAGTGTGGCTACCTGCACCTTGTTCAGTCCGCCCCTCAGTCAGTGTGCTGCTGGCTGGCTTGGCCGCATGCTTCGTGTGCTGGGCACAGTCGCACAGTCACATGCTGGTTCAAGCAATTGGGGCCCTAAGCTCCCTCATGGTCCACTCACAGGAGATGCAGAATTATTGAATAGCTGTAAAAAGATAAACACTAAGCAACATACCTGGAGTCATACTTGTTTTATGGTCCACGGAGATAGTCATAGTCTTAGATGTCCAGCAGAGGGTGACGTGCGTACAGCATTGTTGGGTAGAAAGTGCACTTTGAGAAAGCTGTTGAGCTGAATTTAAATACATCCGAATCAAGACGAAAGCCCTAGATCCCGATATCTCAGAAATTTTCCCAAATTGGGCCAACTAGCAATTCACACCAGTACTATTAATGGCCTCCCCGAGGTGCGTGCAAACGTAGCGTGATAACACCGCGAACTGAGAAGGATTTTCAGCGGTCAGACTGCTCCAAATTCAAATTGACATATAAGCCACGGTAAGTGGTGTAACTACAGTGAATTACACTGTACAAAACATTAAGAACACCTGCTCTTTAAAAACATATATTGATGTGCCTTTGAACGCTGCTGTGTTTTTCACGCGCAAGTTTCCCGTGTGTCAAGAATGGTCCACCACCCAAAGGACATCCGGTCCACTTAAAACAACTGTGGGAAGCCAACACGGGCCAGCATCCATGTGAAACACTTTAGATACCTTGTTAAGTTCATTCCCGAAGAATTGAGGCTGTTCTGAGGGCTAAAAGGGGTGCAACTCAATATTAGGAAGGTGTTCTTAATGATTTGTACACACACTGTATATGAATAACACAAGTGCCTGATTCAACATTGCACAGGAGGCCATTGTATTCAGTTTTCCCGAAATGGTACCAATTGCCCACGATGCTGACCACCATGCTGGACATGTAAGATGAAACCACTCCAGTGTGGTTGTTTACTCTCCTTTGAATCGACAGACGACTCTGTCCCACTGAGGATTTCCACTGGGCCTACACACCCAGTATTCTCTCTTCCCATCTCGTGGGATTCATTGGTCGGCTGTTGCTGCTGCTGCTTCTCCTCACGTCCCACCCCCTAACTTCCCTCCTGTGCCATACACTGAGAATATAACAGCAACATTAGAGGAACATATTGCCACTTGTCATGAAGCTCACGGGCATAGCATCCCATGCTCTGGCCTGACCTGTTTAAAACCTAGCACAGGTAGTGTCACGGTTTTCATGTGGTGGAGGAGAGTCAGACCAAACTGCAGCATGTATATTGCGATCCATGTTTAATAAAACAAACGTAACACGAATCAATACAAAACACTACAAAACAAATAAACGAAATGAAAACCGAAACAGCCTAAACTGGTGTCAACTAACACAGCATAAGGACATCAAGACACTAAGGACAATCACCCACGACAAACTCAAAGAATATGGCTGCCTAAATATGGTTCCCAATCAGAGACAACGATAAGCACCTGCCTCTGATTGAGAACCACTCCAGACAGCCATAGACTTTGCTAGATAACCCCACTAGCTACAATCCCAAATACATACACACCAAAACCCCAAGACAAAACACACCACAATACAAAAACTCCATGCCACACCCTGGCCTGACCCAATACATGAAGAAAAACACAAAATACTTAGACCAGGGCGTGACAGGTAGACCAATGGCGTTTTAAGTTTGGGATGGCTATATAAAGGGAACAGGTCTGGTGTACAACAACTGGAAAGCAATGGGTTTGATTAATTTATTACATCAGGGAGACCATCGGAAAATGGAGTCTCTTTTGTTCTACTTAAAATGAGATTGATATTCAACAGAAGCTGAAAGTTATTCAGTAATTATGACAATTTGCTTTTACTGCCCCATTATCTGTTACTTTAATTTCTAGTCAAACCTGTTGTCCCTGCATCAATGTGTACAATGTGTGGGGAGTTTGGGCAAATGTAACTTTCTTTCCCTATCAAAAGTGCAAATTACTCCCACAGTTATTTGAAGTCTGGGCTATCCAACTCCAAAAACACCCCTAGTAGTCTTTAGATTGGGGGAAGGTTAGGTTACCACATAATTCAAATAACTGTGACATATGTCAAGACCCACCCACACAGTTTACATATACAGTACCAGTCAAGGGTAGGACACACCTACTCAGTCAAGGGTTTTTCTTTATTTTGACTATTTTCTACATTGTAGAATAATAGCGAAGACATCAAAACTATGTAGTATCATGTAGTAACCAAAAAAGTGTTAAACAAATCAAAATGGTATATTTGAGATTCTTCAAATAGCCACCCTTTGTCTTGATGATAGCTTTCCACACTCTTAGTATTCTCTCAACCAGCTTCATGAGGTAAGTCACCTGGAATGCATTTAAATTAACAGGTGTGCCTTGGCATTCTCTCAACCAGCTTCACCTGGAATGCTTTTCCAACAGTCTTGAAGGAGTTGAGCAAATTTTGGCTGCTTTTCCTTCCCTGCGGTCCAACTCATCCCAAACCATCTCAATTGGGTTGAGGTCGGGTGATTGTGGAGGCCAGGTCATCTGATGCAGCTCTCCATCACTCTCCTTCTTGGTCAAATAGCCCTTGCACAGCCTGGAGGTGTGTTGGGTCATTGTCCTGTTGAAAAACAAATGACAGTCCCACTAAGAGCAAACCAGATGGGATGGCTTATCACTGCAGAATGCGGTGGTAGCCATGCTGGTTAAGTGTGCCTTGAATTCTAAATAAATCACAGACAGTGTCACCAGCAAAGCACCATCACACCTCCTCCTTCATGCTTCACGGTGAGAACCACACATGCAGAGATCATCCGTTCACCTACTCTGCTTCTCACAAAGACATGCCGGTTGGAACCAAAAATCTCAAATTTGGACTCGTCAGACTAAGGTACAGATTTCCACCAGTCTAATGACCATTGTTTGTGTTTCTTGGCCCAAGCAAGTCTCTTCTTCATATTGGTGTCCTTCAGTAGTAGTTTATTTGCAGAAATGTGACCATGAAGGCCTAATTCATGCAGTCTCCTCTGAACAGTTGATGTTGAGATGTGTCTGTTACTTGAACTCTGTGAAGCATTTATTTGGGCTGCAATTTCTGAGGCTGGTAACTGTAATGAACCTATCCTCTGCAGCAGAGACAACTCTGTATGGTGGTCCTCATGAGAACCAGTTTCATCATAGCGCTTGATGATTTTTGAAGAATCTTTCAAAGTTGTTGAAATTTTCCGTATTGACTGACCTTCATGTCTTAAAATAATGATGTACTGTCGTTTCTCTTTGCTCTTTTCTGTATACCACCCCTACCTTGTCACAACACAACTGATTGACTCGCATTAAGGAAAGAAATTCCATAAATTAACTTTTAACAAGGCACACCTGTTAATTGAAATGCATTCTGGGTGACTACCTCATGACTACCTCATCTGGGCAAGGCAAGGGTGGCTACTTTGAAGAATCTTAAATATAAATATAAAATAACACTTTTTAGGTTACTACATTATTCCATATGTGTTATTTCATAGTCTTGATGTCTTCACTATTATTCTACAATGTATAAAATAGTAAAAATGTAGAAAAACCCTTGAATGAGTAGTTGTGTCCTAACTTTTGACTGGGACTGTACATGCATGGGCAGCACTTTTGACTGGGAATGAAAGTTACAGTTTGTGGTTTAAACATAGCAAATACGTTGCCATAAAAATGTCAACATCATTCAGTTCTTAATTTAACTGTGGGTTGAAAGTTCCAGTAACAATTTACTTGAAGTGTGCAGGTGTAATCCATTATGCTGTTAGAATGCATCATAAGACTTGTCATAAGAATGTATGGCCCCTTATTATTATTATTATCTTATAATACTCTCATAATAAGCCATTTTGAGTCACTTTTAAGAAAATGTCCTACATTTCCTACATAGATGGACATATTATAAGAAATAAAGGTTCATACATGATCTCACACAAATTATCAATGAACCTACCAGGTACCACCCCAAAGCCATAAACACGGGCACCCTCATAGATATCATCCTAACCAACTTGCCCTCTAAATACATCTGCTGTTTTCCTGAATATCCTGGAAGGATATTCATCTCATCCCGTCAGTAGAGGATGCCTGTTTTTTTTTTAATGCCTTCCTCACCATCTTAAATAAGCATGCCCCATTCAAGATATGTAGAACCAGGAACAGATATAGCCCTTGGTTCTCTCCAGACCTGACTGCCCTTAACCAACACAAAAACATCCTATGGCGTTCTGCATTAGCATCGAACAGCCCCCGTGATATGCAACTTCTCAGCGAAGCTAGAAACCAATATACACAAGCAGTTAGAAAAGCCAAGTCTAGCTTTTTCAAGCAGAAATTTGCTTCCTGCAACACAAACTCAAAAAAGTTCTGGGACATTGTAAAGTCCGTGGAGAATAAGAACACCTCCTCCCAGCTGCCCACTGCACTGAGGATAGGAAACACTGTCACCACCGATAAATCCACTATAATTGAGAATTTCAATAAGCATTTTTCTACGGCTGGCCATGCTTTCCACCTGGCTACCCCTACCCCAACAGCACTGCACCCCCCACAGCAACTCACCCAAGCCTTCCTGTCACGGTTTTCATAAGGTGAAGGAGAGTCGGACCAAACTGCAGCGTGTATATTGTGATTCATGTTTAATAAAACAAACGTAACACGAATCCAAAACACAAACTCTACAAAACAATAAACGTAATGAAAACCGAAACAGCCTAAACTGGTGCAAACTAACACAGAATAAGGACGTCAAGACACTCAGGACAATCACCCACAATACAACCAAAGAATATGGCTGCCTAAATATGGTTCCCAATCAGAGACAACGATAAACACCTGCCTCTGATTGAGAACCACTTCAGACAGCCATAGACTCTCCTAGAACACCCTACTAAGCTACAATCCCACTAAGCTACAATCCCAGTAAGCTACACACCACATACAAAAACCCATGTCACACCCTGGCCTGACCAAATACATGAAGAAAAACACAAAATACTTCGACCAGGGCGTGACAGAAACCCCCCCTAAGGTGCGGACTCCCGAACGCACCTCAAATCAATAGGGAGGGTCCGGGTGGGCGTCTGTCCATGGTGGCGGCTCCGGCGCGGGACGTGGACCCCACTCAGTAAATGTCTTAGTCCCCTCTCCTTGCGTCCCTAGATAGTCCACACTCGCCGCCAACCATGGCCTAGTATTCCTCACCCAGAACCCCACTAGACTGAGGAGCAGATCGGGACTGAGGTGAAGCTCTAGACAGACGGGCAGAAGCTCTGGACAGAAGGGCAGAAGCTCTGGACAGAAGGGCAGAAGCTCTGGACAGAAGGGCAGAGGCTCTGGACAGAAGGGCAGAGGCTCTGGACAGAAGGGCAGAGGCTCTGGACAGAAGGGCAGAGGCTCGGGACAGAGGGGCAGAGGCTCGGGACAGAGGGGCAGAGGCTCGGGAGCCTCTGGGCTGAGGGACTCCGGCAGCAGCGGCGGACAGGCGGGAGACTCCGGCAGCAGCGCTGGACAGGCGGGAGACTCCGGCAGCGCAGGAGAGGAGAAAGGCTCCGACAGCGCAGGAGAAGCGAGGCGCACTGTAGGCCTGATGCGTGGTGCTGGCACTGGTGGTACTGGGCCTAGGACACGCACAGGAAGCCTGGTGCGGGGAGCTGCTACCGGAGGGCTGGGGTGTGGAGGTGGTACTGGATAGACCGGACCGTGCAGGAGCACTGGAGCTCTTGAGCACCGAGCCTGCCCAACCTTACCTGATTGAATACTCTCGGTCGCCCGGCCAGTGCGGCGAGGTGGAATAGCCCGTACTGGGCTATGTAGGCGAACCGGAGACACCGAGCGCAAGGCTGGTGCCATGTAAGCCGGCCCAAGGAGACGCACTGGGGACCAGATGCGTAGAGCCGGCTTCATGGCATTTGGCTCGACGCTCAACCTAGCCCGGCCGATACGTGGAGCTGGAATATACCGCACCGTGCTATGCACCTGCACTGGGGACACCGTGCGCACCACTGCATAACACGGTGCCTGCCCGGTCTCTCTAGCCCCCCGGTAAGCACAGGGAGTTTGCGCAGGTCTCCTACCTGGCGTTGCCATACTCCCTGTAAGCCCCCAAGACATTTTTGGGGCTGATTCCCGGGCTTCCGTCCGCGCCGTCGTGCTTGCTTCGCCAAACTCATTCTCCTGTAACCTTCCGCGCACTGCTCCATCGAATCCCAGGCGGGCTCCGGCACTCTCCCTAGGTCGACCACCCACCTGTCTATCTCCTCCCAAGAAGTATAGTCCATACTGTACTCCTCTTTGGGCTGCTCCTGTTTCGTCTTCTCCTGCTGCACCTTTGGGCGGCTACACTCCCCTGGTTTAGCCCAGGGTCCTCCCCCGTCAAGGATTTCCTCCCATGTCCAGAAATCCTTAATACTCAGCTCCTCTTTGGGCTGCTCCTGCCTGTTGACACGCTGCTTGGTCTGTTTACAGTGGGTGATTCTGTCACGGTTTTCATAAGGTGAAGGAGAGTCGGACCAAACTGCAGCGTGTATATTGTGATCCATGTTTAATAAAACAAACGTAACACGAATCCAAAACACAAACTCTACAAAACAATAAACGTAATGAAAACCGAAACAGCCTAAACTGGTGCAAACTAACACAGAATAAGGACGTCAAGACACTCAGGACAATCACCCACAATACAACCAAAGAATATGGCTGCCTAAATATGGTTCCCAATCAGAGACAACGATAAACACCTGCCTCTGATTGAGAACCACTTCAGACAGCCATAGACTCTCCTAGAACACCCTACTAAGCTACAATCCCACTAAGCTACACACCACATACAAAAACCCATGTCACACCCTGGCCTGACCAAATACATGAAGAAAAACACAAAATACTTCGACCAGGGCGTGACACTTCCCCATTTCTCCTACTCCCAAATCCAGTCATCTGATGTTCTGAAAGAGCTGCAAAATATGGACCCCTACAAATCAGCCGGGCTAGACAATCTGGACCCTATCTTTCTGAAATTATCTGCCGAAATTGTTGCAACCCCTATTACTAGCCTGTTCAACCTCTCTTTCGTGTCGTCTGAGATTCCCAAAGATTGGAAAGCAGCTGCGGTCATCCCCCTCTTCAAAGGGGTGGGACACTCTTGACCCAAACTGCTACAGACCTATATCTATCCTACACTGCCTTTCTAAGGTCTTCGAAAGCCAAGTCAACAGACAGATTACCGATAATTTCAAATCCCACCATACCTTCTCGCTATGCAATCTGGTTTCAGAGCTGGTCATGGGTGCACCTCAGTCGCGTTCAAGGTCCTAAACGATATCTTAACCGCCATCGATAAGAAACAATACTGTGCAGCCGTATTCATTGACCTGGCCAAGGCTTTTGACTCTGTCAATCACCACATCCTCATTAGCAGACTCGATAGCCTTGGTTTCTCAAATGATTGCCTCGCCTGGTTCACCAACTACTTCTCTGATAGAGTTCAGTGTGTCAAATCGGAACGCCTGTTGTCCGGGCCTCTGGCAGTCTCTATGGGGGTGCAGACTCTCTTCTCTGTATGGACCGACTCTCTTCTCTGTATACATCAATGATGTCGCTCTTGCTGCTGGTGAGTCTCTGATCCACCTCTACGTAGACGACACCATTCTGTATACTTTTGGCCCTTCTTTGGACACTGTGTTAACAACCCTCCAGCTGAGCTTCAATGCCATACAACTATCCTTCCGTGGCCCCCAATTGCTCTTAAATACAAGTTAAACTAAATGCATGCTCTTCAACCGATCGCTGCCTGCACCTGCCCGCCCGTCCAACATCACTACTCTGGACGGTTCTGTCTTAGAATATGTGGACAACTACAAATAACTAGGTGTCTGGTTAGACTGTAAACTCTCCTTCCAGACTCACATCAAACATCTCCAATCCAAAGTTAAATCTATAATTGGCTTCCTATTTCTCAAACAAAGCATCCTTCACTCATGCTGCCAAACATACCCTTGTAAAACTGACCATCCTACCGATCCTCGACTTCGGCGATGTCATTTTCAAAATAGCCTCCAATACCCTACTCAATAAATTGGATGCAGTCTATCACAGTGCCATCCGTTTTGTCACCAAAGCCCCATATACTACCCACCACTGTGACCTGTACGCTCTCGTTGGCTGGCCCTCGCTTCATACTCGTCGCCAAACCCACTGGCTCCAGGTCATCTACAAGACCCTGCTAGGTAAAGTCCCCCCTTATCTCAGCTCGCTGGTCACCATAGCAGCACCCACCTGTAGCACGCGCTCCAGCAGGTATATCTCTCTGGCCACCCTCAAAACCAATTCTTCCTTTGGCCGCCTCTCCTTCCAGTTCTCTGCTGCCAATGACTGGAACGAATAACACTTATCTCCCTCACAAGCTTTAAGCACCAGCTGTCAGAGAAGTTCCCAGATTACTGCACCTGTGCATAGCCCATCTATAATTTAGCCCAAACAACTACCTCTCCACCTACTGTATTTATTTAGCTTCTTTGCACCCCATTATTTATATCTCTACCTTGCACATTCTTCCACTGCAAAGCTACCATTCCAGTGTTTCACTTGCTATATTGTATTTATTTCGCCACCATGGCCTTTTGTTTGCCTTTACCTCCCTTATCTCACCTAATTTGCTCACTTTGTATATAGACTTATTTTTCTACTGTATTATTGGCTGTATGTTTGTTTTACTCCATGTGTATCTCTGTGTTGTTGTGTCGAACTGCTTTGCTTTATCTTGGCCAGGTCGCAATTTAAATGAGAACTTGTTCTCAACTTGCCTACCTGGTTAAATAAAGGTGACATAAAAAATAAATAAAATTATAACAAGCATGCAGGCTTTCATCAAAGGCTTTCCAAAGTAAAATTAATTTTTACAGAATTAATTTTAGACTTTTGGAAATGTTAATGTGGCTGTCTGCAGGACGTACTCACACAATACATAGTTGTTCTATCTCATCAAATTTCACTGTGGTTTCTCACGAGTTTGTCCTATCTTTAGACAAGCAAGTTTTTTCACTGTTACTTTGTTGTCAATAACAATAGCACCTTTTATTTGCTAGAATGGACAGCATACTGTAGAAATCTCCCTCATGTTGGTATGTCACAAAAAACCTTGTGTCCTTCCAGATTGTTTGCAGCCGAGCAGCCCTTGAATCTCTTTGTGATGAACCTGCCCCTGCACACCCGAGCTTGACTTAACCCTGCCCAAACATGAAACCCTTTCTTATTTTCTTTGTGAATTGATTTCATGTGATACGTAGTTAATTCAACACAATGTTATTTTCTCCGGCAGTTACTCTTTTCTATGCTTTGCTGTTTTCCTCTCAGCTATTCTGTTGCATTCCTTGAAAATTCAAGAGTATTTAGTGTTAAGTTTAGTAGAGTGAGTATGTGTAATGTTAAGCATACAGTGTTGGTGCCAAATGGTGCTCATGTTACTGTATAAAAGCACATGGCACATTATATACAGTACATACAGTAACATACTAGGAGTATAAATGTTGTATATGTGACCACCTGTAATTTTACAGCATTGTAATCAAACCAGTGAATCTATATGACCAGGAGAACCCTTATGAGGTTCTCACTTTTACATACGTGTATTGTCCTTATCTGCTGTACTGCTAAAAGTCATGCTATAACCAGTGTTAATACATCTTTGTCTCATAATAATATGAGCGGTGACAATCTTGAACATGAAAAATGGCACATTCAGTAAATGTCATACTATATTCAAAAGTGATTTTTATAGAAACAAACAAGCCAGCATATTACATATTACAGTTCTATCTAGACTGAAGTATGTGTATAGCATTGCTTGTAATAGCTATTTATATGTATTCAACTTGTTGATATACTTTTAGATATTATGAACCACATGTAGTAGTAGATATTGAATAGCTTGCTGGAAGAATCTTGAATGTGGGTTGTGCTCTGCGTCCAGTGGAGTCAGATGTGTTTGCCTGTGTCACGCACACTCTACTTAAAGACCCTGCACCACGACAGACAGTGCCTTCTGTGGAGAGAGAGCGTACGTGCCTCATACGTAGCAGAGAATGAGAACGTCATTGCTTTTCAATGCGGGTCCTCGACTGTCAGTTGCCTTAGAAACTCAGCCCCTCCATTGCCACCGCAGCCATCACAAGCACAGCTAGGCCTTAGTGATTCAGCAAAATAGAGAGACTGAAAAGCCTCAGCCTTACATTGTATGGTACTCTGAATAAAGTATTATCATATCGTCCAGATTTTTCTCTTTTCTTTTCTGGAAAATGCTTGTTGTTCCTCATTTCTTGGTATAACATAAATACTCTCTTGACTAAATGGGCTTTCAAATTTCTTCCTAATGAATAAAACCCATACAACTAATAACAAACACGTAGTCCAATTTCTACAATGAGAACCTTAGAATGTACTGTATTCTAAGTGGATATTCTTAAATTCAAATCACAATTTAAAATACAAATAACATGCATGTCAACACCACATATAACATATAAATATAGTGAGAACAAGGCTCGAGAGTATGTGGTCCAGGGAAGTTTGAGTAATGACAAGACTTATCGAGAAAAAAGGAGGGGAAAAGGGAGAGATGCCCACTCTGCTGAAGATGGTCACCTGAATCATTAAATGGCCGTGTCTGGGCAATGGGAATGTGTGGGTGGGATCGGGGCCATGTTAGAACCAACCAGAGGCAATGACTATCAGAGGTTTATTAAAATCTAAGTAAATGGAAATGTCAGGTGATACAACACACACATTAAGCATTGTTATTCCACTGAGACACTTAATGTGACTGACTTCACATCAATTACACTACCATGACTGAACAATGAAAATATTACTCAATCAGAAACTAACAGGCAGACATGATTTATAATCGACACAGTCTCCTGTTGAGCTGTTCAAGTGATGAGCAAATGGAAAGTTAATAGACAACATAGACTGTTAACCCTGTACATAAAATATACTGTAATGGTTTTCTTCTGGTGAAAGAGAGGCGGACCAAAATGCAGCGTGGTGGTTATTCATGTTTAATTTATAAAGACACTCTACATGAATAAACTAACAAAAACAATAAACGTGCGAAAACCTAAACAGCCCTATCTGGTGCAAACACAGAGACAGGAACAATCACCCACAAACACACAGTGAAACCCAGGCTACCTAAATATAGTTCCCAATCAGAGACAATGACTAACACCTGCCTCTGATTGAGAACCATATCAGGCCAGACATAGAAATAGACAAACAAGACATCCAACATAGAATGCCCACTCAGATCACACCCTGACCAACCAAAACATAGAGACATACAGAGCAAACTATGGTCAGGGTGTGACATATACTTTACTCAGTGGGTCATCTGACTCCATACCAAGATCATGCACCTATGACTCAACAATTTATTTATAATGTTGCGTAGGAGAGCAGTCCAAAACTCTAAAGTTACTGCTGCACATGGTCCCTCCATCTCCATCCTCTACTCATAATCAACATAATCAACATTCAATCACTGCCTTGTCAGATCAAATCATTTGCGCATCGTAGCAGTGTCTGAAATCCCCATTTAAACTTCAGGCTCAAACTAAACTTATTCAGATAAACAATTATGACAATATTTATTTTGTTACCTAAATAAGAAACACGTATAGTCAGAGCATGGCTATTTAAAAAGCATTTTTTATGGATGCATGTGTCATCTCTGATTGGAAACTTTATTTTATTTATTTCATCGTAATTTCCAGTTAAAATGTTGCCTGGCAGTAAAGGCATCGACAGAGGTGCTTAGTTTGGTTGTTTGCTGAGTCATGTTAAAGGAGGCAGGTGAGCAGGCATTGACTGGCCTTCTGTCTTTCCATTGTTTCTCAGGTCCTCCTCTGGTAAGGAGAGTCCGGAGAGTATGCGTTCCATGGGACAACCATCAGAGTGTTCTGAGAACGGGCATAGCATGAGCATGAAGAAGATCCCCCCGAGTTCTGCGAAGAAGGAAGAACTCTCCCTGTACAAGAAAACCAAGCGAGCAATAACGAGCAAAAAGTACAGCGTCTCCAAGTATGAAATGGAGGCAACCACGCCCATTGAGCTGATCAGCCGAGGCCCTGACGGACGCTTCGTCACGGACCCCAGCGACATGGAGATGATTTCCATCAAGCCCCGGCGAATTGAGGGCTTCCCCTTCGTCGAAGAGTCAGACCGCTATCCCGAATTCCGCCAGTCGGATGAGGAGAACGATGATCCCGGGCCCATGCCCCCCATCATGGCAACCCTTCGACCCCACCAAATCTCCCCCATCTCCAGCCAGGAGTCTTACCTGCAGCCACCAGCCTACAGCCCCCGCTTTCAGAGACCCATGGAAGGTATGACCATCATGGAGAGCAGTCGGCTTGAGGCCACGGGGCAGATCCAAGGCTCCCTGCACCACAGAGCCTTCCCCCAGAGCCACGATCACTTCTATGGGTACCTTGGCAGCCCTGGGGAACCCGACCCTCCACCCCCTTTCTACATGGTAGACACCAGCCCTCTGAGCTCTGTCATGTCATCACCACCTTACCACCCCGAAGGGCCCTTTGGTCACCACCGCATCCCTGAGGAGATGGGGGAAGGAGATATTCATCACTATGCCGTCTCAAGCTTCCCCCTTCCCCTGACGCTTACCTCTTCCTCTCACTCCCCGGAGATCTGGCACAGACCCGATTTCCCCTTTGCAAATCTGGAAAGGCCCCACTTCATTTTCCCACCGCACCAACCTTTGCATCTCCACCGGGAACCTTTCTTTCCTCCTCCCCATGTTCTTCCCCCTGGTGCTCTCCAGCCATCCTCTCTCCAGGTGCCCTCCTATCCCGGTGTTCTGCAGCTGGAGGTCCCAAAGAGCTGTCCAGGCAAGTCTCCCAGCAAGGTCAAGCCTCAGGGCCTTCCAGTCAAGCGTTTAGCTATGCAAGAGGCTCAGAGTCTAGGGAAACTAAGACACATAAGCTACGGTATGGGTGTGCCGGTTTTGCCTTACCCCGACCCAACAGCCCTCATGGGCAGCCCTAGCACATTCAGTAGCCTGGACACCCGGTGGTTTGAGCCTACCCCCCGGCTCAGCCCCAGGCAGGCTCGTAGAATGGAGCCTAGCATGATGGTCCTCCAACCTTCCCGCCTCTCGCCCCTCACCCAGAGTCCACTTAGTTCCCACGAGGGCTCCCCAGAGATTCTAGTGCGACCGCGTCCCCGTCCTAGCTTCGTCCAGCCCTCCATACCTCCAGAGATGTCTGAGATCACCCTGCTTCCCCCCTCTTCAGCCAGCTTCTCTCGGAGGTCGTCTCCCTCTTCCTCTCTCGCCCATGGTCAGGTTAGCAAGAGGGCAAGTCCCAGCTTCCGCTCCCACATGGCCTTTGCCACCTCCGCCACAAGCTACCCGTCCCAGTCCCCGTCACCCCCCATGGAAAGCAGCAACATGTTTGGGCAGATCCCAAGTGA
The DNA here is from genome assembly GCF_023373465.1 of Oncorhynchus keta. Lineage (NCBI taxonomy): Eukaryota > Metazoa > Chordata > Actinopteri > Salmoniformes > Salmonidae > Oncorhynchus > Oncorhynchus keta. Next base: position 25,422,850 of record NC_068431.1, read on the forward strand.
TCCCATTGGGCAGATACCATCCCAGAGGAGAACTGAGGAGGAGGTCCTTCCGTCCGAGCCCTCTCCACCCCAGTTTTCAGCTTCAGGGTAGGTGCACTAGGCCTTCAGAGAGGGATTTACTTGTTATCTGCCCCATTACAAATTGCTTTAACTTGTTAGGTTGCACCTTGAGTTCTGAACGCAGTTACATTGAAGACAATTCTGGTTTTACTTTTAAAAGCTAAATGTACTTGGGTTGGACTACATACAAATGTCAGTTTTTAGAGTGAAATATCAATATATATGTTTTTCTTTTTTTCTTGACAAATGACTTCATCAAAGGATAGAATTTATGATGATAAATTGACTAGGGACTCTTACATTATTCATTGCAAAGTAATTTTGCTGTATAGATTTATTTTATGGGCTTGGGTGTTCTGATGTTTTCAACTCGATCAATGCTGCTTTTCATGTCAGACATCAACTTTCAAACATCCATCCATTGAATCTGTGAAGCACTGTACCAAACTTGTCTTTTGACAAACCCCGATTGTTAATTTTCCTCTAAATTCAGACTTGGTGGATCAACTCCTTCGTGACCTAACAAGAGAAATGATTTGCTTCACAGATTACCTTACAGACCTTTCGGGGCTACAGTAAGTCTTTGGAGAAATTGCCATTATTATCTAAACCATTTCAAATGCATTGTGCAGTTTGTTTGATACAAGCCCCTAAAAGCCTGGAATCAGAGGGACATCACCACAGGATCCCTGGTTTTCCATGTGTGTCATGCTTTACCCTGCTTTCACCCAACAGGAGGAATCCCATATGTGCATCCGAATTGACTCTCAGACAAAACAAACACCATTGCTGTGTCTAACTCTTAGGCCTTTTAGGACTCTGTATTTATAATGCAGAGGGTACTTTTATGAGAGTCCATCTCAGCAGGCACAGGGGGGTCCATCCTCGTCCTTAGTAACCTGACTGCATGAATTGCCTCTTCCTTGAACCTTCCACCCCAACCCCATCCCTCACCCACCCCTCCATTGCTCCCAGGACATCCCTGGTCTGACTGCCAGGGAGGCTTGTTGGGCGAAGCGTGTTGCAGGGATCTGTCCGCTTTCATGTGTTGCAATGTCTTCATCATTATTGATTAGGGGCAGTTGGTGGTTCTTGATGGCTCCTGGAGTCTTACCTGCTTTGTTTTTGATTGATCTCAGCTATCTGGGCAGCGTTGTTGTGACCAGGTCCTCTACACCACAATAGGTAAGGGTTGGATCCATGTCTGAAAGGGGGGGGGGGCAGCAGGTGGGGCTTTGAATCACCTCGTCCTTTAAAGGGGAATACGAGTCTTTCGTTCTTGCTTTGTTTAGTTTGTTACTCCAATCAACTTGCATTTCCCTTTTTTCCTTTTTTCAAAGTACTATGCATTTTGAGTCCTATAGTCTGCAATAATGTATGCATTCTGACATAAACATGCATATGTCACCCTTTATGATAATTGATTTGGAGGTTAGACACATACAAAGCCTTCGGAAAGTATTCATACCCCTTGACTTATTCCACATTTGATTGTGTTACAGCCTGAAAACAAAATGGATGTTTTTCCTCAACCATCTACACCAGGGGTTCTTAAACTTTTTCCGCCTGGAAACCAAATGAAAAAATCTGTGTTTTCCTGGGACCCAAGCTTAGTAAAATATGCAACTATACGTACATATCGGTACATTTCTTAGCCCTTCTGCCAAAACAAAATACAATATAGACAAAAACAAATAACAATGAAATACCCATAAATATATTTTCATGATTATTTTTCCCCATTAAAAACACTCCTACATACCTGTCTAGGTTGGAACTGTTAAGGTACAATAAATAATTTCAATCTTAACTGGAATACACGGATTGATCCCATCACACAGGATGTATAACAGAACACACACACACAGGCTTTTTGATGTGCAACCCTAAGTAAACAGTACAGGAAAAAAAATGATCAGGCCTATTGTACATCTTACTGTATAAATTATTGTTGATAGAAAGTCTAGGTTGGAACTGTTGCTCTTAAAATACATATGTTTTATTCTGAACTGGAATAAACTGATTGATCACATCAAACAGATGTAGACCAGAAAACACACACATACACACAGCCCTAATGAGAGGTGGGTTCAGTTTTTGACAGTGCAACACTGAGGTCATGGTCAGCATTGACACTGTTTCTGTACTTGAGAACTCTGACTTGCATAGGTATGTGGTGCCAAACTGGATCAGAATATCTACTGCTTTCTCAGTCAGACAGGAGACCGCTTCCTGCTGCAGATGAGCAACCCAGAACTGTGTGTGTTTGCCTCAAAAAGCATCTTGCTTCAATCAGTTTATTCCAGTTCAGAATAAAAAAATATTACTTGTATTTTAACAGCAACAGTTCCAAGCTAGACTTGTTTCCAACAATAGTTTATACAGTAAACTGTACAGTAGGCCTGATACTTTTTCATCTTCATCTGTACTGTTTCTTGGGGTTGCACTATCAGGAGCTAGTTAACGTAAACTCACGTAATCTCGTACATCGCCTTGGTCTGTACAATTGCCCTTATTTTAGCGCCCCCAAAAAAGGTAATATTTCCAGATCAACTGTAATGTCAATACCATTGTAAAGCACAATTTCTCCCCTTTCCAACGGAATCAATTACATGACCTAAACACTGCCCGTTTCTGCATAATTCAAGCAGGCAATGAGCCTCGTCGGGTCTTTTTAAAAATGGCGGGTGGGGAAGCAAAACTAATGCGTGATAGTGAGAAGGAGAGATGTCATGTGGGAAAATTGCTTTTTTTCACTTGATCTGTCCAACTTATCACCTTATCACCTCTAAAATGTAAATAATACACTATAAAGAGTTTATATAATGTGTCATTACATGACTATTTGAAGGTTTGTGTCGAATTTGAAGGGCGGTTTATAGGGCGGTGCTAAAGTGATCTAGTAAAGTTAACAGCGGTTTTGACAATGATGACCGCATGCAATGATGATGCAAAAAATGACTAGGTATCCCCCTTTACCATTTCTTGTTTTTAAAGGATGAGAGAAGTGCTACACCTGGTGGAGAGAGATTGTAAGACAGAAATAGTTGCTTTATGTGTGCTGTAACTTTGCGACATGACATGTCCCGATGTAACGGAGCGTCCGTTTATTCAACTTTTCTCCAATACTATAGAGACATTACCATGTCGATCAACGCTTGAATAGAAACCTAGTTCACACCCCCGAATTTGAAGTCAACACAGTCTCATTAGTTTTCTTTGTAGCCTCGTTTGAATGTCGTGGTTACGCACATTTGTACGGAATGGGGTGAGTGTATGTTACCTTGCTTTGGCTAACGTTAGCTATTAGCTGTGTAACGTTACAAGGCCATGGGATTGTTTGAAAGAGAAACTCATATCTACTACTATGAGAGATAGTACTCCCTTATTTCTGCTTATCATCCATCACCTGTTATAAAATGAGAACAATGCCTTGCGAGTTGACTTACTATTCCACTTTCGAAGCAGTTTCCTGAAACATTCTGCCCTCTTCTGAAATAACACCATGGGTTTACCGTTATGTTGTGCCTGGATGTTTGGTCAGGATGTGTCGTTTTATTAATTTGTTCGTTTTGAGAGACTCATTACTAAGCACTTCCCCACACAAAACACAGTGGGCGCTCCTCGTTATTTCTCAAAGTTTGTATGAAAGAGACATAAAGTCATCAATGGATTTGCATTTCATTATGATTGAGCTCAGTCAGAACTTGTGGCTCGCATGAGTCAATTTCATCACAGCGGTGAGTGATGGCGAGTGGGAATAACAAGTCAGTGGCTTGAACGGAAAACTGCAGGAAAAAGATCCGGTAAACCGCGAAGCACACGGGCATCTCCCAATCGCAATGAACCGAGAGCTGCCGTTGCGCTTGGCCAAGTCAATTCCAGTAATTTATTCAATAATTATATATTTACGTCGCGACCCACCATTAACAGGTCCCGTCGCAACCCATAGTTTAAGAAACGCTGATCTACACACACACACAACCCCATAATGACAAATTGAAAACTTTTTTTTAGATACAGTACCAGTCAAACAGTACTACTCATTCCGTGTTTTTTCTTTATTTTTACTATTTTCTACATTGTAGAAGAATAGTGAAGACATAAACTATGAAATAACACATATGGAATCATGTAGTAACCAAAAAAGTGTTAAACAAATCTAAATATATTTTAGATTTTTGATTCTTAAAAGTAGCCACCCTTTGCCTTCGTGACAGCTGTACACACTCTTGGCATTCTCTCAACCAGCTTCATGTGGAATGATTTTCCAACAGTCTTAAAGGACATCCCACATAAGCTGAGCATGTGTAGGCTGCTTTTCCTTCACTGTCCGACTCATCCCAAACCATCTCAATTGGATTGAGGTCGGGTGATTGTGGAGGCCGGGTAATCTGATGCAGCACTTCATCACTCTCATTCTTGGTGAAATAGCCCTTACACAGCCTGGAGGTATGTTTTGGGACATTGTACTATTGAAAAATATATTATAGTCCCACTAAGGGCAAACCAGATGGGATGGCGTATCACTGCAGAATGATGTGGTAGCCATGCTGGTTAAGTGTCTCTTGAATTCTAAATAAATCACTGACAGTGTCACCAGCAAAGCACCCTCACACCTCCTCCTCCATGCTTCATAGTGGGAACCACACATGCGGAAATCATCCGTTCACCTACTCACAAAGACACGGCAGTTGGAACCAGAAATCTCAAATTTGGGCTCATCAGACCAAAGGACAGCTTTCCACCGGTCTAATGTCCATTGCTCATGTTTCTTGGCCCAAGCAAGTCTCTTATTATTATTGGTGTCCTTCAGTAGTGGTTTCTTTACAGAAATTCAACCACGAAGGCCTGAACAGTTGATATTGAGATGTGTCTGATACTTGAACTCTGTGAAACATTTATTTGGGCAGCAATCTGAGGTGCAGTAAACTCCAATGAACTTATCTTCTGTGGCAGAGGTAATTCTGGGTTTTCCTTTCCTGTGGCGGTCCTCATGAGAGACAGTTTCATCATAGCGCTTGATGGTTTTTGCGACTACACTTGAAGAAATGTTCATGGTTCTTCAAATTGTCCGCATTTACTGACCTTCATGTCTTAATGTAATGATGGACTGTCATTTCTCTTTGCTTATTTGAGCTGTTCTTGCCTTATTTTGGACTTGGTCTTTTACCAAATAGGGCTACCAAACCACACCTACCTTGTCACAACAAGTGATTGGCTCAAACGCATTAAGAAGAGAGAGAAATTCTACAAATTAACTTTGAACAAGGCACACCTGTTAAATTAAACGCATTCCAGGTGACCTCATGAAGCTGGTTGAGAAAATGCCAAGAGTGTGCAAAGCTGTCATCAAGGCAAAGGATGGCTACATTGAAGAATCTCAAATATAAAATATATTTAGATTTGTTTAACACTTTTTTGGTTACTACATGATTCTATGTGTTATTTCATAGTTTTGATGTCTTCACTATTATTCTACAATGTAGAAAATAGTACAAAATAAAGAAGGACCTTGAAATGAGTAGGTGTGTCCAAACTTTTGACTAGTACTGTATGTTTGCAAATTTATTGAAAATTAAATACAGAAATATCTTATTTACGTAAGTATTCACACTCCTTAGTCAATACTTTGTACAAACACCTTTGGCAGCGATTACAGCTGTGAGTCTTTCTGGGTAGGTCTCTAAGAGCTTTCCGCAACTGATTGTGCAACATTTGCCCATTATTATTTTCAAAATTCTTCAAGCTCTCATTGCTTGACAACCATTTTCAGGTCTTGCCATATATTTTCAAGTAGATTTAAGTCAAATCTGTAACTTTTCCCCCCAGGAACATTCACTGTCTTCTTGGTAAGCAACTCCAGTATAGATTTGGCCTTGTGCTGAAAGGTGAATTAATCTCCCTGTGTCCGGTGTAAAGCAGACTGAACCATGTTTTCCTCTTGCATTTTGCCTGTTTGCTTAGCTCCATTCCTTCCAATCCTTAACGATTACAAGCATACCCACAACATAATGCAGCCACCACTATGCTTGAAAATATGGTGAAATCCCTGAGCGGTTTCCTTTCTTCCTGGCAAATAAGTTAGTAAGGACACCTGTATCTTTGTAGTGACTGGGTGTATTGACACACCATCCAAGGTGTAATTAATAACTTCACCATGCTCAAAGGGATATTCAACGTCTGCTTTTATTTATTTTTTACCCATCTACCAACAGGTGCCCTTCTTTGTGAGCCATTGGAAAATCTCCCTGGTTTTTGTGGTTGACTCTGTTTGAAATTCACTGCTTGACTGAGGGACCTTACCGATAATTTCATATGTGGGGTACAAAGATGAGGTAGACATTCAAAAGTAACGTAAACACTTTTATTGCACACAGAGTGAGTCCATGCAACTCATTATTTGACTTGTGAAGCACATTTTTACTCCTAAACTTATGTAGGCTTGCCATAGGTAGCCTGTTGGTTAGAGCGTTGGGCCACTAACCAAAAGGGTGCTGGTTCAAATCCCCAAGGTAAAAATCTGTCATTCTGACCCTGAACAAGGCAGTTATCCCACTGTTCCCTGTGGATGTTGATTAAGGTAGCCCCCCACACCTCTCTGATTCAGAGGGTTTGGGTTAAATGTGGAAGACACATTTCAGTTGAGAGAATTAAGTTGTACAACTCACTAGGTATCCCCCTTTCCCTTAACAAAGGGATTGAATACTTATTGACTCAAGACATTTCAGCTTTTCATTTTTAAATGATTTGTAAATATTCAGAAAAAATATTCCACTTTCACATTATGTGCTATTGTGTGTAGACCAGTGACAAAAAAATCTCAATTGAATCCATTTAAAATTCAAGCTGTAACACAAAAAACAGTGGAACAAGTCAAGGGGTGTGAATACTTTCTGAAGGCACTGTATCACTGACACAACTGCATGCTTGAGATGAATGCTAACAACACTATTACAACATAATTTTTCGATTAAAAATGTTTTGGTTAATTACCATGACACTGACAGGTACATATAAAAATCTGAAAGAAAGTCCTTGCACAAGCAAGGCCCTGACAAAAATGTTATCTGTTCTTTTGACCACAGAAGCATTTTTATGTATAATGGTGTTACTTTAGCAGCTTAGCTGCACTTGTCCTTACTTTTTTTGTGCTTTCTTTTGTGTCCTCATTAAGAATAAGCAGTAGATATCAGAGGAAATATATATGTATCGGACAATTGTAATAGCCTTTTTCTAAGCCTACCCAATGTTATATTATGGATTGTCCAGACTGTAGTAGCTTGTCTCTCTCATCTAGTCTTGTGGGTTGTGGCAATGGGCACTTTGTTATGTCCTCTTTGACTTGTTACATTCTTAGCATTCCTCTCAAGCAGTAGACATACTATCCTTTCTTACTTAAGGTGCTTTTGTATAATACACCAATTAAATATTTTGGACCCATGCTCTTAGGAAATATTTTATATGATTGGCAGTCGAAACTCCCTTAACTTCAGTCAGTATGAAACAAAACATGCAAATAACCTAATTACACTTGTAAGTTTGGACTGCAGAACAGTTCTCACTACCATGTGAAGCAAGTGTCCTTCCACAACTGTTGACACACTTTCTTGATATTGTGGGGAAAGTAGCATTAGCCCAGGGTGTGAGGGGACCAAGCACCCCTGGTTTTAGGTCACAGTCCTATGAAGTGCTTTTATATAATTATATAATATATACCATTTAGCAGATGCTTTTATCCAAAGCGAATTGCAGTCATATGTGCATACATTTTAAGTATGGGTTGCCCCAGGAATCAGCCCCACAATCCTGGCGTTGCAAGCGCCATGCTCTACCAACTGAGCCATACATGACCACTTTTCAGAGTATTCCCCTTTAAAGTCCTGTTCCATGTGCAAACTGCCATGCATGCCATCGCTAAATATTTATATTCAGTTCCCCCCCAAAAAACAAATATCTGAATAAACTCTTGTTACATTTGTTGTCCGAGTGCTTCGTTTTGGTTTTGGCTTATTTTTCGTAATGTGACTGTTCCCAAGTAGCCATTTTCCCCTCCCGCCATCTCTCCCTGTCAGCATGGTGAAGCCCATTGTAGACAGTATCCATGTCTATGAATACATATTGATGATGCTTTGTCGCTCAGCTGTGATTTTCCCCCTCTTCTAAATGCTTTCAATTTCTCTCTGCAGGCACAGCTGGAGGACAGCCCCTTTGTAATGCTATTTGTTTTTGTGTCTTTTGTGGAACTGGTGTGTTGGTGACAGAATTTGTGGGCTGCCGTTTTAAGGTGCCTCGGTATCTGGATAGGGATACTCGTTCATGTTCTACAAATGACAATATTGTTTCAGATTTGCAACTGTTATTTTCAGAATAAAAATGGTAAAATAAACTACAAGAAAGTGTTGCTCTTTACACTTAAGCTTGAAATCAAATTCCATTTTTATGGTTTATTTTTTATATATATATCTTTTCACTCCCCTCTGAAAATAACATGTGCAGATATTTTTTCTAAATGTTTAAGCATTGTAATAATCTTTTATACCTCACCTTGGGATAAATTGACGCATCACAACTTTGTTACAAGGATGATTATATTTTTTAACAAATCATAGAACAGATAGTGTAAAATACAGGAACACCCTAGATTCAAGTCACACAAACATACCTCTTGATTTAGTTTGGCCGAACTATTGGCTTTGTTCAGTCAGAAACCTCAGGTGTGTCACATTGCTCCAAACGTTAGGTAATGTGAAGCAGAACTCATAAGGTTTGATCCTTGGACTTTGAGGGCCTCTCATGCAGACAGAGAGGTCCAGTAGACAGATATTCCTCAGGGTTACGTGTCTTCTCCCTCCTTTTTTGTTCAGAAATCGTCGAGGTGAGCCGAGTGCCCCTGCGGGGTCTGAGAGGTTTGATGCATTGAGGTACCAACGTATTAAAAAGGCCAAGAAGATGATGGTGGTCAACAACAACAACTCCAAGTCCAGAAGAAAAACAGGTGAGTCCTCTGGCGTTGTGGTTGTATGGTCCTGACGTAAGACAATGATTGAATAACATGCACATTTTGTGGCATACCGCTCTTTTGACAGAAATTGTGTCTGGCAGACTCAGATTTGTTTTCAGTAGCCATATATATTTTTAAAGACTTCACCACAGCAGGATTAACAAGGACTTTCTCTTTTACAGGCGCCAATCGAATTACATATATGCATCATACGATGCTATCTACTCAGCGGCATGCCACTATGGTGTGATTAAGGTACCATGGTGTGATATTTTCCCCATCTCTGATACCCAGCCGTAGTGGTGGTAACACCAAGGTAGTTCCCTCAATGAGTTCTGCAGTTCTCCAGAAACCTAACTTTGACACCAACTTTCTCCATAGTCATGACATAATTTCTAATAATACTTACACAGGTATCAAATGACTGTAGATGATCAGTTAATACAATTTATCTTTTGAATCATGCAATTCAACATCTCACTTATTCATGTTGCATTTCTAACTAATTAACTTATTTTAACCATTGTAAGATAATTACCTTATTTTGATCCCAAACATGTAGGTGCCACATTGTAGAAGCCCTTTAATGAATTTGAAACATTCAAACCAATAGTTTCATTCATCTGGCATTGAAATGCATTTTATGGACTGTGTCACGTAGAGTAGGCCAGAAGGCTAAACTGGATAACCTAACCTCTATCAAAATAAAAAGATGGCGGAACCGCAAAAGTTCTTTTGTGCAAAGGTGTTTATTTACAAGTGAATTCCGGAACAAAAAACAACAGTACTGCCATCAACGTCTACCTTATGGGACAGCTTAAAAACAATGCTGCCCCATCCACAGCTCAATCCAAAATATGCCCTCTATGACTGAAAGAGAGGCTCCTTTTGTAGGGCTAGCCCCTCCCCTCAGAACAATTAACCCTAATTAATTAATCAATTAACAATACAAACCTACATTTTCCATGAACTAAACATACTAAAGGATATACATTGCAACACGGTTTTAAACAATATCACAACATAACATTTACAACATTACATCACTACTGACAATATCTTTCAATATGCCCATATGCATTAATGAGCCATTTGGGACAGGCACTATAAAGCCAACCCAATTCCCTTAGCTCGGGTCCTTTTCCAGCATACCCGGAAGCTACAGAGATGGAGAGAGAGGAACAGAACAAACAAACAATGCGCTCATCCACAACATTGATAAGTATAATAATTATTGTATCTCTCAAATATGAACACTGACAAGTGTGAAATGCATGCACCAAGACAGAAGTTAATTTGTGTGTCGACCCACATTGTTAACTTATCTTATAATGGCGCAGGGAGGAGTGATGAATATGTGTGTGCGTTAAAGAACCAAATGCTGCCCGCGGCCAGTGACGGACTTCTACGTCACAGACTGTTGGCTAGCTAGCATTTGCTAAACCTAAAGCCTACTGTAGCTATCCAAATGTGTTAATTTATTATTATTGAGGATGGGGACGTTATGATGATGTAACCCGAGTAACGTTTACATTTTGCTGATTGGGAAGTATCTACTCTCCTAGAGTATTGTGCGCAAATAACCATATTGTGGTGGTATGGTGTGGTGAGTGGTACAGTGTAAAGTATTTACCTTGGATTGGAACTGAGATCATTCTCTAATTCAACCACCCTTTTTTCTGACCCATGGTTTCCTGTGTGTTTTGCATGCATCACCTTCCGTCCCAATGTCTGTCTGATAGCACCCAGGACCCTTACTCTCCACCTCTGCCCTCTTATCCTGACCTAGGGCTCGCTCACCTCTGACCTGTATGTCGCTATCCCCATCCTCCAGGTGTCTCCACCTTTCAGACCCAGCAGGACTACACCTCTCAGGTACTCCAGCCCGAAGAAGCTCTCTACCTCCGCAAGAAGAAGAAACGGCCAGTCAAACAGGACCCGTATTCCCGCTTCTCCGCTCTGCTGTACCGTCGCCCGCCCCAGGAGGACCGGAAGGCCATTTTGGCCAGCATGGATAACATGGACCCAGACCATGCCACTCTCCTCTGACACTGTGGGGGAGTCAGGTTACACTCTTCCCCCAAAATGCCACAAAACCCCACCTGGAAAATGACCTCTGTCTAAAGCGTTGCTCATTCCCCAGCATCAATCAATGGATTTAAGTTCCTTTTTTAAAAGAAGTTGAAAGTAAAACAGTGGCTATCCAATGTTTCCAAAGTTTTACTCCAGTGCAAAACATTTAATTTTAGGGAAGCAATACTGTGTGCTACAACATAGATTACTTTGAAACAAATGTTCTAACCATTTGGAAAAGGACCCCGTCTGAGGTTTTCACTTTCTATCTCATCTTTATACTTCAGTACAGGCGTAGCCCATTGTAAATACGGTCCATGAAGCCTAGTACGGTCTCAGTTTACAGCACCTTGCTCACCTGAGTATCCTCACCTGCCTCACTCTGCTAGCCCTCTATCACCTCCCAGAGACTCTCCCATCCACACAGGGTTCTCACTCAGATCCTACAAAATATACCTCAGAGCACAGGACATGGCACCACAACGAGGCTCAGCTAGCTGAACACAACTGTATTGGCATGTATGTTTTTTATGATCTTATAACTTATTTAAGCAGGGTTTGGTTGAAATTTGACACAATTTTAATAACTCCAAATGTGAACATCCAATTGGTAACTGTCACAATCGTCGTGAGGAGTGGACCAAAATGCAGCGTGGTATGTGTTCATGATGATTTTTTAATTAAAGAAAGCACTAAACACTGAATACAAAACAATAAACGAATAAGACGCTATAATGAGACCTGTGCTGACACAAGCAACTAACATAGACAATCACCCACAAACAAACAGTGACACCCAGGCTACCTAAGTATGATTCTCAATCAGAGACAACTAATTACATTTACATTACATTTAAGTCATTTAGCAGACGCTCTTATCCAGAGCGACTTACAAATTGGTGCATACACCTTATGACAACCAGTGGAACAGCCACTTGCATCTAAATCTTGTTGGGGGGGAGAAGGGGGGTGAGAAGGATTACTTACCCTTACTTACCCTATCCTAGGTATTCCTTGAAGAGGTGGGGTTTCAGGTGTCTCCGGAAGGTGGTGATTGACTCCGCTGTCCTGGCGTCGTGAGGGAGTTTGTTCCACCATTGGGGGCCAGGGCAGCGAACAGTTTTGACTGGGCTGAGCGGGAACTGTACTTCCTCAGTGGTAGGGAGGCGAGCAGGCCAGAGGTGGATGAACGCAGTGCCCTTGTTTGGGTGTAGGGCCTGATCAGAGCCTGGAGGTACTGAGGTGCCGTTCCCCTCACAGCTCCGTAGGCAAGCACCATGGTCTTGTAGCGGATGCGAGCTTCAACTGGAAGCCAGTGGAGAGAGCGGAGGAGCGGGGTGACGTGAGAGAACTTGGGAAGGTTGAACACCAGACGGGCTGCGGCGTTCTGGATGAGTTGTAGGGGTTTAATGGCACAGGCAGGAGCCCAGCCAACAGCGAGTTGCAGTAATCAAGACGGGAGATGACAAGTGCCTGGATTAGGACCTGCGCCGCTTCCTGTGTGAGGCAGGGTCGTACTCTGCGGATGTTGTAGAGCATGAACCTACAGGAACGGGACACCGCCTTGATGTTAGTTGAGAACGTCAGGGTGTTGTCCAGGATCACGCCAAGGTTCTTAGCGCTCTGGGAGGAGGACACAATGGAGTTGTCAACCGTGATGGCGAGATCATGGAACGGGCAGTCCTTCCCGGGAGGAAGAGGAGCTCCGTCTTGCTGAGGTTCAGCTTGAGGTGGTGATCCGTCATCCACACTGATATGTCTGCCAGACATGCAGAGATGCGATTCGCCACCTGGTCATCAGAAGGGGGAAAGGAGAAGATTAATTGTGTGTCGTCTGCATAGCAATGATAGGAGAGACCATGTGAGGTTATGACAGAGCCAAGTGACTTGGTGTATAGCGAGAATAAGAGAGGGCCTAGAACAGAGCCCTGGGGGACACCAGTGGTGAGAGCGCGTGGTGAGGAGACAGATTCTCGCCACGCCACCTGGTAGGAGCGACCTGTCAGGTAGGACGCAATCCAAGCGTGGGCCGCGCCGGAGATGCCCAACTCGGAGAGGGTGGAGAGGAGGATCTGATGGTTCACAGTATCGAAGGCAGCCGATAGGTCTAGAAGGATGAGAGCAGAGGAGAGAGAGTTAGCTTTAGCAGTGCGGAGCGCCTCCGTGATACAGAGAAGAGCAGTCTCAGTTGAATGACTAGTCTTGAAACCTGACTGATTTGGATCAAGAAGGTCATTCTGAGAGAGATAGCGGTAGAGCTGGCCAAGGACGGCACGCTCAAGAGTTTTGGAGAGAAAAGAGAGAAGGGATACTGGTCTGTAGTTGTTGACATCGGAGGGATCGAGTGTAGGTTTTTTCAGAAGGGGTGCAACTCTCGCTCTCTTGAAGACGGGAGGGACGTAGCCAGTGGTCAGGGATGAGTTGATGAGCGAGGTGAGGTAAGGGAGAAGGTCTCCGGAAATGGTCTGGAGAAGAGAGGAGGGGATAGGGTCAAGCGGGCAGGTTGTTGGGCGGCCGGCCGTCACAAGACGCGAGATTTCATCTGGAGAGAGAGGGGAGAAAGAGGTCAGAGCATAGGGTAGGGCAGTGTGAGCAGAACCAGCGGTGTCGTTTGACTTAGCAAACGAGGATCGGATGTCATCGACCTTCTTTTCAAAATGGTTGACGAAGTCATCTGCAGAGAGGGAGGAGGGAGGGGGGGAGGATTCAGGAGGGAGGAGAAGGTGGCAAAGAGCTTCCTAGGGTTAGAGGCAGATGCTTGGAATTTAGAATGGTAGAAAGTGGCTTTAGCAGCAGAGACAGAGGAGGAAAATGTAGAGAGGAGGGAGTGAAAGGATGCCAGGTCCGCAGGAGGCGAGTTTTCCTCCATTTCCGCTCGGCTGCCCGGAGCCCTGTTCTGTGAGCTCGCAATGAGTCGTCGAGCCACGGAGCGGGAGGGGAGGACCGAGCCGGCCTGGAGGATAGGGGACATAGGGAGTCAAAGGATGCAGTAAGGGAGGAGAGGAGGGTTGAGGAGGCAGAATCAGGAGATAGGTTGGAGAAAGTTTGAGCAGAGGGAAGAGAAGATAGGATGGAAGAGGAGAGAGTAGCGGGGGAGAGAGAGCGAAGGTTGGGACGGCGCGATACCATCCGAGTAGGGGCAGTGTGGGAAGTGTTGGATGAGAGCGAGAGGGAAAAGGATACAAGGTAGTGGTCGGAGACTTGGAGGGGAGTTGCAATGAGGTTAGTGGAAGAACAGCATCTAGTAAAGATGAGGTCAAGCGTATTGCCTGCCTTGTGAGTAGGGGGGAAGGTGAGAGGGTGAGGTCAAAAGAGGAGAGGAGTGGAAAGAAGGAGGCAGAGAGGAATGAGTCAAAGGTAGACGTGGGGAGGTTAAAGTCGCCCAGAACTGTGAGAGGTGAGCCGTCCTCAGGAAAGGAGCTTATCAAGGCATCAAGCTCATTGATGAACTCTCCGAGGGAACCTGGAGGGCGATAAATGATAAGGATGTTAAGCTTGAAAGGGCTGGTAACTGTGACAGCATGGAATTCAAAGGAGGCAATAGACAGATGGGTAAGGGGAGAAAGAGAGAAAGACCACTTGGGAGAGATGAGGATCCCGGTGCCACCACCCCGCTGACCAGAAGCTCTCGGGGTGTGCGAGAACACGTGGGCGGACGAGGAGAGAGCAGTAGGAGTAGCAGTGTTATCTGTGGTGATCCATGTTTCCGTCAGTGCCAAGAAGTCAAGGGACTGGAGGGAGGCATAGGCTGAGATGAACTCTGCCTTGTTGGCCGCAGATTGGCAGTTCCAGAGGCTACCAGAGACCTGGAACTCCACGTGGGTCGTGCGCGCTGGGACCACCAGGTTAGGGTGGTCGCGGCCACGCGGTGTGGAGCGTTTGTATGGTCTGTGCAGAGAGGAGAGAACAGGGATAGACAGACACATAGTTGACAGGCTACAGAAAAGGCTACGCTAATGCAAGGAAATTGGAATGACAAGCGGACTACACGTCTCGAATGTTCAGAAAGTTAAGCTTACGTAGCAAGAATCTTGACTAAAATGATTAAAATGATACAGTACTGCTAAAGTAGGCTAGCTGGCAGTAGCTGCGTTGTTGACACTACACTAATCAAGTCGTTCCGTTGAGTGTAATAATTTCTACAGTGCTGCTATTCGGGGCTAGCTGGCTAGCTAGCAGTGTTGTTTACGTTACGTTGAGTTAAAAGAACGACAATAGCTGGCTAGCTAACCTAGGAAATCGGTCTAGACTACACAATTATCTTTGAAACAAAGACGGCTATGTAGCTAGCTATGTAGCTAGCTACGATCAAACAAATCAAACCGTTGTACTGTAATGAAATGAGAATGTGATACTACCTGTGAATGCGACCGGGTTGTTGAGTTCTATTCAGTAGACGTTGGCTAGCTGTTAGCTGTTAGCTGTTGGCTAGCTAGCAGAGTCTCCTACGTTAAGGACGACAAATGGCTGGCTAGCGAACCTCAGTGAATTAAGATAATCACTCCAAGGCTACACACACTAAACTACACAATTATCTTGGAAACAAAGACAGCTATGTAGCTAGCTAACACTGAACTAATCAAGTCGTACAGTTGAGTGAATAGCACTACAGTGATAACTAATGACACCTGCCTCTAATTGAGAACCATACTAGGCCGAAACATAGAAATCCCAGAATCATAGAAAAACAAACATAGACTGCCCACTCCAACTCACGCCCTGACCATACTAAATAACGACAAAACAAAGGAAATAAAGGTCAGAACGTGACAGTAACAATATATACCAACATTTGATTAGGTCGATGTAGGTCTACTATAAGTTGTAGAATGATATCATGCAGATCAAAAATCTATCCCTGGGCTCTGGTCTTTTGACACCATAACTGAAGTGTTCATAATGGCTATTAGGGAAATGGAGCATGTTATGCTTCACATATTTGATATGTTGTGGACATACAGTATCCATCATCAAGTATTCTCTTGGAATCATTTAGAAGGTAATTGTACAGTTTAGTTATTCTTTATAAACATTCATTCAATGTTATTCTCCCTTAACCCCATAAAGGAATGGTGAGTATATCCCCTTATGGGGAAGATCTGTCATAAAGTAAGCACAAAAGCTCATAGATCTATTTTGAATAGGGTGAGGGGAAGGGATTACATTGGGATTATGCTCCATTTGAACAGAACACTCTAGGCTACTGTACATCTCTCAAGGCATACAACCTCACACACTCTACACAACACAGTTACTATTCAGGTTGGACTTTGTTGTGTCATCGTCTGGGAAAGGAGTTTGCACTGGAGCAAAAGTTTGTCTTTTGCCATTTTGCTAAATAATGTTTGTTTTTCTCTTTATTTGATGCCATCTTCACTTGTACTATTATACTTACTGTAGCGTTGTGAATAGTTTCGAGGGCTCCATATCCTATTTAAAAAGTACTATAGTAATGCCAAAAATACTACAACTTCCTTAATCAATAAAAACATCATGTGTACTGTAATGAGAGGAGGATAGGATTTTGTGCCATAGTATACTATAGTATTTTTTCATTCATATGGGCCTGATTCGATGAACAAGGGGCTTATGATGGCCTTTATAGGGCTTCTTCTGGTTGCCCCCTTCAGTTTTGTTTATTTTTTGGGGTCTTTTTTTGTAATTTTGTTCTCAATTGTTTATGAAAGTAACTGCCTTTGATGTCCATTTGCTTTATTTGTAGCCTTGGCATCTTTTTGTCTTCGTGTGCTTGAAATTCCACTGTGATGAGAAGAATGTCTCAACACTTGTCTATTCTCCTTCGGAAAGATCAATGGAGGAGCTTCTTGTGGAATAACGGCTACGCAGAGCTGCTAAAGTCTTTATTTTTTTTTAATGTGTTTTCCTGTCATTGAAGGGTGCTTTTTTATAAATTGGCCTGTATTATCATGTCGATATAGACATATCTAGGCTCGTCAAGGCTGAGCTGTGTGTGTCATGGCAATGGGGGGGTCTGGTGATAGTCAGAACATGAGAGGTGTGTTTGGAATGGTTTCACCCATACATGTAGGAACACAGGTGCTGCTGTGCACTGGAGACCAATTGTTCATATGTTTTGGTTCAACTGTTTGTTTCACTGTTGGTTTGACATTTCTCTGAATTATGTAAAGCAGGCACTTTGATTTGGGTATATTAACACATTTCCCTCATTGGGTATATTATTGATACTGTACAATAAAGGCACTTAAAGGTAACCCCCCCCAAAACAAAAAAATGATGTTTTGGTATCTGTTTCATTACTTCATTGTTGACATGGTCAACATTTTGGGACTTTGTCAACAATGGACTAATGAAACAAATATCAAAATATAGTTTTTGTTTGGAGTTTTCCTTTAAGAGTTGCAGCTTCAGGTGCTAACAAACTCACCAAAACTGAAAGTGGTATTTCTACTTGCAGAGAGAATTTCAGAGGAATGACAGCTACCACATATATGAAATTATACTGTAATTGATCATACTTGATGTTTTAAGGTTGGTGCAATACAACCATACGCCTTTCAACATCCATCTTGGTGCTTCTTAAGCTGGATGTGTACATTGAGTCCAAGAGAGTCTGAATCATGGATACCAATGCTCATATTATGTTTATTTTTTGGCGTGTAGAACTTATATACTTTGCCTGCATATGTATTTTACATCATAAACAGATTAAATATTGTGGATGCCTAGTCATGTACCTTAAAGAGTTGAAAGAAAGATGAGCAAAATTTCTAAAGAAGAAACTCTCAAAGTTATTCTACGATGGTTTTATGGAGCCAGGTTACAGTCTGTTCTGTTGGACTTCAAGTGAGAAACCTCAACTGAGGAACAAGTGTGTCAAATGGCCACAATTTCTTGACTTTTGTTTGACAGTACAGGACTTTTTGGATGGTTTATTATCAATTTGTGGCAAAACTGAACCTGAGTGTTACATATTGCGTAGTCGGCAGGATCAGGATATTCTATTTATCAGTAAATCCCCCACGTTGCACTTGTAAACACATGACATTGAGTACGGTTACATGCACACAATAATATGATTATTGTGGATAGTCAGATTAATATAATAGTTTGATTTAAAAAATTGCATATTTTCAAGAAGAACGATTTCCCTAATTATCCTGTTTACATGGACACATCTGAAATCAGGCTGCCTGATGGCACTCTGATAAATGCAGAAAATCGGCAATCAAAATAAACGTTCTACCACAGCGACCATGTTATTTTTGGGAAGCATATTTGATTCTGAGTTCGGACATATGAAGTTTCTATGTGAAAACTACTTCTAAGACGCATACATACACTTGGGATGGCAGGGTAGCCTAGTGGTTAGAGCATTGGACTAGTAACCAGAAGGCTGTGAGTTCAAATCCCCAAGATGACAAGTTGCAAATCTGTTGTTCTGCCCATAACCCACTAGGCCATCATTGAAAATAAGAATTTGTTCTTAACTGACCTTAAATAAAGGTCAACAACAACAAAAAAGCATTTAATCTGAACTCACTTCACTCGCTCTAAAGAGGGAGGCTCACTCGGATGGTGCTAGCTCAGATCAAATACACTGCTGGAACACCGATTAAGGTGTTTACATGTCCTAATAATTTGAAAGATTCACAGAAAACAATTGTTTTAATCGACTTATGCTTACTTCGATTTTGACCTTATGCCGATTAAGATAAACAGAATAAGGTGTTTAAATGACTATGGCATAATCTTCCTACTGCCATAATCAGTTTAATATCAAATTATTAATGTGCATGTTAACATACAGTATAGGCTGATACTTTAAATAATTAGCATACTATTCACTTCATAGACTGATGATTTTGAAATATTCCTTCATTTGTGCTGATCCAACAGGATTTATCGACACTGTAAGCTTCAATTTTAAAAAAGTACACGTTAAATCAAAATCAAGGTGCTTTGTTATGGCAATAACATTCAGAAATATCTTATGGTTTCTCTATTTTTTACAAAAAATATGTATCTGCTGATTATTTAGGAATGCAAGTTGTTGCCATTTATTTTCAAACCCTCCCTCGGAAGAATTATATAAATATGACAATCCAAAAGGCAAGGAACATATTCTATTATAGAACATATATTAAATATATAAAATATATTCTACATTCAATTATAGCATATATTGCACAATGTATTATGAAAAAGTATATATTTTAAATAAATTGGACAATATATGCATGCATTACATATATGCGTATATATTTTTTCTGATATTTTGGATTTCATATATGAAAATGATATTTATGTAGAGTACTTTTTTCACACGGGTGACTACTTGCACAAAAGCAACTGGTAGTGGCTCAGGTAAGGAACAATACTGCCTTAGGGCATTAATATCATTGTCGAGGTAACTCAAAGAGTATCAAATCTCAACTATTATCCTGGGCCTGGTTTACCAAAAGCATCATAGGGTAAGTTCATCTTTGAAAACCTAAAGCTCTTTCAGACACCCATTTGACTTTTTAAGTAAACATAAGTTATAGGAACTTCTTCAAGTAATATATTATTGACACTTAGCTTTGTTTGTTTATGAGAGAAACCAGTTCTGATTTACAATGGCACAATTCTTTCACTGAATTGAACCATCATCCCAGTCAGCAAAAAGAAACCGATTGAATGATCATGGTCAGTACACAGTACATACAGTTGAAGTCGGAAGTTTACATACACTTAGGTTGGAGTCATTAAAACTAGTTTTTCAACCACTCCACAAATTTCTTGTGAACAAACTACAGTTTTGGCAAGTCGGTTAGGACATCTACTTTGTGCATGACACAAGTCATTTTTCCAACAATTGTTTACAGACAGTTCATTTCACTTATAATTCACTGTATAACAATTCCAGTGGGTCAGAAGTTTACATACACTAAGTTGACTGTGCCTTTAAACAGCTTGGAAAATTCCGGAAAATTAAGTCATGGCTTGAGAAGCTTCTGATAGGCTAATTGACATCATTTGAGTCAATTGGAGGTGTAACTGTGGATGTCTTTCAAGTCCTTCTTTCAAACTCAGTGCGTTTTTGCTTGACATCATGGGAAAATCAAAAGAAATCAGCCAAGACCTCAGAAAAACAATTGTAGACACCATGGGACCATGCAGCTGTCATACCGCTCAGGAAGTCTCCTAGAGATGAAGGTACTTTGGTACGAAAAGTGCAAATCAATCCCAGAACAACAGCTAAGGACCAAGTGAAGATGCTGTAGGAAACAGGTACAAAAGTATCGATATCCACAGTAAAATAAGTCCTATATCGGCACAACCTGAAAGGCCGCTCAGCAAGGAAGAAGCCACTGCTCCAAAACCGCCCTATTAAAGCCAGAATAGGGTTTGCAACTGCACATGGGGACAAAGATGGTACTTTTTGGAGAAATGTCCACTGGTCTGAGGAAACAAAAATAGAACTGTTTGGCCATAATGACCATCGTTATGTTTAGAGGAAAAAGCGGGAGGCTTGCAGGCCGAAGAACACCATCCCAACCGTGAAACACAGGGGTGGCAGCATCATGTTGTGGGGATGCTTTGCTGCAGGAGGGACTGATCAATGGCATAATGAGGGAGGAAAATTATGTGGATATATTGAAGCAAAATCTCAAGACATCAGTCAGGAAGATAAAGCTTGGTCGCAAATGGGTCTTCCAAATGGACAATGACCCCAAGCATACTTTCAAAGTTGTGGCAAAATGGCTTAAGGACAACAAAGTCAAGGTATTGGAGTGGCCATCACAAAGCCCTGACCACAATCCTATAGAAAAAGTGTGTGAAAGCAAGGAGGCCTACAAACCTGACTCGGTTACACCAGCTCTGTGGGCCAAAATTCACCCAACTTATTGTGGGAAGCTTGAGGCAAGACTACCCAAAACATTTGACCCAAGTTTTTTTAAATTAAAGGCAATGCTACCAAATACTAATTGAGTGTATGTAAACTTCTGACCCAATGGGAATGTGATGAAATAAATAGACCCGAAACGTTTGACCCAAGTTAAACAATTTAAAGGCTATGCTACCAAATACAAATTGAGTGTATTGAACTTCTGACCCACTGGAAATGTGATGAAAGAAATAAAAGCTGAAATAAATCATTCTCTCTACTATTATTCTGACATTTCACATTCTTAAAATAAAGAAGTGATCCTGACTGACCTAGACACATATTTTTTACCTGGATTAAATGTCAGTAATTGTGAAAAACTGAGTTTAAATGTATTTGGTTAAGGTGTATGTAAACTTCCGACTTCAAATGTATTTATATTTACACATTTACATTTACGATATATTGTGGCCCTTAAAGTATCAGCAGAATAATGCAGAAATCTGAATAATGCAAACTGGCCTTTTGCCTTCTCCACTCAGACGGACCCTTTGTAGATATTTGTAGAATATCTCCAAGGCTGTCAAGGGCTCTGTGCGTCATATTCTGTTGTTTCTGTACATGTGTCTGTTATGTAAGCTGAATGTAGAGAGGATGATAAACACCTCTCCAAAGTTGATAAGTAGCTCATAACTAAATAAGTATGTAGAATAACAGTAGTGCTCTTGCTTTCAGCAACCACATTAATAATCACCAGCATTCAAAAAGTTTAAATATTGACCATAAATCTCCAGATAGAGGGAATAAGCCCTTTGCTATTTTTCAGAATGTACAGTTATTTAAAAATGAATGGCTTTCCTAAGGCCTAAGACATGAGACATCTGAAAAAATATACTTTTTGAGATGTGCATACAGGCAGATTTAAAAAAAAGAGTTAAACATGAAGAAAATACTGTAAGGCATGAAGGAAGGGGAGCAGTAGAATGTCCCTCTTAAAAATATAAATATATTTACCATTTAATGTGCAATGGATATGGATAAAATGTACATAGTGTATAGCAGAGAGATCATTGCATGTTAAAGTTTCTGAATGTTGCTGTGAAAAGAGGGAATGCATATACAATACTTAATATATATGAGAAGAGAGGATATGTAAAAAATACATTTAAAAAAAGTTTAAAAAACAAGAACACTAATTTAGAGGTCATAATAACCATTCATATTTTGGGGAATATTATACATATATTGCCAGTTTACTGAGTCAGTGGAGTGTTGATATTGAGTACAGAGTCACATGAGAAGGATTTAGAAATCACAAAACCGACTAACCTGAACCTTTGAATAAAATAATTGCGTTTTGCCAACATTAAGATGCAATCAAAGCACATACATTGATCCACCTCTCCCAGAGTTGGAATTTGAAGCAGAAAGTACTATTCTATATCACAATGGGCAGAGGTTGAAAATCTGTGGCTCTGGAGAGAATTTGAATGATTTAAATGGCATCGCCTTGATAGAATCCCATCCCATTCAAGGGGTTGTGGACCAACGATTGGTTAACTTTGGCGAAAATATGATGCTAGCCTAATATATTTGCTGAGTTTAACGAATAAGACAAAAAAAAGTTGGTGCCTAATCATGCCACGGACTAATCGATGTACCATTTATAATGCTGAAATGCGTTCTTTAAGTTCAAGTCAAGTCTAAATGTTTTAATAATAATAATATGTATAGATATATTTTTTTGACATTTCATGACTCTGAATTATTAGTATGACATGTAATAAGCAAGCGTTTGTGTGTTGTGTGTGAATACACTCTGATTTGACTGTATCATAATAATTATATAATATCTGCCATTTAGCAAACGCTTTTATCCAAAGCAACTTACAGTCATGTGTGCATCATTTTATTTTACATTTTGGTGGTCCCAGGAATTGAACCCGCTGTCCTGGCATTTGCAAGCACCATGCTCTACCAACTGAGCTACAAAAGACCATAGCTCAACTGATTTTACAGTGCATTACTTTACCTCCTCAATCATGTGTAACTTGGATTTCCCTTTATGTTTTCACAGATATTTGGGGCATTTGTGTAAATGACTTCAGGAGATATACAAGCAGTTACATGATGTAGTGGCCCACATCTAAACTGTACAGCTTTACATTTTACAGTTAAAAATGACATGATACTGTCTGTGAAGTATAGCAATAGCTTTTTTTCTGGTGTATCTGGACCATACTCAGAGGTCATCTAATATCGATCATATTGTTTGCAACTTAGGGGTTTGCAAAGTAACACCTTGTAAGAGGAACTGTCATCATAGTTGTCTGCTCTATGGAAGAGGAGATGTTTGGTGCTTACTTCTTATTTGGTTTGAACTAAGATATGAGCGCGGTTGTGGTTTGCTTTCCCCAAGGAGTAATGATACTACTTCATAGCAGAGAATAGAGCATTTACAGAGCATTTTAAAGCCCCTATGTATTTTGGTCTTTGATGGTTGTTCTATGCCTAATTCATTAAATGGTCTGTAGAGTAAGAACCTCTGGTGCTCAAACACAAGTTTTCAAGGACAGTGTTTTATTTGAATAATTATTTTCAGAATTTTACTTCCTCTGGTAGAGCACACTTATTATATGTTGTTATTTTTAATAGAACACTGGTAATCTCCCATATGCTAATCTGAGTTTCACACAAAATTATGTAAAAACCAAAACATAGCTGTATAACAAAATACCAAAGCATCATGCCACCCCAAGAAAATGACATTTGAAAACACTGCACAGTACTGTACTGTACACAGTCAAGTCGAGGCCAAGCATTATGTACAGTATGAAATACAATCAACCTTGTGGGTTTACTAATTACTTGGGGTGGCAGGTAGCCTGGTGGTTAGCGCATTGAGCCAATACTTGCTAGGTTGCTTGATCAAATCCCTGAGCTGACTGGGTAAAAAAAAAAAATCTGCCCCTGAACAAGGCAGTTAACCCACTGTTCCTAGGCTGTCATTGTAAATAAGAATTTGTTCTTAACTGACTTGACTAGTTAAATAAAGAAAAATGTGCTAGACTCAAAAGACTACAGCAAATGCAGTGTAAATAATATTTTAAAAAAGCATACCTTGTCATATATATTTTTTGTACATGAGAATATGATACACAGAGTACATTGCAGAGTGAGTGGGAACTGAGTAGTGTACAGTCTATTTCAGTGGTACATTGTGACAAGTAGCAGACCACTAGATTTCTATGTGAGTGACTGAATTATTCTAAATACTACAAATGAGTTTTAATTATTCAGTATTGTAAATCAAACAAATATAGAATACATTTGGTGTCAATGGTTTTCATGGTGTATTATTTAATGTTGTTTTTATTTTTATATCCACTTGTTGCTTTTTTAGATAAACAGAGCCATACAAATAAAGAATATTTATATTCCACTGACACAGAAATGCCTTTGAGGCAAACCATTTCAGTTCTGTACAAAACAAAATAAATAACAAAAAAAAGGTGCAAGTGTCATTGGTTTATTACAGACTAAGATAAAGATGCAGGGTTTTACAAATTGTTAAGCATAACTGGAAAGCACTGGAATTAATTATTTACTTAATTTAACCTGCAATGAATCATTCCGGACAAGTTGTTCTTGGGATATGTTAACATGGCTAGCTTGGCCAATGGGAATAATGAATAACTATGTGGCACTACAAGAGGTCCATCATTATACCAGTCTGTTCCCAAGACTGCCACAGATCCTCAACTCCAAATGTTACTGCTGGCCCGCTCAAGAACCATGTATCTTGTCTTAGACTCAATTGGCTTTTGGAAAGAGGGAACGTTTTCATGCAGGTGTTCATTTGCGTTCTGTATAGCAGCAGATTACAATATACTGTATGTGTAATCTATATTCCTCTCGTCAACAGATTGTGTAATCAGAGATATTTTACAGCGTATGTGTACGTAACAGATATTCAATGCTGCTTTGAAAAACAATTTTAGGGGTTCCTAATGTTTTTATGACAGCAAAGTAAGTGTGTTTCCAATTTAGCCACATTGTTTATGGTGTAATGTATATGTTCTGCCTCTAGCTCTCAATAGGTGCAAAGATTTGATTAGTAGAGTTGCAGCAGACTATAAAGATGACAGTAACATTTTCTGGAGACCCATAAGTGGCGCATATTGACTTTGTAATTCCATTGCACACATTCTGACAACAACTGGTGCTATTATCAATCCATTTTGTGGTGCTTTAGGTGGTGAGTTAACACCTCTACAGGATCGGTGGGTCCCCCGTGGGATGGCTGAGATAACATAGATAAATGCGATTAGCATGAGATTGTAAGTAACAAGAACATTTCCCAGGACATAGACATATCTGATAATGGCAGAAAGCTTAAATTCTTGATAATCTAACTGCACTGTCCAATACCATGCTATTGTTTGAGGAAAGTGTACAGTTATGAACTTGAAAATGTATAAATAAACCAATAAGGCACATTTGGGATGTCTTGATACAAAATGTTTAACAGCAATACAATGGTTCATTGGATCAGTCTAAAACTTTGCGCGTACAATATAGATTGCGCCTGGGCTGAAAAGATTGCGCCTGGCCTTTCTCTTGCATTTCAAAGATGATGGTAAAAAAAATATACAAAAAAAATCATTTTTTCTTTGTATTATCTTTTAACAGATCTAATGTGTTATATTCTCCTACATTCATTTCACATTTCCACAAACTTCAAAGTGTTTGCTTTCAAATGATATCAAGAATATGCATATCCTTGCTTCAGGTCCTGAGCTACAGGCAGTTAGATTTGGGTATGTCATTTTAGGCGAAAATGGAAAAAAAGGGGCAGATCCTTAAGAGGTTTTTAACTCCTTGCTTCACACACCTTGTGAATACCATGTTGTTTTTTTTACCAACAAACAATGTTGTAGTCTACTGTAGAACCGTCCTGAAACTGTACATTGTGGTTAGACATTTTGGCAATCAACAAACATATATTTAATATTTTTGTTTACTCACACAACTTATTTATTAGCTTTTCTACATAAATAATTCACAAATACAAGAGGCACCCAGAGGGTTAATTGCACCTCATCTTGAGGTGGTATTATTGGTATATGAATTTCCCTGATACATTTCCTTTTATGTGAAAGAGAGAAACAAACATGTACTGTATATGGTGCTGAACAAAAGCCTTGCGTCATACTGTTTTTCTGTTTTTACCACCCTTTCTCCTGTGCTCTCTGGGCAGACCAATGCCTCCCCCAGGAATGTATGGAAAGCTTTAGAAAGTGCATACTACTTACGCATGCCATCACAAACAAAAACTTGTCATCCTGCTTCACGTGACTGTAACATGAATTGTAATTAATCAATCAGTTGGATAATTGTGTTCAGAAATGCACAGAGTGACAGAAGTCATTCTTAGCTGCCACTGTATGTATGTTTTGGGTTTTTGAAATTATGATTCAGTCACGGAGGAACGAGACAAAGACATCAAGAATGTGTGACAGCCCATGCAGCTTTACGGGGGATACTTGTTATATAAAAACATGTTTCTTGTTGTCTGTGATTGATAGTGGAGCAGGATGGCCCCAACAGGCACTTGGATATCAAAGGATTGGATAGGTTCAACCAGGCGCAGAGCTTGGGTTTCGCCACAGGGGGGATGAAAACATTTCAGGGGCCCCCTATTTATTTTTATTTTTTACAATTAGGGCTAATAACTTCAAAAGTAGCTAGTATTATCAATGCATTAATGTTTGAATGGTCGTCAGTCATCATTTAGTACACTATACCTGTACCCAGATTATGGAGTGCGTAGATTGATAAAAGGCAATGTGCAACGAGCAGCTAAAGTCAAAATTATGAAGAAATAATTAGGCCAAGCTAGGCTACACCTTGTTCTTTAGAATAGTCGGACAGCAACAAAATCACATCAATCATGTAAGATCAGGTAGACAACTGTCTTCACAACATAAGCAGCAGAACCATCCAATTCGATATTGCTTTATCAAATCACATTTTATGTGTTACATGCTTCGTAAACAACAAGTGTAGAGACTAACAGTGAAATGTTTATTTACGGGCCCTTCACAACAATGCAGAGAGAAAGAAAATATAGAAATAATATAAAAGTATTAACACTTAATAAAAGTGATAATAAGTACACAATGAGTAATGAAAACATTGCTATATACATGGGGTACCAGTACAGAAACGATGTGCAGGAGTACGAGGTAATTGAGGTAGATATGTACATATAACTAGGAATAAAGTGACTAGGCAACAGGATAGATAATAAACAGTAGCAGCAGCGTAAGTGATGAGTCCAAAAAGTTAGTGCTAAAAGGGTCAGTGCAGTTAGTTAAATAGTTAACCAAATAGCTACCTGGACTAACTATTTAGCAGTCTTGTGGCCTGGGGGTAGAAGCTGTTCAGGGTCCTGTTAGTTCTAGACTTGCCGTGAGGTAGCAGACAGAACAGTCTATGACATGGGTGGCTGGAGTATTTGACAATGTTTAGGGCCTTCCTCTGACACTGCCTGGTATAGAGGTCATGGATGGCAGGGAGCTCAGCCTCAGTGATGTATTGGGACGTACGCACTAACTACAGTAGTGCCTTGCAATCGGATGCCAAGCAATTACGATACCAAGCGGTGATGTAGCCACTCAAAATGCTCTCAATGGTGCAGCTGTAGAACTTGAGGATCTGAGGGCCCAAGCCACATCTTTTCAGGCTCCTGGATGGGAAAAGAGGCATTGTTGTGCCCTCTTCCCGACTGTGTTGTTGAGTAAGGACCATGATAGATCCTTAGTGATGTGGACACAAGGAACTTGAAGCTCTCAACCCGCTCCTCTACAGCCTCATCAATGTGAATGGGGGCATGCTCTGCCCTCAATTTCCTGTAGTGCACAATCCTCCTTTGTCTTTGGCAACGTTGAGGGAGAGGTTGTTGTCCTGGCACCACACTCCCATGTCTCTGACCTCTTCCCTTAAGGTTGTCTCAACATCGCCGGTGATCAGGTCTACCACCGTCGTGTCATCAGCTAACTTAATGATGGTGTTGAAATTGTGCGCAGCCACGCAGTCGTGGGTGAACAGTGAATACGGGAGGGGAATAAGCAGGCACCCCTGAGGGGCGCCCGTGTTGAGAGTCAGTATGGCGGGTGTGTTATTGCCTACCCTCACCACCTGAGTGCGACCCATCAGGAAGTCCAGGATCCAGTTGCAGAGGGAGGTGTTCAGTCCCAGGGTCCTTAGCTTCGTGATGAGCTTGGAGGGCACTATGATGTTGAAAGCTGAGCTGTAGTCAATGAACAGCATTCTCACATAGGTGTCCCTTTGTCCAGGTCGGAGAAGACAGTGTGGCATGCAATAGAGATTGTGTCATCTGTGGATCTGTTGCGGCGGTATACAAATTGAATGGTTTCAGAGTGTCCGGGATGATGGTGTTAATGTGAGTCATGTTAGCCATAAACATGTCAGTGAAGACACTTACCAGCTGATCAGCGCATGCTCTGAATACACATCCTGGTAATCCGTCTGGCCCTGCAGCTTTGTGAATGTTAACCTGTTTAAAGGTCTTACTCACATTCACTATAACAACTGGTTCTCTTGTGCATGGCTCAGTGTTGCTTGCCTCGAAGCCTGCATAGAAGGCATTTGGCTTAGTAGGATTCAATCTTGTATTGATGCTTTGCCTGTTTGATGGCTCGTCGGAGGTCGTAACAGGATTTCTTATAAGCGTCCGGATTAGTATCCCACTCCTTGAAAGTGACAGCTCTAGCTTATAGCTCAGTGCAGATGCTTCCTGTAATCCATGGCTTCTGGTTGGGATATGTACGTACGGTCACTGTTGGGAGGACGTTGTCGATGCACTTATGAAGATGGTGACTGATGTGGTAAACTCTAAAATGCCATCGGATGAATCCTGGAACATATTCCAGTCTATGCTAGCAAAACAGTCCTGTAGTTTAGCATCCGCTACATCAGACCACTTCTGTATTGGGTGCATCACTGGTGCTTCCTGTTTGAGTTTTTGCTTGTAAGCAGGAATCAGAAGGATTCAGTTATGGTCAGATTTGCCAAATGGAGGGCGAGGATGAGCTTTGTATGCATTTCTGTGTGTGGAGTAAAGGTGCACAGGTGACATGTTGGTGGAAATGCAGTTAGACTGATTTCAGCTCCCCTGCATTAAAATCACTGGCCACTAGGTGCTCCGCTTCTGGATGAACATTTTCTTGTTTGTTTATGGCCCTATACAGCTTGTTGAGTGCAGTCTTAAGCCAGCATTGGTTTGTGGTGGTAAATAAACATCTACGAAAAATATAGATAAACTCCTTGGTAAATAGTATGGTCTACAGCTTATCATGAGGTATTCTAGGCGCGCAGAACCTTGAGACTTCCTTAATATTAGAGATTGTGCACCAGCTGTTGTTAACAAAGAGACAGACACCTCCCCTTTACCTTACCCGAAGCTGAAGTTCTGTCCTGCTGATGCATATAAAAAACAGATAGATGTATATTATCCATGTCCTTGTTCAGCCATGAATCAGAGAAACAAAGGATGTTACAGTTCTTCGGGTCCTGTTGATGGGATCATCTAGAACCAAGCTCGTCCTGTTTCTTCTCCAGGGATTGTATGTTTGCCAATAAAATGGAGGGTAGAGGCAACATAGTTTCATCTAAATGCCCGCACGTCGGCCTCGCTTACGTCACCTCTTTCTTCTATGCATCTCAGGGATTAGGGCCTGGTACGGGGTAAGCAGTATGTCCTGCGATGACGACTCATTGAAGTAAAAATCTTCATCCAAATCGAGGTTAGTGATTGCTGTTCTGATGGTGCAAACATTATGTACAAAATAAGTTAAGATCAGCTCAAAAAACACACACAAAATAGCAGAATTGATTAGGAGCCCGTAATACGGCAGCTATCTAATCCAGCACCATTTTACATGCTTGTAGTCAAGCACAAGGAACTGAAACCCATGTGCCTGTTAGGCTATAGTTCAACCTTGTCATCTGATATAAAATATCCAACTTTTGCTTTCAGAGGCCTTTCAAAACAAAGTTTTTAATTTCCTACTGTTAATTTCCTACAAACAATATATTATTTATGTGATGGTATATATTACATTGATTTATTAGACTGTTTAAAATGTAGACAAAAGGCGTCATTGGCTGTTTCTTGTATAGGCCTACCTCAAGTTCTGGCAGTGTGTTAACTAAATTTAAACTATTAAACGTATTAAATAACTTACTAAAAATAAATAAATATATAATCATTTTGAAGACCCTGGTCCCTCAACCACCACCACCAGCAGCCAACCAGAAGCATAGCCGCCAGTCCCAGGCCAGGGGGCCCCTCAAGGCAGTATAGCGACAGACACAGCTGTACATTGTGGCAGGGAGCCAAACGGTCAGATCTTTGGGCCAGCGAAAGGTTGCTAGTTTGAGTCACGCCAACTGTCGATTTGCCCTTCAGCAAGACAATTAACCCTAATTGCTCCAGAATGGATATCCTCTCTTTGACGCCTTTGCTAACAGGTATTGGGTTTTAAATTGACACATTACCTGCTAGCAAAGGCGTCAAAGAGAGGATGTGCAAGAGCTTACAGGGATTTGTAGTCTTGCATAATGTCTACTTTAATGCTAATTGGCATTTTCGTTTCTGAGAATAAATAGAGCCAAATATATTGATAAAAGTTTTACACAGTTATCAAAACGTCATGCCAGGATAAGCCTACATGAAACACAGCCCTTATTTTAAGTTTTTCTAAAATCCCCTATGGGAAAATGAATGGTCGAAAAACGATTGGAACCATTTCCCTGTTTGACAGCTAGGTATTATGACTCATACTGTGGTACTCTATGTGCATGTGCCAATTGAATCTCAATTGACATAGTAAGTAGTATGAGAAATGCAAATGAGGAAAATGTCGGTGGTTGTATTCGATACACGTTTTTATTAAAAGTATGAATTTTAGCACCCTGCGGAAGGACCGCAGTTGTACAGCACAAACATAGGTCCAGGTAAGCGTTTTCAGAATTGACATTTTTACAAGAATCGACTGATGGTGACTCAATGTTGTTGCTACCAAATCCTGTGACCAGTTATCAAAACTCAAAACCCTGGATATAAGAGAATGGAGTTGAGCGTTTCTTAGCTATTGATTAGCCAGAGGCTCATGGGAAGTAGCCATTCATGTCTACTGAGATGTGTACCCTGCTTCCCAAGGTAGTGTTGTATTGGATAATAGTACCAATTAAAGGCCCCTTTCCCTCTCACCCATTCCATGCTGACTATGCATAATTTATTGAGTTGACATTGTCAGATGCTAAAGTCTCATGTAACCTTTACTCTGCTTCAGATATGTTTTGTATTTTGATATAATAGAAACGTAACAAATCAATTTGTTTTTTCCCCGTCATTTTTACTGTAGCATGCCTCTTATTTGCCCCCGGACACCTGCTTTTGGGGCCCCAGACTAAGCTTTTCCTGAGGCAATTTGGTGTAGTGGCCAGTCACTGGTGTAGTGTACTGTCACAACAGTGCAAATTATGGTAACCTTTAGAGGATGCCATTACAGACAAGTACCAGAGGATGGCAGAGTAGTAGAGTAAAAATACACTTCAAAGATTATAGTTTCAGAGCTGAGTTTCAAACATACTTAGTGTTTTCCAAAATAGCAATCTGATTGATGAGCAATGTCCTGAGAGACCGAGCATGTTAAATCTAATCCACGTGCGCTCATTCCACGAGAGCGCGCACAGTCACGAACGGTACGCCTCTGCGCGTTCACGATGTTCTCGGATTCTCTCCTGGAAGTGGTGGTTCGAATGTTTTAGTGCGAGCCTCCAGTTTGATAGTAAAGTTTACCTATAAAACTGTCCTTCAACTGGCTGCAAAGGGAATTTCAGTCAATGTTTTCTCATTGTGAAGTACCATCACATTTTTTAAGGCAGTCTAGCTTTACTTAAACACGATAACAGCTGTTTGAACATTGCCAACGAGCCATCTCCAGCGGGACTTTTTGAACACACGGACAGCGAGATTGAGGCGATATTATTTTTTTATGGGACGTAACGTTGTTGTTCAGGAAACATTTACCTAACAAGCTTAACGTTAGCTATATACAATATCTAGCGTCTTTGGTTTGTTTTATAATGCGGTGTTTTGGCTCCAAGGGATCAAGCTGTGTTTCTGCAGCTGGCGTGGAAGACACCAGGAGGAGGAAACTGTGGTGAAAGCGAGAGTGATAAACCCGAAAAACATCTCTTCAAACACACCGGTAAATTTCTGTCACTTCAGTTAACGTTATCAAACGTTTACATGAATACCAACAATTCCATATTAAACTGATTAAGGCAGTAGTCCGAGTATGGAAATAGAGTAAAGTGTTTACATGACTATCTTTAACGTATTAATGTCAAAATCAAAGTAAACATACGCCAATTAAAAAACCTGGTTTTCGGAATAATCTTTTTAATTATTAGGACATGTAAACAGTTTAATCGGCGTTCCAACGGTGTATTTGATCGGTGCGTGTTCCAAAACCAGTAGCGCAAGCTTCCCTTTCATGCACGAGTGAAGTGAGTTTTGGAAAACCAAGTATGGATCTTTAGAAATTGTTTTCACATACAAATTTAACCTTATGTCTGAAATCTGAATCAAAAATGTTTAGCAAAAACACCATGGTTACTGTGGTATAACGTTTATTTGGATTGGCGATTTTCTGCATTTATCTAAAGTCCTAGCCTGAAACCCCAATGTTGAATTGCAAAGAATTCTATGTAGGCAGAAATGAGCGTTCGGAACAGGAAAGTTAACTCTCACGACCAATACAAGGCAAAAGAGTGAATAAAATATTACTTCACCGGTTGTCCGTGTGGTTGGTCGTTTTACAGGTAAGAATGTGAGACAAAATATCCACAGAGTAGTGTAGCAACCTGACCTAGAGTATGTTGGTCAATATCGTTTTTATTTTCAATACTGATGCAATTCGCACTGTGACTAATCAAACTGCCAGGTGAGGTAACATGCTTAGGTCGACTACATTCCCATATGGTTTACATATTGTGTAATAGAGCCCCACAGTGGAGGTGTAATAATACCCAAAAACCTAGCGGGTAAATGGTTCCAATCGTTTTTACACCATTCCTTTTATCAATAGGGAATTTTAGAAACACTTAAAATAAGGGCTGTGTTACATGTTGTTTTGGTGTGATGTTTTGATAACCATGTAACTCTCTCCTGGACAAGGTGCCTTTAATCAATATATTTGGCTCTATTTGTTATAGAACCCCCTCAGCCCCCAGCTGTGCCCTGAACACCATATGTGAATTGATTGCCCACCCATCTATCTTAAGAGTTCGTACTGTTAGGTGACCTAAACTAGAGGCCCTTAATCTCACACAAATTATCAACCCTAAATCCATAACCATGGGCACCCAAATAGATATCATCCTGACCAGCTTGCCCTCTAAATACACCTCTGCTGTCTTCAACCAGGATCTCAGCGATCACTGCCTCATTGCCTGTGTCCGTAATGGGTCCGCAGTCAAACGACCACCCCTCATTGCTTTTAAACGCTCCCTTAAACCCCTCAGCAAGCAGGCCTTTCTAATCGACCTGGCCTGAGTATCCTGGAAGGATATTGACATCATCCCGTCTGTAGAGGATGCCTGGTTGCTCTTTAAAAGTGCTTTCCTCACCATCTTAAATAAGCATTACCCATTCAAAAAATGTAGAACTAAGAACAGATACAGCGCTTGGTTCACTCCAGACCTGACTGCCCTTGACCAGCTTAAAAACATCCTGTGGCGTACTGCATTAGCACCGAATAGCCCCTGCGATATGCAACTTTTCAGGGAAGTTAGGAACCAATATACACAGGCAGTTAAGGAAAGCTATGGCTAGCTTTTTCAAACAAAAATGTGCATCCTGCAGCACGAATTCCAAAAAGTTTTGGGACACTAAAGTCCATGGAGAATAAGAGCACCTCCCAGCTGCCCACTGGACTGAGGCTTGGAAACACTGTCACAATCGATAACTCTACAATAATTAAATTTCAATAAGCATTTTTCTACGGCTGGCCATGCTTTCCACCTGGCTACCCCTACCAACAGCTCTGCACCCCCCTGCAGAAACTTGCCAAGACCCCCCTGATGTTCTGGAAGAGCTGCAAAATCTGGATCCCTACAAATCAGTTGGGCTAGACAATCTGGACCCTTTCTTTCTAAAATTATCCACAGAAATTGTTGCAACCCCTATTACTAGCCTGTTCCAACCGCTTTTGTATCGTCTGAGATCACCAAAGATTTGAAAGCTGCCACGGTCATCCCCCTCGTCAAAGGGTGAGACACTCTAGACCCAAACTGTTATAGACCTATATCCATCCTGCCCTGCCTTTCTAAAATCTTTGAAAGCGAAGTTAACAAACAGATCACCGACCATTTCGAATCCCACTGTACCTTCTCCACTATATCTGGTTTCCGAGCTGGTCATGGGTGCACCTCAGCTACGCGCAAGGTCCTAAATGATATCATACCCGCCATGATATCATACCCGCCATCGATAAAAGACAATACTGTGCAGCCGTCTTCTTCAACCTGTCCAAGGCTTTCGACTCTGTCAATCACCACATTCTTATCGGCAAACTCAACAGCCTTGGTTGCTCAAATGACTGCCTCGCCTGGTTCACCAATTACTTCTCAGAAAAAGTTCAGTGTGTCAAATCGGAGGTCCTGTTGTCCGGACCTCTGGCAGTCTCTATGGGGGTGCCACAGGGTTCAATTCTAGGGCCGACTCTTTTCTCTGTATATATCAATGATGTCGCTCTTGCTGCTGGTGATTCTCTGATCCACCTCTACGCAGACGACACCATTCTGTATACATCAGACCCTTCTTTGGACACTGTTATCAAACCTCCAAACGAGTTTCAATGTCATACAACTCTCCTTCCGTGGCCTCCAACTGCTCTTAAATGCTAGCAAAACTAAATGCATGTTATTCAACCGATTGCTGCTCGCAACCGCCGCCCGACTAGCGTCAGTACTCTGGACGGTTCTGACTTGTGGACAAATACCTAGGTGTCTGGTTAGACTGTAAACTCTCTTTCCAGACTCACATTAAGCATCTCCAATCCAAAATTAAATCTAGAATCGGCTTCCTATTTCGCAACAAAGCCTCTTTCACTCATGCTGCCAACATACACTCGTAAACCTGACTATCCTACCGATCCTTGACTTCGGCGACGTCATTTACAAAATAACCTCCAACACTCTACTCAGCAAGTTGGATGTTGTCTATCACCGTGCCATCCGTTTTATCACCAAAGCCCCATATACTACCCACCACTGCGACCTGTATGCTCTCGTCGACTGGCACTTGCTACATATTCGTCGCCAAACTCACTGGCTCCAGGTCATCTATAAGTCTTTGCTAGGTAAAGCTCTGTCTTATCTCAGCTCACTGGTCACCATAGCAACACTCACCCGTAGCACACGCTCCAGCAGGTATATTTCACTGGTCACCCCCAAAGCCAACACCTCATTTGGCCGCCTTTCATTCCAATGACTGGAACGAATTGCAAAAATCACTGAAGCTGGAGTCTTATCTCTCCCTCTCTAACTTTAAGCATCAGCTGTGAGAGCAGCTTACTGATCACTGTACCTGTACACAGCCCATCTGTAAATACCTCATCCCCATATTGTTATTGATTTTTCTTGTTGCTCTTTTGCACCCAAATATCTTTACTTGCACATAATCATCGGCACATCTATCACTCCAGTGTTATTGCTAAATTGTAATTATTTAGCCTCTATGGCCTATTTATTGCCTTTATCCCATGTGTAATTCTGTTGTTTTTGTCACACAGCTTTGCTTTATCTTGGCTAGGTCGCAGTTGTAAATGTGAACTTGTTCTCGACTGGTCTACCTGGTTAAATAAAGGTGAAATTAAATATTAACACTCAGATTTATGCTCAAATGTTAATTAGCATAAAAGTAGACTATGCAAGACCCTGCAAGCTCCTGCACGCTAACAGGTATTGTGTCAATTTCAAACTTGCACAAGACAGTTCACAGAATTGTCCATTTTAATGAAATTTTCCCCAATTTATTCATTACTACATTTAGTCAACATTATATAGTTAATCCAGAGAACCTTTTTTCTTGATTCGTAAGTCTTGTCCACATCATAGCATTTGTAGTTCTTTGATAGCCACCTTAGCAGCTAAATGTAATTTTGTTTTTGGGGGGTAAGTGCAGGAAAATATATTGAAAGTATTCAGACCCCTTCACTTTTTGCACATTTACTTTGCAGCCTTATTCTAAAATTGATTAAATAGTTTTTTCCCCTCATCAATCTACACAAAATACCTCAAGGACACAGCAAAAACAGTTTTTTATCAATTTTTGCTAAATACCCCCTGGAAATATCACATTTACAAAGTTTTCAGACCATTTACTCAGTACTTTGTTGAAGAACCTTTGGCAGCTATTACAGCCTCTAGTCTTCTTGGGTATGAAGCTACAAGCTTGGCACACCTGTATTTGGAGTTTTCCCCATTCTTTTCTTCAGATCCTCTCAAGCTCTGTCAGGTTGGATGGGGAGCATCGCTGCAAAGCTATTTTCAGGTCTCTCCAGGGATATTAGATCGGGTTCGGACTCTGGCTAGGCCACTCAATGACATTCAGAGACTTCTGAATACTTATGTAAATAAGCTATGTATGTTTTAAATTTGATAAATTAGCAAAAATGTCTAAACCTATTTCCGATTTGCCGTTATTGTGTGTATAGATTGAGGGGAAAAAACTATTTGATCCATTTTAGAATAAGGATGTAACATACATTTTTTGGGGTCAAAGTCAAAGGGTCTGAGTACTTTCCAAATGCACTGTACATGTGGGTAGGGGTGAAAGTGACTTGGCAATCAGGATATAAACTCAGAATAAAAAGAAACGTCCTCTCTCTATCAACTGCGTTTATTTTCAGCAAACATAACATGTGTAAATATTTGTATGAACATAACAAGACTCAACAACTGAGACACAACTGAACAAGTTCCACAGACATGTGACGAACAGAAATGAAACGTGTCCCTGAACAAACCTTCAATGCTGCAGAAATGTTTTGGTACCCTTCCCCATATCTGTGCCTCGACACAATCCTCGGAGCTCTGACATGCACTGTCAACTGTGGGACAGTGCAAAATGAAAAGTAACAGTCAGTATCTGGTGTGGCCACCAGCTGCATTAAGTACTGCAGTGTGTCGTCTCCTCATGGACTACACTAGATTTGCCAGTTCTTGCTGTTAGATGTTACCCCACACTTCCACCAAGGCACCTGCATGTTCCCAGACATTTCTGGGCGGAATGGCCTTAGCCCTCACCCTCCTATCCAACAGGTCCCAGACATGCTCAATGGGATTGAGATCCGGTCTCTTTGCTGGGCATGGCAGAACACTGACATTCCTGTCTTGCAGGAAATCACGCACAGAACGAGCAGTATGGCTGGTGGCAATGTCATGCTGGAGTGTCATGTCAGGATGAGCCTGCAGGAAGGGTACCGCATGAGGAAGAAGAATGTCTTCCCTGTAACGCACAGCGTTGGGATTGCCTGCAATGACATCAAGCTTAGTCTGATGATGCTGTGACACACCGCCCCAGACCATGACGGACCCTCCACCTCCAAATCGATCCCGCTCCAGAGTACAGGTTTCTGTGTTCCTTCAATGATAAAAGTCAATCTGACAATCACTCCTGGCGAGACAAAATCGTAACTCGTCAGTAAAGAGCACTTTTTTTCAAATCCTGTCTGGTCCAGCGACAGTGGGTTTGTGCCCATATGTGACATTGCCGGTGATGTCTGGTGAGGACCTGCTTTACAACAGGCCTACAAGCCCCCAGTCCAGCCTCTCTCAGCCTATTGCGGACAGTCTGAGCACTGATGGAGGGATTGTGCGTTCCTGGTGTAACTCAGGCAGTTGTCGTTGCCATCCTGTACCTGTCCCGCAGGTGTGTTTAGATGTACCAATCCTGTGTAGGTGTTACACGTGGTCTGCCACTGCGAGGACGATCAGCTGTCCATCCTGTCTTCCTGTAGCGCTCACAGCAACGGACAGTCCTCATGCCTCCTTGCAGCATGCCTAAGGCACATTCACACAGATGAGCAGGAAACCTGGGCATCTTTCTTTTGGTGTTTTTCAGAGTCGGTAGAAAGGCTTCCTTAGTGTCCTTAGTTTTCATAGCTGTGACCTTAATTGCCTAATGACCATTCCACAGGTGCATTTTCATTAATTGTTTGCTTCATTGAACAAGCATGGGAAATGGTTTTTAAACCCTTTACAATGAAGTTCTGTGAAGTTATTTCGATTTTTACAATTTATCTTTGAAAGACAGGGTCCAGAAAAAGGGACGTTTCTTTTTTTTCTTTTTTTTACTGAGTTTATTGTAAACAATAGCAGCAGCGTGTTTGTGTGTTGGAATGTCAGTGTAGTAGTGTGTGGGTAGAGTCTAGTGAGTGTGCATAGAGCCAGTGCAAGGGAGTCTGTTCAAAACTATTAAGATAAATAAATAAATAAATAAATAATGTAGGCGTTCAATGTAAATTGCCTGGGTAGCCATTTTAATAACTTTTCAGCAGTCTTGTGACATGGGGGTAGAAGTTGTTCAGATGCCTTTTGTTCATGTACTTGGCGTTCCGTTAACGCTTGTCGTGCGGTAGCAGAGAGAACAGTCTATGACTTGGATGGCTGGAGTTCGGCCCCAGTGATG
Organism: Oncorhynchus keta; assembly: GCF_023373465.1. NCBI lineage: Eukaryota > Metazoa > Chordata > Actinopteri > Salmoniformes > Salmonidae > Oncorhynchus > Oncorhynchus keta. Next base: position 25,461,628 of record NC_068431.1, read on the forward strand.
TACTGGGCCATACACTCTACCCTTTATAGCGACTTGCGCTCGGATGCCGAGCAGTTGCCATATCAAGTGTTGATGCAACCAGTCAAGAGGTTCTCAATGGTGCAGTTGAACTTGAGTTTAACTTTTTGCCAAATCTTCCAGCCTCCTGAGGGGGAAAAGGTGTTGTGCCCTCTTCACGACTGTGTTGGTGTAATTGGACCATGCTAGGTCCTTAGTGATGTGGACACCGAGGAATTTGGAAGCTCTCGACCAGCTCTACCACAGCTCTGTTGATATGACTGGGGGCGTGCTTGGTCCTCTGTGTCCATGATAAGGTCATCTGTCTTGCCCACATTGTGGGAGAGGTTGTTGTCCTGGCTCCACACTGCCAGGTCACACTGCTGTCTCATCGGTGATTTGGCCTACCACTGTCGTGGTGTCGACAAACTTAATGATGGTGGTTGAATCGTGCATGGCCATGCAGTTGTAGGTGACCAGGGAATACAGGAGAGAACTGAGCATGCACCCCTGAGGGGTTCCCATGTTGAGGATCAGTGTGGCGTATATGTTGTTACCTACCCTCACCACCTGGTGGCAGCCCATCAATGTTCAGGATCCAGTTGCAAAGGGAGGTGTTTAGTCCCAGGCTCCTGAGTTTAGTAATGAGCTTGGAGGGTGCTATGATGTTGAACCCTTAGCTGTAGATAATGAACAGCAATCTCACATAGGTGTTCCTTTTCTTCAGGTGGGAAAGGGCAGTGTAGAGTGCAATATAGATAGCTTCATCTGTGGATCTGTTGGGGTGGTATGTGATTTGGAATGGATCTAGGGTGTCTGGGATGGTGGCGTAGATGTGATCCATGGCCAGCCTTTCAAAGCATTTCATGTAGGTATTACAGACTGGGTCAGAGGTTGAAAATGTAGGTGAAGACAGTTGTCAACTGATCAGTTCATGCTCTGACTGAGAGTCCTTGTAATCCGCCTTGTGAATTGTAACCTGTTTGTAAAGGTCTTATCACATCTGCTACATAGAGCGTGATCATACAGTCGTCCAGAACAGCTGGTGCTCTCATGGGTGGTTCAGTGTTGCTTGCCTCAAAGCGAGCATAGAAGGCATTTAGCTCGTCTGGTAGGCTCACGTCACTGGGCAGCTCTTGACTGGGTTTCCATTTGTAGTTTGCAAGCCCTGCCACATCTGACGGGTATCAGAGCTGGTATAGTAGGATTAGATCTTAGTCCTGTATTGACGCTTTGCCTGTTTGTCGAAGGGGAGAAGCGGGATCTCTTATAAGCGTCTGGATTAGCTCCTTGAAAGTGGCAGCTCTAGCCTTTAGTTCAGTAAGAATGTTGCCTGTATGTAATCCATGGCTTCTGTTTGTGGTGTATACGGTCACTGTGGGGACATTGTCGTCAATGTGGTGAACTCCTCAATGCCATCAGATTAATCCCGCAACATATTCCAGTCTGTGCTTGCAAAAAAGTCCTCCAACCACTTCCGTATTGGGTATGTCACTGGTACGTCCCGTTTGAGTTTTTGCATGTAAGCAGGAATCGGGAGGATAGAGTTATGGTCCGATTTGCCCAATGGAGATCAAAGGGAGAGCTTTTTATGCTCCTCTGTGTGTGGAGTTAAGGTGATCTAGAGTTTTATCCCTCTAGTTGCACAAGTGACATGATGGTAGATGGAGGTAAAACGTATTTCAGTTTTCCTGCGTTTAAAATTATTGGCTTATGGCCCTATACAGCTTAGGGGCGGCAGCGTAGCCTAGTGGTTAGAACGTTGGACTAGTAACCGGAAGGTTGCGAGTTCAAACCCCCGAGCTGACAAGGTACACAATCTGTCGTTCTACCCCTGAACAGGCAGTTAACCCACTGTTCCCAGGCCGTCATTGAAAATAAGAATTTGTTCTTAACTGACTTGCCTGGTTAAATAAAGGTAAAATAAAATAAATAAAATTGAGTGTGGTCTTAGTGCTAGCATTGGTTTGTGGTGGTAAATAGGCTGCTACAAAAATACAGATGAAACCACTCTTGGTAAAGAGTATGGTCTACAACTTATGAGGTATTCTAACTCCGGTGAATAGAACCTTGGGACTTCCTTTAGATTTCAGCCACACCACCACTAAAGAGACATCACCACTAACCCTGATCTTACCAGACTCTGCCATTCTGTCCTGCCGATTCATAGAAAAAAACAGCTAGCTGTATATTATCCATGTCCAGCCATGACTCAGAAGTATGGTATTTTACATTTCTTAATGTCCCGTTGATGGGATAGTCTCGAACGAAGCTCGTCCAGTTTATTTTCCAGCGATTTCTAATTCGGCAATAGAATGAGGGTAGAGGTGATTTTATTAATTCACCACCGTAGTCTCACCTTCTAGGAGTGTCGGGGATTAGGGCTGGTACAGGATAATCAATGTCGACTTTAGTGATAGCTGTTCTGATGTCCAGAATATACACTGCTCAAAAAAATAAAGGGAACACTTAAACAACACAATGTAACTCCAAGTCAATCACACTTCTGTGAAATCAAACTGTCCACTTAGGAAGCAACACTGATTGACAATAAATTTCACATGCTGTTGTGCAAATGGAATAGACAACAGGTGGAAATTATAGGCAATTAGCAAGACACTCCCAAAAAAGGAGTGGTTCTGCAGGTGGTGACCACAGACCACTTCTCAGTTCCTATGCTTCCTGGCTGATGTTTTGGTCACTTTTGAATGCTGACGGTGCTTTCACTCTAGTGGTAGCATGAGACGGAGTCTACAACCCACACAAGTGGCTCAGGTAGTGCAGCTCATCCAGGATGGCACATCATTGCGAGCTGTGGCAAGAAGGTTTGCTGTGTCTGTCAGCGTAGTGTCCAGAGCATGGAGGCGCTACCAGGAGACAGGCCAGTACATCAGGAGACGTGGAGGAGGCCGTAGGAGGGCAACAACCCAGCAGCAGGACCGCTACCTCCGCCTTTGTGCAAGGAGGAGCAGGAGGAGCACTGCCGGAGCCCTGCAAAATGCCACAAATGTGCATGTGTCTGCTCAAACGGTCAGAAACAGACTCCATGAGGGTGGTATGACGTCCACAGGTTGGGGTTGTGCTTACAGCCCAACACCGTGCAGGACGTTTGGCATTTGCCAGAGAACACCAAGATTGGCAAATTCGCCGTGGAGAATGTTCTGCTGCCAGCAACATCCTCCAGTATGACCGGTTTGGCGGTGGGTCAGTCATGGTGTGGGGTGGCATTTCTTTGGGGGGGCCGCACAGCCCTCCATGTGCTCGCCAGAGGTAGCCTGACTGCCATTAGGTACCGAGAGGAGATCCTCAGACCCCTTGTGAGACCATATGCTGGTGCGGTTGACCCCGGGTTCTTCCACAAATCTAGACCTCATGTGGCTGGAGTGTGTCAGCAGTTCCTGCAAGAGGAAGGCATTGATGCTATGGACTGGCCCGCCCTTCCCCAGACCTGAATCCAATTGAGCACATCTAGGACATGTCCAGGAGTTGGTGGATGCTTTAGTCCAGGTCTGGGAGGAGATCCCTCAGGAGACCATCCGCCACCTCATCAGGAGCATGCCCAGGCGTTGTAGGGAGGCCACACACACACTACTGAGCCTAATTTTGACTTGTTTTAAGGACATTCCATCAAAGTTGGATCAGCCTGTAGTGTGGTTTTCCACTTCAATTTTGAGTGTGACTCCAAATCCAGACCTCCATGGGTTGATAAATTTGATTTCCATTGATATTTTTTGTGATTTTGTAGTCAGCACATTCAACTATGTAAAGAAAAAAGTATTTAATAAGAATATTTCATTCAGATCTAGGATGTTATTTTAGTGTTCCCTTTATTTTTTCGAGCAGTGTATTTTAGGTCATAGGAAACAATGGCGAAAACATTATGTACAAAAAGATGTTAAGATCAGTGCAAAAAAACAAACACAAAATAGCACAATTGGTCAGGAGCCTGTAAAACGGCCATCCTTCCTGCCGGCGCCATCTCCATTCCAATTGTGCATCCTTACAAACGAGCACAGTTGGATCGTTCCTGTCTAGTGGTTAATTGGCCAACTATGGAACCTTTAGACACTTCTTAGGATGGTTATCAATTACCATGTTTCATTGCGGGTGCAATTAATTAAGGAGCTGTTTGTCACGGGTATTAATGTAAATTATCGTTTGTGCCTGTTTCTCTAATACAGGAGTCTGGCTGCTGTAAACTATGGACACAGTGTACTGACTCAGTATAGGATGTCTTCATATCCCATCATTTACACTCTAGTTTGAAGCTAGAGATAATTAGTTACTTATCTCACTGCAAAAACAAGGCCATCTTTCCAATTCCTGTTTTCCACACACAGAACGACTCATACCAAATAGCTGCCACTGTGCCAATGACAAAGCAGAAACTTTAATAGTCACCATATTCATTTGTTTGGTATCAATTGCATGTAAAGCGGGATTTATGATGTAGTGGTTAATTGGCCTCTGTAGTGATTTGGAGTAGTTTTAGCTGAACAGCACAGTACTTTGTCTTCAGAGATAAATCATTAGGAAACCTATTTGCAATAGTCATTCATTTGTGTGGCTCACTCATTGAGTTCATCCATTTTGTTCATTGTCAGCGGACTTAACTGGGATACTGAGAGCAGGGTGTTTTTATTTTTCATATTTTTTTATTGAACTTTTATTTAACTAGGCAAGTCAGTTAAGAACAAATTCTTATTTACAATGACGTCCAAACCCGGACGACACTGGGCCAACTGTGCGCCGCCCTATGGCACCCAATCACGGCCGGATGTGATGCAGCCTGGATTCGAACCAGGTCTTCATGGTGGCAGGCAGAGCTCACTAGTGTGGATATAAATGGCTCTGCATCTATCTGCCTTTGCTCTTCATTTATAAGTGTGCTGTCCCGGCAGGTTATTTAAAACAGGCCAGGCTAATGCAGCCCCCCTATTAAATGAGCTAAATAACGTCAGGCCTGTAGGGTACCAGCCACTCAGTTCCCCTCTCTATTCAGTATGCCTTCTGCCATGGTTGATTTAATACTAAGAAAAATAAGATGCAACGTCATCGCCTCAGTGAGCTGTTAGCCCAACTGTCCAAGCACTGGGAGTAGACTACTGCTCAGATGAAGTGGTGTAAATTGAATGAAAAGATTTTAGACTTAGTTGGCTTGAATTTAGATTTTTTTGAAGTTGGACAAATTGCCTATTTTCTTAAGCTCGAAAAATATGTTTAATCCATGGAACATGACTGTCAAATTCACCCTGTCAGTAACTTCAGCTTTATTAAAATAAAAGGATACACTGCCTGTTCTACTACATGTCCCTCTATTAACATTCAATTATTCTATGACATTGGAGAATCTAAAATAATCTTGTCATGGTTACACCAATCACGAGTTTACCCCTTCTAAATCCAATGTAATGGACTCAGTGGCCTGTTATTTGTCAATTATTTGGAACAAGACTTTCTGTGGAAGATGTTGAGCTCTGCCCTGTATCACCTTTTTTGATCTGGGGCATCTTTCCTCAACTTTTTTCAAGTCGTGTCTTCAAGATTTTCACTGCTTCCACTGCTAGCTAGCCAACTAGCCCCCGAATAGCAGCACTGTAGAAACTATTACACTCAACGGAACGACTTGATTAGTGTAGTGTCAACAACGCAGCCACTGCCAGCTAGCCTACAAAGTCAACAACGCAGCCACTGCCAGCTAGCCTACTTCAGCAGTACTGTATCATTTTTAATAATTTTAGTCAATAAGATTCTTGCTACGTAAGCTTAACTTTCTGAACATTAGAGACGTGTAGTCCACTTGTCATTCCAATCTGCTTGCATTAGCGTAGCCTCTTCTGTAGCCTGTCAACTATGTGTCTGTCTATCCCTGTTCTCTCCTCTCTGCACAGACCATACAAACGCTCCACACCGCGTGGCCGCGGCCACCCTAATCTGGTGGTCCCAGCGCGCACGACCCACGTGGAGTTCCAGGTCTCCGGTAGCCTCTGGAACTGCCGATCTGCGGCCAACAAGGCAGAGTTCATCTCAGCCTATGCCTCCCTCCAGTCCCTCGACTTCTTGGCACTGACGGAAACATGGATCACCACAGATAACACTGCTACTCCTACTGCTCTCTCTTCGTCCGCCCACGTGTTCTCGCACACCCCGAGAGCTTCTGGTCAGCGGGGTGGTGGCACCGGGATTCTCATCTCTCCCAAGTGGTCATTCTCTCTTTCTCCCCTTACCCATCTGTCTATCGCCTCCTTTGAATTCCATGCTGTCACAGTTACCAGCCCTTTCAAGCTTAACATCCTTATCATCTATCGCCCTCCAGGTCCCCTCGGAGAGTTCATCAATGAGCTTGATGTCTTGATAAGCTCCTTTCCTGAGGACGGCTCACCTCTCACAGTTCTGGGCGACTTTAACCTCCCCACGTCTACCTTTGACTCATTCCTCTCTGCCTCCTTCTTTCCACTCCTCTCCTCTTTTGACCTCACCCTCTCACCTTCCCCCCCTACTCACAAGGCAGGCAATACGCTCGACCTCATCTTTACTAGATGCTGTTCTTCCACTAACCTCATTGCAACTCCCCTCCAAGTCTCCGACCACTACCTTGTATCCGTTTCCCTCGCTCTCATCCAACACTTCCCACACTGCCCCTACTCGGATGGTATCGCGCCGTCCCAACCTTCGCTCTCTCTCCCCCGCTACTCTCTCCTCTTCCATCCTATCATCTCTTCCCTCTGCTCAAACCTTCTCCAACCTATCTCCTGATTCTGCCTCCTCAACCCTCCTCTCCTCCCTTTCTGCATCCTTTGACTCTCTATGTCCCCTATCTTCCAGGCCGGCTCGGTCCTCCCCTCCCGCTCCGTGGCTCGACGACTCACTGCGAGCTCACAGAACAGGGCTCCGGGCAGCCGAGCGGAAATGGAGGAAAACTCTCCTCCCTGCGGACCTGGCATCCTTTCACTCCCTCCTCTCTACATTTTCCTCCTCTGTCTCTGCTGCTAAAGCCACTTTCTACCACTCTAAATTCCAAGCATCTGCCTCTAACCCTAGGAAGCTCTTTGCCAGCCACCTTCTCCTCCCTCCTGAATCCTCCTCCCCCCCCTCCTCCCTCTCTGCAGATGACTTCGTCAACCATTTTGAAAAGAAGGTCGACGACATCCGATCCTCGTTTGCTAAGTCAAACGACACCGCTGGTTCTGCTCACACTGCCCTACCCTGTGCTCTGACCTCTTTCTCCCCTCTCTCTCCAGATGAAATCTCGCGTCTTGTGACGGCCGGCCGCCCAACAACCTGCCCGCTCGACCCTATCCCCTCCTCTCTTCTCCAGACCATTTCCGGAGACCTTCTCCCTTACCTCACCTCGCTCATCAACTCATCCCTGACCGCTGGCTACGTCCCTTCCGTCTTCAAGAGAGCGAGAGTTGCACCCTTCTGAAAAAAACCTACACTCGATCCCTCCGATGTCAACAACTACAGACCAGTATCCCTTCTTTCTTTTCTCTCCAAAACTCTTGAACGTGCCGTCCTTGGCCAGCTCTCCCGCTATCTCTCTCAGAATGACCTTCTTGATTCAAATCAGTCAGGTTTCAAGACTAGTCATTCAACTGAGACTGCTCTTCTCTGTATCACGGAGGCGCTCCGCACTGCTAAAGCTAACTCTCTCTCCTCTGCTCTCATCCTTCTAGACCTATCGGCTGCCTTCGATACTGTGAACCATCAGATCCTCCTCTCCACCCTCTCCGAGTTGGGCATCTCCGGCGCGGCCCACGCTTGGATTGCGTCCTACCTGACAGGTCGCTCCTACCAGGTGGCGTGGCGAGAATCTGTCTCCTCACCACGCGCTCTCACCACTGGTGTCCCCAGGGCTCTGTTCTAGGCCCTCTCCTATTCTCGCTATACACCAAGTCACTTGGCTCTGTCATAACCTCACATGGTCTCTCCTATCATTGCTATGCAGACGACACACAATTAATCTTCTCCTTTCCCCTTCTGATGACCAGGTGGCGAATCGCATCTCTGCATGTCTGGCAGACATATCAGTGTGGATGACGGATCACCACCTCAAGCTGAACCTCGGCAAGACGGAGCTGCTCTTCCTCCCGGGGAAGGACTGCCCGTTCCATGATCTCGCCATCACGGTTGACAACTCCATTGTGTCCTCCTCCCAGAGCGCTAAGAACCTTGGCGTGATCCTGGACAACACCCTGTCGTTCTCAACTAACATCATGGCGGTGGCCCGTTCCTGTAGGTTCATGCTCTACAACATCCGCAGAGTACGACCCTGCCTCACACAGGAAGCGGCGCAGGTCCTAATCCAGGCACTTGTCATCTCCCGTCTGGATTACTGCAACTCGCTGTTGGCTGGGCTCCCTGCCTGTGCCATTAAACCCCTACAACTCATCCAGAACGCCGCAGCCCGTCTGGTGTTCAACCTTCCCAAGTTCTCTCACGTCACCCCGCTCCTCCGCTCTCTCCACTGGCTTCCAGTTGAAGCTCGCATCCGCTACAAGACCATGGTGCTTGCCTACGCAGCTGTGAGGGGAACGGCACCTCAGTACCTCCAGGCTCTGATCAGGCCCTACACCCAAACAAGGGCACTGCGTTCATCCACCTCTGGCCTGCTCGCCTCCCTACCACTGAGGAAGTACAGTTCCCGCTCAGCCCAGTCAAAACTGTTCGCTGCTCTGGCTCCCCAATGGTGGAACACACTCCCTCACGACGCCAGGACAGCGGAGTCAATCACCACCTTCCGGAGACACCTGAAACCCCACCTCTTTAAGGAATACCTAGGATAGGATAAAGTAATCCTTCTCACCCCCTTAAAAGATTTAGATGCACTATTGTAAAGTGGCTGTTCCACTGGATGTAATAAGGTGAATGCACCAATTTGTAAGTCGCTCTGGATAAGAGCGTCTGCTAAATGACTTAAATGTAAATGTAAATTTAACAACAGGCTTGTAGAATTGAGAAAATAAAAGTTAATTGCCTGCATTAACTGGTCAATGGAACCAGTGGCAAGTGCAGCACACACTTATTATTATTGGCCAACAACTAGGGATCTCAATGGTTAACCACCTGTCCTCTTAAAGTGGCATTGGATACTGAGTGGAGGTATCACCTCCCCTTTTGTATCAGGAGAGGCACACGGAACCTATTATTCTAAAGCCCTATAAATTGTTTTGTTTTTCCAGGTTTACATTGCACCTTGTTTTTTCCCCAGCTTTTTTATTTGTTAAAACAACTAAATTGATTAGTTTTAAGTCTAAAACCAATGCTTAAACCACATGAGGGGACCACATTTGAGGTTTGGCATTTTTTTTGCAGTGTGCTGTGTTTTTATAGTGTGATGGTAGTGTTTGCAAAACAAATACCCACTGGATTGATGCAAATAATCATGATATCATTCTGCCAGGTAAGCATAGGCTACTTTATAGTTAACATTTTAATTGAAGGTTTTTGGGAAAGCCTTCCCATCTACCAGAATATTTATTTTCGTTAGCTTTATCGCTAACGGCTACACAAAGTGAAAGCTGTGCACACTGCACATACACAGATGGGGAATTCATGTTGCCTCTTCAGAAAGTGGCAGGGTATGCACTGATGCATTTTTATTAATTTCTCTTGATATACACTTAATAATTTTTCAATACATTTAGTTAATTGCTTACTAATAAGTTCAATACATTTGTGAATATTGTTGAATTCTGTTTTTCTTTTCTGGATTCATTGATTCCATCCGTGTTCCCCGTATTGCAGATTTGATTAAGGCCCTACAATTCCCATTACCAGAATATGCCTCCAAGGCCTGTGTTATCATGGCCTCATTTCCATTATGCAAAGTGCCAAGTTTGACCTCCTCATAGATGGATAGCTGATGTACAGTTGAAGTCGGAAGTTTACATGCAGCTTTACATGGCAGCTTAGCCAAATACATTTAAACTCAGTTTTTCACATTTCCTGACATTTAATCCTTGTAAAACATTCCCTGTCTTGGGTTAGTTAGGATGACCACTTTATTTGAAGAATGTGAAATGTCAGAATAATAGTAGAGAATGATTTCTTTCAGTTTTTTATTTCTTTCATCACATTCCCAGTGGGTCAGAAGTTTACAAATCAAATGTATTTATATAGCCCTTTGTACATCAGCTGGTATCTCAAAGTGCTCTACAGAAACCCACCCTAAAACCCCAAACAGCAAGCAATGCAGGTGTAGAAGCACGGTGGCTAGGAAAAACTCTCTAGAAAGGCCAAAACCTAGGAAGAAACCTAGCGAGGAACCAAACGGGAAGGATATAACCCCACCCACTTTGCCAAAGCACAGCCCCCACACCACTAGAAGGATATCTTCAACCACCAACTTACCATCCTGAGACAAGGCTGAGTACAGCCCACAAAGATCTCCGCCACGGCACAACCCAAGGGGTGGCTCCAACCCAGACAGGAAGATCACGTCAGTGACGCACCCCTCCGAGGGACGGCATGAAAGGGCACCAGTGAGCCAGTGACTCAGCCCCTGTAATAGGGTTAGAGGCAGAGAATCCCAGTGGAGAGAGAGGAACCGGCCAGGCAGAGACGTACTTTATGGAGAAAGTCCCCTGGTCTGATGAAACAAGAATAGAACAGTTTGGCCATAATGACCATGGTTATGTTTAGAGGAAAAGGGGGAGGCTTGCAATCCGAAGAACACCATCCCAACTGTGAAGCACTGTGGTGGCAGCATCATGTTGTGGGGGTGCATTGCTGCAGGAGGGACTGGTGCGTTTCACAAAATAGATGGCCTCATGAGGGAGGAAAATTATGTGGATATATTGAAGCAACATCTCAAGACATCAGTCAGGAAGTTAAAGCTTGGTCGCAAATGGGTCTTCCAAATGGACAATGACCCCAAGCATACTTCCAAAGTTGTGGAAAAATGACTTAAGGACAACAAAGTCCATGTATTGGAGTGGCCATCACAAAGCCCTGACCTATCCTATAGAAAATTTGTGGGCAGAACTGAAAAAGAGCGTGCGCTCAAGGAGGCCTACAAACCTGACTCAGTTACACCAGCTCTGTCAGGAGGAATGGGTCAAAATTATTGTGGGAAGCTGGTGTAAGGCTACCTGAAACGTTTGACCAAAGTTAAACAATTGAAAGGCAATGCTACCAAATACTAATTGAGTGTATGTAAACTTCTGACCCACTGGGAATGTGATGAAAGAAATAAAAGCTGAAATGAATCATTCTGTCTCCTATTATTCTGACATATCACATTCTTAAAATAAAGTGGTGATCCTAACTGACCTAAGACAATGATTTTTTTTTAGGATTAAATGTCAAGAATTGTTAAACTGAGTTTAAATGTATTTGACTAAGGTGTATGTAAACTTCCGACTTCAACTGTAACTATCTATTTATTTCTTCTTCTCGTCACTATATTTTAGCTAGTATTGTAAAGCCAGTTTATTCTCTAGGTTCTCTAAGTAAACAAGGGTTTAAAGAAGGTTTTTATTCTTAATATTTGTCTTCTGACCATGCATGGTTACTTGTTTCCAGGTATCAGTATTTTGTGGTTAGACATTGCCATTGTAACAGATGTCTGACTTTTTCAGTAAGCTTGAAGCATTTTGGCATTTGTTTGTATTTTCTTATTTACCTGGGAAAAGCCCCCTAATTGTAGCGTTATGTAGAAACCGAGAACACTTGGCCTATATACTACACTTCTCTTTCTTTCCTTTTTTTTAAATTTTTTTTTTTACATAGGCTACTAAATGTCAAGCTTCCTTTTAGTATCGGTCTTGCATCCCACTAGCGGATCTCAATATATTTGGTTCAAGAATCATGGTGTGATTATCTAACAAATCTTATCTTATCTATGCCTAGTCTGTAGAAATACAAATGTAAACATAATAAATTATTCAAGATTATCTAGAACATAATGAAAATGTACAGGGTATGACTTAGTTTAAGGATTAGGCTAGATGGTGACAAATCTTACTTTCAACCCCTACCCACCCCTTCAGCGTGAGTTCAGGTTTCTCTCAAACAAGCATTACTCAAACTAAGCTTTGTCAAAATTATAATTCTTTATTTCTGTGAAATGGATGGTGCAATTTGGAGCATTGCACAGTCTCATCTAAGCTTGTCACGTTTGTGAGAAAAGACCGACAAGTGGGTGATTTTACACAACAGCCTCATTGCTCTACTTTTCGTAGCATCGTGTTTTGACTGCTGCAGTCCTGTAGACTGAAAGAAGCAGTACTAATCCTCTCAACTGAACACATTTGCCATTACATTTATTATAGATGCCATGTTTGTGTAGCAGATGATTGTTCCTCATTTTAAAAGGGCTGCTGTCATAAAAACAAGCTAAAAGCATTTGTGTTATGAGAACAGGCCATTCAGCTCATCTCGCCTTCCCGTTAACTGAACTCTAAGTAACAGTCCCTAATAAATGTGAAACAAATGTGATTTCAGGTTTAGGTAAATATCAGGATGCTCGCATAATCTTTATAGGACATTCATAGTGGTGTCTGTGTCGTGGTTAGATAGACAGGCTGTTACTCATCAGTTAGCTGAGAGTAAGGTGTGCAGAGCAGCCACCAGAGCCTCGTTAGCTGGCACTCCAGGGTTTCTAGGCCATAGGAGGGATGGGGGTATATTGTGCGTAGCCACCGAGACACAAGGATTTATCGACGGATTCTTGACCTTGGCCTGTCGCATTGCAGCCTGACCTGAGATACTTGGCAGATGAGCAGAGCGAGTGAGAGGAGTCTTATGGGAACGAGAGTGAGAGATCACGAAAGAACAATAAGGCGATATACATGCGCCTCAACAATAGGAGCTCACATAACTGTGTGGCAGCCAAATCACTTGAGGGACTTCCTCTGCTTAGTTTCAGTGTTTTGTGGCATCCGCAATTACGCTAGGTTGTCTGGTGTCTTAATGACTGAAGTGCTATGCTTTTGGAAACTCTTTGGCACGCACAGCATTCTAAACAGACCTGACATGGCACTTTTTCAAAGACTATGTCAGCTCTCCACTCGGAATTGTGGGGCACTTCTGTTCTATTCTGGTGCTGCTCTCTGTCCAAAGGCTTCCATTTGATATGTTTTCCTGGCCCTGAAAAGAGGTGCTATTAGCTAACAAGGTGTGAACACCCTGTTTGACTTAAACACAACCCTTTTCAATTGACCTGCTTTTTGCTAGCTGACGCCAGCAGACAATTCTGTAAATAACGGCCTTTTTATCCCTCTAATAGCGAACTTGTATTTAAAAAAATAATAATCTCAATGTTTCCATCACCTGGCTAGGTAGCTTGGCAACCACCAAGGCAAATGAAGGTGTTAACAAACAAGCATAAACTAGTGGACATAAGCTTGAGTTTAATCAGATGTTCTTGATATTCAAAATGGAGTGGCTCTAAACAGCCCTGCATTCATATTACACAACCAACCACACTCCTTTGTACACTTGTTATGTCTGTGAGTGCGCATACAGTCTCAAAGGGCTCCTTGTTTGTCTTCGGCCTCTCAATGCTGGATGCCCCGGTTGCTGGAGGAGCATTGTGTGGGCCGCAGCGCCCATTGTGGCTCCCCTCTGCATGTTCATTAATTACATAACTGGCATAGCCCAGTGTCCCTGGCCCTGACACCACACATTAACGGAACTGCTAACTCGCTCTCCCTGCAGCCTCCCTGGCTGTACATACACCGGCTTTTGAGGATGCCATGGATTTCCCTAACGGGATTCCATTCCCCCGTAAACAATTTCTGCATTGAGAGGGGAGGTTGGAAAGCTGCCAGGGTATTCCTACAATGGAGAGGCGGGGATAATGAGGCGGCAGCGTTGACTAAGGGAATTCTCATTCAGGGCCTGGATTGGCAACATGGTGTGAAACTGTGTGGCAGTGCTTAGAGAGCCACAGAGCCGATACCTGAGCAGGATCTTCCACCAACACTCACAATCCCAGACATTGTGCTCCCTGTGCAGGGGAGGCATCCAGTCATGCTGTTGGCAGGAATTTCAGCTCGCTTTTTTAGCAAGGCTTGAGAAACATTCACACTCCTCTCATAGTTTATACTTTTGCTCTTTAAAAAAATATAAAGATCTAGAAGCTAGAGTAATTGAGGATTGGTCGTCTATGTTCCATGTCTTCACTATATGTTTTTCCTTAGGTTACCATGCTAATGTTTTCAGTGAGGAATCCCATCGGCATGCATTTGTGCCTCCCTAGCTACATGTTTAGGGTTGCAGGTTTTACTCAGTTATAGAATAAATACACTGAAAAGTCAAAGTACTTAAAACGAGTGGAAAAAGTGCACCGGCTCTACGTTTGGGAGAGTTGTTTAGTTCCTAAGTGAGGAGATCAGTGAAATTGGGTGAGATTATTGCTGTGGTAGTAATTTCATTTTGTCAGCTGATTATTGTCATGCAAAAGACTGGCGGTCTCACTGTAATTGACCATTAGTTGTTATAAACATGTTGAGCATCTCCAGGCTCCAGTCATACAAGCAGCATACAAGCCTCTGATGCACGCATTGGAACATTTACATTTAAAAAAATAAAAGGTTGTCATGTGCCTTTTACTGAGGAGTGGCTTTTGTCTGGCCACTCAACTATGAAGGCCTGATTGGTGGAGTGCTGCAGAGATGTCCTTCTGGAAGGTTATCCCATCTCTTCAGAGGAACTCTGGAGCTCTGTCAGTGACCATCAAGTTCTTGGTCACCTCCCTGACAGTTCCTTCTCCCCCGATTGCTCAGTTTGTTTGGGCAGCCAGCTCTAGGAAGTCTTAGTTATTACAAACTTCCATTTTAAGAATGATGGAGGCCACTGTTCTTGGGGATCTTCAATGCTGAAGACATGTTTTGGTACCCTTCCCAGGATCTGTGCCTCGACACAATCCTGTCTCGGAGCTCTATGGATACTTGCCTCGACCTCCTGGCTTGGTTTTTGCTCTGACATGCACTGTCAACTGTGAGACCTTTTATATAGACAGACAGATGTGCCTTTCCAAATCATGTCCAATCTATTTGAATTTACCACAGGTGGACTCCAAGTTGTAGAAACATCTCAAAGATGATCAAGATGATAGCAAAGGGTCTGAATACTTACAGTACCAGTCAAAATTTTGGACACATACTCATTCCAGGGTTTTTCTTTATTTGTACTATTTTGTACATTATAGAATAATAGTGAATACATCAAAACTATGAAATAATACAAATGGAATCATGTAGTAACCAAAAAAGTGTTAAACAATACAAAATATATTTTTATTTTTGAGTTTCTTCAATAGCCACCCTTTGCCTTGATGACAGCTTTGCATTCTCTCAACCAGCTTCATGAGGTAGTCACCTGGAATGCTTTTCCAACAGTCTTGAAGGATTTCCCACATGCGTAGCACTTGTTGGCTGCTTCTCCTTCACTCTGCGGTCCAACTCATCCCAAACCATCTCAGTTGGGTTGAAGTCAGGTGATTATCGAGACAGGTCACCTGATGTAACACTCAATCACTCTCCTTCTTGGTCAAATAGCCCTTACACAGCCTGGAGGTGTGTTTTGGGTCATTGTCCTGTTGAAAAACAAATGACAGTCCCAGTAAGTGCAAACCAGATGAGATGGCATATCACTGCAGAATGCTGTGGTAATAATAATAATAATAATAATATATGCCATTTAGCAGACGCTTTTATCCAAAGCGACTTACAGTCATGTGTGCATACATTCTACGTATGGGTGGTCCCGGGGATTGAACCCACTACCCTGGCGTTACAAGCGCCATGCTCTACCAACTGAGCTACAGGACCACCATGCTGGTAGCCATGCTGGTTAAGTGTGCCTTAAATTCTAAATAAATCAGTGTCACCAGCAAAGCTCAATCACACCACCATCTCCATGTTTCACGGTGGGAACCACACATGCGGAGGTCATCTGTTTACCCACACTGCGTCTCAGACACAGCGTTTAAAACCAAAAATCTCAAATGTGGACTCATCAGACGAAAGGACAGATTTCCACCTTTCTAATGTCCATTTCTCGTGTTTCTTGACCCAAGAAAGTCTTTTCTTCTTGTTGGTGTCCTTTAGTGGTTTCTTTACAGCAATTCGACCATCATGTCATGATTCATGCAGTCTCCTCTGAACAGTTTATGTTGATGCGTCTGTTACTTGAACTCTGAGGTGCAATCTGAAGTGCAGTTAATTGCCGTTTTCTCAGGCGGTTAACTCCAATGAACTTAACCTCTGCAGCCTTTCTGTGGCGGTCCTCATGAGAGCACTTGATGGTTTTTGCGACTGCACTTGAAGAAACTTTCAAACTTATTGGAATTTTCCTGATTGACTGGCCTTCATGTCTGCGTGATGATGGACTGTTTCTCTTTGCTTATTTGAGCTGTTCTTGCTATAATATAGACTTGGTCTTTTACTCATCTTCTGTGTACCAACTCTACCTCTTCCTTCTCACAACACAATGGAGTGCCTCAAACGCATTAAGAAGGATAGAAATTCCAGAATTTTACTTTAACAAGGCACACCTGTTTTAGTTTAAATGCATTTCAGGTGTCTACCCCATGAAGCTCATTGAGAGAATGCCACGTGTGCTAAGCTGTCATCAAGGCAAAGGGTGTCTACTTGGAAGAATCTCAAATTTGTTTAACACTTTGTTTAACACTTTTTTTTTGTTATTTCATTGTTTTGATGTCTTCACTATTATTCTACAATGTAGAAAATAGTAAAACAAATAATAATAAAGTGAAATGAGTAGGTGTGTGCAAACTTTTGACTGGTACTGTATACACATGAAGTGAGTAAAAGTACACATTAAGTGAGTATGTAAACATTATTAAAGTGACCAGTGATTCCATGTCGATGTGCATAGCCTCTACAGTTCAGAGGTTGAGTATCTGGGTGGTAGGTGGCTAGTGATGGCCTTCTGGGTGTTAGCGGGTTGAACAGGCCTTGGCTTGGGTGGTGTTTGTCCTTGATGATGTTTTGGCTTTCATTTGACGTCAGGTGCTGTAGGTGTCCTGGAGGGCATGTAGTGTGCCCCCGGTGATGTGTTGGGCAGACCGCACCACCCTCTGGAGAGCCCTGCGGGTGGTGCAGTTGCCGTACCAGGCGGTGATACAGCCGAACAGGATGCTCTTTATTATGCATCTGTAGGAGTTTGTAAGGGTCTTAGGGGCCAAGCCACATTTCTTCAGCCTCCTGAGGTTGAAGAGTCTATGTTGCGCCTAATTCATCAAACTGTCTGTGTGGAAGGACTATTTCAGATGGTCAGTGACGTGTACGCCGAGAAACTTAAAGCTTATCACCTGCGGTCCCATCGTTGTGGATGGGGGCGTGCTCCTCTGCTGTGTCCTGAAGTCCATGATTAGCTCCTTTCGTTTTGTTGAGGGAGATGTTGTTTTCCTGGCACTACTCCGCCAGGTCCCTCACCTCCCTTGTGTGCTGCCACGTCATTGTTGTGTAATCAAGCCTAGTCCTGTTGTTGTGTCTGCAAACTTGATTGAGTTTGAGGTGTGTGTGACCACGCAGTCGTGGGTGAACATGGAGTGCAGGAGGGTACTGAGCACGTAGCCTTGTGGGGCCCCTGTGTTGAGGACTTGTGTATTGGAGGTGTTGTTTCCTACCTTCCCCAACTGGGGGCGACCCGTCAGCAGGTCCAGGACCCAGTTGCTTTGGAAGGGGTTCAGAGCTTAATGATGCGCATGGAGGGTACATTGGTGTTGAAGTCTGAGCTATAGTCAATGAACAACATTATTACATAAGTATTCCTCTTGATGCAATAAACCACTTTACAAAATATAATGCATTATTATTCCCATAGCATAATTTGTCTGATTCTCTGTAATAATGCTCTCTTCTGCCTGATGGCTACTTATTTTATTCAATCCAGTCTCAAAATACAAGACTGCCCCTTTTAAGAGGAAAAAAAAGCTGTTTTACCTGACTTGCTTTTCAAATATGTCTATTAATGTGCATGTTTTGTGCTCTTGTAGGAAGCAATCACTCCCCCATTGCTCATTACAGATTATCTTTAATTGTGCTAGTAACTTACTAACTAGTAAAGGATATGAACAAATGTGCACACGTGGCTACTGTACATGCAGCTCTCGCTTTGATCTCAAAACAAGCACATCTACTCACGACCGCTCATGCTGTGTAAACAGTCCAGTTCAAAATCTCTTGCATAGTTTTGAATACTAGTTTGTTTTGTTTTGGTACATAAGTCTTTACCGATGACAAGCATACGCATAACATGATGCAGACACCACCATGCTTGTAGAGTGGTATTCAGTGATGTGTTGTTGGATTTGTTCCAAAAATAATATATATATATATATATATATATGCCATTTAGCTGACGCTTTTATCCAAAGCGACTTACAGTCATGTGTGCATACATTCTACGTATGGGTGGTCCCGGGAATCGAACCCACTACCCTGGCGTTACAAGCGCCATGCTCTACCAACTGAGCCACAGAAGGACCACTATGCTTTGCTTTGTGTTCAGGACCTAAAGTTAATTTATTTTCCATATTTTTTTCAGTTTTACTTTAATTGCATTATTCAAACAGGATGTATCTTTTGGAATACTCTGTCATTTAGCTTAGTATTGTGGAGTAACTGCAATGTTGTTGATGAATCCTCTATTTAACTATGGAACTGTTTTTAAAGTCACCATTAGCCCCATGGTGGAATCCCTGAGCGGTTTCCCTCCTTTCCGGCAACTGAGTTAGGAAGGACGACTATCTTTGTAGTGACTGGGAATATGGATACACCATCCAAAGAGTAATTAATAACTTCACCAGGCTCAGAGATATTCAATGTCAGCTTATTGTATTTTATTTGAGTGAAGTAAAGCCCCACCGGCCAAACCTTCCCCTAACTCGGACAACGCTTGGCCAATTATGCGCTGTCCTATTATCTGTATGTGTGGGGTACAGAGATGAGGTCGTCATTAAAAAGATCATGTTAAACACTATTATTGCACAGAGTGAGTCAATGCAACTTATTATGTGAACTTATTTAGGCTTGCCTTAACAAATGTGTTGTGCACTTACTGACTAAAGACATTTCAGCTTTTCATTTTTAATTTGTAAAAAGTTCTAGGAACATAATTCCACTGACATTATGGGGTATTGTGTGTCATGCTGTAACACAACACAATTTGGGACAAGTCAAGGGGTGTGAATACTTTCTGAAGGTACTGTAAATAAGTGCTCTGAGTGAAACTGAAGTGTGTGGTCTGAATGTAGAGGTCGACCGATTATGATTTTTCAAAACCGATTTATTGGAGGACCCAAAAAAGCCGATACCGATTAATCACCCGAATAAATATTTTTTTACATCTATTTGTAATAATGACAATTACAACAATACTGAATGAACACTTATTTTAACTTAATATAATATATCAATAAAAATCAATTTAGTCTCAAGTAAATAATGAAACATGTTTGGTTTAAATAATGCAAAAACAAAGTGTCGGAGAAGAATGTAAAAGTGCAATATTTGCCATGTAAAAAAAGCTAACGTTTAAGTTCCTTGCTCAGAACATGAGAACATATGAAAGCTGCTGGTTCCTTTTAACATGAGTCTTCAATATTCCTAGGTAAGAAGTTTTAGGTTGTAGTTATTATAGGAATTATAGGACTATTTCTCTCTATACCATTTGTATTTCATATACCTTTGACTATTGGATGTTCTTGTAGGCACTATAGTATTGCCAGCCTAATCTCGGGAGTTGTTGATAGGCTTGAAGTCATAAACAGCGCAATGCTTGAAGCACAACGATGAGCTGCTGGCAAATGCAGGAAAGTGCTGTTTGAATGAATGCTTACGAGCCTGCTGCTGCCTAACACCGCTCAGTCAGACTGCTCTATCAAAACATAGACTTAATTATAATAACACACAGAAATACGAGCTTTAAATCATTAATATGGTCAAACAAAACAACTTTTATTCATTCAGTGAAATACGGGAACCGTTCCGTATTTCATCTAACGGGTGGCATCCCTAAGTCTAAATATTGCTGTTAATTGCACAACCTTCAATGTTATGTCATAATTATGTAAAATTCTGGCAAATTAATTAGTCTTTGTGAGGAAGAAATGTTCTTTACACAGTTCAACGAGCCAGGCAGCCCAAACTGCTGCATATACCCTGACTCGGCTTGCACAGAACGCGAAAAAAGTGACACACTTTCCCCAGTTAAAAGAAATTCATGTTAGCAGGCAATATTAACTAATTATGCAGGTTTAAAAATATATATACTTCTGTGTATTGATTTTAAGGAAGGCATTGATGTTTATGGTTAGGAACACATTGGTGCAACGACAGTGCACAAGGTCCTCTACTCAACAACGACAATTAATCCACACACAAACGGTCAACCGACTCGTGTCTAGTTCTCTCCTCCTTCAAGGCTTATTTTTCTTCTTTGGACTTTATATGGCGATTGACAACTAACTTTCATAATAAGGTGCATTACCACAACCAACCTCAGTTCATCTTTCAATCACCCACTTGGGTAAATGTTCCTGATGATGGCATGTGGTTAAATGCTTCTAAAAACCGAAGGGAGAGGTGGGACTTGCAGCGCATTCTATGTCACCAATAGAATCAACTTCCATTTTAGCGCCTGACAACGCAGATGCTCATTGGCGCTCTCAAGCAGTGTGGGTGCAATGATTGAATAACATGTATTTGTAAATTTCTTTTGCAACGCTCGCGGATGCGATGCATCCGGTTTGGGCATTGTGTCAGACCAAGTTACAACCCTACCACACACCCACACATGCACTGTTTCTCTAATCTGTTTTAGCTTAAGGATAAATGGAGCAAGAACATTAGATTTATATAAAGCTTTTTTTTTCATCAAACAAGCTACAGCCAGCCCTATATCAGGTTATCAGCATAGAACAGGTCATTAAAGATATACAACGGCAATATTGAATGTTTCTGTTAAAATAAAGTAGGCTTAGTTATGTTTTCTATTGCAGGCATCTTTGTTTCGCTATGTAGGCTTCACCTGCTGCCTCAGCGAACTGTATTTGCCATCAATCTTGTAAACCAGAGGTAGATGAAAGAATGACTATTTGCATGGTTCCTTTCCTCTACTAAAGTAAATACCTACTTGCCATTACTCGTCTCACATCCAAAGTTTAGCCTACCTGCTATTGCGCTTGTTTTATTTTTTGCTTTACTCTGCAGGCCTACATGCTTTTCCCCCCTCAGAGTACTTTTTTTTTTTTTTTTTTGCTCCATCTTGTCTGACACAGACCCCTTGATAATTATTTTTGTGTTGTCATAGAACCCTGACTGAGGCCTATGTAATAGTTAAATTTTTAACTATATATAAGCTATAGTATGCAGACTGTCTTACTGCATACCCTGGGAACCGGTAGCGAGTGATTCATTTTGATGGGTGTCGCATACCCTGGGTGCAGTGGGGGTCAGATTCAGGAAGTAGGTTACAGTGGGGGGTTGTCACGTGCTGCCACTGCACATTGCAGCCATATTAATCACTCTCCAATTTATTTTAGGCATGCACATGCTACTTTCATTTTGTCTTTGGCAGGTCTACTGAAGTGACTGTCATAAGCTTAAATGCTTTGGCAACTCTCCTCGTCGGTCCAGTTATGACTGTCACATGGGCCTAGTACTGATGTTGCTGTCGGTGAAAACATTGAAAGTAGGGCTGCCCTAGAGGATTTGAATTAGGTGACCGTTTGAAAACAAGAAGTTAATGTTTCCTAACATGGGAGGATATTTTTTAAGGAATTAATTATCAAATGTCCCAGTCAGTCGGCTTAAGTCTCCTTTGTTTTTGAGATTTCTGCTAATAAATTCGGGGACTTCTTTCGTAGGCTGCCCGTATCCTGAATCATTTGCGTACTTGGGTTAGTTAATGGTGGAATTAGTCATAAATAAATCTACTTCTTTTGCTTTGTTAATATCTGCCAGGATATTAGTAATCCCTCTGTCTGAAGGCTTTCCTTCTCTGGTTTGGAATCCATTCCACTCCCTTCTAAAAGGTCAACTGTGGGACAGCAACACCTCTGGGCAATGGCATCCTCACTCACACACTTAGATTTGAATGTGGATAGGATGATGCTGAGAAATGAGTCCTAAATTCTGTCATGAGTTTAGAAAGTCAAGTCTCTTGTGAACACCATTGGAAAATAGTCTCATCCACTCTATTTCCTATGTCTCCTTTTAGAACTATCATACCAGCTTGACCCAGTGTACTCTCCATCTATTAGTCTACCTTACCTTCTATTACTTTTTGGTGTGTATTCAAAACACGTATACAGAACGAGTATTCTGTGTGTTTTGTATTCTCAGCTTTCAGCAGAGATACTTGTCAGTATGTCATAGGAGGGTGGTCTCTTTCTTTTGAGTGGCGATGCCATTACCTGGTTTCTAATTGTAGCTTTTGATAGGATTGCACTCGACACTGCCTACAGAAGTAGGTTAATCATAATTTCCTTATGGTAGCACCGTTGAAGTAAGGTGCTCATAATAACGAAGAGGAACTGCCCCCCCCTCCCCGACGTGAAAGACAAGTGGCTCAGCTCTGCTCCCACCTGAAGCGCTTCTCAAGTTGAGAATGAGCCTATGATGGTCTCTTTCAACTCCTCCCCCAGTCCATCCCTCCACTCAAATAGAAGGCTTTATCTGAGAGGATCTGTTCCTTTGTAATTTCCAGAGTGCGTTTCCAACAGCACAGTTATTCAAAGCAAGCTACACCGTGCCTGATCCTTCAGCTGTGGGGAGAAGAGGCAATTTGAGCGATGAGTCATCAGTGGAGAAGAGTCCCAAGCCTGACAACCAGGGCTTATTATTCTTCCTACTGCTCCTAATTTGACTGAAATGCAAATGGTGCCGTGCTTTGTTGTGCGCGGGAACGGATGTGCCGTGACTAAGAGGCTCGAGGAAGCTGCGAGGTGGATGTTGGCATTGGTGCAATTTACAGAGGCGCTACGTCCCCATAGGCTGTTTTAAAATGCATCTCCAGGGCCAGAAGCCATCAAGCCAGTGGCAGTCTTATTGGATTGTATGAGGATATTTCCCCTTCTACCCCTGGAAGAAATTCAGAGTTATGGCACTCACTTTTTAACATATATAGCCCATTGGAAAACCTACATTTGGTATGGATGGAGTGTACATCGTTCTTGGAAGAACTGGTAATAACTAGAAGCTTCCTCAATCTCAAACAGGGTTGCTGGATGGTAGTTTCAAGCCATCTGATATTCTGTACTCTGTCTGTAGGCCAAAAACAACCTCTGTAATCTGTCTGCAATTTAGCCATTATGTCTGTTGGAAATTATCAACCAAATGGCCCTGTAATGGAAAATATCAAACTACCTGCTTTTACTACAATTCAATATGTTTGTCATCATAGCCCCTTACAGTTGCCAAACACCCTCTCTCTCACTCACTCAGTCAGTCTCCATCCTGTTATCTGCCACTGCGGGTGCTGTTTTGATGAGGCAGCTTGTCTGGATGTGGCTGGATTTCAGTGAGCCCGTTAATCCCAGACACATGTAGCGAATTGGTTTGGATTCTGTAGACCGATGGGTCGGATAAGGTCAGGGATGCTAGATTGCTGGACTCATTCATGAGCAGTATGAAAACAAAGAAGTGATTGAAAAATGCATTAGGCTATTTGTATCATACATAGCCTACATACTGTAACTATGGGAAATGATCCATATTGACACCCAACCCGACTATCACTACCTACTTCATGTGTACTCAAGGGCTGATGCCTCGGACTTCGGCTTGGACTTTAATGTATTAAAACTCAATAGTGACTCCGAATATGTGTCATTTCAACACTGGTTTCAAGATAGCCCTACACTGTATCTCTTACATATTGACTGAGAGCCTCAGAGCTTTGATTTTAGTGTTTGAACAAAAATCCAAGTGGTCCACCAGCTCTCATCCTGCATTTACTGATGTGGAGTCCATTCGGCTTAACACAATTACAGTCTAGTTGCATGCCATTTGTATAACACAGCCTAGAGTGCGTTGAATAGCAGGATTAGTAATTAGAGCTCTATTCACTTTGAGATCAACTAACCTAACCATTGACTGACCAATTTAGCTATGCAAATCAGCCATAGCTACTCTTTGTTATACAAAAATAAATGACGACACGGGAAATGCTGAACAAAATGTAAAGTTTAATCCATTGCTTATTTGATGAATGACTAAGTATTTTTGTGCACCTTAAGTACCCTATCAAACTTGAATTCATAATTAGGCTATTCTTAGTTGAGGGAAAATAAGCCATAGTTCTCATACTTAAAAAAAAAAAAAAAAGTCCATTGCCGTCAGGCTATGCTTATCATATTATTTGTTATCTTCTGAGTACGTGAGAATGCTAGTGCTGAAATGTTAAAAATTGTGTCACAGGTCATACCCCAGGGGCAGACCACTGGTTTAGGGCTTAGTCTGGCAAAGGGATCAGATTTATTTACAGTGGTGCTGATAGATGAACACTTTGTCTGACCAAGATGTTCACTCGGGCATGGAGCCACATGAGAATGCTCTTTAGAGGCTTGCCCTGATCTCTTCAGTCCCTCTGGCTTGACGTGAAGTTGAATGATCAGAACTGTTCTTTGAGAGCCATTCATACAAAACTAAGGATATGTCTATTGATTTCTACATTTCCCATTCCTGGGAAAATGCACAATTAGCACTGTGTTACACAGGGAATTTTCTGAAAGGATAGGAAAGGTGCATTCCACAAATGACGTAATCTGACTGTTTTTAGAGCCGGATGATATGGCCTAAAAATCATATCTCGATATTATTTTTATTTTGTATTTGTTTTAATTTTATGGGCGATTCACGATGTCTCGATTTGATGTTTTTCTCTAAATAGCCTTTGTTGTACAATTTTAAGAGTTCAAATACACTGCATTTCAAACAGTTAGCAATAATCGAATGAATTCAGGGCTCGTGAAATTATACCTAAGCTAAATATAAGCCTTCCACAACCATAAGAACCACTTATTTAATTTAAATAGTTGAACCTACTTTTTTCAATAATTAATGATCTGCCTTTCAAGTCTGAAAATGGCCGGCTTGTTACAAATTTAACCATAATGACTAACTTTTAGCAGGCATTATAGAAAATTAACACAAACCATCTCTCAAGCACAAGCTCACCTGCTAGTGAGTAGCCAGATTATAATATTTATATTTCCATAATATTTATGTTTCCAGTTTATCCAACTTGGATCTATTTGCTAGCTAACAAGGTAGAACAGTTTAATTGTTATGAACACACCCTTCGGTTCGTCTCCAACTGTTTGAACAGCATGCTAGCCTGTCCACATTGTTTAGATGTTGAAACCAAGTGGCCTTCCTTATTTCGCAAAATAGGACAGAGTTTCCAATTGTGTTTTTATGGTTATTGCACATTTATTAAACACAGCCTAGAAAGCTAGTATAACAGTCTGGCTAAAATGCTGCTAGCAGTACAGCTAGCTGTACGTGGCGTGACAAACTGAGCATGCGACAGGGGATACACGTGACTCCTGGGATATGCAGCGTCTACCAGGAGATCGATCGCACAATCCCTCCCGTCGATGGGGTGGTAATTGAGTCGCCTTCTTTTTACAGAAGGCGAGAGCCAAATCGGCATATTCGGGGGGAATGTGCACGGTGGAGACCTGGTCTGGACTTTCCCCTAACACCTACCTGAGCACTCTCGCGACCACCCCGTAAGAGTGGTAATTTATTTTACTGTTTTAGTAGTGTCTGATCTGCATGCAATTTGAGGAATTTAGATGAAAAGGGTATCTTATTTATTACAGTAAAATGTCTCCATGCCTTTCGGTGTCCATACGACCAAGTTGAAACCGCTTGTCAGAGAGGTGAGCTCATCTTTATTGTGAGGCAGGAGGAGGAGCTTGGTAGGCGGGTGTGTGTAAATGGCAAGATGCACAGTCACGGCAGAACGAGCGAAGGAGCGTGTTTGGTTTTTGACAGGCACAATGGGACCCATGTCGTCCAAAAATTGACTTTTGACTCATCTCGTCTGAGATTCCCAAAGATTGGAAAGCTGCCGCAGTCATCCCTCTTCAAAGGGGGGGGGGGCACTCTAGACCCAAACTGCTACAGACCTATGTCTATCCTACCCAGTCTTTCTAAGGTCTTCGAAAGCCAAGTTGTTAAACAGATTACCGACCATTTCGAATCCCACCATACCTTCTCCGCTATGCAATCTGGTTTCAGAGCTGGTCATGGGTGCACCTCAGCCACGCTCAAGGTCCTAAACGACATAACCGCCATCGATAAGAGACATTACTATGCAGCCGTATTCATCGACCTGGCCAAGGCTTTCGACTCTGTCAATCACCACATTCTTATTGGCAGACTCGACAGCCTTGGTTTCTCAAATGATTGCCTCGCCTGGTTTACCAACTACATCTCTGATAGAGTTCAGTGTGTCAAATCGGAGGGCCTGTTGTCTGGACCTCTGGCAGTCTCTATGGGGGTGCCACAGGGTTCAATTCTCGGTCCGACTCTCTTCTCTGTATACATCAATGATGTTGCTCTTGCTGCTGTTGATTCTCTGGTAAAACCCCTACGCAGATGACACCATTCTGTATACTTCTGGCCCCTCTTTGGACACTGTGTTAATTAACCTCCAGACGAGCTTCAATGCCATACAACTCTCCTTCCGTGGCCTCCAACTGATAAACTAAATGCATGCTATTCAACCGATCACTGCCCGCACCTGCTCGCCCGTCCAGCATCATTACTCTGGATGGCTCTGACTGAGAATATGTGGACAACTACAACTAATATGTGGGCTTCCTATATCGCAACAAAGCATCCTTCACTCATGCTGCCAAACATACCCTCGTAAAACTGACCATCCTACCAATCCTCGACTTCGGTGATGTCATCTATAAAATAGCCTCCAACACTCTACTCAACGAATTGGATGCAGTATATCAGTGCCATCCGTTTTGTCACCAAAGCCCCATGTACTACCCACCACTGTGACCTGTATGCTCTCGTTGGCTGGCCCTCTGTTCATATTCGTCGCCAAACCCACTGGCTCCAGGTCATCTACAAGTCTCCGCCTTATCTCAGCTCACTGGTCACCATAGCAGCACCCACTCGTAGCACACTCTCCAGCAGGTACATCTCACTGGTCACCCCCAAAGCCAATTCCTCCTTTGGTTGTCTTTCATTCCAGTTCTCTGCTGCCAATGACGGGAACGAACTGCAAAAATCTCTGAAGCTGGAGACTCATATCTTCCTCACTAGCTTTAAGTACCAGCTGTCAGAGCAGCTCACAAATCACTGCACCTGTACATAGATGGGCTGTTTACACTTGGGCTATCGGCCTACCTCATCCCCATACTGTATTTATTTATTTATCTTGCTCCTTTGCACCCCAGTATCTACTTGCACATTCATCTTCTGCACATCTACCATTCCAGTGTTTAATTCCTATATTGTAATTACTTCGCCACCATGGCCTATTTATTGCCGTAACTTACCTCATTTGTACTCACTGTGTATATGTATATGTGTTTTTGTTTTCTTTTGTTCTACTGTATTATTGACTGTTTTGTTTATTCCATGTGTAACTCTATTGTGTGTCGAATTGCTATGCTTTATCTTGGCCAGGTCGCAGTTGCAAATGAGAACTTGTTCTCTACTAGCCTACCTGTTTAAATAAACGTGAAATAGAGCATTCTTCCAAGAGTCTTGATGATCATCCAGGTGCTTTTTGGTAAACCTGTGTCAAACCTTTTGAACGACATGGGTCCCATTATGTCTGGCGAAAACCACACACTGCCAAACCAAACACTGCACACAGTAAGAACTTCATACCAATGGTCAAGCATTGTGGTGGTGGTAGTATGATGGTTTAGGGATGCTTTGCTGCCTCAGAACCTGGAATTATGCTCTTTATCAGAGAATTCTACAGGAGAATGTCAGGCCACCCGTCTGTGAGCTGAAGCGCAGCTGGGTCATGCAACAAGACAATGATCCTAAACACACAATCAGGTCTACATGAACATGGCTAAAAATAAACTAATTTGACATTTTGGAATTGCCTATTCAAAGTCCAGACCTAATCCCAATTGAGATGTGGCAGGACTTGAAATTATTGGTTCATGCTTGAAAACCCACAAATGTTGCTGAATTAAAACAGTTCTGCATGGAAGAGTGGGCCATAATTCCTTCAGTGACAAGAGAGACAGATCAACTACAGGAAGCGTTTGTTTTCAGTCATTGCAGCTAAAGGTGGTACAACCAGTTAGTGAGTGTGTAAGGGAGCAAATACTTTTTCACACAGGGTAATTGGGTGTTGCATACCTTTTGTTAAATTAAATAATTATCCTTTTTCCCGTAAACTCCGGTTCCCTTTATCTAATATTAGGTTTTGGTTGAAGATCTGCTAACATTCAGTATAAATAAATATGCAAAAATAGACAATCAGCAAGGGGCAAATACTTTTTCACTGCACTGTATTTCTCTAAAGCCATGACTATGTGTAGGCCTGAGGTCTTGCTGTGTAGTTACTGCAACATATTGTTGGCAATCCTTTTTATTTGTAGCATAATATAGGCTACAGTGCTTGCTTTGTAACAGCGATTTCCCTGGTGTATGGCACTGAGTGGCAGCTGAGAATATACAGTAATTCTTCAGTTTTTATTTGTGTCCACTCATGAATCTTCACTTTAATGTGGTATGAATTCTACCCAGGACAGCTCTCATGCATTATAGCAAGTGTTGTAGTGCTCCCAAGGCCTCTCTTGTAATATGCCTATCACTTTATTTGTGCCAGTTATGTTCAGTGGAAATTAAAGAGGAGACGTGCAGGTAAGCACAAAACAACTTGCCAAAGTGATGAGCAATATGTCAAACACGCAACTTGTGCCACTCGGTAACTCAATGCACTTGTGACTGTGCAGGCTCTAGGTATGTTAACCGATAGTCGGAAGAAATGTAACATTAGGTTATAGGTTCATTTGCATAATGTTGTAGAATTACATTTTCACGTATTTTAGTTCGTATAGCATTCACAGAGCCTAGGTGGAGCGGAATATCACCTTTCGGGCCGCTAGAGCTTGCAGCTACTCAAACAGCTTTGTTTTATGCTACAATATTTTTCCAATTGTTAGACAAGCCTATTTTGTACAATTTACCAATAGGTTAGATGGGAAAACCTAGGCTACTACTGTTATTGAATATTGAAAATTTAATTTTACATTGGCTGTTTCATAGTAGTTGCATCTTTAATAATCCTCTTGGCTATATAATCCGATAGGCTTCTTAATGTTGCCTGTTTCAATTAAGGTCTTAATGAAAAATATCCGTTCCTTTGTATGCATACATTTGTATTTTCTTTTGGTCATGTCATTGGGCTCCTGAGTGGTGCAGAGGTCTAATGCACTGCATCTCAGTGCAAGAGGTGTCACTGCAGTCCCTGATTCGAATCCAGGCTGCAAGAGGTGTCACTGCAGTCCCTGATTCGAATCCAGGCTGCATCACATCCGGCCGTGATTGGGGGTCCCATAGGGCGGCTCACAATTGGCCCAGCGTCGTCCGGGTTTGGCCGGTGTAGGCTGTCACTGTAAATAAGAATATCTTCTTAATTAACTGACTAGCCTAGTTAAATAAAGGTTAAATAAAAATAAACAAATAAAATGTACTATCTTGAACTTTTTTAACCGGTTAATGTGGGTCAGTTAAACGACAGCAAAATGTACCAATATGTGTACACCTATCAGACATTAAGCTGATTTTGTGCTGCGCTAACAGTCATTTGCAGTCTGTGACCTGTGACAAATTGTGCCAACCCACCACTTAACCAATGGCTCATTTTCAGTTTTCATACTCTCATCTGGAGAAACATGCTGGAGCCGGCTTCCTATGATACAGGGAGAATTTAAGCACGTACTAAATCCTGAGAGAAACCATGCCTGACAGAATCGGGACATCCCTAGCAGGGTACGAGAGGGAAGCAGAGATGGATAGCAGTGCAGTGTAAAATCTTCAACCCAAGCCCCTCCCAGCATGGATATCACATTCTTTGAGTCATCTGTAATATTTTTCACATTAACGTCAAGTTTTTTTCCTTTGATGCCAAAGGGCCTTTGCTAACCTTTTTGAGAGTGATCAATCATTCTTTTCCAGTCAATGCTCCAAAACGTTTCTTTCGATCGAGGAGAGATCGCA
The DNA here is from genome assembly GCF_023373465.1 of Oncorhynchus keta. Taxonomy (NCBI): domain Eukaryota; kingdom Metazoa; phylum Chordata; class Actinopteri; order Salmoniformes; family Salmonidae; genus Oncorhynchus; species Oncorhynchus keta. Next base: position 25,491,825 of record NC_068431.1, read on the forward strand.
AAACTGATGGGCCCAGTCTTATCTCATCGCCGTCATGGGAAAGGAAATGTCTGACTGTGCAAAGCTGCATTAGTGCTGAGTAATTAGTGCTTTTTGAGGTAATTTTGATTCAATTATTAAAAAATAATCACTTTTCGGTTTCGATAACAATACAGAATACAACTATTCATAAAAGTCCCTTGACGGTAGACTGCCCATTACTACTTACCACTTATTAACAATAATTTATTCACATTACTGTACTTTAATGAAATATTTCCATTGTGTACATTACATTTGTTACAAGTAATCTGTTCTCTATAGAGATGCTGCTAACAAAAATCACTATTTTAGTAGTTCTTCAAAGTTAATAAGGTATACTTTTATGACAACTGAATACCAACTATCAATTACTTAGATCATCTATTTTCAGCTAGAGATGGCTCTCTAACCCCCTCAATCTTGTATTCTTCTCTTTTCTTCCCGTGTCTGCACCACACTAACCTAACGTAGCGGGCGTAAAAGAAACACACAGACCGTAGTCACACAATGGATTATGGTCATTGTAGTTAATTACCACTATCTGTGCTAAACTATGTAGAATATTGGCCTGTTGGAAACTACAACTCCTACTCCATCTCACAGTTCGGGCTTGATCTGATTTATCTCTAGAGAAACTGAGCAAGAGAAAAAAAAACTAAATGGATTCAAATAATTGCTATTATTGTGGATATTCAGGTTAATATAATTTTTAAACGTTTACATGCTTTGCAAGAACGATTTCCCTAATAATCCTGTATACATGGACACATCTTAAATCAGGCTTCTGATGGAACGTTTGATTAATGCTGAAAATCGGCAATCAAAATAACCTGGTCACTGTGGTAGAAGTTTATTTTTGCATAGACTTGTTTTTCCAAACTTCACTCGCATAAGAGGGAACTCCTATTTAAGTTGTTTACTACATGTCCCTATATTTAGAAAAGATTGCTCAGAAAACCAGATGTTTTAATCGGCATATGCTTTGATTATGACCGTACGCCGATTTAAGATAAGCAGAGTTAGGTGTTCACATGACGAATGCCATACTCTGCCTTCTGCCATAATCGGTTTAATATCAAATTATTAGTGTGTATGTACACACTCATTGAAGACATTAGTTGTTTGAAAAACTAAATATAACCAACATTTTGGTTAATTGCTCAGCACTATTGACCCATTTATTTTTTTAGGTGTTAATGAATTCCATATTCTCTCCATACATATATTTGTTGTTGTAGTTGGCCTGGTTTGGGTGTGTTTGTGCACTGCACAAGCTGTGCTAAAGAAACAGAGTTCAAGCCGAAGTGAATAGGCCTGCAACCCAGCCAGCTTTTGATTCTCAAATGTACTGGTTGATTTTCATGCTCTTTTGCTTTGTATTTAACAATGTAATCCATTATACTTACTGTATGGCTACTGATCAATTTTGAAGGGATTTTTACATGGCTGTTGTTGACTTTGTTTTATCATAATGTGAAGTGATTGGAATCCTGGAGCAATTGTCAGTTGTACGCCTACAATGCCTTGCCTGAGGGAAGAGACCAGTGCTAATTTCACCTTTATCTAATATGGATTTGTGGCTCAAAGTAATTAGGATATAGTTATTTAATTATTCATCATTGACTGAGGCAGTCAAAGCGACCGCTCATTGGTTTACTCACTCTGTTTGCGTTTCTGGCTTTGGTCTTTGGGTCTTAATTTGTCAGATGGCCATATTGAGACAAATTTGAGGAAATTACATTATTCTGAAAGAACCCCTTTCCTGTTCCCCTGACTGTTTTGTAAGATCTAAAGCACCAACACTTCCAACAAATAGAATATCATCACTTGAACTCAATGACTCAGATGCTGGGTTTAGTCTGCTTGGTTAATTGAAATCTCACTACAAGTAAAATCAAATTGTATTTGTCACATGCGCGGAATACAACAGGTGTAGACTAAACCGTGAAATGCTTGCTGCCTACGAGCCCTTTCCAACGATGCGGTGTAAAACATTTTAAATAGTAACACAAAGAATAAAATACACAAGAATGGAGATATATACAGGGTGTACCAGATCATTGTGCAGGGGTATGAGGTATATGGTATTTATTAGGATCTTCATTAGCTGCTGCAAAAAGCATCAGATACTCTTCCTGGGGTCCACATGAAACATGACATAATACATAGAACAGAACATTAATAGTCAAGGACTGAACTACATAAAATGTCACGCATAGGGCTGTTATGGTGACTATTACTGCCACACCAGCGGTCACGAGTCAGGAAGTTAATCAAATTCCACGTGACCGTTTAGTCATGTTAACTAGGCTTCTCCAAGCTCTGATGCTGCTGATGGTCATTAGTAGCCTACCGAACTTGCTGTCTCGTACTCAGCACTCTGTCCCTCTAATCACTCTGACATCAATGCAATCTAATTGAAAATCCAATCAAACACTTCATTAGAGCCCATGAGCTCACGGTACACAACATTTCTATAGGCTATGCAATTGCATGAGGAGATGGAGAGAGTGATGGTCTCTATTAAAATGAGGAGGATCCCATCAGCTTTCTATAGGCTAGGCCTACTATATTTATTTCTCAACTTTCCTAATATTATGCACATTGCTTGTCTTTACAACAGGAGTATAGCCTACCTACCTGGCTGGCATGAAAATTAACCATGGGAAAAGCGTCCTCCATTCACTATTTAAGTGCGTAGATTACATGTATTTTTTCCCCCTACCCTTGTTTTGAGACCAGTGCATGATAATGGTCCATTATAAATCAAAACAAATTTCACACATATATTATTTAGTAAAGACATGATTAGATCCAGAATAGTCTGATGGGTGACAATATTAGCATATTACTTGTGAATTATATATTATCACTTGTGAATGATGCCCAGCGTAAGGCCAGAAACGATGCATACCTTTTTTTTCAGACTTTTTCAAATCATAGGCTTATGTTTTGATTAGGTTTGTTTCACAACTAAAATGGCCATTACATGCATAATTACATTTGCGGTCACTTCTGATAACTGTGTTTTCCCGCTAATGGAACATTCGCGCTTATAGCCTACTGCCGTGTGTGCATTGCTGCGCTTATCATGTGAAGAAATAGCCTAATAGTAGCCTAATAGTTTATCAACATTTTTAAGCTAATCGTTCTTATCTGTTGGATCAGCCTCAATGCGTAATGTTTTTTTTTTAATGCTAGGGGTTGTATTAATATGGGATCTATCGCAGTCTGGAACAGTTGTTGGATATATTTGGAATATTTATTTATCACACAGAATAAAATGGGTCAACTTTTGTACTATGGGGATAGTAGATTGACATAGGATAGTGCTTTTGCTGTTTGTTAGGCCTACTCATCTTGTTTGCTGACAAAGTAAATGTGGACAGTTCTTCCAATATCTTCAACATGCACCTCGGGATTGGATAAGGATGCGCACAGTTGCGTCCCCAATGTGTCTGTCTTAACTTGTAGCCTGTGAGAAAGACCTGATCACGTGACCGAGAGCCATGTTTCGCAGCACGCAGGGAGAAGGGAAATAAAATGATTATATTCAGCCCAAGGGCAAAACGGCCACTGTCCGCAAAAGACATGGATTTTTATCAGGGGGTATTACAGCCACAGGAAGGGGATACCGCCGGGAAATTCTTGTCAATTTTTTTTATGAGGGACTTTTGAAGTGTGCCTTTTAATGCAACTTTTTTCAAATCATTATTAGTCACATCATGCAGCCTTAAAAATCAAAACATACAGTGCAGTCAGGAAGTATTCAGACCACTGGACTTTTTCCAAATATTAAGTTACAGCCTTATTCTAAAATGGATTAAATTGTTTTTTTCCCCCCTCAATCTACGCACAATACCCCATAAAGACCAAATCAAATGTATTTATATAGCCCATCGTACATCAGCTGATCTCAAAGTGCTGTACAGAAACCCAGCCTAAAACTCCAAACAGCAAGCAATGCAGGTGTAGAAGCACGGTGGCTAGGAAAGACTCCCTAGAAAGGCCAAAACCTAGGAATAAACCTAGAGAGGAACCAGGCTATGTGGGGTGGCCAGTCCTCTTCTGGCTGTGCCGGGTGGAGATTATAACAGAACATGGCCAAGATGTTCATAAATGACCAGCATGGTCCAATAATAATAAGGCAGAACAGTTGAAACTGGAGCAGCAGCATGGCCAGGTGGACTGGGGACAGCAAGGAGTCATCATCTCAGGTAGTCCTGAGGCATGGTCCTAGGGCTCAGGTCCTCTGAGAGAGAGAAAGAAAGAGAGAATTAGAGAGAGCACACTTAAATTCACACAGGACACCGGATAGGACAGGAGAAGTACTCCAGATATAACAAATTGACCCTAGCCCCCCGAAACAAACTACTGCAGCATAAATACTGGAGGCTGAGACAGGAGGGGTCTAGGTTAGACTACTGCAATGCCCTATTTTCCGGCTACCCGGATAAAGCACTAAATAAACTTCAGTTAGTGCTAAATACGGCTGCTAGAATCCTGACTAGAACCAAAAAATTTGATCATATTACTCCAGTGCTAGCCTCTCTACACTGGCTTCCTGTCAAAGCAAGGGCTGATTTCAAGGTTTTACTGCTAACCTACAAAGCATTACATGGGCTTGCTCCTACCTACCTCTCTGATTTGGTCCTGCCGTACATACCTACACGTACGCTACGGTCACAAGACGCAGGCCTCCTAATTGTCCCTAGAATTTCTAAGCAAACAGCTGGAGGCAGGGCTTTCTCCTATAGAGCTCCATTTTTATGGAACGGTCTGCCTACCCATGTCAGAGACGCAAACTCGGTCTCAACCTTTAAGTCTTTACTGAAGACTCATCTCTTCAGTGGGTCATATGATTGAGTGTAGTCTGGCCCAGGAGTGGGAAGGTGAACGGAAAGGCTCTGGAGCAACGAACCGCCCTTGCTGTCTCTGCCTGGCCGGTTCCCCTCTTTCCACTGGGATTCTCTGCCTCTAACCCTGTTACGGGGCTGAGTCACTGGCTTGCTGGGGCTCTCTCGTGCCGTCCCTGGGGGGTGCGTCACCTGGGTGGGTTGATTCACTGTTGTGGTCGGCCTGTCTGGGTTGCCCCCCTTGGGTTGTACCGTGGCGGAGATCTTTGTGGGCTATACTCGGCCTTGTCTCAGGATGGTGAGTTGGTGGTTGAAGATATCCCTCTAGTGGTGTGGGGGCTGTGCTTTGGCAAAGTGGGTGGGGTTATATCCTTCCTGTTTGGCCCTGTCCGGGGTGTCCTCGGATGGGGCCACAGTGTCTCCTGACCCCTCCTGTCTCAGCCTCCAGTATTTATGCTGCAGTAGTTTATGTGTCGGGGGCTAGGGTCAGTTTGTTATATCTGGAGTACTTCTCCTGTCCTATTCGGTGTCCTGTGTGAATCTAAGTGTGCGTTCTCTAATTCTCTCCTTCTCTCTTTCTTTCTCTCTCTCGGAGGACCTGAGCCCTAGGACCATGCCCCAGGACTACCTGACATGATGACTCCTTGCTGTCCCCAGTCCACCTGGCCATGCTGCTGCTCCAGTTTCAACTGGCCTGGGCCCTAGGACCATGTCCCAGGACTACCTGACATGAGGACTCCTTGCTGTCCCCAGTCCACCTGGCCATGCTCCTGCTCCAGTTTCAACTGTTCTGCCTTACTATTATTCAACCATGCTGGGTCATTTATGAACATTTGAACATCTTGGCCACGTTCTGTTATAATCTCCACCCGGCACAGCCAAAAGAGGACTGGCCACCCCACATATGCTCTCTCTAATTCTCTCTTTCTTTCTCTCTCTCTCGGAGGACCTGAGCCCTAGGACAGTGCCCCAGGACTACCTGACATGATGGCTCCTTGCTGTCCCCATTCCACCTGACTGCTGCTGCTCCAGTTTCAACTGTTCTGCCTTATTATTATTCGACCATGCTGGTCATTTATGAACATTTGAACATCTTGGTCATGTTCTGTTATAATCTCTACCCGGCACAGCCAGAAGAGGACTGGCCACCCCACATAGCCCGGTTCCTCTCTAGGTTTCTTCCTAGGTTTTGGCCTTTCTAGGGAGTTTTTCCTAGCCACCGTGCTTTTACACCTGCATTGTTTGCTGTTTGGGGTTTTAGGCTGGGTTTCTGTACAGCACTTTGAGATATCAGCTGATGTACGAAGGGCTATATAAATAAATTTGATTTGATTTGATTTTGATTTGAGACACTGTGGCCCCATCAGAGGACACCCCCGGACAGGGCCAAACAGGAAGGATATAACCCCACCCACTTTGCCAAAGCACAGCCCCCACACCACTAGAGGGATATCTTCAACCACCAACCTACCATCCTGAGACAAGGCTGAGTATAGCCCACAAAGATCTCCGCCACGGCACAACCCAAGGGGGGGGGGGGCGCCAACCCAGACAGGATGATCACATCAGTGACTCAACCCACTCAGGTGACTCACCCCTCCCAGGGACGGTATGAGAGAGCCCCAGTAAGCCAGTGACTCAGCCCCTGTAATAGGGTTAGAGGCAGAGAATCCCAGTGGAAAGAGGGGAACCGGCCAGGCAGAGACAGCAAGGGCGGTTCGTTGCTCCAGAGCCTTTGCGTTCACCTTCCCACTCCTGGGCCAGACTACACTCAATCATATGACCCACTGAAGAGATGAGTCTTCAGGAAATACTTAAAGGTTGAGACCGAGTTTGCGTCTCTGACATGGGTAGGCAGACAATTCCATAAAAATGGAGCTCTATAGGAGAAAGCCCTGCCTCCAGCTGTTTGCTTAGAAATTCTAGGGACAATTAGGAGGCCTGCGTCTTGTGACCGTAGAGTACGTGTAGGTATGTACGGCAGGACCAAATCAGAGAGATAGGTAGGAGCAAGCCCATGTAATGCTTTGTAAAACAAGCTGTAAAACCTTGAAATCAGCCCTTGCTTTGACAGGAAGCCAGTGTAGGGAGGCTAGCACTGGAGTAATATAATCCATTTTTTTGGTTTTAGTCAGGATTCTAGCAGCCGTATTTAGCACTAACTGAAGTTTATTTAGTGCTTTATCCGGGTAGCCGGAAAGTAGAGCATTGCAGTAGTCTAACCTAGAAGTGACCAAAGCATGGATACATTTTTCTGCATCAATTTTGGACAGAAACTTTCTGATTTTTGCAATGTTACGTAGATGGGGAAAAAAGCTGTCCTTGAAATGGTCTTGATATGTTCTTCAAAAGAGAGATCAGGGTCCAGAGTAACGCTGAGGTCCTTCACAATTTTATTTGAGACTGTACACCCATTAAGATTAATTGTCAGATTCAACAGAAGATCTCTTTGTTTCTTGGGACCTAGAACAAGCATCTCTGTTTTGTCAGAGTTTAAAAGTAGAAAGTTTGCAGCCATCCACTTCCTTATGTCTGAAACGCATGCTTCTAGCGAGGGCAATTTTGGGGCTTCACCATGTTTCATTGAAATGTACAGCTGTGTGTCATCCGCATAGCAGTGAAAGTTAACATTTTGTTTTCGAATGACATCCCCAAGAGTTAAAATATATAGTGAACACAATAGTGGTCCTAAAACGGAACCTTGAGGAACACCGAAATTTACAGTTGATTTGTCAGAGGACAAACTATTCACAGACGAAGCAAAAAAAACAGGGTTTTAGACATTTTTTCAAATGTATAAAAAAAATGCTATTGCATTTTCATACGTTTTCAGACCCTTTACTCAGTACTTTGTTGAAGCACCTTTTGGGAACAATTACAGCCTCAAGTCTTCTTGGGTATGATGCTACAAGCTTGGCACACATGTATTTGGGGAACTTCTCCCGTTCTTCTGTCAGGTTGGATGAAGCGTTGCTGCACAGCTATTTTCAGCTAGCTTGTCGATATTGGCCAGCAGCTAATTTTTCCACCTGGAAAAACAGGAGGAGACTGCAAGAAGTGCAAAGGCTGTCTCTCTTGCTAAACAAGGGCAATGGACGCGGTGGGAAGGCCTGGACAGGAGAAAGATCAACTGGAGTGAGCTTTGGCAAATGGAGGCAAGCAACATCAGCTTCATCATAAGAGCTGTTTATGATGTGCTTCCATCACCAAAAATCTACATCAATGGTATGGCGAGGACTCGACCTGCCCCCTCTGCCCAGCTCCAGCAACTCTCAGGCATATAATGACAGGTTGCAAGACCAGCCTCTCACAAGGCCGCTACACCTGGAGGCACAATCAGGTCCTCAAGAGCCTGGCTGAAGCACTTGAGACCAAGAGGAGTGCGACCAATTCATTACCTCCAAAAACAAGCAATCCCGTCAAAACAACAACATTCATCTGGGAGGGACAGAAAAGGCCCAAGTATCCTCCTACGAAGCCAGAAACTGGACACCTAGCCATGGCCCGGGACTGGAAGATGCTTGTCGATATTGGCCAGCAACTAACTTTTCCACCTGCTTCTACCAACCTTAGGCCAGACATGGTACTCTGGTCCCCTTCACGAAAGGCTCTGTACATCATAGAGCTCACAGTCCCATGGGAAAACTCTGTTGAAGAGGCATACGAGCGTAAGAAACTGTGTTACACAGAGTTGGCAGCAGACGCAACTCAGCGTGGCTGGAATGCAAAAGTCTGATCAGTTGAAGTGGGATGCAGAGGATTCGTGGCTTCTTCCACCATCAGGTTGCTGAAAGAACTTGGAATCCATAGACAGGCTCTGCGGCAGACCGTCAGAGCAGTTTCTCAAGCAGCTGAAAGAGGCACCCAGTGGATCTGGATCAAACGGAAGGACCTTTGCTGGGCTATAACTTCATGACCCCCCCCACCCCCACCTGAGAACCCAATTCACATCCCTCCAACTTGAGGAGGGCATATGAGGTATGCGGTCAGCTGTAGGGCTGGCTCAGGGAAGAGGACGCCCCTGCCTTGCATAGTCCCGTGGGACATCTTAATTGGGCATGGGACACAAGCTAAGGCTTGATCACCCTTTAGCTGGCCACCTTTGATGAGGGTGTTTAGTGATTAAAGGCCGAAAAACACACACTGATTCGAATGCACACTACTGAGGATGTGTCCCAAAATTGACATCTTAACCCAGTCTAAGAAATAAACCTCCCATGCCACTCCGTCAACATCACGGCAAATCTCATGCGAGTGTATTCCATCTATTGGCACAATGGACAGTTTTTAACATCTCGTCCCGTGCTTTATGATTCAGGTCTCTCCAGAGATGTTTGATCGTGTTCAAGTTCGGGCTCTGGCTGGCCCACTGAAGGACATTCAGAGACTTGTCCTGCGTTGTCTTGGCTGTGTGCTTAGGGTCGTTGTCCTTTTGGAACCTGAACCTTCACCCCAGTATGAGGTCCTGAGCGCTCTGGAGCAGGTTTTCATCGAGGATCTCTCTGTACGTTGCTACGTTCATCTTTCCCTCGATCCTGACTAGTCTCCCAGTCCCTGCGGCTGTAAACATGCCCACTGCATGATGCTGCCACCATGCTTCACCATAGGGATAGGGCCAGGTTTCCTCCATATGTGACACTTGGCATTCAGGCCAAATAATTCAGTCTTGGTTTCATCAGACCAGAATCTTGTTTCTCATGCTCAGAGTCCTTAGGTGCCTTTTTGCAAATTCCAAGTGGGCTGTCATGTGCCTTTTACTGAGGAGTGGCTTCCGTCTGGCCACTTTACTCTAAAGGCCTGATTGGTGGAGTGCTGCAGAGATGGGAGAACCTTCCAGAAGGACAACCTTCTCCACAGAGGAACTCTGGAGCTCTGTCAGAGTGACCATTGGGTTCTTGGTCACCTCCCTGACCAAGGCTCTTCTCCCCCGGTTGCTCAATTTTGGCCAAGCGGCCAGCACTAGGGAGAGTCTTGGTGGTTCCAAACTTCTTCCATTTATGAATGATCGAGTGTGTTCTTGGGGACCTTTTTAATGCTGCAGAAATGTTTTGGTACCCTTCCCCAGATCTGTGCCACAACACAATCCTGTCTCGGAGCTCATGGCTTGGTTTTTGCTCTGACATGGACGGTCAACTGTGGGACCTTATTTGTGACTTATTTGTAGAGGTCGACCGACTATGATTTTTCGATACCGATTTATTGGAGGACCAAAAAAGCCGATAACGATTTTAAATCGGTCGATTACATTTTTAAATTTTTAATTCATTTGTAATAATGACAATTACAACAATACTGAATGAATGCTTATTTTAACTTAATATAATAACATCAATAAAAATCCATTTAGCCTCAAATAAATAATGAAACATGTTCAATTTGGTTTAAATAATGCAAAAACGGTGTTGGAGAACAAAGTAAAAGTGCAATATGTGCCATGTACAAAAGCTAACGTTTAAGTTCCTTGCTCAGAACATGAGAAAACATATGAAAGCTGGTGGTTCCTTTTATCATGAGACTTCAATATTCCAAGGTAAGAGGTTTTAGGTTGCAGTTAATTAATATAGTATTTATAGGACTATTTCTCTACCATTTGTATTCCATATAGACTGGGGAGAACAAGTATTTGACACTGCCGATTTTGCAGGTTTTCCTACTTACAAATCCCGAAAATCAGATTGTATGATTAACTAATTAAAACCAATATGTCACATAAACATTACAAATGGTCCTTTTTTGTTCGATTCATTCCGTTGATATATATCCAACATGTCCATTTTATTTGGCGAGTTTGATCCAGAAAAACAACGGTTCCAACTTGCGCAACATGACTAAAAAATATCTCAAAAGTTACCTGTAAACTTTACCAAAAGATTTCAAACTACTTTTGTAATACAACTTTAGGTATTTTTTAATGTAAATAATCTATTAAAATTGAAGACGGGATGATCTGTGTCCAATACAGGAGGAATACAAACTGTAGCATGCTTTCTGGTCATGCGCCTCTATCTAACAGTACACTTCAAGTTACCCTCGTTCAAGATGGCCGTACTTCTTCATTACACAAATGAAAAACCTCAACCAATTTCTAAAGACTGGTGACATCCAGTGGAAGCGGTAGGAACTGCAAGAAGGTCCCTTAGAAATCTGGATTCCCAATGAAAACCCATTGAAAAGGGTGACCTCAAACCCCTCTGGATTTCGCCTGCTACATAAGTTCTGTTATACTCAGACATGATTCAAACAGTTTTAGAAACTTCAGTGTTTTCTGTCCAAATCTACTAATAATATGCATATCTTATCTTCTGGGGATGAGTAGCAGGCAGTTGAATTTGGGCATGCATTTCATCCGGATGTGAAAATACTGCCCCCTGTCACCAAGAAGTTAGTACATAATACAGCCTTGTTGGTTAATTCACAGAAAAAGCCAGCAACCTTCCCACTAGCCATGATTGGTTGAGATAATACGTGGGCTGGACATATCCCAAAAAGTCTGTATAGTTGGCACCATCGATTTGAGTAATCCACTCTTTCAACTTGAAGAGAAAGGGATCTGAAAATCTACCCTTAAACTTTGTTTCAACAAGTCAAAATGGGTTTGTATTTACTCCTCAGACACCCTAAAATGTAATCAAACTATAATATTTATTTCTGAAAGAAGTATGTTCAATAGGAAATCGATTTTAGAAGGTGCTTACGGATTTTCAAGACTGTCCTCATACAAAAACTGTTTTTTCTTATTTGTTTTTGAAGTTACAAGCCTGAAACTTTTAACATAGACTGCTGACACCCTGTGGAAGCCATTGCATCCAGGGAGCTATTTTACAATCGGAGCTTTCTTGCATTTCTAAGAGGATGGTCTCTCAAAAAAATAAATCAGGTTGGTTTTTCTTTGGATTTTCTCCTACCATAACGATTGTTATATTCTCCTACATTGTTTTAACATTTCTACAAACTTCAAAGTGTTTTCTTTCCAATGGTACAAATGATATGCATATCCTGGCTTCAGGGCCGGAGCTACAGGCAGTTTGCTTTGGGCACGTCATTCAGGCGGAAATGGAGAAAAAGGGGCCTGATCCCTAAGATGTTTAAATAACAAACTTGTACGCAATCTGTAAATACGAATACAATTGTTAAATTACGAGCCTTGTTGGTTAAGCCACAGAAAAATCCAGCAACGTTCCCACTAGCCATGATTGAGATAATGAGTGGGCTCGACATGCTGAGATAGTAGTTCGGATTGGTCTGCCATATAGAAGGCTGTCTAGTTGAGCTGGTCAGTATGTGTTGGTAATCCTGTCGAACGCAGCTTTTTTTATGTATTGTTTAGTAGAGCTGCATAAGTGTTTCTCTCTACTGTTCTGGAGGGTTGAGTTTTGAAATCAGTGGAATTGGAGTATGATAGCTAAAGAGCTGGAGAAAACACCTGTCTCCGGATTACATCTTCAAGCTAAGGGCAACCGTGGCATGGCATCTGTGACAGGGAGACGTGTCCATCATTCATGCATGATTTATACGGGTAAGATAGTCCAGCTAGCTACATTTTCAGATATTACACGTTCCTAATTTTTGACAGTGGTTTCATTTCAAGTCTACTTTTACCTAGCTAGCTAACGTTAGCTACCTGGATCCCTAGCTAATGTTACGTGTATGACGTTATTAGTCGTATCGCAGAACTGTTTGCTTTGCTAGTTAGAGCCTAATGTTAGCTAGCTAACATTGAACCTGGTTGGTTAGTTCCCAGCAAATTCATGCAGGGCAGTAACGACGTGATTTGGTACTACGTTCATTGTTGTTTAACTAGCTAACATTACGCAACCTGTGTGATCTTACACGTTGTTTATCTAGCTAGGTTCATTGTTTACCTAGCTAGCTACATGTCTTAAGCTAATGTTTCCTGGCTCCCTAGCTAACGTTACGTGTATGACATTATTATTTGTATCCCAGAACTGTTGCTTTGCCAGTTCGAGCCTAATGTTAGCTAGCTAATATTGAACTTGGTTGGTTAGCTCCCAGCAGATTCATGCAGGGCAGTAACGACATTTTTTGGCACTATGTTCATTGTTGTTTAACTAGCTAACGTTAGCTGGCGTGACGTTTGTGTGCGTGTGATCTTTTACATTGTTTGCCTAGCTAGGTTCATTGTTTACCTAGCTAGCTATATGTCTTAAGCTAAAGTGTACAACACCCGTTGAATATGGCCGGTGTAAATAAACATTTGGGGGAAAAAGCGTAATTAAATTGTTGCCAGCAGAGCAGGTTAGCCTGTGTTCATGTTATCCAGAGTTAAACAAATAACCGGCCAGAGTTCCTGTTTCATATACAACATTAAGGATTGAGATTTCGTACATGTGGTGTATATACTTTTTAAGTTAGTGTTTCCTTTATAACACTTTAAATGACATCACTAAATAAAAACCAATATGACATTGGTTAGTGGTGAGCTATAGAAAACTATTTCTGTTAGGAATATTTTTTCCATGTTTCGCTTTAGAACGTGTTAGTTTTGGCGGGAAACCTGTGTAGACAAATCACATTCCGCTGTGAAATTTGGATTTTCCCTAAATTTCCCTAAATTCTTATTTTCAATGACTGCCAAGGAACAGTGGGTTAACTGCCTGTTCAGGGGCAGAATGACAGCTTTGTACCTTGTCAGCTCGGGGGTTTGAAGTTGCAACCTTCCGGTTACTAGTCCAACACTCTAACCACTAGGCTACCCTGCCGCCCCGCAATAGAAGATATATAAAATGATTCCAGTGAAGACCTCTGGTTGCATGTGTTATTGTACCGATGAGTGTCCGAACTATTTGCAAACTGCTTGAACAGACAGTTTGGTACATTCAACACATCAATACCTCGCACAAAGACCAACCAGTGATGCAGTCAATCTCTACTCAACTTTGAACCAAGAGAGAGTGACATGCTTATTACTGTCACTTTCTCTCCGTGTAAATCTAAGTGCGATACGTGCTGCTTTTTTCTAGACCAACTGCAATTTACCTATGTCCCCTTTGCCTCACATGACTACACAGCTGGGCAGTAGTCCAGGGGCGACAACTATGGCCTGTAGGACCTGTCTGGTCAACTGGGATGTCAAGAAGGCAGAGCAACACCCTATCATTGACATACCTCTTCCCATTTTAGAAACAGTTTGCGCTGTTCTGTGAAGGGAGTAGTACACAGCGTTGTATGAGCTCTTCAGTTTCTTGGCAATTTCTCGCATGGAATAGGCTTCATTTCTCAGAACAAGAATAGACTGAGTTTCAGAAGAAAGTCCTCTGTTTCTGGCCATTTTGAGCCTGTAATCGAACCCACAAATGCTGATGCTCCAGATACTCAACTAGTCTAAAGGACAGTTTTATTGCTGCTTTAATCAGCACAACCGTTTTCAGCTGTGCTAACATTGCAAAAGGGTTTTCTAATGATCAATTAGCTTTTTAAAATGATAAACTTTGATTAGCGAACACAACATGCCATTGGAACACATGAGTAATGGTTGCTGATAATGGGCCTCTGTACGCCTATGTAGATATTCCATTAAAAAACTGTTGTTTCTCGCTACAATATTAATTTACAACATTAAGAATGTCTACACTGTATTTCTGATCAATTTGATATTTTAATGGCCAAAGTGAGCTTTTCTTTCAAAAACAAGGACATTTCTTAAGTGACCCCAAACGTTTAAATGGTAGTGTACATGGCACTGCAGGGTGAAGTGACTAGGCATTAGGATAGATGGTAGAGGTTGACTGATATCAAGTTTTCATAACAAATCGGTAATTGGCCTTTTTGGATGCCGATTATGGACGATTTACATTGCAATCCACGAGGAAACTGTGTGGCAGGCTTGACCACCTGTTGAGTGCAGCGTCATAAGGAGCCAAGGTAAGTTGCTAGCTAGCATTAAACTTATCTTATAAAAAAAACAATCAATCAGTCTTCACTTAATCACTAGTTAACTACACATGGTTGATATTAGTAGGTAAGCTCGCTTGTCCTGCATTGCATATAAATTAACAGGCACCACATTATCATTGAATCACAGCCTACTTCAATTTTGCCAAACGGGCGATGATTTAACAACAGCGCATTGCTGAAAAAAAGCACAATCTTTGCACAAATGTACCTAACCATTAACATCAATGTCTTTCTTAAAATCAATACACAGAGGTATATATTTTTTTAAACCTGCATATTTCGTTAAAAGATTCATGTTAGCAGGCAATATTAACTAGGGAAATTATCACTTCTTCACTTTCGTTCAGTGCAACCACGAGCCGCCTGGCTCGTTGCGATCTGTGAACTACTTTGCCAGAATTTTTACATTATTATGACGTAACATTGAAGGTTGTATAATATAACAGCAATATTTCGACTTAGGGTTGCCACCTGTTAGATAAAATACGGAACGGTTTAGTATTTCACTGAAAGAATAAACGTTTTGTTTTCGAAATGATAGTTTCTGGATTTGACCATATTAATGACCTAAGGCTCGTATTTCTTTGTTTTATTTTATTAAGTCTATGATTTGATAGTGCGGTCTGACTGAGCGGCGGTAGGCAGCATCAGGCTCGTAAGCATTCTTTCAAACAGCACTTTCCTGCGTTTTGCCAGCAGCTCTTAAACAGTGCTGTGCTTCAAGCACTGCTAACTTCAAGCCTATCAACTCCCGACATTAGGCTGGCAATACTATAGTGCCTATAAGAACATCCAATAGTCAAAGGTATATGGAATACAAATGGTATAGGGGGATAGTCGACGCGTCAAAATTCCTATAATAACTACAACCAAAAAACTTAACTGGGAATATTGAAGAACTGGGAATATTGAAGGAATATTGAAGAACTGGGAATATTGAAGAACTGGGAATATTGAAGAACTGGGAATATTGAAGAACTGGGAATATTGAAGAACTGGGAATATTGAAGAACTGGGAATATTGAAGAACTGGGAATATTGATCCACCAGCCTTCATATGTTCTCATGTTCTGAGCAAGGAACTCGTTAGCTTTTTACATGGCACATATTGCACTTTTTTCTCCAACACTGGTTTTGCATTATTTAAACATGTTTCCATTAATTATTTGAGACTAAATAGATTTGATTTATGTATTATATTAAGTTAAATAAAAGGGTTCATTGTTCATTCAGTGTTGTAATTGTCATTATCACAAATATATACAGTGGGCAAAAAAGTATTTAGTCAGCCACCAATTGTGCAAGTTCTCCCACTTAAAAAGATGAGAGGCCTGTAATTTTCATCATAGGTACACTTCAACTATGACAGACCAAATTAGAAAAAAAATCCAGAAAATCACATTTAATGATTTTATTTGCAAATTATGGTGGAAAATAAGTATTTGGTCATTAACAAAAGTTTATCTCAATACTTTGTTATACCCTTTGTTGGCAATGACAGAGGTCAAACATTTTCTGTAAGTCTTCACAAGGTTTACACACACTGTTGCTGGTATTTTGGCCCATTCCTCCATGCAGATCTCCTCTAGAGCAGTGACGTTTTGGGGCTGTTGCTGGGCAACATGGACTTTCAACTCCCTACAAAGATTTTCTATGGGGTTGAGATCTGGAGACTGGCTAGGCCACTCCAGAACCTTGAAATGCTTCTTACGAAGCCACTTCTTCGTTGCCCGGGCTGTGTGTTTGGGATCATTGTCATGCTGAAAGACCAAGCCACGTTTCATCTTCAATGCCCTTGCTGATGGAAGGAGGTTTTCACTCAAAATCTCACGATACATGGCCTCATTCATTCTTTCCTTTACACGGATCAGTCGTCCTGGTCCCTTTGCAGAAAAACAGCCCCAAAGCATGATGTTTCCACCCCCATGCTTCACAGTAGGTATGGTGTTCTTTGGATACAACTCAGCATTCTTTCTCCTCCAAACACAAGGAGTTGAGTTTTTACCAAAAAGTTATATATTGGTTTCATCTGACCATATGACATTCTCCCAATCTTCTTCTGGATCATCCAAATGCTCTCTAGCAATCTTCCGATGGGCCTGGACATGTACTGGCTTAAGCAGGGGGACACATCTGGCACTGCAGGATTTGAGTCCCTGGCGGCGTAGTGTGTTACTGATGGTAGGCTTTGTTACTTTGGTCACAGCTCTCTGCAGGTCATTCACTGGGTCCCCCCGTGTGGTTCTGGGATTTTTGCTCACCGTTCTTGTGATCATTTTGACCCCACGGGGTGAGATCTTGCGTGGAGCCCCAGATCGAGGGAGATTATCAGTGGTCTTGTATGTCTTCCATTTCCTAATAATTGCTCCCACAGTTGATTTCTTCAAACCAAGCTGCTTACCTATTGCAGATTCAGTCTTCCCAGCCTGGTGCAGGTCTACAATTTATGTTGCTGGTGTCCTTTGACAGCTCTTTGGTCTTGGCCATACTGGAGTTTGGAGTGTGACTGTTTGAGGTTGTGGACAGGTGTCTTTTATACTGATAACAAGTTCAAACAGGTGCCATTAATACAGGTAATGAGTGGAGGACAGAGGAGCCTCTTAAAGAAGTTACAGGTCTGTGAGAGCCATAAATGGAGCTTGTTTGTAGGTGACCAAATACTTATTTTCCACCATAATTTGAAAATAAATTCATTAAAAATCCTACAATGTGATTTTCTGGATTTTTTTCCTTCTGATTTTGTCTGTTATAGTTGAAGTGTACTTATGATGGAAATTACAGGCCTTATCTTTTTGCACAATTGGTGGCTGACTAAATACTTTTTGCCCCACTGTATAAAAATCGGCCGATTTTGATCAGTTTGGGCTTTTTTTGGTCCTCCAATAATCGATATCGGTGATGAAAAATCATAGTCTGTCGACCTCATAGATGGTGGTAATAATAGCAAAATAAAGCATGGCGTAGCAACAGCATATGGTGAGTCTAAAAGTGTGTGTGTGCGTGTGTGTGTTTAATGTGTACACTGAGTGTACAAAACATGGCATGCTCTTTCCATGACAGACTGACCAGGTGAAAGCTACAAACCTGTATTGATATCAACTGTTAATCTACACTGATTAAAGTGGATTTAAGGGGAGATGGGTTAAAGAAGGTTTTTAAGCTTCGAGTCAATGATTGTGTATATGTGCCATTAAGAGCGTGAATGGGCAAGACAAAATATTAAAATGCCTTTGAACGGGGTATGAAGTAGGTGCCAGTTGCAGCAGTTTGTCAAGAACTGCAACACAGCTGGGTTTTGCACGCTCAACAGTTTCCCGTGTGTGTCATGAATGGTCCACCACTCAAAGTACATCCAGTCAACTTGGGAAGCATTGGAGTCAACATGAGCCATTATCCCGGTGGATTGTTTTTGACACCTTGTAGTCCATGTCCTGACAAATTGATATTTTCAAAAGTGTTCCTAATGTTTTGTGCACTCTGTGTATAGTATTGTGAGTGTGCATAGAGTTAGTGCAGGTAGCCCGGGTAACCATTAGTTGACTATTTACCTTCTACCCCAAGCCATAGGCTGCTGTCTCGGAGCCTTTTGATCTGCGAGCCGACTCTCTGGTACCGTTTGCCCGGACTGTAACAGAGTATATAGTCTATGGCTTGGGTGGCTGGAGTCTTTGGCAATTTTTCAGGCCTTTTTTGGCACTGCCTGATATAGAGGTCCTAGATGGCAGGGTGCCCCAGCAATGTACTGTTGCCCTTTGCGATCTAGGGTGGTGCATTTGCCATAAGTGGTGATGCTGCCAGTCTAGATGCTCTCGATGGTGCAGCTGTAGAACGCTTTGAGGATCTGAGGGCCCATGCCACATCTTTTCAGCCTCCTGAGGGGGGGGAAGAGGTGCTTTCATGCCCTCTTCATGACTGTGTGTGTTAAGTCCTTAGTGATGTGGATACCAAGGAAATTGAAGTGCTTCACAGCCCCCTTGATTTGGATGGGCGCATGCTCTCCTCTCTTTCTCCTGTAGTCCATGATTAGCTCCTTGGTCTTACTTATGTTGAGGCAGAGGTTGTTGTCATGGAACCACACTGCCATGGAACCACACCTCCCTCCCTGTAGGCTGTCTCATCACCGTCTGTGATCAGTCCTATCGCCGCTGTGTCGTCAGCAAGCTTGATAGCGTTGGAGTCATGTGTGGCCACGCAGTCGTGGGTGAGCAGGGAGTACAGGATAGAGTGAAGCACACTCCTTTGAGAGGCCCCGTGTTGAGGGTCAGCGTGGCGGAGGTCTTGTTGCTTACCCTCACCATCTGGGGCCTACCCATCAAAGTCCAGGATCCAGTTAGAGAGTGGTGGGTCCCCAACTTGGTTATGAGCTTAGGGGGGGATTGTGTTAAACACTGAGCTATAGTTTATGAACAGCATTCTCACATAGTTATTTCCCCTCTTGTCCAGGTGGGAGAGGGCAGTGTGACATGCAATTGAGATTGCATCATATTTTGGATCTGTGACTTCATTTAGTAGGAAGTCCATTGTAAAATAAACAGTCCTCACGTCTGCTCCTTTTCGCTTGAAAGCCATTTACAGAGAAACTTCACACCAGGTCTTCATGCCTAGAGCAACCCCCTCTTTACAGCGTGCGCTAAGAGCGTCGCTGTGCCTCTCTTTACTCTTCTCATTCTTGAGTGTTGTTTGGCGTGGCTCCCTGTGTTCCTCTGATCAGAGGCTGTAACACTTAACTGGCACACTGTGCCCCAGGCCCATGCCAACCGGCTGGTCGAGTGAAAACCATCTGAGTGCCCCCTGGTATACTGCACGGTTCTCCACATTTGCTCCACTAAAGTCCATTGATGTGCTGCCCGGCTGGGCGTATCCTCCCGCTATCTCACTCATTCTCTTTCTTGGTCTCAAGCTTTTTTTTCACTCTAGTGCTTTGCATCTTTATTTCTTCCCTTTAGTTCTTCCTATTTGTCTCTCTTGCTCACTCTCAATATGCATTTCTCTCTCCCTCTTGCAGTTCATACATTCCTTGCAATGTTCAGGCAATATTTTGAAAAACTTAACTGACAGCCAAAGTAAGAGTGTACTTAACAATTAAAATTAGAATGTAATTGAAATCGGCTTTGTATGTACCTCATACTTGTCATTCTCAAAACACATTGGCTGAGCAGCACGATGTGTTGGTGTAGCACTCCCAGGGGAGCCATCTTCACCACAGTCAGCACGCCTCCTGCACTCACGCCCATCTTCTACTCTTGACTCACCTTCTACAGCAAATTAATATTGAAAAAAGGTATGTACAAATAGGGCTGTGAAGAAGCCATACATATCAGGTTAGGAGTCAATAAACTTCACACTGAAATTGCACTTGATATCAGGCCGACAGCTTGTAGAGGGCTGTGTGAAATGATAAAATATTATATTTGGCTGTCACACTACAGCACACTCCAGTATTGAATTCATGTTAACAATAGAGAGAAGTTTACATCAGTAAAATATATACTGTTTAAGAGCATTGTGACAGATTGCATTAAAATGTGTTCCCATCTAAATGCAACTTATCTTTCTTTCCGTCCCGGCGTCTGTCATGCACCATGAATCATGTCTGTTGCACACAGGCGTTCAGAATATACACTACCTTTCAAAAGTTTTGGGTCACTTACAAATGTCCTTGTTTTCCATTAAAATATACATGAAATGAGTTGCAAAATGAATAAGAAATAATATCAAGACATTGCCACGGTTATAAATAATTGTTTTTAATTTAAATACTAATTGTGTCCTTCAAACTTTGCTTTGGTCAAAGTATTCTCCATTTGCAGCAATTACAACCTTGCAGACCTTTGGCATTCTAGTTGTCAATTTGTTGAGGCAATCTGAAGATATTTCACCCCATGCTTCCTGAAGCACCTCCCATAATTTGGATTGGCTTGATGGGCACTTTTTACGGTCAAACTGCTCCCACAACAGCTCAATAGGGTTGAGGTCCGGTGACTGTGCTGGCCACTCCATTATAGACAGAATACCATCTGACTGCTTCTTCCCTAGGTAGTTCTTGCATAGTTTGGAGCTGTGCTTTGGGTCATTGTCCTGTTGTAGGAGGAAATGCATGGCGTTGCAAAATGGAGTGATAGCCTTCAAGATCCCTTTTACATTGTACAAATCTCCCACTTTACCACCACCAAAGCACCCCCAGACCATCATATTGCTTCCACCATGCTTGACCGATGGCGTCAAGCACTCCTCCAGCATTTTTTTCTGCGTCTCACGAATGTTCTTCTTTGTGATCCGAACACCTCAAACTTAGATTTGTCTGTCCATAACACTTTTTTTTAATCTTCCTCTGTCCAGTGTCTGTGTTCTTTTGCCCGTTTTAATATTTTTATTGGCCAGTCTCAGATATGTATTTTTCTTTGCAACTCTGCCTAGAAGGCCAGCATCCCAGAGTCGCCGCTTCACTGTTGACGTTGAGACTGGTGTTTTACGGGTACTATTTAATGAAGCTGCCAGTTGAGGACTTGAGGCGCCTGTTTCTCAAACTAGAGACACTAATGTACTTGTCCTGTTGCTCAGTTGTGCACCGGGGCCTCCCACTCCTCTTTCTGTTGTGTTTAGAGCCAGTTTGTGCTCTTCTGTGAATGGAGTAGTACACAGCGTTGTACGATATCTTCAGTTTCTTGGCAATTTCTCACATGGAATAGCCTTCATTTCTCAGAACAAGAATAGACTGACGACTTTCAGAAGAAAGTCCTTTGTTTCTGGCCATTTTGAGCCTGTAATCGAACCCACACATGTTGATGCCCCAGATACTCAACTAGTCTAAAGAAGGCCAGTTGTATTGCTTCTTTAATCAGGACAACTGTTTTCAGCTGTGCTAACAGAATTGCAAAAGGGTTTTCTAACCATCAATTGGCCTTTTAAAACAATCAACTTGGATTAACTAAGACAACGTGGCATTGGAACACATGAGTGATGGTTGCTGATAATGGGCCTTAGATTATTGCATAGTTTGCTTTCTCCTTAAAGTTCTTTTGAAATCTGACACGGCGGTTGCATTAAGGAGAAGTTTATCCAAAGTTCCATGTATAATAGTCGTATCTTTATCAATGTTTGAGTATTTATGTAAATTGATGTAGCTCTCTGGAATATCACCGCATGTTTTAGAACTACTGAACGTAACGCGCCAATGTAAACTCAGATTTTTTTAAATCTAAATATTAACTTTATCAAAACAAAACATCTATTGTGTAACATGAAGTCCTATGAGTGTCATCTGATGAAGATCATCAAAGGTTAGTGATTAATTTAATCTCTTTCTGCTTTTTGTGACTCCTCTCTTTGGCTGGGTTTTTCTGTGACTTGGTGGTGACCTAACATAATCGTTTGTGGTGCATTCGCTGTAAATCCTTTTTGAAATCAGACACTGTGGCTGGATTAACGAGAATTGTATATTTAAAATGGTGTAAAATACTTCTGGAATTGTAATTATGAGATTTTTGTTGTTTTGAATTTGGCGCCCTGCGCTAGCGGAACCCCCTCCCAGTCCTAGACAGGGTAAAGATACAATTCTCGTTAATCCAGCAACAGTGTCTGATTTCAAAAATGCTTTAGAGCGAATGCACCACAAACGATTATGTTAGGTCACCACCAAGTGAAAAAATTTTTTTAGCCAAAGAGACGAGTCACAAAAAGCACAAATAGAGATAAAATGAATCACTAACCTTTGATGATCTTCATCAGTTGACACTCATAGGACTTAATGTTGCACAATACATGTATGTTTTGTTCGCTAAAGTGCATATTTATATTTAAAAAATCTCATTTTACATTGGCGCGTTACGTTCAGTAGTTCTAAAACATGTATTGATTTTGCAGAGAGCCACATAAAGTTACAGAAATACTCATAAATGTTGATGAGAATACAAGTATTACACATGGAATTAGAGATGTACTTCTCCTTAATGCAACCGCTGTCAGATTTAAAAACAACTTTACGGAAAAAGCAAACCATGCAATAATCTGAGTACAGCGTTCAGACAACAAACCAGCCAAAAAGATATCTGCCATATTGGGTAGTCAGAAATAGAGTTATAAATATTCACTTACCTTTGATCTACATCAGAATGCACTCCCACGAATCCCAGTTCATCCATAAATGTTTGATTTGTTCGACAATGTCCATCAGTTATGCCCAAACATCTTCTTCTGTTAGGGCGTTTGGTAAACAAATCCAAAGCGTATTCAGGTCGCGCCGAACATCGGACGAAAAGTTCAGAATTTCCGTTACAGCCCATAGAAACCTGTCAAAATAAGTATAGAATCAATCTTTAGGATGTTTTCAACATAAAGATTCAATAATGTTCCAACTGGAGAATTCCTATGTCTGTAGAAAAGCAATGGAGCGAGAGAACTCTCTCGTGACCGCACGTCAAAGCCCAAGGCACTCTGCCAGACCACTTACTCAAACAGCTCTCATGAGGGGTCCTTTATAGTAGAATCCTCAAACCAGTTTCTAAAGACGGTTGACATCTAGTGGAAGCCTTAGTGGGATATTGGTTGTTGCACTTCCTATCTACAATAGGGGCCAAGTAAAATAAATAAATAAATACAAGCCTCAGATTTCCCACTTCCTGATTGATTTTTCTCAGGTTTTCGCCTGCCATATGAGTTCTGTTAGACATCAGACATCATTCAAACAGTTTTAGAAACGTCAGTTTCTAATGCTACTAATAATATGCATATATTAGCATCTGGGACAGAGTAGCAAGGCAGTTTACCTTTGGCACCTTATTCATCCAAGATACTCAATACTGCCCCATATGTCACCAAGAAGTTAACTTGGAATGTAAAAAAGAAAAGAGACACCACTGCTGAGAGCATGAAATAATCAGTGGTGCAACCAGTAGTTTTCCCCTGCTAACGTTAGTAGCTTGTGTTCTAGCAGTGTGACAATAGTGAAATAAGCGGTTGTCAACTTCAAGGTTGATGTTGTTGCTAACTTGTTAGCATCACCCTTTTCAAGATTAACTTTGAAAATGTGTTCAGACTTCGTTTACAAATGATCATCATATGGTGAGGGGCACTTATTTTTGCATCTCGCTTGCTGTTAACTATCTCTTTAAATATAATGACTGAAACACTGTTGCATTTAAACTTTAAATCCCCGGTTAGTGTGATGCGCAATAAAATATATTTGCAATGGGATGTAATTGCTGTTTTTTTTCATTTCGGAAATGAAATGGTTGTGCTTTTGTATTGTTATGATTTCATGGAGCCTACTGGAGTGAATAGGATGCTTATTCTTTAACATTATTTTATGCTCTGTGAGTGCTATTGCCTGTCTGTCTGCCATGTCTTTGTTTAACCAAAACGTGCTCAACTTCAGCGCAATTGAGTGCACAGGTATTATTGTCGCTGTCCTTTCAGCACCATAAATTGTTTGATTCATTTAGAATGTCATCAAAAAGCATTGTTAGTTCCTCCTTCACTAGAATGTTAAAACTGCGGAAGGTATGTCAGGTGCATTAAGTGATACTATATTTTCTGTTATTTTCTTGATTATTTAGTTTGATACAACATATTGGATGGTTTTTGATCCCTCTGAAGTCCTAGGTCTTAGTCACTGTTCACCAATGCTAGCTACTCTAGATTTTCATAAGCGGCTACTGTGAGGGAATTGTTTATTGAATGAAAAGTAACTGCAATAATGTTGGATCAAAATAACTACTGCTGGTAATAATGCAATTCCTGAGTGATCACCACCTGCATTTCGCTGCTTGACTAAACCAGAGGGATTCATTGTGTCCTGAGTGGGAGCCATACTCAGGTCTAGCCCTTTGCAACAAGTAAATATCTCTTAAAAGGCTCTTCTCCCCATCTTCCTTTCTCTCTTTTCTTTACCCCCTTTCTCCTTCTCCTGCTGCGCTTGCCTCTTTCCTTCTGTACTCCTCTCAATTGTCTATCCCACATTGTCAGCTGTCTTCTCTACTCTACTACCTATCCTCTCTCAGAAACGCTGCAGTCCTTGGGGTGGCGACCTATTTCCCGCTTGTTTCCAAATTACCCCATGAATATGCACTACCTGCTGGATTAGGGTCCGTGCCTTTCAGTCAGGGAGATCAAACAGGTCTGGCTGATGACCGTGCGAGACAGACGCAGAAAATCCCTGCATTGTACAAGAGCAATCCGGATCTGCAATCCCTCAGGATGGCTAGAGAAAGCGCTTTTGATTTCTTCTTTATAAAGGGACAAAATCCAAGCTGGATCTGCAATCTTTCTCTCCCCACATGGCGCAAAATCCAGGCCCGTAAACTGGGATTGAATCCAGGCCCGTAAACTGGGATTGAATCCAGGACCATAAACTCTCGGATTGATTTAGCCTTACCTTTGCGTGCCTTAAATTTTCATTTTCTCTTTTCTTTTTTTTTGATTTGTCTGAGGTGCCATGTTTAATTGGAGAGAGATCACTATTGATATAGGGGGAAATACAATGGTGCAGAGGGGTTGTTCCCTCATGTGTCTCATGTTTTTCATTTGACTGCTCTACCATATCAGCATATCCCTTGATTTTGACATATTTTAGCTTAAAGGACTATTTCACCCCCTAACCCCTTGCTAACATATATCATTCAATGATCTGGAGGCATTGACGTGTGTGTTTGTGCATTAAAACACTGTCGGTCTTTTGCAACTACGCCTATGTTTTACGTGTTTGCTTTCAATCATTTTAATGATCAGATTTGGTGATCCATCAATGGAAAAAGAGAAGCCATTCTGGCCTTATCAACACACTAGAGCAGCATTGCCTTTATCAGATCCTCTCTCAAGACTTCCACTGGTACTGGAGCTAATTTTGCAGCCTCGCTCTCTGTGTGCCATCCTGTTTCACATGGGCCTTAATTAAGTAGCTGTTCAAGTGGAATGAAGACTCAGTTCCTGTAGTCTCACCCTGAGCCTCTGTGTGCTTTTCTTTTGAATTAAATCTAGAGTAGGCTGGCGGTAGCGCACAACCCCCTTTTATTCTTCAACCCATCTCTTGATTTCCTTGCTTATTCACATGCTTATACGCATGGGAAGAGTTTCTTCAGAAATGATATTTTTCTGTCTTTATTAATTAATTTCAAAGGGGTAAACTGTGGGTGGACAGTAATCCTGTACATTTACAGGCCAGACTCTCAATGCCAGACTACATTATTCTGTACCTGTAGGTGACTTGCATCCATTACGTATTTAATCCCTAGTGCACCAACAGTGTTTCACTGACTATTCACAATGGAGATGTAGAAATCCTTAATGCTCGGAGCATGGGGATTGTTGACCAATCATGTTCATGTTGTCATGCTGCATCACATGGTTCTAAACCATTCGTCAGGTATTTCCTAAAAAGTTAAGGAATGAGTCGAAACAACTTATTCTCCTGTAAAGTACATTGTCACGATTTCAAACCTATATGATATTACGAAGAACAAGTTAATCTCACATCCCTGAAAATATCTGTAATTTTGTGCATCTTGTTCACGTAATTCATGCTAATGATGGGTTGTTGAATCCCATTCATTCCTGGTAGGAATGTGGTCCTTGAACCAGAATGCACTGAGCCGCTCATTGAAAATGAACAGATCATTCTCATTGGCATTATTACGGCTAATGCTAACCTGGTTAGGCTCTCCTTTCTTTGAATATTGCTAAACGCACTGCTTACAGGCTCACTTCCTCCCTCTTGTTTGTCGTCAGAGGTTCATTTTGTAAACAAGGGATGATACTGATGTGTGGCCACCCAGGCCTATAGGCTACAGGCTAACCTCCCGTAAGAAGTTAGGTAAGTGGGAGTTATCCATGAGTGCCAAATGACTCATGGGTACCAAACAGTGTCATTTGAATTCGGGATGGGCACGGTTATACAAATATCGGAACGGATGTTGGTATTCGATTACTTGGGAGAGTATTCATTTTTTGGAGAAAAAAAAACAGGCCTTTTTATATTTATCTAAAATGTTATAAAATGATCTGTTACATTGCTTCATACCATACAAGGATAAATCATTACATTTGACATTAAGAAAACAAAAGTTTTTGTGTGTCCGCCCCATTAAAAAAAAAAAAAAAGAAGTGGCCTAGACATGTGTAGCTTGTTGTTATTGTGGTCAATCAAAGCAGGGCTACAGTCACACTCCATGTGTAGCAGGTGAATTGGGAGATTTCTAATCAATGCAAAATGTAATTAAATTGGCTAAATGAGAAGGCTACAATGATCATCCAACAGGTAGGCTGTTTCAAATGAATGGAGTTGTTGTAGACATAGGACAGTGAGCGCAGGAAAATAGTCCCCAATTAGCCTTGCTACTTTCGTTAGCTGGCTAGTAGCTAGCTTGCTTCTTTACGATTTGACACAGTCAAAGGTACTACCAGATTTGTAACCTATGGCAGCAACACGTTTCTCTAACTAGCGCGAGTCTGTTTGGCTACTTTCTCCCTCTGTGCCACACACAGATTGTCAGAGCGCAGCGGACTGTTGCTCTCAAGTCGCACGAGCAAGTCTCCATTGAAGTTTAAAAATATATTTTCTTTAAAACGTGTATTTCGACCATCCCGATAACCCAAAGAATATCATAGTAATCAAATGCTGAAATAAATCCAAATGCCCATCCCTAATGTTGAATATATGTCCCCTAATTTGTATTCAGGGAACATGCATAACCAACTGAAAACAATGAAATGTTATCAAAATGAAAACTGCTCTCTGTTCTTTTGCCTTGCTAGCTATTGCCAACAGTTGGTTGATAAGGAGCCAGTGTCTTTTTTTCTCCATCTGTCCTGTCATATTAGGGCTGTTGGGGATATAAGCTTCCAGTACCTTTTGAACAGCACTGGAAGCCCACGAGGATTTGTGGTTGTCAGTGTGGGAGCTGAACGGCAGGGCCCTGGAGATTTGCACAGTCCTTGTGTGTCTCATCCCCCCATTTCATCTCCCATATTTTAGAATGTTTGGAGTCACAGCTCAAACTATCTACGCCACAGATATCACCTGCATATCCCCGGTTCCCAAATCCCAACCAGATTTACACAATGCTACACTGTTGGTCACACTTATGGGGTGTCCTTATGATGTACACTGGGAATGAGCCATAATGAGTCGCTATGTTGGCATGATATAAACTAGAGGTCGACCGATTAATCGGAATGGCCGATTAATCAGGGCCGATTTCAAGTTTTCATAACAATCGGTAATCTGTATTTTTTGGGGCGCCGATTTGCAGAGTTTTTAAACTCTGCTGTTGGCTCTGCGAGTGACTGGTGCCAGAACATCCCCACAAGTCTTGTTTTGGACCTTGACTGTGCACTCGCTATTACCTCATTACCTCACACCACAGACCCCACACCTAAGCATGATGCACAATGTATAACCCAGGGATGTAGAGTATCAAAATACACACTTCAAAAACACTCATCAATATGGATGCCTTTTCTTTACATGTAGTTTCACGGCAGCTGTTCTACTTTTCCCCTCTCTATCTTGTATGCTATGACTCATTAAAGAAGATGGCAGCGCCCAAGTCTCATAGAGGAGGCATGCCTACAGGCATCTCATCGCCGTCTCTGGCTTGTCTACAAATAGGTGTCCTTATCCAGCTTGTTGAGCTAGCGTAGTGTTAGCCCGCAACTAACAGGATCAGCATTGGCATGCTAGCTCTGCCTCATTAATCAAAGTGAGAGTGAAGGTAATGAGGAAGAAACATGCAAGAAACATTCATCCAATCAGTGACCATCTCCAGTTATACTTTATCAAAACAGGTGAGAGATATCACAGTGGTAGGCAAGCATCAAATGTAGCTTATCTGGCAAACAACATCAGCAAGGCGCACCAGGAAACTTATGCGAGGCGCCATTTAAAAAATTTTTTTTTTTACCTTTATTTAACCAGGCAAGTCAGTTAAGAACAAATTCTTATTTTCAATGACGGCCTAGGAACAGTGGGTTAACTGCCTGTTCAGGGGCAGAACGACAGATTTGTACCATGTCAGCTCGGGGGTTTGAACTTGCAACCTTCCGGTTACTAGTCCAACACTCTAACCACTAGGCTACCCTGCCGCCCCATTGAGTAATTACTTATTGATTTGTACTTGTCTGTTTGCAGGTCACCTACAGTGGTGACCTGACTCGGAGTTCAGCTAAAATCCTCTCATTCCCACTGCACAGTGGCAACAGGCCCCTGCACAACACTCCTCGGGGCAATGAGTCATTCTAGGCAAAGTCGCTGACCCATTGCACAGATGCACTGCAGAGGACATAAAGAAGATTAATTTCACTCACTGGCAACCGAAGGTATTTACAAACCTTTTTTTAATTGTGTTTTTTGACCTCTTGAGTGGTTTTAAGGTGGCTGACATTCCAATTTAAATAATAGTTCACAATTCATCCAATGACGAAACGGGGAGAACTTGGGACAATATGGCAATCTGAATAATTAAAATCTATACTAGACTGGGATGATGTGTTTGTTTCCACCTGATGGGCTTCATCAACTCAATAACATTTTAATTGTCTATTAACCAAATTAATTGCTTTCGTGGGTTTAGCGTTAATAAAATGAAAATGTTTTCGTTTAGTCATCACCTCATCCCCTCCCTGTGTATCTGTTCTGTGACGGAGTCAAAGCTCCCAGAGGAGTGTACTGGAGATAATTGCAAGGTGTGGACAAGCTTTCGCTGCAATTACATGTTGGCTGACATTCTGTGACTAAAGCTGAAACACACACCTCCTGTACTATATTAGGTGCCATGGGGGGGGGTCGGTAGATTCCTCACCACTGGAGCCCCAGGAGCCAAATATATATATTTTTTGAGTGGAAGGTCCTCTCTGTTAATCCACTAAGCTTGCAGGTCTTTGTGCAAGCCTGGGAGACTCTCCACTCGCTCCCTCTGTCATCCATTCATTCATTTATTTGAGTTATTTCTGGGGCAGCCGGCTTCCCGTCAGCCAGTAGTCCCAGATCTCCAAATCAAATCCAATTTTATTTGTCACATACACATGGTTAGCAGATGTTAATGCGAGTGTAGCGAAATGCTTGTGCTTCTAGTTCCGACAATGCAGTGATAACCAACAAGTAATCTAACTAACAAGGGGATAAAGAATATGTACATAAGGATATATGAATGAGTGATGGTACAGGGCAGCATACAGTAGATGGTATCGAGTACAGTATATACATATGAGATGAGTATGTAAACAAAGTGGCATAGTTAAAGTGGCTAGTGATACATGTATTACATGAGGATGCAGTCGGTGATATAGAGTACAGTATATACGTATGCATATGAGATGTATAATGTAGGGTAAGTAACATTATATAAGGTAGCATTGTTTAAAGTGGCTAGTGATATATTTACATTTCCCATCAATTCCCATTATTAAAGTGGCTGGAGTTGGGCCAGTGTCAATGACAGTGTGTTGGCAGCAGCCACTCAATGTTAGTGGTGGCTGTTTAACAGTCTGATGGCCTTGAGATAGAAGCTGTTTTTCAGTCTCTCGGTCCCAGCTTTGATGCACCTGTACTGACCTCGCCTTCTGGATGATAGCGGGGTGAACAGGCAGTGGTTCGGGTGGTTGATGTCCTTGATGATCTTTATGGCCTTCCTGTAACATCGGGTGGTGTATGTGTCCTGGAGGGCAGGTAGTTTGCCCCCGGTGATGCTTTGTGCAGACCTCACTACCCTCTGGAGAGCCTTACGGTTGAGGGCGGAGCAGTTGCCGTACCAGGCGGTGATACAGCCCGCCAGGATGCTCTCGATTGTGCATCTGCAGAAGTTTGAGTGCTTTTGGTGACAAGCCAAATTTCTTCAGCCTCTATTTGTCAACGTAGGTCCTACCCCTCCTCACATCAGACTCTATCAACCAGACAATTTATTTCCAATGTTTTGGTGCTGGAGTGTCTGCAGCAACACATATCCAGGCAAGTCTGAACATGTATGGAGAGCTCTGAATTCATAAACGGAGTAGGTGGATAATCAACGTTATCAATCATTGCATTATGAAGCATTCTTGTGGTTTTGCTGGCTGATAAACTATAATCCGTATTTTAATGGCCGTACCTATACGGAAAATATGGGGATGTACAGCTTCTCATCAATCAACTCCCATATCCCAACTGTAATCGGTTGATCAAACACCCCAGAAAAGCAGTTTGAAATGCAAGCAAAGTAACACAACCATGATTTATAGCTACAGCGGTATTCTCCATAAACAGGTTGGGTATACAGTCAGCCTATTACCCAGTTTGGCTTCTCATGACAACACATCTAGGGTCTCTGACAGGCTTTGGGTCACTTTCCTACTTCCTAACCTTGTAATATTGTGAAACTTGCATCGACTGTGTGCTGTAGTCGAGAAGGGACCAAAATCCAACAAGTGAATTGTCACTTTTCCGCCGATCTCGCAATGTTGCATTAGCACACAAAAGAGAAGGTTGGCAGTGATTGAACACAGGTGAACCTGGCCTACACACCTTTCCTTTTAAAATTGCAGTTACTCCTAGGGTTGGAAACTTAACTGTACATTTACGGAATTTTTCCATGGGACGTTAAAGCGCTGGAATTTGGGGATTTTTGCTTAAATTCACAAAAAAAGTTATCTAACAGCAAACCTTTTTTGTGGCATACACAAGGCAATTCTAGGTTTTGTGGCATATTTTTGTTAATTAAACTATCCCCAATTCATTGGAATTGCAACCCTCTGCATGCACAGTGTATTCTGCCATCACATGTGCAGCTGATTCTCAAGATCTTGCATGCTAATGAGATGCTATTGAGCCGACACTACTACACTGTCTGAGCCAAGGACTACGTGCTTTCTGGTAAGGTGGGGTGAATATACTGGGTGGGGTGAATATATTTTATGACATACATGTTTTGTTAACTAGTAAATAGTAGGCTACAGCAAAGTGTGTTTAAATCATATCTAACTTGTTAACAATTTCTGCTAGTTAGTTTTTGCTACCATGTGGGTTTTCGTTTGCTTGAGCCTGCTAACTGAGTGTTAATTCACCTGCTTCCATACATGTTTCATTTTAAAACATTTATCTTACAAAGGAGTTTAATCTAGGTATTTATCTGTATAAGGAATAGTTTTTTTTTTTCCTATTTTTTTTCCTAATCTTTACAGGAAGTGCCCGTGGTATTTATCTGATGTGTGGACACATTTCACTGAAGCTATTGTAGAAGGAAAAGCTGTGTACATTTGCAAATACTGTGCCAAATCATATGTGAAGAATGCAACAAAGATGCAGAATCATCTGACCAAGTACATAAAGTTCCCCCAGCACTCACAAGCAACCTCTGACAAAAGTCCCTCTACTTCTATTCGAGGTGAAAATGTTGAATCCGACATCTTATCGATAGCAACAGCTCATGGTCCTCCTGGAATGAGAAGTGTCTTTGACTCAATGGATGAATGTAGTCAGAGAAATGCTGATGAATCTCTTGCTTGAGCTGCGTATGCAAACGGGTCACCTCTGATGCTCACAGGCAATGTGTATTGGAAGAGATTTCTGAATGTTCTTTGCCCAGCATACACCCCTCCAACCAGACATGCTTTATCTACTAATTTGCTGGATGCAGAGTTCAAGTGAAGGTCAAGCAAATCATAGAGAAAGACTGCTGTATTGCAATCATCTCTGTTGGGTGGTCGAATGTTCGTGGGCAAGGAATAATTAACTACATCTCCACCCCTCAACCAGTATACTATAAGAGGACAGACACGCCGGTCTCTACATTGCAGATGAGCTGAAGGCAGTCATCAATGCCCTTGGACCACAGAAGATATTTGCACTGGTGACAGACAATGCTGCAAACTTGAAGACTGCTTGGTCTGAAGTGGAGGAGTCCTACCCTCACATCACACCTATTGGCTGTGCTGCTCATGCATTGAATCTGCTCCTCAAGGACATCATGGCACTGAAAAAAATGGATACACTCCACAAGAGCCAAGGAAATGATTATGTATGTGAAGGGTCATATAGCAGCAATTTACCTCACCAAGCAAAGTGAGAAGAATTAGAGCACCACATTGAAGCTTCCTAACAACACCCGTTGGGGTGGTGTTGTCGTCATGTTTGACAGTCTCCTGGAGGGGAAGGAGTCTCTCCAAGAAATGGCCATATCACAGTCTGCCGATATAAATAGCCCCATCAAGAGGATATAGTCTATAGTCTGCCGATATAGATAGCCCCATCCTGGATGATGTATTTTGGGAGTGTGGTAAGCAGCCTGAAACTCCTGAAACCTATAGCAGTAGCCATTGCACAGATTGAAGGAGACAATGCCATCCTATCTGATGTTCAGACTCTGTTTGCAGATGTAAGAGAAGAAATCTGTACTGCACTGCCCACTTCACGGTTGCTCCAAGTAGAGGAAATTGCAGTTCTGAAATGCATCAAAAAGCGTGAAGACTTCTGCCTGAAGCCCATAAACGCAGCAGCGTACATGTTGGACCCCAAGTATGCTGGCAAGAGCAAGGTTCTTGACAGTCTGGTTTAAGTACACTTCCAAGCAAGGGCTTTGGGATGGAGATGCAATATGGCAGTCATGCCAACATATTTCACAGCCACCTGGTGGAAGGGACTTTGTGGATCTGAGGCTCTTTCCCCTCTTGCCTCCTCCATCCTCCATCCTCCATATCTAACCAGCTGCTTCAGAGCACAACTGGACCTTGTTTGGGAACACACACACCAAAGCACGCAACAGGCTGACCAATACAAAGGTTGAAAATTTGGTGGCCATCCGGGTGAATTTGAGGCTTTTTGAGCCTGAAAAATGAGCCATCCTCAACAAGGTTGGAAAGTGACTGTGACGATGAGGCCCCAGAGTCTGATGTTCAAGAGGTGGTCCAGGGAGAGGAACTGGAAGCCTGAGAGGAAGACAACCAAAGCTTTAGTTACTAGACTACCATTTCACAGATATGTTAAATGTTTTTGGGAGATGCGATTAGATCATTGGGAATCATTCAATATTCCCTTTTCTTCAGTGAAATCATCCCATGTGAAGTCAACACTTAAATAGTTTTTAAAAACTTCTATTGGAAGGATTTAATCATTTGCAACTATGTCTACTTATAAGGTAAAAGGTTTATGTTTCGGACTCCATATGCTATGGTAAATATATCCAATGCAAAAAAACATTACATTTAAATGGTGTTAATATTAATTTGCATAGATTTCCTTTAATTCCCATATGTTTGTTAATTCCCACAAAGTTTTTTTTATGTCTGAATATTCCCCAAAATATGCAACCCTGGTCACTCCCCAGAGTGAACCCAGTGTTATTGACTTGTTAATTGTTTACTCCATGTGTAACTCTGTTGTCTGTTCACACTGCTATGCTTTATCTTGGCCAGGTCGCAGTTGCAAATGAGAACTTGTTCTCAACTAGCCTACCTGGTTAAATAAAATTAATAATAATAATAATGCTAGCTACCTGCTGCATGACAATATGAGCGGAGATGGAAGGATTTAATTGAGGATTTGTTATCAGAGATGGCTGTGTTTGATTAGGCCCCATGTTACATCTGTGGGGAGGTTATAGACCAATCAAAGGGCCATTGAAAAACCATGTCCAACCTAAATGCATCATGTATTGTCAGTTGCAGTATACTTAAAATTCATTCTTGTTATTTTATTATCTTGTCAATAAAAGAAAAGCATAATTGAGAATGCTTAACATTTAGGCTACACAAATACAAGCACACTTGCACTATGTATACAAAAGTATGTGTACACCCCATCAAATTAGTGGATTTTGCAATTTCAGCCACACCCGTTGCTGACAGTTATGTAAAATCGAGCACACAGCCATGCAATCTCCAAAGACAAACACTGGCAGTAGAAGGGACTTAATGAAGAGCTCAGTGACTTTCATTGTGGCACCGTCATAGGATGCCATCTTTCCAACAAGTCAGTTCAACAAATTTCTGCCCCGCTAGAGCTGCCCAAGTCAACTGTAAGTGCTGTTATTGTGAAGTGGAAACATCTAGGCGCAACAACGTCTTAGCCGCGAAGTTGTAGGCCACACAAGCTCACAGAAGGGGACTGCTGATGTGCGTAGCTTGTATAACTTATCTGTCCTCGGTTGCAACACTCACTACCGAGTTCTAAACTGCCTCTGGAAGCAACTTAAGCACAAAAACTGTTAGTCTGGAGATTCATGAAATGGGTTTCCATGGCCAAGCAGCCGCACACAAGCCAAAGATCACAATGTGCAATGCTAAGCGTTGGCTGGAGTGGTGTAAAGCTCTCCGCTATTGGACTTTGGAGCAGTGTACCGTAATTTCCGGACTATAAACCGCTACTTTATTCCCACACTTTGAACCTCGCGGTTTATACAATGACGCGGCTAATTTATAGATTTTTCCCGCTTTCACAAGATTCATGCCGCCAAAACTGAGCACCGTCACATAATGTTACAGAAAAATCGAGCGCGCTCAAACTTCCCATCATTCTGATTACGGTAGTAATTTTGTCACCCTCATCATGGCAAAGACACGAAGAAATGCATATGATGCAGCTTTCAAGTTGAAGGCTATCGATCTGGCTGTTGGAAAAGGAAATAGAGCTGCTGCATGGGAGATTGGCCTTAATGAGTCGATGATAAGACGTTGGAAACCGCAGCGTGAGGAACTGACTCAGTGCAAAAAGACAACAAAAGCTTTCAGAGAGAAGAAAAGCAGATGGCCCAAAGTATTTGCAGCCACTCGACATCAGTGTAAATCGTGCATTTAAGGTGGCGCTCCTTGTTCAGTGGGAGTCTTGGATGACAAGTGGGGAGAAATGCTTGACTAAAACGGGCTGCATGCGAAGAGAAACTTATGGTCAAGTCTGCCAGTGGGTCCTGACAGCGTGGAGCATTGTCAAAAAATCCACTTTCATCAACGGGTTTCGAAAAGCTGGACTGCTGCGTGTTGAAGGGGCAGCATGAGCTCAGTGGGGTATTTGCCTCCGGATGAAAGTGACTAGAGCGACAATGAAAACGATCCAACATCGGATGAAGCAATTCTGAGGCTATTCAACTCCGACACCGAAGGAGATGACTTCAGTGGTTTCAGTGCACAGGATGAGGAAGATGGTGACCTATGACTTTCTTGGTAGGCTACTGTTTTAATTTGTGTTACTTTGTGTGTTTCGCTAAAGCCTATTTATTTTTGTTACAAGCCGTGTTCGTTTAAAGACTGTGTACAGTTAATTTGTTTCAATGTACTGGTAGAGACGTGCGGCTTATTTATGTACAAAATACATATTTTTTTAAATAATTCAGTGGGTGCGGTTTATATTCAGGTGCGCTTAATAGTCCAGCAATTACGGTAAACAGGTTCTATGGAGTGATGAATCACGCTTCACCATCCGGCAGTCAAACGGACGAATCTGGGTGTGGCGGATGCCAGGAGAACGCTACCTGCCTGAATGCATAGTGCCAACTATACATTTTGGTGAAGGAGGAATAATGGTCTGGGACTGGGCCCCTTAGTTCCAATGCTACAGCACACAATGACGTTCTAGATTATTCTGTGCATTCCAACTTTGTGGCAACATTTTGGGGAAGGCTCTTTCCTGTTTCAGCATGCCCCAATGCACAAAGCGAGGTCCGTATAGAAATGGTTTGTCGAGATTGGTTTGGAAGAACTTCACTGGCCTGCACAGAGCCCTGACCTCAATTCCTTCGAACACCTTTGGGATGAATTGGAACGCCTTATCTCCCGCTATCAGTGCCCGACCTCACTAATGCTCTTGTCGCTGAAAGGAAGCAAGTCGCTGCAGCCATGTTCCAACATCTAGTGGAAAGCCCATGATTTTGGAATGAGATGTTCGACAAGCAGGTGTCCACATACTTTTGTTGATGTAGTGTGTGTGTGTGTGTGTGTGTGTGTGTCTGTGTGTGTGTGTGTGTGTGTGTGTGTATACTGTGTATAAAACATTAAGGACACCTGCTTTTTCCATGACAGACTGACCAGGTGAAAGCTATGATCCCTTGTTGATGTCACTTGTTAAATCCACTTAAATCTGTGTAGATTGTAATCTGTGTTTATCTGTGTAGGCTTGAGACAATTGAAACATTGATTGGTTCAAATCAAATTTTATTTGTCACATACACATGGTTAGCAAATGTTAATGTGAGTCTAGCGAAATGCTTGTGCTTCTAGTTCCGACAATGCAGTAATAACCAACAAGTAATCTTAACTAACAATTCCAAAACGACTGTCTTATACACACAAGTGTAGGGGGATAAAGAATATGTACATAAAGATATATGAATGAGTGATAGTACAGAGCGGCATAGGCAAGATACAGTAGATGGTATCGAGTACAGTATATACATATGAGATGAGTATGTAAACAAAGTGGCATAGTTAAAGTGGCTAGTGATACATGTATTACATAAAGATGCAGTAGATGACAGAGTACAGTATATACGTATATATATGAGATGAATAATGTAGGGTATGTAAACATATTAGGTAGCATTGTTTAAAGTGGCTAGTGATATATTTTACATCAATTCCCATTATTAAAGTGGCTGGAGTTGAGTCAGTGTGTTGGCAGCAGTGTGATGGCCTTGAGATAGAAGCTGTTTTTCAGTCTCTCGGTCCCAGCTTTGATGCACCTGTACTGACCTCGCCTTCTGGATGATAGCGGGGTGAACAGGCAGTGACTCGGGTGGTTGTTGTCCTTGGTGATCTTTATGGCCTTCCTGTGACATCGGGTGGTTTAGGTGTCCTGGAGGGCAGGTAGTTTGCCCCCGGTGATGCGTTGTGCAGACCTCACTACCCTCTGGAGAGCCTTACGGTTGTGGTCGGAGCAGTTGCCGTACCAGGCGGTGATACAGCCAAAACAGGATGCTCTCGATTGTGCATCTGCAGAAGTTTGTGAGTGCTTTTGGTGACAAGCCAAATGTTTTCATCCTCCTGAGGTTGAAGAGGCGCTGCTGCGCCTTCTTCACAACGCTGCCTGTGTGGGTGGAGCAATTCAGTTTGTCCGTGATGTGTACGCCGAGGAATTTAAAACTTACTATCCTCTCCTCTACTGTCCCATCGATGTGGATAGGGGGGTGCTCCCTCTGCTGTTTCCTGAAGTCCACAATTATCTCCTTAGTTTTGTTGAGTGTGATGTTATTTTCCTGACACCACACTCCGAGGGCCCACACCTCCTCCCTGTATGCCGTCTCGTCGTTGTTGGTAATCAAGCCTACCACTGTAGTGTCGTCCGCTAACTTGATGATTGAGTTGGAGGCGTGCATGGCCACGCAGTCGTTGGTGAACAGGGAGTACAGGAGAGGGCTCAGAACGCACCCTTGTGGGGCTCCAGTGTTGAGGATCAGCCGGATGGAGATGTTGTTACCTACCCTCACCACCTGGGGGCGGCCCGTCAGGAAGTTCAGTACCCAGTTGCACAGGGCGGGGTCGAGACCCAGGGTCTCGAGCTTGATGACGAGTTTGGAGGGTACTATGGCGTTAAATGCTGAGCTGTAGTCGATGAACAGCATTCTCACATAGGTATTCCTCTTGTCCAGATGGGTTAGGGTAGTGTGGTTGAGATTGCATCGTCTGTGGACCTATTTGGATGGTAAGCAAATTGCAGTGGGCCTAGGGTGTTAGGTAGGGTGGACTTGATATGGTCCTTGACTAGTCTCTCAAAGCACTTAATGATGACGGAAGTGAGTGCTACGGGGTGGTAGTCGTTTAGCTCAGTTATCTTAGCTTTCTTGGGAACAGGGACAATGGTGGCCCTCTTGAAGCATGTGGGAACAGCAGACTGGGATAAGGATTGATTGAATATGTCCGTAAACACACCAGCCAGCTGGTCTGCGAATGCTCTGAGGACGCGGCTGGGGATGCCGTCTGGGCCTGCAGCTTTGCAAGGTTTAACACGTTTAAATGTTTTACTCACGTCGGCTGCAGTGAAGGAGAGTCCGCATGTTTTGGTTGTGGGCCGTGTCAGTGGCAATGTATTGTCCTCAAAGTGAGCAAAAAAGTTATTTAGTCTGCCTGGGAGCAAGACATCCTGGTCCGTGACAGGGCTGGTTTTCTTTTTGTTATCCATGATTGACTGTAGACCCTGCCACATACCTCTTGTGTCTGAGCCGTTGAATTGCGACTCTACTTTGTCTCTATACTGATGCTTAGCTTGTTTGATTGCCTTGCAGAGGGAACAGCTACCCTGTTTGTATTCGGTCATGTTTCCAGTCACCTTGCCCTGGTTAAAAGCAGTGGTTCGCGCTTTCAGTTTCACGCGAATGCTGCCATCAATCCACGGTTTCTGGTTTGGGAATGTTTTAATCGTTGCTATGGGAACGACATCTTCAATGCACTTTCTAATGAACTCGCTCACCGAATCAGCGTATTCGTCAATGTTGTTGTTGGACGCAGTGCGGAACATATCCCAGTCCACGTGATGGAAGCAGTCTTGGAGCGTGGAATCAGATTGGTCGGACCAGCGTTGAACAGACCTGAGCGCGGGAGCTTCTTGTTTTAGCTTCTGTCTGTTGGCAGGGAGTAACAAAATGGAGTCGTGGTCAGCTTTTCCGAAAGGAGGGCGGGGGAGGGCCTTATATGCGTGGTAGCCGACTAGTAACATTGACAAGTTCAGGGCAGGGTACTGGGCGGAGGCTGGCTAGTGCTCACTATTTAACAGTCTGATGCCTGGAGATGGAAGCTGTTTTTCAGTCTCTCGGTCACAGCTTTGATGCACCTGCGCTGTCTCCACCTTCCGAACTCACTTCACTCATGCAAAAGAAGGAAGCTCGCGCTAGCACAAGTGCAAATCAAATACACCACTGTAACTCGGATTAATGGGTTTATGTGCTAATAATTGAAAAGATCGGTCAGAAAACCAGGTGTTTTAATCGCTGGATGCTTTCTTCGATTATGACCGTATGCCGATTTTAACATAATCAGAGTAAGGTGTTTACATGACTAATGCCGTACTCAGCCTACTGCCATAATCAGTTTAATATGAAATGATTAGTGTGCTTGTAAACATACAGCCATACAGAGTATGTAACATGTACTTGGTCTGATATCTGCTGGCCTGTCAATACCTCAGATAAGGTCATGCTCTTTAGGGACGGGACCCAGCCCCTCATCTCATGTAGACCGCCACCCAGCTTGTTCACATTAGTATGGGTCAGCTATGTCTGGAAACACAGTCAACTTTATCAATAGTCGGATCAGATTCCAAACACATACACAACCTTTATAGGTGTACACAACACACCCAATATCCAAAATGCTGCCTCGGTACTGGTACAATACAGTGAAGTGTAGCAATTCAGATTTTGTAGGTTGTCAGGAATAGACATGCCCAAAAAGATGGGCCTAGATCTTGACAACCAGGTGCACTCATTCAAGTTTAATCAAAGGCACGCTTCTCAAAATCATAATTTTCCACCCAATAGACAAAAAATAGTTTGTGTGTACTGTTAGGTACACACAAACACTTGCACTGTTCAAGCGAGAAACATTGCTGCACCTGTAAAATGTGCACGCAACCAATAACATTGGATTTGAAGATGACAAATCAGAGGACATTTTGTTTAAAACTATGCTGATTGATGCGCCATGCCATATCCCCAATTCTGGAGTCCTTAAAGGCAACCCTGTGCTTGA
The DNA here is from genome assembly GCF_023373465.1 of Oncorhynchus keta. Classification (NCBI taxonomy): domain Eukaryota; kingdom Metazoa; phylum Chordata; class Actinopteri; order Salmoniformes; family Salmonidae; genus Oncorhynchus; species Oncorhynchus keta. The sequence goes on from NC_068431.1 coordinate 25,532,249, forward strand.
GTGTTATACATTTTGTCTGGTGGCTATGCTAGTTTAGTGCTTCCTACAGTATATTAGCTCTTCTGGTGTTCACCCAGTCCGTCAAATCCTTCCACCCCAGCTGCTAAGGCTTAAACTTACTGTCCAGTGAAAAGTTTATTCTTTTTGCGCGTACACAAAGGTTGTTGACTTGTCATTTAAGTATAGTTGTGGCCAATGCATAAATTAGAGTGGGAACCTTTTTCTTGCCCAGGGACATAGACTGCCAGTCATTGTTTTTTATTTATTTCTTATTTCACCTTTATTTAACCAGGTAGGCTAGTTGAGAACAACTTCTCATTTGCAACTGCGACCTGGCCAAGATAAAGCATAGCAGTGTGAACAGACAACACAGAGTGACACATGGAGTAAACAATTAACAAGTCAATAACACAGTAGAAAAAAAGGGGGAGTCTATATACAATGTGTGCAAAAGGCATGAGGTAGGCGAATAATTACAATTTTGCAGATTAACACTGGAGTGATAAGTGATCAGATGGTCATGTACAGGTAGAGATATTGGTGTGCAAAAGAGCAGAAAAGTAAATAAATAAAACAGTATGGGGATGAGGTAGGTGAAAATGGGTGGGCTATTTACCAATAGACTATGTACAGCTGCAGCGATCGGTTTGCTGCTCAGATAGCTGATGTTTGAAGTTGGTGAGGGAGATAAGTCTCCAACTTCAGCGATTTTTGCAATTCGTTCCAGTCACAGGCAGCAGAGTACTGGAACGAAAGGCGGCCAAATTAGGTGTTGGTTTTAGGGATGGTCAATGAGATACACCTGCTGGAGCGCGTGCTACGGATGGGTGTTGCCATCGTGACCAGTGAACTGAGATAAGGCAGAGCTTTACCTAGCATGGACTTGTAGATGACCTGGAGCAAGTGGGTCTGGCGACGAATATGTAGCGAGGGCCAGCCGACTAGAGCATACAAGTCGCAGTGGTGGGTAGTATAAGGTGCTTTAGTGACAAAACGGATGGCACTGTGATAGACTGCATCCAGTTTGCTGAGTAGAGTGTTGGAAGCCATTTTGTAGATGACATCGCTGAAGTCGAGGATCGGTAGGATAGTCAGTTTTACTAGGGTAAGCTTGGCGGCGGAGTGAAGGAGGCTTTGTTGCGGATTAGAAAGCCGACTCTTGATTTGATTTTCGATTGGAGATGTTTGATATGAGTCTGGAAGGAGAGTTTGCAGTCTAGCCAGACACCTAGGTACTTATAGATGTCCACATATTCAAGGTCGGAACCATCCAGGGTGGTGATGCTAGTCGGGCATGCGGGTGCAGGCAGCGATCGGTTGAAAAGCATGCATTTGGTTTTACTAGCGTTTAAGAGCAGTTGGAGGCCACGGAAGGAGTGTTGTATGGCATTGGAGCTCGTTTGGAGGTTAGATAGCACAGTGTCCAATGACGGGCCGAAAGTATATAGAATGGTGTCGTCTGCGTAGAGGTGGATCAGGGAATCGCCCGCAGCAAGAGCAACATCATTGATATATACAGAGAAAAGAGTCGGCCTGAGAATTGAAACCTGTGGCACCCCCATAGAGACTGCCAGAGGACCGGACAGCATGCCCTCTGATTTGACACACTGAACTCTGTCTGCAAAGTAATTGGTGAACCAGGCAAGGCAGTCATCCGAAAAACCGAGGCTACTGAGACTGCCGATAAGAATATGGTGATTGACAGTCGAAGGCCTTGGCAAGGTCGATGAAGACGGCTGCACAGTACTGTCTTTTATCGATGGCGGTTATGATATCGTTTAGTACCTTGAGTGTGGCTGAGGTGCACCCGTGACCGGCTCGGAAACCAGAATGCACAGCGGAGAAGGTACGGTGGGATTCGAGATGGTCAGTGACCTGTTTGTTGACTTGGCTTTCGAAGACCTTAGATAGGCAAGGCAGGATGAATATAGGTCTGTAACAGTTTGGGTCCAGGGTGTATCTCCCTTTGAAGAGGGGGATGACTGCGGCAGCTTTCCAATCCTTGGGGATCTCGGACGATATGAGAGGTTGAACAGGCTGGTAATAGGAGTTGCGACAATGGCGGCGGATAGTTTCAGAAATAGAGGGTCCAGATTGTCAATCCCAGCTGATTTGTACGGGTCCAGGTTTTGGAGCTCTTTCAGAACATCTGCTATCTGGATTTGGGTAAAGGAGAACCTGGAGAGGCTTGGGCGAGGAGCTGCGGGGGGGGCGGAGCTGTTGGCCGAGGTTGGAGTAGCCAGGCGGAAGGCATGGCCAGCCGTTGAGAAATGCTCATTGAAGTTTTCGATAATCATGGATTTATCGGTGGTGACCGTGTTACCTAGCCTCAGTGCAGTGGGCAGCTGGGAGGAGGTGCTCTTGTTCTCCATGGACTTCACAGTTTCCCAGAACTTTTGGAGTTGGAGCTACAGGATGCAAACTTCTGCCTGAAGAAGCTGGCCTTAGCTTTCCTGACTGACGGCGTGTATTGGTTCCTGACTTCCTGAACAGTTGCATATCACGGGACTATTCGATGCTATTGCAGTCCGCCACAGGATGTTTTTGTGCTGGTCGAGGGCAGTCAGGTCTGGAGTGAACCAAGGACTGTATCTGTTCTTAGTTCTGCATTTTTTGAACGGAGCATGCTTATCTAAAATGGAGAGGAAGTTACTTTTAAAGAATGACCAGGCATCCTCAACTGACGGGATGAGGTCAATGTCCTTCCAGGATACCCGGGCCAGGTCGATTAGGAAGGCCTGCTCACAGAAGTGTTTTAGGGAGCGTTTGACAGTGATGAGGGGTGGTCGTTTGACTGCGGCTCCGTAGCGGATACAGGCAATGAGGCAGTGATCGCTGAGATCCTGGTTGAAGACAGCGGAGGTGTATTTGGAGGGCCAGTTGGTCAGGATGACATCTATGAGGGTGCCCTTGTTTACAGAGTTAGGGTTGTACCTGGTGGGTTCCTTGATGATTTGTGTGAGATTGAGGGCATGTAGCTTAGATTGTAGGACTGCCGGGGTGTTAAGCATATCCCAGTTTAGGTCACCTAACAGAACACTCTGAAGCTAGATGGGGGGCGATCAATTCACAAATGGTGTCCAGGGCACAGCTGGGAGCTGAGGGGGGTCGGTAGCAGGCGGCAACAGTGAGAGACTTATTTCTGGAGAGAGTAATTTTCAAAATTAGTAGTTCGAACTGTTTGGGTATGGACCTGGAAAGTATGACATTACTTTGCAGGCTATCTCTGCAGTAGACTGCAACTCCTCCCCCTTTGGCAGTTCTATCTTGACGGAAGATGTTATAGTTGGGTATGGAAATCTCTGAATTTTTGGTGGCCTTCCTGAGCCAGGATTCAGACAAAGCAAGGACATCAGGGTTAGCAGAGTGTGCTAAAGCAGTGAGTAAAACAAACTTAGGGAGGAGGCTTCTGATGTTGACATGCATGAAACCAATGCTTTTTCGATCACAGAAGTAAACAAATGAGGGTGCCTGGGGACATGCAGGGCCTGGGTTTACCTCCACATCACCCGCGGAACAGAGAAGGAGTAGTATGAGGGTGCGGCTAAAGGCTATCAAAACTGGTCGCCTAGAGCGTTGGGGACTGAAAATAAGAGGAGCAGGTTTCTGGGCATGGTAGAATCTATTCAGGGCATAATGCGCAGACAGGGGTATGGTGGGGTGTGGGTACAGCGGAGTTAAGCCCAGGCCCCGGGTGATGATGAGAGAGGTTGTATCTCTGGACATGCTGGTTGTAATGGGTGAGGTCACCGCACGTGTGGGAGGTGGGACAAAGGAGTTATCAGGGGTATGAAGAGTGGAACTAGGGGCTCCATTGTGAACTAAAACAATGATAACTAACCTGAACAACAGTATACAAGGTATATTGACATACAGCGAGGCATACAGTAATCACAGGTGTTGAATTGGGAGAGCTAGCTAAAACAGTAGGTTGGACAGCAACAGCTAATCTGCTAGCATGACAACAGCAGGTAAAATGGCATTGACGAGGCAACGGGGCCAACAGATAAAACAAACAAGCAGAATGGAGTACCGTGATTAATGGACAGTCCAGCGTGCATCAGCTATGTGGCCAAGAGATCAGTGTCCAGGGGGCAGCAGTGGATGGGGCAGGTAAGCTGGACTGGCGAGTGTTATCCAGGTTAAAAAAACTAACAATGACTAAAAAGCTTGTAGCTAGTTAGCTGGTTAGCTTCTGGGGGTTCTTGAGTGTGTTCTAAAAAAATTTAAATAATAGCAATTCCGTATCACATTCGGTGAGGCAGGTTTCCGGGAGGTATAAACAAATTAAAAATCAAAAAGAGAAAGTAAATATGGGTGTTTGGGACGCGGCGATGCAGACGGTTAGCAGGCCTGTGCTAGCAAGCTAACAGTTCGTAGATAGCTAGATAGCTAGTTGTGAAGATCCAGCTGAAAAATGTCCGTTTGCGGTGGGAATCCGGGAATGAAATATAAGTAGGTCCATTATGCTCTGGTTAGAGTCGCGTTGTTCGAACTGGCGAGAGCTTTCCGGGCTGAAGGTTAGCTGATGACCGGTCAGCTGAAGACCGCTAGCATGGCTGGTGGTTAGCTGGCTAGCTTCAGTTGAGCTTCAGTTGAGGGGTTCCGGTTCCGAAGTAAATATAAATACTTTAGGAAAAATGGGGTTGGGTGAGGCGGGTTGCAGGAGAGTATTTGGAAGCTTAGGTTTAGCAAAAAGTTTTTAAAGAGATATGCGTAGAAAAATATGTAAAAAAACGAAAAAGAAACTATATATACAGTGGACACGACACGACGACTTACTGCTACGCCATCTTGTGATCACGCTAGAACTCTAACTTCTTTCATACTGGACACAAAGACATAAAATGTGTATACACAAGTTAATCTTACTGAAGTAGATGCATGGCCTCAGTGCCAAAATCCCGAAATATGCTGCCACATGGGTTAAACAAAGCCAGCCTGTTAGCCAGTATGTGCAACGCTTCTCGACATGGAGTTGGTAGCTAATTTGAATATCCAAGTGCATGTACGTTGGCTAACAGGCCTGGCAGGAGCACAGAGAAAAGCTGCTTTTTACCATCCTTAATTATATTTTATTTTGAAGGAAATCTATTAATTAATATTGCAATTAATTATAGGTAGGGATGCACTGATATGACATTTTTGGCTGATTCTGATATCTGAGATTTTCCTTGCCAAGAAGAAAAACGATACAGATAACCGATATTTCACATTTTAAATGCCTAGGGATTCTAGTACAGTTAAATAGTTGATACACACACTGCCCAAAAAGTGATTTTGTTGGCATTTGCGTATGTCCCAATTACCAGTAAAACAACAAAACCTATTTATTTAGCTTGCTGTGCTGTTTCATTTGTTCAGTCATTTAATTCTAAACCAGGATTTCATCATACATGTCAAGCATTGAAGTTTCAGCTCTGTCTCTCCGTGGCCTCTCTTCCTTGGTGCGCACTCACTGTGTCCGTTTCCATCTTGTCCAGCTGTCTATGTAAAATGTTCACGTAAACCCTGTTTCTTGTCTGCTTTGAAGTAGCGATCCTTGTACATAGCATGGTGGAGACAGAGTAAAGAGGCTCAGTGAGAATGCCACCGAATCGCTTGTTCAGTACTTGAGTACTTTTATACGTTTTAACCCCACGGTCCGTGTCTGCAGTTTTGTTGAGCAGGTATCACGTCTGCTGCAGACACAGTTGATCATCTTATTTCTCAAGTCAGTTATTTGAATGGCTTTAGGAGTGTTTCAAATATGTTCTCAAATGCCATTGTAATGGCATCGGTGGTATGAGAACCAGCACATTCTTGAGCATGCAAAACGTCTTTCCTCGGTACGAAATCCTTGTTGACCCATTCACTGTGCTGTCAGACTCAGCATGCTCATGGGACTCACATCACTGGTCCAAATGTCAGTCGTGAAGCTAATAGCATTGACGCCCATAGCATGTAGCTCATGGATGTGCGATTCAACAATACTGTGTAACTCCGGTAGGCAAACATCTGACAAATAGTGTACTGGGGCTCGACCAGTCGGCGAAAGCCAACATCATCCAAGACCGAGGACGGTTGATTGTCAAGGGCAATGAAATCCATTGTCTTGGCATTAACCTCTTGAAGCTAGGGGGCACTATTTTTATGTTTGGAAAAATAACGTTCCCAAAGTAAATGGCCTATTTCTCAGGACCAGATGCTAGAATATGCATATAATTGACAGATTAGGATAGAAAACGCTCTAAAGTTTCCAAAACTGTCAAAATATTGTCTGTGGGTATAACAGAACTGATATTGCAGGCGAAACCCTGAGGAAAATCAATCCAGGAAGTGGCTTCTATTTTGAAAACTACATGTTCCATAGCCTCCCATTGCTCCATTTAAAAGGATATCAATCAGATTCCTTTCCCTATCGCTTCCTCAAGGTGTTAGTCTTCAGACATAGTTTCAGGCTTTTATATTGAAAAATGAACCAGAATGATAACATCGCCTCAAGTGGTCACATGAGTTTTGCTCGTGCAACAGAGTTTGGATAGGTATTGCTTTTCCCTCTACTACTGTGAAAGATATTTGTGGTTGATATATTATCGATTATATATTTTTAAAACAACCTGAGGAATGATTATAAAAAACGTTTGACATGTTTCTGTGGACATTACGGATAATTAATCCTGTGGATTTCTGAACATAATGTGCCAAACAAACTGAGGTATTTTGGATATAAAAATGATCTTTATTGAACAAAAGGAACATTTGTTGTGTAACTGGGAGTCTCGTAAGTGAAAACATCCGAAGATCGCAAGGTAAACGATTAATTTGATTGCTTTTCTGATTTTCGTGACCAAGCTACCGGAGGCTAAGTGTACTTAATGTTTTGTCATGCGATCGATAAACTTACACAAACGCTTGGATTGCTTTCGCTGTAAAGCATAATTTCTAAATTTGAGACAGGTGGCTTAACAAAAGGCTAAGCTGTGTTTTGTAATATTGCGCTTGTGATTTCATGATTATGAATATTTTTAGTAACATTATTTGACTGGGGCGCTATGCTATTCAGTGGTCGCTGATGACAATTATCCTGCTTAGGGATGGGTAGCGTCAAGAAGGTAATGGATGTTGTCTCTGAAAAGTTCTTACTCTTTCAAATGACTGCTCCACTTCAACATGTTTAGTTGTTGGAAGTATGTGCTTAGTGTTTTTCTGTGTAGCGCTGTATTTTTGTGGCGGCATTACGTCATCTACATAGGTATGCACGTCAGCTTTGACATCGATTTTGCACCTTCGACGTTAAACTAGACATTGGGCCGATGTTGGCAATTTTTGCTAATATCGACCAATTCCAATATGCTCACCGATATATCGTGCATCCCTAACTCTCAGTGAGTTAGGTGATTCTTGGGGGGATATGAAGCACAAAAAAGCTAATATGTACCATTGACTATCATTGGAGTGATGCCACAAATGCAATAAAATAAATGCATTTCCAACGGTGGCCAGTTAAACAAAACCTAAGCATGGGCTGATGTCATACCTTGTCCATATACTGCTTACAGGGTAAGGAAACCAATACATAATTGTGTGCTTTGGGTGAACTATCCCTTTAGCAATGAGGTGGGGGAGATTCTTTAAAAAATGATTAGCAGCAACAGCACCATCTAGTTGTCAGAACACTGTAATATCAGGTTGTAAGATGGGACATAAACCTAAATAAATTCTCTGAACAGGGGAAAAGACAACACAGAATTCACTGGGAATACATTTATAGGATGAAGAAACAATACTCAGCCACAGCTCCATACTACTTGTCAAACAGAGAAATCATCCAGTGTACCAGTTGTTGGGGTGGGTTGGCTTGGAGGGTCCGTGGGTGGCTTTTGACCATCTCTTTGGATTCCTGATATTAGGTACTATGTTCATTCATTATATTAATCAAATAAATTAAAATGGCCAATTTGGGTGCAATCAATTAGCTTAATTTCTCAGAGGTCAAATTATATTTCAACAAAATGTCACAGGAATGCTAATCTTATCTGTTTCTAACAACCAAAACAATTTCAGAAAAATCTGAGATGGTGGGTGTCAACCCTCCTTTCTTGTGAGACATTCAGAAATCGCAGGATATTCATTCTTAGTCTGTCACTTATCAGGGAGAGGCTTGTTCGAAGAAGGACCAACAGTGTAGGATCTGATGGCATCATATCATGTCTTTGCATTGCCTATCAAACACTGTAAGCCCTATGCTACAGCCATTTATTTCCATATACTGTCTAATTGGTGAGTTATTTCCCTCTCTGTGTGTTGAAATATTAAAATGTTTGAATAGCCATCTTTGAGTAGCTTCAGAAACTGCAACTATTTTCTCTTCATGGCATTTTAGCCGTGCCTCCCACCTTCTATATTCATTTCACTGAATGATGGTCTGATTAGAGCAAACCGCACAACATTTTCCCAAATACTGTTTATAAGATCGCAAACACAATCTTAAGCTCTCTGAAAAGCACAAGAGGCGGTGAGTAGGCCAGAAATATACAAGAGGTTGTATGGATCAGTTATGAGTCACTCAATTAGCCCAACCGTAGCGTGATTTCCTTCTCATTAAATGGCAAACGGCAGGTATCGTAATGCAAATGTCAGGTCTGACTAATTGCCGGCTGGATAGAGGGCTAGAGTGAAGGGGAGAATTGGCTCGTCAGACATGATTAAATGCCAGGGACATCTACTGAAGATGACAATCTCAGAGAAAATCGTTCTTACTTGAGACAGTGACTGGTGGTCATTACGAACCAGACGTTTCTGTGCTTCAAAACACTTCTCAATGGGTATAGAGCTCGCCAGTTTGTAGTCCTAAAAGAACAGTAATTAGTTACCTCTGGTTCGCTCAGCCCTTCCTATGGGGGGAAAGAATGGGGTTTTGGGATAAACACCAAAAATAAGGTCTGAGGTTAACACAGGCTTAGGAGATCTTATACATTTTTTTCAATGAGATATCAGTCAGTTAACATGACCTTTATGCATTCTGAAGTCTGTGCTTGTTTTGATTACATAGAGACTTCAGAATTCACAAAAAGTGGCGTGAGCTGATCAAAGTTTATCCAATAACCCTAATAAAAAACATTCCTTTACCCATAGGTTTTGACTAATGAGCCATGTCGGAGTTGATTCTTACAAAAAGATGCCTTTACTATTGCTCTGCATAGGCCTGCTGTGTTAGCAGGGACGTCAACTAAAGATGACAACATCAGAGATAAAGTTGCTTCTTACTTGAGACGAGGTAATTGCGAATCAGATGGTTTCTACGTTTTCTAACACTTCTTTCCCTATGAATATACTGTATTACCAGGGATGACAACTAAATATCATCTGACACAGTTCTTTCTCAATCCCTGTGAATATATTGTATTACGTTCTTTCAACTGAGGGGATCATCCAAGTATTGATTTTGATTTTCCTGAAGAGTAACCAGTGTGCCTTCGCATGGCCACTGCATATTTAATGGTCCAAAATGCAATGTACTCCCAAAGTCATCTGCAGAGATTTTAATTTCTTTGATCGTCCCATTCTTCGATCGACACCTCCCCTCACCCTCTGTACTTCCAGTGGTGTTAATCCAGACATCCAGTGTGTATTGAGATTCTGTGTCCATGGAATGGGGTGCTGTCGGAGGAGTAGATGCACTGTCCTCTGGCAAGGTCGTTCACTTTATGGGGATTCTGCTGCGTCAGGTATTTGTGTGAAGCCCAGTCCGCTTGGCCCCTCGCTGCCTGCCTGCCTCACTGGCGCACACACACAAGCAAACACACACACACACACACTGACACATTTTCTGTCATGCACATCACATCCATTCTTACACACAATCCTTTTGATAATATAAATGTTCTGTGTGACACATGCATTCTCTCCATCACATTGACACACACATACATTCTCAGTTTTGGTCTCTCTATCACACACATACTATACATTTGAGTAATTTAGCAGATGCTCTTATCCAGAGAGGCTTTAAATGAGTAATTAGGTTTAGGTGCTTTGCACAAGGCACATCAACATATGTTTTACCTAAACTGCTCCAAGATTCAAATTAGCGACCTTTCTACACAATGTTATTTTCTACACAGAATATCATTCAAAATGATTGCCTGATGAGGATCTGAACAGTGGTATGCATTCATGGATGCCAAGGGAAGCAAGGTTCCCTCCCAACAAAAACATGTATAATATTTTATTATAATATTTTCCTTCAAGTCGCAAGAGCCCATCTATCTGAAGCTGTCTGTAGTGTTGAATGCAAGGAAAGCCAGCGAGCATTTGGCATCCCTTGATAAAAAGCTAAGTATTAAAAAAATAGGCAATCAGTGTTGATCTAAACTGAGTGAACACAACTGTGAATGGACCTGGCTCACCAAGAAAAAGTGTCAAGGGAAACCAGTTTGGATTTGGCTTCAAACCAATTACATCAAAACGTAATTGACAGAAACACCATGAATTGTCTTAATCTTGTTGTTGTCTTCCGGTGGCTATCTAGCTAAAATTGTCCCTTTCCTAAATTAGCCATGGATTGAGAGAGGGATTTAAACTTGTTGTTTTTCTTCATTCTCCGTACTGGCCAATGATTATAACAGGGATACTGATCCAACCATAACTTCATACATTGTGCCCCTGGCCTGAGAGGATGGAAGTTCAAGATGTAGTGGGCTAATGTTAATTAACTAGCTGGCTCATCATTGCCCATGAAAGGAAGTTAGACTAGCGAGCAAGCAATTTAGCCAGGTAGCCTAGGACAAGAATCTAAAAGACTTTACTGTATGACCGTTATAGACCATTTCGTCAACATGAAAGAGAGGAGGATGGCATTGGCGTTTCTCTACAACTATGGTCAGCCAACATGTTTGTTTCTACTTGCACGAACACACACACACACACATGCATCAGAACCAAGGAAAGCCACATATTTAGCTTATGTTGATTGGACTAAATTATGTTTGGTATCTTTTAATTATCACTGTATTAGACTAAGCATAGGTGATTTTGATTATGTATACAGTGCATTCAGAACGTATTCAGACCCCTTTTCCCACATTTTGTTACGTTACAGCCTTACTCTAAAATGGATTCAATTGTTTTTTCCCCGCTAATCAATCTACACACTATCCAATAATGTGAAAGGTTTTGCAAATGTATTACTAATGAAAACTGAAATCACATTTACATAAGTATTCAGACCCTTTACTCAGTACTTTTTGCTGAAGCACCTTTGGCAGCGATTACAGCCTTGAGTCTTCTTGGGTATGAATCTACAAGCTTGGCACACCTGTATTATGGGAGTTTCTCCCATTCTTCTCGGCAGATCCTCTCAAGAACTGTCAGGTTTGATGGGGAGCGTCGCTGCACGTCTATTTTCAGGTCTCTCCAGAGATATTCGATCTGGTTCAAGTCTGGGCTCTGGCTGGGCCCCTCAAGGACATTGAGACTTCTCCCAAAGCCACTCCTGCTTTGTCTTGGCTATGTGCTTAGGGTCGCTGTCCTGTTGGAAGGTGGAGCAGGTTTTCATCAAAGATTTCTCTGTACTTCATTCATTTTTCCCTCGATCCTGACTCGTCTCCCAGTCCATGCCGCTGAAAACTATCCCCACAGCATGATGCTTCAACCGTAGGGATGGTGCCAGATTTCCACCAGACGTGACGCTTTGCAGTCAGGCCAAAGAGTTCAATCTTGGTTTCATCATACTAGAGAATCTTGTTTCTCATGGTCAGAGTCCTTTAGGTGCCTTTTGGCAAACTCCAAGTTGGCTGTCATGTGCCTATTACTGAGAAGTGGCTTCTATCTGGCCACTCTACGATAAAGGCCTGATTGGCTGAGTGCTGCAGAGATTGTTGTCCTTCTGGAAGGTTCTCCCATCACCACAGAGGAACTCTGGAGCGTTGTCAGAGTGACCATTGGGTTTTTGGTCACCTCCCTGACCAAGGCCTTTCTCCCCATTTGATCGAGTTTGGCCGGACTGCCAGCTCTAAGAAGATTCTTAGTGGTTCCAAACTTGTTCCGTTTTAGAATTATGGAGGTCGCTGTGTTCTTCGGGACTTTCAATGCTGCAAAACTTTTTTGGTACCCTTCCCCAGATCGGTGCCTCGACACAATCCTGTTTCGGAGATCTACGGACAATTCCTTCAACCTCATTGCTTGTTTTTTTTTCTCTGACATGCACTGTCAACTGTGAGACCTCATCGACAGGTGTGTCCCTTTCCAAATCATATCCAGTCAATTGACTTTACCACAAGTGGACTCAATCAATCTGTAGAAATGGAAACGTGTTTTATAAATTAGCAAACATTTCTAAAAACCTATTTTCGCTTTGTCATTATGGGGTATTGTGTGTAGATTTGAGGATTTTGTGTTTATTACAGTTTAGAATAAGGCTGTAATGTAACAAAATGTGAAGGTCTGAATACTTTACCGAATTCACTGTAAATATTTAAGTTGAAATGATTCTGGAGTAGTTGAGGTAGCTCCTGTTTTCTTTGCGACTTGCGGTAATTCTCTGTGGTTCTAAACCAATAGTTGGTTAGTAGTCTGAAAATTTCTTAAACATTAACTATGCTGAAGGTCATGTAACTTTTTGTTTCATGCAATATGCTTTGCTGACTTCACCGGACAGATGTTTCTCTCCGGTTTTGGGATGAAACAAAGGTGTGGTTGAATTTTTCTGCCACTGTGTTTTCTTATGGTCTCGTGCAAGGCATATGAACTAACAGGTTATAGAGCAAACAATGCAATTATCACAACAAAGGTTGTAATATGGCCTTTTTTTTCTGGTTTCTTCAGTGATTTTACTCACTTACCGCTACTGCTTTCCAACTACCCAATACCTTTTGAAGCGTTTGTCACTTCAAACCATAATTCCTTCTGTCAAAAGTACTGTCACACTGATTTGTAATAGACTGTCATAGCCCAAATTTAAAAAGTAAACATTGGCCATTGATTACATTAATTACATCACCTTTTTCAGATGATATCAAAATGGGGTTGCGGGCCAAAAAAGTTGGCGAACCCCTGCCATAAACAGACTATTAACTTGACGACCTTCCTGCAAATGGTATCGGAGCACCAGCTCTCAAACCAACAGACTCCGAGACAGCTTCTACCCCCAAGCCATAACACTGCTAAATAGCCACGAGAAAGCTAAATAGTTAATTAAATTGCACTGACCCTATCTTGCACGGACTTAATGCACACTGACTATACACACGCACACACACAACCCACACACATTCACATACGCTACATATGCATGCATACCGGCACAACACAAAAACATAAACACCCACGCACACTTTTACACATCATATTCTGCTGTGACTCTGTTATTTATTTTAGTCTTACCATTATCTATCCTGATGCCTAGTCACTTTCCCCTGCCTTCATGTACATATCTACCTCAAATACCTCGTACCCCTCAATTAATTTGGTTCTGGTTCTCCCTGTCTATAAACTCAGCAAATAAAGAAGCATCCCTTTTCCTCAGACGGTAGGCAATTAAGGTCACAGTTATGAAAACTTAGGACACGAAAGAGGCCTTTCTACTGACTCTGAAAAACACCAACATGAAGATCCCCAGGGTCCCTACTTATCTGCGTGAACGTGCCTTAGGCATGCTGCAAGGAGGCATGAGGACTGCAGATGTGTCCAGGGCAATAAATGGCAATGTCCGTACTGTGAGGCGCTACAAGCCCATACATGGAGACAGGACGGACAGCTGATCGTCCTTGCAGTGGCAGACCACGTGTAACAACACCTGCACATGATCGGTACATCTGAACACACCTGCAGGACAGTTACAGGATGGCAACAACAACTGCTCAAGTTACACCAGGAATGCACAATCCCTCCATCAGTGCTCAGACTGTCCGCAATAGGCTGAGAGAGGCTGGACTGAGGGCTTGTAGGCCTGTTGTAAGGCAGGTCCTCACCAGACATCACCGGCAACAATGTTGCCTATGGGCACAAACCCACTGTCGCTGGACCAGACAGGACTGGCAAAAAGTGTTCTTCATTGACGAGTCGCGGTTTTGTCTCACTAGGGGTGATAGTCAGATTTGAGTTTATTGTCATAGGAATGAGCATTACATCGAGGCCTGTGCTCTGGAGCAGGATCAATTTGGAGGTGGAGGGTCCGTCATGGTCTGGGGCGGTGTGTCACAGTATCATCGGACTGAGCTTGTCATTGCAGGCAATCTCAATGCTGTGCGTTTACAGGGAAGACATCCTCCTCCCTCATGTGCTACCCTTCCTGCATGCTCATCCTGACATGACCTTCCAGCAATGCCACCAGCCATACTGCTCGTCCTGTGCGTGATTTCCTGCAAGACAGGAATGTCAGTGTTCTGCCATGGCCAGTGAAGAGCCCGGATCGCAATCCTATTGAGCACGTCTGGGACCTGTTGGATCGGAGGGTGAGGGCTAGGGGTTATACCCACCAGAAATGTTCGGGAACTCTCAAGTGCCTTGGTGGAAGAGTGGGGTAACATCTCACAGCAAGAACTGGCAAATCTGGTGCAGTCAATGAGGAGATTTACTGTAGTACTTAGTATCTGGTGTGGCCACAAGCTGCATTGACTGTTACTTTTGATTTTGACCCCCCTTTGTTCAGGGACACATTATTCCAGTTCTGTTAGTCACATGTCTGTGGAACTTGTTCGGTTTATGGCTGTTGTTTAATCTTATGTTCATACAAATATTTACACATGTTAAGTGTGTTGAAAATAAACGCAGTTGACAGTGAGAGAAAGTTTCTATTTTTGCTGAGTTTCGCTCCATTATTGTGTATTTTATGACTTGTTACTGTTTTTCGTTTGATTATTTCTTTAGCTCTGCATTAATGGGAGAGCTTGTAAGCAATCATTTCTCGGTCAAGTTGACATCCTTTGTTCTCGCTTGTGACAACACTCAGTAAATCACTCTCTCGCTCGCACGCACACTAATAAAAATGAGAGAAGAGAAAAGGAGAGGCAACACGACTGTCACTGGGCGTGTGTAATTGAACGGCATTTTCAAGAAACAGCCTGTATTCTATTTTGTAGGCATCAACTGATATGCAAGGCACTGATATCGATTCATGAAAACATAACTAATTACGTCTGTAGGAAATTCACTACGGTTTCTAAGTAAAACATTTTTTTTCTCGTAAAAATATAATCGTTTACATTTTTATTTCCATATCAGGGTTTTCGTTAGCCGGTGAAAGCCGGCTTTTGGTCCAAAAATTATAATTGAAAAGGCGATTTTAAAATATAATTAGCACTGGCCAATTGTCCTAGAGAAGAAATAATGCTTTTTAGCCTCGTAATTGATGGAATTACCAGTAGTCTTAAATATACTGAACTGAAATATGAACGGAATAATTTCAAAGATTTTATTGATAAATACATTTAATGCCCTAATTTATGTATTTCACATGACTGGGCAGGGGTGCAGCCATGGGTGGGCCTGGGAGGGCGTAGGTCCACCCACTTGGCAGCCAGGCCGGCACGCTGGGGAGCCAGGCCAAGCCAAGCCAATCAAAATGTGTTTTCCCCTACAAAAGGCCTTTATTACCCACTGAAATATACTCAGCTTAAAGTGGCCTTTTATTGTCCACAGCACAAGGTGTGGTTGAATTTATTCTGCCACTGTCTTATTGTCTCGGTAAGGCAACTATCCAAGAGTCTGTTTGGAATAGGCCATTTCTTTCTCGACAAGCTGACCAATAGAATAGGTAAACTTTTAAACAATGGGGGATAGTAGATTGACATAAGCTAGTGCTTTTGCTGCTCATTACTTGTCTTGTTGGCTGAGGAAAAGTACATGTGGACAGTTATTCTATCATCAGAATTTGGTAAGAACGACCGGACATCGTTGCGTCCTCTACTTGCATGTTCTGTTAATATGAATGACCATATTCTAAATGTGATTTCTATCATTCTAACCACCGTGGGTGGACACCCTAATTAGGTTACACACCCAATGCATATGGGTCCTTGTCAGGTAAATTAAAATACTGATTTTTAAAATGTCTGGTGCCACAACTTCCTAACACAGAACCTGCTCCATAGCTATCTATTTTAACTTGTTGGAGTTGCTCTTCCAGAATAGCGGGGGTTAAATGCATTTCTTCTGCTGCTTGCTGGATATAATCCCCAGGCTACACACACACACACACACACACACACACACACACACACACACACACACACACACACACACACACACACACACACACACACACACACACACACACACACACACACACACACACAACTGCTTCTCTTTCTCTCTAATCTTCTCTTATCTTTGTCCCTTGTCAATCTTCCCCTTTACCTTCCTCTTCACACCATCTCTCTCCCTCCCCTCTCTCTTCACCTACCTCTCCACATTCTCCTCCCTCTCTGGCAGGCTTCTCCTGCAGTGAGCCAATATCATGGAGGCAGCATTGGGGAGTGCAGCTCTAGGACTGCTCGGAGCCACGGCAGCAGCCAGCCATGACATCTCTGACAGGTAAGACCTAGCGTCATGGCACACACTCACCTCTTACTACTCTAGTCGGTCCCATAGATGTCTGGCCAGGGGAGGCTGTTCAAAACCCACTCTAGTTTTATAGCAGGTGGAGCTGTATCTGTTTCTGTTTGTACAGTAAGAGTACAAGCGTGTGTGTCCGTACAGTTACAGCATGCAAATAGCTGTGTAATATGTTATTTGGCTACTATAAGATTTTTGGTGTTTGTGTTTTATTACAATGTTGAACACGTGTATGGCTGTGACTGTATTCCACATTGTGTGTGTTGTGTTGGTGTGTCTAACTGAGAGGGGCCTGCACAAGTTTGTTTGTATGTGTGTGTGTGTGGCTTGCCTGGCTCCTCACTTTAAATGCTTCAAGGATAAATTACACCAGTGTGAGCACAGGCAGGGGGAGGCAGTGGCAGACGTGCTTGAGTGATGTAGGTTAGGTTAAGGGGGCGCGTTCGCAATCATCAATTTCCTTACTGTGCCATCAGGCTGACTGGCTTACCAGAGTCACTGATGCTGTATGCAGTGCAGCCATTACGGACCATCACTGCTGGAAACCCTTGTTCATATTTCCTTAATGACAGAGCTAGCATTACCTTCTCTGCTCTTTTGGCTAATATATCAGCTTTCAGCTACGTCATCTATCAGCTTCAGCTGGGCCAATTCCCACTCAAAAGCATAGGATAGCATAAGCTACACATTCCAACCCAGTCAATGTAGCATACGCACATACTGTAGGGTAGTGTAGGAAGGCATTCACACAGTTTCAGAGCCTATTATAGAACCATACTAGGGCTAGGCGTATTTTACTATATACAGGTATTGATGCACAGACCGGTTTGGGTTTTTACTCGACCTTCTATAACGGTATTTTGAATGTTTGTTTTATTAAATGTGATATTCCGTGTGTAACGTCCATTTCTATAGTTTACACTGCTACTTGAGTCATCCCTCTTCACTCTCTCCTCATGCCGCTTTCTACACAGACCTAGTCCTGCCCGTCACTCGAGCGCAATTGTTGTTTCTTGACCACGAGACACTTGCATTCAATCTGCATGGTCAATGCAGCACATGCAGCAATGTTGATGACAGTGTTTCCACTTTGCTTCTTAATATAAATCCACTATTTGTTTGTTTCTTACATCTGCAAACAGCTAGTTTCTTTACTTAGCAAGTTTTAGCTAAGTCATGTTAGCTGCTAATGCTAATTAGTTGGTAAGCTAGCTAAAAAATGTACTGAGTCAGAGCAAACGTAGATAGCTAATACAGCCTGAAAAAAGTGCTGGTGTAGGCCTAAATCAGCATGTTGTTTGTGCAACAGTGTCATCTAAATCAATAGGCAAAGCATGAATATGTTGGCTACATGAAAAAACATGTCAATGTGGCCAAAAATTATAGGGTCCCCTAGGAAACACTGACTATCATTTTGGTTCCTGCACTGTCACAAAAACGTATCACTGGCATTTTCATGTCAAACACTGTATTCAAAGTGCCTACTATTATTTATATTCTAACTATAGAGTTAGAATAAACATGTTTCCATGATTCCAATAGTTCAATCAGGTGTTTTGATCTAAATCACAAGTCAAATTGCAATTGCAACATTTGGTTAAAACTAAGGCAAACAAATGTGCCAATATCGTGCAGCCCTTTGTGGCAGTGTGGAAATTCTCAAATGAGTGCGGGAAATGCAGAAATGGAGAATTGTTATTCAAAAATATAAAATTCTGTCAAATTTGAAAAATACCGGGATATGATATTTTGGCAATATCACCCAGCTCTAGCACTCACTCACTCACTCACACTCACTCACTCACTCACTCACTCACTCACTCACTCACTCACTCACTCACTCACTCACTCACTCACCTATTAATCTTCCTTTAAAACTTAAGGCAAGGGGGTAGTGTTTGGATGAATGATGTGCCCAAAGTAAACTGCATGTTACTCAGGCCCAGAAGCTAGGATATGCATATAATTAGTATTGGATAGAAAACAGTAAAGTTTCCAAAACTATGAAAAAAAAAAATGTCTGAGTATAACAGAACTGATATAGCAGGCGAAAACCCGAGGAGAATCTATCCGGGAATTCTTGTTGTTGTTGAGGTGACACCATTTAAAATGGGAATATCTCCCGGATTGCGGTTCCTAGGGCTTCCAGTAGATGTCAACCATCTTTAGAAAGAGTATCAGGCTTGTTTTTTGAAAAATTAGCTGGCTCCCATTTTGGCTGTGGTATTGTGGCGCGCGTGGATGAGAGGTTTATTGGTCACTTTCGGGATTCGTTTGTATGCATTTTCAACGAGGGAAACTGGTGGATTACTGAGTCAAGCACGCCAACTTAACTGACTTTTTTGGGATATAAAGAAGAACAAAAGGACCATTTGTTATGTAGCTGGGACCCGTGGGATTGCAAACAGAGGAAGATCTTCAAAGGTAAGTGATTCATTTTATTGCTATTTCTGACTTTCGTGACACCTCTGCTTTTTTGTACACGGAGTGCTGTCCTCAGATAATCGCACGGTGTGCTTTCGCCGTAAAGCGTTTTTGAAATCTGACAAAGCGGCTGGATTAACAAGAAGTTAATTTAAACGATGTAAGACACTTGTATTTTCATGAATGTTTAATATTACGAATTTTGTATTTTGAATTTCGCGCTCGGTGATTTCACCGGATGTTGGCTTGCGTCCCATTGTGATGCACAATGTGCTCCCCAGTCATCCAGCCAGTCACTGCCTGGCTGCATGCTTTACATTGACACTCATCCCCTCTCTCTACCTTCCACATTTACATTTTACATTTAAGTCATTTAGCAGACGCTCTTATCCAGAGCGACTATCCAGAGCGACTTACAAATTGGTGCATTCACCTCGGATACTCAGCTGGCTCCCTTTCTCATCAGACCAGCCCTTTTCATAGGATGACCCCGCTATCTCCCTGCTACACTGGCCTGTGTGTGTGTGTGGCTATTGATTGTTAAGCCGTCAGCATCAGGGGTTGGAACCGGTTCAGAGAAAAGAACAGACAAAATAGACATTTTTGCCTGTGTGTAGGCTACCTGCCCCTCCCCTCCCTCCGAAGCTTAGTTTATTGTAGCTACTGACGTTTATAAGCATGATAGAATTAGGGGGAGAGATTTTTAATAAGAATGGATTAACTTTTTCAATGCTAGTTAAGGATACAATGGGTAACGTTTCACATTAACTAAAAAAAAGGTAAGACGTGTTTTTATTTGAATTATGGTGCCGCTCTGCACACACAAGCTTGTTCGCTAGCTAGCGAACCCTGGTCTAGCTCCAGCTGAGAGTATGTGGTATGGAACTGAGTCATGATCAAGGGCTAGTTCTGGTCCAACGTTATTTAAGCCACATCTCTGAAGTTCAAAGTTCCTTCATAGAAGTCGCTCCTCCGTGGGTACAATTCAGATCATGCATGTCATAACAAGATGCCCAGCGCTCTCCTCACCCACAACATTTTCAGTCACACACACACTCTACACTTGTCTGTCCAATGCATGTACATAGCTTGCCCACCCCATATCAAGCTGCTCTATCCATTGGTGAAGTAGCTAAATGTTAAATATATTTATATATGTATTATTATTTGAGGTTTAAAAAAGGAATAGAAAGGAACGATTATAAAACGTTACTTTTTTTGCGTTTGAAACGGTGCAGAACTTGCTGGTCGGAACAGTGGAACAGAACAAAAAACAGAATGGTTCTGTTCAAAACAAAACGATTTTAAGTTGTTTTGGTTCCAACCCCTGGTCAGCATGCTTCGGTTCGGCTGATGCCTAGCCGAACTCCGTTAGGTGAACCGAACGAGTGTGCTCACATACTTCCTCAAACTTTCACATGAAAAAGGAGAACAAAGTAGTAATAGTACTGTTTGTTCAACTTGAGATGCTCTGGCCAGTTGGGCACTGCCTCAAAATTGTCAGAATTAATCTAAGATAACTGAATCATTCATAAAAACAAATTGCAATGTTACATACACAACTGGACAAGATTGAAACGGACACAGTGACGGGGCACAACGAGGAAGAGAGGCAACGAACAGACCTGAAACTTCACTGCTTGACATGTATGATGAAATCCTGGTTGAGGATGAAGTGACTGAACAATGAAACAGCACAGCAAGTAAGTGAAAAATAGGTTTTGATTGTATTACCGGTAATGGGGACACGCGTAAATGCCAACAAAATAATTTTTGGGTCCGTGTGTGTGTGTGTGTGTGTGTGTGTGTGTGTGTGTAACCTTTATTTAACTAGGC
Organism: Oncorhynchus keta; assembly: GCF_023373465.1. Taxonomy (NCBI): domain Eukaryota; kingdom Metazoa; phylum Chordata; class Actinopteri; order Salmoniformes; family Salmonidae; genus Oncorhynchus; species Oncorhynchus keta. Next base: position 25,553,045 of record NC_068431.1, read on the forward strand.
AAGTCAGTTAAAAACAATTTCTTAATTACAATGACAGCCTACCCCAGCCAAACTCAGACAACGCTGGGCCAATTGTGCGCCGCCCTATGGGACTCCCAATCACGGCCCGGATGTGATACAGCCTGGATTTGAACCAGGGACTATAGTGACACCTCTTGCACTGAGATGCAGTGCCTTAGACCGCTGCGTCCATGTATGTGTTATCTATTTAACTGTACTATAATGCTTAAAAGGCTGCTAAAATTTCAAATATCTATCGTGGTTTTTGTCAAGGAAAATATCATATCGGACAAAAAATTTAATCGGTGCATCACTACTTAGTTGTGTAATTTAACATTTAATTTAACATTTCACTCAGATGTTTGGTGCAATATTTCTCAAGTGAAAACATTTGCTTAAACTATTCGTCTCTCGTTAAATGACAGCATTCACGTCATTGTACAATTCCTGCTGTTGCCCAATCACCGATGGAAGAGCGTAGACTTCGGCTACCGACTTTGGCTTGCCCGAAAAAAAAACCTTGACGGAGACAAATTAACAAAAACTTCACAATGTCGATATAATATGCACAAACTGTTCCTAACTGTTTCGGATGGGAAGTATGCGGACACCTTTATTTATTTCACCTTTATTTAACCAGGTAGGCTAGTTGAGAACAAGTTCTCATTTGCAACTGCGACCTGGACAAGATAATGCAAAGCAGATCGACACATACAACAACACAGATTTACACATTAAATAAACAAACATACAGTCAATAATACAGTAGAAAAAGTCTATATACAGTATGCGGAAATGAGGTAGGATAAGGGAGGTAATGGTGGCTAAGTAATTACAATATAGCAATTAAACACTGGAATGGTAGATGTGCAGAAGGTGAATGTGTAAGTAGAGATACTGTGGTGCAAAAGAGCAAGATAAATACAGTATGGGGATGAGGTAGTTGGATGGGCTATGTATAGGTGGAGTGATCTGTGAGCTGCTCTGACAGCTGGTGCTTAAGGCTAGTGAGGGAGATATGAGTCTCCAGCTTCTTTTTGTAGTTCGTTACAGTCCTTGGCAGCAGAGAACTGGAAGGAAAGGCGGCCAAAGGAAGTATTTGGCTTTGGGGGTGACAAGTGAGATATACCTGCTGGAGCTCTCGCTACAGGTGGGTGCTGCTATGGTGACCAGTGATCTAAGGCGGGTCTTTACCTAGCAGATGTAGATTT